>NC_090446.1:898491160-899741160 GCF_031143425.1 Pleurodeles waltl
CAAATTAGCAACTCAGTGAGAGAAGTCATGCGCCTCTTAGGGATGAGGGTCTCTTGAATTGCCGTAGTAATGCATGCCTTTTTACACATGAACCTGTTACAAGAGTGTTTAGCTTGACAGTGGTATGCCACATGGTCAGAGGATCTAGTGTTAATAGACCGCCAAACTCATGACTCTGAAATGGTGGAATACCAACAAACTGTTGAAAGGACGGACTTTTCTTAACCCTGTTCCCCCAACTCACTATCAAGACTGGCACATCACTCGTACCTTGGAATGAACATCTGAAGGATCTCTTAATGCAGTGTTTATGGGACAACAGAGGTTTCCATATCCGCTACCTAGAGCTTCAAGCTATTCACCTAGCCTTGAAAGCATTCCTACCTTTCCTCATTCACAAGGTTGTTCTAGTCTGATGGACAACATGACAGCCATGTACCACCTACAAACGCAGGAGGGGACATGGTCTCCACAATTATCCAGTATTGGATCTTTCATAGATTCACATGCTTGAATCTTTCCCGTCGTCGAAGTGGGAGTCCAACGATATCTTATAAAGCAGTACATCACCATAATCATAACCATTGAGTCTACAATCTAGACAGGCCTAAATTTGGTAGTCTGTCCATATCATTTTTTTTTTTTTTTTTTTTAAATGGACCAAACTTGAACCATAACCAATCGGGCAACAGTGCCCTCTAGAACACTCCCAGGAGAAGCTTCCTGCCTCAGATTTTCACTGCACATCACGTGTGAAGGGAGTCTCCCTGAGCTCACCTCAGTTCTTTTTACAGTTTTCTTCAGAGAAGGTATGGACTTTCCTTATTTCCAAATTATGTCTGATAGTAAAGGCCTCTTTTGTCCCTGCAGGACCTGTAGGAAAGAGTTAATGTGTATGATCCACATAAAAACTGTATTTATTGCCTTCATCCAACCCATAAGGCAAAGGAATACAAAATCTGTTGTACCTTCCTACCAAGAACTCTGAGACAGAGAATGCAGATTGTTAGAGCAGCTACAGAAAACTAAAGCTCAGAAAACATCTGACGAGGACAGTGACTCTGTTCCCAAATTTCACAAGAAGGCTAGATCTCTTGAGAGAACTTGAGGAGAGCAGGAAGTCCCTCAAAATTCATCATTATTCTAAGGACTCAAAAAGAGAGAAAAAGAAAAACAACCCTCTTCAGAGGTAGCTTCATCTACTCCAGCTACCCCCTGTAAGCCACTAAAACAAAAGGGGCAAACATTTCCTGTTTTGCCATTGACGACGAAGTCACAGTCGACCGCAACATCGTCGACTACCACCATCGTCACTGTATCGTCGACGAGATTATCTGTTTTGACGACATTTTCCCCGCTGGTGCCAATTTCGTCTGCAAGACCCTATGAGACGTCTAGGACTTCACCATTGGTGACGCTTCCATCGTCTACGTCCCCATTGTCAATGTTTCCCTCGTCGGCGCTCCCACTGTTGACGGTCCCACTGTCTACGGTTCCAATGTTGGCAGTACCACCGTTGATGCACCCATCGGCAAAGACACCATCGAGACTCAAGATTGAGACTTACCATAAACCCACCATGTCTTATGCGGCAAACATTTCACCTCTTCTTCCAAGTCACCTTTTAGATGTGGAGGACTCGGATGATGATGATGGACCTTTTGGACAGGCTCTGAGCTCCATGTCAAATATCAGGAAGAAGAGGAAGACTACTATTATGAGGATGATCAAGGGCAGCAGGTTGAGGGATACCATCACACACCCTCTACTCAGAAATGCACTGAACACCACTATTATCCGGACTTCCATCACCCGCAGGAGCAGACAGTTATGCCTCGTTCGCTTATAGAGGATCTTCAGAATATGCTGGCAGATTAGATGATGTCTTCCGCCACTGGCGGAGGTACCGCCATCTACTCCAAGTACAGCTTCTCTCGTAGGGGATTTCCATGTATAGTCATAAGCACTGAATAGTTCCGCGCGCCTGCGGGGACCCCGGAGCACTGTTGTGTAGTATATTCTTAAGTGCAATCATCAGCTCCTTGACAAAAAAGGTCTGTGAAAAACACTTAAGAATAACAATGTGCAGCCTATGTGAACAGCTACACAGGCCAAATTGTTAGATGAAAAAACAGTTGCAGTGTAAATTCACGTTTAAACCTCTATTTATTCTATAAATACATAAATAAATACATTCTCATATTTTATTACACCTCTCATGAGAATAAAACAATGTAGGGCAGTGTAGCCCATAGGCTGCCATTTTACAGAATGAAAATAGAGCTGTGCCTTTAAGAAAGTAAAGACTTCCTGTTTCCCATCATGCACAGCAAAAGGCAGTTGCCTCAGTTCTTTTTTCCGGCTCCTTTCTGACAGGACCCTGAAGCATTGAGCTCTACCTCACAAAATCCTTTTGTGACAGAAATTCATTTAAAATCTTTTGAATTTCATTTTCACTCTACGTTTTTAACATTGAGTGATCATTTTCTACTTTTTTCTGTTAGATTCTGACAGAATTTTGAGGTTTTTCTACTTCAGAAATGCCTTCACTGTTTGACAAATGCCCTTCTTGTGGCAGAAAAAAGGCCAAAACAGATCCACATCGGGTCTGCATAATTTGCCTTCCATCCAGCCACAAACCGGAGTCGTGTGACATCTGCAAAACCTTCTCTAGAAGGACCCTTCGTGACAGGGAGAAGATCCGACTCCAGGCGAAAGAGGACAGGAGGAAAAGTGGTCATTCTACCACAGAGCGAGGAGAAGGTCCGTCTTCTACCAGGCTCACACTGGTTCCTCTATAACTCCGATCAGACTGGCTCAAAAACGGCACAGGTCTCCGACGACGTCGAGGGCGTCGACGGCGAGGCAAGGAACGGCGCCAACATGCTCGCCGTCGAGGAGTGGTTCGCCGGCGAGAAAGAGACATCGCTCGCCGGCGACGACTATTTCGCCGTCGAGACGGCGTGGACTTTCGCCGTCGAGATCTGGGTCGCCGTCGACACGGCGAGGATGTTCCACGTCGAGGAGATCTGAATCCGGTTCGCCGTCGACACGGCGAGAGCGATCAACGTCGAGGGGTGCTCGACGTCGTAGGCGTTCACCGTCATCACGGCGACGTCGAGGGTCGTCGTCGAGAGATTCTCAACAGCGAGAAGAATCGACGGCGAAGGGCACTCGCCGTCACCGCACGTCGACGTCGAGACAATCAAAAAGACCTAGAAGGGTTTATACAACTTCAGAATCCTCGGCTTCACTCATCCTCCTTCCAGCGTCTCCACAACTCTCTCCTCGACAATCACCATTGACACAGACGCCGGTAACACCTACGGCGCCTCTTCCGGCTCCGCCTTCAGAGTCTGTTTTGAGGACTCCAACGCGGCCTGTAAGACGTTCGGGACATTCCTCTAGACGCTCTTCTTCCTCTCGGCACCGTCATGAATCACAGAGATCTCAACATTCACATCATAGGCGTTCTTCTTCGTCTACACGGGACTACTCTCCAACCCTATCGGACTCACCGTCCCCGAGAGTGTCCCCCATAGATGATGTGAATACGTTCCAGGAGGTCTTAGTACGAGGGGCGACCAAGCTGAACATCCCGCTGGCGGTACCTGCCCCATCGACGTCAGTGATCTTCGAGACCTTGCATCACAGGACATCTTCCAGACCTTTGCTTCCACTGGTTCCAGGTCTCCTTGAACCAGCAATGGATATTTTCCTTGCACCGGCCGCAACAAAGTCTGCTCCTTCCAGACTTATTAAAAAATATCGTCCACCAGAACAAGATCCTCTATTCTTGAGGTCGGACCCAGTACCTGATTCGGTGGTCATAGTAGCAGCAAAGAAACTGCATTCAACCTCACCATCTTCTTCTTCGCCTCCAGATAAAGAGAGCAGAAAGATAGATGCTGCAGGACGAAAAGTATGTTCTACTGCAGCCGTCACGATGAAGGCAGCCAGCGCTACTGCGTTATTAGGGTGGTACGACCGTGCCCTCTGGGACTCTTTAATGCAGTTTGCGGAACATCTTCCTAAGGATAAAAGGGAAGATTTCCTGGAGGTCGTGGGTGAGGGAGCCATGGTTTCTAACCAAATTATAAGTGCTGCAGCTGACTCTTCGGTGCTATCCGCACACAATTATGCACACGGGATAGCTCTCAGAAGGCATGCATGGCTGAGACTTACATCACTCAAACCTGAAGCGCAGCAGAGAATACAAAACCTGCCTTTCTCGGGCTCCACCTTGTTCGGTTCTCATCCCGATGACGAGATGGCTAGAATGAAGGCTGAACTAGATACCCTGAAAGCGGTAGGCATGGAAAGACCGAAGGAACAAAGAAAGGTTTTCCGGCCATATCAACGATGACTTTTCACCCACCGGTATCAGTCGCCACACTGGATGTCTTCGCGCCCCCAGCAGCAGCAACAACAGCAGCATCAAAGGGGTTTCTCTACTCAGCGAAGGTCGACAAGGGGTCGTTCAACACCTCAGACTCAGGCAACTCGACAGGCTCCCACGTCTAAGCCCTGAATCTTTGCTTCCCCCTCCTCCGTTATCCACTCCGGTAGGGGGAAGTATCTCAAACCATCTGGACGAGTGGCTACGCATCACAACAGACGCCTGGGTATTGAATATTGTGAGACATGGTTACGCTCTCAGATTCACCAGTTCTCCACCATCTGTTCCACCCAAAACAGCCAACCACCATCTCGAAGCTCTACAGTTAGAGGTCAATATCCTATTGCAAAAAAGAGCCATAGAACCCGTTCCCATCAGCCAACAAGGGAAGGGGATTTATTCGAGATATTTCCTTGTACCGAAAAAAGACAAACAAGAGTTTCGTCCCATCTTAGATCTGAGGACAGCAAACAAATGGATTCGCAAAGAAAAATTCAGGATGTTAGCCTTACACCAAATTTTCCCACATCTACGTCAGGGCGACTGGCTATGTGCGATAGATCCTTGCGACGCTTACTTCCATATCCCAGTAACCAAGAAACATCGAAAATTCCTAAGGTTCACCGTCGGAAAACGCCATTATCAATTTGCAGTTCTACCTTTCGGCCTAAAATCAGTGCCAAGAACTTTTTCCAAATGCATGGAGGTGGTAGCTGCCCACTTGAGGAAACAGCGAATATTCGTCTACCCCTATCTAGACGATTGGCTCATAAAGGCCTCCAGTTGTCTCGAGGCACAGCAACATTTCGAATGGACTCTACAACTGCTGCAAAAACTTGGTCTCCAAGTCAATCTCCTGAAATCTACAGCAACACCTGTTCAGAGGTTGCATTACTTAGGGGCCATTGTAGATACCAGGCTAGGAAAGGTGTTTCCTTCGGAGGAACGACGGTTATCGATTCTTCAAAAGTGCAAACAACTGCAGGAAAGACCTCAAGCCACTGCAAGAATAATAGCTTCTCTACTGGGCTCGATGGCGTCTTGTATCCATCTGGTTCCCAATGCTCGCCTCCATATGAGACCATTGCAGGAAAATCTGGAGGATCAGTGGTGTCAACTGAGGGACAATTGGGAGAACAAAGTCCTTCTTTCTCCTCACACCCTACAATCTCTCAAGTGGTGGTGTTTACCCAGCAATCTCTTGGTGGGGATTCCGTTCCAACAACGGCCTCCATCTCAAACCATCGTAACAGATGCATCACTGCTCGGATGGGGAGCGCACATGGAACATCTTCAAGTCCAAGGCGAGTGGTCACAGAGAGAGAGTCTCTATCACATCAACCTGCTGGAACTTCGCGCAGTCCATCTTGCGCTCAAAGCCTTCCTTCCCTCTCTGAGAACGGAAACTCTCCTTCTCCAGACAGACAACGTGGCCACTATGTACTACGTGAACAAACAAGGAGGCACCAGGTCCAGAATTTTATCCAGAGAGGCTCAGACAATCTGGCATTGGCTTCTAGCCAGGAACCTGTCGCTAGTGGCAACTCACCTGCCCGGCATCCAGAATGTTCAAGCGGATGCCCTCAGTCGGGTAATGGACGAGAACCACGAATGGGTACTACACGACGACGTCGTTCATTCCATTTTCGCACTCTGGGGTACCCCTTCTACAGACCTATTCGCAACCCCAGAAAACAAAAAATGCCAAAACTTCGCCTCCAGGTATTACCATCCAGGGACACTGGGGAATGCCCTGTGGATAAGCTGGTCAGGAGCATTTCTTTACGCCTTTCCACCGCTTCCCCTGATTCCGGCGGTCCTCCAGAAGCTGTCCAATGCTCAGACCAAAATGATCCTAATTGCTCCGGAGTGGCCACGCCAGTGGTGGTTCACAGACCTTCTTCACCGGTCACTCAAACCACACATCAGGCTACCATATCGTCCGGACCTTCTCACAAAGTTCAGAGGGCAGATATCTCATCCCAACCCCTCATCGTTGAGTTTGGCAGCATGGCTCCTGAGCTAGTGCAATATGGACACTTGAACCTACCTCAGGACTGTATGGAAATTCTGAAGGAAGCAAAGCGCCCTTCCACACGATCAGCCTATGCAAGCAAGTGGAAGAGATTCTGCATTTGGTGTTTACACAACAACATTGACCCGGTTTCCTGTGGAGAACAATCTATCCTGCCATACTTGTTAAGTTTGGCAAAATCGGGCTTACAACTGTCGTCAATAAAAGTTCACTTGGCGGCAATAACGGCATACAGAAAGAGTCCTTCACAAACTTCCTTTTTTCGGATTCCGATTATAAAGGATTTCCTAGAAGGTTTAAAGAAGGTTTTTCCTCCCATTAGAAAACCTTCTCCTCCATGGGAACTGAACGTTGTCTTATCACGTCTGATGCTGCCGCCATTCGAGCCGATACATAAGGCATCGCTGCAGCATCTCACATGGAAAGCTGCTTTTCTGGTGGCAATCACTTCAGCGCGTAGGGTCAGCGAAATCCAGGCCCTTTGCGCTCAGGAACCCTACACGGTTTTTCATTCTGCGAAAGTGGTAATGAGAACTCATCCAAAATTTTTACCTAAGGTAGTCTCCGACTTCCATGTGAACCAAACAATTTCATTACCGACTTTCTTTCAGAATCCAGCTACTCCTGCTGAGAGAACTCTGCACTCTCTGGATGTAAAGAGAGTCTTGAAATTTTACTTGGACAGGACAAAAAGCTTTCGAAAATCACAACAGCTTTTTATTAACTATGGCCCAATCAGAACAGGTTTGGCACATCTAAACAATCGTTATCCAGGTGGATTGTTTCATGTATAATGTTATGTTATCAGTTAGCAAACAAATCCCTTGGTGGTAGGCCAAAAGCCCACTCTACCAGAGGGAAAGCAGCTACTGTAGCCTTGATGAGAAATGTCTCTTTGGCAGAAATATGCAAGGCTGCCACTTGGAGGTTGGTCCATACCTTTACTAAGCATTACTGCCTTGATACAGACGCTAGGGCAGATGCTCAGGTTGGACAGGCTTTGCTCAAGAATTTGTTTGCATGATTCATGTTTTTTCTTAGTATTCTTATGTCTACCCCACCGCGGTTATGGGGATGGGCTTGCTACTCTATTCAGTGCTTATGACTATACATGGAAATCCCCTACGAGAGAAGGAATGGTTTCTTACCTGTAACTCCAGTTCTCTCGTAGGGGTATTTCCATGATAGTCATAAGCAACCCTCCCTCCTCCCCGGTGGAGTTGACATAGAACATGAATGTTATGGAGGTTGGTACTCCAACAAATGTTTTGTTTTTCTTCATGTCAGGTTAATAGCCTCCAAAAAAGAACTGAGGCAACTGCCTTTTGCTGTGCATGATGGGAAACAGGAAGTCTTTACTTTCTTAAAGGCACAGCTCTATTTTCATTCTGTATAATGGCAGCCTATGGGCTACACTGCCCTACATTGTTTTATTCTCATGAGAGGTGTAATAAAATATGAGAATGTATTTATTTATGTATTTATAGAATAAATAGAGGTTTAAACGTGAATTTACACTGCAACTGTTTTTTCTTCTAACAATTTGGCCTGTGTAGCTGTTCACATAGGCTGCACATTGTTATTCTTAAGTGTTTTTCACAGACCTTTTTTGTCAAGGAGCTGATGATTGCACTTAAGAATATACTACTCAACAGTGCTCCGGGGTCCCCGCAGGCGCGCAGAACTATTCAGTGCTTATGACTATCATGGAAATACCCCTACGAGAGAACTGGAGTTACAGGTAAGAAACCATTCCTTCTGTTCCGCCACCAGAGATTCCACCTCCAATAACACCCAGAATGACGCTGCCACCACATGCTTTTCCTCTGCCTAGGGACGATGCTTCCACATCAGAGGATGAAACGAGAGCAAGGCGAATTACCATCTCAGCATGACTAATGGCAGGATTGTTATTCCTACTCCAGCGCCTCCTTAATACCCTACTGCTCATTCCCCTCCCAAAGACATTGGGGGGGGGGGGGGGGGGGGGTTCATTTAATTATGGAAAGGGCAGCAGAGCGTTGTCATCTACCCATCACAATGAAATATTCTGATTGCTTCTTGTATGATTTCAAGGACCAAGCGCGGAAATTAGTAAGGTCTATTCCTATTATTTACCACCTATGGCAGGAGGATGTCGGGATTATGAACAATCCAGCTACGGTGCCAGCGGTTCTTCCACTGATTGACAAGATATACAGGACTCCGGATGATGCTCCTGCATGTCTCACAGGGCACTCTCGGCCAGACTCTGATATCACAGGCTGCACGGAGACGTTCTAAAAATCCAGCAGCTCCTATCTCCGTGCCGCCCGATAGAGATGGTCGACGCCTTGACACGATCGGGAAAAGGTTTTCTCTTATGTTTGCCGTTACTGTAAGAACTGCTAATGCCCTAGTTATCCTGGCACGCTATGATAGGCAGATGTGGTCAGATATCAAACGTAAGGCTGATCTCCTCCCTGAAGAGCAGAGGCAGGAAGCAAAAGAGATCTTGCAAGAAGGAGAGCGAGCCTCTTCTGAGATCATTTATAATCCCATGGACATAGCTTCAAACTGGTTTTCGGCTTTTAGAAGGCGCTTCTGTTCTGAGGCAGCAGGGTTGGCTGAAGGCCACTTCATTTCAACCTGAAGTGCAAACAAAATTTTTGGATATGGCATACGATGGAGACCTGCTTTTTGGTAAGCATATAGATGAAGCCCTTCTTGCCATTAAAACGGACACTGACACTAAGTCCCTTGGCTCTTTGCAATATAGAAATCTTCCTTTCCGAGGGGCAAGGGGGTGTGGCTCTTCATCCTATAAAGGATCTTATGTCTGTTTCCAGCCGTTTCAACCGTACCAGCAATACAGACCATCAGTCATATTGCCAACCAACTATGGCTGGTTTCTCTAGGCAGGGGTCCCATTGGAAGTCTTCGCATCAACCCAGAGATGCAGGATGCAAGCAATGACCCAGTAGAAGTACCAGCTACTCACCTGTTCCAGCATCAAGTAGGGGCAAACATATCCAAATATCTCCACAATTGGAAAACTATCACCTCGGACCAATGGGTGTTGGACATAGCGAATACTAGGGTGTGGCCATAAGCCACTATCGGGCTACCCCCTCCCTCCCAAGGAGCACATTCCCCTCACCTTCACTTATTGAAAAATAGGTCAAATTGATGCTTCTCAAAGGAGCAATAGAAAAGATTCCAATGGCTCAGAGAGGGAAAGGATTCTATTCCTGTTTCTTCGGCATCTCAACAAGTACCTCCGCAAACAGACTTTCAGAATGATCACTCTTTCAGACATGCTAAACCTCCTGAACAGCGGAGACTATGACATCTCTAGACTTGGAGGATGCCTATTTTCATATCCCCATCCATCCCAAACATTGCAGATATCTCCGATTCACAGTAGCTGGTACTCTCTCTCAGTTCAGAGTTCTCCCCCTTGGGCTCAGATCAGCTCCTCACATATTCACCAAGTGTCTGGCTCTAGTAGCAGCTCTCCTCAGTAAGCAGGGTCACCAGGTCTTTCCATATCTCAACAATTGGCTTCTGAAGGCGTCCACTATGCAAGGAGCTTTAGCAGCGACAAAAGATTGCATAACACTTTTTCAAAGACTGGGGCTCACGCTCAATGTCAAATCTTGCACAACACCCACTCTAGAGGATGACTTTTTTCAGAGTTCTCCTGGACACGCAGCTGAACAAAGCTTTTCTGACACAGGAACGTAGGATCGCCTAGCATCTCTAGCCCACATCATATCAAAAAGTTTGTTTCAGTGAGGTCGTACAAATCGCTCCTGGGTATATCTTCCACCATCAGTCTGGTACCAAATGCACATCTCAAAATTAGACCATTGCAGGAAGAATTGCAGGTTCAGTGGAACCAATTGCAAGGTTAGTTCGAGGATCGCATTCTGGTTACGCCAAAAATAATAAAAGCATTGGGCTGGTGGGCTTACCAGTCTCATCTTTCTCAAGGCCTCACATTCATTCCATTAGTCCCACAATTTAGAATTACCACAGACGCTTCCATGAATGGATGGGGAGGGCATCTCTGAGATCTGCAAATCCAGGGGAAATGGTCAAGCCACCAAAGGCTGATGCATATCAGCAGCCTAGAACTCAAAGCCATCTTCTCTTTGCAAGCTTTCCTCCCGAGGATAAAAGGGTCTTGAGTGTTGGTGCGGACAGACAACACAAACAGCATGTTTTATATAAACAAACAGGTAGGCACGAGGTCTTTAACACTTTCATAGGAAGCTCATCTACTATGGGACTGGCTTACAAAACACAACATCTCTCTGACAGCCGAGCATGTTCCAGGAGTGCGCAACAAGCTGGCGGTCGCACTCAGCAGGACCAACAGCGACTGTCAGGAATGGGAACTGAATCAAGCTCAACTGGACAAAATATTTGCAACATGAGGGAAACCAACTCTAGAACTATTCGCAACATACCACAATACCAAATGCTGATTTTACGCAAGTCGGTATCCCCTTCCAGGGTCCTGGGGGAATACCCTTTTGATGCGATGGTCTGGGATCTGTGCGTACGCTTTCCCCCTGATCCCATTGATTTCCAAGGTCATAGCCAAAATGAAGAGGGAACCTTGTCGCTTAATACTAATCGCTACCAAATGGCCCGGCAATGCTGGTACACGGAGCTTCTTCTAATATCACAAACCGTGCCAATATGTCTCCCTCCAGCTCCAATGCTACTGTCAATGCGTCAGGGGGAGATTCTACATCCAGATCCGATGCCACTGCATTTGCATGCATGGCTCCTGAATTCCATGAATTTCAACATCTCAAAATAACCCCAGAATGTAGAGGTATACTGTCTAAAATAAGAGCAGACAGTACCAACAAAACGTATTGATTAAAATGGAAGCGGTTCTGTTGGTGCCAGCAACACAACTTAAATCCTTATGAGGCCTCTCCGGAGCAAATTTGACCTTACCTGTTAATGCTGGCAAAATCTGGCTTGTGCATTTGGCAGGAATTTCGACATACAGAGATGTTCTTCAGACATGGCTTCACTTTGCTCGCCACGCCTTATTAACCAGTTCATGAGAGGTTTATTCAGAGCTTTTCCTCCAGTAATGTTGCCTCTTCCTGAATGGCACTTTAATGTTGTACTTTCACAACTAATGAAACCTCTGTTTGAACACATACATAAAGCAGATCTTAAATTCCATACTTGAAAGGTAGCTTTCCCTCTAGCGATCACTTCCACCAGAAGAGTTAGTGAAATTCAAGCCTTCACCACACAACAACCTTTTCTGCGTTTTACTAATGATTTCGTCATTCTCAAGACAAATCCAAAGTTTATTCCTAAAGTTCCTTCTCAATTTCATCTGAATCAACCGGTTTTCTCCTGACATTTTCCAAATCCGACATCTCCAGCGGAAAAGTCTCTCCACACGTTGGATGTAAAGAGGTATCTTAAGTTTTTATTTTTATTTTTTTGTCTTCAACAAACTAAAACTTTTCACAAATCTGATCAGTTATTACTTTCCTATGGACCTGAAGTCTGGGATCTTCAGTAACAGTCAATGACAGCAATGTTGCTATCAGCAGCCATTCAGTTCTGCCACTCTGCAGCAGAAAAACCTCTTTAAGAAGGCGGCCTAGAGCGCATTCAACAAGAGCAGTATCAACTTCCGTGGCTCTTTTTGCTGGGGTGCCGCTGGATCAAATATGCTGTGCTGCTACTTGGAAGAGTACCCACTTCTCTGCAAAGCACCATTGTCTTCATGCCACCCATAGGACGGATGCGGCAGTGGGCCAAGCAGTTCTACGGCACCTGTTCCAATAAAGGGGAGTCTCTTGGTAATGGAGAATTGTTTTGTTTTCTAATGCTATTGTTGTATTGGTTGTTCTCGTATTTTCTGATTAACGTTCCAAGTTCAACATCTCTCCTGTCTGTATGGTCTGACTGTGATTGTTATGGATACTTGATTATCTGAAATTTTCAACAAAAAAAGAGAGCAAAAATGGAAACAAAATATTTTCATTCCCTCCATCCACTTCAATTTTATTGTACTGTTTGTTATTCTGATTCAAGCATGTGACTCTATGAAAGATCCAATACTGCATAAGAAATTAGTTACTTACCTGTAACTGCAGTTATCCAGTATTGGTATCTTTCATAGATTCACATGCGACCCTCCCTCCTCCCCTTAGAGGCTCCCTTTACTGACTCCGGTACCATGGTTCACGCTCATGTTGAAAATCTGAGGAAAGGAGCTTCTTTTGGGAGTGTTGTAGCCTGATTGGTTATGGTTCAAGTTTGGTCCATTTAAAAAAAAAAAAATGATATGGACAGAGTATCAAATTTAGGCCTGTCTACATTGTAGACTCTGTGGTTATCATGATTATGGTAATGTACTGCTTTTAAAAGATACCGTGGGACTCCCACTTCGACGGGAAAGATTGAAGCATGTGAATCTATGAAAGATACCCATACTGGATAACTGCAGTTACAGGTAGGTAACTGTAGAAAAATGGCTCCCTGTTGCAGTTACCCTCCACTTTTTGCCTTTTACTGATGCTGACTTGACTGAAAAGTGTGCTGGGACCCTGCTAACCATGCCCCAGCACCAGTGTTTTTTCACTAAATATGTACCATTGTTTCCACAATTGGCACACCCCTGGCACACAGATAAGTCCCTTGTAAAAGTTACCAAGGGTCCTGTGACCAGGGAAGGTATCTAAGGGCTGCAGCATGTGTTGTGCCACCCTTAGGGACCCCTCAGCCTCAAGCCAATTCTTAGACATTGTAAGTGCAGGGTAGCCATTAAGAGTATATGGTCTGGGAGTCACACGAATTCCACAGTTCCATAATGGCTACACTGAATACTGGGAAGTTTGGTATCAAACTTCTCAGCACAATAAATCCACACTGATGCCAGTGTGATATTTATTGAGAAATGCACACAGAGTGCATCTTAGAGATGCCCCCTGCATCCAGTCCAACTGCTAGTGCTAGGCTGACCGGTCTCTGCCAGCCTGCCACTTCCAGACTAGTTTCTGGTCACATGGGTTGAGTGCCTTTGTGCACTCTGTGACCAGGAACCAAGCCTGTCCTGGGAGGAGGTGCCTCACACCTCCCCCTGCAGGAACTTTAACACTTGGCAGTTAGCCCGGAGGATATAATGGGAAAAACAAGGAGCCACCCTCCAGCCAGGACAGCCCCTATGGTGTCCAGAGCGGAGGTGACCCCTTGCTTAGACAATCTTTCTTCTTGCTTTGGAGGATTTAGCCTAATAGGAGTAGGGATGTGCTACCCTCCCCAACAGTAGCCACCCTCAGGGACAGTAGCCATTGGCTACTGGCCTCCAGCCCTAAACACACCCCTAAATTTAGTATTTAGTGGCGACCCTGGACCCAGGAAATCAGATTTTCGACACCCTTAACAAGGACTGCTTACCTGAAAACCCCGCAGAGAAGGAGGAGACGACAACTGCTTTGGCCCCAGCCCTACCAGCCTGTCTCCAGATTCAAAGAACCTGCAACAGTGACGTATCTAGCGGGCCCAGCGACCTCTGCCAACCCAGAGGACTGCCCTGCAACCGATAGGACCAAGAAACTCCCATGGACAGCGGCTGTGTCCAAAACAACCAATAAGAAACGATCTTTAAAGTGACTCCCACCTCACTCCTGATGCGCGAGTCCCCAACACTCTGCACCAGATGCCCCCCATCCCGAGTTCAGAGAAACCAACACTGCAGGTAGGACCCCAGTCGACTCTCAAAGCATGTCCACTCTGAGACAACCTCCTTGCACCCCCACGGCGATGCTTGCAGAGAGAATCCAGAGGACCCCCCTGACCGCGACTGCCCGGTAACAAAGAACTGGACGCCTGGAAGAAGCACTGCACCCGCAGCCCCTCCCCCCATCATCTTTGCCAAGTCAGTGGCTGGCCCGAGAAGCCCCCTGTGCTCTGCCTGCATCGCCAGAGTGACCCCCGGGTCCCTCCATTGAAACCAATACAAAACCTGACGCTTTGTTCACACACTGCACCCGGCTGCCCCTGTGCCGCTGAGGGTGTATTTTGTGCGCCTGTTTGGGGCCCCCCCAGTGCTCTACAAAACCCCCCTGGCCTCCTCCTTGAGGACGCAAGTACTTACCTGCTAGCAGACTGGAACCGGAGCACCCCTAGTCTCCGTAGGCACCCATGTTATTTGGGCCCCTCTTTAGCCTCTGCACCTGATCGTCCCTGTGTTGCTGGTGCTGGGTGCTTGGGGTTGACTTAAACCCCAACGGTGGGCTGCCTATGCCCCAGAGACTGAACTTGTAAATGCTTTACTTACCTGAGAAATTAACCAAAACTTACCTCCCCCAGGAACTGCTGAATTTTGCACTGTGCCCACTTGTAAAATAGCTTATTGCCATTTTATGTCAAACTGTGTACATTACTGTTTTCATTCAAAGTTCTATATTTACCTATGCCAAGTACCTTACAATATATGTACTTACTTGAATTCTGAATCTTGTGGTTCTAAAATAAATTAGGAAAAGAATATTTTTCTATATAAAAACCTGTTGGCCTGAAGGTAAGTCTTTGAGTGTGTGTTCCCATTTATTGCCTGTGTGTGTACAAAAAATGCTCAACACTGATAAGCCTACTGCTCTACCACACTACCACAAATACAGCATTAGTATTATCTATTATTGCCACTATCAACCTCTACGGTGAACCCCTGGACTTGGCACACTATCTCTCACTTTGAGATAGGACACGCAGAGTCAGCGGCACAGAGGCAGCCGGGTGCAGTGTGCAAAGCGGGCATCAGGTTTTAGGTAGGAAACAATGCCTGTCACTCTAGCGGCGCAGGCAGGCACGGGGGGGGGCTTCTCGGGACAGCCACCACCTGGGCAAGACAGAGGGTCGCCTGGGGGTCACTCCCGCGTTGAAGTTCGGTTCCTTCAGGTCCTGGGGGCTGCGGGTGCAGTGCTGGTGCCAGGCGTCGGGTCCCTTATTACAGGCAGTCGCTGTCAGGGGGAGCCTCTGGATTCTCTCTGCAGACGTCGCTGTGGAGGCTTACGGGGGTCGTCTCTTGTTACTCACAGGCTCGCAGTCGAGTCCTACCTGAGGTGTTTGTTCTCTGGATCTCGAGCCGGGAGCATCAGGTGCAGTGTGTGAAGACTTTCGCTTCCGGCGGGAAACGTGCAATCTTTGAAAGTTGCGTCTTTGTTGCAAGGCGTTTCTTGTTCCTTTAGTCCACGGCAGTCCTCTGAGGCTTCAGAGGTCGCTGGTCCCTGTCAGATGCGTCGCTGGAGCAGGTTTTCGAAGTTGGAGACAGGCCTGTAGGACTGGGGCCAAAGCAGTTGTCTTCCTCCTTCTCTGCAGGCTTGTAGGTCAGCAGTCCTTGTTTCTTGAGGTTGCAGGAATCTAGTTTGCTAGGTTCTGGGTCGCCCTTAAATACTAAATTTAGGGGTGTGTTTAGGTCTGGGAGGGAAGTAGCCAATGGCTACTGTCCTGGAGGGTGGCTACACCCTCTTTGTGCCTCCTCCCTGAGAGGAGGGGGGCACTTCCCTAATCCTATTGGGGGAATCCTCCAAAACCAAGATGGAGGATTTCTAAAGGCAGGGGTCACCTCAACTCATGACACCTTAGGGACTGTCCTGACTGGTGGGTGACTTCTCCTTGTTTTTTTCATTATCTCCCCTGGACTTGCCGCCAATAGTGGGGGCTGTGTCCAGGAGGTGGGCATCTCCAGTAGCTGGAGTGCCCAGTGGCATTGTAACACGAAGCTTGAGCCTTTGAGGCTCACTGCTAGGTGTTACAGTTCCTGCAGGGGGGGAGGTGTTAAGCACCTCCACCCAGTGCAGGCTTTGTTTCTGGCCTCAGAGGGCACAAAGGCTCTCACCCGAGGGGTCAGAAACCAGTCTCTCAGCAGCAGGCAGGCACAAACCAGTCAGTCCTGCACTGAAGGATTGGGTAAAATACAGGGGGCATCTCTAAGATGCCCTCTGTGTGCATTTTTTAAATAAATCCAACACTGGCATCAATGTGGGTTTATTATTCTGAGAAGTTTGATACCAAACTTCCCAGTAGTCAGTGTAGCCATTATGGAGCTGTGGAGTTCGTTTTTGACAAACTCCCAGACCATATACTTAATATGGCCACACTGTACTTACAATGTCTAAGAATAGATTTAGACACTGTAGGGGAATATAGCTCATGCAGTTATGCCCTCAACTGTTGTATAGTGCACCCTGCCTTAGGGCTGTAAGGCCTGCTACAGGGGTGACTTACCTATGCCACAGGCAGTGAGAGGTGGGCATGGCACTCCGAGGGGAGTGCCAGGTCGAATTAGTCTTTTTCTCCCAACCAGCACACACAAGCTGTGAGGCAGTGTGCATGTGCTGAGTGAGTTGTCCCCAGGGTGGCATAATACATGCTCAGCCCTTAGAGACCTTCCCTGGCTACAGGGCCCCTGGTGCCAGGGCTGTGCCAATTGTGGAGAAAAGGGTACAGTTTTAGGGAAAGAACACTGGCGCTGGGGCCTGGTTAGCAGGATTCCAGCACACTTTCAATCACAGCTATCATCAACAAAAGGCAAAAAGTTAGGGGGTAACCATGCCAACAGTGGCATTTTCCTACAACCAGACATTCTCCCTCAGACCCATGGAGAAATAGAAAACCCAGATCCCAAAGCTCTCAGCTTGGTGATTTATTTCCTGAGGTCATAGTTTGGTTATCTTAACTTGCCACCTGAATGTAGGACTATTCTTAAAGAAGCCTGTAGACCTACCAGTAGAGCCTGCTAGGCAGCAAAATAGAGAAGATTTGTCTTCTGCCATTCAGAACACATTTACCCTTTCAGAACTGGGTTAGCATTCACATCTATAAGATTACATCTTACCGCAGTGACTGCCTGTCTTCAGAATAGGCAACGTGTCTCTTTAATCAAAATACCAGTCATTAAAACTTTCATGGAAGGGCTGAAGAGTTGTACCACCACGGGTTACACCTGCACCATCATGTAATCTTGATGTTGTAACACGTTTTATGGACCCTCCATTTGAGCCACTGCATACATGCCCCCTACAGTTTATTTCTTGGAAAGTGGCATTTTTAGTCGCTATCACCTTACTTAGGCATGTTAGTGAGCTCCTGGCTCTATCCATGGAAGAATCTTTCTTCCAGTTACACAGAGCCAGGGCTGTCCTACGCACAAACCCTACGTTTCTCCCTAAAGTTGTCTCTCATTTTCACCCTGATCAAGTTCCCAGTTTTTTCCCCATAACCAGATTTGGTTGCAGGGTGTGCTCTTGACACATTGGATGTTAAAAGGGTTCTTCTGTTCTAAATTGATAGAACTATAACTATTTGTTGCTTTTCACCTCCCCATAAAGGGATCCCTATATCCAAATCAGGCATACCCGGATGGATAGTTAAGTGCATGGAAACCTGTTATGCTAAAGCCAAAATAACTTTACCTACACCTCCTAGAGCTGACACTACTAGGAAGAAAAGAGCATCCATGGCCTTCCTACGAAACACTCCAATAGCAGACATTTAAGGCAGCTATATGGTCCACACCACACCCCACACCTTCACAAAACATTTTGTTGTTGTTTTAGCATGCCAGCGAGTTAACGTAGGGCAGTCAGTGCTAGTACACTTTTTCAAACAACTGCAACACCCGCAGGTTAGCCATCGCTTCTGAGGGGCGCTGCTTTACAGTCTATCCAAAGCATGTTTATCTACAGGCCTCAAATGGAATTTTACTTACCCTGTAAGTATCTGTTCATGGCATGTAGTGCTGTAGATTCACATGAGGCCACCCTCCTCCACGGACACCTGCGGCCGTTGCCGTTTTCTTACATTATATTGACATGGACATCTCATTATTTACTTATACACTCCAGTTCGATGGCATGTGTAGCTGCAGATACACATGCTGTGCACAGTCCGCCGTCTGGTGTTGGGCTCGGAGTGTTACAAGTTGTTTTTCTTCGAAGAAGTCTTTTCGAGTCACGAGACCGAGGGACTCCTCCCCTTTCGGTTCCATTGCGCATGGGCGTCGACTCCATCTTAGATTGTTTTTTTTCCACCATCGGGTTCGGACGTGTTCCTTTTCGCTCCGTGTTTCGGGTCGGAAAGTTAGTTAGAATCTCAGAAAAAATTGTCGGTATTGTTTCGTTCGTTATCGGGTTAGTTAGAACAAATCGACACCGAATCTTGAAGAGCTCCGGTGGCCCTTCGGGGTAATTTCGATCCCCCGTTGGGGCCTGGTCGGCCCGACCGCGTGCGACTTCAAGACTGATGGAACGGACCCCGTTCCGATTCTGTCCTAAATGCCATAGTAAATATCCTTATACGGATCAACATTTGGTCTGTAACTTGTGCCTGTCCCCGAGCACAAGGAGGATACGTGCGAAGCCTGTCGCGCGTTTCAGTCGAGGAAAACGCTCAGAGACCGAATAGCCAGGAGATTGCAGGTGCCGTCCACGCCGACAGGACAACAACGGTTCGAGGAGGAAGGAGAAGAATAAACTTTCTCCATCCACGAGTCGGATTCCGAAGAACTCGACGCCGAAGAAACGTCAACCGTGAGTAAGACGTCGAAACAAAAAGCTCACGAAAAGACTGACAAAGCCCAGGGGATGCCACCGCCAACAGGCCATGGCTTAACCCGAAAAGTAGGTGACCATCCATCGGCACCGAATAAGGGCGGGCTGGTGCCGACGTCATCCGACTCCGGTCGAGATACAGGCACGCAGCACTCTCGGGGCCCGAGAGAGTGGCGCAGAAAACATTCGGCACAGAGACAGCGGCACCGAGACTGGTCGGCACCAAGAGGGCACGATGCACAAAAGAAAAAAGATTTTGTCGGAGCCGAAAAAATCAGTAGAAAAGGTTTCGGTGCCGAAACATCCAGCATCCGAACCGAGAATCAGTTCCTACTCAGAGGAACAAGGACTGTCCTCTCAAATGAAAAAACACAGATTTGAAGAGGAATTACAAACAATAGGGCCAGATCACACGCAAAAGCGGCTCTTTATTCAAAAAGATACTGGGAGGATCAGCACTCTTCCCCCAATCAAAACCAAAAGGAAACTTGCCTTCCAACAAGGAGACAAGCAACCACAAGCAAAGGTGGTGAAGAAAGTAACTCCACCACCTTCTCCACCACCATCAACTCATGCATCACCGGCGCAAACTCCACCATTAACACACTCGCCAGCTCATACCACAATGAGCCAGGATGATCCAGATGCATGGGACCTCTACGACGCCCCAGTATGAGACAATAGCCCAGAGTCGTACCCAACTAAACCGTCACCACCTGAGGACAGTACATCATATGCACAAGTGGTCGCTAGGGCAGCCGAATTCCATAATGTATCACTACATTCGGAGCCTATTGAGGATGACTTCCTCTTTAACACCCTGTCCTCCACCCATAGCCATTATCAAAGCCTTCCCATGCTCCCAGGAATGCTAAGGCACTCGAAACAAATATTTCAGGAGCCAGTTAAAGGCAGAGCTATAACTCCAAGGGTGGAGAAAAAATAAAAGGCACCACCCACAGACCCTATATTTATTACAACACAACTGACACCGGACTCCGTAGTTGTGGGGGCAGCTGGTAAGAGAGCCAACTCGCATACATCAGGCGACGCACCACCTCCGGACAAGGAGAGCCGCAAATTTGATGCAGCGGGAAAAAGGGTTGCAGCACAAGCAGCAAATCAGTGGCGTATCGCCAACTCGCAAGCACTCTTGGCGAGATACAACAGGGCTCATTGGGATGAAATGCAACATCTCATCGAACACCTACCCAAGAGCTCCAAAAAAGAGCGCAACAGATTGGTGGAAGAGGGACAAAGTATCTCGAACAATCAGATACGGACTTCCATGGATGCAGCGGATACAGCTGCACGGACAATAAACACTGCAGTCACAATAAGGAGACACGCATGGCTGCGCACATCTGGGTTCAAACCTGAAATACAACAGGCTGTGCTCAATATGCCGTTTAATGAACAGCAATTGTTTGGGCCGGAGGTGGACACTGCCATTGAAAAACTAAAAAAGGACACCGATACAGCCAAAGCCATGGGCGCACTGTACTCCCCGCAGAGCAGAGGCACATTTCGGAAAACACCTTTTAGGGGAGGGTTTCGAGGTCAACCCACAGAAACCAACACCTCACAAACAAGACCACCTACCTACCAGGGACAATATCAAAGGGGAGGTTTTCGGGGACAATACAGAGAAGGCCAACTCCCAAGAAATCGGGGAAAATTTCAAGGTCCCAAAACCCCTCAAAATAAACAGTGACTCACAAGTCACACAACCCCTTCACACAACACCAGTGGGGGGAAGACTAAGCCAGTTCTACGAATCTTGGGAGGAAATAACAGACACTTGGGTCTTAGCAATTATCCAGCATGGTTATTGCATAGAATTTCTCCAATTCCCTCCAAACGTCCCACCGAAAACACACAATATGTCAAAACAGCATATAGATCTTCTAGGACTAGAAGTTCAAGCATTACTACAAAAGGATGCAATAGAATTAGTACCAAGCCTACAGAAAAACACAGGAGTTTACTCACTGTATTTTCTAATACCAAAGAAGGACAAAACTCTGAGACCAATACTAGATCTCAGAACACTAAATACCTACATCAAATCAGACCACTTTCACATGGTCACATTACAAGACGTTATCCCACTGCTCAAACAGCAAGACTACATGACAACATTAGACCTAAAGGGTGCGTATTTCCACATACCGATACATCCTTCCCACAGGAAATACCTAAGGTTCGTATTCAAAGGAATACATTACCAATTCAAAGTGTTGCCATTCGGAATAACAACTGCGCCAAGAGTCTTTACAAAATGCCTGGCAGTAGTAGCTGCACATATCAGAAGGCAGCAAATACACGTGTTCCCTTACTTAGACGACTGGTTAATCAAAACCAACACGCTAACAAGGTGTTCACGTCACACAAAGTATGTCATACAGACCCTTCACAAGCTGGGTTTCTCCTTCAACTATGCAAAGTCACACCTTTTGCCGTGTCAAACACAGCAATACTTAGGAGCGACAATCAACACAACAGAAGGGATAGCCACTCCAAGTCCACAAAGGGTTCAAACATTTTACAAGGTGATACAGGCCATGTATCCAACACAAAAGATACAAGCCAAAATGGTATTAAAACTCCTAGGCATGATGTCTTCATGCATAGCCATTGTCCCAAACGCAAGATTACACATGCGGCCCTTACAACAATGTCTAGCATCACAATGGTCACATGCACAGGGTCAACTTCTAGATCTGGTGTTGATAGACCGCCAAACATACCTCTCGCTTCTATGGTGGAACAGTACAACTTTAAACAAAGGGCGGCCTTTCCAAGACCCAGTGCCACAATACGTCATAACAACGGATGCTTCCATGACAGGGTGGGGAGCACACCTCAATCAACACAGCATCCAAGGACAATGGGACATGCATCAAAAGAAGTTTCACATAAATCACTTAGAACTGTTAGCAGTATTTCTAGCGTTGAAAGCATTTCAACCCATGATAACCCACAAATACATTCTTGTCAAAACAGACAACATGACAACAATGTATTATTTAAACAAACAGGGGGGGGACACACTCGATACAGTTGTGTCTCCTAACACAAAAAATATGGCATTGGGCAATTCACAACCACATTCGCCTAATAGCACAATTTATTCCAGGGAACCAGCTAGCAGACAATCTCTCTCGGGATCACCAACAAGTCCACGAATGGGAAATTCACCCCAAATACTGAACACTTACTTTCAAATTTGGGGAACACCTCTGTAGGAAGTTGGCTCTGTATGTGCTATTTCAAAGTAAGGAATAGCATGCACAGAGTCCAAGGGTTCCCCTTAGAGGTAAAATAGTGGTAAAAATAGATAATACTAATGCTCTATTTTGTGGTAGTGTGGTCGAGCAGTAGGCTTATCCAAGGAGTAGTGTTAAGCATTTGTTGTACATACACATAGACAATAAATGAGGTACACACACTCAGAGACAAATCCAGCCAATAGGTTTTTATATAGAAAAATATATTTTCTTAGTTTATTTTAAGAACCACAGGTTCAAATTCTACATGTAATATCTCATTCGAAAGGTATTGCAGGTAAGTACTTTAGGAACTTCAAATCATAAAAATTGCATGTATACTTTTCAAGTTATTGACAAATAGCTGTTTTAAAAGTGGACACTTAGTGCAATTTTCACAGTTCCTAGGGGAGGTAAGTTTTGGTTAGTTTTACCAGGTAAGTAAGACACTTACAGGGTTCAGTTCTTGGTCCAAGGTAGCCCACCGTTGGGGGTTCAGAGCAACCCCAAAGTCACCACACCAGCAGCTCAGGGCCGGTCAGGTGCAGAGTTCAAAGTGGTGCCCAAAACACATAGGCTAGAATGGAGAGGAGGGGGTGCCCCGGTTCCGGTCTGCTTGCAGGTAAGTACCCGCGTCTTCGGAGGGCAGACCAGGGGGGTTTTGTAGGGCACCGCGGGGGACACAAGTCCACACAGAAATTTCACCCTCAGCAGCGCGGGGGCGGCCGGGTGCAGTGTAGAAACAAGCGTCGGGTTTGTAATGTTAGTCTATGAGAGATCTCGGGATCTCTTCAGCGCTGCAGGCAGGCAAGGGGGGGATTCCTCGGGGAAACCTCCACTTGGGCAAGGGAGAGGGACTCCTGGGGGTCACTTCTCCAGTGAAAGTCTGGTCCTTCAGGTCCTGGGGGCTGCGGGTGCAGGGTCTCTCCCAGGCGTCGGGACTTTAGGTTCAAAGAGTCGCGGTCAGGGGAAGCCTCGGGATTCCCTCTGCAGGCGGCGCTGTGGGGGCTCAGGGGGGACAGGTTTTGGTACTCACAGTATCAGAGTAGTCCTGGGGTCCCTCCTGAGGTGTTGGATCGCCACCAGCCGAGTCGGGGTCGCCGGGTGCAGTGTTGCAAGTCTCACGCTTCTTGCGGGGAGCTTGCAGGGTTCTTTAAAGTTGCTGGAAACAAAGTTGCAGCTTTTCTTGGAGCAGGTCCGCTGTCCTCGGGAGTTTCTTGTCTTTTCGAAGCAGGGGCAGTCCTCAGAGGATGTCGAGGTCGCTGGTCCCTTTGGAAGGCGTCGCTGGAGCAGGATCTTTGGAAGGCAGGAGACAGGCCGTTGAGTTTCTGGAGCCAAGGCAGTTGTCGTCTTCTGGTCTTCCGCTGCAGGGGTTTTCAGCTGGGCAGTCCTTCTTCTTGTTGCAGGAATCTAATTTTCTAGGGTTCAGGGTAGCCCTTAAATACTAAATTTAAGGGCGTGTTTAGGTCTGGGGGGTTAGTAGCCAATGGCTACTAGCCCTGAGGGTGGGTACACCCTCTTTGTGCCTCCTCCCAAGGGGAGGGGGTCACAATCCTAACCCTATTGGGGGAATCCTCCATCTGCAAGATGGAGGATTTCTAAAAGTTAGTCACTTCAGCTCAGGACACCTTAGGGGCTGTCCTGACTGGCCAGTGACTCCTCCTTGTTTTTCTCATTATTTTCTCCGGCCTTGCCGCCAAAAGTGGGGCCTGGCCGGAGGGGGCGGGCAACTCCACTAGCTGGAGTGTCCTGCTGGGTTGGCACAAAGGAGGTGAGCCTTTGAGGCTCACCGCCAGGTGTGACAATTCCTGCCTGGGAGAGGTGTTAGCATCTCCACCCAGTGCAGGCTTTGTTACTGGCCTCAGAGTGACAAAGGCACTCTCCCCATGGGGCCAGCAACATGTCTCGGTTTGTGGCAGGCTGCTAAAACTAGTCAGCCTACACAGATAGTCGGTTAAGTTTCAGGGGGCACCTCTAAGGTGCCCTCTGTGGTGTATTTTTCAATAAAATGTACACTGGCATCAGTGTGCATTTATTGTGCTGAGAAGTTTGATACCAAACTTCCCAGTTTTCAGTGTAGCCATTATGGTGCTGTGGAGTTCGTGTTTGACAGACTCCCAGACCATATACTCTTATGGCTACCCTGCACTTACAATGTCTAAGGTTTTGTTTAGACACTGTAGGGGTACCATGCTCATGCACTGGTACCCTCACCCATGGTATAGTGCACCCTGCCTTAGGGCTGTAAGGCCTGCTAGAGGGGTGTCTTACCTATACTGCATAGGCAGTGAGAGGCTGGCATGGCACCCTGAGGGGAGTGCCATGTCGACTTACTCGTTTTGTCCTCACTAGCACACACAAGCTGGCAAGCAGGGTGTCTGTGCTGAGTGAGAGGTCTCCAGGGTGGCATAAGACATGCTGCAGCCCTTAGAGACCTTCCTTGGCATCAGGGCCCTTGGTACTAGAAGTACCAGTTACAAGGGACTTATCTGGATGCCAGGGTCTGCCAATTGTGGATACAAAAGTACAGGTTAGGGAAAGAACACTGGTGCTGGGGCCTGGTTAGCAGGCCTCAGCACACTTTCAATTGTAAACATAGCATCAGCAAAGGCAAAAAGTCAGGGGGCAACCATGCCAAGGAGGCATTTCCTTACACAACCCCCCCCCAAACGAAAGAGGATGAGACTAACCTTTCCCAAGAGAGTCTTCATTTTCTAAGTGGAAGAACCTGGAAAGGCCATCTGCATTGGCATGGGCAGTCCCAGGTCTGTGTTCCACTATAAAGTCCATTCCCTGTAGGGAGATGGACCACCTCAACAGTTTAGGATTTTCACCTTTCATTTGCATCAGCCATTTGAGAGGTCTGTGGTCAGTTTGAACTAGGAAGTGAGTCCCAAAGAGGTATGGTCTCAGCTTCTTCAGGGACCAAACCACAGCAAAGGCCTCCCTCTCAATGGCACTCCAACGCTGCTCCCTGGGGAGTAACCTCCTGCTAATGAAAGCAACAGGCTGGTCAAGGCCATCATCATTTGTTTGGGACAAAACTGCCCCTATCCCATGTTCAGAGGCATCAGTCTGCACAATGAACTGCTTAGAATAATCTGGAGCTTTTAGAACTGGTGCTGAGCACATTGCCTGTTTCAGGGTGTCAAAGGCCTGTTGGCATTCCACAGTCCAGTTTACTTTCTTGGGCATTTTCTTGGAGGTGAGTTCAGTGAGGGCTGTCACAATGGATCCATATCCCTTCACAAACCTCCTGTAATACCCAGTCAAGCCAAGGAATGCCCTGACTTGGGTCTGGGTTTTTGGAGCTACCCAGTCCAGAATAGTCTGGATCTTGGGTTGGAGTGGCTGAACTTGGCCTCCACCTACAAGGTGTCCCAAGTAAACCACAGTTCCCTGCCCTATCTGGCATTTGGATGCCTTGATAGAGAGGCCTGCAGATTGCAGAGCCTTCAAAACCTTCCTCAGGTGGACCAGGTGATCCTGCCAGGTGGAGCTAAAGACAGCAATATCATCAAGATAAGCTGTGCTAAAGGACTCCAAGCCAGCAAGGACTTGATTCACCAACCTTTGGAAGGTGGCAGGGGCATTCTTTAAACCAAAGGGCATAACAGTAAACTGATAATGCCCATCAGGTGTGGAGAATGCTGTCTTTTCTTTTGCTCCAGGTGCCATTTTTATTTGCCAGTACCCTGCTGTCAAGTCAAAGGTACTTAGAAATTTGGCAGCACCTAATTTATCAATGAGCTCATCAGCTCTTGGAATTGGATGGGCATCTGTCTTGGTGACAGAATTGAGCCCTCTGTAGTCCACACAAAACCTCATCTCTTTCTTTCCATCTTTGGTGTGAGGTTTGGGGACTAAGACCACTGGGCTAGCCCAGGGGCTGTCAGAGCGCTCAATTACTCCCAATTCCAGCATCTTGTGGACTTCCACCTTGATGCTTTCCTTAACATGGTCAGACTGTCTAAAGATTTTGTTCTTGACAGGCATGCTGTCTCCTGTGTCCACATCATGGGTACACAGGTGTGTCTGACCAGGGGTTAAGGAGAAGAGTTCAGGAAACTGTTGTAGGACTCTCCTACAATCAGCTTGCTGTTGGCCAGAGAGGGTGTCTGAGTAGATCACTCCATCTACTGTACCATCTTTTGGGTCTGATGACAGAAGATCAGGGAGAGGTTCACTCTCTGCCTCCTGATCCTCATCTGTTACCATCAACAGATTGACATCAGCCCTGTCGTGGAAGAGCTTAAGGCGGTTTACATGGATCACCCTCTTGGGGCTCCTGCTTGTGCCCAGGTCCACCAAGTAGGTGACCTGACTCTTCCTCTCTAGTACTGGGTAAGGGCCACTCCATTTGTCCTGGAGTGCCCTGGGAGCCACAGGCTCCAGAACCCAGACTTTCTGCCCTGGTTGGAACTCAACCAGTGCAGCCTTTTGGTCATACCAAAACTTCTGGAGCTGTTGGCTGGCCTCAAGGTTTTTGGTTGCCTTTTCCATGTACTCTGCCATTCTAGAGCGAAGGCCAAGTACATAGTCCACTATGTCCTGTTTAGGCTCATGGAGAGGTCTCTCCCAGCCTTCTTTAACAAGGGCAAGTGGTCCCCTTACAGGATGACCAAACAGAAGTTCAAAGGGTGAGAATCCTACTCCCTTCTGTGGCACCTCTCTGTAAGCGAAAAGCAGACATGGCAAGAGGACATCCCATCTCCTTTTGAGCTTTTCTGGGAGCCCCATGATCATGCCTTTTAAAGTCTTGTTGAATCTCTCAACCAAGCCATTAGTTTGTGGATGGTATGGTGTAGTGAATTTATAAGTCACTCCACACTCATTCCACATGTGCTTTAGGTATGCTGACATGAAGTTGGTACCTCTGTCAGACACCACCTCCTTAGGGAAACCCACTCTGGTAAAGATACCAATGAGGGCCTTGGCTACTGCAGGGGCAGTAGTCGACCTAAGGGGAATAGCTTCAGGATACCTGGTAGCATGATCCACTACTACCAGGATATACATATTTCCTGAGGCTGTGGGAGGTTCCAGTGGACCAACTATGTCCACACCCACTCTTTCAAAGGGAACCCCCACCACTGGAAGTGGAATGAGGGGGGCCTTTGGATGCCCACCTGTCTTACCACTGGCTTGACAGGTGGGGCAGGAGAGGCAAAACTCCTTAACCATGTTGGACATATTGGGCCAGTAGAAGTGGTTGACTAGCCTCTCCCACGTCTTGGTTTGTCCCAAATGTCCAGCAAGGGGAATGTCATGGGCCAATGTTAGGATGAACTCTCTGAACAGCTGAGGCACTACCACTCTCCTAGTGGCACCAGGTTTGGGGTCTCTGGCCTCAGTGTACAGGAGTCCATCTTCCCAATAGACCCTATGCGTTCCATTTTTCTTGCCTTTGGACTCTTCAGCAGCTTGCTGCCTAAGGCCTTCAAGAGAGGGACAGGTTTCTTGTCCCTTACACAGCTCCTCCCTGGAGGGTCCCCCTGGGCCTAAGAGCTCAACCTGGTAAGGTTCAAGCTCCAAAGGCTCAGTTCCCTCAGAGGGCAGAACTTCTTCCTGAGAAGAGAGGTTCCCTTTCTTTTGCTGTGTTGCAGTTGGTTTCCCAACTGACTTTCCTGTTCTCTTGGTAGGCTGGGCCATTTTTCCAGACTCCAGCTCTACTTTTTCACCCTGTGCCTTGCATTGTGCTCTTGTTTTCACACACACCAGTTCAGGGATACCCAGCATTGCTGCATGGGTTTTTAGTTCTACCTCAGCCCATGCTGAGGACTCCAGGTCATTTCCAAGCAGACAGTCCACTGGGATATTTGAGGAGACCACCACCTGTTTCAGGCCATTGACCCCTCCCCATTCTAAAGTAACCATTGCCATGGGATGTACTTTTCTCTGATTGTCAGCGTTGGTGACTGTGTAAGTTTTTCCAGTCAGGTATTGGCCAGGGGAAACCAGTTTCTCTGTCACCATGGTGACACTGGCACCTGTATCCCTCAGGCCCTCTATTCTAGTCCCATTAATTAAGAGTTGCTGTCTGTATTTTTGCATGTTAGGCGGCCAGACAGCTAGTGTGGCTAAATCCACCCCACCCTCAGAAACTAGAGTAGCTTCAGTGTGGACCCTGATTTGCTCTGGGCACACTGTTGATCCCACTTGGAGACTAGCCATACCAGTGTTACCTGGATGGGAGTTTGGAGTGGAACCTTTCTTGGGACAGGCCTTGTCTCCAGTTTGGTGTCCATGCTGTTTACAGCTATGACACCAGGCCTTTTTGGGATCAAAGTTTTTACCCTTGTACCCATTGTTTTGTGAAGAGGCTCTGGGCCCACCCTCCTGTGCAGGTTTTTGGGGGCCTGTAGAAGACTCTTTACTATTTTTAGTTTTGGTTGTCTCATCACCCTTCCCCTGGGGAGTCTTTGTGACCCCTTTCTTTTGGTCACCCCCTGTTGAAGTCTTGGACACCCTTGTCTTGACCCAATGGTCCGCCTTCTTTCCCAATTCTTGGGGAGAAATTGGTCCTAGGTCTACCAGATGCTGATGCAGTTTATCATTGAAACAATTACTTAACAGGTGTTCTTTCACAAATAAATTGTACAGCCCATCATAATTACTTACACCACTGCCTTGAATCCAACCATCTAGTGTTTTCACTGAGTAGTCAACAAAGTCAACCCAGGTCTGGCTCGAGGATTTTTGAGCCCCCCTGAACCTAATCCTGTACTCCTCAGTGGAGAATCCAAAGCCCTCAATCAGGGTACCCTTCATGAGGTCATAAGATTCTGCATCTTGTCCAGAGAGTGTGAGGAGTCTATCCCTACACTTTCCTGTGAACATTTCCCAAAGGAGAGCACCCCAGTGAGATCTGTTCACTTTTCTGGTTACACAAGCCCTCTCAAAAGCTGTGGACCATTTGGTGATGTCATCACCATCTTCATATTTAGTTACAATCCCTTTAGGGATTTTCAACATGTCAGGAGAATCTCTGACCCTATTTATGTTGCTGCCACCATTGATGGGTCCTAGGCCCATCTCTTGTCTTTCCCTCTCTATGGCTAGGATCTGTCTTTCCAAAGCCAATCTTTTGGCCATCCTGGCTAACTGGATGTCCTCTTCACTGGGGTTATCCTCAGTGATTTCAGAGGTGTTGGTCTCTCCTGTGAGGGAACCAGCATCTCTGACTATTATTTTTGGAGTCAGGGTTTGAGGGACCCTGTTCTCCCTAGATAGGACTGGTAGGGGGGAATTGTCCTCCAAGTCACTATCCTCTTCCTCTGAGTTGCCACCCTCAGAGGGGTTGGCCTTTTCAAACTCTGCCAAAAGCTCCTGGAGCTGTATTTTGGTAGGTTTGGGGCCCATTGTTATTTTCTTTATTTTACAGAGTGACCTTAGCTCCCTCATCTTAAGATGGAGGTAAGGTGTGGTGTCGAGTTCCACCACAGTCACATCTGTGCTAGACATTTTGCTTCTAAAAGTTGGAATACTTTTTAAGAATCTACAACTGGTTCTAGAATCTAATTCAAACTTTTACAAACTTTTAAACTCTAAAAGAAATGCTAAACAGGATCTAACACAAGGCCCTAGCAGGTCTTTTAAGAATTTAGAAAACTTTTCAAATTGCAAAAATCAATTTCTAATGACAATTTTGGAATTTGTCGTGTGATCAGGTATTGGCTGAGTAGTCCAGCAAATGCAAAGTCTTGTACCCCACCGCTGATCCACCAATGTAGGAAGTTGGCTCTGTATGTGCTATTTCAAAGTAAGGAATAGCATGCACAGAGTCCAAGGGTTCCCCTTAGAGGTAAAATAGTGGTAAAAATAGATAATACTAATGCTCTATTTTGTGGTAGTGTGGTCGAGCAGTAGGCTTATCCAAGGAGTAGTGTTAAGCATTTGTTGTACATACACATAGACAATAAATGAGGTACACACACTCAGAGACAAATCCAGCCAATAGGTTTTTATATAGAAAAATATATTTTCTTAGTTTATTTTAAGAACCACAGGTTCAAATTCTACATGTAATATCTCATTCGAAAGGTATTGCAGGTAAGTACTTTAGGAACTTCAAATCATAAAAATTGCATGTATACTTTTCAAGTTATTGACAAATAGCTGTTTTAAAAGTGGACACTTAGTGCAATTTTCACAGTTCCTAGGGGAGGTAAGTTTTGGTTAGTTTTACCAGGTAAGTAAGACACTTACAGGGTTCAGTTCTTGGTCCAAGGTAGCCCACCGTTGGGGGTTCAGAGCAACCCCAAAGTCACCACACCAGCAGCTCAGGGCCGGTCAGGTGCAGAGTTCAAAGTGGTGCCCAAAACACATAGGCTAGAATGGAGAGGAGGGGGTGCCCCGGTTCCGGTCTGCTTGCAGGTAAGTACCCGCGTCTTCGGAGGGCAGACCAGGGGGGTTTTGTAGGGCACCGCGGGGGACACAAGTCCACACAGAAATTTCACCCTCAGCAGCGCGGGGGCGGCCGGGTGCAGTGTAGAAACAAGCGTCGGGTTTGTAATGTTAGTCTATGAGAGATCTCGGGATCTCTTCAGCGCTGCAGGCAGGCAAGGGGGGGATTCCTCGGGGAAACCTCCACTTGGGCAAGGGAGAGGGACTCCTGGGGGTCACTTCTCCAGTGAAAGTCCGGTCCTTCAGGTCCTGGGGGCTGCGGGTGCAGGGTCTCTCCCAGGCGTCGGGACTTTAGGTTCAAAGAGTCGCGGTCAGGGGAAGCCTCGGGATTCCCTCTGCAGGCGGCGCTGTGGGGGCTCAGGGGGGACAGGTTTTGGTACTCACAGTATCAGAGTAGTCCTGGGGTCCCTCCTGAGGTGTTGGATCGCCACCAGCCGAGTCGGGGTCGCCGGGTGCAGTGTTGCAAGTCTCACGCTTCTTGCGGGGAGCTTGCAGGGTTCTTTAAAGTTGCTGGAAACAAAGTTGCAGCTTTTCTTGGAGCAGGTCCGCTGTCCTCGGGAGTTTCTTGTCTTTTCGAAGCAGGGGCAGTCCTCAGAGGATGTCGAGGTCGCTGGTCCCTTTGGAAGGCGTCGCTGGAGCAGGATCTTTGGAAGGCAGGAGACAGGCCGGTGAGTTTCTGGAGCCAAGGCAGTTGTCGTCTTCTGGTCTTCCGCTGCAGGGGTTTTCAGCTGGGCAGTCCTTCTTCTTGTTGCAGGAATCTAATTTTCTAGGGTTCAGGGTAGCCCTTAAATACTAAATTTAAGGGCGTGTTTAGGTCTGGGGGGTTAGTAGCCAATGGCTACTAGCCCTGAGGGTGGGTACACCCTCTTTGTGCCTCCTCCCAAGGGGAGGGGGTCACAATCCTAACCCTATTGGGGGAATCCTCCATCTGCAAGATGGAGGATTTCTAAAAGTTAGAGTCACTTCAGCTCAGGACACCTTAGGGGCTGTCCTGACTGGCCAGTGACTCCTCCTTGTTTTTCTCATTATTTTCTCCGGCCTTGCCGCCAAAAGTGGGGCCTGGCCGGAGGGGGCGGGCAACTCCACTAGCTGGAGTGTCCTGCTGGGTTGGCACAAAGGAGGTGAGCCTTTGAGGCTCACCGCCAGGTGTGACAATTCCTGCCTGGGAGAGGTGTTAGCATCTCCACCCAGTGCAGGCTTTGTTACTGGCCTCAGAGTGACAAAGGCACTCTCCCCATGGGGCCAGCAACATGTCTCGGTTTGTGGCAGGCTGCTAAAACTAGTCAGCCTACACAGATAGTCGGTTAAGTTTCAGGGGGCACCTCTAAGGTGCCCTCTGTGGTGTATTTTTCAATAAAATGTACACTGGCATCAGTGTGCATTTATTGTGCTGAGAAGTTTGATACCAAACTTCCCAGTTTTCAGTGTAGCCATTATGGTGCTGTGGAGTTCGTGTTTGACAGACTCCCAGACCATATACTCTTATGGCTACCCTGCACTTACAATGTCTAAGGTTTTGTTTAGACACTGTAGGGGTACCATGCTCATGCACTGGTACCCTCACCCATGGTATAGTGCACCCTGCCTTAGGGCTGTAAGGCCTGCTAGAGGGGTGTCTTACCTATACTGCATAGGCAGTGAGAGGCTGGCATGGCACCCTGAGGGGAGTGCCATGTCGACTTACTCGTTTTGTCCTCACTAGCACACACAAGCTGGCAAGCAGTGTGTCTGTGCTGAGTGAGAGGTCTCCAGGGTGGCATAAGACATGCTGCAGCCCTTAGAGACCTTCCTTGGCATCAGGGCCCTTGGTACTAGAAGTACCAGTTACAAGGGACTTATCTGGATGCCAGGGTCTGCCAATTGTGGATACAAAAGTACAGGTTAGGGAAAGAACACTGGTGCTGGGGCCTGGTTAGCAGGCCTCAGCACACTTTCAATTGTAAACATAGCATCAGCAAAGGCAAAAAGTCATGGGGCAACCATGCCAAGGAGGCATTTCCTTACAACCTCAAATAGATCTATTTGCAACAAAAGAAAACGCAAAATGCCAAAACTTCGCATCCAGGTTCCCACACCATCAATCCCAAGGCAATGCTCTATGGATGAATTGGTCAGGGATATTTGCGTACGCTTTTCCCCCTCTCCTTCCATATCTAGTAAACAGATTGAGTCAAATCAAACTCAAACTCATACTAATAGCACCAACATGGGCAAGACAACCTTGGTATACAAGACTACTAGACCTGTCAGTAGTACCTCATGTCAAACTACCCAACAGACCAGATCTGTTAACACAACACAAACAACAGATCAGGCATCCAAACCCAGCATCGCTGAATCTAGCAATTTGGCTCCTGAAATCCTAGAATTTGGACACTTAGACCTCACACAAGAGTGTATGGAGGTCATAAAACAAGCTAGAAAACCTTCCACTAGACACTGCTATGCAAATAAATGGAAAAGATTTGTTTGTTACTGCCATAATTATCAAATCCAACCATTGCACGCATCTCCAAAAGATGTAGTAGGATATTTACTACATTTGCAAAAATCAAATCTAGCTTTCTCTTCCATAAAGATACATCTCACCGCAATATCTGCTTACCTGCAGATTACTCATTCCACTTCCCTATTTAGAATACCTGTCATTAAAGCGTTTATGGAAGGCCTAAAGAGAATTATACCACCAAGGACACCACCTGTTCCTTCATGGAACCTCAACATTGTCTTAACAATGCTCATGGGTCCACCTTTCGAACCCATGCATTCTTGTGAAATGCAATACTTAACGTGGAAAGTTGCATTTCTCATTGCCATCACATCTCTAAGAAGAGTGAGTGAGATTCAGGCATTTACCATACAAGAACCATTTATTCAAATACACAAGAATAAGGTAGTTCTAAGAACAAATCCAAAATTCTTACCAAAGGTTATCTCACCGTTCCACTTAAATCAAACAGTAGAATTACCAGTGTTCTTCCCACAGCCAGATTCCGTAGCTGAAAGAGCACTACATACATTAGACATCAAGTCAGCACTAATGTACTACATTGACAGAACAAAACAAATTAGGAAGACAAAACAACTATTTATTGCCTTTCAAAAACCTCATACAGGAAATCCAATTTAAAAACAAGGCATTGCCAGGTGGATAGTTAAGTGTATTCAAACCTGCTATCTTAAAGCAAAGAGAGAGCTGCCTATTACCCCAAAGGCACACTCAACCAGAAAGAAAGGGGCTACCATGGCCTTTCTAGGAAATATTCCAATGAACGAAATATGTAAGGCAGCAACATGGTCTACACCTCATACATTTACCAAGCACTACTGTGTAGATGTGTTAGCTGCACAACAAGCCACAGTAGGTCAGGCTGTACTAAGAACATTATTTCAAACTACTTCAACTCCTACAGGCTGAACCACCGCTTTTGGGGAGATAACTGCTTACTAGTCTATGCACAGCATGTGTATCTGCAGCTACACATGCCATCGAACGGAAAATGTCACTTACCCAGTGTACATCTGTTCGTGGCATGAGTCGCTGCAGATTCACATGCGCCCACCCGCCTCCCCGGGAGCCTGTAGCCGTTTAGAAGTAGATCTTAAACAATTGTACATTTGTAAATATATTACTTTAACCTTTATTATGTACATACGTATTCATTCCATTGCATGGGCACTATGACTAACATACACAACTCCAACCTCACCCTCTGCGGGGAAAACAATCTAAGATGGAGTCGACGCCCATGCGCAATGGAACCGAAAGGGGAGGAGTCCCTCGGTCTCGTGACTCGAAAAGACTTCTTCGAAGAAAAACAACTTGTAACACTCCGAGCCCAACACCAGACGGCGGACTGTGCACAGCATGTGAATCTGCATCGACTCATGCCACGAACAGATGTACACTGGGTAAGTGACATTTTCCTTCTCACCCTCTTGTGGAAAAACATCATAACAGTGGAGTTGAGGCCAGGTGCACTATCGCCGAGAGGAGTCACTCGACCTTGTGAGACTTATTAGAAGAAAAACAACTTGTACACATCTGTTTGCATACTCCTGCCAGCACTGGATGGCAGGAGGATGCAGAGCATGTGAATCTACATCATTATATGCCACAAACGGATGCTTACAGGGTAAGTAACCTATTCCATTAAGTGAATGGACCATAAAAACGTTTTCCAAGCTGTTTGGAGATCTCCCTGCACAAGTAATATTTTAAGCTGTTTTCCACGCTAAATAATGGTTGGTTGGTTCACTGACTTTTAGGGTAAGTGTTCTATCCATACTACACAATGAGGTTCCGTTACTACAGAAATATTAAACGATTGTCCTATTCAAATGTAAGTTTTTTTGCATTCACACTTTGTCATTCTCTAGGGATGAGGATGCTCCTGCCAAAATCCCAGATGACAGTGCTGTGAAACCAGAAGGCTGGCTCGATGATGAACCTGAATATGTGGCCGATCCAGATGCTGAAAAGCCGGAGGACTGGTGGGTCATTTTTAATAAAATTTCAGCTGTAAAGCATATCCTTTTTATATACATATCCACCACGGATTGTGAGTTTTAGTGGCCCAAAATTGAAAGGTATTCTGTTCAGGTTTGCTATACTGGTGTGATCTCACAACTTGTGACACTTTCATGTAATGTCTGTGAATGCACCAAAACCCCCAAATCAGTTTAATGGGGTGGACAGGCCATGGGTAATTATTATTACAAATTTAGACTGAGGTTAGAGCATGTCCTTTCAAAGTGGGTTCATTTTTATGCAAGTTGGCCTATGACTGTCAAAAGCTTAATGTGGTGATAAGTGAGTGTTGTGGTAAAGTGGTGTTTCTCCTGCAAATAACTGTCCTCTGATTCATTACATTAGAATCATGCCTGCTGCAACAATTAGACCTCGGAAGCCCAATTTATTTATTTTCATAAGCATATTTTTTCTACCTATTTATGTATTTTTATTTTTTTTATTTTTATTTTTTTAAATAAAACACAATTAAATTGTGACTCAGTTAAAGAAAATGTGATTACCTGTAAGATGTTTTCTATAGTGAGTGGTGCTGCTTTAGGGTGGAGATCTCCTCTAGGCATTTCCTTTCTTTTATTTCTGCCTCAACAGAACAAGACCAAGAAACACCTTTCATGTTTTACACATTATCTTTTCAACATTCTTTGGAATTCACTAAGTTTCTCGGAGGTAAAAGGATTTTGTTTTTATCGCTTGAGTAGGTGACTAGTGTCATTCAAGCCATTGTGATTATAAAATGGCGGGTGCCAATGGGCACTTCTGATGACTCAGTCTACTACTTTGTCTTGACATCTAAGTTTGCAGACGTAACTTGAAAATAAGATCTTTGGCTGGCAGGGAGATAAAGCAGCCTCACCTCTGTTAGAAGGCTACTAAGCCTTCTACTTATTTCAGGCTTGTGATGGTAGATGCCAGACTTTCAATGGGTTTCGTTCTTTAAAAAGGTACAAATGAGGACCCCCTTTAGTGTGGCCTCCAAACCAGCCAGTAAGGTGCCTTTTGTGCTTTCCTTCTCAACTCCTACTTTCTCATCTGAGTTAGTTTCTAAAAGAGAATTCTAACTGCAGTTTCCTCTGCTTGTGAATTTTCTAGAACCTTTAATAGCAATTTCCATAGCTTTGAGAGCTGGGGTAGGGTGGCTCAGTGTCTGGTCCATGTGTTCTGATAGAGACGTCTAACTGGATATTCCTCGCCTATCCTTTAGCATCCTCTTGGAAAAGTTTTTACAGTTGTAGCATATGTCAGGATAGTGTGGGAAAGAAAAGCAGACAATTCACACGGTTTGTGAATCAGATAGTGCATTTGCCTACCACAAGAAGGGCATTTGTTGAATAAAGATGGCATTTTGTGGCTGAAAAAATAAAATGTTCAGTCAAAGTATTCACAATATGTGAAAATGTTGATTGAAAAGAAAATCCTTGAGTTTTAGAGGTATTTTTCTGACAGTCAAAAAACTGAGGAACTAATGCTCTGGAATCCTCACTGAAGGAGCCAGAAAAAAGAACTGACCTGTCACCCAACAGTCACCTCTGAGGCATGATGGGATACAGGAAACGTCCTGAGTAAGGGATTGGGAACAACACGGATGTTTCCCACGCAAACATAACCACGTTTGCCAGGACGAAGCCTGCTTTTTTCTCTACCTTCTCCATGCATGTGCTGAACTATGCATATGCGTGTTTAAGGCTGAGAAAAAGGCACAGTGAATGGGGAGAGGATACGGTCAGGTAAGTAGGGTTGGGGGTTAGTTTTTAGGGGGTGGGTAAAGGGCTTGGGGGTGATGTGTTGTTTATTTTTTATTTTTTTATTTTTTTAGGGGTGGGGTGTTTGGGATTTTATTTTTTAAGGGCAGTACTTAGGTTGGATCAGGAGAGGGTGCAGACAGGTAAGTGGGTCTGGGGGAGGGTTGGGAGTTATTTTTTAGGGGTCGAGAAGGATTAAGGGCTTGGGGGCTAGGCAATTTCTTTTTGGGTGGGGGGCTGGGGTAATTCTACTTTTAGGGGTGGGGGGGTTGCAGTAGTTTTGTTTTTAGGGGGGTTGGATGTTTTTAGGGCAGGTGGCGGGGGTCGAGGAAGGTTTTAGGGCTCAGGGTCGGGGGAGGGGGAGCTGGGTAGTTCAGTTGTAGGGGCCGGGTGGTAGGATCGGTGCAGTTTTGTTTTTAGGGGTAGGGTGGTTGGGGAAGGTTTTAGGGCTCAGGGTAGGTGGGGGGTGTCAGAGTAGTTTCGTTTTTGGGGCAGTTGGGGGGGCGGTCGGTTATTTATAGGGTGGAGGGTCAGAAGGTTTTAGGGCTCAGGGTGAGGGGGTGTCAGGTAGTTTTGTTTTTAGGAACGAGGTTGGGGTAGTTTTTGTTTTTAGGGGAGTTGGTGTAGTTTTGTTTTTAATGTGGGGTTCAGTTGTTTTTAGAGTGGGTAGGGGGGTTGAGCAAGGTTTTAGGGCTCAAGGTGGGTGGGGGAGTTAGTAGGTTTGCGTTTTAGGGCCAGATGTGGGGGAGGTTGGGATAGTTTTGTTTTTAGGGCTCATTGGTGGGTGGGGTAGTTTAAGTATTAGGGGTTGGGGTACTTTGGGGCCTTAAGGTGGGTGGGGAGGTGGCATGATAGAACCACACATGCCATTCCCATACATGACTTCACTAGGCAAGCTTTTAACACGAAAAATCATTGTAAAGGCGTGCGTGGAAACGCGGTTGTTACAACCGCGTTAAGGCACGCGTGGTTCCCGCATGCATTGTTCCATCATTCACTCTCGGATACTGGAGGTCTTGACGGCACAGTGCCAGTTTTTCCTTGTTATGCTTTTAAATGCAGCCTATTGGTTAATAATGCCCTTGGATTCCTTTTCAGTTTTTCGCTTTATTAAAACCTGTCGGTTTGCATACTATACTTTTCTGTTTTACAGAAATGTTTGAGTCTGGTAAGAGGTTTACTGATGAAAATTCTAATGAAAGTGTCATTTTTAGCCCTTATTATATGCTTCAAAGATGTTCATAGACCTGTGTGTGTGTGTGTGTGTTGTTCGTGTGTGTGTTCGATGGCATGTGTAGCTGCAGATACACATGCTATGCATTATTCCGCCATCTTGTGTTGGGCTTGAAGTGTTACAAGTTGTTTTTCTTCAAAGAAGTCTTTTCGGAGTCACGTGATCAAATGACTCCTCTGCTAGGTTATACTGCACATGGGCATCGACTCCGTTGTTAGATTGTTTTCTTTCCGCTGTCGGATTCGGACATGTTTCCTCTCGCTTAGAGATTTCGAATCAGAAACTTTAGAAAACGTCCTTATTCGTCGGTTCCACCTAGCCTCAAACCGATAGTACCGTTGGAAACTAAATGTTCGATGGCATCTGTCGCTGTAGATACACATGGTATGCATGAGCTCGCCATCTGGTGTTGGGTCGGAGTGTTACAAGTTGTTTTTCTTCGAAGAAGTGTTTTCGAGTCACGGGACCGAGTGACTCCACCTTCTGTGCTCATTGCGCATGGGCGTCGACTCCATCTTCGATTGTTTTCTTTCCGCCATCGGGTTCGGACGTGTTCCTGTCGCTCCGAGTTTCGGAACGGAAAGATAGCTGAAGACGGAAGATTTTCGACGGTATCGTTGCGATCCGGTTAGAGATAGACACATACGACGACGCGTTGAACATCGAAGCGCTTCGGTGCCCTTCGGGGTAGATTTCGGCACCCCGTCGGGGCCTAGTCGGCCCGACCGCGTGGAGGACAACGCCGATGGAACGGACCCCGTTTCGATTCTGCCCCGAATGCCACAACAAATATCCTTATACGGACCTACACTCGGTCTGTAATCTGTGCCTGTCACCCGAGCACAGCGAAGAATCCTGTGAGGCCTGTCGGGCGTTCCGGTCCCGAAAAACTCTGCGCGACCGTCGAGCGAGAAGACTGCAGATGGCGTCCACGCCAAAAGAGCGTCGACAGTTCGAGACAGAAGAGGAACAGGAGGAATCCTTTTCCATCCAGGATTCAGACTCCGACGAGCTACACTCTACAAGAACTGTGAGTAAGACGTCGAGATCAAACCTTAAAAAAGGAAAGAAGGCCCAGGGGACGCCACTGCCAACCGGCCATGGCTCCACCCAAATTCTCGGTGACCAACAATCGGCACCGAAAAAGGCCCATTCAGTGTCGAGATCGTCCGACTCCGGTCGAGACACCGGCACGCAGCCTCCTCGAGACCGAGAGAGTGCTAAACAGAAGCATCGACACCGAGAGTTCGGTGTCGACACGGATCGACGCCGAGACAGTGGCGCCGAAGACCATAGAGGCCCAGAATTTTCGGCACAGAAAAAGAGGAAGGTTACCTCGGAGCCGAAAAAACAATCGACAGGGTTTTCGGAGCCGAAAAAAGCGACATCAGACCCTGTTTCTGGCTCCTACACTGAAGAGCATTCTATGTCTTCTCAAATGAAGAAACATAGATTTGAACAAGAACTGCAATCCACTGACGTGGATCACACGCAAAAGCGTATCTTTATTCAGCAGGGGACTGGGAAGATCAGTACCCTTCCACCTGTCAAACGAAAGAGAACGCTTCAGTTTACTCCTCAGCAACAAACAGCACAAAAGGTAACACCTCCTCCCTCGCCTCCACCTGTAACTCCGGCTTCGCCAACTTACACCCCGTCACATTCGCCAGCTCACACCGCCATGAGCCACGATGACCAAGATCAGGATGCGTGGGACTTGTACGACGCACCAGTGTCTGATAACAGCCCAGACACATACCCAACTAGGCCATCACCACCGGAAGACAGCACAGCCTACTCACAAGTGGTGGCTAGAGCAGCACTATTCCATAATGTGGAACTACACTCAGAACAAGTAGAGGATGATTTTTTATTTAACACCCTCTCCTCAACCCACAGCTCCTACCAAAGCCTGCCGATGCTCCCAGGCATGCTACGCCATGCAAAGGACATTTTCAAGGAGCCAGTTAAAAGTAGGGCAGTGACGCCTAGGGTGGACAAAAAGTATAAGGCGCCTCCTACGGACCCTGTATTCATCACCTCTCAGCTGCCACCAGACTCTGTGGTGGTAGGGGCTGCCAGAAAACGGGCAAACTCACACACTTCTGGGGATGCACCTCCCCCAGATAAAGAAAGTAGGAAGTTCGATGCAGCCGGGAAGAGGGTTGCCGTCCAAGCAGCAAACCAGTGGCGCATCGCAAATTCACAAGCGCTGCTAGCGCGATACGACAGAGCCCACTGGGATGAGATGCAGCATCTCATTGAACATCTCCCAAAAGATCTGCAAAAAAGAGCAAAACAGGTTGTTGAGGAGGGTCAAAACATTTCCAACAATCAAATACGCTCCTCCATGGATGCAGCAGACACGGCCGCAAGAACCATTAATACGTCGGTTACCATCCGTAGGCACGCATGGCTCAGAACGTCTGGATTCAAGCCAGAAATTCAGCAGGCAGTGCTTAACATGCCAGTAAACGAGAAACTTCTGTTCGGTCCGGAGGTCGACACAGCCATAGAAAAGCTCAAGAAGGACACTGACACTGCCAAGGCCATGGGCGCACTCTACTCCCCGCAGAGCAGAGGATCTTATAACACCTTCCGCAAAACACCTTTTAGAGGAGGGTTTCGGGGTCAGGCCACACAAGCTAGCACCTCACAGTCCGCACCGCCCACCTACCAGGGACAGTACAGGGGAGGTTTTCGGGGCCAGTATAGAGGGGGGCAATTTCCTAGGAATAGAGGAAGATTTCAAAGCCCCAAAACCACTACCAACAAGCAGTGACTCACACGTCACTCACCCCTCCCACACAACACCAGTGGGGGGGAGGATACATCAATATTACGAAGCATGGGACAAAATAACTACAGACACATGGGTCCTAGCAATTATCCAACATGGTTATTGCATAGAATTCATGCAATTCCCTCCAGACATACCACCAAAATCACAAAATTTATCAAAATACCATTCACAGCTTCTAGAGATAGAAGTTCAAGCACTACTGCAAAAAAATGCAATAGAATTAGTACCAAGCACACAAATAAACACAGGAGTTTATTCACTGTACTTCTTGATACCAAAAAAGGACGAAACACTGAGACCAATTCTAGACCTCAGGGTAGTAAACACATTCATCAAATCAGACCACTTTCACATGGTCACACTACAAGAAGTGTTACCATTGCTCAGAAAACACGACTACATGACAACCCTAGACCTCAAGGACGCATATTTCCATATACCAATACATCAATCACACAGGAAATATCTAAGGTTTGTATTCAAAGGAATACATTACCAATTCAAAGTATTGCCTTTTGGTTTAACAACCGCTCCAAGAGTATTCACAAAATGCCTAGCAGTAGTCGCTGCACACATCAGAAGGCAGCAAATACATGTGTTCCCGTATCTAGACGACTGGCTAATCAAAACCAGTTCGCTCACACAATGCTCAAACCACACAAATCAAGTCATACAAACCCTCTACAATCTAGGGTTCACCGTCAACTTTGCAAAATCAAACATTCTGCCAAGCAAAGTACAGCAATATCTAGGAGCCATAATAGACACGACAAAAGGAGTAGCAACGCCAACTCCACAAAGGATCCACAATTTCAACAGGGTCATTCAACACATGTCTCCAAACCAAACAATACAAGCAAGAACAATACTACAGCTCCTAGGCATGATGTCCTCATGCATAGCCATTGTCCCAAACGCAAGACTGCACATGAGGCCCTTACAACAGTGCCTAGCCTCACAGTGGTCTCAAGCACAGGGTCACCTTCTAGATCTGGTGTTGCTAGACCGCCAAACTTACCTATCGCTTCTATGGTGGAACAGTATAAATTTAAACATAGGGCGGCCTTTCCAAGACCCAGTGCCACAGTACGTAATAACAACAGATGCTTCCATGACAGGGTGGGGAGCACATCTCAATCAACACAACATAAGAGGACAATGGAACATACATCAAACAAAACTGCATATAAATCATCTAGAATTATTAGCAGTTTTTCAAGCACTAAAAGCTTTCCAACCAATCATAACCCACAAATACATCCTTGTCAAAACAGACAACATGACAACGATGTATTATCTAAACAAACAAGGAGGAACACATTCAACGCAGTTAAGCTTGTTAGCTCAAAAAATATGGAAGTGGGCAATCCACCATCAAATTGGTCTAATAGCACAGTTTATTCCGGGGATCCAGAATCAGCTGGCAGACAATCTCTCTCGAGATCACCAGCAAGTCCACGAATGGGAAATCCACCCACAAATTCTGAACACCTACTTCACACTCTGGGGAACACCACAAATAGACTTATTTGCAACAAAAGAGAACGCAAAATGCCAAAACTTCGCGTCCAGATACCCACACAAGCAATCCCAAGGCAATGCCCTATGGATGAACTGGTCAGGAATATTTGCTTACGCTTTTCCTCCTCTCCCTCTCCTTCCTTACCTAGTAAACAAATTGAGTCAAAACAAACTCAAACTCATTCTAATAGCACCAACGTGGGCAAGACAACCCTGGTACACAACACTGCTAGATCTGTCTGTAGTACCACACATCAAACTGCCCAACAAAACAGATCTGTTAACGCAACACAACCAACAGATCAGACACCCGGACCCAGCATCGCTGAATCTAGCAATCTGGCTCCTGAAATCCTAGAATTCGGACACTTACAACTTAGCCAAGAGTGTATGGAAGTCATAAAGCAGGCCAGAAGGCCATCCACTAGACACTGCTACGCAAGTAAGTGGAAAAGATTTGTTTGGTACTGCCATCATAATCAGATACAACCACTAGAGGCAACTCCAAAACATATAGTAAATTACTTGCTCCATTTACAAAAAGCAAAGCTAGCCTTCTCTTCTATTAAAATACACCTTGCAGCAATATCTGCATACCTGCAAACTACATATTCAACTTCCTTGTATAGGATACCAGTTATCAAAGCATTCATAGAAGGGCTTAAAAGAATTATACCACCAAGAACACCACCTGTTCCTTCATGGAACCTAAACGTGGTTCTAACAAGACTCATGGGCCCACCTTTCGAACCCATGCACTCTTGCGGAATACAATTCCTCACCTGGAAAGTTGCCTTTCTCATCGCCATTACATCTCTAAGAAGAGTAAGTGAAATTCAAGCGTTCACAACACAAGAGCCTTTTATACAAATACATAAAAATAAGGTCGTCCTACGACCTAATCCAAAATTTTTACCAAAAGTTATTTCTCCATTCCATCTAAATCAAACGGTAGAACTACCAGTATTTTTCCCACAGCCAGATTCTGTGGCTGAAAGAGCACTACATACATTAGATGTCAAAAGAGCATTAATGTACTACATTGACAGAACGAACAACATCAGAAAAACTAAACAGCTATTTATTGCATTCCAAAAACCTCATGCAGGTAACCCAATATCAAAACAAGGTATAGCCAGATGGATAGTTAAATGCATCCAAATCTGCTACCTTAAAGCAAAAAGACAACTGCCCATTACTCCCAGGGCACATTCAACAAGGAAAAAAGGTGCTTCAATGGCCTTTTTAGGAAACATCCCAATGCAAGAAATATGTAAGGCAGCCACTTGGTCTACGCCTCACACATTCACCAAACACTACTGTATAGATGTGCTATCCGCACAACAAGCTACAGTAGGTCAAGCTGTATTAAGAACTCTATTTCAGACAACTTCTACTCCTACAGGCTAAACCACCGCTTATGGGGAACTAACTGCTTACTAGTCTATGCATACCATGTGTATCTACAGCGACAGATGCCATCGAACTGAAAATGTCACTTACCCAGTGTACATCTGTTCGTGGCATCAGTCGCTGAGATTCACATGGACCCACCCACCTCCCCGGAAGCCTGTAGCAGTTCAGAAGTTACCTTCAATTTTGTACATTTGTATATATATTACTTAATCCTTTAATAGGTACATACTTACATTTTTCATTGCGCGGGCACTATTACTATAGTACAACTCCTACCTCACCCTCTGCGGGGAAAACAATCGAAGATGGAGTCGACGCCCATGCGCAATGAGCACAGAAGGTGGAGTCACTCGGTCCCGTGACTCGAAAACACTTCTTCGAAGAAAAACAACTTGTAACACTCCGACCCAACACCAGATGGCGAGCTCATGCATACCATGTGAATCTCAGCGACTGATGCCACGAACAGATGTACACTGGGTAAGTGACATTTTCATTCCTTCTGGGCGCATGCACCAAAATCTGGCCTGTTCTGGCCTACCACGCAAAGCCTCCCATTTCGAATATGTCCCCGATGCCATGCGAAATTTCCCTACACAGACCAACACCCTGTATGTAATGTGTCTTTCTCCCGAACACAAAGAAGATTGCGAGGCCTGTCGATCGTTTCGATCCAAGAAGACCCTGCTTGATTGGAGAGCCAGAATATTGGAAATGGCGTCGAAGAGTACGGAACATCTCAACACCATGGAGGAGGAACAGGCGCAGGTGGCGGTTTCCGTCAGGGGCACCGACTCTGAAGAAGATAGGCCTATCACTGCTGCTCAGCACGTGAGTACGTCTACCCCTACGCCCACTGACAAAAAATCCTCAAAGGCCTCAGGTACACCACTGCCAGAGAGCCATGGTTTGGCCCGAAAAAGGCTCTCATCGACTGACCTTCGGGTTTGGCGTTGAAAAAGGCCACTCCTCCGTCGGTATCGGAGTCGAGTAAATCCATCAAGAGTTCTATTTCAGACTCGAGCAAGCGTCCTCACTCCTCATAGTCGAAGCATCAATGCCCTGCTTCGGAGCCGAAACAACCGGCTGTGTTTTCGGGCCCGAAAAAACTACCATCTTTGGTGCTGAAAAAAATCTTATTATTCAGAAGAGCAACCTACTCCTACAGACCCTGATTATATTACCCACCACATTCCTCCAGACTCGGTGGTAGTAAGTGCAGCTAGAAAGAGGGCTAATAGCCAGTCGTCAGGGGATGCTCCTCCCCCTGACAAGGAGAGTAGGAAATTCGATGCTGCTGGCAAGAGGGTAGCTACACAGGCTGCCAACCAATGGCGAATTGTAAACTCTCAAGCCTTGCTAGCAAGGTACGATAGAGCCCACTGGGATGAGATGCTGGAACTCCTACAACACCTCCCAAAGGAACACTAAAAAAGGGCACAATAGATTGTGGAGGAGGGTCAGGCAATAAGCAACAATCAAATACGGTCTGCCCTTGATGCTGCAGATACAGCAGCTAGAAGCGTGATTACTGCCAACACTATACGCAGATACGCATGGCGACGTTCCTCTGGTTATGAACCAGAAATTAAGCAGGCAGTGCTGAATATGCCTTTAAAAAAATAATTTAAAAAAGCACCTGTTTGGCACCGAAGTCGACACGGCCAAAGAAAATCTGAGAAAAGACCCTGACACTGCCAAAGCAATGGGAGCTTTATACACAACACCCTATAGAGGCTTCTTTCACAGACAACAGTTCAGAGGAAGATTTAAGCCGCAATCCACAGAGGCTTCTACCTCCCAGGCAAAACAAGGGCAACAGCATTACCAGAGAGGGGTTTTTAGAGGGTCTTATAGAGGCCAATACTTTGGAACCAGAGGCAAGTTCCAAACTTCAAAACATGCCACTACCCCATCTAAACAGTGTCTTATTTACCATCCCTCAACTCCACAAATTTCCTGTGTGCAGCAAACTGCAGCAATTCTACTCCCATTGGCAAAATATCACCACAGACCAATGGGTACTTTGAATTATCCCCAATGGTTATTGCCTAGAATTGATTTCTACCCCTCCAAACATTCCTTCACGTTATCACAAGCTGTCCCCAGAACACAATGTTCTATTACAGCAAGAAGTACAATCACTCCTACTAAAAAAAGGCAATAGAATTGGTCCAACATTCTCAACAAGGAACAGGAGTATACTCACTATACTTCCTCATTCCCAAAAAGGATGGCACTCTCAGGACCATCCTAGACCTCAGATCCCTAAATCTATATATCCTGTCAGAACACTTTCACATGGTAACTCTGCAGGACGTCATCCCACTATTACAAAAACAATATTACATGACTGCATTAGACCTCAAAGATGCCTATTTCCTTGTTCGATGGCATGTGTAGCTGCAGATACACAAGCTGTGCACATCTCGCCATCTGGTGTTGGGCTCGGAGTGTTACAAGTTGTTTTTCTTCGAAGAAGTCTTTTCGAGTCACGAGACCAAGGGACTCCTCCCATTTCGGCTCCATTGCGCATGGGCGTCGACTCCATCTTAGATTGTTTTTTTTCCGCCATTGGGTTCGGACGTGTTCCTTTTCGCTCCGTGTTTCGGGTCGAAAAGTTAGTTAGAATCTCAGAAAAATTGTCGGTATTGTTTGCGTTCGGTATCGGGTTAGTTACAACAGATCGACACTGACTTTTGAAGAGCTCCGGTGGCCCTTCGGGGTTTTTTCGATCCCCCGTCGGGGCCTGGTCGGCCCGGCCACGTGTCTCTTCAAGGCTGATGGAACGGACCCCATTCCGCTTCTGCCCAAAATGCCATAACAAGTATCCATATACAGATCAGCATCTGGTCTGTAACTTGTGTTTGTCGCCGGAACACAAGGAAGATACTTGTGAAGCCTGTCGAGCGTTTCGGTCCAGGAAGACACTAAGAGACCGAAGAGCAAGGAGACTGCAAATGGCGTCGGCGCCGACAGGACAATAGCGTTTCGAGGAGGAGGAAGAAACATTCTCCATCCATGAATTGGACTCGGATGAGATCGATCCCGAAGAAACGCCGAAAACCGTGAGTAAGACGTCGAAACACAAAACTCACGAAAAGACCACAAAAGCCCAGGGGACGCCACCGCCAACAGGCCATGGCTTAACCCGAAAAATAGGTGACCGATCATCGGCACCGAAAAAGGGCACGCTGGGGGCGAAGTCATCCGACTCCGGTCGAGATACCGCCACACAGCAATCTCGGGCTCAAGATAGTGGCTCCGAGCAGGTTCGGCACCGAGATAGCGGAACCGAAATGGGTTGGCACGAGAGACGACGACGCCGAAAGTAAAGAAGGTTTCGTCGGAACCGAAAAAAGCAGCTGACAAGGTTTCGATACCGAAACATCCGGCCTCGGAACCGAAAACAAGTTCCTACACTGAGGAACAAGGACTGTCCACACAAATGAAGACACATAGATTTGGACAGGAATTGGAAACAGTAGAGCCAGACTATACACAAAGAAGGCTCCATATCCAAAAAGAAACGGGGAAAATCAGTACTCTCCCTCCAATTAAAATGAAACGCAAACTTGCCTTTCAGGAAAAAGACACGCAACCACAGGCAAAGGTGGCTAAACAAGTAACCCCGCCACCATCTCCACAATGCTCTCCGCAACCATCACCGGTAGCCACTCCACCAATGATGCAATCACCAACTCATACAGGAATGAGTCAAGATGACCCTGACGCATGGGACCTTTATGACGCACCAGTGTCAGATAATAGTCCTGAATGTTATCCAGCTAGACCGTCGCCACCAGAGGATAGTACAGCCTACGCACAGGTGGTGTCGAGAGCAGCGGCATTTCATAATGTCAGCCTGCATGCTGAGCCTATTGAAGACGACTTTCTTTTTAACACACTGTCGTCCACACACAGCCAGTATCAAAGTCTTCCTATGCTACCCGGAATGCTAAAACACTCCAAACAAGTGTTTGAAGAGCCTGTAAAAGGAAGAGCCATTACTCCAAGAGTGGAGAAAAAATATAAACCGCCACCAACAGACCCCGTGTACATCACACAACAGCTAACACCGGACTCAGTTGTAGTAGGGGCAGCGCGCAAAAGAGCGAACTCACATACTTCAGGAGATGCACCACCTCCAGATAAAGAAAGTAGAAAGTTCGACGCAGCAGGCAAAAGAGTGGCGGCACAGGCAGCAAACCAGTGGCGTATTGCCAATTCACAGGCTTTGTTGGCCAGATACGATAGGGCCCATCGGGACGAAATGCAACACTTTATAGAACATGTGCCCAAGGAGTTCCAAAAGAGCGCAGCAGGTAGTAGAAGGAGGACAGAGTATCTCCAACAACCAGATACGGTCAGCAATGAATGCTGCAGATACAGCTGCTAGAACTGTCAACACAGCAGTAACAATGAGACATGCATGGCTGCGTACATCATGATTTAAACCAGAAATACAGCAAGCTGTGCTGAATATGCTATTCAATGGACAGCAATTGTTTGGGCCGGAGGTGGACACTGCGATCGAAAAACTTAAAAAAGACACCGACAGCCAAAGCCATGGGCGCACTCTACTCCCCACAGGGCAGAGGCACTTTTCGAAAAACACAATTTAAAGGGGGGTTTCGAGGACAAAGCACAGAACCCACAACCTCACAAGCAAGACCCACTTACCAGAGCCAGTATCAGCGGGGAAGTTTTCGGGGACAATATAGAGGGGGACAATTCCAAAAGAATAGAGGAAAGTTCCAAAGTCCCAAAACTCCTCAAAACAAGCAGTGACTTCAAAGTCACACATCCCCAACTCATAACATCTGTGGGGGGGAGACTAACCAAATTTTACAAACATTGGGAGGAAGTAACAACAGACACTTGGGTCCTAGCAATTATCCAGCATGGTTATTGCATAGAATTTCTCAAATTCCCTCCAAACGTCCCACCGAAAACACACAATATGTCAAAACAACATATAGATCTTCTAGGACTAGAGGTTCAGGCATTGCTACTAAAAGAAGCAATAGAATTAGTACCAAAACACCAGAAAGGAACAGGAGTTTACTCTCTGTGCTTTCTCATACCCAAAAAAGACAAGAGTCTGAGACCTATATTAGATCTCCGAACATTAAATACCTACATCAAATCAGATCACTTTCACATGGTGACATTACAAGACGTAATCCCACTACTCAAACAACAAGACTACATGACAACACTAGACCTAAAGGATGCATATTTCCATATACCGATACATCCTTCACACAGAAAGTACCTAAGGTTTGTATTCCAAGGGATACATTACCAATTCAAGGTGTTGCCATTCGGAATAACAACTGCGCCAAGAGTTTTTACAAAGTGCCTGGCAGTCGTAGCTGCACATATCAGAAGGCAGCAAATACACGTGTTCCCGTACCTAGACGATTGGTTAATCAAAACCAACACACTAGAAAGGTGTTCACATCACACAAAGTATGTCATAGAAACCCTTCACAGGCTAGGTTTCTCCATCAACTACGCGAAGTCACACCTTCTGCCGTGTCAAACGCAGCAATACTTAGGAGCGACAATCAACACAGCAAAAGGGATTGCCACTCCAAGTCCACAAAGGGTTCAAACATTTCACAAGGTAATACAGGCCATGTATCCAACACAAAAGATCCAAGTCAAAATGGTAATGAAACTCCTGGGCATGATGTCTTCATGCATAGCCATTGTCCCAAACACAAGATTGCACATGCGGCCCTTACAACAGTGCCTAGCATCACAATGGTCACGAGCACAGTGTCAACTTCTAGACCTGGTGTTGATAGACCGCCAAACATACATCTCGCTTCTATGGTGGAACAGTACAAATTTAAACCGAGGGCGGCCTTTCCAAGACCCAGTGCCACAATACGTCATAACAACGGATGCTTCCATGACAGGGTGGGGAGCACACCTCAATCAACACAGCATCCAAGGACAATGGGACATACATCAGAGGCAGTTTCACATAAATCACTTACTGTTAGCAGGATTTCTAGCGCTGAAAGCATTTCAACCCATAATAACCCAAAAATACATTCTTGTCAAAACAGACAACATGACAACAATGTATTATCTAAACAAACAAGGAGGGACACACTCAACACAGTTGTGCCTCCTAACACAAAAAATATGGCATTGGGCGATTCACAACCACATTCGCCTAATAGCACAATTTATTCCAGGGATTCAGAACCAGTTGGCAGACAAGCTCTCTCGAGATCACCAACAAACCCACGAATGGGAAATTCACCCCAAAATACTAAACAATTACTTTCAAATTTGGGGAACACCTCAAATAGATCTATTTGAACAAAGGAAAACTCAAAATGCCAAAACTTCGCATCCAGGTACCCACAAGATCAATCCCAAGGCAATGCTCTATGGATGAACTGGTCAGGGATATTTGCGTACGCTTTTCCCCCTCTCCCTCTCCTTCCATATCTAGTAAACAGGTTGAGTCAAAACAAACTCAAACTCATACTAATAGCACCAACATGGGCAAGGCAACCTTGGTACACAACACTACTAGACCTTTCAGTAGTACCTCATGTCAAACTACCCAACAGATTAGATATGTTAACACAACACAAACAACAGATCAAACATCCAAATCCAGCATCTTTGAATCTAGCAATTTGGCTCCTGAAATCCTAGAATTCGGACACTTAGACCTCACACAAGAATGTATGGAGGTCATAAGACAAGCTAGGAAACCTACCACTAGACACTGCTATGCAAATAAGTGGAAAATATTTGTGTATTACTGCCATAATAATCAAATTCAGCCATTACACTCATCTCCCAAAGATATAGTGGGATATTTACTACATTTGCAAAAATCAAATCTAGCTTTCTCTTCCATAAAGATACATCTCACCGCAATATCAGCTTACCTGCAAATTACTCATTCAACTTCACTATTTAGAATACCAGTCATTAAAGCGTTTATGGAAGGCCTAAAGAGAATTATACCACCAAGAACACCACCTGTTCCTTCATGGAACCTCAACATTGTCTTAACAAGACTCATGGGTCCACCTTTCGATCCCATGCATTCTTGTGAGATGCAATACTTAACGTGGAAAGTTGCATTTTTGATTGCCATCACATCTCTAAGAAGAGTGAGTGAAATTCAACCATTTACCATACAAGAACCATTTATTCAAATACGTAAAAATAAAATAGTTCTAAGGACAAATCCAAATTTTTTACCAAAGGTTATCTCACCGTTCCACTTAAATCAAACAGTAGAATTACCAGTGTTCTTCCCACAGCCAGATTCTGTAGCTGAAAGAGCACTACATACATTAGACACCAAAAGAGCACTAATGTACTACATTGACAGAACAAAACTAATTAGAAAAACAAAACAACTATTTATTGCCTTTCAAAAACCTCATATAGGAAATCCAATTTCAAAACAAGGCATTGCTAGGTGGATAGTTAAGTGTATTCAAACCTGCTATCTTAAAGCAAAGAGAGAGCTGCCTATTACACCAAAGGCACACTCAACCAGAAAGAAAGGTGCTACCATGGCCTTTCTAGGAAATATTCCAATGAACGAAATATGTAAGGCAGCAACATGGTCTACGCCTCATACATTTACCAAGCACTACTGTGTAGATGTGTTAACTGCACAACAAGCCACAGTAGGTCAAACTGTACTAAGAACATTATTTCAAACTACTTCAACTCCTACAGGCTGAACCACCGCTTTTGGGGAGATAACTGCTTACTAGTCTATGCACAGCATGTGAATCTGCAGCTACACATGCCATCGAACGGAAAATGTCACTTACCCAGTGTACATCTGTTCGTGGCATTAGTCGCTGCAGATTCACATGCGCCCACCCGCCTCCCCGGGAGCTTGTAGCCATTTAGAAGTAGATCTTGAACATTTGTACATTTGTAAACATATTACTTTAACCTTTATTATGTACATACGTATTCATTCCATTGCATGGGCACTATTACTAATATACACAACTCCTACCTCACCCTCTGCGGGGAAAACAATCTAAGATGGAGTCGACGCCCATGCGCAATGGAATCGAAATGATAGGAGTCCCTCGGTCTCGTGACTCGAAAAGACTTCTTCGAAGAAAAACAACTTGTAACACTCCGAGCCCAACACCAGATGGCGGACTGTGCACAGCATGTGAATCTGCAGCGACTAATGCCACGAACAGATGTACACTGGGTAAGTGACATTTTCCATATATCTTTGTGTATATACATGATTTGCATATATTTGTTTGTTTGATTTAAAAAAAAAAAAAAAAAAAGTTAAATCTACAGCCATTTTATTGCAGTCTTGTGTGATTTACAATGTTATGGGATGTTGCCTTGCTCTTTCATTGCATTGGGTTATTATTCTCATGCACGTAAAAAATGTTGGTACTGACGTCGGCACGTCTGCGAGGACCTCTTATTGCCTGTATGACGTCAGACGGCGTCGCGTGGGCTAGAGTGACGTCGACGTGCAGAAGCCAAGAAGAAGATTTCCGTCGAATGCTGGCGCCATGGGAGTATTCATTAGGTGAGGAATCCACAGGTAGCTAATGTATCCACCAGAAAAGTCGTTACCGAAGGTAAGTAACTCGTTCGTCTCACCCATCAACTTGTCGCCAAGGTGGTTGGAGAGCCTTAATAGAACGACGGCCTCCCCAGACTCGCAATATTCAAGGATGTACTCACCTTCGGCTTCTCTCACGAGAACACCATCGCCAACAGTGCGGGCAGGACGGGCTCGTTCTACGTCTCGCCAGTCGGCCACTAGGCCTCGACGCGCTGCTACAACATCTCGGAGCAGGTCACGCTCCCAGAGAAGATCGAGATCAAGCTCACGCCATCGCAGAAGGTCTCCTTCTTGGTCATCATCGGGGTCCTCAGTAAGGGAGTACTCCCCGACCCTAACGGATTCTCCACTAGCTAGTCTCCCCGGTGGACGATATCACAACTTTTAACGAGGTGCTTCTCAGGGGAGCACAGAAGCTGAATATAGAGGTCCCTGAACCTTCAACCTCATCCGTGATCTTTGAAACCCTGCAACATAGAGCGGTTTCGAAGAAATTGCTACCGCTGGTGCCTGGTCTTTTACAACCCACCATGGACACCTTTTTAGTGCCAGCCACCCTCAGATCAGCTCCTGCTAGGATCTTAAAGAAGTATAACGCACCTGAGCAAGATCCTTTGTTTCTCAGGACTGATCCACCGCCGGACTCAGTCATATTGGCCGCAGCCCGGAAGACGCACTCAGTGGCATCATCCTCCACGGTTCCACCGGACAAGGAGAGTAGGCACCTGGACTCTCTGGGGAGGAAGATGTGTGGCACGGTGGCTTCCATGATGAAGGTCTCCAGCGCTTCCGCACTCCTAGGCAGATACGACGATCACTCTGGGACTCGCTGAGCAGGTTCACAGAGAAGCTGCCTAGGGAGGACAGGCAGGATTTTCAGGAGATCCTTCAGGAGGGGAGTCTGGTCTCCAATCAGGTCATCAGTGCAGCAGCTGATGGGGCAGACTTAGCACCGCATGGTTACGCGCATGGGGTTTGTGCAAGGAGGTCTTCCTGGCTGAGACTTACAGGATTGAAGCAGGAAGCGCATCAGCGTATCTTAAACCTTCCGTTCAACGGCAACTCGCTTTTTGGAACCCACACAGACGAGGAGATGGCACGTAAGAAGGCGGAAGTGGACACCATGAGGGCAGTGGGCCTGGAGAAAAGGATGGACTTCAGGCGAAGGTATAGATCTTACGACAGGCGCCTGTAGGAAGTTGGCTCTGTATGTGCTATTTCAAAGTAAGGAATAGCATGCACAGAGTCCAAGGGTTCCCCTTAGAGGTAAAATAGTGGTAAAAAGAGATAATACTAATGCTCTATTTTGTGGTAGTGTGGTCGAGCAGTAGGCTTATCCAAGGAGTAGTGTTAAGCATTTGTTGTACATACACATAGACAACAAATGAGGTACACACACTCAGAGACAAATCCAGGCAATAGGTTTTGTTATAGAAAAATATATTTTCTTAGTTTAAGAACCACAGGTTCAAATTTAACATGTAATATCTTGTTTGGAAGGTATTGCAGGTAAGTACATTAGGAACTTTGAATCATTTCAATTGCATGTATACTTTTCAAGTTATTCACAAATAGCTATTTAAAAAGTGGACACAGTGCAATTTTCACAGTTCCTGGGGGAGGTAAGTTTTTGTTAGTTTTACCAGGTAAGTAAGCACTTACAGGGTTCAGTTCTTGGTCCAAGGTAGCCCACCGTTGGGGGTTCAGAGCAACCCCAAAGTTACCACACCAGCAGCTCAGGGCCGGTCAGGTGCAGAGTTCAAAGTGGTGCCCAAAACGCATAGGCTAGAATGGAGAGAAGGGGGTGCCCCGGTTCCGGTCGGCTTGCAGGTAAGTACCCGCGTCTTCGGAGGGCAGACCAGGGGGGTTTTGTAGGGCACCGGGGGGGACACAAGCCCACACAGAAATTTCACCCTCAGCGGCGCGGGGGCGGCCGGGTGCAGTGTTAGAGCAAGCGTCGGGTTCGCAATGTAAGTCAATGAGAGATCAAGGGATCTCTTCAGCGCTGCAGGCAGGCAAGGGGGGGGCTTCCTCGGGGAAACCTCCACTTGGGCAAGGGAGAGGGACTCCTGGGGGTCACTTCTGCAGTGAAAGTCCGGTCCTTCAGGTCCTGGGGGCTGCGGGTGCAGGGTCTTTTCCAGGCGTCGGGACTTAGGTTTCAGAGAGTCGCAGTCAGGGGAAGCCTCGGAATTCCCTCTGCAGGCGGCGCTGTGGGGGCTCAGGGGGGACAGGTTTTGGTACTCACAGTCGTAGAGTAGTCCGGGGGTCCTCCCTGAGGTGTTGGTTCTCCACCAGCCGAGTCGGGGTCGCCGGGTGCAGTGTTGCAAGTCTCACGCTTCTTGCGGGGAGTTGCAGGGTTCTTTTAAAACTGCTTCTTGAAACAAAGTTGCAGTCTTTTTGGAGCAGGTCCGCTGTCCTCGGGAGTTTCTTGTCGTCGTCGAAGCAGGGCAGTCCTCAAAGGATTCAGAGGTCGCTGGTCCCTTTGGAAGGCGTAGCTGGAGCAGAGTTCTTTGGAAGGCAGGAGACAGGCCGGTGAGTTTCTGGAGCCAAGGCAGTTGTTGTCTTCTGGTCTTCCTCTGCAGGGGTTTTCAGCTGGGCAGTCCTTCTTCTTGTTGTTGCAGGAATCTAATTTTCTAGGGTTCAGGGTAGCCCTTAAATACTAAATTTAAGGGCGTGTTTAGGTCTGGGGGGTTAGTAGCCAATGGCTACTAGCCCTGAGGGTGGGTACACCCTCTTTGTGCCTCCTCCCAAGGGGAGGGGGGTCACAATCCTAACCCTATTGGGGGAATCCTCCATCTGCAAGTTGGAGGATTTCTAAAAGTTAGTCACCTCAGCTCAGGACACCTTAGGGGCTGTCCTGACTGGCCAGTGACTCCTCCTTGTTATTCTCATTATTTTCTCCGGCCTTGCCGCCAAAAGTGGGGGCCGGGGCCGGAGGGGGCGGGCAACTCCACTAGCTGGAGTGTCCTGCGGTGCTGTGACAAAGGGGTGAGCCTTTGAGGCTCACCGCCAGGTGTTACAGCTCCTGCCTGGGGGAGGTGTTAGCATCTCCACCCAGTGCAGGCTTTGTTACTGGCCTCAGAGTGACAAAGGCACTCTCCCCATGGGGCCAGCAACATGTCTCTAGTGTGGCAGACTGCTGGAACTAGTCAGCCTACACAGATAGTCGGTTAAGTTTCAGGGGGCACCTCTAAGGTGCCCTCTGGGGTGTATTTTGCAATCAAATGTACACTGGCATCAGTGTGCATTTATTGTGCTGAGAAGTTTGATACCAAACTTCCCAGTTTTCAGTGTAGCCATTATGGTGCTGTGGAGTTCGTGTAAAACAGACTCCCAGACCATATACTCTTATGGCTACCCTGCACTTACAATGTCTAAGGTTTTGCTTAGACACTGTAGGGGCACAGTGCTCATGCACTGGTACCCTCACCTATGGTATAGTGCACCCTGCCTTAGGGCTGTAAGGCCTGCTAGAGGGGTGTCTTACCTATACTGCATAGGCAGTGAGAGGCTGGCATGGCACCCTGAGGGGAGTGCCATGTCGACTTACTCGTTTTGTCCTCACTAGCACACACAAGCTGGCAAGCAGTGTGTCTGTGCTGAGTGAGAGGTCTCCAGGGTGGCATAAGACATGCTGCAGCCCTTAGAGACCTTCCTTGGCATCAGGGCCCTTGGTACTAGAAGTACCAGTTACAAGGGACTTATCTGGATGCCAGGGTCTGCCAATTGTGGATACAAAAGTACAGGTTAGGGAAAGAACACTGGTGCTGGGGCCTGGTTAGCAGGCCTCAGCACACTTTCAATTGTAAACATAGCATCAGCAAAGGCAAAAAGTCAGGGGGCAACCATGCCAAGGAGGCATTTCCTTACAGCGCCCTTTTCAGCAGAGGGTTCAAGCCCCTCATTGGTCCCAGAGGCCACAACAGAGGCAAGGGCATCCACTCTTCCAATCTCGTAAGGCCACGAGAGACAGAGGGTCAAGCAGACCTCAGCAGTCCACACCCAAAGCTCCTGCAAAGCAATGAGGACTTGCTTCCCTTAGCACCGTGCACCACTCCGGTGGGGGGAAGTATTACAGCGTTCATTCACGAGTGGCGTGGCATAACAAAAGACAAATGGGTGCTGAACATTGTAAAGAATGGGTACTCTCCTTTTCAGACAACCTCCTCCTCGCTTGCCACATGCAATCCAGCTCACATGAGCCTAGTACGCAAAGAGGCTCACGCCCTTTTACGGAAAAAAGCAATAGAAAAAGTCCCAGTCGTGCACAGAGGGAAAGGAGTATACTTTCGCTACTTCCTGGTAGCAAAAAAAGGTCGAAGTTTTCAGACCGATTCTGGACTTACGGCTACTGAACAAGTACATAAAAAAGCAAAAGTTCAGGATGCTGGCTCTCCACCAGATTTTCCCTCAGCTGCGTCAAGGAGACTGGATGTGCTCCATAGACCTGCAAGACGTGTACTTTCATATCCCGATCATTCCCAAGCATCGGAAATTCCTACGCTTCCAGATAGTGCTGGGAGGCTATCAGTTCAAGGTGCTTCCGTTCGGCCTAAAATCGTCCCCTCGCGTTTTCTCAAAATGCGTAGGAATGGTAGCGGCGCATCTAAGGAAGCAAAAAATCTTCATTTACCCATACCTAGACGACTGGCTACTGAAAGCCTCCTCTCCGAGCAGGCGAAAATCCATCGGGACATTGTGCTCAATGTTTTCAGATCTCTAGGTCTACAAGTCAACTATCAAAAGTCCACCCTCATCCCAACGCAAAACCTCCACTACCTGGGAGCAGTACTGAATACAGAGCTCGAAAGAGTGTATCCGTCGGAGGAACGACTATTACCACTAAAGAGAAAGTGTCAAGACCTTCTGAGGTCCGACGCACCTACGGCCCGTCAGGTGACATCTCTACTGGGCTCCATGGCCTCGTGCATTTTCATTGTCCCGAATGCCAGGCTACATATAAGGCCTTTTCAAGAGGCGCTGGAAAACAACTGGAACCAGAGCACAGGCTGCTGGGAGGACAGAATGCGTCTTCCGATAGGAACACGACAATCGTTAAGATGGTGGATGCACAGACCTCACCTATCAGTAGGAGTTCCTTTTCACCGGCCAATCCCGTCTGACACTCTGGTAACGGATGCGTCTCTTCAGGGATGGGGAGCTCATCTGGGTTCCCTTCAAGCTCAGGGCCTGTGGTCCGACAACGAAAGGCAGTACCACATCAACCTGCTGGAGCTCAGAGCAGTTAATCTGGCTCTAAAGTCTTTTGCTCCATCGATTCAGGGGAAATCTCTTCTAGTGCAAATGGACAATACGACGACAATGTACTATCTGAACAGACAAGGAGGAACGAGATCCCTGCTCCTATCTCGGGAGTCTCAGGCCATCTGGCATTGGCTCTTAGTGAGGGGAATATCTCTTACAGCAGTTCACCTACCAGGACAACAAAACGTGGAAGCGGACTTCCTGAGCAGAACTCTCGGACGCCCATGATTGGGTTCTTCACGAAGAGGTAGTAGAAGGCATCTTCGGTCAATGGGGTCGGCGTCAATTAGATCTCTTCGCAGACGAGGAAAACAAGAAATGCCCAGACTTCGCGTCCAGGTTTTACCGTCCGGGGTCTCTAGGGAATGCCCTGTTGATCAACTGGTCAGGGATATTTCTCTACGCTTTTCCACCGATTCCCCTCATACCTGCTGTGATAAACAAACACTACAGATCCAGCACCAGAATGATTCTCATAGCTCCGCAATGGCCTCGTCAGTTCTGGTACACAGATCTCAACCTATCAGAACAGCCTCACAGGAGGCTGCCGTGCAGACCGGATCTCCTTTGCAGGCTGGGAGGCAGGATACTTCACCCCAACCTTCCCTCTCTGAGCTTGACGGCATGGCTCCTGAATTCCTGCAGTATGGGCACCTAGGGCTCTCGCAGAAGTGCATAAACATCTTAAAGGAGTCCAGACGACCTTCCACGTGGCGTTCTTACGCATTCAAGTGGAAGAGGTTCTACATATGGTGTCGTCAGCAGGGTCAGAATCCTATACTGGCTCAGGAGGAGGTCATACTGTCTTACCTACTCCATTTGGCAAAATCGGGCCTGCAAGTGTCCTCTATTAAGGTACATTTATCTGCCATTACAGCCTATCGTAAGTCACCTTCTCAGGAATCCTTTTTTACAAGGCCAGTAGTCAAGGATTTCTTAGGTTTGAAAAAAAAATTTCCACCCATTCGAAAACCCTCCCCTCCCCTCCATGGGAGCTAAACATAGTACTATCAGAACTCATGGGCCCTCCTTTCGAACCTATCCACAAAGCTTCTTTGCAACACCTTACGTGGAAAACGGCTTTTCTGGTAGCCATTACTTCCACGAGGAGGGTCAGTGAAATTTTAGGCTTTGTCCTCCAAAGAACCATACACAGTCTTCCACGAGAATAGAGTGATTCTACGAACTCGTCCATCATTCTTGCCGAAGGTGGTGTCAGAATTTCACATTAATCAGACTATTTCACTACCAACTTTTTTCCCCAATCCGGATACTCCGGCGGAGAAAGCTTTGCACTCCCTGGATTTGAAGAGTGCTAAAATTTTACTTGGATAAGACCAAACTAATTAGACAATCTCACCACTTATTTGTAAATTACGGCCATTTGAGAACAGGCGAGGCAGCCTCAAAACGAACCATATCTAGATGGATAGTTTCATGTATTGTTACTGCATATCAATTGGCTAACAAACAGCTACTTGCTAGGCCTAAGGCTCATTCGTCAAGAGGAAAGGTGGCTACGGCTGCCCTCCTTAATAATGTTCCAATCTCTGAAATTTGTAAGGCTGCTACATGGAAGTCTGTACATACATTTACTAGGCATTACTGTTAGGACTCCGATGCCAGAGCAGACGCCCAAGTTGGGCAAGCATCTCTGAGAAATTTGTTTGCATAATACATATCTCTTCCTGCACTTCTATTAGACAGTCCGCAGAGTTAAGGGATGGGCTTGCTAATCTAGTCAATGTTTATGACTATTGATGAGGATACCCTGGAAGAGAAGGATAAGTTACTTACCTGTAAATCCTAGTTCTCTTCCAGGGGTATCCTCATCAAAGTCAAAAACAACCCACTCTCCTCTCCGGACGCAAGTCTCCTAGAAGTGCAGGATACACTATCTTTCGAATCTGCTGGACAAGTTGTCACCTGAAAAAAGAACTGACCTAACTGGGAACCAACTGTCACCTCTCCTTCACCCCTGAGGCATGGTGGGATACTGGAGGTGCTCAGGGTCTTAAAGGCACGGTGCCAGAATTTTATGGTTCTTCTGTGTTAACCTGCATGCAGCCTATTAGCTAATAATGCCCCATTGTTTTCAATGTCGTTTTTTTCTCTTTTTTCACTGATGTTGCTACTGCTTCTTTCCCTGGGCTCAGCTATGGGGCTTTGGAAAGTTTTTCCCTTATTGTAATTTTGAAAAGGACTGTTTAAAAAAAAACTCCATAGAAATAAAGCATTTTAGCCTGTTGAATATAGGCTGCATTGCTGTTATACACAAGTATATCTGAGTTTAGTATGAAAATTTGTCTACTAAAAATGCTATATATATATATATATATGTGTGTTCGATGGCATGTGTAGCTGCAGATTCACATGCTGTGCACATCCCGCCATCTAGTGTTGGGCTCGGAGTGTTACAAGTTGTTTTTCTTCGAAGAAGTCTTTTCGAGTCATGAGATCGAGGGACTCCTCCCCTTTCGGCTCCATTGCGCATGGGCATCGACTCCATCTTAAATTGTTTTTTTTCCGCCATCGGGTTCGGACGTGTTCCTTTTCGCTCCGTGTTTCGGGTCGGAAAGTTAGTTAGAATCTCGGAAAACTCATCGGTATTGTTTGCGTTTGGTATCGGGTTAGTTACAACAGATCGACACAGACTTTGGAAGAGCTCCGGTGGCCCTTCGGGGTTTTTTCGATCCGCCGTCGGGGCCTGCTCGGCCCGGCCACGTGTCTCTTCAAGGCTGATGGAACGGACCCCATTCCGCTTCTGCCCAAAATGTCACAACAAGTATCCGTATACAGATCAGCATCTGGTCTGTAACTTGTCTTTGTCTCCAGAGCACAAGGAAGATACTAGTGAAGCCTGTCGAGCGTTTCGGTCGAGGAAGACATTAAGAGACCGAAGAGCGAGAAGACTGCAGATGGTGTCGGCGCCGACAGGACAAGGGCGTTTCGAGGAGGAAGAAGAAACCTTCTCCAGTCAGGAGTCGGACTCAGACGAGCTTGATCCCGAAGAAACGCCGAAAACCGTGAGTAAGACGTCGAAACATAAAACTCACGAGAAGACCACAAAAGCCCAGGGGACGCCACCGCCAACAGGCCATGGCTTAACCCGAAAAATAGGTGACCGATCATCGGCACCAAAAAAGGGCACGCTTGTGTCAGTCATCCGACTCCGGTTGAGATACCGGCACACAGCAATCTCGGGCCCGAGTCAGCGGCTCCGAGCAAGTTCGGCACCGAGACAGTGGCACCGAAATGGGTCGGCACCGAGACACCACGACGCCGAAAATAAAGAAGGTTTCTTCGGAGCCCAAGAAGGCGACCGAAAAGGTTTCGGTTCTGAAACACCCAGCCTCGGAACCGAAAACAGGTTCCTACACAGAGGAACAGGGGTTGTCCTCACAAATGCAAGGACATAAGTTCGGACAAGAACATGAATCAATGGAGCCAGACTACACTCAAAGGAGGCTCCACATTCAAAAGGACACAGTGAAGATAAGCACTCTTCCCCCAATTAAAATGAAAAGAAGACTTGCCTTTCAAGAAGAGGACAAGCAGCCACAGGCAAAGGTGGCAAGACAAACAACTCCGCCACCATCTCCACCACCATCAATGCACACATCATCGGTAGCCACTCCACCATTGATGCAATCCCCGACTCATACTGCAATGACTCAAGATGATCCGACGCATGGGACCTTTATGATGCTCCGGTATCAGATAACAGCCCAGACTGTTACCCTGCGAGACCGTCGCCACCTGAAGACAGTACATCCTACACGCAGGTGGTCTCAAGGGCAGCTGCTTTTCATAACGTCACCTTGCATGCAGAACCCATTGAGTATGACTTTTTGTTTATTACACTATCCTCCACTCATAGCCAATACCAAAGCTTACCTATGCTCCCTGGAATGCTAAAACATTCCAAACAAGTATTTCAGGATCCTGTGAAAGGCAGGGCAATAACTCCAAGGGTGGAGAAAAAGTACAAGCCACCGCCAACAGACCCTGTTTATATTACGCAGCAATTAACACCTGACTCGGTGGTTGTTGGGGCAGCTCGCAAGAGAGCAAACTCTCACACCTCGGGAGACGCTCCACCTCCAGACAAGGAGAGTCGCAAATTCAACGCTGCGGGGAAAAGGATTGCAGCACAAGCAGCAAACCAATGGCGCATTGCCAACTCACAAGCACTTCTGGCAAGATATGATAGAACTCATTGGGACGAAATGCAGCATTTCATAGAACACTTAACCAAAGAGTTCCAGAAAAAGACACAACAAGTGGTGGAGGAAGGACAAAGTATCTCAAATAATCAGATACGGTCAGCAATGGATGCAGCAGATACAGCTGCAAGGACTGTAAATACTGCAGTAACAATAAGGAGACACGCATGGTTGCGTACGTCAGGATTCAAGCCGGAAATACAACAAGCCGTGCTGAATATGCCCTTTAATGAACAGCAGTTGTTTGTGCCGGAGGTGGACACTGCTATTGAGAAACTTAAAAAAGACACTGATACGGCCAAAGCCATGGGCGCACTCTACTCCCACAGAGCAGAGGCACATTTCGCAAGACACAATTTAGTGGGGGGTTTCGAGGTCAACCCACAGAAGCCACAACCTCACAAGCAAGGCCCACTTATCAAAGCCAATATCAGCGGGGATGTTTTCGGGGACAATATAGAGGGGGACAATTCCCAAAAAATAAAGGGAAGTTCCAAAGTCCCAAAACTCCTCAAAACAAGCAGTGACTTCCACGTCACAAGTCCCCAACACAACACCTATGGGGGAGAGACTAACCAAGTTTTAGAAACATTGGGAGGAAATAACAACAGACACTTGGGTCCTAGCAATTATCCAGCATGGTTATTGCATAGAATTTCTCAAATTCCCTCCAAACGTCCCACCGAAAACACACAATATGTCAAAAGAACACATGGATCTTCTAGGACTAGAGGTCCAAGCGTTGCTACAAAAAGAAGCAATAGAATTAGTTCCAATTCAACAGAAAGGAACAGGAGTTTACTCTCTGTACTTTCTTATACCCAAAAAGGACAAGACTCTAAGACCTATATTAGATCTCAGAACATTAAATACCTACATCAAATCAGATCACTTTCACATGGTGACATTACAGGACGTAATCCCACTGCTCAAACAACAAGACTATATGACAACACTAGACCTAAAGGATGCATATTTCCATATACCGATACATCCTTCACACATAAAGTACTTAAGGTTTGTTTTCCAAGGGGTACATTACCAATTCAAGGTGTTGCCATTCTGTATAACCACTGCGCCAAGAGTTTTTACAAAATGCCTGGCAGTCGCAGCTGCACATATCAGAAGGCAGCAAATACACGTGTTCCCGTACCTAGATGATTGGTTAATCAAAACCAACACGCTAGAACGGTGTTCACAACACACAAAGTATGTCATAGAAACCCTCCACAAACTAGGTTTAACAATCAACACAGCAAAAGGGATTGCCACTCCAAGCCCACAAAGGGTACAGGCATTTCACAATGTAATACAGGCCATGTATCCAAAACAAAGAATACAAGTCAAAATGGTGATGAAACTCCTAGGCATGATGTCCTCATGCATAGCCATTGTCCCAAACGCAAGGTTGCACATGCGGCCCTTACAACAGTGCCTAGCATCACAATGGTCACAGGCACAGGGTCAACTTTTAGATCTAGTGTTGATAGACCGCCAAACATACACCTCGCTTCAATGGTGGAACAATATAAATTTAAACCAAGGGCGGCCTTTCCAAGACCCAGTGCCACAATAAATAATGACAGATGCCTCCATGATAGGGTGGGGAACACACCTCAATCAACACAGCATCCAGGGACAATGGGACACTCAGCAAAAACAGTTTCACATAAAGCACTTAGAACTACTGGCAGTATTTCTAGCGTTAAAGGCATTTCAACCCATAATAAGCCACAAACACATTCTTGTCAAAACAGACAACATGACAACGATGTATTACCTAAACAAACAGGGAGGGACACACTCAACACAGTTGTGTCTCCTGGCACAGAGAATATGGCATTGGGCGATTCACAACCACATTCGCCTAATAGCACAATTTCTTCCAGGGATTCAGAATCATTTAGCAGACAATCTCTCTCGGGATCACCAACAGATCCACGAATGGGAGATTCACCCCCACAATACTGAACACTTACTTCCAAAGTTGGGGAACACCACAAATAGATCTATTTGCAACAAAAGAAAACGCAAAATGCTGAAACTTCGCATCCAGGTACCCACAAGACCAGTCTCAGGGCAATGTGTTATGGATGAGTTGGTCAGGGATATTTGCATACGCTTTTCCCCCTCTCCCACTCCTTCCATATCTGGTAAACAAGTTGAGTCAAAACAAACTCAGACTAATACTAATAGCACCAACTTGGGCAGGACAACCTTGGTACACAACACTACTAGACCTCTCAGTAGTGCCTCATGTCAAACTACCAAACAGACCAGATCTGTTAACTCAACACAAACAACAGATCGGACACCCAAATCCAGCGTCGCTGAATCTAGCAATTTGGCTCCTGAAGTCCTAGAGTTCGGAAACTTAGACCTTACACAGGAATGCATGGAAGTCATAAAACAAGCTAGGAAACCTACCACTAGACATTGCTATGCAAATAAGTACAAAAGATTTGTTTATTACTGCCATAATAATCAAATTCAACCCTTACACGCATCTGCCAAAGACATCGTAAGATACTTACTACATTTGAAAAAGTCAAAGCTAGCTTTTTCTTCCATTAAGATACATCTGACCGCAATTTCAGCTTACCTGCAAATTACGCACTCAACTTCACTATTTAGGATACCAGTCATAAAAGCGTTTATGGAAGGCCTAAAGAGAATTATACCACCAAGAACACCACCAGTTCCTTCATGGAACCTCAACATTGTCTTAACACGACTCATGGGTCCACCCTTTGAGCCCATGCACTCTTGTGAAATGCAATACTTAACATGGAAAGTTGCATTTCTAATTGCCATCACATCTCTAAGAAGAGTAAGTGAGATTCAAGCATTTACTATACAAGAACCATTTATTCAAATACACAAGCATAAAGTAGTTCTACGGACAAATCCTAAATTTTTACCAAAAGTCATATCACCGATCCACTTGAATCAAACAGTAGAATTACCAGTGTTCTTCCCACAGCCAGATTCTGTAGCTGAAAGAGCACTACATACATTAGACATCAAAAGAGCGTTAATGTACTACATTGACAGAACAAAACAAATTTGGAAAACAAAACAATTATTTGTTGCTTTCCAAAAACCTCATGCAGGAAATCCGATTTCCAAACAAGGCATTGCTAGGTGGATAGTTAAATGCATTCAAACTTGCTATCTCAAAGCAAAAAGAGAACTGCCTATTACACCAAAGGCTCACTAGACTAGAAAGAAAGGTGCTACCATGGCCTTTCTAGGAAATATTCCAATGACTGAAATATGTAAGGCAGCCAAATGGTCTACGCCTCATACGTTTACCAAACACTACTGCGTGGATGTGTTAACAGCACAACAAGCCACAGTAGGCCAAGCAGTATTAAGAACATTATTTCAAACAATTTCAACTCCTACAGGCTGAACCACCGCTTTTGGGGAGATAGCTGCTTACTAGTCTATGCACAGCATGTGTATCTGCAGCTACACATGCCATCGAACGGAAAATGTCACTTACCCAGTGTACATCTGTTCGTGGCATGAGTCGCTGCAGATTTACATGCGCCCACCTGCCTCCCCGGGAGCCTGTAGCCGTTTCGGAGTTGATCTTGAACATTTGCAAATTTCTAAATATATCACTTTAAACTACATTATGTACATACATATTCACTCCATTGCATGGGCACTATTACTATAATACACAACTCCTACCTCACCCTCTGCGGGGAAAACAATCTAAGATGGAGTCGACGTCCATGCGCAATGGAGCCGAAAGGGGAGGAGTCCCTCGATCTTGTGACTCGAAAAGACTTCTTCGAAGAAAAACAACTTGTAACACTCCGAGCCCAACACTAGATGGCGGGATGTGCACAGCATGTGAATCTGCAGCGACTCATGCCACGAACAGATGTACACTGGGTAAGTGACATTTTCCATATATGTTCGATGGCATGTGTAGCTGCAGATACACATGCTGTGCATTATCCTGCCATCTAGTGTTGGGCTCGGAGTGTTACAAGTTGTTTTTCTTCGAAGAAATCTTTTCGAGTCACGGGACCGAGGGACTCCGCCCCTTTCGGCTCCATTGCGCATGGGCGTCGACTCCATCTTAGATTGTTTTCTTTCCGCCATCGGGTTCGGACGTGTTCCTCTTCGCTCTGTGTTTCAGTTCGGAAAGTTAGTTAAATTTCGGAAAATTCAGCGGTATTGTTTGCGTTCGGTATCGGGTTAGTAATAGCAGATCGACACCGAAGAAAAGAGCTCCAGTAGCCCTTCGGGGCTTCCGTTCCCCGGCGGGGCCTGGTCGGCCCGACCCCGTGCATCTCCAAGGCTCATGGAATGGACCCCATTCCGCTTCTGCCCCGAATGCCACAATAAGTATCCTTATACAGACCAGCATTTGGTCTGTAATTTGTTTGTCCCCCGAACACAAGTAGGATACCTGCGAGGCCTGTCGGGTATTTCGGTCGAAGAAAACGCTACGGGACCGGAGAGCTCGAAGGCTTCAAATGGCGTAGAAGCCGGCAGGACACCACGACGTCGAAGAAGAGGAGACTTTCTCCATTCCGAATTCGGACTCTGACGAGGCCGAAAGTGAGCAGCCGGCGAGGCAACAAACAGTGAGTAAACCTGCCCCGGCCAAAACTCACACAAAGATAATGAAATCCCAGGGGACGCCACCGCCGGTAGGGCATGACTTAACCCGTAAGCACGGTGACCAACCATTGGCACTGAAAAAGGGCACACATGTGTCGAAGACATCCGACTCCGGTCGAGATACCAGCACAGAGTATACTCGGCACCGAGATACTGGCTCCAACCAAACTCAGCACCGAGACATCAGCACCCCGAAACCGAAAAAGGTGGCTTCGGAGCCGAAAAAGACTGCAGAAAATGTTTTGGTGCTGAAACACCCAGCCTCGGAGCCGAAACAAAGCTCCTATTCTGAAGAACAAGGCCTTTCATCACAACTACAAGGCCATAAATTTGGACAAGAATTAGAGATGGGAGAGCCAGACTATACAAAAAGAAGGCTCCATATTCAGAAGGACACAGGGAAAATAAGAACTCTTCCCCCTATTAAAATGAAACGGAAACTAGCTTTCCAAGAAACAGAACAGCCGCCAAAAGCAAAAGTGGCTAAAGAAAAAAACTCCACCACGTTTTTCGCCACAGCCATTGCCACAGCACTCACCGCAACGGTCACCAATTGCAACACCCCCAATGATGCAATAACCAACGCACACAAGGATGAGCCAGGATGACCCAGATGCATGGGATCTATACGATGCACCAGTATCTGACAACAGTCCTGATTGCTACCCGGCAAGACCATCACCACCAGAAGACAGTACTGCTTACATGCAGGTGGTGTCCAGAGCAGCTACTTTTCACAATGTAGCACTGCATGCAGAACCTATTGAGGATGACTTTTTATTCAATACCCTGTCATCAACACATAGCCAATACCAGAGTCTGCCGATGTTACCAGGCATGTTAAAACATGCAAAACAGGTGTTTCAAGACCCCGTCAAAGGCAGAGCCATTACACCTAGGGTGGAGAAGAAATACAAACCTCCCGCTACGGACCCTATGTACATCATGCAACAACTAACACCTGACTTGGTGGTAGTAGGCGCAGCCCGGAAAAGGGCAAACTCGCAGACTTCTGGGGATGCACCACCATCCGACAAAGAAAGTCGAAAGTTTGATGCGGCAGGGAAAAGGGTTGCAGCACAGGCAATCAATGGCGCATTGCCAATTCGCAGGCTTTATTGGCAAGATATGACGGGGCTCATTGGGACGAAATGCAGCATTTCATTGAACATCTCCCCAAAGAGTTTCAATAGCGTGCACAGCAAGTGGTGGAGGAGGGCCAAAGTATCTCCAACAACCAGATACGATCGGCTATGGACGCAGCAGACACAGCCGCCAGAACAGTAAACACAGCGTCACTTTTCGGAGACACGCATGGCTACGCACCTGCGGATTTAAGCCAGAGATCCAGCAGACTGTGCTTAATATGCCTTTTAATGGACAACAATTGTTTGGGCCGGAGGTGGATACAGCTATAGAGAAGCTAAAGAAAGACACGGACAAAGCCATGGGCGCGCTCTACTCCCCACAGAGCAGAGGCACCTTTAGGAAGCCACACTTTAGAGGGGGGTTTCGAGCCCAAAGCACAGAACCTTCAACCTCACAGGCCAGACCCACATAGCAGGGCCAGTACCAAAGAGGAGGCTTTCGGGGACAATATAGAGGTGGACAGTTCCCTAAAACAAGAGGGAAATTCCAAAGCCCAAAAACCTCCCAAACTAAACAGTGACTTCAATGTCAAAAATCCCCAACACATAACACCAGTGGGGGGGGAGACTCTCAGATTATTACAAAAATTGGGAAGTATCAAGTAAAGTTGGTGATAACTTCTAGGCATGATGTCTTCATGCATAGCCATTGTCCCAAACGCAAGATTACACATGCGGCCCTTACAGCAGTTCCTAGCGACACAATGGACACAAGCACAGGGTCAACTTCAAGATCTAGTGTTGCTAGACCGCCAAACACACACCTTGCTTCAGTGGTGTAATCCTATACATTTAAACCAAGGGTGGCCTTTCCAGGACCCAGTGCCTCAATACGTGATCACAACAGATGCTTTCATGGTAGGGTGGGGAGCACACCTCAACCAACACAGCATCCAGGGACAATGGGACACTCAACAAAAACAACTTCATATAAATCAACTAGAACTACTGGCAGTGTTTCGAGCATTGAAAGCATTTCAACCGATAATAGCCCACAAACACATTCTTGTCAAAACAGACAACATGACAACAATGTATTACCTAAACAAACGGGGAGGGACACACACTTCACAGCTGTGTCTCTTAGCACAAAAGATTTGGCATTGGGCGATTCACAATCACATTCGCCTAGTAGCACAGTACATCCCAGGAATTCAAAACCAGTTGGCCGACAATCTCAGTAGAGATCACCAACAGACCCACGAATGGGAAATTCATCCCCAGATACTGCAAACCTACTTCCAAAACAGGGGAACACCTCAAAAGCAAATTCAAAATGCCAAAACTTCGCATCCAGGTACCCACACCCTCAATGCAAGGGCAACGCGTTATGGATGAGTTGGTCAGGGATATTTGCTTACGCTTTTCCCCCCTCTCCCACTCCTTCTGTATCTAGTAAACAAATTGAGTCAAAACAAACTCAAACTAATACTAGTAGCACCAACTTGGGCTCGCCAACCATGGTACACAACACTACTAGACCTGTCAGTAGTACCTCATGTCAAACTACCGACCAGACCTGTTAACTCAACACAAACAACAGATCAGACACCCGAATCCAGCATCGCTCAATCTAGCAATCTGGCTCCTGAAGTCTTAGATTTTGGACATCTAGACCTTACACAAGAATGTATGGAAGTCATTAAACAAGCTAGGAAACCTACTACAAGACATTGCTACGCAAATAAATGGAAAATATTTGTTTATTACTGTCATAATAATCAAATTCAACCACTACATGCGTCAACAAAAAACATTGTAAGCTACTTATTTCACTAACAAAAATCTAAGCTAGCTTTTTCATCCATCAAGATACATCTCACAGCAATTTCTGCCTACCTGCAAATTACACATTCAAAATCACTCTTTAGAATCCCAGTCATAAAAGCATTTATGGAGGGTCCAAAAAGAATAATTCCCCCAAGGACACCACCAGTGCCTTCATGGAATCTCAATATTGTATCAACATGACTCATGGGTCCACCATTTGAACCCATGCACTCTTGTGAAATGCAGTACTTAACATGGAAAGTAGCCTTCCTAATAGCTATAACATCTCTTAGAAGAGTAAGTGAAATACAAGCATTTACCATACAGGAACCCTTTATACAAATACACAAGCATAAAGTGGTTCTACGCACAAATCCCAAATTTTTACCAAAAGTTATATCACCGTTCCACTTAAATCAAACAGTGGAACTCCCAGTATTTTTTCCAGAACCAGACTCTGTAGCTGAAAAAGCATTTACATACATTAGACATCAAAAGGGCACTAATGTATTACATTGATAGAACCAAACAATTTCGCAAAACAAAACAATTGTTTGTAGCTTTTCAAAAACCTCATGCAGGAAATCCAATATCCAAACAAGGCATTGCCAGATGGATAGTTAAGTGTATTCAAACCTGCTATGTAAAAGCAAAGAGAGAACTGCCTATTACACCAAAGGTACACTCCACTAGAAAGAAAGGCGCCACCATGGCCTTTCTAGGAAATACACCAATGACAGAAATCTGTAAGGCAGCCACATGGTCTACGCCTCATACATTCACAAAACACTACTGTGGATGTGTTAACAACACAACAAGCCTCATTAGGACAGGCAGTATTACTAACATTATTTCAAACAACTACAATTCCTACAGGCTAAACCACCGCTTTTGGGGAGATAACTGCTTACTAGTCTATGCACAGCATGTGTATCTGCAGCTACACATGTCATCGAACGGAAAATGTCACTTACCCAGTGTACATCTGTTCATGGCATGAGACGCTGCAGATTCACATACGCCCTCCCCGGGAGCCTGTAGCCGTTAGAAGTTGATAACAATAAACTTGTAAATTTGTAAATATATGTTCGGGGGCATGTGTAGCTGCAGATACACATGCTGTGCATAGTCCGCCGTCTGGTGTTGGGTCGGAGTGTTACAAGTTGTTTTTCTTCGAAGAAGTCTTTTCGAGTCACGAGACCGAGGGACTCCTCCTCCTTTGTTTCCATTGCGCATGGGCGTCGACTTCATCTTAGATTGTTTTTTTCCGCCATCGGTTTCGGACGTGTTTGTTATAATATTATTGTTGAAATAACTCAACCATAAGTATTATAGTATGTTGTCCTAATTATATATACTACTGTTATTATTCTCCTAAACCATTGTCCCATTACCAGTTCCATATAATTCAAATTGTAGTAGTCTCAGTAGTAAAATGGTGCACTCCATTCCTTCCTTCGGAATGTTGACTAATGGTACATCCCGGAGTGCACCTTAGAATGTTGATGAAGAAAAGTACTGTATGGTCAGATGCAGTGAGAAGTGAAGGTGCTATGCAAGGAGTCTGCTAATAAACTGACTATCAATCAGCTGGTCTCTACTGATTTCAAGATTATAACAGAAGAACTTTTGGCGACGAGGATGGGATACTGCGCAGGGGCGGTACGGACTCCTTGTCCCTGATTTGTGCGGCACCACAGTGAATATTACGATTCCTGTTTCGGAACCATGAAGGTACAGTCAAGTAGCGCCTGTGTGTCTTAAGCGGGCAGAGAGCATCTGAGGACGCGATCGTCTCAAGTGTCAATCGCTGGTGATGGCTGTCTAGCAATTCAGCATGCTATACTGGGAATACGCCGTACGAAGAGTTATGTGGCTTGATCGGGAGTGTTATATGGTTAATGCCACGAAGAATTAACATTTAACCTGACTGAATGCCATAGAGGTGTAAAGCTGAAGAGAACTTTACCTAGAACTGGTGCCAGAGCTGGGTGAAGATATTGGCATCAGAGTGTTGATGTATAAGCGCTCAGTATAACCTCAGTTAACACAGTGCATGTTAATCGCGCTGGCCGGGTGAGAATACACGGCCTCACGCTGGCTGATTAAAACTACACGTCTGGAATTGTGGTATCGGCGCATTGAAGCGGCGTCTCAGATCGACACCAAGTTGAGGTGGGGGAAGTTTCCGAGTAGCGGGGCGTCTCAGAACGGCTCTGAGGCACGGAGCGCGAGCGTTCAGAATAAGCCCAAGGTGTCGCAGCGCGGCGCAGAAACGTGGCGTGTGGCCGTTCCGGTACGGTGCTAACTAGTGAGGAGCACAGCGCCAATATATGAAGCACTGAGGGGAGTTCAGCACTAAAAGCCCTCGCTATAAAACGCGAACGAAGGAAGAGGAAGGAAAGAGGCATCGGGAGCTTACCGGCAAAGCCCTGGAAGTCCCCGATCTTGGGGAATCGGACTGGTGAAGTGAGGTAATCCTCCAGGCTGAAGCGAGCTTCCCTGCTGATGAACGCTCTACAAAATAAAAGCCTTCTTGAGTTTAGGCTACTTCAAAATAAGAGTGTAGGGTGTGGAATTCATATTATACACGAGTGCAGACTTTATTAAGACTGTGAATACATTGCAAGTGTATATTATAGAGTGTATTGTGTAATATTAATGCTAACTTATTCCGTATAGTGTACAACAGTTGCCAAGAGAGTGTACTGAGGAAAAAAGGGACTGGGGAAGAAGCAGAAATCACTCAATACAACACTATTTAATAACATTATTACCTATTTTACTATAAATAAGAGTGAATGACATGGCTGCTGCGGGGATGTCTCAACCCCCCCCATTCTTAAACGAAATTGGTGAACCATTATTACCTTGGAAGGAATGGTCTAAATTGTTTGAGTCTTACTTAATTGCTATAGGGGGAGAAAAGTTTACAACATTAAGGAAGCAACACATACTATTACACAACATAGGAATACAGGGTAGAAAAGTATATGAGAGTCTAACAGTCAATGAAGAAGAAGGAGAGGAGGATGGAGAAAATGTTGATGTTTTCCAACTAACGTTGTACAAGTTGGAGAGTCATTTTGGGCACAAAGTTAATGTTGTACTAGAGCGACATAGATTTTTCAGTAGAGTACAGGCCAAAGATGAAAAGGTAGGAACCTACATAGCTTCTTTGCGAGGGCTGGCCCAAACATGTGTTTTTGGGGACCTAGAAGACTCGTTAATCCGTGATCAATTAGTTAGGTGTACAAATAGCCCAAGGGTGCAAGAGAAACTCCTGACTCAGAACCCTACTCTGAAAGAAGCTGTGGATATGGCAAGGAGTATTGAGCATACAGTAGAATGTATGAGAGAGATTAAAAGCACACCTGAGGTAGATAGCGTGAAAGAAATAAAAGGTAGCAATACAAAGGATGATGGGGTGGACAGTAAGGATGAAGAGTCAGTAGTGTTGGCCACCACGGTAAGGAGGAATCTTAATGAGGACATAACTAAAGGGAGATGTTTCAGATGTGGGAACCCCAAACATCTAGCCAATAGTCCTTTGTGCCCAGCGCGTGGTTGTATGTGTAGGAAGTGTGGTGCAAAAGGGCACTATGCGAGGGTGTGCAAAAATGATAAGAACTCCAAGAAGAAAATAAATAGGGTAGAAGAATTCACTGATTTAGGAACTAAGTTTATTCTGCAAGTCAAGGGTAAGCAGGGGATGGAAGACCCCAGCAACACTTATCCTGTGTGTGACATCAAACTTGATGATGTTGCGGTGAAAGTCTATGCCGATTCTTGTTCACCTTATACATTCTTGAATTATCAAACTTTTGTTGACAAGTTCCAAATGCGTGGTTACAAATTGAACTCAGCCGACATTAAACCGGGTGGGTACAACAACGACCCAATACCTCTTAAGGGGATGCTAGAACTAGACATTAGGTTCAAGGGCAGACACACGAAAGGAGAGGTGTACATTACTGAGAAGGGATCCAATTTACTGGGATGGAGGCACCAGAGGGAGCTTGGAATCAAACTGGATCCCAATGGTGTTGAACAAGTGTTACTAGTAAGTTTGCAGAAATTTTGTGAAAGAGTTTGTGAGGAATGTCCAAGGCTGTTTGAAGATAGATTAGGGTTGTTGAAAAACTTCCAACACAAAATTAAACTCAAGGAGGGCGCTACACCTGTAGTACAGAAAGTGAGATCTGTCCCGTATCTAATGAGGGAACCCCTGAAGGAAGAATTAGACAAATTGGTCAAATTGGGAGTTATAGAACCAATTGAAAGTTCCTTATGGTTGGCGCCAATTGTGGTCACAAGGAAACCCAATGGTAGAGGCATTCGTCTGTGTGTGGACTTGAGGGATTTGAATGCGAATATATGGGTAGATAGATTTCCCTTACCCAAAATAAATGAAATGGTAAGCATGTTGGGGTCTGCGAAACATTTCAGCGTAATCGACCTATCTTCCGCATACCACCAGGTGGAGTTACACCCTACATCACGCTCGCTCACGTCCTTTATAACTCCATTTGGGGCATTTAGATATCGCAGGATGCCATTTGGCCTCGCATCAGCTGCTGCGGTATTCCAATGAATCATGCAGAAGATCTTGCAGGAAATCAAGCAAGTTATGTGCTTCCAGGATGACATACTAGTCTATGGAAGTACGGAAGGTGAACACAATGCAACCTTAAGAGAAGTATTCCAAGCCTTAGATAAGGCTGGCATGACCATCAGGAAGGAAAAGTGTCAACTGGGGGTCGAATCTGTGGAATACTTAGGACACAAAATCAGTAAAGATGGGGTTGAACCCAAATGTGATCTAGTAGTGGCTGTGAAGGAAGCTCCAGCTCCTACCAATAAAGATGAGTTGAGATCATTTTTTGGTTTAGCTGAGTTTATGTCAAAGTTTGTTCACAACTTTGCAGCAGTCACTGCTCCTATAAGAGCATTATTAAAGAAAGACATACCCTTTGTGTGGAATGAAGAGAGTCAGAGTGCGTTTGAAGAGGTCAAAGAAGCTATTGTCCATTGCCCTATGTTAGGAAACTTTGACACCACCAGGAAGACATGGCTCACCACAGATGCGAGTGGAAAAGGTTTAGGCGCCACCTTGTCCCAATGTATAAATGGGCAGGAGAGGATCGTAGCGTTTGCATCCAAATCATTAAAAGAAGCAGAACTTAATTATTCCACGATAGAGAGGGAGGCGTTAGCCTGTTTTTGGGCCATCAATCATTTCAAATTCTTCTTCTGGGGATTGCCGTTTGTGGTTAGAACAGACCACAAACCCCTTATTACATTATTTACTGTTAAAGGTAAAGACCAAGCCACTCCTCGTATTGCGAAGTGGATTATGGGGTTGGAAGGCTTCAATTTCGACATGCAATATGTCCCTGGCAAAAGAAATATAGTAGCTGACTGTCTCTCGAGACTACCCAGGAAGGAAGGGAAGGAGGAAACCAACGAGGGCCTTGATCCAGTGCTTCATGTAGAGCTGTCAGGTATTACCAAAGAAGAATGGGTCGCGGCTACAACATTGGATAGGATCATGCAAACTTTGAAAGATATGATTTTGAAGGGTTGGCCTGATAGTTGTCGACAACTTGATGAGGAAATAAAGGGGTATTGGGAGGTACGTTCTGAACTTCACGTAACCAAAGACCTTGTAATGAGAGGGGAGAGAATTGTTCCCCCCAAAGCACTCTGGGAAAAACTAATAGGATTAGCACACGAGGGAAGAACTTTGACTAAAAACAGACTGCGAGCTTCCTACTGGTTCCCTACAATGGACAGGTTAGTTGAGGATACTGTACGTGATTGTACCCATTGCTCATTGAGTGACAAAACCAGGAGTTTGCGCAAAGCTCCTTTATCTCCAGTTGAGGTTCCCAGCAAACCTTGGGACAAACTTGGGTTAGACATAATAGGACCTCTCACGTGCCCAGGATCAAGAGCCAGGTTCATCCTTGTATTAGTGGATTATCACACACATTGGGTAATGACCAAGGCTGTACATAACGTAACCACACATGATGTAATACAATTCCTTAAAGAAACCTTTACCCGTGAAGGTATTCCAAGCTCTATTGTGACAGACAATGGGGTACAGTTCACTTCAAGCCCCATGGTTGAGTTCTTGACAGTCAGTGGGATCAAACATTACCGGACAGCGTTATACAACCCAAAAGCAAACGGTCTGGTAGAGAGGGTCAACAGGATGATCAAGGAATGTTTGCAGTTAGCCAGTGTATCTCGAGTATCAGGAGAAAGCGCAATTGAAAGTATGTTAAGGTCATATCACACCACGCCCAATTTGGTCACGGGAGTATCCCCTTTTATATCCCTTAAAGGTAGACAACCAGGCACCAAGTTAAATCCGAATTGGCTGGGAGGAGGGGAGCCTGTTAGTGTTCATCGTAAAGAGGTATTGACAAAGGTAAGAGAAAATCAGAGGAAATACCAGAATTGGTATAACATCAAAATGGGCACTTCGAGCAAACAATGGAGGGTGGGCCAATGGATCAGAATAAAGCTACCAGGATCTACTCGGAAGGAGGGAAGCCGGTTCTCCCAGCCGTTAAGAATTACTAAGGTACATAAGAATGTGGTAACCTTGGAAGATGGTCGTGTATGGAGTATGGACCGTATAACTGCCACCCAGGTCGACCCCAGTAGGTCAGAACAATGGTCTGGAGAGGAGCGACAAGGATCCTAATAGGTAGCAAGTTCATAGTGCAGGTGGAGGACTTCCTGGATATATGATAAAGAAAACGTCCTACTGTAACATGTGTTTGTCATGTTCTTTCTCCATTATGTATTGGTGGGGAAGGGGAAGTGTTATAATATTATTGTTGAAATAACTCAACCATAAGTATTATAGTATGTTGTCCTAATTATATATACTACTGTTATTATTCTCCTAAACCATTGTCCCATTACCAGTTCCATATAATTCAAATTGTAGTAGTCTCAGTAGTAAAATGGTGCACTCCATTCCTTCCTTCGGAATGTTGACTAATGGTACATCCCGGAGTGCACCTTAGAATGTTGATGAAGAAAAGTACTGTATGGTCAGATGCAGTGAGAAGTGAAGGTGCTATGCAAGGAGTCTGCTAATAAACTGACTATCAATCAGCTGGTCTCTACTGATTTCAAGATTATAACAGTGTTCCTTTTCGCTCCGGGTTTCGGGACGGAAAGATAGTCAGAACTTCGGAAAACTACGTCGGTATTGTTTCGTTCGGTATCGGGTTAGATAGAATCGACACCGAATCGTGAAGAGCTCCGGTAGCCCTTCGGGGTAACTTCGACCCCCGTCGGGGCCTGGCCGGCCCGACCGGCCCGACCGCGTGTAACATCGACACCGATGGAACGAACCCCGTTCCAATTCTGTCCTAAATGCCATAGTAAATATCCATATACAGACCAACATTTGGTCTGTAACTTGTGCCTGTCGCCCGAGCACAAGGAAGAAACGTGTGAGGCCTGACGTGCGTTTCGGTCCCGAAAGACGCTCCGTGACCGAAGAGCCAGAAGGTTGCAAATGGCATCCATGCCGACAGGACAACGAGGGTTCGAGGAACAAGGAGAAGAAGAGGAAGCCTTCTCCATCCATGAATCGGACTCATAGGAGTTCGACGTCGAAGAAACCGTGAGTAAGACGTCGAAACAAGCACCACACGGGAAAACAGACAAGGCCCAGGGGACGCCACTGCCAACAGGCCATGGCTCAACCCATAAAATAGGTGACCGTCCATCGGCACCGAAAAAGGGCGAACTGGTGCCGAGATCGTCCGACTCGGGTCGAGACACAGGCACGCAGCAATCTCGGGACCGAGAAAGTGTTGCCGAAAAGGGTCGATGCCGAGACAGCGGAACCGAAGCTGCTCGACGCAGAGACAGCGGCACCGAGGATGATCGACGCCGAGAAAGCTCGACTACAAAAATGAGAAAATTCTCCTCGGAGTCGAAAACAAGCAAAGACACAGTTTCGGTGCCAAAACGCCCAGCAACCGAACCGACTGCCAGCTCGTATTCAGAGGAACAATCACTGTCCTCTCAAATGCGCAAACACAGATTTGAAGAAGAGTTACAAACCACTGACGTAGACCACACCCAGAAGCGGATCTTCATACAGAGTGGGACAGGGAAGATCAGCACTCTTCCCCCAATCAGGAGGAAAAGGAGACTCGAGTTCCAAACACAAGAACAAACACCACAAGCAAAAGTGGTGAAGAAAGTAACTCCACCACCCTCTCCTCCACCTGTAACTCATACATCACCGGCACAAACTCCGTCACATTCACCAGCTCATACCACCATGAGCCAAGATGACCAGGACGCTTGGGACCTATACGACGCCCCAGTATCAGACAATAGTCCTGAGTCGTACCCTACCAAGCCCTCACCACCTGAGGACAGCACAGCGTATGCACAGGTGGTAGCTAGGGCAGCAGAGTTCCATAACGTGTCATTACACTCAGAACCTGTCGAGGATGACTTCCTTTTCAACACCCTCTCCTCCACCCATAGCACCTATCAAAGCCTGCCTATGCTCCCGGGAATACTAAGGCACGCAAAACAGATCTTTAAAGAACCTGTCAAAAGCAGAGCGATAACTCCACGGGTGGAGAAAAAATATAAAGCACCGCCCACGAACCCTGCTTTTATCACATCACAACTGCCACCAGATTCAGTAGTAGTAGGGGCAGCTCGCAAGAGAGCCAACTCGCACACATCAGGCGACGCCCCACCTCCGGACAAAGAGAGCCGCAAGTTCGACGCAGCTGGAAAAAGGGTTGCTGTACAAGCTGCAAACCAGTGGCGCATTGCGAACTCTCAGGCGCTCCTAGCGCGATATGACAGAGCCCATTGGGATGAGATGCAGCATCTCATCGAGCATCTACCCAAAGAATTACAGAAACGGGCAAAACAAGTAGTTGAGGAGGGACAAAATATCTCTAATAACCAAATACGCTCCTCTATGGATGCAGCGGATACAGCTGCAAGAACAATAAATACTGCGGTAACCATAAGAAGGCACGCATGGTTGCGCACATCCGGGTTTAAACCCGAGATACAACAGGCAGTGCTCAATATGCCGTTCAACAAACAACAATTGTTTGGACCCGATGTGGACACGGCAATTGAGAAATTGAAAAAGGACACTTACACGGCCAAGGCCATGGGCGCACTCTATTCCCCGCAGGGCAGAGGCACTTTTGGCACATTTCGCAGAACACCCTTCAGAGGGGGGTTTCGGGGTCAAGCCACACAAGCCAGCACCTCCCAATCAACACCGTCTACCTACCAGGGACAGTACCAAAGGGGAGGCTTTCGGGGCCGTTACAGAGGGGGACAATTCCCTAGAAACCGGGGAAAATTTCAAGGTCCCAAAACCCCTACAACCAAACAGTGACTCACATGTCACTCAACCCCTTCACACAACACCAGTGGGGGGAAGACTAAGCCAATTTTACAAAGCTTGGGAGGAGATAACAACAGACACTTGGGTCTTGGCAATTATCCAACATGGTTATTGCATAGAATTTCTCCAAATCCCTCCAAATGTCCCACCAAAAACACAAAACATGTCAAAACAGCATTTAGACCTTCTGGAATTAGAAGTTCAGGCATTACTGCAAAAGGACGCAATAGAATTTGTACCACGTACACAAAGGAACACAGGAGTTTACTCACTGTACTTTCTAATACCAAAAAAAGACAAAACACTGAGACCAATCTTAGATCTCAGAACACTAAACAGCTACATCAAATCGGAACACTTTCACATGGTCACGCTACAAGACGTATTACCACTGCTAAAACAACAAGACTATATGACAACCTTAGATCTAAAGGACGCGTATTTCCACATACCGATACATCCCTCGCACAGGAAATACCTAAGGTTCGTATTCAAGGGAATACATTACCAATTCAAAGTGTTGCCGTTCGGTATAACGACCGCACCAAGAGTATTTACAAAATGCCTAGCAGTAGTAGCTGCACATATCAGAAGGCAGCAAATACACGTGTTCCCCTACCTAGACGATTGGCTAATCAAGACCAACTCCCTAACAAAGTGTTCACACCACACAGAGTATGTCATACAAACCCTCTACAAACTTGGTTTCTCCATCAACTATGCAAAATCACACATTCTGCCGTGCAAAACACAGCAATACTTAGGAGCGACAATCAACGCAACAAAGGGGATAGCCACTCCAAGTCCACAAAGGGTTCAAAATTTTTACAAGGTTATACAAGCCATGTATCCGACACAAAAAATACATGCAAAGATGGTATTAAAACTCCTAGGCATGATGTCTTCATGCATAGCCATTGTCCCAAACGCAAGACTGCACATGAGGCCCTTACAACAGTGCCTAGCATCGCAATGGTCACAGGCACAGGGTCACCTTCTAGATCTGGTGTTGATAAACCGCCAAACCTACATCTCGCTTCTATGGTGGAACAGTATAAATTTAAACAAAGGGCGGCCTTTCCAAGACCCAGTGCCACAATACGTGATAACAACAGATGCTTCCATGACAGGGTGGGGAGCACACCTCAATCAACACAGCATCGAAGGACAATGGGACGTACATCAAACAAAGCTGCATATAAATCACCTCGAATTGTTAGCAGTATTCCTAGCGTTGAAAGCATTTCAACCCATCATAACCCACAAATACATTCTTGTCAAAACAGACAACATGACAACAATGTATTATCTAAACAAACAGGGGGGAACACACTCGACACAGCTGTGCCTCCTGGCACAAAAGATATGGCAATGGGCAATTCACAACCACATTCGCCTAATAGCACAGTTTATTCCAGGGATCCAGAATCAACTAGCAGACAACCTCTCTCGAGATCACCAACAAGTCCACGAATGGGAGATTCCCCCCCAAATTATAAACACTTACTTCCACATTTGGGGAACACCTCAAATAGACCTATTTGCAACAAAGGAGAACGCAAAATGCCAAAACTTCGCATCCAGGTACCCACACAGGCAGTCTCAAGGCAATGCTCTATGGATGAATTGGTCAGGGATATTTGCACACGCTTTTCCCCCTCTCCCTCTCCTTCCATATCTAGTAAACAAATTGAGTCAAAACAAACTCAAACTCATACTAATAGCACCAACATGGGCAAGACAACCCTGGTACACAACACTACTAGACATGTCAGTAGTACCCCATGTCAAGCTACCCAACATGCCAGATCTGCTAACACAACACAAACAACAGATCAGGCATCCAAACCCAGCATCGCTGAATCTAGCAATCTGGCTCCTGAAATCCTAGAATTCGGACATTTAAACCTCACCCAAGAATGTATGGAGGTCATAAAACAGGCTAGAAGGCCATCCACTAGACACTGTTATGCAAGTAAATGGAGAAGGTTTGTTTGCTACTACCATAGTAATCAAGTTCAACCATTACATGCATCTCCAAAGGATGTAGTAGGATACTTACTACATTTGCAGAAATCAAATCTGGCCTTCTCTTCCATAAAGATACACCTCGCGGCAATTTCTGCATACCTGCAGATTACCCATTCAACTTCACTATTTAGGATACCTGTCATTAAAGCGTTTATGGAAGGCCTAAAAAGAATTATACCACCAAGAACACCACCTGTTCCTTCATGGAACCTCAACATCGTCTTAACAAGACTCATGGGTCCACCTTTCGAACCCATACATTCTTGCGAAATGCAATTCTTAACGTGGAAGGTTGCATTTCTCGTTGCCATTACATCTCTAAGAAGAGTAAGCGAAATTCAAGCGTTTACTATACAGGAACCTTTTATTCAAATACACAAAAATAAGGTAGTTCTAAGAACTAATCCTAAATTTTTACCAAAAGTTATTTCACCGTTCCACTTAAATCAAACAGTAGAACTACCAGTGTTCTTTCCACAGCCAGACTCAGTAGCTGAAAGGGCACTACATACATTAGACATCAGAAGAGCACTAATGTACTACATTGACAGAACAAAACTAATTAGGAAAACAAAACAACTGTTTATTGCATTTCAAAAACCTCATACAGGAAACCCAATATCAAAACAGGGTATAGCCAGATGGATAGTTAAGTGTATCCAAACCTGCTACCTTAAAGCAAAGAGAGAGCTGCCCATTACACCAAAGGTACACTCAACCAGAAAGAAAGGCGCTACCATGGCCTTCCTAGGAAATATTCCAATGAACGAAATATGTAAGGCAGCCACATGGTCTACGCCTCACACATTTACTAAGCACTACTGTGTAGACGTGATATTCGCACAACAAGCCACAGTAGGTCAAGCCGTACTAAGAACTTTATTTCAAACTACTTCCACTCCTACTGGCTGAGCCACCGCTTTTGGGGAGATAACTGCTTACTAGTCTATGCACAGCATGTGTATCTGCAGCTACACATGCCACCGAACTGAAAATGTCACTTACCCAGTGTACATCTGTTCGTGGCATTAGTCGCTGCAGATTCACATGCGCCCACCCGCCTCCCCGGGAGCCTGTAGCCGTTTGGAAGTAATCTTCAACATTTGTAAATATATTACTTAAACTTTATGTTCGATGGCATCTGTCGCTGTAGATACACATGGTATGCATGAGCTCGCCATCTGGTGTTGGGTCGGAGTGTTACAAGTTGTTTTTCTTCGAAGAAGTGTTTTCGAGTCACGGGACCGAGTGACTCCACCTTCTGTGCTCATTGCGCATGGGCGTCGACTCCATCTTCGATTGTTTTCTTTCCGCCATCGGGTTCGGACGTGTTCCTGTCGCTCCGAGTTTCGGAACGGAAAGTTAGCTGAAGACGGAAGATTTTCGACGGTATCGTTGCGATCCGGTTAGAGATAGACACATACGACGACGCGTTCAACATCGAAGCGCCTCGGTGCCCTTCGGGGTAGATTTCGGAACCCCGTCGGGGCCTAGTCGGCCCGACCGCGTGGAGGACAACGCCGATGGATCGGACCCCGTTTCGATTCTGCCCCGAATGCCACAACAAATATCCTTATACGGACCTACACTCGGTCTGTAATCTGTGCCTGTCACCCGAGCACAGCGAAGAATCCTGTGAGGCCTGTCGGGCGTTCCGGTCCCGAAAAACTCTGCGCGACCGTCGAGCGAGAAGACTCCAGATGGCGTCCACGCCAAAAGAGCGTCCACAGTTCGAGACAGAAGAGGAACAGGAGGAATCCTTTTCCATCCAGGATTCAGACTCCGACGAGCTACACTCTACAAGAACTGTGAGTAAGACGTCGAGATCAAACCTTAAAAAAGGAAAGAAGGCCCAGGGGACGCCACTGCCAACCGGCCATGGCTCCACCCAAATTCTCGGTGACCAACAATCGGCACCGAAAAAGGCCCATTCAGTGTCGAGATCGTCCGACTTCGGTCGAGACACCGGCACGCAGCCTCCTCGGGACCGAGAGAGTGCTAAACAGAAGCATCGACACCGAGAGTTCGGTGTCGACACCGATCGACGCCGAGACAGTGGCGCCGAAGACCATAGAGGCCAAGAATTTTCGGCACAGAAAAAGAGGAAGGTTACCTCGGAGCCGAAAAAACAATCGACAGGGCTTTCGGAGCCGAAAAAAGCGACATCAGACCCTGTTTCTGGCTCCTATACCGAAGAGCATTCTATGTCTTCTCAAATGAAGAAACATAGATTTGAACAAGAACTGCAATCCACTGACGTGGATCACACGCAAAAGCGTATCTTTATTCAGCAGGGGACTGGGAAGATCAGTACCCTCCCACCTGTCAAACGAAAGAGAACGCTTCAGTTTACTCCTCAGCAACAAACAACACAAAAGGTAACACCTCCTCCCTCGCCTCCACCTGTAACTCCGGCTTCGCCAACTTACACCCCGTCACATTCGCCAGCTCACACCGCCATGAGCCACGACGACCAAGATCAGGATGCGTGGGACTTGTACGACGCACCAGTGTCTGATAACAGCCCAGACACATACCCAACTAGGCCATCACCACCGGAAGACAGCACAGCCTACTCGCAAGTGGTGGCTAGAGCAGCTCTATTCCATAATGTGGAACTACACTCGGAACAAGTAGAGGATGATTTTTTATTTAACACCCTCTCCTCAACCCACAGCTCCTACCAAAGCCTGCCGATGCTCCCAGGCATGCTACGCCATGCAAAGGACATTTTCAAGGAGCCAGTTAAAAGTAGGGCAGTGACGCCTAGGGTGGACAAAAAGTATAAGGCGCCTCCTACGGACCCTGTCTTCATCACCTCTCAGCTGCCACCAGACTCTGTGGTGGTAGGGGCTGCCAGAAAACGGGCAAACTCACACACTTCTGGGGATGCACCTCCCCCAGATAAAGAAAGTAGGAAGTTCGATGCAGCCGGGAAGAGGGTTGCTGTCCAAGCAGCAAACCAGTGGCGCATCGCAAATTCACAAGCGCTGCTAGCGCGATACGACAGAGCCCACTGGGATGAGATGCAGCATCTCATTGAACATCTCCCAAAAGATCTGCAAAAAAGAGCAAAACAGGTTGTTGAGGAGGGTCAAAACATTTCCAACAATCAAATACGCTCCTCCATGGATGCAGCAGACACGGCCGCAAGAACCATTAATACGTCGGTTACCATCCGTAGGCACGCATGGCTCAGAACGTCTGGATTCAAGCCAGAAATTCAACAGGCAGTGCTTAACATGCCAGTAAACGAGAAACTTCTGTTCGGTCCGGAGGTCGACACAGCTATAGAAAAGCTCAAGAAGGACACTGACACTGCCAAGGCCATGGGCGCACTCTACTCCCCGCAGAGCAGAGGATCTTATAACACCTTCCGCAAAACACCTTTTAGAGGAGGGTTTCGGGGTCAGGCCACACAAGCTAGCACCTCACAGTCCGCACCGCCCACCTACCAAGGACAGTACAGGGGAGGTTTTCGGGGCCAGTATAGAGGGGGGCAATTCCCTAGGAATAGGGGAAGATTTCAAAGCCCCAAAACCACTACCAACAAGCAGTGACTCACATGTCACACACCCCTCCCACACAACACCAGTGGGGGGGAGGATACGTCAATATTACGAAGCATGGGACAAAATAACTACAGACACATGGGTCCTAGCAATTATCCAGCATGGTTATTGCATAGAATTCCTGCAATTCCCTCCAGACATACCACCAAAATCACAAAATTTAACAAAATACCATTCACAGCTTCTAGAGATAGAAGTTCAAGCACTACTGCAAAAAAATGCAATAGAATTAGTACCAAGCACACAAATAAACACAGGAGTTTATTCACTGTACTTCTTGATACCAAAAAAGGACGAAACACTGAGACCAATTCTAGACCTCAGAGTAGTAAACACATTCATCAAATCAGACCACTTTCACATGGTCACACTACAAGAAGTGTTACCATTGCTCAAAAAACACGACTACATGACAACCCTAGACCTCAAGGACGCATATTTCCATATACCAATACATCAATCACACAGGAAATATCTAAGGTTTGTATTCAAAGGAATACATTACCAATTCAAAGTATTGCCTTTTGGTTTAACAACCGCTCCAAGAGTATTCACAAAATGCCTAGCAGTAGTCGCTGCACACATCAGAAGGCAGCAAATACATGTGTTCCCGTATCTAGACGACTGGCTAATCAAAACCAGTTCGCTCACACAATGCTCAAACCACACAAATCAAGTCATACAAACCCTCTACAAACTAGGGTTCACCGTCAACTTTGCAAAATCAAACATTCTGCCAAGCAAAGTACAGCAATATCTAGGAGCCATAATAGACACGACAAAAGGAGTAGCAACGCCAACTCCACAAAGGATCCACAATTTCAACAGGGTCATTCAACACATGTCTCCAAACCAAACAATACAAGCAAGAACAATACTACAGCTCCTAGGCATGATGTCCTCATGCATAGCCATTGTCCCAAACGCAAGACTGCACATGAGGCCCTTACAACAGTGCCTAGCCTCACAGTGGTCTCAAGCACAGGGTCACCTTCTAGATCTGGTGTTGCTAGACCGCCAAACTTACCTCTCGCTTCTATGGTGGAACAGTATAAATTTAAACATAGGGCGGCCTTTCCAAGACCCAGTGCCAGAGTACGTAATAACAACAGATGCTTCCATGACAGGGTGGGGAGCACATCTCAATCAACACAACATAAGAGGACAATGGAACATACATCAAACAAAACTGCATATAAATCATCTAGAATTATTAGCAGTTTTTCAAGCACTAAAAGCTTTCCAACCAATCATAACCCACAAATACATCCTTGTCAAAACAGACAACATGACAACGATGTATTATCTAAACAAACAAGGAGGAACACATTCAACGCAGTTAAGCTTGTTAGCTCAAAAAATATGGAAGTGGGCAATCCACCATCAGATTGGTCTAATAGCACAGTTTATTCCGGGGATCCAGAATCAGCTGGCAGACAATCTCTCTCGAGATCACCAGCAAGTCCACGAATGGGAAATCCACCCACAGATTCTGTACACCTACTTCACACTCTGGGGAACACCACAAATAGACTTATTTGCAACAAAAGAGAACGCAAAATGCCAAAACTTCGCGTCCAGATACCCACACAAGCAATCCCAAGGCAATGCCCTATGGATGAACTGGTCAGGAATATTTGCTTACGCTTTTCCTCCTCTCCCTCTCCTTCCTTACCTAGTAAACAAATTGAGTCAAAACAAACTCAAACTCATTTTAATAGCACCAACTTGGGCAAGACAACCCTGGTACACAACACTGCTAGATCTGTCTGTAGTACCACACATCAAACTGCCCAACAAACCAGATCTGTTAACGCAACACAACCAACAGATCAGACACCCGGACCCAGCATCGCTGAATCTAGCAATCTGGCTCCTGAAATCCTAGAATTCGGACACTTACAACTTAGCCAAGAGTGTATGGAAGTCATAAAGCAGGCCAGAAGGCCATCCACTAGACACTGCTACGCAAGTAAGTGGAAAAGATTTGTTTGGTACTGCCATCATAATCAGATACAACCGCTAGATGCAACTCCAAAACATATAGTAAATTACTTGCTCCATTTACAAAAAGCAAAGCTAGCCTTCTCTTCTATTAAAATACACCTTGCAGCAATATCTGCATACCTGCAAACTACCTATTCAACTTCCTTGTATAGGATACCAGTTATCAAAGCATTTATAGAAGGGCTTAAAAGAATTATACCACCAAGAACACCACCTGTTCCTTCATGGAACCTAAACGTGGTTCTAACAAGACTCATGGGCCCACCTTTCGAACCCATGCACTCTTGCGGAATACAATTCCTAACCTGGAAAGTTGCCTTTCTCATCGCCATTACATCTCTAAGAAGAGTAAGTGAAATTCAAGCGTTCACAACACAAGAGCCTTTTATACAAATACATAAAAATAAGGTCGTCCTACGACCTAATCCAAAATTTTTACCAAAAGTTATTTCACCATTCCATCTAAATCAAACGGTAGAACTACCAGTATTTTTCCCACAGCCAGATTCTGTGGCTGAAAGAGCACTACATACATTAGATGTCAAAAGAGCATTAATGTACTACATTGACAGAACAAAGAACATCAGAAAAACTAAACAGCTATTTATTGCATTCCAAAAACCTCATGCAGGTAACCCAATATCAAAACAAGGTATAGCCAGATGGATAGTTAAATGCATCCAAATCTGCTACCTTAAAGCAAAAAGACAACTGCCCATTACTCCCAGGGCACATTCAACAAGGAAAAAAGGTGCTTCAATGGCCTTTTTAGGAAACATCCCAATGCAGGAAATATGTAAGGCAGCCACTTGGTCTACGCCTCACACATTCACCAAACACTACTGTATAGATGTGCTATCCGCACAACAAGCTACAGTAGGTCAAGCTGTATTAAGAACTCTATTTCAGACAACTTCTACTCCTACAGGCTAAACCACCGCTTATGGGGAACTAACTGCTTACTAGTCTATGCATACCATGTGTATCTACAGCGACAGATGCCATCGAACTGAAAATGTCACTTACCCAGTGTACATCTGTTCGTGGCATCAGTCGCTGAGATTCACATGGACCCACCCACCTCCCCGGAAGCCTGTAGCAGTTCAGAAGTTACCTTCAATTTTGTACATTTGTATATATTACTTAATCCTTTAATAGGTACATACTTACATTTTTCATTGCGCGGGCACTATTACTATAGTACAACTCCTACCTCACCCTCTGCGGGGAAAACAATCGAAGATGGAGTCGACGCCCATGCGCAATGAGCACAGAAGGTGGAGTCACTCGGTCCCGTGACTCGAAAACACTTCTTCGAAGAAAAACAACTTGTAACACTCCGACCCAACACCAGATGGCGAGCTCATGCATACCATGTGAATCTCAGCGACTGATGCCACGAACAGATGTACACTGGGTAAGTGACATTTTCATTTGTACATACTTATTGATTCCATTGCATGGGCACTATTACTAACATACACAACTCCTACCTCACCCTCTGCGGGGAAAACAATCTAAGATGGAGTTGACGCCCATGCGCAATGGAAACAAAGGAGGAGGAGTCCCTCGGTCTTGTGACTCGAAAAGACTTCTTCGAAGAAAAACAACTTGTAACACTCCGACCCAACACCAGACGGCGGACTATGCACAGCATGTGAATCTGCAGCGACTAATGCCACAAACAGATGTACACTGGGTAAGTGACATTTTCAATATCACTTTTAGACACATTGGGGGTTATTCTAACTTTGGAGGAGTGTTAATCCGTCCCAAAAGTGACGGTAAAGTGACGGATATACCACCAGCCGTATTACGAGTTCCATAGGATATAATGGACTCGTAATACGGCTGGTGGTAAATCCGTCACTTTTCCGTCACTTTTGGGACGGATTAACACCTCCTCCAAAGTTAGAATAACCCCCATTATGTACATACATACTTACTCCATTGCATGGGCACTATTACTATATACACAACTCCTACCTCACCCTCTGCGGAGAAAACAATCTAAGATGGAGTCGACGCCCATGCGCAATGGAGCCGAAAGGGGAGGAGTCCCTCGGTCTCGTGACTCGAAAAGACTTCTTCGAAGAAAAACAACTTGTAAAACTCCGAGCCCAACACTAGATGGCAGGATAATGCACAGCATGTGAATCTGCAGCGTCTCATGCCACGAACAGATGTACACTGGGTAAGTGACATTTTCCTTTTCGTGCATATTTCATACTTTTATATGTGTGTATTTTATGGATGCTCCGTGGTCCCCGCACGAGGGCGGGAATATTCAATGTTTATGACTTTGATGAGGATACCCCTGGAAGAGAACTAGGATTTACAGGTAAGTAACTTATCCTTACTTACTATTTCTATACAAAATGTATATTACTACACTGTCACTCCTTCCTACACCCTTTTGCGGGAAAACAGTCTAACAACGGAGTCGATGCCTATGCGCAGTATGACCGAGAGGAGTCATTCAATCCTGTGACTCCAAAAAGACTTCTTCGAAGAAAAATAACTTGTAACACTCCGAGCCCAACACTATATGGCGGAATAATGCATAGCATGTGAATCTGCAGCACTACATGCCACGAACAGATTTACACTGGGTAAGTAGAGAGAGAGATCTCTCATGTTTACTGCAAATTTTTCTGATTAAAGCATATGAACCTATGAAAGATACCCCAATACTGGAGAAGACAATAAGTTACTTACCTGTAACTGTGGTTCTCCAGTATTGGTATCTTTCATAGATTCAAGTGCAACCCACCCTTCCCCCCCGTAGAGGCTCACCTCATGTTTTCTTCCTTTTATATATCACTTGTGCTAGAAAATCTGAGAGACTGGAGCCTCTGTGCTGAGGGTTCTAAAGGGTGCTTTCACCTGATTGGCTGGGCTTTTTGGGACTTTTCTAATAACACCAATAAGCTGTGAATGTATTTTTCCATTAAATTCAATGTTAAAAATTGAATGTACTGCTTTCTATGTACCGTGGGACTCCCACTTCGACGACCGGGAATGATTCAAGCATGTGAATCTATGGAAGATACCACTACAGGAGAACCACAGTTACAGGTAAGTAACTTATTTTCTTCTTTTTGACTGGAAATATGCAATTGTACTGCTAGATGTAGACATATTTTATTTTCCACCTTATTTTTCAATTTTAATTACGCTGTAGGGATGAAGACATGGATGGCGAATGGGAGGCTCCTCAGATTGCGAACCCTAAATGTGAAGCTGCTCCTGGCTGTGGAGCCTGGCAGCGTCCAGTGATTGACAATCCTAACTTTAAGGGCAAATGGAAGGCACCTATGATTGACAACCCCAACTACCAGGTATAAGCTACACAAAAATAAGTGCTTAAAGCTTCTCTTTTTCCTTCTTCTGTGAGCTGTGTGGATTCTGTGCTTTCCTTTCCACTTATGTTGACTAGCTCCATCGTCTATCTTACACTTGTCTTCATTCTTTCTGCAGGGTGTTTGGAAGCCACGCAAGATTCAGAACCCAGATTACTTTGAGGATCTTGCACCATTCAAGATGACACCCTTTAGTGCAGTTGGACTTGAGCTGTGGTCCATGACATCAGACATCTTTTTTGACAATTTTATAATCTGCTCTGACCGGCCTGTGGCTGACGACTGGGCCAATGATGGTTGGGGCCTTAAGAAAGCTGCTGATGGTGCCTCAGAGGTGAGAGTAAATGTTGTGGCAGTAGGTGTACATCAGGATGCCAGCGGCATCTGGTCTCAAATAGGAGAGTGACCTAGGCATTCAAGTTAGTAGGACTGTATCTGTTCTTTTTATGCTTTGTCCTACGTTTCTGCACCTTCCATCTGTCTGCAACAATCTTAAACTGGTAAACAATGGGGAAAAAATGTGTTTCACTATTCAATAGTGTAGGAAGTTGGCTCTGTATGTGCTATTTCAAAGTAAGGAATAGCATGCACAGAGTCCAAGGGTTCCCCTTAGAGGTAAAATAGTGGTAAAAATAGATAATACTAATGCTCTATTTTGTGGTAGTGTGGTCGAGCAGTAGGCTTATCCAAGGAGTAGTGTTAAGCATTTGTTGTACATACACATAGACAATAAATGAGGTACACACACTCAGACAAATTCAGCCAATAGGTTTTTGTATAGAAAAATATCTTTTCTTAGTTTATTTTAAGAACCACAGGTTCAAATTCTACATGTAATATCTCATTCGAAAGGTATTGCAGGTAAGTACTTTAGGAACTTTAAATCATAAAAATTGCATGTATACTTTTCAAGTTATTGACAAATAGCTGTTTTAAAAGTGGACACTTAGTGCAATTTTCACAGTTCCTAGGGGAGGTAAGTATTTGTTAGGTTAACCAGGTAAGTAGGACACTTACAGGGCTTAGTTCTTGGTCCAAAGTAGCCCACCGTTGGGGGTTCAGAGCAACCCCAAAGTTACCACACCAGCAGCTCAGGGCCGGTCAGGTGCAGAGTTCAAAGTGGTGCCCAAAACACATAGGCTTCAATGGAGAAGGGGGTGCCCCGGTTCCAGTCTGCCAGCAGGTAAGTACCCGCGTCTTCGGAGGGCAGACCAGGGGGGTTTTGTAGGGCACCGGGGGGGGACACAAGCCCACACAGGAATTTCACCCTCAGCGGCGCGGGGGCAGCCGGGTGCAGTGTTAGAACAAGCGTCGGGTTTGTAGTGTTAGTCTATGGGAGATCTAGGGATCTCTTCAGCGCTGCAGGCAGGCAAGGGGGGGGTTCCTCGGGGAAACCTCCACTTGGGCAAGGGAGAGGGACTCCTGGGGGTCACTTCTCCAGTGAAAGTCCGGTCCTTCAGGTCCTGGGGGCTGCGGGTGCAGGGTCTCTCCCAGGCGTCGGGTTTTGGATTCAAGGAGTCGCGGTCAGGGGAAGCCTCGGGATTCCCTCTGCAGGCGGCGCTGTGGGGGCTCAGGGGGGACAGGTTTTTGTACTCACAGTATCAGAGTAGTCCTGGGGTCCCTCCTGAGGTGTTGGATCTCCACCAGCCGAGTCGGGGTCGCCGGGTGCAGTGTTGCAAGTCTCACGCTTCTTGCGGGGAGCTTGCAGGGTTCTTTCAAGGCTGCTGGAAACAAAGTTGCAGCCTTTCTTGGAGCAGGTCCGCTGTCCTCGGGAGTTTCTTGTCTTTTCGAAGCAGGGGCAGTCCTCAGAGGATGTCGAGGTCGCTGGTCCCTTTGGAAGGCGTCGCTGGAGCAGGATCTTTGGAAGGCAGGAGACAGGCCGGTGAGTTCTGGAGCCAAGGCAGTTGTCGTCTTCTGGTCTTCCTCTGCAGGGGTTTTCAGCTAGGCAGTCCTTCTTCTTGTAGTTGCAGGAATCTAATTTTCTAGGGTTCAGGGTAGCCCTTAAATACTAAATTTAAGGGCGTGTTTAGGTCTGGGGGGTTAGTAGCCAATGGCTACTAGCCCTGAGGGTGGGTACACCCTCTTTGTGCCTCCTCCCAAGGGGAGGGGGTCACAATCCTAACCCTATTGGGGGAATCCTCCATCTGCAAGATGGAGGATTTCTAAAAGTTAGTCACCTCAGGACACCTTAGGGGCTGTCCTGACTGGCCAGTGACTCCTCCTTGTTGCTTTCTTTGTTCCCTCCAGCCTTGCCGCCAAAAGTGGGGGCCGTGGCCGGAGGGGGCGGGCAACTCCACTAAGCTGGAGTGCCCTGCTGGGCTGTGACAAAGGGGTGAGCCTTTGAGGCTCACCGCCAGGTGTTACAGCTCCTGCCTGGGGGAGGTGTTAGCATCTCCACCCAGTGCAGGCTTTGTTACTGGCCTCAGAGTGACAAAGGCACTCTCCCCATGGGGCCAGCAACATGTCTCTGGTGTGGCAGGCTGCTGGAACTAGTCAGCCTACACAGACAGTCGGTTAAGTTTAGGGGGCACCTCTAAGGTGCCCTCTGTGGTGTATTTTACAATAAAATGTACACTGGCATCAGTGTGCATTTATTGTGCTGAGAAGTTTGATACCAAACTTCCCAGTTTTCAGTGTAGCCATTATGGTGCTGTGGAGTTCGTGTTTGACAGACTCCCAGACCATATACTCTTATGGCTACCCTGCACTTACAATGTCTAAGGTTTTGTTTAGACACTGTAGGGGTACCATGCTCATGCACTGGTACCCTCACCTATGGTATAGTGCACCCTGCCTTAGGGCTGTAAGGCCTGCTAGAGGGGTGTCTTACCTATACTGCATAGGCAGTGAGAGGCTGGCATGGCACCCTGAGGGGAGTGCCATGTCGACTTACTCGTTTTTTCCTCACTAGCACACACAAGCTGGCAAGCAGTGTGTCTGTGCTGAGTGAGAGGTCTCCAGGGTGGCATAAGACATGCTGCAGCCCTTAGAGACCTTCCTTGGCATCAGGGCCCTTGGTACTAGAAGTACCAGTTACAAGGGACTTATCTGGATGCCAGGGTCTGCCAATTGTGGATACAAAAGTACAGGTTAGGGAAAGAACACTGGTGCTGGGGCCTGGTTAGCAGGCCTCAGCACACTTTCAATTGTAAACATAGCATCAGCAAAGGCAAAAAGTCAGGGGGCAACCATGCCAAGGAGGCATTTCCTTACAAATAGCATGTTTATTTAAAATAACATGCATTTGTAAACCAAGCTTTTTATGGTCTGATATGTTCTAAAAGTGCATTGTGAGACACAGTAAAATGGTTGTGGCCTACTGCACTGCAGAAGCCCTGTAGTGCGAACTTATGGTAAACCACACACTGAAGAGGAGTTTTAAAGCAAGACTAAGACATGCTTCTTTTATTAGCTTTAAACACGTTGGTTTCTTTTCTGCTGATTGAGATTATACAGGGAGTGCAGAATTATTAGGCAAGTTGTATTTTTGAGGATTAATTTTATTATTGAACAACAACCATGTTCTCAATGAACCCAAAAAACTCATTAATATCAAAGCTGAATATTTTTGGAAGTAGTTTTTAGTTTGTTTTTAGTATTAGCTATGTTAGGGGGATATCTGTGTGTGCAGGTGACTATTACTGTGCATAATTATTAGGCAACTTAACAAAAAAAAATATATACCCATTTCAATTATTTATTATTACCAGTGAAACCAATATAACATCTCAACATTCACAAATATACATTTCTGACATTCAAAAACAAAACAAAAACAAATCAGTGACCAATATAGCCACCTTTCTTTGCAAGGACACTCAAAAGCCTGCCATCCATGGATTCTGTCAGTGTTTTGATCTGTTCACCATCAACATTGCGTGCAGCAGCAACCACAGCTTCCCAGACACTGTTCAGAGAGGTGTACTGTTTTCCCTCCTTGTAAATCTCACATTTGATGATGGACCACAGGTTCTCAATGGGGTTCAGATCAGGTGAACAAGGAGGCCATGTCATTAGATTTCCTTCTTTTATACCCTTTCTTGCCAGCCACGCTGTGGAGTACTTGGACGCGTGTGATGGAGCATTGTCCTGCATGAAAATCATGTTTTTCTTGAAGGATGCAGACTTCTTCCTGTACCACTGTGTAAGGAAATGCCTCCTTGGCATGGTTGCCCCCTGACTTTTTGCCTTTGCTGATGCTATGTTTACAATTGAAAGTGTGCTGAGGCCTGCTAACCAGGCCCCAGCACCAGTGTTCTTTCCCTAACCTGTACTTTTGTATCCACAATTGGCAGACCCTGGCATCCAGATAAGTCCCTTGTAACTGGTACTTCTAGTACCAAGGGCCCTGATGCCAAGGAAGGTCTCTAAGGGCTGCAGCATGTCTTATGCCACCCTGGAGACCTCTCACTCAGCACAGACACACTGCTTACCAGCTTGTGTGTGCTAGTGAGGACAAAACGAGTAAGTCGACATGGCACTCCCCTCAGGGTGCCATGCCAGCCTCTCACTGCCTATGCAGTATAGGTAAGACACCCCTCTAGCAGGCCTTACAGCCCTAAGGCAGGGTGCACTATACCATAGGTGAGGTTACCAGTGCATGAGCATGGTATCCCTACAGTGTCTAAACAAAACCTTAGACATTGTAAGTGCAGGGTAGCCATAAGAGTATATGGTCTGGGAGTCTGTCAAACACGAACTCCACAGCACCATAATGGCTACACTGAAAACTGGGAAGTTTGGTATCAAACTTCTCAGCACAATAAATGCACACTGATGCCAGTGTACATTTTATTGTAAAATACACCACAGAGGGCACCTTAGAGGTGCCCCCTGAAACTTAACCGACTATCTGTGTAGGCTGACTAGTTTTAGCAGCCTGCCACAAACCGAGACATGTTGCTGGCCCCATGGGGAGAGTGCCTTTGTCACTCTGAGGCCAGTAACAAAGCCTGCACTGGGTGGAGATGCTAACACCTCCCCCAGGCAGGAATTGTCACACCTGGCGGTGAGCCTCAAAGACTCACCTCCTTTGTGCCAACCCAGCAGGACACTCCAGCTAGTGGAGTTGCCCGCCCCCTCCGGCCAGGCCCCACTTTTGGCGGCAAGGCCGGAGAAAATAATGAGAAAAACAAGGAGGAGTCACTGGCCAGTCAGGACAGCCCCTAAGGTGTCCTGAGCTGAAGTGACTCTAACTTTTAGAAATCCTCCATCTTGCAGATGGAGGGTTCCCCCAATAGGGTTAGGATTGTGACCCCCTCCCCTTGGGAGGAGGCACAAAGAGGGTGTACCCACCCTCAGGGCTAGTAGCCATTGGCTACTAACCCCCCAGACCTAAACACGCCCTTAAATTTAGTATTTAAGGGCTACCCTGAACCCTAGAAAATTAGATTCCTGCAACTACAAGAAGAAGGACTGCCTAGCTGAAAACCCCTGCAGCGGAAGACCAGAAGACGACAACTGCCTTGGCTCCAGAAACTCACCGGCCTGTCTCCTGCCTTCCAAAGATCCTGCTCCAGCGACGCCTTCCAAAGGGACCAGCGACCTCGACATCCTCTGAGGACTGCCCCTGCTTCGAAAAGACAAGAAACTCCCGAGGACAGCGGACCTGCTCCAAGAAAAGCTGCAACTTTGTTTCCAGCAGCTTTAAAGAACCCTGCAAGCTCCCCGCAAGAAGCGTGAGACTTGCAACACTGCACCCGGCGACCCCGACTCGGCTGGTGGAGATCCGACACCTCAGGAGGGACCCCAGGACTACTCTGATACTGTGAGTACCAAAACCTGTCCCCCCTGAGCCCCCACAGCGCCGCCTGCAGAGGGAATCCCGAGGCTTCCCCTGACCGCGACTCTTTGAATCCAAAATCCCGACACCTGGGAGAGACCCTGCACCCGCAGCCCCCAGGACCTGAAGGACCGGACTTTCACTGGAGAAGTGACCCCCAGGAGTCCCTCTCCCTTGCCCAAGTGGAGGTTTCCCCGAGGAACCCCCCCCCCCTTGCCTGCCTGCAGCGCTGGAGAGATCCTGAGATCTCTCATAGACTAACATTGCGAACCCGACGCTTGTTTCTACACTGCACCCGGCCGCCCCCGCGCCGCTGAGGGTGAAATTTCTGTGTGGGCTTGTGTCCCCCCCGGTGCCCTACAAAACCCCCCTGGTCTGCCCTCCGAAGACGCGGGTACTTACCTGCAAGCAGACCGGAACCGGGGCACCCCCTTCTCTCCATTCTAGCCTATGTGTTTTGGGCACCACTTTGAACTCTGCACCTGACCGGCCCTGAGCTGCTGGTGTGGTGACTTTGGGGTTGCTCTGAACCCCCAACGGTGGGCTACCTTGGACCAAGAACTAAGCCCTGTAAGTGTCTTACTTACCTGGTTAACCTAACAAATACTTACCTCCCCTAGGAACTGTGAAAATTGCACTAAGTGTCCACTTTTAAAACAGCTATTTGTGAATAACTTGAAAAGTATACATGCAATTTTGATGATTTGAAGTTCCTAAAGTACTTACCTGCAATACCTTTCGAATGAGATATTACATGTAGAATTTGAACCTGTGGTTCTTAAAATAAACTAAGAAAAGATATTTTTCTATACAAAAACCTATTGGCTGGATTTGTCTCTGAGTGTGTGTACCTCATTTATTGTCTATGTGTATGTACAACAAATGCTTAACACTACTCCTTGGATAAGCCTACTGCTCGACCACACTACCACAAAATAGAGCATTAGTATTATCTCTTTTTGCCACTATCTTACCTCTAAGGGGAACCCTTGGACTCTGTGCATGCTATTCCTTACTTTGAAATAGCACATACAGAGCCAACTTCCTACATTGGTGGATCAGCGGTGGGGTACAAGACTTTGCATTTGCTGGACTACTCAGCCAATACCTGATCACACGACAAATTCCAAAATTGTCATTAGAAATTCATTTTTGTAATTTGAAATTTTTCTAAATTCTTAAAAGTCCTGCTAGGGCCTTGTGTGTTAAGTCCCTGTTTAGCATTGTCTTTTTAGAGTTTAAAAGTTTGTTAAAAGTTTGAAATTAGATTCTAGAAACAGTTTTAGATTCTTTAAAAAGTATTCCAACTCTTAGCAGAATAATGTCTGATACAGAGATGCAGGTGGTGGAACTCGACACCACACCTTACCTCCATCTTAAGATGAGGGAGCTAAGATCTCTCTGTAATATCAAAAAAATAACCATTGGCTCCAGACCTACCAAAATTCAGCTCCAGGAGCTATTGGCAGAGTTTGAAAAAGCCAACCCCTCTGATGATGACATCACAGAGGAAGAAATTAGTGACTTGGAGGCCAATGTCCCTCCTCCAGTCCTAAATAGGGAGAACAGGACCCCTCAAGTCCTGTCTCCAACTGTGTTAGTCAGAAATAGTGAGTCCCTCACAGGAGGGTCCCACATTTCTGAAATCACTGAGGATGCTCTCAATGAAGATGACCTCCTGTTAGCCAGGATGGCCAAAAGATTGGCTTTAGAGAGACAGCTCCTAGCCATAGAAAGGGAAAGACAAGAGATGGGCCTAGGACCCATCAATGGTGGCAGCAACATAAATAGGGTCAGAGATTCTCCTGACATGTTGAAAATCCCTAAAGGGATTGTAACTAAATATGAAGATGGTGATGACATCACCAAATGGTTCACAGCTTTTGAGAGGGCTTGTGTAACCAGAAAAGTGAACAGATCTCACTGGGGTGCTCTCCTTTGGGAAATGTTCACAGGAAAGTGTAGGGATAGACTCCTCACACTCTCTGGACAAGATGCAGAATCTTATGACCTCATGAAGGGTACCCTGATTGAGGGCTTTGGATTCTCCACTGAGGAGTATAGGATTAGATTCAGGGGGGCTCAAAAATCCTCGAGCCAGACCTGGGTTGACTTTGTAGACTACTCAGTGAAAACACTAGATGGTTGGATTCAAGGCAGTGGTGTAAGTAATTATGATGGGCTGTACAATTTATTTGTGAAAGAACACCTGTTAAGTAATTGTTTCAATGATAAACTGCATCAGCATCTGGTAGACCTAGGACCAATTTCTCCCCAAGAATTGGGAAAGAAGGCGGACCATTGGGTCAAGACAAGGGTGTCCAAGACTTCAACAGGGGGTGACCAAAAGAAAGGGGTCACAAAGCCTCCCCAGGGGAAGGGTGATGAGACAACCAAAACTAAAAATAGTAAAGAGTCTTCTACAGGCCCCCAAAAACCTGCACAGGAGGGTGGGCCCAGAGCCTCTTCACAAAACAATGGGTACAAGGGTAAAAACTTTGATCCCAAAAAGGCCTGGTGTCATAGCTGTAAACAGCATGGACACCAAACTGGAGACAAGGCCTGTCCCAAGAAAGGTTCCACTCCAAACTCCCATCCAGGTAACACTGGTATGGCTAGTCTCCAAGTGGGATCAACAGTGTGCCCAGAGCAAATCAGGGTCCACACTGAAGCTACTCTAGTTTCTGAGGGTGGGGTGGATTTAGCCACACTAGCTGTCTGGCCGCCTAACATGCAAAAATACAGACAGCAACTCTTAATTAATGGGACTAGAATAGAGGGCCTGAGGGATACAGGTGCCAGTGTCACCATGGTGACAGAGAAACTGGTTTCCCCTGGCCAATACCTGACTGGAAAAACTTACACAGTCACCAACGCTGACAATCAGAGAAAAGTACCTCCCATGGCAATGGTTACTTTAGAATGGGGAGGGGTCAATGGCCTGAAACAGGTGGTGGTCTCCTCAAATATCCCAGTGGACTGTCTGCTTGGAAATGACCTGGAGTCCTCAGCATGGGCTGAGGTAGAGCTAAAAACCCATGCAGCAATGCTGGGCATCCCTGAACTGGTGTGTGTGAAAACAAGAGCACAATGCAAGGCACAGGGTGAACAAGTAGAGCTGGAGTCTGGAAGAATGGCCCAGCCTACCAAGAGAACAGGAAAGTCAGTTGGGAAACCAACTGCAACACAGCAAAAGAAAGGGAACCTCTCTTCTCAGGAAGAAGTTCTGCCCTCTGAGGGAACTGAGCCTTTGGAGCTTGAACCTTATCAGGTTGAGCTCTTAGGCCCAGGGGGACCCTCAAGGGAGGAGCTGTGTAAGGGACAAGAAACCTGTCCCTCTCTTGAAGGCCTTAGGCAGCAAGCTGCTGAAGAGTCCAAAGGCAAGAAAAATGGAACGCATAGGGTCTATTGGGAAGATGGACTCCTGTACACTGAGGCCAGAGACCCCAAACCTGGTGCCACTAGGAGAGTGGTAGTGCCTCAGCTGTTCAGAGAGTTCATCCTAACATTGGCCCATGACATTCCCCTTGCTGGACATTTGGGACAAACCAAGACGTGGGAGAGGTTAGTCAACCACTTCTACTGGCCCAATATGTCCAACATGGTTAAGGAGTTTTGCCTCTCCTGCCCCACCTGTCAAGCCAGTGGTAAGACAGGTGGGCATCCAAAGGCCCCCCTCATTCCACTTCCAGTGGTGGGGGTTCCCTTTGAAAGAGTGGGTGTGGACATAGTTGGTCCACTAGAACCTCCCACAGCCTCAGGAAATATGTATATCCTGGTAGTAGTGGATCATGCTACCAGGTATCCTGAAGCTATTCCCCTTAGGTCAACTACTGCCCCTGCAGTAGCCAAGGCCCTCATTGGTATCTTTACCAGAGTGGGTTTCCCTAAGGAGGTGGTGTCTGACAGAGGTACCAACTTCATGTCAGCATACCTAAAGCACATGTGGAATGAGTGTGGAGTGACTTATAAATTCACTACACCATACCATCCACAAACTAATGGCTTGGTTGAGAGATTCAACAAGACATTAAAAGGCATGATCATGGGGCTCCCAGAAAAACTCAAAAGGAGATGGGATGTCCTCTTGCCATGCCTGCTTTTCGCTTACAGAGAGGTACCACAGAAGGGAGTAGGATTCTCACCCTTTGAACTTCTGTTTGGTCATTGTAAAGAAATGGCTCCCTGTTGCAGTTACCCCCCACTTTTTGCCTGATACTGATGCTGACTTGACTGAGAAGTGTGCTGGGACCCTGCTAACCAGGCCCCAGCACCAGTGTTCCTTCACCTAAAATGTACCATTGTATCCACAATTGGCACACCCTGGCATTCAGATAAGTCCCTTGTAACTGGTACTTCTAGTACCAAGGGCCCTGATGCCAAGGAAGGTCTCTAAGGGCTGCAGCATGTCTTATGCCACCCTGGAGACCTCTCACTCAGCACAGACACACTGCTTGCCAGCTTGTGTGTGCTAGGGAGGACAAAACGAGTAAGTCGACATGGCACTCCCCTCAGGGTGCCATGCCAGCCTCTCACTGCCTATGCAGTATAGGTCAGACACCCCTCTAGCAGGCCTTACAGCCCTAAGGCAGGGTGCACTATACCATAGGTGAGGGTACCAGTGCATGAGCATGGTACCCCTACAGTGTCTAAACAAAACCTTAGACATTGTAAGTGCAGGGTAGCCATAAGAGTATATGGTCTGGGAGTCTGTCAAACACGAACTCCACAGCACCATAATGGCTACACTGAAAACTGGGAAGTTTGGTATCAAACTTCTCAGCACAATAAATGCACACTGATGCCAGTGTACATTTTATTGTAAAATACACCACAGAGGGCACCTTAGAGGTGCCCCCTGAAACTTAACCGACTGTCTGTGTAGGCTGACTAGTTCCAGCAGCCTGCCACACCAGAGACATGTTGCTGGCCCCATGGGGAGAGTGCCTTTGTCACTCTGAGGCCAGTAACAAAGCCTGCACTGGGTGGAGATGCTAACACCTCCCCCAGGCAGGAACTGTGACACCTGGCGGTGAGCCTCAAAGGCTCACCCCTTTGTCACAGCCCAGCAGGGCACTCCAGCTTAGTGGAGTTGCCCGCCCCCTCCGGCCACGGCCCCCACTTTTGGCGGCAAGGCTGGAGGGAACAAAGAAAGCAACAAGGAGGAGTCACTGGCCAGTCAGGACAGCCCCTAAGGTGTCCTGAGCTGAGGTGACTCTAACTTTTAGAAATCCTCCATCTTGCAGATGGAGGATTCCCCCAATAGGGTTAGGATTGTGACCCCCTCCCCTTGGGAGGAGGCACAAAGAGGGTGTACCCACCCTCAGGGCTAGTAGCCATTGGCTACTAACCCCCCAGACCTAAACACGCCCTTAAATTTAGTATTTAAGGGCTACCCTGAACCCTAGAAAATTAGATTCCTGCAACTACAAGAAGAAGGACTGCCCAGCTGAAAACCCCTGCAGCGGAAGACCAGAAGACGACAACTGCCTTGGCTCCAGAAACTCACCGGCCTGTCTCCTGCCTTCCAAAGATCCTGCTCCAGCGACGCCTTCCAAAGGGACCAGCGACCTCGACATCCTCTGAGGACTGCCCCTGCTTCGAAAAGACAAGAAACTCCCGAGGACAGTGGACCTGCTCCAAGAAAAGCTGCAACTTTGTTTCCAGCAGCTTTAAAGAACCCTGCAAGCTCCCCGCAAGAAGCGTGAGACTTGCAACACTGCACCCGGCGACCCCGACTCGGCTGGTGGCGATCCAACACCTCAGGAGGGACCCCAGGACTACTCTGATACTGTGAGTACCAAAACCTGTCCCCCCTGAGCCCCCACAGCGCCGCCTGCAGAGGGAATCCCGAGGCTTCCCCTGACCGCGACTCCTTGAACCTAAAGTCCCGACGCCTGGGAGAGACCCTGCATCCGCAGCCCCCAGGACCCGAAGGACCGGACTTTCACCGGAGAAGTGACCCCCAGGAGTCCCTCTCCCTTACCCAAGTGGAGGTTTCCCCGAGGAATCCCCCCCTTGCCTGCCTGCAGCGCTGAAGAGATCCCGAGGTCTCTCATAGACTAACATTGAAAACCCGACGCTTGCTTCTACACTGCACCCGGCCGCCCCCGCGCTGCTGAGGGTGAAATTTCTGTGTGGACTTGTGTCCCCCCCGGTGCCCTACAAAACCCCCCGGGTCTGCCCTCCGAAGACGCGGGTACTTACCTGCAAGCAGACCGGAACCGGGGCACCCCCTTCTCTCCATTCTAGCCTATGTGTTTTGGGCACCACTTGGAACTCTGCACCTGACCGGCCCTGAGCTGCTGGTGTGGTGACTTTGGGGTTGCTCTGAACCCCCAACGGTGGGCTACCTTGGACCAAGAACTAAGCCCTGTAAGTGTCTTACTTACCTGGTTAACCTAACAAATACTTACCTCCCCCAGGAACTGTGAAAATTGCACTAAGTGTCTACTTTTAAAACAGCTATTTGTCAATAACTTGAAGAGTATACATGCAATTTTGATGATTTGAAGTTCCTAAAGTACTTACCTGCAATACCCTTCGAATGAGATATTACATGTAGAATTTGAACCTGTGGTTCTTAAAATAAACTAAGAAAATATATTTTTCTATATAAAAACCTATTGGCTGGATTTGTCTCTGAGTGTGTGTACCTCATTTATTGTCTGTGTATGTACAACAAATGCTTAACACTACTCCTTGGATAAGCCTACTGCTCGACCACACTACCACAAAATAGAGCATTAGTATTATCTCTTTTTACCACTATTTTACCTCTAAGGGGAACCCTTGGACTCTGTGCATGCTATTCCTTACTTTGAAATAGCACATACAGAGCCAACTTCCTACAGTCATCCTGTAAGGGGACCACTTGCCCTTGTTAAAGAAGGCTGGGAGAGACCTCTCCATGAGCCTAAACAGGACATAGTGGACTATGTACTTGGCCTTCGCTCTAGAATGGCAGAGTACATGGAAAAGGCAACCAAAAACCTTGAGGCCAGCCAACAGCTCCAGAAGTTTTGGTATGACCAAAAGGCTGCACTGGTTGAGTTCCAACCAGGGCAGAAAGTCTGGGTCCTGGAGCCTGTGGCTCCCAGGGCACTCCAGGACAAATGGAGTGGCCCTTACCCAGTACTAGAGAGGAAGAGTCAGGTCACCTACTTGGTGGACCTGGGCACAAGCAGGAGCCCCAAGAGGGTGATCCATGTAAACCGCCTTAAGCTCTTCCACGACAGGGCTGATGTCAATCTGTTGATGGTAACAGATGAGGATCAGGAGGCAGAGAGTGAACCTCTCCCTGATCTTCTGTCATCAGACCCAAAAGATGGTACAGTAGATGGAGTGATCTACTCAGACACCCTCTCTGGCCAACAGCAAGCTGATTGTAGGAGAGTCCTACAACAGTTTCCTGAACTCTTCTCCTTAACCCCTGGTCAGACACACCTGTGTACCCATGATGTGGACACAGGAGACAGCATGCCTGTCAAAAACAAAATCTTTAGACAGTCTGACCATGTTAAGGAAAGCATCAAGGTGGAAGTCCACAAGATGCTGGAATTGGGAGTAATTGAGCGCTCTGACAGCCCCTGGGCTAGCCCAGTGGTCTTAGTCCCCAAACCTCACACCAAAGATGGAAAGAAAGAAATGAGGTTTTGTGTGGACTACAGAGGGCTCAATTCTGTCACCAAGACAGATGCTCATCCAATTCCAAGAGCTGATGAGCTAATAGACAAATTAGGTGCTGCCAAATTCTTAAGTACCTTTGACTTGACAGCAGGGTACTGGCAAATAAAAATGGCACCTGGAGCAAAAGAGAAAACAGCATTCTCCACACCTGATGGGCATTATCAGTTTACTGTCATGCCCTTTGGTTTAAAGAATGCCCCTGCCACCTTCCAAAGGTTGGTGAATCAAGTCCTTGCTGGCTTGGAGTCCTTTAGCACAGCTTATCTTGATGATATTGCTGTCTTTAGCTCCACCTGGCAGGATCACCTGGTCCACCTGAAGAAGGTTTTGAAGGCTCTGCAATCTGCAGGCCTCTCTATCAAGGCATCCAAATGCCAGATAGGGCAGGGAACTGTGGTTTACTTGGGCCACCTTGTAGGTGGAGGCCAAGTTCAGCCACTCCAACCCAAGATCCAGACTATTCTGGACTGGGTAGCTCCAAAAACCCAGACTCAAGTCAGGGCATTCCTTGGCTTGACTGGGTATTACAGGAGGTTTGTGAAGGGATATGGATCCATTGTGACAGCCCTCACTGAACTCACCTCCAAGAAAATGCCCAAGAAAGTGAACTGGACTGTGGAATGCCAACAGGCCTTTGACACCCTGAAACAAGCAATGTGCTCAGCACCAGTTCTAAAAGCTCCAGATTATTCTAAGCAGTTCATTGTGCAGACTGATGCCTCTGAACATGGGATAGGGGCAGTTTTGTCCCAAACAAATGATGATGGCCTTGACCAGCCTGTTGCTTTCATTAGCAGGAGGTTACTCCCCAGGGAGCAGCGTTGGAGTGCCATTGAGAGGGAGGCCTTTGCTGTGGTTTGGTCCCTGAAGAAGCTGAGACCATACCTCTTTGGGACTCACTTCCTAGTTCAAACTGACCACAGACCTCTCAAGTGGCTGATGCAAATGAAAGGTGAAAATCCTAAACTGTTGAGGTGGTCCATCTCCCTACAGGGAATGGACTTTATAGTGGAACACAGACCTGGGACTGCCCATGCCAATGCAGATGGCCTTTCCAGGTTCTTCCACTTAGAAAATGAAGACTCTCTTGGGAAAGGTTAGTCTCATCCTCTTTCGTTTGGGGGGGGGTTGTGTAAGGAAATGCCTCCTTGGCATGGTTGCCCCCTGACTTTTTGCCTTTGCTGATGCTATGTTTACAATTGAAAGTGTGCTGAGGCCTGCTAACCAGGCCCCAGCACCAGTGTTCTTTCCCTAACCTGTACTTTTGTATCCACAATTGGCAGACCCTGGCATCCAGATAAGTCCCTTGTAACTGGTACTTCTAGTACCAAGGGCCCTGATGCCAAGGAAGGTCTCTAAGGGCTGCAGCATGTCTTATGCCACCCTGGAGACCTCTCACTCAGCACACACACTGCTTACCAGCTTGTGTGTGCTAGTGAGGACAAAACGAGTAAGTCGACATGGCACTCCCCTCAGGGTGCCATGCCAGCCTCTCACTGCCTATGCAGTATAGGTAAGACACCCCTCTAGCAGGCCTTACAGCCCTAAGGCAGGGTGCACTATACCATAGGTGAGGGTACCAGTGCATGAGCATGGTATCCCTACAGTGTCTAAACAAAACCTTAGACATTGTAAGTGCAGGGTAGCCATAAGAGTATATGGTCTGGGAGTCTGTCAAACACGAACTCCACAGCACCATAATGGCTACACTGAAAACTGGGAAGTTTGGTATCAAACTTCTCAGCACAATAAATGCACACTGATGCCAGTGTACATTTTATTGTAAAATACACCACAGAGGGCACCTTAGAGGTGCCCCCTGAAACTTAACCGACTATCTGTGTAGGCTGACTAGTTTTAGCAGCCTGCCACAAACCGAGACATGTTGCTGGCCCCATGGGGAGAGTGCCTTTGTCACTCTGAGGCCAGTAACAAAGCCTGCACTGGGTGGAGATGCTAACACCTCCCCCAGGCAGGAATTGTCACACCTGGCGGTGAGCCTCAAAGACTCACCTCCTTTGTGCCAACCCAGCAGGACACTCCAGCTAGTGGAGTTGCCCGCCCCCTCCGGCCAGGCCCCACTTTTGGCGGCAAGGCCGGAGAAAATAATGAGAAAAACAAGGAGGAGTCACTGGCCAGTCAGGACAGCCCCTAAGGTGTCCTGAGCTGAAGTGACTCTAACTTTTAGAAATCCTCCATCTTGCAGATGGAGGGTTCCCCCAATAGGGTTAGGATTGTGACCCCCTCCCCTTGGGAGGAGGCACAAAGAGGGTGTACCCACCCTCAGGGCTAGTAGCCATTGGCTACTAACCCCCCAGACCTAAACACGCCCTTAAATTTAGTATTTAAGGGCTACCCTGAACCCTAGAAAAATAGATTCCTGCAACTACAAGAAGAAGGACTGCCTAGCTGAAAACCCCTGCAGCGGAAGACCAGAAGACGACAACTGCCTTGGCTCCAGAAACTCACCGGCCTGTCTCCTGCCTTCCAAAGATCCTGCTCCAGCGACGCCTTCCAAAGGGACCAGCGACCTCGACATCCTCTGAGGACTGCCCCTGCTTCGAAAAGACAAGAAACTCCCGAGGACAGCGGACCTGCTCCAAGAAAAGCTGCAACTTTGTTTCCAGCAGCTTTAAAGAACCCTGCAAGCTCCCCGCAAGAAGCGTGAGACTTGCAACACTGCACCCGGCGACCCCGACTCGGCTGGTGGAGATCCGACACCTCAGGAGGGACCCCAGGACTACTCTGATACTGTGAGTACCAAAACCTGTCCCCCCTGAGCCCCCACAGCGCCGCCTGCAGAGGGAATCCCGAGGCTTCCCCTGACCGCGACTCTTTGAATCCAAAATCCCGACACCTGGGAGAGACCCTGCACCCGCAGCCCCCAGGACCTGAAGGACCGGACTTTCACTGGAGAAGTGACCCCCAGGAGTCCCTCTCCCTTGCCCAAGTGGAGGTTTCCCCGAGGAACCCCCCCCCCCTTGCCTGCCTGCAGCGCTGGAGAGATCCTGAGATCTCTCATAGACTAACATTGCGAACCCAACGCTTGTTTCTACACTGCACCCGGCCGCCCCCGCGCCGCTGAGGGTGAAATTTCTGTGTGGGCTTGTGTCCCCCCCGGTGCCCTACAAAACCCCCCTGGTCTGCCCTCCGAAGACGCGGGTACTTACCTGCAAGCAGACCGGAACCGGGGCACCCCCTTCTCTCCATTCTAGCCTATGTGTTTTGGGCACCACTTTGAACTCTGCACCTGACCGGCCCTGAGCTGCTGGTGTGGTGACTTTGGGGTTGCTCTGAACCCCCAACGGTGGGCTACCTTGGACCAAGAACTAAGCCCTGTAAGTGTCTTACTTACCTGGTTAACCTAACAAATACTTACCTCCCCTAGGAACTGTGAAAATTGCACTAAGTGTCCACTTTTAAAACAGCTATTTGTGAATAACTTGAAAAGTATACATGCAATTTTGATGATTTGAAGTTCCTAAAGTACTTACCTGCAATACCTTTCGAATGAGATATTACATGTAGAATTTGAACCTGTGGTTCTTAAAATAAACTAAGAAAAGATATTTTTCTATACAAAAACCTATTGGCTGGATTTGTCTCTGAGTGTGTGTACCTCATTTATTGTCTATGTGTATGTACAACAAATGCTTAACACTACTCCTTGGATAAGCCTACTGCTCGACCACACTACCACAAAATAGAGCATTAGTATTATCTCTTTTTGCCACTATCTTACCTCTAAGGGGAACCCTTGGACTCTGTGCATGCTATTCCTTACTTTGAAATAGCACATACAGAGCCAACTTCCTACATTGGTGGATCAGCGGTGGGGTACAAGACTTTGCATTTGCTGGACTACTCAGCCAATACCTGATCACACGACAAATTCCAAAATTGTCATTAGAAATTCATTTTTGCAATTTGAAATTTTTCTAAATTCTTAAAAGTCCTGCTAGGGCCTTGTGTGTTAAGTCCCTGTTTAGCATTGTCTTTTTAGAGTTTAAAAGTTTGTTAAAAGTTTGAAATTAGATTCTAGAAACAGTTTTAGATTCTTTAAAAAGTATTCCAACTCTTAGCAGAATAATGTCTGATACAGAGATGCAGGTGGTGGAACTCGACACCACACCTTACCTCCATCTTAAGATGAGGGAGCTAAGATCTCTCTGTAATATCAAAAAAATAACCATTGGCTCCAGACCTACCAAAATTCAGCTCCAGGAGCTATTGGCAGAGTTTGAAAAAGCCAACCCCTCTGATGATGACATCACAGAGGAAGAAATTAGTGACTTGGAGGCCAATGTCCCTCCTCCAGTCCTAAATAGGGAGAACAGGACCCCTCAAGTCCTGTCTCCAACTGTGTTAGTCAGAAATAGTGAGTCCCTCACAGGAGGGTCCCACATTTCTGAAATCACTGAGGATGCTCTCAGTGAAGATGACCTCCTGTTAGCCAGGATGGCCAAAAGATTGGCTTTAGAGAGACAGCTCCTAGCCATAGAAAGGGAAAGACAAGAGATGGGCCTAGGACCCATCAATGGTGGCAGCAACATAAATAGGGTCAGAGATTCTCCTGACATGTTGAAAATCCCTAAAGGGATTGTAACTAAATATGAAGATGGTGATGACATCACCAAATGGTTCACAGCTTTTGAGAGGGCTTGTGTAACCAGAAAAGTGAACAGATCTCACTGGGGTGCTCTCCTTTGGGAAATGTTCACAGGAAAGTGTAGGGATAGACTCCTCACACTCTCTGGACAAGATGCAGAATCTTATGACCTCATGAAGGGTACCCTGATTGAGGGCTTTGGATTCTCCACTGAGGAGTATAGGATTAGATTCAGGGGGGCTCAAAAATCCTCGAGCCAGACCTGGGTTGACTTTGTAGACTACTCAGTGAAAACACTAGATGGTTGGATTCAAGGCAGTGGTGTAATTATGATGGGCTGTACAATTTATTTGTGAAAGAACACCTGTTAAGTAATTGTTTCAATGATAAACTGCATCAGCATCTGGTAGACCTAGGACCAATTTCTCCCCAAGAATTGGGAAAGAAGGCGGACCATTGGGTCAAGACAAGGGTGTCCAAGACTTCAACAGGGGGTGACCAAAAGAAAGGGGTCACAAAGCCTCCCCAGGGGAAGGGTGATGAGACAACCAAAACTAAAAATAGTAAAGAGTCTTCTACAGGCCCCCAAAAACCTGCACAGGTGGGTGGGCCCAGAGCCTCTTCACAAAACAATGGGTACAAGGGTAAAAACTTTGATCCCAAAAAGGCCTGGTGTCATAGCTGTAAACAGCATGGACACCAAACTGGAGACAAGGCCTGTCCCAAGAAAGGTTCCACTCCAAACTCCCATCCAGGTAACACTGGTATGGCTAGTCTCCAAGTGGGATCAACAGTGTGCCCAGAGCAAATCGGGGTCCACACTGAAGCTACTCTAGTTTCTGAGGGTGGGGTGGATTTAGCCACACTAGCTGTCTGGCCACCTAACATGCAAAAATACAGACAGCAACTCTTAATTAATGGGACTAGAATAGAGGGCCTGAGGGATACAGGTGCCAGTGTCACCATGGTGACAGAGAAACTGGTTTCCCCTGGCCAATACCTGACTGGAAAAACTTACACAGTCACCAACGCTGACAATCAGAGAAAAGTACCTCCCATGGCAATGGTTACTTTAGAATGGGGAGGGGTCAATGGCCTGAAACAGGTGGTGGTCTCCTCAAATATCCCAGTGGACTGTCTGCTTGGAAATGACCTGGAGTCCTCAGCATGGGCTGAGGTAGAGCTAAAAACCCATGCAGCAATGCTGGGCATCCCTGAACTGGTGTGTGTGAAAACAAGAGCACAATGCAAGGCACAGGGTGAACAAGTAGAGCTGGAGTCTGGAAGAATGGCCCAGCCTACCAAGAGAACAGGAAAGTCAGTTGGGAAACCAACTGCAACACAGCAAAAGAAAGGGAACCTCTCTTCTCAGGAAGAAGTTCTGCCCTCTGAGGGAACTGAGCCTTTGGAGCTTGAACCTTATCAGGTTGAGCTCTTAGGCCCAGGGGGACCCTCAAGGGAGGAGCTGTGTAAGGGACAAGAAACCTGTCCCTCTCTTGAAGGCCTTAGGCAGCAAGCTGCTGAAGAGTCCAAAGGCAAGAAAAATGGAACGCATAGGGTCTATTGGGAAGATGGACTCCTGTACACTGAGGCCAGAGACCCCAAACCTGGTGCCACTAGGAGAGTGGTAGTGCCTCAGCTGTTCAGAGAGTTCATCCTAACATTGGCCCATGACATTCCCCTTGCTGGACATTTGGGACAAACCAAGACGTGGGAGAGGTTAGTCAACCACTTCTACTGGCCCAATATGTCCAACATGGTTAAGGAGTTTTGCCTCTCCTGCCCCACCTGTCAAGCCAGTGGTAAGACAGGTGGGCATCCAAAGGCCCCCCTCATTCCACTTCCAGTGGTGGGGGTTCCCTTTGAAAGAGTGGGTGTGGACATAGTTGGTCCACTAGAACCTCCCACAGCCTCAGGAAATATGTATATCCTGGTAGTAGTGGATCATGCTACCAGGTATCCTGAAGCTATTCCCCTTAGGTCAACTACTGCCCCTGCAGTAGCCAAGGCCCTCATTGGTATCTTTACCAGAGTGGGTTTCCCTAAGGAGGTGGTGTCTGACAGAGGTACCAACTTCATGTCAGCATACCTAAAGCACATGTGGAATGAGTGTGGAGTGACTTATAAATTCACTACACCATACCATCCACAAACTAATGGCTTGGTTGAGAGATTCAACAAGACGTTAAAAGGCATGATCATGGGGCTCCCAGAAAAACTCAAAAGGAGATGGGATGTCCTCTTGCCATGCCTGCTTTTCGCTTACAGAGAGGTACCACAGAAGGGAGTAGGATTCTCACCCTTTGAACTTCTGTTTGGTCATCCTGTAAGGGGACCACTTGCCCTTGTTAAAGAAGGCTGGGAGAGACCTCTCCATGAGCCTAAACAGGACATAGTGGACTATGTACTTGGCCTTCGCTCTAGAATGGCAGAGTACATGGAAAAGGCAACCAAAAACCTTGAGGCCAGCCAACAGCTCCAGAAGTTTTGGTATGACCAAAAGGCTGCACTGGTTGAGTTCCAACCAGGGCAGAAAGTCTGGGTCCTGGAGCCTGTGGCTCCCAGGGCACTCCAGGACAAATGGAGTGGCCCTTACCCAGTACTAGAGAGGAAGAGTCAGGTCACCTACTTGGTGGACCTGGGCACAAGCAGGAGCCCCAAGAGGGTGATCCATGTAAACCGCCTTAAGCTCTTCCACGACAGGGCTGATGTCAATCTGTTGATGGTAACAGATGAGGATCAGGAGGCAGAGAGTGAACCTCTCCCTGATCTTCTGTCATCAGACCCAAAAGATGGTACAGTAGATGGAGTGATCTACTCAGACACCCTCTCTGGCCAACAGCAAGCTGATTGTAGGAGAGTCCTACAACAGTTTCCTGAACTCTTCTCCTTAACCCCTGGTCAGACACACCTGTGTACCCATGATGTGGACACAGGAGACAGCATGCCTGTCAAAAACAAAATCTTTAGACAGTCTGACCATGTTAAGGAAAGCATCAAGGTGGAAGTCCACAAGATGCTGGAATTGGGAGTAATTGAGCGCTCTGACAGCCCCTGGGCTAGCCCAGTGGTCTTAGTCCCCAAACCTCACACCAAAGATGGAAAGAAAGAAATGAGGTTTTGTGTGGACTACAGAGGGCTCAATTCTGTCACCAAGACAGATGCTCATCCAATTCCAAGAGCTGATGAGCTAATAGACAAATTAGGTGCTGCCAAATTCTTAAGTACCTTTGACTTGACAGCAGGGTACTGGCAAATAAAAATGGCACCTGGAGCAAAAGAGAAAACAGCATTCTCCACACCTGATGGGCATTATCAGTTTACTGTCATGCCCTTTGGTTTAAAGAATGCCCCTGCCACCTTCCAAAGGTTGGTGAATCAAGTCCTTGCTGGCTTGGAGTCCTTTAGCACAGCTTATCTTGATGATATTGCTGTCTTTAGCTCCACCTGGCAGGATCACCTGGTCCACCTGAAGAAGGTTTTGAAGGCTCTGCAATCTGCAGGCCTCTCTATCAAGGCATCCAAATGCCAGATAGGGCAGGGAACTGTGGTTTACTTGGGCCACCTTGTAGGTGGAGGCCAAGTTCAGCCACTCCAACCCAAGATCCAGACTATTCTGGACTGGGTAGCTCCAAAAACCCAGACTCAAGTCAGGGCATTCCTTGGCTTGACTGGGTATTACAGGAGGTTTGTGAAGGGATATGGATCCATTGTGACAGCCCTCACTGAACTCACCTCCAAGAAAATGCCCAAGAAAGTGAACTGGACTGTGGAATGCCAACAGGCCTTTGACACCCTGAAACAAGCAATGTGCTCAGCACCAGTTCTAAAAGCTCCAGATTATTCTAAGCAGTTCATTGTGCAGACTGATGCCTCTGAACATGGGATAGGGGCAGTTTTGTCCCAAACAAATGATGATGGCCTTGACCAGCCTGTTGCTTTCATTAGCAGGAGGTTACTCCCCAGGGAGCAGCGTTGGAGTGCCATTGAGAGGGAGGCCTTTGCTGTGGTTTGGTCCCTGAAGAAGCTGAGACCATACCTCTTTGGGACTCACTTCCTAGTTCAAACTGACCACAGACCTCTCAAGTGGCTGATGCAAATGAAAGGTGAAAATCCTAAACTGTTGAGGTGGTCCATCTCCCTACAGGGAATGGACTTTATAGTGGAACACAGACCTGGGACTGCCCATGCCAATGCAGATGGCCTTTCCAGGTTCTTCCACTTAGAAAATGAAGACTCTCTTGGGAAAGGTTAGTCTCATCCTCTTTCGTTTGGGGGGGGGGGTTGTGTAAGGAAATGCCTCCTTGGCATGGTTGCCCCCTGACTTTTTGCCTTTGCTGATGCTATGTTTACAATTGAAAGTGTGCTGAGGCCTGCTAACCAGGCCCCAGCACCAGTGTTCTTTCCCTAACCTGTACTTTTGTATCCACAATTGGCAGACCCTGGCATCCAGATAAGTCCCTTGTAACTGGTACTTCTAGTACCAAGGGCCCTGATGCCAAGGAAGGTCTCTAAGGGCTGCAGCATGTCTTATGCCACCCTGGAGACCTCTCACTCAGCACAGACACACTGCTTACCAGCTTGTGTGTGCTAGTGAGGACAAAACGAGTAAGTCGACATGGCACTCCCCTCAGGGTGCCATGCCAGCCTCTCACTGCCTATGCAGTATAGGTAAGACACCCCTCTAGCAGGCCTTACAGCCCTAAGGCAGGGTGCACTATACCATAGGTGAGGGTACCAGTGCATGAGCATGGTATCCCTACAGTGTCTAAACAAAACCTTAGACATTGTAAGTGCAGGGTAGCCATAAGAGTATATGGTCTGGGAGTCTGTCAAACACGAACTCCACAGCACCATAATGGCTACACTGAAAACTGGGAAGTTTGGTATCAAACTTCTCAGCACAATAAATGCACACTGATGCCAGTGTACATTTTATTGTAAAATACACCACAGAGGGCACCTTAGAGGTGCCCCCTGAAACTTAACCGACTATCTGTGTAGGCTGACTAGTTTTAGCAGCCTGCCACAAACCGAGACATGTTGCTGGCCCCATGGGGAGAGTGCCTTTGTCACTCTGAGGCCAGTAACAAAGCCTGCACTGGGTGGAGATGCTAACACCTCCCCCAGGCAGGAATTGTCACACCTGGCGGTGAGCCTCAAAGACTCACCTCCTTTGTGCCAACCCAGCAGGACACTCCAGCTAGTGGAGTTGCCCGCCCCCTCCGGCCAGGCCCCACTTTTGGCGGCAAGGCCGGAGAAAATAATGAGAAAAACAAGGAGGAGTCACTGGCCAGTCAGGACAGCCCCTAAGGTGTCCTGAGCTGAAGTGACTCTAACTTTTAGAAATCCTCCATCTTGCAGATGGAGGGTTCCCCCAATAGGGTTAGGATTGTGACCCCCTCCCCTTGGGAGGAGGCACAAAGAGGGTGTACCCACCCTCAGGGCTAGTAGCCATTGGCTACTAACCCCCCAGACCTAAACACGCCCTTAAATTTAGTATTTAAGGGCTACCCTGAACCCTAGAAAATTAGATTCCTGCAACTACAAGAAGAAGGACTGCCTAGCTGAAAACCCCTGCAGCGGAAGACCAGAAGACGACAACTGCCTTGGCTCCAGAAACTCACCGGCCTGTCTCCTGCCTTCCAAAGATCCTGCTCCAGCGACGCCTTCCAAAGGGACCAGCGACCTCGACATCCTCTGAGGACTGCCCCTGCTTCGAAAAGACAAGAAACTCCCGAGGACAGCGGACCTGCTCCAAGAAAAGCTGCAACTTTGTTTCCAGCAGCTTTAAAGAACCCTGCAAGCTCCCCGCAAGAAGCGTGAGACTTGCAACACTGCACCCGGCGACCCCGACTCGGCTGGTGGAGATCCGACACCTCAGGAGGGACCCCAGGACTACTCTGATACTGTGAGTACCAAAACCTGTCCCCCCTGAGCCCCCACAGCGCCGCCTGCAGAGGGAATCCCGAGGCTTCCCCTGACCGCGACTCTTTGAATCCAAAATCCCGACACCTGGGAGAGACCCTGCACCCGCAGCCCCCAGGACCTGAAGGACCGGACTTTCACTGGAGAAGTGACCCCCAGGAGTCCCTCTCCCTTGCCCAAGTGGAGGTTTCCCCGAGGAACCCCCCCCCCCCCCCTTGCCTGCCTGCAGCGCTGGAGAGATCCTGAGATCTCTCATAGACTAACATTGCGAACCCAACGCTTGTTTCTACACTGCACCCGGCCGCCCCCGCGCCGCTGAGGGTGAAATTTCTGTGTGGGCTTGTGTCCCCCCCGGTGCCCTACAAAACCCCCCTGGTCTGCCCTCCGAAGACGCGGGTACTTACCTGCAAGATGTGTTTTGGGCACCACTTTGAACTCTGCACCTGACCGGCCCTGAGCTGCTGGTGTGGTGACTTTGGGGTTGCTCTGAACCCCCAACGGTGGGCTACCTTGGACCAAGAACTAAGCCCTGTAAGTGTCTTACTTACCTGGTTAACCTAACAAATACTTACCTCCCCTAGGAACTGTGAAAATTGCACTAAGTGTCCACTTTTAAAACAGCTATTTGTGAATAACTTGAAAAGTATACATGCAATTTTGATGATTTGAAGTTCCTAAAGTACTTACCTGCAATACCTTTCGAATGAGATATTACATGTAGAATTTGAACCTGTGGTTCTTAAAATAAACTAAGAAAAGATATTTTTCTATACAAAAACCTATTGGCTGGATTTGTCTCTGAGTGTGTGTACCTCATTTATTGTCTATGTGTATGTACAACAAATGCTTAACACTACTCCTTGGATAAGCCTACTGCTCGACCACACTACCACAAAATAGAGCATTAGTATTATCTCTTTTTGCCACTATCTTACCTCTAAGGGGAACCCTTGGACTCTGTGCATGCTATTCCTTACTTTGAAATAGCACATACAGAGCCAACTTCCTACATTGGTGGATCAGCGGTGGGGTACAAGACTTTGCATTTGCTGGACTACTCAGCCAATACCTGATCACACGACAAATTCCAAAATTGTCATTAGAAATTCATTTTTGCAATTTGAAATTTTTCTAAATTCTTAAAAGTCCTGCTAGGGCCTTGTGTGTTAAGTCCCTGTTTAGCATTGTCTTTTTAGAGTTTAAAAGTTTGTTAAAAGTTTGAAATTAGATTCTAGAAACAGTTTTAGATTCTTTAAAAAGTATTCCAACTCTTAGCAGAATAATGTCTGATACAGAGATGCAGGTGGTGGAACTCGACACCACACCTTACCTCCATCTTAAGATGAGGGAGCTAAGATCTCTCTGTAATATCAAAAAAATAACCATTGGCTCCAGACCTACCAAAATTCAGCTCCAGGAGCTATTGGCAGAGTTTGAAAAAGCCAACCCCTCTGATGATGACATCACAGAGGAAGAAATTAGTGACTTGGAGGCCAATGTCCCTCCTCCAGTCCTAAATAGGGAGAACAGGACCCCTCAAGTCCTGTCTCCAACTGTGTTAGTCAGAAATAGTGAGTTCGATGGCATATGTTGCTGCAGATACACATGTTTGGCACAGTCCGCTGCCTGGTGTTGGGCTCGGAGTATTACAAGTTGTTTTTCTTCGAAGAAGTCTTTTTGGTCACGGGACCGAAGGACTCCTCCCTCTTTGGCTCCATTGCGCATGGGCGTCGACTCCATCTTAGATTGTTTTTTTTCCGCTGTCGGGTTCGGACGTATTCCTTTTCGCTCCGTGTTTCGGTTCGGAAAGTTAGTCAGAATCTCGGAAGAAAGCGTCGGTATTGTTCCGTTCGGTATCGGGATAGTTAGGTACATCGACACCGATCATCGGAAGACTTTGGGGCAGTTTCGATCCCCCATCGGGGCCTGGTCGGCCCGACCGCGTGCGACATCGAAGCCGATGGAACGGACCCCGTTTCGTTTCTGCCCAAAATGTCACAGTAAGTATCCTTATACAGATCAGCACTTGGTCTGTAACTTGTGCTTGTCCCCCGAGCACAAGGAGGATACCTGTGAAGCCTGTCGAGCCTTCCGGTCCAGAAAAACACTCCGGGACCGAAGAGCCAGGCGTCACCAAATGGCGTCCACGTCGACAAAACAACGTTTCGACGACGAAGAGGAAACATTCTCGGTTCCGGAATCAGAATCCGGAGACTCCGACGTCGAACAACAGCAACAAACTGTGAGTAAGACGTCGAAAAGTAAATCCATCGACAAACCAAAAGCCCAGGGGACGCCACTGCCAACAGGCCATGGCTCGACCCATAAATCAGGCGACCCGTCGAAGGGGCCGAAAAAGGGCACGCCCATAGCGAAGACACCCGACTCCGGTCGAGGGACCGCCATGGAGCAACCTCGGAGCCGAGAAAGCGGCTCCGAGAGACAAAAACAAGATACCGGCACCGAAAGACATCGGCACCGAGAATCCATGCCGAAAGGAACAAAAATTCTGTCGGTGCCGAAACCGAAAAAAGATTCTCTCTCGGCGCCGAAAAATACCACACCTTCATCCTACTCAGAGGAACAAGGACTAAGTGGCCAAATGCACAAATTTGGACAAGAGCTCCAAAGTGTAGAATCGGACTACACACAAAAGAGACTGTGCATCCAGCAAGATACAGGGAAGATATCAACCCTTCCCCCAATCATGAGGAAAAGAAAGATCGGACTTCCAAAGGATGACACACAACCACAAGCCAAAGTGGTTAAAAAAGTCACGCCTCCGCCCTCTCCTCCACAGGCATCGCCGGCACAAACACCGCCACAAATGCACTCACCAGCGCAAACTACCATAAGTCATGACGATCAGGATCAAGACGCTTGGGACCTGTATGACACCCCAGTGCCGGACAATGATCCCGAGTCATACCCCACAAAGCCGTCACCGCCAGAGGACAGTACCTCATACTCGCAACTGGTGGCTAGGGCTGCAGACTTCCACAATGTCCAACTGCATTCCGATCCTATAGAGGATGATTTCTTATTTAACACCCTCTCGGCTACACATAGCCAATATCAATGTCTCCCAATGCTACCAGGGATGTTACGGCACGCAAAACAAATTTTTGAGGAGCCCGTAAAATCAAGAGCCATCACCCCAAGGGTGGATAAGAAATACAAACCACCACCCACAGACCCAGTGTTTATTACTTCGCAGTTACCACCCGACTCTGTGGTAGTAGGGGCAGCTCGCAAAAGAGCAAATTCACATACATCTGGCGACGCCCCACCTCCGGACAAAGAAAGCAGAAAATTTGACGCGGCAGGGAAAAGAGTGGCGTCACAGGCAGCCAACCAGTGGCGCATCGCAAATTCACAAGCGCTGCTGGCCAGATATGACCGCGCACACTGGGACGAGATGCAACTTCTCGTAGACCATCTTCCCCAGGAATACCAAAAAAGGGCGCAGCAAATAGTGGAAGAGGGACAAACGATCTCAAACAATCAAATCCGCTCTTCACTAGACGCAGCCGATACTGCAGCAAGAACAGTCAACACTGCTGTCACCATAAGGAGACACGCTTGGCTACGCACTTCAGGCTTCAAACCTGAAATCCAGCAGGCTGTCCTTAATATGCCCTTCAACGAGAAACAACTGTTTGGCTCGGAAGTGGATACAGCCATTGAAAAACTTAAAAAGGACACAGACACGGCCAAAGCCATGGGCGCACTCTACTCCCCGCAGAGCAGAGGCTCTTTCAGAAAAACTCCATTTAGAGGGGGGTTTCGTGGCCAACCCACAGACACCACCAGCCAACAATCAAGAACCACACCATATCAGGGTTCCTTCCAAAGGGGTGGTTTCAGGGGATATCGGGGGGGTCAATTCCCAAGGAGTAGGGGAAGATTCCAGACTCCAAAAACACCTCCACCTAAACAGTGACTTTCAAGTCACGCAACCCCTTCACTCAACACCAGTGGGGGGAAGACTAAGCCAATTCTACCAATCTTGGCAACAGATTACAACAGACAATTGGGTATTAGCAATAATCCAACATGGCTATTGCATAGAATTCCACAACTTCCCACCAAACATCCCCCCCAAAACACGCAAAATGTCACAACATCATTTAGAACTTTTAGGACTAGAAGTTCAAGCACTACTGCAAAAGGATGCAATAGAATTAGTACCAGTACAACAAAAAAACACAGGAGTTTACTCCCTGTACTTTCTAATTCCAAAAAGAGACGAAACATTGAGACCAATATTAGATCTCAGGACACTAAATACCTACATCATATCGGACCATTTTCACATGGTCACACTACAAGACATCATTCCACTGCTCAAACAGCAAGATTACATGACCACATTAGACCTAAAGGATGCGTACTTTCATATACCAATACACCCTTCTCACAGAAAGTACCTACGGTTCGTATTCAAAGGAATACATTACCAATTCAAGGTGTTGCCATTCGGAATAACAACTGCACCAAGAGTGTTCACAAAATGTCTAGCAGTAGTAGCAGCACACATCAGGAGACAACAGATACATGTGTTCCCTTACCTAGACGACTGGCTAATCAAAACCAACACAGTAAAAAAATGCGCAAACGACACCACCTTTGTCATACAAACCCTTCACAAACTGGGGTTTTCCATCAACTACACAAAATCACACCTAGAACCGTGTCAAACACAACAATATCTAGGAGCAACCATCAACACATCAAAAGGAATTGCCACTCCAAGTCCACAAAGAGTGCAAGCATTCCACAAGCTAATAAGTGCTATGTTTCCAAACCAAAAGATACAAGCAAAATTTGTGCTAAAACTTCTAGGCATGATGTCATCATGCATAGCCATTGTCCCAAACGCAAGACTACACATGCGACCCTTACAACAGTGTCTAGCATCACAATGGTCACAGGCACAGGGTCAACTTCAAAATCTGGTGTTGGTAGACCGCCAAACATACCTCTCGCTTCTATGGTGGAACAGCAAAAATTTAAACAAAGGGCGGACATTTCAGGACCCAGTGCCTCAATACGTTATAACAACAGATGCTTCCATGACAGGGTGGGGAGCACACCTCAATCACCACAGCATTCAAGGACAATGGGATATACACGAAACAAAACTTCATATCAATTACCTAGAACTGTTGGCAGTATTTCTAGCGTTAAAAGCCTTCCAACCCATAATAACACACAAATACATTCTTGTCAAAACAGACAACATGACAACAATGTATTATCTAAACAAACAAGGAGGAACACACTCAACACAATTGTGCCTCCTAACACAAAAAATTTGGCAGTGGGCGATTCACAACAACATTCGCCTAATAGCACAATTTATTCCAGGAATACAAAACCAACTAGCAGACAACCTTTCGCGAGACCACCAACAAGTCCACGAATGGGAAATTCACCCCCAAGTTCTGAACAAGTACTTTCAAATTTGGGGAACACCCCAGATAGATTTGTTCGCAACAAGAGAAAACTCAAAATGCCAAAACTTCGCATCCAGGTACCCACACCGCGAATCACAAGGCAATGCTCTATGGATGAATTGGTCAGGGATATTTGCGTACGCTTTTCCCCCTCTCCCTCTCCTTCCATATCTAGTAAACAAGTTGAGTCAAAACCAACTCAAACTCATACTGATAGCACCCACATGGGCAAGACAACCTTGGTATACAACTCTACTAGACCTTTCACTAGTACCGCATGTCAAACTACCCAACAGGCCAGATCTGTTAACACAACACAAACAACAGATCAGACATCCAAACCCAGCATCATTGAATCTGGCAATTTGGCTCCTGAAATCCTAGAATTTGGACACTTGGACCTCACACAAGAATGCATGGAGGTCATAAAACAAGCTAGAAAACCTTCCACTAGACACTGCTATGCATCTAAGTGGAAAAGATTTGTTTACTACTGCCATGCCAATCAAATACAACCAGTACATGCCTCTACTAAAGACATAGTAGGATACTTACTACATTTGCAAAAAGCGAATCGCGCTTTTTCATCTATAAAAATACACCTCGCAGCTATATCTGCTTACCTACAAACTACTCATTCATCGTCTCTATTTAGAATACCAGTTATTAAAGCATTCATGGAAGGACTAAAAAGAATTATACCACCAAGAACACCACCAGTTCCTTCATGGAACCTTAACATCGTCTTAACAAGACTCATGGGTCCCCCTTTCGAACCCATGCATTCCTGTGAAATGCAATATCTAACCTGGAAGGTCGCATTTCTCATTGCAATCACATCCCTCAGAAGAGTAAGTGAAATACAGGCATTTACCATACAAGAACCATTTATTCAAATACACAACAATAAAATAGTTCTAAGAACAAATCCAAAATTTCTGCCAAAAGTAATCTCACCATTCCATTTAAATCAAACAGTAGAATTGCCAGTGTTCTTCCCACAACCAAATTCTGTGGCTGAAAGGGCACTACATACATTGGACATCAAAAGAGCACTAATGTATTACATTGACAGAACAAAGCTAATCAGGAAAACAAAACAACTGTTCATAGCTTTTCAAAAACCACACATAGGAAATCCAATCTCTAAACAAGGCATTGCTAGATGGATAGTCAGGTGCATTCAAACATGCTATCTTAAAGCCAAAAGAGAATTGCCTATTACACCAAAGGCACACTCAACCAGAAAGAAAGGTGCTACAATGGCCTTTCTAGGAAACATTCCTATGAGCGAAATATGTAAGGCTGCAACCTGGTCTACGCCTCATACGTTTACTAAACACTACTGTGTAGACGTACTAAATGCACAACAAGCTACAGTGGGCCAAGCTGTACTAAGAACATTATTCCAAACTACTTCAACTCCTACAGGCTAAACCACCGCTTTTAGGGGAGGTAACTGCTTTATAGTCTATGCCAAACATGTGTATCTGCAGCAACATATGCCATCGAACTGAAAATGTCACTTACCCAGTGTACATCTGTTCGTGGCATTAGTCGCTGCAGATTCACATGTACCCTCCCACCTCCCCGGGAAGCCTGTAGCCGTTTAGAAGTAGATCATAAACCTTAAACATCTGAACATTTGTAAATAATTTTTAGAAACTCTTATCATACATACATATTCACTCCATTGCATGGGCACTATTTATACCAAACAACTCCATCCTCACCCTCTGCGGGGAAAACAATCTAAGATGGAGTCGACGCCCATGCGCAATGGAGCCAAAGAGGGAGGAGTCCTTCGGTCCCGTGACCAAAAAGACTTCTTCGAAGAAAAACAACTTGTAATACTCCGAGCCCAACACCAGGCAGCGGACTGTGCCAAACATGTGAATCTGCAGCGACTAATGCCACGAACAGATGTACACTGGGTAAGTGACATTTTCAGTCCCTCACAGGAGGGTCCCACATTTCTGAAATCACTGAGGATGCTCTCAGTGAAGATGACCTCCTGTTAGCCAGGATGGCCAAAAGATTGGCTTTAGAGAGACAGCTCCTAGCCATAGAAAGGGAAAGACAAGAGATGGGCCTAGGACCCATCAATGGTGGCAGCAACATAAATAGGGTCAGAGATTCTCCTGACATGTTGAAAATCCCTAAAGGGATTGTAACTAAATATGAAGATGGTGATGACATCACCAAATGGTTCACAGCTTTTGAGAGGGCTTGTGTAACCAGAAAAGTGAACAGATCTCACTGGGGTGCTCTCCTTTGGGAAATGTTCACAGGAAAGTGTAGGGATAGACTCCTCACACTCTCTGGACAAGATGCAGAATCTTATGACCTCATGAAGGGTACCCTGATTGAGGGCTTTGGATTCTCCACTGAGGAGTATAGGATTAGATTCAGGGGGGCTCAAAAATCCTCGAGCCAGACCTGGGTTGACTTTGTAGACTACTCAGTGAAAACACTAGATGGTTGGATTCAAGGCAGTGGTGTAAGTAATTATGATGGGCTGTACAATTTATTTGTGAAAGAACACCTGTTAAGTAATTGTTTCAATGATAAACTGCATCAGCATCTGGTAGACCTAGGACCAATTTCTCCCCAAGAATTGGGAAAGAAGGCGGACCATTGGGTCAAGACAAGGGTGTCCAAGACTTCAACAGGGGGTGACCAAAAGAAAGGGGTCACAAAGCCTCCCCAGGGGAAGGGTGATGAGACAACCAAAACTAAAAATAGTAAAGAGTCTTCTACAGGCCCCCAAAAACCTGCACAGGAGGGTGGGCCCAGAGCCTCTTCACAAAACAATGGGTACAAGGGTAAAAACTTTGATCCCAAAAAGGCCTGGTGTCATAGCTGTAAACAGCATGGACACCAAACTGGAGACAAGGCCTGTCCCAAGAAAGGTTCCACTCCAAACTCCCATCCAGGTAACACTGGTATGGCTAGTCTCCAAGTGGGATCAACAGTGTGCCCAGAGCAAATCAGGGTCCACACTGAAGCTACTCTAGTTTCTGAGGGTGGGGTGGATTTAGCCACACTAGCTGTCTGGCCGCCTAACATGCAAAAATACAGACAGCAACTCTTAATTAATGGGACTAGAATAGAGGGCCTGAGGGATACAGGTGCCAGTGTCACCATGGTGACAGAGAAACTGGTTTCCCCTGGCCAATACCTGACTGGAAAAACTTACACAGTCACCAACGCTGACAATCAGAGAAAAGTACCTCCCATGGCAATGGTTACTTTAGAATGGGGAGGGGTCAATGGCCTGAAACAGGTGGTGGTCTCCTCAAATATCCCAGTGGACTGTCTGCTTGGAAATGACCTGGAGTCCTCAGCATGGGCTGAGGTAGAGCTAAAAACCCATGCAGCAATGCTGGGCATCCCTGAACTGGTGTGTGTGAAAACAAGAGCACAATGCAAGGCACAGGGTGAACAAGTAGAGCTGGAGTCTGGAAGAATGGCCCAGCCTACCAAGAGAACAGGAAAGTCAGTTGGGAAACCAACTGCAACACAGCAAAAGAAAGGGAACCTCTCTTCTCAGGAAGAAGTTCTGCCCTCTGAGGGAACTGAGCCTTTGGAGCTTGAACCTTATCAGGTTGAGCTCTTAGGCCCAGGGGGACCCTCAAGGGAGGAGCTGTGTAAGGGACAAGAAACCTGTCCCTCTCTTGAAGGCCTTAGGCAGCAAGCTGCTGAAGAGTCCAAAGGCAAGAAAAATGGAACGCATAGGGTCTATTGGGAAGATGGACTCCTGTACACTGAGGCCAAAGACGCCAAACCTGGTGCCACTAGGAGAGTGGTAGTGCCTCAGCTGTTCAGAGAGTTCATCCTAACATTGGCCCATGACATTCCCCTTGCTGGACATTTGGGACAAACCAAGACGTGGGAGAGGTTAGTCAACCACTTCTACTGGCCCAATATGTCCAACATGGTTAAGGAGTTTTGCCTCTCCTGCCCCACCTGTCAAGCCAGTGGTAAGACAGGTGGGCATCCAAAGGCCCCCCTCATTCCACTTCCAGTGGTGGGGGTTCCCTTTGAAAGAGTGGGTGTGGACATAGTTGGTCCACTAGAACCTCCCACAGCCTCAGGAAATATGTATATCCTGGTAGTAGTGGATCATGCTACCAGGTATCCTGAAGCTATTCCCCTTAGGTCAACTACTGCCCCTGCAGTAGCCAAGGCCCTCATTGGTATCTTTACCAGAGTGGGTTTCCCTAAGGAGGTGGTGTCTGACAGAGGTACCAACTTCATGTCAGCATACCTAAAGCACATGTGGAATGAGTGTGGAGTGACTTATAAATTCACTACACCATACCATCCACAAACTAATGGCTTGGTTGAGAGATTCAACAAGACATTAAAAGGCATGATCATGGGGCTCCCAGAAAAACTCAAAAGGAGATGGGATGTCCTCTTGCCATGCCTGCTTTTCGCTTACAGAGAGGTACCACAGAAGGGAGTAGGATTCTCACCCTTTGAACTTCTGTTTGGTCATCCTGTAAGGGGACCACTTGCCCTTGTTAAAGAAGGCTGGGAGAGACCTCTCCATGAGCCTAAACAGGACATAGTGGACTATGTACTTGGCCTTCGCTCTAGAATGGCAGAGTACATGGAAAAGGCAACCAAAAACCTTGAGGCCAGCCAACAGCTCCAGAAGTTTTGGTATGACCAAAAGGCTGCACTGGTTGAGTTCCAACCAGGGCAGAAAGTCTGGGTCCTGGAGCCTGTGGCTCCCAGGGCACTCCAGGACAAATGGACTGGCCCTTACCCAGTACTAGAGAGGAAGAGTCAGGTCACCTACTTGGTGGACCTGGGCACAAGCAGGAGCCCCAAGAGGGTGATCCATGTAAACCGCCTTAAGCTCTTCCACGACAGGGCTGATGTCAATCTGTTGATGGTAACAGATGAGGATCAGGAGGCAGAGAGTGAACCTCGCCCTGATCTTCTGTCATCAGACCCAAAAGATGGTACAGTAGATGGAGTGATCTACTCAGACACCCTCTCTGGCCAACAGCAAGCTGATTGTAGGAGAGTCCTACAACAGTTTCCTGAACTCTTCTCCTTAACCCCTGGTCAGACACACCTGTGTACCCATGATGTGGACACAGGAGACAGCATGCCTGTCAAAAACAAAATCTTTAGACAGTCTGACCATGTTAAGGAAAGCATCAAGGTGGAAGTCCACAAGATGCTGGAATTGGGAGTAATTGAGCGCTCTGACAGCCCCTGGGCTAGCCCAGTGGTCTTAGTCCCCAAACCTCACACCAAAGATGGAAAGAAAGAAATGAGGTTTTGTGTGGACTACAGAGGGCTCAATTCTGTCACCAAGACAGATGCTCATCCAATTCCAAGAGCTGATGAGCTAATAGACAAATTAGGTGCTGCCAAATTCTTAAGTACCTTTGACTTGACAGCAGGGTACTGGCAAATAAAAATGGCACCTGGAGCAAAAGAGAAAACAGCATTCTCCACACCTGATGGGCATTATCAGTTTACTGTCATGCCCTTTGGTTTAAAGAATGCCCCTGCCACCTTCCAAAGGTTGGTGAATCAAGTCCTTGCTGGCTTGGAGTCCTTTAGCACAGCTTATCTTGATGATATTGCTGTCTTTAGCTCCACCTGGCAGGATCACCTGGTCCACCTGAAGAAGGTTTTGAAGGCTCTGCAATCTGCAGGCCTCTCTATCAAGGCATCCAAATGCCAGATAGGGCAGGGAACTGTGGTTTACTTGGGCCACCTTGTAGGTGGAGGCCAAGTTCAGCCACTCCAACCCAAGATCCATACTATTCTGGACTGGGTAGCTCCAAAAACCCAGACTCAAGTCAGGGCATTCCTTGGCTTGACTGGGTATTACAGGAGGTTTGTGAAGGGATATGGATCCATTGTGACAGCCCTCACTGAACTCACCTCCAAGAAAATGCCCAAGAAAGTGAACTGGACTGTGGAATGCCAACAGGCCTTTGACACCCTGAAACATGCAATGTGCTCAGCACCAGTTCTAAAAGCTCCAGATTATTCTAAGCAGTTCATTGTGCAGACTGATGCCTCTGAACATGGGATAGGGGCAGTTTTGTCCCAAACAAATGATGATGGCCTTGACCAGCCTGTTGCTTTCATTAGCAGGAGGTTACTCCCCAGGGAGCAGCGTTGGAGTGCCATTGAGAGGGAGGCCTTTGCTGTGGTTTGGTCCCTGAAGAAGCTGAGACCATACCTCTTTGGGACTCACTTCCTAGTTCAAACTGACCACAGACCTCTCGTGGCTGATGCAAATGAAAGGTGAAAATCCTAAACTGTTGAGGTGGTCCATCTCCCTACAGGGAATGGACTTTATAGTGGAACACAGACCTGGGACTGCCCATGCCAATGCAGATGGCCTTTCCAGGTTCTTCCACTTAGAAAATGAAGACTCTCTTGGGAAAGGTTAGTCTCATCCTCTTTCGTTTGGGGGGGGGGGTTGTGTAAGGAAATGCCTCCTTGGCATGGTTGCCCCCTGACTTTTTGCCTTTGCTGATGCTATGTTTACAATTGAAAGTGTGCTGAGGCCTGCTAACCAGGCCCCAGCACCAGTGTTCTTTCCCTAACCTGTACTTTTGTATCCACAATTGGCAGACCCTGGCATCCAGATAAGTCCCTTGTAACTGGTACTTCTAGTATCAATGGCCCTGATGCCAAGGAAGGTCTCTAAGGGCTGCAGCATGTCTTATGCCACCCTGGAGACCTCTCACTCAGCACAGACACACTGCTTACCAGCTTGTGTGTGCTAGTGAGGACAAAACGAGTAAGTCGACATGGCACTCCCCTCAGGGTGCCATGCCAGCCTCTCACTGCCTATGCAGTATAGGTAAGACACCCCTCTAGCAGGCCTTACAGCCCTAAGGCAGGGTGCACTATACCATAGGTGAGGGTACCAGTGCATGAGCATGGTATCCCTACAGTGTCTAAACAAAACCTTAGACATTGTAAGTGCAGGGTAGCCATAAGAGTATATGGTCTGGGAGTCTGTCAAACACGAACTCCACAGCACCATAATGGCTACACTGAAAACTGGGAAGTTTGGTATCAAACTTCTCAGCACTATAAATGCACACTGATGCCAGTGTACATTTTATTGTAAAATACACCACAGAGGGCACCTTAGAGGTGCCCCCTGAAACTTAACCGACTATCTGTGTAGGCTGACTAGTTTTAGCAGCCTGCCACAAACCGAGACATGTTGCTGGCCCCATGGGGAGAGTGCCTTTGTCACTCTGAGGCCAGTAACAAAGCCTGCACTGGGTGGAGATGCTAACACCTCCCCCAGGCAGGAATTGTCACACCTGGCGGTGAGCCTCAAAGACTCACCTCCTTTGTGCCAACCCAGCAGGACACTCCAGCTAGTGGAGTTGCCCGCCCCCTCCGGCCAGGCCCCACTTTTGGCGGCAAGGCCGGAGAAAATAATGAGAAAAACAAGGAGGAGTCACTGGCCAGTCAGGACAGCCCCTAAGGTGTCCTGAGCTGAAGTGACTCTAACTTTTAGAAATCCTCCATCTTGCAGATGGAGGGTTCCCCCAATAGGGTTAGGATTGTGACCCCCTCCCCTTGGGAGGAGGCACAAAGAGGGTGTACCCACCCTCAGGGCTAGTAGCCATTGGCTACTAACCCCCCAGACCTAAACACGCCCTTAAATTTAGTATTTAAGGGCTACCCTGAACCCTAGAAAATTAGAGTTCGATGGCATCTGTCGCTGTAGATACACATGGTATGCATGAGCTCGCCATCTGGTGTTGGGTCGGAGTGTTACAAGTTGTTTTTCTTCGAAGAAGTGTTTTCGAGTCACGGGACCGAGTGACTCCACCTTCTGTGCTCATTGCGCATGGGCGTCGACTCCATCTTCGATTGTTTTCTTTCCGCCATCGGGTTCGGACGTGTTCCTGTCGCTCCGAGTTTCGGAACGGAAAGATAGCTGAAGACGGAAGATTTCCGACGGTATCGTTGCGATCCGGTTAGAGATAGACACATACGACGACGCGTTGAACATCGAAGCGCTTCGGTGCCCTTCGGGGTAGATTTCGGCACCCCGTCGGGGCCTAGTCGGCCCGACCGCGTGGAGGACAACGCCGATGGAACGGACCCCGTTTCGATTCTGCCCCGAATGCCACAACAAATATCCTTATACGGACCTACACTCGGTCTGTAATCTGTGCCTGTCACCCGAGCACAGTGAAGAATCCTGCGAGGCCTGTCGGGCGTTCCGGTCCCGAAAAACTCTGCGCGACCGTCGAGCGAGAAGACTGCAGATGGCGTCCACGCCAAAAGAGCGTCGACAGTTCGAGACAGAAGAAGAACAGGAGGAATCCTTTTCCATCCAGGATTCAGACTCCGACGAGCTACACTCTACAAGAACTGTGAGTAAGACGTCGAGATCAAACCTTAAAAAAGGAAAGAAGGCCCAGGGGACGCCACTGCCAACCGGCCATGGCTCCACCCAAATTCTCGGTGACCAACAATCGGCACCGAAAAAGGCCCATTCAGTGTCGAGATCGTCCGACTTCGGTCGAGACACCGGCACGCAGCCTCCTCGGGACCGAGAGAGTGCTAAACAGAAGCATCGACACCGAGAGTTCGGTGTCGACACCGATCGACGCCGAGACAGTGGCGCCGAAGACCATAGAGGCCAAGAATTTTCGGCACAGAAAAAGAGGAAGGTTACCTCGGAGCCGAAAAAACAATCGACAGGGTTTTCGGAGCCGAAAAAAGCGACATCAGACCCTGTTTCTGGCTCCTATACCGAAGAGCATTCTATGTCTTCTCAAATGAAGAAACATAGATTTGAACAAGAACTGCAATCCACTGACGTGGATCACACGCAAAAGCGTATCTTTATTCAGCAGGGGACTGGGAAGATCAGTACCCTTCCACCTGTCAAACGAAAGAGAACGCTTCAGTTTACTCCTCAGCAACAAACAACACAAAAGGTAACACCTCCTCCCTCGCCTCCACCTGTAACTCCGGCTTCGCCAACTTACACCCCGTCACATTCGCCAGCTCACACCGCCATGAGCCACGATGACCAAGATCAGGATGCGTGGGACTTGTACGACGCACCAGTGTCTGATAACAGCCCAGACACATACCCAACTAGGCCATCACCACCGGAAGACAGCACAGCCTACTCACAAGTGGTGGCTAGAGCAGCTCTATTCCATAATGTGGAACTACACTCGGAACAAGTAGAGGATGATTTTTTATTTAACACCCTCTCCTCAACCCACAGCTCCTACCAAAGCCTGCCGATGCTCCCAGGCATGCTACGCCATGCAAAGGACATTTTCAAGGAGCCAGTTAAAAGTAGGGCAGTGACGCCTAGGGTGGACAAAAAGTATAAGGCGCCTCCTACGGACCCTGTATTCATCACCTCTCAGCTGCCACCAGACTCTGTGGTGGTAGGGGCTGCCAGAAAACGGGCAAACTCACACACTTCTGGGGATGCACCTCCCCCAGATAAAGAAAGTAGGAAGTTCGATGCAGCCGGGAAGAGGGTTGCTGTCCAAGCAGCAAACCAGTGGCGCATCGCAAATTCACAAGCGCTGCTAGCGCGATACGACAGAGCCCACTGGGATGAGATGCAGCATCTCATTGAACATCTCCCAAAAGATCTGCAAAAAAGAGCAAAACAGGTTGTTGAGGAGGGTCAAAACATTTCCAACAATCAAATACGCTCCTCCATGGATGCAGCAGACACGGCCGCAAGAACCATTAATACGTCGGTTACCATCCGTAGGCACGCATGGCTCAGAACGTCTGGATTCAAGCCAGAAATTCAGCAGGCAGTGCTTAACATGCCAGTAAACGAGAAACTTCTGTTCGGTCCGGAGGTCGACACAGCCATAGAAAAGCTCAAGAAGGACACTGACACTGCCAAGGCCATGGGCGCACTCTACTCCCCGCAGAGCAGAGGATCTTATAACACCTTCCGCAAAACACCTTTTAGAGGAGGGTTTCGGGGTCAGGCCACACAAGCTAGCACCTCACAGTCCGCACCGCCCACCTACCAGGGACAGTACAGGGGAGGTTTTCGGGGCCAGTATAGAGGGGGGCAATTCCCTAGGAATAGGGGAAGATTTCAAAGCCCCAAAACCACTACCAACAAGCAGTGACTCACATGTCACACACCCCTCCCACACAACACCAGTGGGCGGGAGGATACGTCAATATTACGAAGCATGGGACAAAATAACTACAGACACATGGGTCTTAGCAATTATCCAGCATGGTTATTGCATAGAATTCCTGCAATTCCCTCCAGACATACCACCAAAATCACAAAATTTAACAAAATACCATTCACAGCTTCTAGAGATAGAAGTTCAAGCACTACTGCAAAAAAATGCAATAGAATTAGTACCAAGCACACAAATAAACACAGGAGTTTATTCACTGTACTTCTTGATACCAAAAAAGGACGAAACACTGAGACCAATTCTAGACCTCAGAGTAGTAAACACATTCATCAAATCAGACCACTTTCACATGGTCACACTACAAGAAGTGTTACCATTGCTCAAAAAACACAACTACATGACAACCCTAGACCTCAAGGATGCATATTTCCATATACCAATACATCAATCACACAGGAAATATCTAAGGTTTGTATTCAAAGGAATACATTACCAATTCAAAGTATTGCCTTTTGGTTTAACAACCGCTCCAAGAGTATTCACAAAATGCCTAGCAGTAGTCGCTGCACACATCAGAAGGCAGCAAATACATGTGTTCCCGTATCTAGACGACTGGCTAATCAAAACCAGTTCGCTCACACAATGCTCAAACCACACAAATCAAGTCATACAAACCCTCTACAAACTAGGGTTCACCGTCAACTTTGCAAAATCAAACATTCTGCCAAGCAAAGTACAGCAATATCTAGGAGCCATAATAGACACGACAAAAGGAGTAGCAACGCCAACTCCACAAAGGATCCACAATTTCAACAGGGTCATTCAACACATGTCTCCAAACCAAACAATACAAGCAAGAACAATACTACAGCTCCTAGGCATGATGTCCTCATGCATAGCCATTGTCCCAAACGCAAGACTGCACATGAGGCCCTTACAACAGTGCCTAGCCTCACAGTGGTCTCAAGCACAGGGTCACCTTCTAGATCTGGTGTTGCTAGACCGCCAAACTTACCTCTCGCTTCTATGGTGGAACAGTATAAATTTAAACATAGGGCGGCCTTTCCAAGACCCAGTGCCAGAGTACGTAATAACAACAGATGCTTCCATGACAGGGTGGGGAGCACATCTCAATCAACACAACATAAGAGGACAATGGAACATACATCAAACAAAACTGCATATAAATCATCTAGAATTATTAGCAGTTTTTCAAGCACTAAAAGCTTTCCAACCAATTATAACCCACAAATACATCCTTGTCAAAACAGACAACATGACAACGATGTATTATCTAAACAAACAAGGAGGAACACATTCAACGCAGTTAAGCTTGTTAGCTCAAAAAATATGGAAGTGGGCAATCCACCATCAAATTGGTCTAATAGCACAGTTTATTCCGGGGATCCAGAATCAGCTGGCAGACAATCTCTCTCGAGATCACCAGCAAGTCCACGAATGGGAAATCCACCCACAAATTCTGAACACCTACTTCACACTCTGGGGAACACCACAAATAGACTTATTTGCAACAAAAGAGAACGCAAAATGCCAAAACTTCGCGTCCAGATACCCACACAAGCAATCCCAAGGCAATGCCCTATGGATGAACTGGTCAGGAATATTTGCTTACGCTTTTCCTCCTCTCCCTCTCCTTCCTTACCTAGTAAACAAATTGAGTCAAAACAAACTCAAACTCATTTTAATAGCACCAACGTGGGCAAGACAACCCTGGTACACAACACTGCTAGATCTGTCTGTAGTACCACACATCAAACTGCCCAACAAACCAGATCTGTTAACGCAACACAACCAACAGATCAGACACCCGGACCCAGCATCGCTGAATCTAGCAATCTGGCTCCTGAAATCCTAGAATTCGGACACTTACAACTTAGCCAAGAGTGTATGGAAGTCATAAAGCAGGCCAGAAGGCCATCCACTAGACACTGCTACGCAAGTAAGTGGAAAAGATTTGTTTGGTACTGCCATCATAATCAGATACAACCACTAGAGGCAACTCCAAAACATATAGTAAATTACTTGCTCCATTTACAAAAAGCAAAGCTAGCCTTCTCTTCTATTAAAATACACCTTGCAGCAATATCTGCATACCTGCAAACTACATATTCAACTTCCTTGTATAGGATACCAGTTATCAAAGCATTCATAGAAGGGCTTAAAAGAATTATACCACCAAGAACACCACCTGTTCCTTCATGGAACCTAAACGTGGTTCTAACAAGACTCATGGGCCCACCTTTCGAACCCATGCACTCTTGCGGAATACAATTCCTCACCTGGAAAGTTGCTTTTCTCATCGCCATTACATCTCTAAGAAGAGTAAGTGAAATTCAAGCGTTCACAACACAAGAGCCTTTTATACAAATACATAAAAATAAGGTCGTCCTACGACCTAATCCAAAATTTTTACCAAAAGTTATTTCTCCATTCCATCTAAATCAAACGGTAGAACTACCAGTATTCTTCCCACAGCCAGATTCTGTGGCTGAAAGAGCACTACATACATTAGATGTCAAAAGAGCATTAATGTACTACATTGACAGAACGAAGAACATCAGAAAAACTAAACAGCTATTTATTGCATTCCAAAAACCTCATGCAGGTAACCCAATATCAAAACAAGGTATAGCCAGATGGATAGTTAAATGCATCCAAATCTGCTACCTTAAAGCAAAAAGACAACTGCCCATTACTCCCAGGGCACATTCAACAAGGAAAAAAGGTGCTTCAATGGCCTTTTTAGGAAACATCCCAATGCAAGAAATATGTAAGGCAGCCACTTGGTCTACGCCTCACACATTCACCAAACACTACTGTATAGATGTGCTATCCGCACAACAAGCTACAGTAGGTCAAGCTGTATTAAGAACTCTATTTCAGACAACTTCTACTCCTACAGGCTAAACCACCGCTTATGGGGAAATAACTGCTTACTAGTCTATGCATACCATGTGTATCTACAGCGACAGATGCCATCGAACTGAAAATGTCACTTACCCAGTGTACATCTGTTCGTGGCATCAGTCGCTGAGATTCACATGGACCCACCCACCTCCCCGGAAGCCTGTAGCAGTTCAGAAGTTACCTTCAATTTTGTACATTTGTATATATATTACTTAATCCTTTAATAGGTACATACTTACATTTTTCATTGCGCGGGCACTATTACTATAGTACAACTCCTACCTCACCCTCTGCGGGGAAAACAATCGAAGATGGAGTCGACGCCCATGCGCAATGAGCACAGAAGGTGGAGTCACTCGGTCCCGTGACTCGAAAACACTTCTTCGAAGAAAAACAACTTGTAACACTCCGACCCAACACCAGATGGCGAGCTCATGCATACCATGTGAATCTCAGCGACTGATGCCACGAACAGATGTACACTGGGTAAGTGACATTTTCATTCCTGCAACTACAAGAAGGACTGCCTAGCTGAAAACCCCTGCAGCGGAAGACCAGAAGACGACAACTGCCTTGGCTCCAGAAACTCACCGGCCTGTCTCCTGCCTTCCAAAGATCCTGCTCCAGCGACGCCTTCCAAAGGGACCAGCGACCTCGACATCCTCTGAGGACTGCCCCTGCTTCGAAAAGACAAGAAACTCCCGAGGACAGCGGACCTGCTCCAAGAAAAGCTGCAACTTTGTTTCCAGCAGCTTTAAAGAACCCTGCAAGCTCCCCGCAAGAAGCGTGAGACTTGCAACACTGCACCCGGCGACCCCGACTCGGCTGGTGGAGATCCGACACCTCAGGAGGGACCCCAGGACTACTCTGATACTGTGAGTACCAAAACCTGTCCCCCCTGAGCCCCCACAGCGCCGCCTGCAGAGGGAATCCCGAGGCTTCCCCTGACCGCGACTCTTTGAATCCAAAATCCCGACACCTGGGAGAGACCCTGCACCCGCAGCCCCCAGGACCTGAAGGACCGGACTTTCACTGGAGAAGTGACCCCCAGGAGTCCCTCTCCCTTGCCCAAGTGGAGGTTTCCCCGAGGAACCCCCCCCTTGCCTGCCTGCAGCGCTGGAGAGATCCTGAGATCTCTCATAGACTAACATTGCGAACCCGACGCTTGTTTCTACACTGCACCCGGCCGCCCCCGCGCCGCTGAGGGTGAAATTTCTGTGTGGGCTTGTGTCCCCCCCGGTGCCCTACAAAACCCCCCTGGTCTGCCCTCCGAAGACGCGGGTACTTACCTGCAAGCAGACCGGAACCGGGGCACCCCCTTCTCTCCATTCTAGCCTATGTGTTTTGGGCACCACTTTGAACTCTGCACCTGACCGGCCCTGAGCTGCTGGTGTGGTGACTTTGGGGTTGCTCTGAACCCCCAACGGTGGGCTACCTTGGACCAAGAACTAAGCCCTGTAAGTGTCTTACTTACCTGGTTAACCTAACAAATACTTACCTCCCCTAGGAACTGTGAAAATTGCACTAAGTGTCCACTTTTAAAACAGCTATTTGTGAATAACTTGAAAAGTATACATGCAATTTTGATGATTTGAAGTTCCTAAAGTACTTACCTGCAATACCTTTCGAATGAGATATTACATGTAGAATTTGAACCTGTGGTTCTTAAAATAAACTAAGAAAAGATATTTTTCTATACAAAAACCTATTGGCTGGATTTGTCTCTGAGTGTGTGTACCTCATTTATTGTCTATGTGTATGTACAACAAATGCTTAACACTACTCCTTGGATAAGCCTACTGCTCGACCACACTACCACAAAATAGAGCATTAGTATTATCTCTTTTTGCCACTATCTTACCTCTAAGGGGAACCCTTGGACTCTGTGCATGCTATTCCTTACTTTGAAATAGCACATACTGCCTGGTATTCGATGCAGTGTTGAATGAAAGTGCACTGAATTCCTGCTAACCAGGTCCCCAGTGCAAGATCTTTCCCTAAAACCGTACCAAAGAAGGACCCCAATGGCTGCAACGTGTATTGTGCAACCTTCAGGGACCCCTCACCTACCACATGCAGACTGCCATTGCAGGCTGCATATCTTGGTGCAGCTAAAAGTGAAAACACGTTCTAGGGAACATGGCACACAGGCTGTGTTATGTCCCCTAGCACTGCATGCAATATAGGTAAGTCACCCCTACAGCAGGCCTTGCAACCCTAAAGCAGGGTGCATTATATTACATGTGAGGACATACCTGCTCGAGCAGATATGCCCCTGTAGTGTCCTTGTCAATTGTTGTATATAGTCAGTGAACAGGGAAGCCATTTTTAAATACATATGCTGGATACTGGTCAATACAATTTCCCTAGCTATATTATGGCCATTTCATGGTTTCACTGAAAATAGGGAAGTTTGGTATCAAAAATCTCATATAAATACACCCTCACTGATGCCAGTAATGAATTTATTAATGAATGCACCCAGAGGGCACCTTAGAGGTGCCCCCTGACAACCAACCATTTATCTGTGTGTGAACTGACCAGTTTTATCCAGCCTGCCAACACCAGACACACGTCTGACCCCGTCGGGGGGGGGGGGGGGTACCTTTGCCTTCTGGCGGCTAACCCTGCTTTGGGATAGGTATTTACACCCCCCACGCAACAGGATGACCTGGCATCACTCACAGGAGAGCTGCCGACCCTCCTGCCCCAGGACCATTTGGCACCTGGACAGGCAGAAAATTTAGTATTCAGAGAGGTGTCCACCCCTCAGGTCAGTCCCGTCCCTAAGGTGTGCCACCTGATGTGGACACAGCGTATAGAAATCCCGCCACCTTGGTCTTTGCAGATTTAGGAACTCTGGTCAGTGTTTCTGGGGCACCCTGGAACCAGGAAAGCAAATTCCTGGCGATCTATGAAGGACACCCAAGAGCTGCAAAAGAAAAACCCAAGGAAGAAGCACCTGACTTAGCCCCAGCCCTGCTGGTCTTTCTGCTGTTCCTGTCAAAGTTGACTCATCCTGCAAGCTGCTGTCCCTCCAAACGCCTGGGAGGCCTGCCTGCCTTTAACTATAACCGCAGAACTCCCATGAAGCAGCGGTGCCTGCATCTTGCTTGCATCCCAAAAGATCAGAGAGGACACCGGACCACAGAAAACCTTACACCTAAAAGCACCACTGCACCAGTGCCACCTTGGCAAAGTTGAAGTGGACCAATGGTGCAAACATGGGACCCAAGCCCTCCAGCGACCACCTTGGGCTTACCCACTGACTCACCAATGTCACCTACAGCCTCTGCGTGCAGGCCCAATCAACTGCAAGTGCTTCGGTGTAGAAAATCCAGATGCCTTAGGACACCTCAGCACCCATCGCCCCTGGCCCACGGAGACAGCTAAAGGTGTCTCCTCATCCACGGACATCTCAAGATTGTAACCCACTTGTTGGTTCCTCCCGACTGGATCCCCAGTCTTCAGCTGCAGCATCTTTTGGACCTTGTAAGTCACTGTACTGTATCTGTCTTGTCATCTTTGTTTTTTGGATTCCAGAAATTTCACTCATTTCAAAACTACGAATTTTTCTTGCTAAACTTACTTAACTGATCGTTTTGATTCTGGTGCCAAAACATGTATAAACATACTTGTTATTTTTGTAAATTTACATGGATCTCCTTCTTGAGTTCTCATTTATTGACTGTGTGTGTGTTTGCAGATGTCAAACACTCCTCTCTGATAAGCCTAAGACTGCACAACCTCACTACCTCCCTAAAAGAGCACTTTAGGATTGCTAGAGCAAACCTCTGTCCTCTAGTAAGGGAATCCCTGTACTCTTTGCACGGTATCTCATTTTGATGTATGATATAGTCTGCTTCCTACACCTTTCAACCCTACTTGTCGTAAAATGTATTTAAACATTATATGTCAGCCTGATTGTCTGAAAATCTGAAGCACCCCTTCTTAATCTTACTGACCAAGCTATGCCCCTGGTCTTAGCCCGCCAAAAAAATAGAGTTGGCCTGACAGTTTAAAGGACTTTGTTCCAGACATCTCCATCTTCTTGCTGGCCGCCGCTCATGGGAGTCACTACTTTACAATTGATGCAGAGCATGTGCATCTATTACACATATGCTACAAATGGAAAATGTCACCCTGTAGCTATTTTGTTTTGTAGCATGTAGTGTAGATTCACATATGCCCACTGCCTCTCCTGGAAGTTTGTGATGTATGCAAATCTTTTTTTTTATTACCCAGTTAAACAGCAGAACATGCGAGGTGCCCAGCTTGCGGTCACTCAACACCCATACACATCATGTGAAATACAATCTTAGATGGGAATTGGTTCCCTGTTCTGCATGAGGAATACCCCTTTTCAATTCTGCTTGAAGTGCCGTCACAAATTTGCTCAGAAAGACCAGCACCAAATTGAGGGCTGCAAGGCCTGCGCTGGGTTCAAGGTGAAGACCTTGAAGGTGAGGCAGAAGCAGCTAGGCACACTACCCCATGCAAGGTCAGAAACAAACACCATCTCTGAAAGATCTAGGTTTCTCAAGCGATGATGACAATGTTACTGAAGGTGCAGAGGTAGAAAGCTTGGGTGTAGAGCGGAGAGTCGTCAACATCTGAATTCGAGACACAACACCACAAAAATTCGAAAAAAACATACGGGTGGGACTCTGACTGCAGAGTCAAAAACAACAAAAGTTGCCTCAACGACGAGGAAATCACTGACCAAAGGCAAGCGGACTCTGAAAGAGCTTCTCGGATCCCAGTACAAGGTTACTGCATGTGGTTGAGTAAAAGAAAAAACAAAAAGACGTTGAGAGACGATTGTAGTAGAGACCTTTCGACATAGGAGCGAAAGACTTTGTTGAAAATGAAAGCTTGAATCACCTATGTCGAAGAACGGTCCGCCAAGATCGAAAAGAGGTGTTTTTTGAGGCAGAAATAGAGGCACTTACACAAAAGAAAAAAATGTGATTCCTCACTATGGGAGTTCAGAATCCTGCAAGAGCCTCCAGCACAGAAGGAAGGTCGAAGAGTTGGAGCCCCATTAACTCCAGAACCCCAGGAGGAAGAGGAGGAACAGCAGTAATTATTCAGGGAAGAAGAGGCAGAGAGCATGGATGTGTCCATGTTCCCAGAATGAGTGCCCAGAATTTGCTGAGGCACAATAGGACTTGGCAGCAGTCGACACACATCCCTTTAGACTTCTGCCTCCTGATATCACCATGTATGGTCAACTTATCAAAGGGTTGTGGACAAATATGGTATGCAATTCAAGGAAGTATCTCACTCCTGCTTCCTCTTGGAAAGCCTACCTTCTCATTATCTTTGTTAGACTAGATATCTGTTAGAAGAGCAAGTTACTTACCTTGGGATAAAAAAAATAAAAAAATTGGGTTGTGTGGCTGTAAAGAAGCATGCTCTGTGCACTTGTCATCTAGTGTTGGGCTGGGACATTTACAGCTTGTTTTTCTTTAAAGACTTTTCAGGTCACGAGGCCTGTTGTGACTCCTCCTTTGGTACACAGTGCACCTGGAGAACACCACCTCGTCTGATTGTATTCTTCTGCCATTGGGTTTGGGCATTCAAGCCTTTGAGTACTTGATCCCAGCAACTTCAAAAATGTCTGCTTATCTTATACCCATCAGAGGATTTTCACTGATGCCTGCACGCCTTCTTTCAGGGCACTGCATTGCCTACTTTTTTTTACCTCCGTCAACATTCCCACCTACCAGCATTGGCTGAATTTCGACAATTCTGGGTAGTATTGTTGAATGTTGGGGGGTGGGGGAGAGGGGACCCTGTGGAACAGGCACTCTTCCAGTTTTGCCCTAGGTGAAAGACGGAAGTGCTCCTGGTAAATCAAGTGCAACATTTGTTGCAAGACCATGGTGAGGAGTCATGCCAACCCTTTCGCTACAAGACAACCCTCAGGCTCAGACAAAGGTATCCTGCACATCATAGGTTACCCCTGATATTTATAGGCCAGAAAACCTCTTTAACCCAAGGAGAAGGATGCAGCCCAGTCCAGCCTTCTAGCGGTCCAGGGTGGCAAAATCTCAGATGACGTCTTTTGTAGGCTCAAGTGTTGATCAAGAAGATCCTGTGTGCCCTGCTCTGAAGCAGCCTGGGCTTAAGACCAGGTCCACACCTAGGGGCACCAGTGATGGAGTGAAGTTAGTCTTCTGGACTCTTACGGCTTCTTGGGCCAAGGCAGAGGGCCACTCCAAAAGAGTCTGGCATCAAGCCAGTAGTCATTCTCAAGAAGAACTGACCCTCTGGGTCAGCTCCATTAACGGACACCCCTCAACTCAACCTTGCTCGACGTCGAGCAAGCCTTCACCGAAAAGTGCAGGGCACGCTGCTCGTCGATGCCCGACACAACAGAATGGAGTATCCAGTAGCTGTTACTGGATGTCAACAATGAGAGGCAAAAGATGTACATCCACCATTCCACAAGGAAGGCTTTTTCCAAGCCTTCAGCTCCCAATCTAGCACATAACACTCCTCTGCAACCTTAAAAAAACAGAAGTTGGCCAGCAAGAAAGAAGGCACCCTACACCTCCAGGGCCTTAAGGGCTAGAGACCCTACTACAATTCCTCCTCTTTCCCCCTGCAAGGTGAAGATGCACATTTTCCAAAACAGTGACGTTTTCCTTTTAGAGACTAAAGAGCGAGCTTGATACACTACTTCTTAATGCTCAAAGGCATCTTGAAGTCTGCACCCGATACTTTTCAGCATCCAGTCAAAACAAGCAGCCCTGGCACCAAGAGTTGGGGGAAAAAACCTCAAACATGTCATATAGAACTCAGTATATATCCATGTTGAGTCCCATCATAATCTCCTCATTGTTCACAGCATTCAAACCTGATTCAAACTTGATTAAGTACAGTCAATGCCCCTTGACTGGCTAAAGAGAAACGGATAAATGCTTCCAGGAAGTTTCTGGCAGTGGGAGCTGACACATCTCAAATAGTTGGTCTGCTCTTGCTCTGGGTCAGACAGTGTTAGGAGGAATTGCAGGACCTCATCAAGCATGCAGGAAGAAAGGAGAAGAGCTATTGCACGAGGGTAAAAGTATGTCCAGTGCATTATAACCAATACAAGCATCAAAGATGCCCTGGACGCCGCAGACACCGGCTCCAGAGATATGAACACTAGTGTCATCCTTCATCTCTACAACTGGCTACGGATCTCGCGTCTTTGGCCAGAGTTGCAGTAGCACCTTCCCAGTTTGCTGTGCCGTAGGTAGCATCTCTATTTCAGAGGTTGGTGGGATTTTGTAGTGAAGCAACAATACAGACATTGCCAAATTCTCTGATGCCATTCAGTCCTCCAAGACTCCTGCATCCACCCAGGAGCAGGTTCCTCACCTGCAGTGCTTTCAGGACATGTAGCTGTCCAAGCCCTGCTCACAGAGTGGTTAGCCTCAAACCCGTTACTCCTGTTCTTTAGCACTTTCCACCACTAAACACCTATCTGGTGAAGATAGGTTACTTTGCCCCATTGGGAGGCACTTAGTTCAGCTAGTTGATTGCTCTTGCTAGACTGGTACTTCCTCGATTTCCACACTGTCACCAAACATGTTGCCTCGACGTAGCCTCCTGAGCACAGATCATTTGCAGCTGGTCAAGGCGATGCTACAGGTGATTCTAGCTGAATGAGCCATTGAGCTGGTGCCCCTACACCAACGCAAAGAAGTTTCTCAGCTGTTTAATATCTGATGAGAATGGGTCTATCCTGCCAATCCTTGACCTTTGGACTCCTAACCACTACATTGTGTTGGAGATCTTCTACAAGATGTCCTCCCAACAGGGAACTTCATGGTACCTCTGGTCTTAAGACTTACTTCCACATCTCCATTCATCCAGCCCACCATCTGTACCTTTGCTTTGCTAAGTTGAGAGAACTATTGATTCAAGTTCTACCCTTCGAGTTCACTAAAGCTCAAAGGCTGTTCACAAAGTGTCTTGCAGTGGTATCTGCTTAGAAACACCATTCACGACTCTCCATATCTAAACAGACTTCTGGAAAGCTGCAGTAAACAATGTCTAGCACACTGTCAAACAGCAGTATTCGTTCTCCACAAGTTGGAAATAATCATCAATGTCAAAATGTCAAACCACCAATCCCAAAAGATGCAGCTCTTCCTAGGTTCCATCCAAATGCCGTCATCAGGAAAGAATACACCAGGAGACACTCCTCATAAAGATGGACAACTTTACATCCATGTAATACATTCAGAGGCAGTGGTGCACCCAGTCTGCCGAGCTCTCTGTACTAGCACAGGGGTTTTGACATTGTGTGATTCGCCACAACTTATCTGTTGGCAAAGTATTTGCAGGGGTGCAAAACAGTTTAGTGGACCTGCTAAGCAGGATGCATCTGCTAACCCACGAAGAGGAACTGAAATCACAAGTTTTTCTCAGGTGCTTTAGTCACTGGGGCACTCTAACCATCAACCTATCCACCACCCTGAGAATGGAGAATGTCAAAACTTCACCTCCTGGTATCCACACCCAAAATTCCAGGTCAGTGCACTATAAACTTGTCAGGAATATTAGCTTACACTTTTCTTCCTCACACTCATTCCATATGTTCTTACGAAAATAAGGCAAAAGTCCATGACCCTTATCCAGGTTGCACCAACCAATGTCAGACAACTATGGTACTCCAGGATGCTCGAGGTGTTGGTCAGCCCACTCCAGAAACTTCCCCTGATGTCAGAACCTTTTACTCAGCCCAAGGGCCAGCTCAAACACCCAGATCCGTAAGCAGTTTATTGCCAGAGGATATGGAATTTGGATATCTCAAGCACCCAGAGAGTGAACATTAATTCTACATGAGACGCAGATCACTGCTATACAGCAGAGTGGAACATGTTTGTCTACTACTGCGTTAATACACACCAATCCCCTCAAGGTCAGTGTGCAAGATAACATTTGCTGCCTGCTACAACTCCTAAAAGCTGGTTTAGCATACACTTCCTCCACCTACACTTGTTGTCTGTGGAAGCATACATGCAGAACAGAGACTATACATCCCTTTTCACAATCACTGTTAAAGCCTTCATCGAAGGGTTTAAAAGGATTGCATCTCCCAAATTTCCTTCAGCCCTCAATTGGAACTTAAATGTAGTTCTCATATGGCTTATGGGCCCACCCTTTCACCCACTCCACATCCTGCAGTTTTTTTAATGGAACGTGGCGTTCCTAATAGCAACCAGAGGCATCAGAGAGCAACAGGAACATTTATTCAAGTGCACAAGGACAACGGCGGTCCTTACAAGTCCCAATTCCTTCCATAGATAGTGCCACAATTTCATATAAATAAAACTATCAAACTGACCATTGTCTTCCCGCACCCTGACAGTGCGGGAAGAACTTAACACACTAGATGGCAAAAGGATATGTGTGTGTTATATTGACAGGAACCGGGGTCCTCTTGTAAAACAAAATAACTCTTTGTAGTCGTTCACAACCTGTCTGGCTTTGCTGTATGGCTAGTTAAATGCAAACAGCAGCACATTGATACGTTATGTTCGATGGCATCTGTCGCTGTAGATACGCATGTTCTGCAATAGCTCGCCATCTGGTGTTGGGCCGGAGTGTTACAAGTTGTTTTTCTTCGAAGAAGTCTTTCGAGTCACGGGACCGAGTGACTCCTCCTTTTGTCTCCATTGCGCATGGGCGTCGACTCCATCTTCGATTGTTTTTTTTCCGCCATCGGGTTCGGACGTGTTCCTGTCGCTCCGAGTTTCGGAACGGAAAATTAGCTAATTTCGGAAGATTTTCGTCGGTATTGTTGCGTTCGGGATCGGCGTACTTAGATTCCACACCGCATCGAAGATCGAAGAGCTCCGGTGCCCTTCGGGGTAGTTTTTCGATCCTCTGTCGGGGCCTGGTCGGCCCGACCGCGTGCTGAAGAACGCTGATGGAACGGACCCCGTTCCGTTTCTGCCCCAAATGCCACAATAAATACCCCTACACAGACCAACACTTGGTCTGCAACCTGTGCCTGTCACCTGAGCACAGCGAAGACACCTGCGAGGCCTGTCGTGCGTTCCGGTCCCGAAAAACACTCCGAGACCGTCGAGCCAGAAGACTTCAGATGGCGTCCGCACCGACAGCCCAACGGGAGTTCGAGGAACAGGAAGAGGAAGGTACCTTCTCGATCCAAGACTCAGACTCCGAAGGATTCGACGATACACAAACCGTGAGTAAGACGTCGAAATCCACTCAGAAGAACATTTACAAGGCCCAGGGGACGCCACTGCCACCAGGCCATGGCTCGACCCATAAATTCGGTGACCGACCGTCGGCACCGAAAAAGGCCCAAACAGTGCCGAGATCGTCCGACTCCGGTCGAGACACCGGCACGCAGCCTTCTCGGGACCGAGAAAGTGCTGGAGACAAGCCTCGACACCGAGATGCCGGTGTGGACACGGCTCGACGCCGAGACAGCGGCACCGAAACAGATCGACGCCGAGAGGTTTCGGCCCCGAAAAAGAAAAAAGTCACCTCGGAGCCGAAAAAACACGCAGACAGGGTTTCGATGCCGAAACAAACTGCAAGCGACCCAGCTTCAGGCTCTTATACAGAAGAGCACTCGCTAACCTCCCAAATGCAGAAGCATAGGTTTGAGGAAGAGCTACAAGCAACTGATGTGGACCATACGCAAAAGCGTATCTTCATACAGCAGGGGACAGGAAAAATAAGCACCCTTCCCCCCATTAGGAGAAAGAGAAGGTTGGAGTTCCAGACGGAACAGACACCACAACCAAAAGTGGTGAAAAGAGTTACCCCACCACCCTCTCCTCCGCCCGTGATTAACGTCTCACCAGCACAAACTCCATCACACTCCCCAGCTCACACCACCATGAGCCAGGGTGACCAAGATCAGGACGCATGGGACCTATACGACGCCCCAGTGTCAGATAACAGTCCGGAGGCATACCCTACAAAGCCATCTCCACCAGAAGACAGTACCGCGTATTCTCAAGTGGTGGCTAGAGCAGCACAATTTCACAACGTAAGCCTCCACTCAGAACAGGTCGAGGATGATTTCTTATTCAACACACTCTCCTCCACCCACAGCTCATACCAAAGCCTGCCTATGCTCCCTGGTATGATCCTGCACGCAAAAGACATCTTTAAGGAGCCGGTCAAAAGTAGGGCAATCACACCAAGGGTGGAAAAAAAGTATAAGGCGCCTCCTACAGACCCGGCTTTCATCACTACACAGCTGCCACCAGACTCTGTCGTTGTAGGAGCAGCTAGGAAAAGGGCCAACTCTCACACATCTGGAGATGCACCACCCCCAGATAAAGAAAGCCGCAAGTTCGATGCAGCTGGTAAGAGTCGCAGCACAAGCTGCAAACCAGTGGCGCATCGCGAACTCCCAGGCACTACTTGCGCGCTATGACAGAGCCCACTGGGACGAGATGCAACATCTCATTGAACATCTGCCCAAGGACTTACAAAATAGGGCAAAACAAGTGGTTGAGGAGGGACAGACCATCTCCAACAACCAGATACGCTCCTCCATGGACGCTGCAGATACAGCTGCACGGACAATTAATACATCTAACTATCAGAAGGCATGCATGGCTCCGAACGTCTGGATTTAAACCAGAGATTCAACAAGCAGTTCTCAATATGCCTTTTAATGAAAAAGAACTGTTCGGTCCAGAAGTGGACACAGCGATTGAGAAACTCAAAAAAGATACGGACACTGCCAAAGCCATGGGCGCACTCTACTCCCCGCAGAGCAGAGGGAATTACAGCACATTCCGTAAAACGCCCTTTCGAGGGGGGTTTCGGGGTCAAAGCACACAAGCCAGCACCTCACAAGCCACACCGTCCAGTTACCAGGGACAGTATAGAGGAGGTTTTCGGGGACAATATAGAGGAGGCCAATTCCCTAGAAATAGAGGAAGATTTCAAAGCCCCAAAGCCCCTACTACTAAACAGTGACTCACAGGTCACTCACCCCCTCCACACAACACCAGTGGGGGGGAGAATAGGTCATTATTACAAAGCATGGGAGGAAATCACTACAGACACTTCGGTTCTAGCAATTATCCAACATGGTTATTGCATAGAATTTCTACAATTCCCTCCAAACATACCACCAAAAGCACAAAATTTAACAACACACCATTCCAATCTCCTGGAGATAGAAGTGCAGGCACTATTGCAAAAGAATGCAATCAAATTAGTGCCAAACACACAAATAAACACAGGAGTTTACTCACTGTACTTTCTGATACCAAAGAAGGACAAAACACTGAGACCAATCCTAGACCTCAGAGTAGTGAACACTTTCATCAAATCAGACCACTTCCACATGGTCACACTACAAGAAGTATTGCCATTGCTAAAACTACACGACTACATGGCAACTTTAGACCTCAAGGATGCTTATTTCCATATACCAATACACCCATCGCACAGGAAATACCTAAGGTTTGTATTCAAAGGAATACATTACCAATTCAAGGTACTGCCTTTCGGATTAACAACCGCACCAAGAGTCTTTACCAAATGTCTAGCGGTAGTCGCTGCACACATAAGAAGGCAGCAAATACATGTGTTCCCATATTTGGACGACTGGCTAATCAAGGCCCATTCGTTCATACAGTGCTCAAATCACACAAATCAGATCATACAAACCCTCTTCAAACTCGGGTTCACCGTCAACTTTACAAAATCCAACATTCTGCCGCGCAAGGTACAACAATACCTAGGAGCCATAATAGACACATCAAAGGGAGTAGCCACTCCAAGTCCACAAAGAATTCTAAATTTCAACACCATCATACAACGCATGTATCCAACACAAAAGATACAGGCAAAGATGGTATTACAACTCCTAGGCATGATGTCATCATGCATAGCCATTGTCCCAAACGCAAGACTGCACATGAGGCCCTTACAACAATGCCTAGCATCACAGTGGTCTCAAGCACAGGGTCACCTTCTAGATCTGGTGTTAATAGACCGCCAAACTTACCTCTCGCTTCTGTGGTGGAACAACATAAATTTAAACAAGGGGCGGCCTTTCCAAGACCCAGTGCCACAATACGTAATAACAACAGATGCTTCCATGACAGGGTGGGGAGCACACCTCGATCAACACAGCATACAAGGACAATGGAACGTACATCAAACAAAACTGCATATCAATCACCTAGAACTTCTAGCAGTTTTTCAAGCACTAAAAGCTTTCCAACCAATAATAGTTCACAAATACATTCTCGTCAAAACAGACAACATGACAACAATGTATTATCTAACCAAGCAGGGGGGGACGCACTCCACGCAGTTAAGCCTGCTAGCACAAAAAAATTGGCATTGGGCAATTCACAACCAAATTCGCCTAATTGCACAGTTTATACCAGGGATCCAAAATCAACTCGCAGACAATCTCTCTCGAGATCACCAACAGGTCCACGAATGGGAAATTCACCCCCAAATTCTGAACACTTATTTCAAACTCTGGGGAACACCTCAGACTTGTTTGCGACAAGGGAGAACGCAAAATGCCAAAACTTCGCATCCAGATACCCACACAAACAATCCCAAGGCAATGCCCTATGGATGAACTGGTCAGGGATATTTGCTTACGCTTTTCCTCCTCTCCCTCTCCTTCCTTACCTGGTAAACAAACTCAGTCAAAGCAAACTCAAACTCATATTGATAGCACCAACTTGGGCAAGGCAACCCTGGTACACAACGCTGCTAGACCTATCAGTGGTACCCTGCATCAAATTGCCCAACAGGCCAGATCTGTTAACACAGCACAACCAAAAGATCAGACACCCAGATCCAGCATCGCTGAATCTAGCAATCTGGCTCCTGAAATCCTAGAATTCGGGCACTTACAACTTACCCAAGAATGTATGGAAGTCATAAAACAAGCCAGAAGGCCATCCACCAGGCACTGCTATGCAAGTAAATGGAAAAGGTTTGTTTGCTACTGCCATATTAATCAAATACAACCATTACACACAACTCCAGAACATGTAGTGGGTTACTTGCTTCACTTACAAAAATCTAACCTAGCTTTCTCTTCCATTAAAATTCACCTTGCAGCAATATCTGCATACCTGCAGACTACCTATTCAACTTCCCTTTATAAGATACCAGTCATTAAAGCATTCATGGAGGGCCTTAGGAGAATTATACCACCAAGAACACTACCTGTTCCTTCATGGAACCTAAATGTTGTCCTAACTAGACTTATGGGTCCACCTTTTGAACCCATGCACTCCTGCGACATACAGTTCCTAACCTGGAAGGTGGCATTTCTCATCGCCATTACTTCCCTAAGAAGAGTAAGCGAGATTCAGGCGTTTACAATACAAGAACCTTTTATACAACTACACAAAAATAAAGTCGTCCTAAGGACCAATCCTAAATTTTTGCCAAAGGTTATTTCACCGTTCCATCTAAATCAAACAGTGGAACTTCCAGTGTTCTTTCCACAGCCAGATACCGTAGCTGAAAGGGCACTACATACATTAGATGTCAAAAGAGCATTGATGTATTACATTGACAGAACAAAAAACATCAAAGACTAAACAACTCTTTATTGCATTTCAAAAACCTCATGCAGGAAACCCAATTTCAAAACAAGGTATAGCCAGATGGATAGTTAAATGCATCCAAATCTGCTACCTTAAAGCTAAACGACAGCTGCCCATTACACCAAGGGCACACTCAACCAGAAAGAAAGGTGCTACCATGGCCTTTCTAGGAAACATCCCAATGCAAGAAATATGTAAGGCAGCCACATGGTCTACGCCTCACACATTCACCAAGCACTACTGTGTAGACGTGTTATCCGCACAACAAGCCACAGTAGGTCAAGCCGTATTAAGGACATTATTTCAGACTACTTCCACTCCTACAGGCTGATCCACCGCTTTTGGGGAAATAACTGCTTACTAGTCTATGCAGAACATGCGTATCTACAGCGACAGATGCCATCGAACTGAAAATGTCACTTACCCAGTGTACATCTGTTCGTGGCATCAGTCGCAGTAGATTCGCATGTGCCCACCCGCCTCCCCGGGAGCCTGTAGCAGTTTGGAAGTTACCTTCAATTATTTATATATGTATCATCTCAACCTTAAATAGGTGCATACTTAGTCACTCCATTGCATGGGCACTATTACTACAATTCAACTCCTACCTCACCCTCTGCGGGGAAAAACAATCGAAGATGGAGTCGACGCCCATGCGCAATGGAGACAAAAGGAGGAGTCACTCGGTCCCGTGACTCGAAAGACTTCTTCGAAGAAAAACAACTTGTAACACTCCGGCCCAACACCAGATGGCGAGCTATTGCAGAACATGCGAATCTACCGCGACTGATGCCACGAACAGATGTACACTGGGTAAGTGACATTTTCATTCTATTTGTACTGCACATTATCTGGAAGAGTCTCCTGGCAGGGCTCACTGGTGTGTCTGGAGGACTATTGGAACAGCAAGTTTTTAGTTTCTTGCGGACTTCTGATGTGGATGGAAGGTTCGTTCCAGGCTTTAGGGGTGAGGGAGGAGAATGCTAGACCACTGGCAAGGCAGAAGTGTGAGATGTCTGTGGCAGCAAGGAGGGCTGTCTCTGGATTCCGACCAAACCACATAACAGACTGGGAAGGGTCCTAAAGGTCTTTTGTTTGTTAAGGTAGGTAGTTAGCCAGGCGTGAATGAGATTCTCCAGGACTTTGGATTGATAGGTGGTGAGGGAGATGAGACTGTAGTTGTAGGAGGCTGGCCTGGTTTGTAGTGGATACCGAAGTTACTTACACCTTATACCAGTTCCAGTCATCCCTTATTAGTGAAATGTAGACAGTGTCTAGAAGCCAGGCTCTCTAGGGGTAGTGTGGATGAGAAGCCAAGGCCTAACTAGGAGACATGCAAAGCTCATGTAATACCACTGTAGTCACACACATGAAAGAAAATACTCAGTTTTGCTAAAATAAAGGTACTTTATTTTGGTGACGCAAATGCCAAAAATACCTTAGAGACTATACTCACTTATGAGGTAAGTAATATACACTGTATATACATTATAATGCAGAAATAGCTGTAAAACAGAAAACAGTGCAAGTAGTGAAAATCACAATAGTTAGAAATGAGCCTGGGGGAACACAAACCATATACTAAAATAGTGGAATGCAAAAGTCAGTTTCCCACCTAGGCAAGTGTAGTGTGTAGAGGGGTGCTGGGAGTCTTAGAAAACACCAAAGGTAAGTAATAGAACCCAGCTCAGGGAAGAGGAGTAAATCAGTGTCTTTCCTAGAGCACACAAGAACACGTGATAGAAGATTTTACAAGAACCAGAAGAGACTGCAGGCCACCAACAATAGATTCCTGGACCTGAAGACCTGTGGAAGAAGGGGACCATTTCCAAGAAGCACTGAAGAGTCTAGGGAGAACAGGAGCCCAGATGAAGGTGCAAAAGAAGAACCACCAGTGAAGAACAGTCAGTACTGCACCCAAGACGATGGATACAGGTTCCTGGTTGGTGCAGATGATGTCCCACCCCGGATGGATGATTGCAATCTAGGTTTGCATCGCTGGATTCTGCCAACGAGCGTTGGCACGCGCAAAGCGGAAAATGGTGCTGCCCGGGACAAGGAGCTACCTGGTGGCTTCTGCCCAGGAGGTGGAGACAGAGGGGGCACTCAACAACTCAGCCCTCAGAAGACCAGGCAGTGCGCACAGGAGTCCCACAGCATGGCGACAAAGAAGGTGCAAAAGGAGGCCCACACAGCACTACACAAAGGGATCCCACACTGCCGGAGAACCATGCAGGAGGCTGTGCGTCGCAGGAAGGAGTGCTGGGGGCCAGGACTGCACGGTGCACAAAGAGCTTTGTGGAAGGATGGCAACAAGCCTTGGCAACTGCAAAACATGCGGTGCACGAGGGACTACTGTCTCGCGTAGGGAGGCAAGCTCTTATCTCCACCAAAGTTGGACAACTGGACTTAAGGACCGTCGGCACCATTTGTCTACCACCTGTGTTGCTGGATCCACACATTTCTTCTGGAGAGGGGACCCAAGCCAACAGTCGCTGCAGAGGGGTGCCTGCTGAAGCAGGGATGGGACTCCTTCACTTCTAAGGAGATTCCTTTGTACTTCTGGCGCAGGCTGAAGACTGTCTGTCCTCTGAGGATGCACGACCGGTAAACAGTTGCATTTGCTGGCAGGAGCTGAAGATACAATGTTGCAGAAGTCATCTTTGCTTCTTTGTTGCAGTTGTAGAGTTCCTGAAGGGTTCAGATGCAGTTTCTTCAGTAAGAAGGTGAAGTAAAGGTTTCAGAGGTTTCCTGCTGGAGTCTTGCAATCCCAATCTGAAGAACCACCCAATAGAGAGACCCTAAATAGCCCTGAAAGGAAGATTGGTCCGCTAACAGGTAAGCACCTATCTGGGGAGGGCTCTGGTGTCACCTGCTGGCACTGGCCACTCAGATGCTCCCAGAGTGCCCTGCCAACTTGGAATCCAAGATGGCAAAACCCAGGGACACTCTGAAGGAGCTATGAGCACCACCCTTGGGGTGGTGATGGACAGGGGAGTAGTCACCCCCTTTCCTTTGTCCAGTTTCGAGCCAGAGCAGGTACTGGGGGGTCCCTGAACCGAAGTAGACTACATTCTGAAAGGAAGGCACCATCTGTGCCCTTCAAAGCATTTCCAGAGGCTCTGGGAGGCTACCCCCTCCCAAGCCTGCCACACCTATTTCCAAGGTGAGAGGGTGTAACATCCCTCTCACAAAGGAAATCCCTTGTTCTGCCTTCCTGGGCATGAGCTGCTCAAGCAACAGGAGGGCAGAAACCAGTCTGAGATGGCTGAAACCTGCCTGTGAAGTGGCAGCAGCTGGGGCTGGTTGAAAACCCTCAGAAGGCTGTAATGGCAGTTCTGGGGGTCTTCTAAGGAGCCCCCAGAGTGCATAGAATCATACAACCAATGCTTGCAAAAGCCTTGAAGTACGATTCCAACATGTTTGATTCCAAATTTGGAGTTACCTTCGTGAAGGTGTACATAGGTAGTGACCTATGTCCAGTGCACATGTAAAATGGTGTCCCCGTACTCGTGAAGTCTGGGAAAAAATGGCCCTGGATGACGTGGGGGCACCTCTGCTAGTGCAGGGGTCCCCTCACACACAGGTACTCTGCACCCAGCCTTCAGGGTTGGAAGGCCTGGTATAGAGGGTGACTTATAAGTGACCTGGTGCAGTGTAGATGGCTGGGAAAAGGTGCATGCACCATTTCACACAGGCTGTAATGGCAGTCCTGTAGAAGCCTTTGCATGGGCTCCCTATGGGTGGCAAAGGAAATGCTGCAGCCCATAGGGATCCCCTGGAACCCCAATGCCTTGGGGAAACTCAAGTACCATATTCTAGGGACTTAAATGGTGACAAGTATGCCAATTTTGGGTGAAATACTGGGTTACCAGTATGCAGTGACAACATTTAGAGGAGAGAGCATAAGCACTGGGGTCTTGGTTAGCAGGATCCTATTGACAGTCAAGTACACTGACATCAGGCAGAAATTGGGGGTAACATGCCAAAAAGAGGGTACTTTCCTACAGTCGTTAACCAAGGTCAGGTGGTCTGCTGAAGGTTGCTTGAGGAGTGGTAGGATGGTGACATGCTTCCATGAGTCTGGGAAAGTACTGCTAGAGAGAGATGAGATCCTAGAAGCATGTCACCAGAGTAGCAGGGAGAGGGGACGTGTTGGAAGTTGAGGACACAAAGGTCGCACAACACACACCTAAATGAGGTCAGCTGAATTTTCAAACCATGTGGATGAATCAGTGGTGGACATGCCGTTTGGTGGGTCTCTGGAGGGAAGGCAGACTCTACACTGGAACGGTTTAAGGATAGTAAGGCCACAGCCCTGTCCTTGAGGCTGGAAATTCCTGCAAAAGCAATTTCCACATCAGTTCCACAAATTAAGGGGTTACTCCATAGAGCTAGCCTGTAGGCAGCACAGCCTTACCAGCCACAGATTCAGCCCAGTCCTTTTGGCAACGCCAGAAATGGCGCAGGGCAGAAGAGGCAGAAGTCCTCTTTCTATGCTGTAGTGGCCAATAAGCAGCTTTAGTTTGTCCTCAGTGCTTCATGTCAGACAATTTTGTTTTTTGGGGCGGCTAGGAGTATTTAGAGATCAGCATTCAGTACTTCCTCACAGTTTGATGATTAATCACGCCCAACAGATGGGCGTTGCTCATTTCCTTCCAGTCCATATTTCTTGTGCACCATTAAAGCTGCAGCAGGCCTCTTATCCTTACCCATGGCTGACCATTACGATGTTTGGACATTTGCTGGGTTGGGAAGGTCATATTGTGGATATGGAGATCAGAGGTCTCTATATCAACCTACTGGATGTACGGCCTATCCGTTCGGCCCTCAGGACTTTCCTTCCATCTATCATGGGAGGTTGGTGCATTTCTCACAGAAAACACTACTCCATATGGTACTACAACAGGGCACAGTGGGTTCCTTGGCCCTATGTCACAAGATTTGCATCTCGAGGTCGGTGGAACAGCAGAACATCTTTCTGGTGGGCCACCCAGTGGGGTTTTTGAGTGGCAGAGCATACAATGGTGCTGATGTCATGTAGGTGATCACAGGTGTGGTCTGTATCCTGATGAGATGGCACATGGTGTATTTCAACAGTGGGAAAATCCTTGTTAAATACACGATTTTTGGAGCATCTGCAGTCTCTTCAACAGGGCAGGATGATCGACTCACACCTCTGCAACCTGCAGCTGCATGCTTGGAGATTGATCTGTTACAATTAGCTTCATTTTGATTTGCTGCCTGAAGTGGTGTCTCTTCCTTAATGCCGGATACCCTTCAACGAAATCTGTGTATGCGGAGTGTTGAGACCAGTTTGTAACCAGGTGTTTTTTGCAAAACATGGACCCTTGCAAGCCAAGCTGTCTTATGTCCTTGTTTGTTTTGTCTTTTGCCCAGCAAGTCTTTTCACTAAGTGCTGTAAAAGGTTACTTGTTGGCCATTTCAGCCTTTGTACGCTTGCCTGGCAATTCATTCTTGTTCAGATCACCAGTTCTGATGAGGTTTATTAAAGGTTTGACACATGTTTTCTCCCCAACCATTTGTGAGGCCCTAGCGGGACCTTATTTTGGCCTTGACATTTCTTCTGTTTATGCACTTAGAGCCTATGCATAGCTGCTCTCTGAGTCTTGTGACCCTGAAAACTGTCATCCTTATTTTGATGACATCAGCCCATCATGTGAGTGAACTGTACACTTTCCGTACAGCAGCCCTACACTACTGCCTATCCAGACAAATTGATGCTGAGGGTGTGGGTTTCCATTTTGCCTAAGGGTGTGACTCCCTTTCATGTTGGTCGGTCACTCTATAAGATCTTTGCTCTCCTACCCCCCCCCCCCCCCCCCCCCCCCTTCCTTGAAAGAGATGGTAGCTTCATTGGTTTAACCTCAAGAGGACTGAGTTTTTACATTGATTGTACTATGGGTTTGTCAAATTAACTTTCAGCTTCTTGGGGGTTTTCTGGAGCAAACAAAGGAAGGGATTTGCAGAAGACAATACTGTTCAGGTGGATAGTCCTCTACATCAACATATACCGTGTGCTGCCCAAAATGCAAACACCCCCCTCCACCACCTCCCTCAGTAGGGTCTGAGAGTCCATTCCTCCTGGCTAAGACTCCACTCTGTCACTTCCGGGGTGCTATGAAGTCAGCCCAGAGGCACACACTTATTGGTGCGTGGGAGCATAGCTAGAAAATTCTCTTGGTCCAGTCTGGCACTTGCTCAATATCTTACGGAGAGGATTCTGCAGTTAAGGGTGTCCACCAGAAAGGGCTTTACCAAAGGTTAAGTACATTATTCAACTAGATCTTCAGTCACAAAAAAGTGATTAAACACTAGTTTGCTTAATTGATTGAACATGACTTTCTTCTAGTCCCTGATTGTTGCTTGTCTTTTCAGCCTGGTGTGGTTGGTCAGATGATGGCAGCTGCAGAGGAGCGACCTTGGCTCTGGGTGGTTTATGTGCTGACTGTTGCTCTACCTGTGTTCCTCATCATTCTCTTCTGCTTTTCTGGAAAGGTATGTGTGGCTTTCCAACTTTATATATGCCATATTAGCTGCTCACCAAAGATGTCATGCCTCACAACATACCTCAGTCTGCAGTCATTTTACAGCTTACTGTTTTTGCGCACTGTTATAAGTAGTTTGCAGTAATTTTTCTTGTTTATGTGCTTTTTGCAGTTAGCGGGAGAAGCTTGAAACGGCAAACTTCTACGTCGAGCATTGTAACTAATAGGCTTAGCTTGTCTGATAGTTGTATAAAGAATTTACAACATTGATACCATATAGGTTTTAGAAACAGACTTGATACATACCTGTTAGCTGTCCTATAATTCTTGCCTCTTTTTACACCAAATCGAACAATGTTCTTCATGCAGAAGCAGCCCAGTTCTGCGGAGTACAAGAAGACCGATGAGCCTCAACCAGATGTGAGTGATAAGGAGGAAGGAAAGCTGGAAGATGAAGATGAAGAAGGTGAAATGGAGGTGGATGAGAAGCAAGGTATGGAACTCAACATCTTATTTTAATGTCTGAGCTAGTCTAAGCTAATTAGTGAGGGTAACTAGGTTAAAACAAGTCCTGAAAGAGAAATGTGAATGTGATTGAATTTTTTTTTTTTTTTTTTTTTTGATTTTTTATTTATTAGAAGAGAAACAGAAGAGTGATGCTGAAGATGCTGGAAACGGTAGTCAAGAGGAAGACGTAGACGAGGATGAAGAAAAGGAACCTGATGCAAAGGTGCAGAATGGTCTTATCTCTACATGTTTATATCCTCGACAATGTGACTGTTCTTACTACCAACAATCCTTAATGAACTTTTTTTTGATGCATGTTAAATGAAATGATCTAGCAAATATTATTCCTCCACATCTATAATCTAACAAGGCATTAGAAATTGATGTAATGCTGTCATTATTTTCTATCCTGTCATTAGGTGGTTGTTGCATAGAGAAAAATGTGTACTGTTCCAAAACAGTGTACTTGGTTTTGCAATGTTACGATGATTTTAAAGCATGCACTTAATCAGTGGAGTCCTGGTGCTAGTAGGAGAATCAACATTCTACCACAGCTGCAAAACTGACTCTTCTTGGGAATTGGCCAGTCCATAATTTCAGGCTCCAGTGCTCCTGATCCTCCCTGTTTCTTGGCATGTACTTGTGTAGCCACAAAGACATTTGCAGACATGCCCAGCATTGCTGCATGGGCCTGTAACTCCTCTTCAGCCCAGGCCCATCAGACATTCAGCCTCCCCCCTGTCTAAATATAACTGACCTGGGGTGGCACTCTTTGATGTTCTCAGTATTGGTGACTTGATAATTGTGCCCAAGTAAGATTTGCTCAGGAGGCACCAGTTTTTCAGTCACCATGGTGACACTGGCACCCATGCCCCTGTTAGATTCTGCCTCAATACCATTTATGAGGGGGTACTGCCTGCATTACCTGATATTAGGAGGCCAGGCAGCCAGAGTGGCAAGGTCAGTGCCACCCTCTGATATTAGGTCAGCCTCTGTGGTTTCTCTGACTAGGCCAGAGTCCACTGCAGTACCCAAGGTGAACCCAAGTATACATTGGTTGAAGTACTACTACCAGTGCTATTACTAGGGAGATCAGTAGAAGTGCTATTCTTGGTGCTTTACTTAGGACAATTGCTATCACCTGTCATATGGCCTTTTTGTTTGCATAAAAAGCACTAAGGCTTCTTGTGAGAAGAGGAGGCGGCCTTGGACCCACCCCAGAAGAATTTTGTGGACCTTTAGAAGACTTAAGTTCGATGGCATCTGTCGCTGTAGATACGCATGTTCTGCAATAGCTCGCCATCTGGTGTTGGGCCGGAGTGTTACAAGTTGTTTTTCTTCGAAGAAGTCTTTCGAGTCACGGGACCGAGTGACTCCTCCTTTTGTCTCCATTGCGCATGGGCATCGACTCCATCTTCGAGTGTTTTTTTTCCGCCATCGGGTTCGGACGTGTTCCTGTCGCTCCGAGTTTCGGAACGGAAAATTAGCTAATTTCGGAAGATTTTCGTCGGTATTGTTGCGTTCGGGATCGGCGTACTTAGATTCCACACCGCATCGAAGATCGAAGAGCTCCGGTGCCCTTCGGGGTAGTTTTTTCGATCCTCCGTCGGGGCCTGGTCGGCCCGACCGCGTGCTGAAGAACGCCGATGGAACGGACCCCGTTCCGTTTCTGCCCCAAATGCCACAATAAATACCCCTACACAGACCAACACTTGGTCTGCAACCTGTGCCTGTCACCTGAGCACAGCGAAGACACCTGCGAGGCCTGTCGTGCGTTCCGGTCCCGAAAAACACTCCGAGACCGTCGAGCCAGAAGACTTCAGATGGCGTCCGCACCGACAGCCCAACGGGAGTTCGAGGAACAGGAAGAGGAAGGTACCTTCTCGATCCAAGACTCAGACTCCGAAGGATTCGACGATACACAAACCGTGAGTAAGACGTCGAAAACCACACAGAGAAACATTTACAAGGCCCAGGGGACGCCACTGCCACCAGGCCATGGCTCGACCCATAAATTCGGTGACCGACCGTCGGCACCGAAAAAGGCCCAAACAGTGCCGAGATCGTCCGACTCCGGTCGAGACACCGGCACGCAGCCTTCTCGGGACCGAGAAAGTGCTGGAGACAAGCCTCGACACCGAGATGCCGGTGTGGACACGGCTCGACGCCGAGACAGCGGCACCGAAACAGATCGACGCCGAGAGGTTTCGGCCCCGAAAAGGAAAAAAGTCACCTCGGAGCCGAAAAAACACGCAGACAAAGTTTCGATGCCGAAACAAACTGCAAGCGACCCAGCTTCAGGCTCTTATACAGAAGAGCACTCGCTAACCTCCCAAATGCAGAAGCATAGGTTTGAGGAAGAGCTACAAGCAACTGATGTGGACCATACGCAAAAGCGTATCTTCATTCAGCAGGGGACAGGAAAAATAAGCACCCTTCCCCCCATTAGGAGAAAGAGAAGGTTGGAGTTCCAGACGGAACAAACACCACAACCAAAAGTGGTGAAAAGTTACACCACCACCCTCTCCTCCGCCCGTGATTAACGTTTCACCAGCACAAACTCCATCACATTCCCCAGCTCACACCACCATGAGCCAGGGTGACCAAGATCAGGACGCATGGGACCTATACGACGCCCCAGTGTCAGATAACAGTCCGGAGGCATACCCTACAAAGCCATCTCCACCAGAAGACAGCACCGCGTACTCTCAAGTGGTGGCTAGAGCAGCACAATTTCACAACGTAAGCCTCCACTCAGAACAGGTCGAGGATGATTTCTTATTCAACACACTCTCCTCCACCCACAGCTCATACCAAAGCCTGCCTATGCTCCCTGGTATGCTCCTGCACGCAAAAGACATCTTTAAGGAGCCGGTCAAAAGTAGGGCAATCACACCAAGGGTGGAAAAAAAGTATAAGCCGCCTCCTACGGACCCGGTTTTCATCACTACACAGCTGCCACCAAACTCTGTTGTTGTAGGAGCAGCTAGGAAAAGGGCCAACTCTCACACATCTGGAGATGCACCACCCCCAGATAAAGAAAGACGCAAGTTCGATGCAGCTGGTAAAAGAGTCGCAGCACAAGCTGCAAACCAGTGGCGCATCGCGAACTCCCAGGCACTACTTGCGCGCTATGACAGAGCCCACTGGGACGAGATGCAACATCTCATTGAACATCTGCCCAAGGACTTACAAAATAGGGCAAAACAAGTGGTTGAGGAGGGACAGACCATCTCCAACAACCAGATACGCTCCTCCATGGACGCTGCAGATACAGCTGCACGGACAATTAATACATCTGTAACTATCAGAAGGCATGCATGGCTCCGAACGTCTGGATTTAAACCAGAGATTCAACAAGCAGTTCTCAATATGCCTTTTAATGAAAAAGAACTGTTCGGTCCAGAAGTGGACACAGCGATTGAGAAACTCAAAAAAGATACGGACACTGCCAAGCCATGGGCGCACTCTACTCCCCGCAGAGCAGAGGGAATTACAGCACATTCCGTAAAACACCCTTTCGAGGGGGGTTTCGGGGTCAAAGCACACAAGCCAGCACCTCACAAGCAACACCGTCCAGTTACCAGGGACAGTATAGAGGAGGTTTTCGGGGACAATATAGAGGAGGGCAATTCCCTAGAAATAGAGGAAGATTTCAGAGCCCCAAAACCCCTACTACTAAACAGTGACTCACATGTCACTCACCCCCTCCACACAACACCAGTGGGGGGAAGAATAGGTCATTATTACAAAGCATGGGAGGAAATCACTACAGACACTTGGGTTCTAGCAATTATCCAACATGGTTATTGCATAGAATTTCTACACTTCCCTCCAAACATACCACCAAAAGCACAAAATTTAACAACACACCATTCCAATCTCCTAGAGATAGAAGTGCAGGCACTATTGCAAAAGAATGCAATCGAATTAGTGCCAAACACACAAATAAACACAGGAGTTTACTCACTGTACTTTCTGATACCAAAGAAGGACAAAACGCTGAGACCAATCCTAGACCTCAGAGTAGTGAACACTTTCATCAAATCAGACCACTTCCACATGGTCACACTACAAGAAGTATTGCCATTGCTAAAACTACACGACTACATGGCAACTTTAGACCTCAAGGATGCTTATTTCCATATACCAATACACCCATCGCACAGGAAATACCTAAGGTTTGTATTCAAAGGAATACATTACCAATTCAAGGTACTGCCTTTCGGATTAACAACCGCACCAAGAGTCTTTACCAAATGTCTAGCGGTAGTCGCTGCACACATAAGAAGGCAGCAAATACATGTGTTCCCATATTTGTACGACTGGCTAATCAAGGCCCATTCGTTCATACAGTGCTCAAATCACACAAATCAGATCATACAAACCCTCTTCAAACTCGGGTTCACCGTCAACTTTACAAAATCCAACATTCTGCCGCGCAAGGTACAACAATACCTAGGAGCCATAATAGACACATCAAAGGGAGTAGCCACTCCAAGTCCACAAAGAATTCTAAATTTCAACACCATCATACAACGCATGTATCTAACACAAAAGATACAAGCAAAGATGGTATTACAACTCCTAGGCATGATGTCTTCATGCATAGCCATTGTCCCAAACGCAAGACTGCACATGAGGCCCTTACAACAATGCCTAGCATCACAGTGGTCTCAAGCACAGGGTCACCTTCTAGATCTGGTGTTAATAGACCGCCAAACTTACCTCTCGCTTCTGTGGTGGAACAACATAAATTTAAACAAGGGGCGGCCTTTCCAAGACCCAGTGCCACAATACGTAATAACAACAGATGCTTCCATGACAGGGTGGGGAGCACACCTCGATCAACACAGCATACAAGGACAATGGAACGTACATCAAACAAAACTGCATATCAATCACCTAGAACTTCTAGCAGTTTTTCAAGCACTAAAAGCTTTCCAACCAATAATAGTTCACAAATACATTCTCGTCAAAACAGACAACATGACAACAATGTATTATCTAAACAAGCAGGGGGGGACGCACTCCACGCAGTTAAGCCTGCTAGCACAAAAAATTTGGCATTGGGCAATTCACAACCAAATTCGCCTAATAGCACAGTTTATACCAGGGATCCAAAATCAACTCGCAGACAATCTCTCTCGAGATCATCAACAGGTCCACGAATGGGAAATTCACCCCCAAATTCTGAACACTTATTTCAAACTCTGGGGAACACCTCAGATAGACTTGTTTGCGACAAGGGAGAACGCAAAATGCCAAAACTTCGCATCCAGATACCCACACAAACAATCCCAAGGCAATGCCCTATGGATGAACTGGTCAGGGATATTTGCTTACGCTTTTCCTCCTCTCCCTCTCCTTCCTTACCTGGTAAACAAACTCAGTCAAAGCAAACTCAAACTCATATTGATAGCACCAACTTGGGCAAGGCAACCCTGGTACACAACGCTGCTAGACCTTTCAGTGGTACCCTGCATCAAATTGCCCAACAGGCCAGATCTGTTGACACAGCACAACCAAAAGATCAGACACCCAGATCCAGCATCGCTGAATCTAGCAATCGGGGTCCTGAAATCCTACAATTCGGGCACTTACAACTTACCCAAGAATGTATGGAAGTCATAAAACAAGCCAGAAGGCCATCCACCAGGCACTGTTATGCAAGTAAATGGAAGAGGTTTGTTTGCTACTGCCATATTAATCAAATACAACCATTACACACAACTCCAGAACATGTAGTGGGTTACTTGCTTCACTTACAAAAATCTAACCTAGCTTTCTCTTCCATTAAAATACACCTTGCAGCAATATCTGCATACCTGCAGACTACCTATTCAACTTCCCTATATAAGATACCAGTCATTAAAGCATTCATGGAGGGCCTTAGGAGAATTATACCACCAAGAACACTACCTGTTCCTTCATGGAACCTAAATGTTGTCCTAACTAGACTTATGGGTCCACCTTTTGAACCCATGCACTCCTGCGACATACAGTTCCTAACCTGGAAGGTGGCATTTCTCATCGCCATTACTTCCCTAAGAAGAGTAAGCGAGATTCAGGCGTTTACAATACAGGAACCTTTTATACAACTACACAAAAATAAAGTCGTCCTAAGGACCAATCCTAAATTTTTGCCAAAGGTTATTTCACCGTTCCATCTAAATCAAACAGTGGAACTTCCAGTGTTCTTTCCACAGCCAGATACCGTAGCTGAAAGGGCACTACATACATTAGATGTCAAAAGAGCATTGATGTATTACATTGACAGAACAAAAAACATCAGAAAGACTAAACAACTCTTTATTGCATTTCAAAAACCTCATGCAGGAAACCCAATTTCAAAACAAGGTATAGCCAGATGGATAGTTAAATGCATCCAAATCTGCTACCTTAAAGCTAAACGACAGCTGCCCATTACACCAAGGGCACACTCGACCAGAAAGAAAGGTGCTACCATGGCCTTTCTAGGAAACATCCCAATGCAAGAAATATGTAAGGCAGCCACATGGTCTACGCCTCACACATTCACCAAGCACTACTGTGTAGACGTGTTATCCGCACAACAAGCCACAGTAGGTCAAGCTGTATTAAGAACATTATTTCAGACTACTTCCACTCCTACAGGCTGATCCACCGCTTTTGGGGAAATAACTGCTTACTAGTCTATGCAGAACATGCGTATCTACAGCGACAGATGCCATCGAACTGAAAATGTCACTTACCCAGTGTACATCTGTTCGTGGCATCAGTCGCAGTAGATTCGCATGTGCCCACCCGCCTCCCCGGGAGCCTGTAGCAGTTTGGAAGTTACCTTCAATTATTTATATATGTGTCATCTCAACCTTAAATAGGTGCATACTTAGTCACTCCATTGCATGGGCACTATTACTACAATTCAACTCCTACCTCACCCTCTGCGGGGAAAAACAATCGAAGATGGAGTCGACGCCCATGCGCAATGGAGACAAAAGGAGGAGTCACTCGGTCCCGTGACTCGAAAGACTTCTTCGAAGAAAAACAACTTGTAACACTCCGGCCCAACACCAGATGGCGAGCTATTGCAGAACATGCGAATCTACTGCAACTGATGCCACGAACAGATGTACACTGGGTAAGTGACATTTTCATTCTTGTCCCCATCCTTCTCCTGAGATTTAGAAGCATGCTTCTTCTTTTGGTCACCCCTACCTTAGGATTTCTTATCCTCCGTGGTGTAAACCAATTTGTATGCCTTCTTTCCCAATTCTTGGGCAGAGGTCAGATCAGAGTCCACCAGGTACTGGTGCAGTTTGTCAGACACACAATTAAGTATATGCTCTCTCATAAGATTGTACAGTCCTTCATAGTCATGCACAATACTGCCATGTAACCAGCCACCCAGAGCATTACCTGCACAGTCAACAAAATCTACCCAGTCTTGAGAGGACTCCTCCTGAGTTTCCCAGAACCTAATCTTATACTCCGTTGTGAGCCCAAAACAATCAGTGAGCGCATCCTTCAAAACTTTGTAGATGTCTGCATCCTCTTCCTTTACTACTAGGAGTATGTCTCTTCCTTTGTCTGCAAAGGAGAGCCACAGGATAGCTGTCCACTGCCTCTGAGGGACCTTCTGGAGTTTACAGGCCCTGTCCAAAGCAGTAATCCACTTAGGGATATCTTCCCCAGACTTGCAAGGAAGGGACTATCCTGCTGAGATTCCTGGAATCAAGGGTGTCTTCCCTGATGCTGGACTCTCTTGCTGCCACCATGGGGTTCTAACCCCAAATCCCTTCTTTCCATTTCAATCTCTAGTGCCTCTCTCTCAACAGCTAGCTGCTGCTGTTTCAACTTGATTGGCCTTCTCAAGGTTCAGCAAGTTGAACCCCCATCTAAGGAAGCCTCTTCTGAGCTAAAGTGGCTGGACCCAGCAGAAGATGCTGAGGATGAGGAGCATCTACTCCTAGAAACCCTTTTTACCACCCTAGGGGGAAGAGACCATGGGCCTGCTGCTACAACCCCCTCTTGTACTACCAGTACGGCCCCCTACAGGTGCAAAGGTTTTTCTTGTCTCCTCAAGCACTTTACCTGTGTTGGCCTTAGGAAGGTCCTGGTACTGCCTTTTCCAGCACTGGTGGATCACCCTACTCACCTAATTTTCTTTTCCTGTCGGGGTTCAGAATATCATTGTGAATAAGTAAGTCTGAGAATAATTTGGTAGGCTTGTTACATGTCTTAAGTTTCCTAGCAGTGCATAGGGTCCTAAGCTCCTGGAACTTAAGACCCCCATACCTAATGACTCCTGAGTCGGGTCAGCTCGCTCAACTAGAGACATGGTGTTAGAGTAGTGTACCTGCTACTCTAACGTTCTGTACTTTAAAAGAGCTATGCTAGACCCCTGACTGCCCAAGCAAAAAGTTTAGAAGTATCCGAGTTTCAAGTACAGTTTGTACCCAACAGTTAAAACTGATCTTTCTTATGGAAAGTCACTGATGACCAAGTGGTAAAGCAATGCAAGTGTTGTATCCCACCACTGCACCACCGATGTAGGAGGCTGGCTTGGTCTGTGGTGTGGCACCCTATACTGAGCTGAGTCCAGGCAACCCTTAGTGATAGTGTTTAGATGTCCAGGTAGCAAGAGTTCTGTAGGGGTAGCTGTGGTGAGCAGGTAAAGCTTGGAGGAGTGTAAAGCACTTGCAAAACCACAATAGTCAGTCAGTAACTGTACACAAGAAAGAACCACGCCAGGTGTTGCAAAAATAAACATTTCTTTATTACAACACTAAAGACTATACTAACGTTGGTATATCGCCACTTGGAGATATCGGCACACAAATAATACACTTGGAAACCATCAGAAATAGTGTAGCAATACATGGGGCCGTATGGGGCTTTCATATACTAAGAAAGTGGTATAAGAATGGAGGTAAATGTGTTGGGATCCTAGGGGCTGGGGAGGAATAAAATACCAGAGGTAACTGTAATCCCACAAGCGCCAGGGTTCAACGTTATCGAGCTGGGTGTCCCATAGGCTAACAGAGGACCATTGCGGTTGGATTTTTATGGATTCAGGACCCTTCCCAGTGGACCATGAGGAAACCAGTTGACACAAAGGTTGGAGAGTGCTCCCACCTGTGTATACCCAGAAGACCGGAATACCTACACCAGGGAGCCCAGTTGCATAGGGGTGAAGTGACATTGGAAAGCCTTGTGGAAGCCTTGGTTGTCCAGCTGCTGTCGCAACCCATGGACCAGGTCAGGAAACTCAATGGTGGATCCCTGACGAGAGGAACCTGAAAAAGAGGACACTGTCCAGACCACTCAGATGTCCAGACAGTGCAGGTAGGTAATGCCCACTCTCTTAGAGGTGAAGTTCCTGCAGGACATTGAACAAAAAGTCCAACTGTGGAGTCCAGTGGGATGCAGGAGATCCTTGGATCCCACAAGCTGTCCCACGTCGGTCGCCGGAGTTCAGGAGGATCCGAGACAAACAGGGTCACCATCAAATGCAAATAGTAGTTGCAAGGTAAGTTGTAGGTTTTTGAGGTCCAGCAAGGTCCTAGTGACTCGACCCTTGGAAAATCCAGGGCAGGCCTTCAGCAGCAAGGATAGCCAGCTGGAGTTGATGAAGCCTCCACAAGTGACTAGTTGCAGGGAGGCCTCAACAGCACAACAAAACATGAGTCCCACGTCGCAGGAGCTGCAGAGTGGACGCTGATCTTGGATTTGCAAAGTGCTAGAGGTTGGGGCTTCTTGGAGCCTGAAGATCTCCTTGGAGGAAGAGCAAACAAGCCTTGGCAAGAGCAACAGTGGCAATGCACAGGGGTTCTGTTCCACTGGCTGCAGCAGGGACCCTCAATCTCCCAAGTGGATCAGAAGACAAGGGGGACCCGAAGAGGACCATAGAACCACCAAATGTGTTGCAGAGCCTTTTGATGTCTGTGGGACAGCAGGATCCACCAGCCTTGAGTTACCTACAGATGCAGGGGAGTGACTCCTTCACTCCAGGGGAGATTCCTTCTTGCTTCTTGGATGCAGAGCCCTTGTGACCCTGGAGGATGCACAGCCACGGATGTTTCAGAAATCTTGCAGGAGCTGGAGAAACAATGGTGCAGTGGGAGCCCTCCCAACTGGGTGCAGTTTTGTTTCAGTTTCAAAGCTGACCAACAGCGGTTCTGGAGGACAGGAGCAGCAGTGTCTTGCAGAGTTCCTGGTGTAGTGTCTTGATCGATGAATCTGAGGACCCACCCTTGGGGAAGCCCTTAACCTTGGTGACTCACCTATCAGATGGGCTTAGGGATGTCATCTAGCTGGCCTAAGCAGTCAGGTGCTCCCAGAAGCCTCTGCCTACCTTGCTTCCAAAATGACAGAATCAATTGGCCACCTGGCAGAGCTCTGCTCACCTCCCCATGGGGAGGAGCTGGACAGGGGGTGGTCACTCACCTGTCCCTTGTGTGGTTTTGTGCCAAAGTGGAACCGGGGGTCCCTCTACTGGTGCAAACAGGATTATGCTAGCAGGTCACGAAATGTGCCCTTCACAGCAGTCTGGTGGCACTCAGAGACCACCCAGCCCATAGGCACCTATTGCAGAGGGAGAGGTGGTCACACCTCTCCCTTGCTGGAAATCCTTTGTTGTGTCTTCCCCTGCCTGAGTTAGGCTCACCAGCAGGAGGGCAGAACGGTGTCTGGGGTCGGCAGCAGTGTGGGCTGGCAGCCAGACCCCATAAGGCTGCACAGGCAGAACTGAGGGATCCTATAAGGAACTCCCAGAGTACATGGGGATCCTGCAACTAGCATTGGAATCGGTGTAGTTGCATTATTCCAACATGTTTGATAACAAACATGTCTAGGTTCAGAGAAGCCATTATGTAGTGGGACTACTCATGTTGACCATGGTCAACATACCTAAAGATGGCCTCCCCGCACTTAGCCCAGGGAATGGCGTCTGGTGTATGTGGCGGTACCCTGCTCATGCAAGGGTACCTTCACACTTGGGGACATATGCACCCTGCCTTTGGGCTGAAGGGACTACCAGAGGGGTGGCTTACAGAGTCCAAGTGCAGTGACCACGATATAAGGCAAGCCTTATATCTAAAGTGAAAGGTGTATGCACCATTTCACGAAGGCTGCAACGGCAGGTCTGCAGACACGGTTTGCACAGGCTCCCATGGGTGGCATAATACATGCTGCAGCCCATGGGACTCCCCTGGTACAACAATCCCCTGGGTACCCTATACTAGGGACTTGTATGTGTGCACCAGTATGCCAATTGTGGGTGTAAAAGTTTACCAGCAACCAAATTTAGAAGAGAGCACAGACACTGATGTACTTGTTAGCAGGATCGCAGTGTACTATAGTCTAAACTCACTTACACCAGAAAAAAGTGGTGGTAACCATGTCAGAAAAATGCTACTTTACTCCAGTATTGGAACTTTCATAGATTCACATGCTTGAATCATTCCCCGTCGTCGAGATGGGAGTCCCGGTACAATTTTCACAAGTAATGTTAAAACATATTGAAGAGAAAAAAGGCCCTAGGCCTCTTCAATTGCATAGTCTATCAGTCATTTTGTGAAAAGGACCAAACCTGATCCTTCACCAATCAGGCGACAGCACCCTTCAGAACCTCCTGAGAGAAGCTCTAGCACCTCAGATTTTCTACCGCACGTCGTGCTAGGGAGTCTCCTCAGAGCTCTGCTCAGTCTTCACACCTTTATTCATCTCTTTTTCTCTCAGAGAAACTCATTTATTCGGATTTGTCAGCTATTTTTCAACTATGACTGACAAGGAAAAGAAGAGTCTCTTCAGAGACTGCAAGACTTATGGGAAGAAAAGACTTAATTCTGAAGACCCTCATCAAGACTGCATTTACTGCCTGTACCCAGATCATTCAGCCAAGGACTGTAAGATTTGCCGTACTTTTTCTTCTAAAACCTTAAAAGATAGAGAAGGCAGATTATTAATATGGCTGCAGAAACTAAAACCTAGGAAGGATCCAGTTTCTGGTTCTGAGAGTGAGGAATCGTCAACATCTAAGATATCAGCTAAAAGGGCAAGATCATGCTCTAGATCTCCCTCACAAATCTCAAGAAAAGCCCTCAAAAATACTGCTTCAGGTTCTTATAAGGGTCGCAGCCCATCTTCTTCCCCAACTAAACTCTCAAGTAAAGAGGGGAAAAGACATTCTTCCGGTTCTGAGAGGCACAGGAAATCTTCATCTGTTCCACCATCTGTGCCTTTCAAAAAGCCATCCTCTGTGACTGGAGAAAAGGCCTCGTCGACGGATTCCCCGTTGACTGCACCGTCGGTGGGCGCATTGCCAACAACAACAGCTACTTCGGGATTTCCATCGTCAACGGCTCCGTCGGTGACTTCGTCGACGAGAACAAGTACACTACCGTCGACGAGAACTGCAACAACAACATCAGCGTCAACGGCCGTCTACACCACGTCATGGTTGACGGCGCTGATGTCGGTGTCAGCCCTACCGTCGTCGACGACTTCGTCAACGGTAGACTCGTCGGCGAAGCTTTCTGCTATTAAAATAATTGTGCGTTTAGCGTCGACGGCACCGTCCATGGCAAAGTCGATTTACACATCGTCAACGACACCGTCGACGAGGGAAAAACATCAAAAAAGAGGAGAAAAGTTAACTCCAACCCACACATCACCTAGTAAGGTATCCTCCCTGGTGCCAGTACATCTTTTGGAGGGAGATGAAGATTCAGATGAAGACTGGCCTTTTGGAACAGCCCACAGCCCTTCTGAATTGAATGTAAAATACCAGGAAGAGGAGGACTATGAGGAAGCTTATGATTCCCAGGCTTACTCTGAGCATCAGCAGTATCAGCAGGGAGCGTATATTCCTTCCGACCTGCTTACTGGCCTTAGAGCGATGTTAGTGGATGTAAGGAAATGCCTCCTTGGCATGGTTGCCCCCTGACTTTTTGCCTTTGCTGATGCTATGTTTACAATTGAAAGTGTGCTGAGGCCTGCTAACCAGGCCCCAGCACCAGTGTTCTTTCCCTAACCTGTACTTTTGTATCCACAATTGGCAGACCCTGGCATCCAGATAAGTCCCTTGTAACTGGTACTTCTAGCACCAAGGGCCCTGATGCCAAGGAAGGTCTCTAAGGGCTGCAGCATGTCTTATGCCACCCTGGAGACCTCTCACTCAGCACAGACACACTGCTTACCAGCTTGTGTGTGCTAGTGAGGACAAAACGAGTAAGTCGACATGGCACTCCCCTCAGGGTGCCATGCCAGCCTCTCACTGCCTATGCAGTATAGGTAAGACACCCCTCTAGCAGGCCTTACAGCCCTAAGGCAGGGTGCACTATACCATAGGTGAGGGTACCAGTGCATGAGCATGGTACCCCTACAGTGTCTAAACAAAACCTTAGACATTGTAAGTGCAGGGTAGCCATAAGAGTATATGGTCTGGGAGTTTGTCAAACACGAACTCCACAGCACCATAATGGCTACACTGAAAACTGGGAAGTTTGGTATCAAACTTCTCAGCACAATAAATGCACACTGATGCCAGTGTACATTTTATTGTAAAATACACCACAGAGGGCACCTTAGAGGTGCCCCCTGAAACTTAACCGACTATCTGTGTAGGCTGACTAGTTTTAGCAGCCTGCCACAAACCGAGACATGTTGCTGGCCCCATGGGGAGAGTGCCTGTGTCACTCTGAGGCCAGTAACAAAGCCTGCACTGGGTGGAGATGCTAACACCTCCCCCAGGCAGGAATTGTCACACCTGGCGGTGAGCCTCAAAGGCTCACCTCCTTTGTGCCAACTCAGCAGGACACTCCAGCTAGTGGAGTTGCCCGCCCCCTCCGGCCAGGCCCCACTTTTGGCGGCAAGGTCGGAGAAAATAATGAGAAAAACAAGGAGTCACTGGCCAGTCAGGACAGCCCCTAAGGTGTCCTGAGCTGAGGTGACTCTAACTTTTAGAAATCCTCCATCTTGCAGATGGAGGATTCCCCCAATAGGGTTAGGATTGTGTCCCCCTCCCCTTGGGAGGAGGCACAAAGAGGGTGTACCCACCCTCAGGGCTAGTAGCCATTGGCTACTAACCCCCCAGACCTAAACACGCCCTTAAATTTAGTATTTAAGGGCTACCCTGAACCCTAGAAAATTAGATTCCTGCAACTACAAGAAGGACTGCCCAGCTGAAAACCCCTGCAGCGGAAGACCAGAAGACGACAACTGCCTTGGCTCCAGAAACTCACCGGCCTGTCTCCTGCCTTCCAAAGACCCTGCTCCAGCGACGCCTTCCAAAGGGACCAGCGACCTCGACATCCTCTGAGGACTGCCCCTGCTTCGAAAAGACAAGAAACTCCCGAGGACAGCGGACCTGCTCCAAGAAAAGCTGCAACTTTGTTTCCAGCAGCTTTAAAGAACCCTGCAAGCTCCCCGCAAGAAGCGTGAGACTTGCAACACTGCACCCGGCGACCCCGACTCGGCTGGTGGCGATCCAACACCTCAGGAGGGACCCCAGGACTACTCTGATACTGTGAGTACCAAAACCTGTCCCCCCTGAGCCCCCACAGCGCCGCCTGCAGAGGGAATCCCGAGGCTTCCCCTGACCGCGACTCTTTGAACCTAAAGTCCCGACGCCTGGGAGAGACCCTGCACCCGCAGCCCCCAGGACCTGAAGGACCGGACTTTCACTGGAGAAGTGACCCCCAGGAGTCCCTCTCCCTTGCCCAAGTGGAGGTTTCCCCGAGGAACCCCCCCCCTTGCCTGCCTGCAGCGCTGAAGAGATCCCGAGATCTCTCATAGACTAACATTGCGAACCCGACGCTTGTTTCTACACTGCACCCGGCCGCCCCCGCGCCGCTGAGGGTGAAATTTCTGTGTGGGCTTGTGTCCCCCCCGGTGCCCTACAAAACCCCCCTGGTCTGCCCTCCGAAGACGCGGGTACTTACCTGCAAGCAGACCGGAACCGGGGCACCCCCTTCTCTCCATTCTAGCCTATGCGTTTTGGGCACCACTTTGAACTCTGCACCTGACCGGCCCTGAGCTGCTGGTGTGGTGACTTTGGGGTTGCTCTGAACCCCCAACGGTGGGCTACCTTGGACCAAGAACTAAGCCCTGTAAGTGTCTTACTTACCTGGTTAACCTAACAAATACTTACCTCCCCTAGGAACTGTGAAAATTGCACTAAGTGTCCACTTTTAAAACAGCTATTTGTGAATAACTTGAAAAGTATACATGCAATTTTGATGATTTGAAGTTCCTAAAGTACTTACCTGCAATACCTTTCGAATGAGATATTACATGTAGAATTTGAACCTGTGGTTCTTAAAATAAACTAAGAAAAGATATTTTTCTATATAAAAACCTATTGGCTGGATTTGTCTCTGAGTGTGTGTACCTCATTTATTGTCTGTGTATGTACAACAAATGCTTAACACTACTCCTTGGATAAGCCTACTGCTCGACCACACTACCACAAAATAGAGCATTAGTATTATCTATTTTTGCCACTATCTTACCTCTAAGGGGAACCCTTGGACTCTGTGCATACTATTCCTTACTTTGAAATAGTGCATACAGAGCCAACTTCCTACATTGGTGGATCAGCGGTGGGGTACAAGACTTTGCATTTGCTGGACTACTCAGCCAATACCTGATCACACGACAAATTCCAAAATTGTCATTAGAAATTCATTTTTGCAATTTGAAATTTTTCTAAATTCTTAAAAGTCCTGCTAGGGCCTTGTGTGTTAAGTCCCTGTTTAGCATTGTCTTTTAGAGTTTAAAAGTTTGTTAAAAGTTTGAAATTAGATTCTAGAAACAGTTTTAGATTCTTTAAAAAGTCTTCCAACTCTTAGCAAAATAATGTCTGATACAGAGATGAATGTGGTGGAACTCGACACCACACCTTACCTCCATCTTAAGATGAGGGAGCTAAGGTCTCTCTGTAATATCAAAAAAATAACCATTGGCTCCAGACCTACCAAAATTCAGCTCCAGGAGTTGTTGGCAGAGTTTGAAAAAGCCAACCCCTCTGATGATGACATCACAGAGGAAGAAATTAGTGACTTGGAGGCCAATGTCCCTCCTCCAGTCCTAAATAGGGAGAACAGGACCCCTCAAGTCCGGTCTCCAACTGTGTTAGTCAGAAATAGTGAGTCCCTCACAGGAGGGTCCCACATTTCTGAAATCACTGAGGATGCTCTCAGTGAAGATGACCTCCTGTTAGCCAGGATGGCCAAAAGATTGGCTTTAGAGAGACAGCTCCTAGCCATAGAAAGGGAAAGACAAGAGATGGGCCTAGGACCCATCAATGGTGGCAGCAATATAAATAGGGTCAGAGATTCTCCTGACATGTTAAAAATCCCCAAAGGGATTGTGACAAAATTTGAAGATGGTGATGACATCACCAAGTGGTTCACAGCTTTTGAGAGGGCTTGTGTAACCAGAAAAGTGAACAGATCTCACTGGGGTGCTCTCCTTTGGGAAATGTTCACTGGAAAGTGTAGGGATAGACTCCTCACACTCTCTGGAAAAGATGCAGAATCTTATGACCTCATGAAGGGTACCCTGATTGAGGGCTTTGGATTCTCCACTGAGGAGTACAGGATTAGGTTCAGGGGGGCTCAAAAATCCTCGAGCCAGACCTGGGTTGACTTTGTTGACTACTCAGTGAAAACACTAGATGGTTGGATTCAAGGCAGTGGTGTAAGTAATTATGATGGGCTATACAATTTATTTGTGAAAGAACACCTGTTAAGTAATTGTTTCAATGATAAACTGCATCAGCATCTGGTAGACCTAGGACCAATTTCTCCCCAAGAATTGGGAAAGAAGGCGGACCATTGGGTCAAGACAAGGGTGTCCAAGACTTCAACAGGGGGTGACCAAAAGAAAGGGGTCACAAAGACTCCCCAGGGGAAGGGTGATGAGACAACCAAAACTAAAAATAGTAAAGAGTCTTCTACAGGCCCCCAAAAACCTGCACAGGAGGGTGGGCCCAGAGCCTCTTCACAAAACAATGGGTACAAGGGTAAAAACTTTGATCCCAAAAAGGCCTGGTGTCATAGCTGTAAACAGCATGGACACCAAACTGGAGACAAGGCCTGTCCCAAGAAAGGTTCCACTCCAAACTCCCATCCAGGTAACACTGGTATGGCTAGTCTCCAAGTGGGATCAACAGTGTGCCCAGAGCAAATCAGGGTCCACACTGAAGCTATTCTAGTTTCTGAGGGTGGGGTGGATTTAGCCACACTAGCTGTCTGGCCGCCTAACATGCAAAAATACAGACAGCAACTCTTAATTAATGGGACTAGAATAGAGGGCCTGAGGGATACAGGTGCCAGTGTCACCATGGTGACAGAGAAACTGGTTTCCCCTGGCCAATACCTGACTGGAAAAACTTACACAGTCACCAACGCTGACAATCAGAAAAAAGTACATCCCATGGCAATGGTTACTTTAGAATGGGGAGGGGTCAATGGCCTGAAACAGGTGGTGGTCTCCTCAAATATCCCAGTGGACTGTCTGCTTGGAAATGACCTGGAGTCCTCAGCATGGGCTGAGGTAGAACTAAAAACCCATGCAGCAATGCTGGGTATCCCTGAACTGGTGTGTGTGAAAACAAGAGCACAATGCAAGGCACAGGGTGAACAAGTAGAGCTGGAGTCTGGAAGAATGGCCCAGCCTACCAAGAGAACAGGAAAGTCAGTTGGGAAACCAACTACAACACAGCAAAAGAAAGGGAACCTCTCTTCTCAGGAAGAAGTTCTGCCCTCTGAGGGAACTGAGCCTTTGGAGCTTGAACCTTATCAGGTTGAGCTCTTAGGCCCAGGGGGACCCTCAAGGGAGGAGCTGTGTAAGGGACAAGAAACCTGTCCCTCTCTTGAAGGCCTTAGGCAGCAAGCTGCTGAAGAGTCCAAAGGCAAGAAAAATGGAACGCATAGGGTCTATTGGGAAGATGGACTCCTGTACACTGAGGCCAGAGACCCCAAACCTGGTGCCACTGGTAGAGTGGTAGTGCCTCAGCTGTTCAGGAAGTTCATCCTAACATTGGCCCATGACATTCCCCTTGCTGGACATTTGGGACAAACCAAGACGTGGGAGAGGTTAGTCAACCACTTCTACTGGCCCAATATGTCCAACATGGTTAAGGAGTTTTGCCTCTCCTGCCCCACCTGTCAAGCCAGTGGTAAGACAGGTGGGCACCCAAAGGCCCCCCTCATTCCACTCCCAGTGGTGGGGGTCCCCTTTGAAAGAGTGGGTGTGGACATAGTTGGTCCACTAGAACCTCCCACAGCCTCAGGAAATATGTATATCCTGGTAGTAGTGGATCATGCTACCAGGTATCCTGAAGCTATTCCCCTTAGGTCGACTACTGCCCCTGCAGTAGCCAAGGCCCTCATTGGTATCTTTACCAGAGTGGGTTTCCCTAAGGAGGTGGTGTCTGACAGAGGTACCAACTTCATGTCAGCATACCTAAAGCACATGTGGAATGAGTGTGGAGTGACTTATAAATTCACTACACCATACCATCCACAAACTAATGGCTTGGTTGAGAGATTCAACAAGACATTAAAAGGCATGATCATGGGGCTCCCAGAAAAACTCAAAAGGAGATGGGATGTCCTCTTGCCATGTCTGCTTTTCGCTTACAGAGAGGTGCCACAGAAGGGAGTAGGATTCTCACCCTTTGAACTTCTGTTTGGTCATCCTGTAAGAGGACCACTTGCTCTTGTTAAAGAAGGCTGGGAGAGACCTCTCCATGAGCCTAAGCAAGACATAGTGGACTATGTACTTGGCCTTCGCTCTAGAATGGCAGAGTACATGGAAAAGGCAACCAAAAACCTTGAGGCCAGCCAACAGCTCCAGAAGTTTTGGTATGACCAAAAGGCTGCACTGGTTGAGTTCCAACCAGGGCAGAAAGTCTGGGTTCTGGAGCCTGTGGCTCCCAGGGCACTCCAGGACAAATGGAGTGGCCCTTACCCAGTACTAGAGAGGAAGAGTCAGGTCACCTACTTGGTGGACCTGGGCACAAGCAGGAGCCCCAAGAGGGTGATCCATGTAAACCGCCTTAAGCTCTTCCACGACAGGGCTGATGTCAATCTGTTGATGGTAACAGATGAGGATCAGGAGGCAGAGAGTGAACCTCTCCCTGATCTTCTGTCATCAGACCCAAAAGATGGTACAGTAGATGGAGTGATCTACTCAGACACCCTCTCTGGCCAACAGCAAGCTGATTGTAGGAGAGTCCTACAACAGTTTCCTGAACTCTTCTCCTTAACCCCTGGTCAGACACACCTGTGTACCCATGATGTGGACACAGGAGACAGCATGCCTGTCAAGAACAAAATCTTTAGACAATCTGACCATGTTAAGGAAAGCATCAAGGTGGAAGTCCACAAGATGCTGGAATTGGGAGTAATTGAGCGCTCTGACAGCCCCTGGGCTAGCCCAGTGGTCTTAGTCCCCAAACCTCACACCAAAGATGGAAAGAAAGAGATGAGGTTTTGTGTGGACTACAGAGGGCTCAATTCTGTCACCAAGACAGATGCTCATCCAATTCCAAGAGCTGATGAGCTCATAGACAAATTAGGTGCTGCCAAATTCTTAAGTACCTTTGACTTGACAGCAGGGTACTGGCAAATAAAAATGGCACCTGGAGCAAAAGAGAAAACAGCATTCTCCACACCTGATGGGCATTATCAGTTTACTGTTATGCCCTTTGGTTTAAAGAATGCCCCTGCCACCTTCCAAAGGTTGGTGAATCAAGTCCTTGCTGGCTTGGAGTCCTTTAGCACAGCTTATCTTGATGATATTGCTGTCTTTAGCATCACCTGGCAGGATCACCTGGTCCACCTGAAGAAGGTTTTGAAGGCTCTGCAATCTGCAGGCCTCTCTATCAAGGCATCCAAATGCCAGATAGGGCAGGGAACTGTGGTTTACTTGGGACACCTTGTAGGTGGAGGCCAAGTTCAGCCACTCCAACCCAAGATCCAGACTATTCTGGACTGGGTAGCTCCAAAAACCCAGACTCAAGTCAGGGCATTCCTTGGCTTGACTGGGTATTACAGGAGGTTTGTGAAGGGATATGGATCCATTGTGACAGCCCTCACTGAACTCACCTCCAAGAAAATGCCCAAGAAAGTGAACTGGACTGTGGAATGCCAACAGGCCTTTGACACCCTGAAACAAGCAATGTGCTCAGCACCAGTTCTAAAAGCTCCAGATTATTCTAAGCAGTTCATTGTGCAGACTGATGCCTCTGAACATGGGATAGGGGCAGTTTTGTCCCAAACCAATGATGATGGCCTTGACCAGCCTGTTGCTTTCATTAGCAGGAGGTTACTCCCCAGGGAGCAGCGTTGGAGTGCCATTGAGAGGGAGGCCTTTGCTGTGGTTTGGTCCCTGAAGAAGCTGAGACCATACCTCTTTGGGACTCACTTCCTAGTTCAAACTGACCACAGACCTCTCAAATGGCTGATGCAAATGAAAGGTGAAAATCCTAAACTGTTGAGGTGGTCCATCTCCCTACAGGGAATGGACTTTATAGTGGAACACAGACCTGGGACTGCCCATGCCAATGCAGATGGCCTTTCCAGGTTCTTCCACTTAGAAAATGAAGACTCTCTTGGGAAAGGTTAGTCTCATCCTCTTTCGTTTGGGGGGGGGTTGTGTAAGGAAATGCCTCCTTGGCATGGTTGCCCCCTGACTTTTTGCCTTTGCTGATGCTATGTTCACAATTGAAAGTGTGCTGAGGCCTGCTAACCAGGCCCCAGCACCAGTGTTCTTTCCCTAACCTGTACTTTTGTATCCACAATTGGCAGACCCTGGCATCCAGATAAGTCCCTTGTAACTGGTACTTCTAGTACCAAGGGCCCTGATGCCAAAGAAGGTCTCTAAGGGCTGCAGCATGTCTTATGCCACCCTGGAGACCTCTCACTCAGCACAGACACACTGCTTACCAGCTTGTGTGTGCTAGTGAGGACAAAACGAGTAAGTCGACATGGCACTCCCCTCAGGGTGCCATGCCAGCCTCTCACTGCCTATGCAGTATAGGTAAGACACCCCTCTAGCAGGCCTTACAGCCCTAAGGCAGGGTGCACTATACCATAGGTGAGGGTACCAGTGCATGAGCATGGTACCCCTACAGTGTCTAAACAAAACCTTAGACATTGTAAGTGCAGGGTAGCCATAAGAGTATATGGTCTGGGAGTTTGTCCAACACGAACTCCACAGCACCATAATGGCTACACTGAAAACTGGGAAGTTTGGTATCAAACTTCTCAGCACAATAAATGCACACTGATGCCAGTGTACATTTTATTGTAAAATACACCACAGAGGGCACCTTAGAGGTGCCCCCTGAAACTTAACCGACTATCTGTGTAGGCTGACTAGTTTTAGCAGCCTGCCACAAACCGAGACATGTTGCTGGCCCCATGGGGAGAGTGCCTTTGTCACTCTGAGGCCAGTAACAAAGCCTGCACTGGGTGGAGATGCTAACACCTCCCCCAGGCAGGAATTGTCACACCTGGCGGTGAGCCTCAAAGGCTCACCTCCTTTGTGCCAACCCAGCAGGACACTCCAGCTAGTGGAGTTGCCCGCCCCCTCCGGCCAGGCCCCACTTTTGGCGGCAAGGTCGGAGAAAATAATGAGAAAAACAAGGAGGAGTCACTGGCCAGTCAGGACAGCCCCTAAGGTGTCCTGAGCTGAGGTGACTCTAACTTTTAGAAATCCTCCATCTTGCAGATGGAGGATTCCCCCAATAGGGTTAGGATTGTGTCCCCCTCCCCTTGGGAGGAGGCACAAAGAGGGTGTACCCACCCTCAGGGCTAGTAGCCATTGGCTACTAACCCCCCAGACCTAAACACGCCCTTAAATTTAGTATTTAAGGGCTACCCTGAACCCTAGAAAATTAGATTCCTGCAACTACAAGAAGGACTGCCCAGCTGAAAACCCCTGCAGCGGAAGACCAGAAGACGACAACTGCCTTGGCTCCAGAAACTCACCGGCCTGTCTCCTGCCTTCCAAAGACCCTGCTCCAGCGACGCCTTCCAAAGGGACCAGCGACCTCGACATCCTCTGAGGACTGCCCCTGCTTCGAAAAGACAAGAAACTCCTGAGGACAGCGGACCTGCTCCAAGAAAAGCTGCAACTTTGTTTCCAGCAGCTTTAAAGAACCCTGCAAGCTCCCCGCAAGAAGCGTGAGACTTGCAACACTGCACCCGGCGACCCCGACTCGGCTGGTGGCGATCCAACACCTCAGGAGGGACCCCAGGACTACTCTGATACTGTGAGTACCAAAACCTGTCCCCCCTGAGCCCCCACAGCGCCGCCTGCAGAGGGAATCCCGAGGCTTCCCCTGACCGCGACTCTTTGAACCTAAAGTCCCGACGCCTGGGAGAGACCCTGCACCCGCAGCCCCCAGGACCTGAAGGACCGGACTTTCACTGGAGAAGTGACCCCCAGGAGTCCCTCTCCCTTGCCCAAGTGGAGGTTTCCCCGAGGAACCCCCCCCTTGCCTGCCTGCAGCGCTGAAGAGATCCCGAGATCTCTCATAGACTAACATTGCGAACCCGACGCTTGTTTCTACACTGCACCCGGCCGCCCCCGCGCCGCTGAGGGTGAAATTTCTGTGTGGGCTTGTGTCCCCCCCGGTGCCCTACAAAACCCCCCTGGTCTGCCCTCCGAAGACGCGGGTACTTACCTGCAAGCAGACCGGAACCGGGGCACCCCCTTCTCTCCATTCTAGCCTATGCGTTTTGGGCACCACTTTGAACTCTGCACCTGACCGGCCCTGAGCTGCTGGTGTGGTGACTTTGGGGTTGCTCTGAACCCCCAACGGTGGGCTACCTTGGACCAAGAACTAAGCCCTGTAAGTGTCTTACTTACCTGGTTAACCTAACAAATACTTACCTCCCCTAGGAACTGTGAAAATTGCACTAAGTGTCCACTTTTAAAACAGCTATTTGTGAATAACTTGAAAAGTATACATGCAATTTTGATGATTTGAAGTTCCTAAAGTACTTACCTGCAATACCTTTCGAATGAGATATTACATGTAGAATTTGAACCTGTGGTTCTTAAAATAAACTAAGAAAAGATATTTTTCTATATAAAAACCTATTGGCTGGATTTGTCTCTGAGTGTGTGTACCTCATTTATTGTCTATGTGTATGTACAACAAATGCTTAACACTACTCCTTGGATAAGCCTACTGCTCGACCACACTACCACAAAATAGAGCATTAGTATTATCTATTTTTGCCACTATCTTACCTCTAAGGGGAACCCTTGGACTCTGTGCATACTATTCCTTACTTTGAAATAGTGCATACAGAGCCAACTTCCTACAGTGGATTACAACAGAAGGTTTCCTCCACAAGGAGAACAGCCTCCTCCATCGCCTATTTCTGGTGTTTCTACTCCATCAAAGACCAACGTCTTTGCATCTCACAGATGTGGCCACTCCGGACATGACAATTCCCCAAGACCCCGACATCTCAAAAGGAGATCAGGGAGAAGGAGAGCTCATAGACACTCACTCAGAGTGGGACGAGTACATTATTCTTGCTCCATCTTCTCCTTCTCATTCGAAGGTGGAATCCCCACCTGAAGACATTGGAGGTTTTCACAATCTCCTAGAGAGGGCAGCTAAGCGTTTTGCTTTACCGCTACCTACGAAGCAAACAGACTGTTTCCTATATGATTTTAAAGAGCCCTTTCAAAAGTCTGCGCGCTCTATCCCAATGGTGAACTACCTGTGGGAAGAGGGCCTTAAAGTCATGAATAATCCGGCAACAGTCACAGCAGTTTTGCCACGTCTGGATAAGAAATACAAAGCTCCTGATGATGCACCAACATGCTTGACAGGACATCCTCCTCCGGATTCAGTAGTAGCTCAGGCAGCTCAAAGAAGATCAAAAAATCCTTCTGCCCCTATTTCCGCACCCCCAGACAAGGAGGGTAGGCGGCTAGACAACATAGGGAAAAGATTTTTGTCTATGGCCAGCCTAGTGCTTAGAGCTGCCAACTCCTTGGCTATTTTGTCTCGATACGACAGACAGCTTTGGGCGGATATTGCACCTTTTATTAATCAACTGCCAGAAGACGCAAACTCGGAGGCAAATAAGACTGTACAAGAAGGTCAACGCACGTCTGCAGAGCTTCTAGACTGTGGAATGGATATAGCGACCACTGCTTTCAGACAGCTTGCAGGGGCTGCTGTATTAAGAAGACAGGGCTGACTTAAAGCTACCTCATTTCGCCCAGAAGTCCAGAATAAAATCCTAGACTTACCTTTTGATGGCCAAGCGCTATTTGGGAAACATGTGGATGAAGCCCTACAGTCAATCAAAACTGACACGGCAAGGTCATTAGGGACCCTGCAATATCGAAGATCGTCCTAGGGGGCGTGGCCAACCCTCTTAAAGATGGGGGATATCAACAACAGAGATATTCTTCCTATCCATCTTCACAACAATATTGTCCATACTACTCCCAAAGGCAACCGACTCAACCAGCCTAAAGTAGACCGGCAGGCCATGGACGTTCAACCCGGCCGGCCAAAGATTCAGCTCGTAGAACCTGATGTTTTCGAGGCGCCGGCTACGCTCCGTCCTCCTCCTCTCACCCTGGGCGGGAGAATTTCCTTATTCCTCAGTCAATGGCAAACCATTACGTCAGACAAGTGGGTCCTGCAATTAGTGGAACAGGGCCATACTTTAGAATTTATCCAGCTACCTCCCTCCAACCCTCCCCGCAGGACTCCTTCAAGATATCCTCAGCAACTCAGTCGTCGTCGACAAGCTGCTTCTCAAGGGAGCTATAGAGAAGGTGCCTCGGGCTCAACGAGGAATAAGATTTTATTCCAGGTTCTCCATCATTCGAAAAAAGTGGAAGGATTGGAGGCCGATCCTCGATTTTAAGGGAACTAAATGTATACCTAAAAAAGCAATCGTTTCGAATGATCAGCCTGCAAGACATCCTTCTGCGTCTCAATCAAAGAGATTTTATGTCATCACTAGACCTCAAAGACGCATACTTCCACATACCGATCTACCCTGCCCACAGAAAGTATTTGAGATTCACCGTAGCCGGGAGCCGTTATCAATATCGCGTCCTTCCCTTCGGACTCAAATCAGCCCCAAGAATATTTACCAAATGCCTAGCACCAGTCGCAGCCTTTCTCAGGAGAAGAAAGCACCAGGTTTTTCCATACTTAGACGACTGGTTAATAAAGGCAAAGACTTACACAGGAGCACACAAGTCAACAAGAAAGTGCATTTCCTTACTGACCAATCTCTGATTCACAATCAACTGGGAGAAGTCCAATCCTCCACCAGTACACAGTATTACTTTTCTGGAAGCAAAACTGAACACTGAATCCGGCATGGCATGTCCCACGTTAGAGAGACAACAAAGATTACTAACCCTAGGGAGTTCCATACAGAGAAGACGAAAGGTTACTGTCCGTCTCTTCAAATCACTGTTAGGCATGATGTCTTCATGCATACCTCTGATCCCTCTGTGTCGCCTAAAGATGCACCCCTTGCAGGAGCAGCTAAACCGTCAATGGCTCCAAGTATCAGGCACTTTTGAAGACCAGATACAAATAACTCCGATAATGATCAAAACTCTCAAATAGTGGTCTCAAAAGCATCATCTGTCAATTGGCCTCTCGTTTCTTCAACAGCCAGCCCCGTGGACCATAACAGATGCCTCACTGGAAGGCTGGGGCGCAGTATTACAGGACCTGAAAATAAGTGGCAAATGGCCAATCCATCTGGCATCAATGCATATCAAATGGCTAGAACTCAGGGCAGTGCACCTCGCCTTACAAGCGTTTCTCCCAAGAATCTCAGGATCGCGAGTGGTGATAAGAATGGACAACACCACTACGATGCACTATCTCAACAAACAAGGAGGTACAAGATCTCTCACCCTCTCCAGGGAAGCCCAAGCGATCTGGAACTGGGCCTCGCAGCAAGGCATCACACTATCAGCGGTACACTTGCCGGGAATAAACAACAAGGCAGCAGATGCACTCAGCAGGCAGAAATCGGACTGCCACGAGTGGGAGCTAGACCAGACAGTACTGAACCAGATTTTTTCCCAGTGGGGAACACCAACAGTGGATCTGTTTGCGAAGGAGGACCACGCCAAATGCTAGTTCTTCGCAAGTTGGCATCACCAAAAGGGATCTTGGGGGAATGCGTTTTCGATAGTCTGGTCAGACATCTTTGCTTACGCCTTTTCTCCCATTCCGTTGATCCCAAGGGTCCTCACGAAGATGAAAACAGAACCGTGCACTCTCATACTGATAGCCCCGTACTGGCCGCGCCAACATTGGTTCACGGAGCTCCTCATTCTGTCGGTCAAACCTCATATTCCACTGGAGCCGTTACCTCATTTACTAACAATGAACAACGGCCAAGTTCGGCACCCCGATCCGCAGTCAATGCGGTTATCAGCATGGCTCCTCACCACAGAGTTTGCACATTTGAACATCCCGCAGGACTGCAGGGATATTTTGTCGAAGGCCAGAGCGGATAGCACTAACAAGACGTATCAGTGTAAATGGAAAAGATTCTGTGCCTGGTGTCATCAGCGTCAAATCGACCCTCTACTCTCACCACCAGAAGAAATATTGCTGTATCTCTTACAGTTAGCTCAATCTGGCCTAGCACACTCGTCCATTAAAGTTCATGTAGCAGCTATAGCTGCATACAGACGTTCAGATGACACACCCTCGCTCTTCTCTTCTCGGCTGATTAAGAGATTTCTAAAGGGGCTTTTCAGGGTTTACCCTCCTTTCAGACCACCACCTCCTTCGTGGAATCTGAATATTGTTCTGGCACAACTGATAAAGCATCCATTTGAACCGATCCACCGTGCTTCCCTCAAATACTTGTCGTGGAAGGTTGCCTTATTGATAGCTTTTACATTAGCTAGGCGGGTCAATGAGGTGCAAGCGCTGTCCATCAAAGAGCCATTCCTGCAGCTTAAACACAATAGACTATTAATGCGCACTAACCCGCATTTTATTCCAAAAGGTTCCGTCAGACTTTCACATGAACGAACCTTTAGTCTTTAAGTCTTTTTTCCCTCATCCATCTACTCCGGCGGAGAGGGCATTACACTCTTCAGACGTGAAAAGATGCGTTCAATTTTATTTGGACAGGACTAAATCTTTTCGGCGCTCTAATCAGCTATTTGTGGCGTACAGTGCTCCTAGGAAGAGGTGCCCGCTATCCAAGCAGAGTATTTCTAGATGGATCGCCTCTGCTATACGCTTTTGCCATCAGGCAGCGGGCAAACCTTTCCAGTCATCTGTGCATGCTCACTCAACGAGAAAAGTCTCATCGTCAGCGGCACTGTTTGCCGGAGTGCCACTACAAGACATATGTAGGGCAGCAACATGGAAGAGCTGTCATACCTTCACTAAGCACTACTGCTTGGAGTCCCTCTCGCACTGAGAGGTAGCAGTGGGCCAGGCGGTTCTCCGGAATCTCTTCAGGTGAAGGTGAGCCATTTCTCCTACATCCCTCCATCCTAGAACAGTTATGCACATTGTTTAAATGCATGTAAGGATAAGAGAACGATATCATAATCACATAAGTAAGTGGGTTTTCAGACATTGATCATGTTACAGTAGTGTCTTATGACAATTTCTATTACTGTTTTGTTCTTCGAATTTCATCATGTATCTTCACAGGTATGTATATGTTCGGTGGCATGTGTAGCTGCAGATACACATGCTGTTCATAGTCCGCCGTCTGGTGTTGGGTCGGAGTGTTACAAGTTGTTTTTCTTCGAAGAAGTCTTTTCGAGTCACAAGACCGAGGGACTCCTCCTCCTTTGTTTCCATTGCGTATGGGCGTCGACTCAATCTTAGATTGTTTTGTTCGATGGCATCTGTCGCTGTAGATACGCATGTTCTGCAATAGCTCGCCATCTGGTGTTGGGCCGGAGTGTTACAAGTTGTTTTTCTTCGAAGAAGTCTTTCGAGTCACGGGACCGAGTGACTCCTCCTTTTGTCTCCATTGCGCATGGGCGTCGACTCCATCTTCGATTGTTTTTTTTCCGCCATCGGGTTCGGACGTGTTCCTGTCGCTCCGAGTTTCGGAACGGAAAATTAGCTAACTTCGGAAGATTTTCGTCGGTATTGTTGCGTTCGGGATCGGCGTACTTAGATTCCACACCGCATCGAAGATCGAAGAGCTCCGGTGCCCTTCGGGGTAGTTTTTCGATCCTCCGTCGGGGCCTGGTCGGCCCGACCGCGTGCTGAAGAACGCCGATGGAACGGACCCCGTTCCGTTTCTGCCCCAAATGCCACAATAAATACCCCTACACAGACCAACACTTGGTCTGCAACCTGTGCCTGTCACCTGAGCACAGCGAAGACACCTGCGAGGCCTGTCGTGCGTTCCGGTCCCGAAAAACACTCCGAGACCGTCGAGCCAGAAGACTTCAGATGGCGTCCGCACCGACAGCCCAACGGGAGTTCGAGGAAGAGGAAGGTACCTTCTCGATCCAAGACTCAGACTCCGAAGGATTCGACGATACACAAACCGTGAGTAAGACGTCGAAATCCACTCAGAAGAACATTTACAAGGCCCAGGGGACGCCACTGCCACCAGGCCATGGCTCGACCCATAAATTCGGTGACCGACCGTCGGCACCGAAAAAGGCCCAAACAGTGCCGAGATCGTCCGACTCCGGTCGAGACACCGGCACGCAGCCTTCTCGGGACCGAGAAAGTGCTGGAGACAAGCCTCGACACCGAGATGCCGGTGTGGACACGGCTCGACGCCGAGACAGCGGCACCGAAACAGATCGACGCCGAGAGGTTTCGGCCCCGAAAAAGAAAAAAGTCACCTCGGAGCCGAAAAAACACGCAGACAGGGTTTCGATGCCGAAACAAACTGCAAGCGACCCAGCTTCAGGCTCTTATACAGAAGAGCACTCGCTAACCTCCCAAATGCAGAAGCATAGGTTTGAGGAAGAGCTACAAGCAACTGATGTGGACCATACGCAAAAGCGTATCTTCATACAGCAGGGGACAGGAAAAATAAGCACCCTTCCCCCCCATTAGGAGAAAGAGAAGGTTGGAGTTCCAGACGGAACAGACACCACAACCAAAAGTGGTGAAAAGAGTTACCCCACCACCCTCTCCTCCGCCCGTGATTAACGTCTCACCAGCACAAACTCCATCACACTCCCCAGCTCACACCACCATGAGCCAGGGTGACCAAGATCAGGACGCATGGGACCTATACGACGCCCCAGTGTCAGATAACAGTCCGGAGGCATACCCTACAAAGCCATCTCCACCAGAAGACAGCACCGCGTATTCTCAAGTGGTGGCTAGAGCAGCACAATTTCACAACGTAAGCCTCCACTCAGAACAGGTCGAGGATGATTTCTTATTCAACACACTCTCCTCCACCCACAGCTCATACCAAAGCCTGCCTATGCTCCCTGGTATGCTCCGGCACGCAAAAGACATCTTTAAGGAGCCGGTCAAAAGTAGGGCAATCACACCAAGGGTGGAAAAAAAGTATAAGGCGCCTCCTACAGACCCGGCTTTCATCACTACACAGCTGCCACCAGACTCTGTCGTTGTAGGAGCAGCTAGGAAAAGGGCCAACTCTCACACATCTGGAGATGCACCACCCCCAGATAAAGAAAGCCGCAAGTTCGATGCAGCTGGTAAAAGAGTCGCAGCACAAGCTGCAAACCAGTGGCGCATCGCGAACTCCCAGGCACTACTTGCGCGCTATGACAGAGCCCACTGGGACAAGATGCAACATCTCATTGAACATCTGCCCAAGGACTTACAAAATAGGGCAAACAAGTGGTTGAGGAGGGACAGACCATCTCCAACAACCAGATACGCTCCTCCATGGACGCTGCAGATACAGCTGCACGGACAATTAATACATCTGTAACTATCAGAAGGCATGCATGGCTCCGAACGTCTGGATTTAAACCAGAGATTCAACAAGCAGTTCTCAATATGCCTTTTAATGAAAAAGAACTGTTCGGTCCAGAAGTGGACACAGCGATTGAGAAACTCAAAAAAGATACGGACACTGCCAAAGCCATGGGCGCACTCTACTCCCCGCAGAGCAGAGGGAATTACAGCACATTCCGTAAAACGCCCTTTCGAGGGGGGTTTCGGGGTCAAAGCACACAAGCCAGCACCTCACAAGCCACACCGTCCAGTTACCAGGGACAGTATAGAGGAGGTTTTCGGGGACAATATAGAGGAGGCCAATTCCCTAGAAATAGAGGAAGATTTCAAAGCCCCAAAGCCCCTACTACTAAACAGTGACTCACAGGTCACTCACCCCCTCCACACAACACCAGTGGGGGGGAGAATAGGTCATTATTACAAAGCATGGGAGGAAATCACTACAGACACTTGGGTTCTAGCAATTATCCAACATGGTTATTGCATAGAATTTCTACTCTTCCCTCCAAACATACCACCAAAAGCACAAAATTTAACAACACACCATTCCAATCTCCTGGAGATAGAAGTGCAGGCACTATTGCAAAAGAATGCAATCGAATTAGTGCCAAACACACAAATAAACACAGGAGTTTACTCACTGTACTTTCTGATACCAAAGAAGGACAAAACACTGAGACCAATCCTAGACCTCAGAGTAGTGAACACTTTCATCAAATCAGACCACTTCCACATGGTCACACTACAAGAAGTATTGCCATTGCTAAAACTACACGACTACATGGCAACTTTAGACCTCAAGGATGCTTATTTCCATATACCAATACACCCATCGCACAGGAAATACCTAAGGTTTGTATTCAAAGGAATACATTACCAATTCAAGGTACTGCCTTTCGGATTAACAACCGCACCAAGAGTCTTTACCAAATGTCTAGCGGTAGTCGCTGCACACATAAGAAGGCAGCAAATACATGTGTTCCCATATTTGTACGACTGGCTAATCAAGGCCCATTCGTTCATAGAGTGCTCAAATCACACAAATCAGATCATACAAACCCTCTTCAAACTCGGGTTCACCGTCAACTTTACAAAATCCAACATTCTGCCGCGCAAGGTACAACAATACCTAGGAGCCATAATAGACACATCAAAGGGAGTAGCCACTCCAAGTCCACAAAGAATTCTAAATTTCAACACCATCATACAACGCATGTATCCAACACAAGATACAGGCAAAGATGGTATTACAACTCCTAGGCATGATGTCATCATGCATAGCCATTGTCCCAAACGCAAGACTGCACATGAGGCCCTTACAACAATGCCTAGCATCACAGTGGTCTCAAGCACAGGGTCACCTTCTAGATCTGGTGTTAATAGACCGCCAAACTTACCTCTCGCTTCTGTGGTGGAACAACATAAATTTAAACAAGGGGCGGCCTTTCCAAGACCCAGTGCCACAATACGTAATAACAACAGATGCTTCCATGACAGGGTGGGGAGCACACCTCGATCAACACAGCATACAAGGACAATGGAACGTACATCAAACAAAACTGCATATCAATCACCTAGAACTTCTAGCAGTTTTTCAAGCACTAAAAGCTTTCCAACCAATAATAGTTCACAAATACATTCTCGTCAAAACAGACAACATGACAACAATGTATTATCTAACCAAGCAGGGGGGGACGCACTCCACGCAGTTAAGCCTGCTAGCACAAAAAATTTGGCATTGGGCAATTCACAACCAAATTCGCCTAATTGCACAGTTTATACCAGGGATCCAAAATCAACTCGCAGACAATCTCTCTCGAGATCACCAACAGGTCCACGAATGGGAAATTCACCCCCAAATTCTGAACACTTATTTCAAACTCTGGGGAACACCTCAGATAGACTTGTTTGCGACAAGGGAGAACGCAAAATGCCAAAACTTCGCATCCAGATACCCACACAAACAATCCCAAGGCAATGCCCTATGGATGAACTGGTCAGGGATATTTGCTTACGCTTTTCCTCCTCTCCCTCTCCTTCCTTACCTGGTAAACAAACTCAGTCAAAGCAAACTCAAACTCATATTGATAGCATCAACTTGGGCAAGGCAACCATGGTACACAACGCTGCTAGACCTATCAGTGGTACCCTGCATCAAATTGCCCAACAGGCCAGATCTGTTAACACAGCACAACCAAAAGATCAGACACCCAGATCCAGCATCGCTGAATCTAGCAATCTGGCTCCTGAAATCCTAGAATTCGGGCACTTACAACTTACCCAAGAATGTATGGAAGTCATAAAACAAGCCAGAAGGCCATCCACCAGGCACTGCTATGCAAGTAAATGGAAAAGGTTTGTTTGCTACTGCCATATTAATCAAATACAACCTTTACACACAACTCCAGAACATGTAGTGGGTTACTTGCTTCACTTACAAAAATCTAACCTAGCTTTCTCTTCCATTAAAATTCACCTTGCAGCAATATCTGCATACCTGCAGACTACCTATTCAACTTCCCTATATAAGATACCAGTCATTAAAGCATTCATGGAGGGCCTTAGGAGAATTATACCACCAAGAACACTACCTGTTCCTTCATGGAACCTAAATGTTGTCCTAACTAGACTTATGGGTCCACCTTTTGAACCCATGCACTCCTGCGACATACAGTTCCTAACCTGGAAGGTGGCATTTCTCATCGCCATTACTTCCCTAAGAAGAGTAAGCGAGATTCAGGCGTTTACAATACAAGAACCTTTTATACAACTACACAAAAATAAAGTCGTCCTAAGGACCAATCCTAAATTTTTGCCAAAGGTTATTTCACCGTTCCATCTAAATCAAACAGTGGAACTTCCAGTGTTCTTTCCACAGCCAGATACCGTAGCTGAAAGGGCACTACATACATTAGATGTCAAAAGAGCATTGATGTATTACATTGACAGAACAAAAAACATCAGAAAGACTAAACAACTCTTTATTGCATTTCAAAAACCTCATGCAGGAAACCCAATTTCAAAACAAGGTATAGCCAGATGGATAGTTAAATGCATCCAAATCTGCTACCTTAAAGCTAAACGACAGCTGCCCATTACACCAAGGGCACACTCAACCAGAAAGAAAGGTGCTACCATGGCCTTTCTAGGAAACATCCCAATGCAAGAAATATGTAAGGCAGCCACATGGTCTACGCCTCACACATTCACCAAGCACTACTGTGTAGACGTGTTATCCGCACAACAAGCCACAGTAGGTCAAGCCGTATTAAGGACATTATTTCAGACTACTTCCACTCCTACAGGCTGATCCACCGCTTTTGGGGAAATAACTGCTTACTAGTCTATGCAGAACATGCGTATCTACAGCGACAGATGCCATCGAACTGAAAATGTCACTTACCCAGTGTACATCTGTTCGTGCCATCAGTCGCAGTAGATTCGCATGTGCCCACCCGCCTCCCCGGGAGCCTGTAGCAGTTTGGAAGTTACCTTCAATTATTTATATATGTATCATCTCAACCTTAAATAGGTGCATACTTAGTCACTCCATTGCATGGGCACTATTACTACAATTCAACTCCTACCTCACCCTCTGCGGGGAAAAACAATCGAAGATGGAGTCGACGCCCATGCGCAATGGAGACAAAAGGAGGAGTCACTCGGTCCCGTGACTCGAAAGACTTCTTCGAAGAAAAACAACTTGTAACACTCCGGCCCAACACCAGATGGCGAGCTATTGCAGAACATGCGAATCTACTGCGACTGATGCCACGAACAGATGTACACTGGGTAAGTGACATTTTCATTTCCCGCCATCGGGTTCGGACGTGTTCCTTTTCGCTCCGTGTTTCGGGACGGAAAGATAGTCATAACTTCGGAAAACTACGTCGGTATTGTTTCGTTCGGTATCGGGTTAGATTAGAATCGACACCGAATCCTGAAGAGCTCCGGTAGCCCTTCGGGGTAATTTCGATCCCCCATCTGGGCCTGGTCGGCCGACCGCATGCAACATCGAGACTGATGGAACGGACCCCGTTCCGATTCTGTCCTAAATGCCACAGTAAATATCCCTATACAGACCAGCATTTGGTCTGTAACTTGTGCCTGTCACCCGAGCACAAGGAAGAAACGTGTGAGGCCTGTCGAGCGTTTCGGTCGAGAAAAACGCTCCGTGACCGAAGAGCCAGACGGTTGCAGATGGCGTCCACGCCGACAGGACAACGAGGGTTCGAGGAACAGGGAGAAGAAGAAGAAGCCTTCTCCATCCATGAATCGGACTCGGAAGAATTCGACGTCGAAGAAACCGTGAGTAAGACGTCGAAGCAAGCACCACACGGGAAAACAGACAAAGCCCAGGGGACGCCACTGCCAACAGGCCATGGCTCAACCCATAAAGTAGGTGACCGTCCATCGGCACCGAAAAAAGGCGAACTGGTGCCGAGGTCGTCTGACTCGGGTCGAGACACAGGCACGCAGCAATCTCGGCACCGAGAAAGTGCTGCAGAAAAGGGTCGACACCGAGACAGCTCCACCGAGGCTGCTCGGCACAGAGACAGCGGCACCGAAGATGGCCGACGCCGAGAAAGTTCGACACCGAAAAAGAGAAAAATCTCGTCGGAGCCGAAAACAACAAAAGACACGGTTTCGGTGCCTAAACGACCAGCAACTGAACTGACGGCCAGTTCGTACTCAGAGGAACAATCACTGTCCTCCCAAATGCGCAAACACAGGTTTGAGGAAGATTTACAAACCACAGATGTAGACCACACCCAAAAGCGGATCTTCATACAAAGTGGTACAGGGAAGATCAGCACTCTTCCCCCAATTAGGAGGAAAAGGAAACTCGATTTCCAACCACAAGAAAAGACACCACAAGCAAAAGTGGTAAAGAAGGTAACTCCACCACCCTCTCAACCACCGGTAACTCATACATCACCGGCACAGACTCCGTCACATTCACCAGCTCATACCACTATGAGCCAAGATGACCAGGATGCGTGGGATCTCTGACGCCCCAGTATCAGACAATAGCCCAGAGTCGTACCCTACTAAGCCCTCCCCACCTGAAGACAGTACAGCGTATGCACAGGTGGTAGCTAGGGCAGCAGAGTTCCATAACGTGTCTTTACACTCAGAGCCTGTCGAGGATGACTTCCTCTTCAACACCCTCTCCTCCACCCATAGCAATTATCAAAGCCTCCCTATGCTCCCGGGAATGCTAAGGCACGCTAAACAGATCTTTAAAGAACCTGTCAAAAGCAGAGCAATAACTCCAAGGGTGGAGAAGAAATATAAAGCACCGCCCACGGACCCTGCTTTTATCACATCACAACTGCCACCAGATTCAGTTGTCGTAGGAGCAGCTCGTAAAAGAGCCAACTCGCACACATCAGGCGACGCACCACCTCCAGACAAGGAGAGCCGCAAGTTCGACACAGCTGGGAAAAGGGTTGCAGTACAAGCTGCAAACCAGTGGCGCATCGCTAACTCGCAGGCGCTCCTAGCGCGATATGACAGAGCCCATTGGGACGAGATGCAGCATCTCATCGAGCATCTACCCAAAGAATTCCAGAAACGGGCAAAACAAGTGGTTGAGGAGGGACAAAATATCTCCAACAACCAAATACGTTCCTCTATGGATGCAGCGGATACAGCTGCAAGAACAATAAATACTGCAGTAACCATAAGGAGGCACGCATGGTTGCGCACATCCGGCTTCAAACCCGAGATACAACAGGCAGTGCTCAATATGCGGTTCAATGAACAACAATTGTTTGGACCCGAAGTGGACACGGCAATTGAAAAATTGAAAAAAGATACTGACACAGCTAAGGCCATGGGCGCACTCTATTCCCCGCAGGGCAGAGGCACTTTTGGCACGTTTCGCAAAACAACCTTCAGAGGGGGGTTTCGAGGTCAAACCACACAAGCTAGTACCTCACAAACAACACCGTCTACCTACCAGGGACAGTACCAAAGGGGAGGCTTTCGGGGCCAATACAGAGGGGGACAATTCCCTAGAAACCGGGGAAAATTTCAGGGTCCCAAGACCCCACCAACCAAACAGTGAAGTCACTCAACCCCTTCACACAACACCAGTGGGGGGAAGACTAAGCCAGTTCTACAAATTTTGGGAGGAGATAACAACAGACACTTGGGTCTTAGCAATTATCCGTCATGGCTATTGCATAGAATTTCTCCAACTCCCTCCAAACGTCCCACCAAAAACACAGAATATGTCAAAACAGCATTTAGACCTTCTACAACTAGAAGTTCAAGCATTACTGCAAAAAGACGCAATAGAATTAGTACCAGGTCCACAAAAGAACACAGGAGTTTACTCACTGTACTTTCTAATACCAAAAAAAGACAAAACACTGAGACCAATCTTAGATCTCAGAACACTAAACACCTACATCAAATCGGAACACTTTCACATGGTCACGCTACAGGACGTATTACCACTGTTGAGACAACAAGACTACATGACAACCTTAGATCTAAAAGACACGTATTTCCACATACCGATACATCCCTCGCACAGGAAATACCTAAGGTTCGTATTCAAGGGAATACATTACCAATTCAAAGTGTTGACGTTCGGTATAACAACCGCACCGAGAGTCTTTACAAAATGTCTAGCAGTAGTAGCTGCACATATCAGAAGGCAGCAAATACACGTGTTCCCCTACCTAGACGATTGGCTAATTAAGACCAACTCCCTAACAAAGTGTTCACACCACACAGATTATGTCATACAAACCCTCTACAAACTAGGGTTCTCCATCAACTATACAAAGTCACACATTCTGCCGTGCCAAACACAGCAATACTTGGGAGCGACAATCAACACAACAAAAGGGATAGCCACTCCAAGTCCACAAAGGGTTCAAAATGTTTACAAAGTCATACAAGCCATGTATCCAACACAAAAAATACATGCAAAGATGGTGTTAAAACTCCTAGGCATGATGTCCTCATGCATAGCCATTGTCCCAAACGCAAGATTGCACATTAGGCCCTTACAACAGTGCCTAGCATCACAATGGTCACATGCACAGGGTCACCTTCTAGATCTGGTGTTGATAGACCGCCAAACATACATCTCGCTTCTATGGTGGAACAGTATAAATTTAAACAAAGGGCGGCCTTTCCAAGACCCAGTGCCACAATACGTGATAACTACAGATGCTTCCATGACAGGGTGGGGAGCACACCTCAATCAACACAGCATCCAAGGACAATGGGACGTACATCAAAGAAGGTTTCATATAAATCACCTCGAATTGTTAGCAGTATTCCTAGCGTTGAAAGCATTTCAACCCATCATAATCCACAAATACATTCTTGTCAAAACAGACAACATGACAACAATGTATTATCTAAACAAACAGGGGGGAACACACTCGACACAGCTGTGTCTCCTAGCACAAAGGATATGGCAGTGGGCAATTCACAACCACATTCGCCTAATAGCACAGTTTATTCCAGGGATCCAGAATCAACTAGCAGACAACCTCTCTCGAGATCACCAACAAGTCCACGAATGGGAGATTCACCCCCAAATTCTAAACACTTACTTCCACATTTGGGGAACACCTCAAATAGACCTATTTGCAACAAAGGAGAACGCAAAATGCCAAAACTTCGCATCCAGGTACCCACACCAGCAGTCTCAAGGCAATGCTCTATGGATGAATTGGTCAGGGATATTTGCGTACGCTTTTCCCCCTCTCCCTCTTCTTCCATATCTAGTAAACAGATTGAGTCAAAACAAACTCAAACTCATACTAATAGCACCTACATGGGCAAGACAACCTTGGTATACAACACTACTAGACCTGTCAGTAGTGCCTCATGTCAAACTACCCAACAGACCAGATCTGTTAACACAGCACAATCAACAGATCAGGCATCCAAACCCAGCATCGCTGAATCTAGCAATTTGGCTCCTGAAATCCTAGAATTTGGACACAAACCTCACACAAGAATGTATGGAGGTCATAAAACAAGCTAGAAGGCCATCCACTAGACACTGCTATGCAAGTAAATGGAAAAGATTTGTTTGCTACTGCCATAATAATCAAGTTCAACCATTACATGCATCTCCAACAGATATAGTAAAATACTTAATACATTTGCAGAAATCAAATCTGGCCTTCTCTTCCATAAAGATACATCTCGCAGCAATATCTGCATACCTGCAGATTACTCATTCAACTTCACTGTTTAGAATACCTGTCATTAAAGCATTTATGGAAGGCCTAAAAAGAATTATACCACCAAGAACACCACCTGTTCCTTCATGGAACCTCAACATTGTCTTAACAAGACTCATGGGTCCACCTTTCGAACCCATGCATTCTTGCGAAATACAATACCTAACGTGGAAAGTTGCATTTCTCATTGCCATTACATCTCTAAGAAGAGTAAGTGAAATTCAGGCGTTTACTATACAGGAACCATTTATTCAAATACACAAAAATAAGGTAGTTCTAAGAACCAATCCAAAATTCTTGCCAAAAGTTATCTCACCGTTTCACTTAAATCAAACAGTAGAACTACCAGTGTTCTTTCCACAGCCAGACTCAATAGCTGAAAGGGCACTACATACATTAGACATCAAAAGAGCACTAATGTACTACATTGACAGAACAAAACTAATTAGGAAAACAAAACAACTATTTATTGCATTTCAAAAACCTCATACAGGAAACCCAATATCAAAACAAGGTATAGCCAGATGGATAGTTAAGTGCATCCAAACCTGCTACCTTAAAGCAAAGAGAGAGCTGCCTGTTACACCAAAGGCACACTCAACCAGAAAGAAAGGCGCTACCATGGCCTTCCTAGGAAATATTCCAATGAACGAAATATGTAAGGCAGCAACATGGTCTATGCCTCACACATTTACTAAGCACTACTGTGTAGACGTGCTATCTGCACAACAAGCCACAGTAGGTCAAGCGGTACTAAGAACTTTATTTCAAACTACTTCCACTCCTACAGGCTGAACCACCGCTTTTGGGGAGATAACTGCTTACTAGTCTATGCACAGCATGTGTATCTGCAGCTACACATGCCACCGAACGGAAAATGTCACTTACCCAGTGTACATCTGTTCGTGCCATTAGTCGCTGCAGATTCACATGCGCCCACCCGCCTCCCCGGGAGCCTGTAGCCGTTTGGAAGTAATCTCCAACATTTGTACATTTGTAAATATATTACCTTAACCTTTATTTTGTACATACTTATTCATTCCATTGCATGGGCACGATTACTAACATACACAACTCCTACCTCACCCTCAGCGGGGAAAACAATCTAAGATGGAGTCGACGCCCATGCGCAATGGAAACAAAGGAGGAGGAGTCCCTCGGTCTCGTGACTCGAAAAGACTTCTTCGAAGAAAAACAACTTGTAACACTCCGACCCAACACCAGACGGCGGACTATGCACAGCATGTGAATCTGCAGCGACTAATGCCACGAACAGATGTACACTGGGTAAGTGACATTTTCCTTCTCCAGTATTGGAATCTTTCATAGATTCACATGCGACCCACCCGCCTCCCCGGAGAAGCTCACTTCACCTCTTTCTTTCTATTTATACATATATTCAACATAATATAAGCACTTGTGCTTGGAAAATCTGAGGTGCTAGAGCTTCTCTCAGGAGGTTCTGAAGGGTGCTGTCGCCTGATTGCTGGAGGATCAGGTTTGGTCCTTTTCACAAAATGACTGATAGACTATGAAATTGAAGAGGCCTAGGGCCTTTTTTCTCTTCGATATGTTTTAACTTTACTTGTGAAAATTGTACCGGGACTCCCATCTCTGCGACGGTGAATGATTCAAGCATGTGAATCTATGGAAGATTCCAATACTGGAGAACTACAGTTACAGGTAAGTAACTTATTTTCTTCCTACACTTGTGATGAGACATATATGAATTGTGTCTTTCTCTGGAATGTTTGTGTTAGCTTTCAGATTCTCAAAAGTGCCCCTTTCCAGTCAGCTGTATGTTGCTCTATTTTCTGATGGCTGTGAAACTAAGTAACATCCATTTTGTATATAGAAATGTTCTTTCTTTCGTTATTGACATCCAGATGCTTTTTTGGAGCGGTGTTTGTCACTTTCAACTTCTAAAACATTTGTTTTGAGGTGTTTTCAGAGGAGGCTGTGCTCTGGCAGAGTTAAACTTTTGAGGTTCAATGTCCTTTATTTTTTATAAAGACACTGCTAGTGGTGCTCTAAAGCAGCTGGTTTGTGGTGTATGGTGCCTTAGAAAACAATAAGGAAATTGTTTGAAAAGAAGTGTTCGAGGGTTCCCTAAAAGTGGGAGGTTTTGTGATGGATACAGGTCAAAGAAATGTGTAACACAGAAAGAATTAATGCTGCAAGTATGAAATATTTCCTTTGTAACCACATGCCTTCACTTGACTGAGTGTTTTAATCGTGGTTTGCATTGTATCTAAGTGTTTAGAGTGTGTAAACCGGAGGTTAATTGGATTTTGCCGCCAAGAGATAATTGGATTGCATATGCTTACAAAGTTTAGTATATATTGTCTATACTGAAGTATCTGCAATGTATGTGCATTTCATAATGCAGTACTTAATTAACTCATAGCAGCAAGTATGTAATCATCTTCCATACTTACATTTTTACAGGAAGAAGAAAATCGAAGTAGATCCCCCAGAAACAGAAAGTCAAGAAAAGAATAATAATATGGATATTAATAATAGTAGTTGACTGAATCTGCAAAGGAGAAGGAAGGAAAATCCAATTTCGATATGGTGCAGGGTGGGGAAGAGAGAAGAACCTTGGACATCATAAACTGAAACACCAAAACTATTAGACATTGCCATGCACAGGTTCAAATCGAACTCCATGCAGTATAATCACTAGTGTCTAGCACTAAATATTTGCAATCATGTGTGATGAGAACATCATTCCTGTGAGACAAATGCATTTACTATTAACTGGCTTTGACTTAACTCTGGATTCTGGAGTGTAATCTAAGAAGTTAACATACACTTGGATTTCTGAGAGCTTTGTTTATGTTTTTTCCTAAGAGAAACGAGCAAATAAAAATAGGATAGTTTTGCCAAAATGTTCCTAACCATATTTAATTATATGTGTTGCAGAAACAGGAAGAAGGGATGGCAGTTACATTACTGATCATAGAAATGAGTTCTTAGTAAGTAGGTTAATATGTTTAGTAACAATTGAGATTTCCCAAATTGAAGATTATTCAGCATAGGAATTCTCTATTGAAGTTTGCCTGTTGAAGTGGTCACAAAATGAGGTTCCGTTTGTTTAAAACAAAAATGTTTCCCTGTTAAAGTTAAGAATGCCGGCGATTAAAAGGTTGGAGTGTTAGAAATTAATTAGGTAGGAAGCATTGCATGACCCAGTCACAGTGAGTGTATGCACCTCTGTTCCCCTGAACAGAGCACAGCTGGTTAACAAGCAATGCATGACCCAATCAGTGGTAGTGTGGGTCTCTGTTCCTCTGGACAGAGCACAGCTGCATCATGACGTGGCCTATGCATGACATCTATGGTACTTCTCGACTGTCAGTGTTCTCGTTTTGCATGAGAGGGCTCTTAGGGTTGTCAAAGTGCAGGCTTCACACTGGATTTGTGCTCTTTCCCTGAGTGTTTGGATGTATGTTAGATAAACATATATGTGTATATGAATTCCAGCTTTGTGTGGTTTCTCTACTTGTACAGCAGTTATGACAAAGCTGCTGCTTATATTTTTTCTCCTTGCTTTGAATAGCTAGAGATGTGCTATGTTGGTTAACTATTTAGGCTCCATTTGAATTCCATTTCCAACCTTAGCCATTGGAAACAGTGCTCTTTGACATGTCTGCCATCTCATTACAGATATCAGCTGTAAAGTAGGAACCACTTCATCAAAAACTGTATTTTTATTAATTGTGTTTATTTCTTCCTTTGTGTTAAGCTTTGTTCAGAATTCAGTTTGTCCTTCCTTCTGATATTACTTTTGAGACAGATATGTTTTTTAGTTTGAAGACTTTTATTCAGTTTTTGATGGCTGAATTGCAGCTTTTCTCTCTGATCCTGTAATCCACTTGGAAGCAGTATTCTGGTCTATGCCCTGCAAACCATACCATTTCCCGTCAAACCACTCTCCCCCTTTTTACACTGGTTTTGAAACCCTGCTCTTGGGGAGCACACAATTGGTGTAAGCCATAATGCTTAAAGCAAGCTGTTGAATTTCTTGCTTAGAGGCAGGGTCCGAAGTATTTCCTGGGGTGGGCTAGTGCCTCACGTTCGCCTAGATTTGTGTATGTAACTGTTCAAAGTTTGTTCCATGTGCTCTTAAATGTAACATCATAAATTATATTGTGAATGTAGGGGTCCAAGTCCAAATACAGATTAAATCTTTTAATAAAAAGGGCAGTTGATGACTCTTTAATGTATTAGCATATACATTCACTTGCATTTGCAGAAGAAAACATTTTCTGTACACACAAAGTAAATGGGGCTGTTCACTTAAACTTCAGGGTGTGGGAGTTGTGATGTGTTTTCCTGGAAAACCACAAAGATTAGATTATCACATTACCAAATGGGCGCACACAGTGATGGCCAATCATGTGCACTAAAAAGAACACATGAAGTAAGGTTGCTTCATGGCACAGGCAAGGTGTATGATAAGCACAGGTACTGACAGTAAGAACCCCAGTGCTAGATTCTTTCGTCTTCAAGATCTTTGAGGGCATAGCCATATGGAGATTCAAGATAGGCAGTTATCCGGTATTGGATCTTTCATAAATTCACATGCTTGAATCATCCCTGTCGCCCAAGTGGGTACCTTAGGAAAGCAGTAAGTAAGAATAACGATAAGCTATGATGCTAGCAAACTTAAACATATAGCCTATCCATGTCCTTTTGAAAAAAGAACCAAACTTGACCTGTGACCAATCAGGCGCCAGCACCCTCTAGAATATTCGCAAGAGAGGCTCCTTACCGCAGATTTTCTACCGCATGCCGTGTGAAAGGAGTCTCCCAGAGCTCTGCTCAGTTTTTGTTTTTTTTTTCCTGTCAGAACAACTTTCTGTCTCAGAATATGTCTAATACTACCAGGAAAGGCCTTTTTCACCCTTGTAAAGCCTGTGGCAAGAAAAGGCTCCATGTGGATTATCCACATAAAGATAGTCTGTACTGCCCGTATCCCAAACATCAGGTAAAAGACTGCTAAATTTGCTGCATCTTCTCTGCTAAAACTCTGAGGGACAGAGAAGGAAGACTTCTAATATGATTACAGGCAAAATCCTGTACTTCAGGTGAGGAGAGTGACCTGGACCCGAAGCCTCAAAAAAGGCCTATATCTTCTGACCTGGGGCAGGAATCGCCACAAGGCCCACCATAAAGACCCTTCCAACACCTTATCAGGGTCTGCCTCCTCCCAGCCATACTCTCCTCCTTGCAAGGAGAAGTCCCAGCAACATTCTCCTTCCTCGGAGCCGTTGATGTCCAAAACGGTACCACTTATATGGAAGTCAACAGCACTATGGTAGACGATCATATTGAGGACTACCACCGTTACTGTCAACTAGACCTTCATAGACTATGATAACGTCAACGTCCATTTTGAAAGCTCCAATCTCATTGGCACGGGTGAGTAAGACCATGGACACCATGGACTTGACAGCATAAAAAAAAAAAAAACCTTAATCAGTGGGATCTGTTGGGGCGATCTCCTGCACCGTTAACGACTCAATCTTTGACAAAGATATCTGAGATGCCTTCATCAGCGAAGGCATTGTTGGCGAGGACATCGTCGACGGAAGCAACTTAATCAACAAAGACACTGTCGACAACAACACCGTTGACAAGACAGTCAACGGTAGCCCCATCGACGAGACCATCATCGTCAACGCCATCATCATCATCAACACAGTCGTCGACAATACCATCATCAACAATGGCGATAACTACTACCACTAAAGATACAATACCTCAAAGCAATATGGTCCCTATCCCTGCTGGTTCTCCTGAGCTTCAGACAATAGTCAGGATCACAACACTTTCCAGGTCTTCCTTGCATCCGGAAGATAAATCCCCTAGTAAGGTAACTACATTAGTACCTAGCCACTTGCTGGTCTGGGAAGAGTCTGAGGATGAAGGGCCTTTCAGGGGCGCAGATATCCCATCACAGTTGGACATCAAATACCAGGATGATGGTCATGAGTAGGAACACCAGCAATATCAAACCTATTCACATCATAGACACATAGATGAAGCCTTACTATCCATCAAGATGGATACAGAGACTGCTCGTTCTCTGGGTACTATACAATACAAGAAGCAGCCCGTTCAGGGAGTCCAAGGAAGAGGTTTCTCTTCTTTTCAGGGTACCTACCATAGTACCAAGAGCCCCAGTACAGGCCAGCATATCAGCAGTCTTACTGGCAGCCATCTACAGGGCAGAAGAAAACCGGCAACCCTCCCCCCAAGGTTGGGAACAAAGCTGTAAACAATGATCCTCATTGGGTGCCAGCTACAGTTCAATGATTCCCACAAATCAATCCAGTGGATGCAAACTTCTCAAATTATCAACAGAATTGGGAAAGGATAACATCAGACAAATGGGTGTTGGATATAGTGACTCATGGTCATATGCTAGAATTTGTACAGAAACCACCAAACCCACCCTCCTGTGAAAACACATTCCCTTTATCTTCGCTTACTAAAGCAAGAAGTGTTCCCAATGCTCTCCAAGGGTGCGATAGAAGAGGTCCCTCTTCATCAGATATGCAGGGGTTTTTACTTTTAGTTCTTTCTGATAAGAAAGAAGTCTTGGAGAATGGAGACCCATCTTAGACCTCAGACAGTTAAATTCCTGTGGAAACAATCCTTTCGTATGATCACCCTGTTAGATATCCTCCATCTTCTCAATAGTGGAGATCACACAACGTTGTTGGATCTCCAAGATGCCTATTTCCACATCCCCATACACTCCAGGCATTGCAAATACCTTTACTTTACCATAGCCGGTACCCATTATCTATTCTGTTCGGATTAAAGTCAGCACCAAGAATTTTCACAAAGTGTCTTGCACCTGTGGCGGCTACTCTCCGCAACAAAGGTTTTTCAATTTTCCGGTATTTAGATGATTGGTTGATAAAGGCACCAACTCCGCAACAGGCCTCCAATGCCACCACACCTGTCTAGCCTTATTTCACAGTCTAGGTCTGACTGTAAATCATCAGAAATCATCCACTATTCCAACACACAAGATCATCTTTTTGGGATCAAAACTCGACAAAAACAAGGCTTATCTTTCAATAGGAAGATAACGAGCTTTCCAACATGGTTCTCACGATCTCAAAAAGAAAGTCTTTTTCAGTGAGAGCATTCAAGTCACTTCTAGGAATGATTTCCTCGTCAATCAACCTGGTCCATCTGGCGAGACTAAAAATTAGACCATTACAAAAGGAATCGCAACTGCAGTGGATCCAGTCTCAAGGGTCCTTCGAAGACTTGATCAAAATCATAACAAGGATGGTGGAAAGCCTGTGGTGGTGATCTCAAACCAGCCCTATCTCTCAGGGGTTAATTTTCCTGACTCCAATACCAGATTTCATAATAACAATGGACGCTTCTCTGGAAAGCTGGGGAGGTTATTAGCAAGACGTGCATTCAAGGGAAATGGTCCGATTCTCAGAAGAAAATGCACATAAATCTGTTGGAGTTGAAAGCAATCTCTTACTCTGAAAGCTTTCCTCCCTCGGATTTCAGGATCCTCAATGTTGATCAGTACAGGTAACACAAGAAGCATGTATTATGTCAACAAACGGAGAGGAGCACTCTCTCTCCCCCTCTCAAGAGAAGCCCAGTCTCTCTGGGGAATGGCTCACTCTCCACAAAATTTCTCTGAGAGCGGAGCACATACCAGGTATCAACAACATCCTTTCAGACTCTCTCAGCAGGTGGGACGACAGTTGCCACAAATAGGAGCTCAATCTGAAAGAAGTAGACAAGATCTTTCGATGGTGGGGACAACCAGCCCAAGATCTTTTTGCCACCAACGAGAATGCCAAATGGCACTTTTACGCCAGTCAATTCCCACTCCTGGGTCATGGGGGAATGCTCTTTCGATGCAATGACCCGGGATCTTTGCATAGGTTCTCCCTCCCCCAATTCCCATTGATCCCCAGACTTCTCAAGAAGAGGAAAATAGGTTTGCCAGTTCATACTCATAGCACCCAGGTGTCCCAGACAGATTGGTACATGGAACTCATTCTTTTGTCGGTGGCAAATCCCATACGGCTTCCCAGCAAACACAACCTACTAATGAAGAACCAAGGGCAGATATTTCATCTAGAACCAGCCTCTCTCCAATTGCACACATGGCTCTGGAGTTCCATGAGTTCCAGGGCATGAACATTGATCAAGAATGCAAAGTAATTATTTCTAGAGCATGGGCTGAGAGTACAAAAAAGACTAAAAGGGTCAAGTGGTGAAGATTTTGTAATGTGGTGCCAGCAAAACAATGTGCATCCATTGGAGGCTCTACCAGAGCAAATTATAACATGCCGCAGTTAAGGTTTACCTCGCAGCAATATCCTCATACAGATGTTCTACAAATGCACCCTCGCTAGTTTCATCCAGGCTCAAAACAATTTATGAATGGATTGTTTTGCACTTTTCCGACGGTGCGACCACCTCCTCCTCAATGGCATCTAAATATTGTCCTTTCACAATTAATGAAAGTGCTGTTTAAGCCCACACACAGAGCGGATCTGAAGTATCTCACATGGAAGGTGGCAACTCTCCTTGCACTTACCTCCACTAGGAGAGGCAGTGGCATACAGGCATTTACCACCAATGAGCCCTTTCTCACTTTCTCCGATGACTTTATTCTTCTCAGAAGAAACCCAAGATAAAGTCCTAAGGTGCCTTCATCTTTTCACCTAAACGAACCGTTGATATTGAGAACTTTCTTCCTAAACCCATCGACCATGGCCGAAAAAACTCTCCACACACTGTATATCAAACAATGTTTGAAATTCTACCTCCAGCGTACTAAACAGTTCCGTAAGTCAGACCAACTACTAGTATCTTATGGCCAAGGTCGTCAGGATGCAGGAGTCACTAACGCAACAAAAGCCCAATAGATTGCATCCACCATTCAGTTTTGTCATACAGAGGCTGGGAAACCACTAACCAACCAACTTAAAGCACACTCTACAAGAGCAGTTGCTCTGTTTTAAGGCATCACCTTAGATAAGATATGCCAAGCTGCAACGTGGAAGACTACACATTCTTTTGCATAGCATTACTGTTTTGAATCAGCACAATGCAGCGATTCATGTGTGGGACAGCCTGTTCTGTGGCATCTATTTCATTAAGGTGAGCCTCATTAGAATTTAACATACCATTTTTTCTGATATATATATATATATATATATATATATATATATATATATATATATATATATATATATATATATATATATATATATATATGTTCGATGGCGTGTAGCTGCAGATACACGTGCTGTGCACATCCCGCCATCTGGTGTTGGGCTCGGAGTGTTACAAGTTGTGTTTCTTCGAAGAAGTCTTTTCGAGTCACGAGACCGAGGGACTCCTCCCATTTTGACTTCATTGCGCATGGGCGTCGACTCCATCTTAGATTGTTTTTTTTCCGCCATCGGGTTCGGACGTGTTCCTTTTCGCTCCGTGTTTCGGGTCGGAAAGTTAGTTAGAATCTCGGAAAAAACTTTGGTATTGTTTGCGTTCGGTATCGGGTTAGTTACAACAGATCGACACCGAATTTAGAAGAGTTCCGGTGGCCCTTTGGGGTTTTTTCGAACCCCCGTCGGGGCCTGGTCGGCCCGGCCACGTGTGAATTCAAGGCTGATGGAACGGATCCCATTCAGCTTCTGTCCAAAATGCCATAACAAGTATCCGTATACGGATCAGCATCTGGTCTGTAACTTGTGCTTGTCCCCAGAGCACAAGGAAGATACTTGTGAGGCCTGTCGAGCGTTTCGGTCCAGAAAGACGTTGAGACCGAAGAGCCAGAAGACTGCAGATGGCGTCGACAGAACAAGAGCGTTTCGAGGAAGAAGAGGAAGCTTTCTCTATCCACGAATCGGACCCTGAAGAGCTCGAGGCTGAAGAAACGCCGAAAACCGTGAGTAAGACGTCGAAACATAAGACTCACGAGAAGTCAACAAGAGCCCAGGGGACGCCACCTCCAACAGGCCATGGCTTAACCCAAAAAAGCGGTGACCGAGCCAAGGCACCGAAAAAGGGCACGCTGGTGTCGAAGTCATCCGACTCCGGTCGAGATACCGCCACACAGCAATCTCGGACCCGAGACATCGGCTCTGCGAAATTTCGGCACCGTGACAGCGGCACCGAACAAATTCGGCACCGAGACACCACCACGCCGAAAATTACAAAGGTTTCTTCGGAGCCTAAAAAGACCTCCGAAAAAGTTTCGGTTCCGAAACATCCAGCCTCGGAGCCGAGAACAGGTTCCTATACAGAGGAACAAGGATTAGCCTCACAAATGAAAAAACATAGATTTGGAGAGGAACTTCAAGCTGTAGAGCCAGACTATACTCAAAGGAGGCTCCACATTCATCAAGACACAGGGAAGATAACCAATCTTCCTCCAATTAAAACAAAAAGAAAACTTGCCTTTCACGAAAAGGACAAGGAGCCACAGGCAAAGGTGGCAAAGAAAACAACTCCACCACCTTCTCCACCACCATCAGTGCACACATCACCAGTAGCAACTCCTCCACTGATGCACTCCCCGACTCATACTGCCATGAGTCAAGATGATCCCGATGCATGGGACCTTTACGATGCTCCAGTATCGGACAACAGCCCAGACTCGTACCCTACCAGGCCGTCCCCTCCTGAGGACAGTACATCTTACACACAGGTGATCGCAAGGGCAGCTGCTTTCCATAACGTCACCTTGCATTCAGAACCAATTGAGGATGACTTCTTGTTTAACACGCTAACCTCCACTCATAGCCAGTACCAAAGACTACCTATGCTCCCAGGAATGCTAAAACATTCAAAACAAATCTTTCAGGATCCTGTTAAAGGCCGAGCCATAACTCCAAGGGTGGAGAAAAAGTACAAGCCACCGCCAACAGATCCTGTTTATATTACAACGCAATTAACTCCAGACTCAGTAGTTGTCGGGGCAGCTCGTAAGAGAGCAAACTCTCATACCTCGGGAGACGCACCACCTCCAGACAAAGAGAGTCACAAATTTGATGCTGCGGGCAAAAGGGTTGCAGCACAAGCAGCAAACCAATGGCGCATTGCCAATTCACAAGCGCTTTTGGCAAGATATGACAGAGCTCACTGGGATGAGATGCAACATTTGATAGAACACTTACCCAAGGAGTTCCAAAAAAGAGCACAACAAGTGGTGGAAGAAGGACAAAGTATCTCTAATAATCAGATACGGTCTTCAATGGATGCAGCAGATACGGCTGCAAGGACAGTAAATACTGCAATAACAATAAGAAGGCACGCATGGCTCCGCACGTCGGGTTTCAAGCCGGAAATTCAACAAGCCGTGCTAAATATGCCATTTAATGAACAGCAGTTGTTTGGGCCGGAAGTCGACACTGCTATTGAGAAACTCAATAAAGACACTAATACGGCAAAAGCCATGGGCGCACTCTACTCCCCGCAGAGCAGAGGCACCTTTCGCAAAACACCTTTTAGGGGAGGGTTTCGAGGACAACCTACAGAAACCACAACATCACAAACAAGGCCCACTTACCAAAGCCAATATCAGCGGGGAAGTTTTCAGGGGCAATATAGAGGGGGACAATTCCAAAGAAGTAGAGGAAAATTCCAAAGCCCCAAAAGTCCTCAAAATAAGCAGTGACTCACAAGTCACACATCCCCATCACATAACACCTGTGGGGGGAAGATTAAGCCAATTTTACAAACATTGGGAGGAGATAACAACAGATACTTGGGTACTAGCAATTATGCAGCATGGTTATTGCATAGAATTTCGCGAATTCCCTCCAACAGTCCCACCGAAAACACACAGTATGTCGAAACAACATATAAATCTTCGAGGATTAGAAGTTCAAGCATTGCTCCAAAAAGAAGCAATAGAATTAGTACCAAAACAAGAACTAAACGAAGGAGTTTACTCACTGTACTTTCTGATACCCAAAAAAGACAAAACTCTAAGACCTATCCTAGATCTCAGAATATTAAATACATACATCAAATCAGACCATTTTCACATGGTTACATTACAAGAAGTAATCCCACTGCTCAAACAACAAGACTACATGACAACACTGGATCTAAAGGATGCAAATTTCCATATACCAATACATCCTTCACACAGGAAGTACCTAAGGTTTGTATTCCAAGGGATACATTACCAATTCAAAGTGTTGCCATTCGGAATAACAACTGCGCCAAGAGATTTTACAAAATGTCTAGCAGTAGTAGCTGCACATATCAGAAGGCAGCAAATACATGTGTTCCCGTACCTAGACGATTGGTTAATCAAAACCAACACGCAAAAACTGTGTTCACAACACACAAATTACGTCATAGAAACCCTACACAAACTAGGTTTCTCAATCAGTTACTCAAAGTCACACCTTCTGTGTCAAACACAGCAATACCTAGGAGCAACAATCAACACAGTAAAAGGAATTGCCACTCCAAGTCCACAAAGAGTCCAAACATTCCAAAATGTCATACAAGCCATGTATCCAAACCAAAAGATACAGGTCAAATTAGTAATGAAACTCCTAGGCATGATGTCCTCATGCATAGCCATTGTCCCAAACGCAAGGTTGCACATGCGGCCCTTACAACAGTGCCTACCATCACAGTGGTCACAGGCACAGGGTAAACTTCTAGATCTGGTGTTGATAGACCGCCAAACATACATCTCGCTTCAATGGTGGAACAGTATAAATTTAAACCAAGGGCGGCCTTTTCAAGACCCAGTGCCACAATACGTAATAACGACAGATGCATCCATGACAGGGTGGGGAGCACACCTCAATCAGCACAGCATCCAAGGACAATGGGACATTCAGCAAAAACAGTTTCATATAAACCACTTAGAACTGTTAGCGGTATTTCTAGCTCTGAAAGCATTTCAACCCATAATAACCCACAAATACACTCTTGTCAAAACAGACAACATGACAACAATGTATTACCTAAACAAACAGGGAGGAACACACTCGACACAGTTGTGTCTCCTAACACAAAAAATATGGCATTGGGCGATTCACAACCACATTCGCCTAATAGCGCAATTTATTCCAGGGATTCAGAATCAGTTAGCAGACAATCTCTCTCGGGATCACCAACAGATCCATGAATGGGAAATTCACCCCCAAATACTGAACACTTACTTCAGAATGTGGGGAACGCCACAAATAGATCTATTTGCAACAAAAGAAAACTCAAAATGCCAAAACTTCGCATCCAGGTACCCACAACATCAGTCTCCGGGCAATGCACTATGGATGAACTGGTCAGGGATATTTGCGTACGCTTTTCCCCCTCTCCCACTTCTCCCATATCTAGTAAACAAGTTGAGTCAAAACAAACTCAAACTCATACTAATAGCACCAACATGGGCAAGGCAACCTTGGTACACAACACTACTAGACCTTTCAGTAGTACCTCATATCAAACTGCCAAACAGACCAGATCTGTTAACACAACCCAAACAACAGATCAGACATCCAAATCCAGCATCGCTGAATCTAGCAATTTGGCTCCTGAAATCCTAGAATTCGGCACTTAGACCTCACACAGGAATGTATGGAGGTCATAAAACAGGCTAGAAAACCTACCACTATACACTGTTATGCAAATTAGTGGAAAAGATTTGTTTATTACTGCCATAATAATCAAATTCAACCTTTACACACATCTGCAAAAGAGATAGTAGGATACTTACTACATTTGCAGAAATCTAAACTAGCTTTCTCTTCCATTAAAATACATCTTACGGCAATTTCAGCTTACCTGCAAATTACGCACTCAACTTCATTATTTAGGATACCAGTTATAAAAGCGTTTATGGAAGGCCTAAAGAGAATTATACCACCAAGGACACTACCGGTTCCTTCATGGAACCTCAACATTGTCTTAACACGACTCATGGGTCCACCTTTTGAGCCCATGCACTCTTGTGAAATGCAATACTTAACGTGGAAAGTTGCATTTTTAATTGCCATCACATCTCTAAGAAGAGTGAGTGAAATTCAAGCATTTACCATTCAAGAACCATTTATTCAAATACACAAAAATAAAGTTGTTCTACGGACCAATCCTAAATTTTTACCAAAAGTAATCTCACCGTTCCACTTGAATCAAACGGTAGAATTACCAGTGTTCTTCCCACAGCCAGATTCTGTAGCTGAAAGAGCACTACATACATTAGACATCAAAAGAGCACTAATGTACTACATTGACAGAACAAAACTAATTCGAAAGACAAAACAACTATTTATCGCCTTTCAAAAACCTCATACAGGAAATCCAATTTCAAAACAAGGCATTGCTAGATGGATAGTTAAGTGCATTCAAACATGCTATCTTAAAGCTAAAAGAGAACTGCCTATTACACCAAAGGCACACTCAACCAGAAAGAAAGGTGCTACCATGGCCTTTCTAGGAAATATTCCAATGAACGAAATATGTAAGGCAGCAACATGGTCTACGCCTCATACATTTACCAAGCACTACTGTGTAGATGTGTTAACTTCACAACAAGCCACAGTAGGTCAAGTTGTACTACGAACATTGTTTCAAACAACTTCAACTCCTACAGGCTAAACCACCGCTTTTGTGGAGGTAACTGCTTACTAGTCTATGCAGAGCATGTGTATCTGCAGCTACACATGCCATCGAACGGAAAATGTCACTTACCCAGTGTACATCTGTTCGTGGCATTAGTCGCTGCAGATTCACATGCGCCCACCCGCCTCCCCGGGAGCCTGTAGCCGTTTAGAAGTTGATCTTGAACATTTGTAAATATATTACTTTAAACTTCATTATGTACATACGTATTCACTCCATTGCATGGGCACTATTACTAGCATACACAACTCCTACCTCACCCTCTGTGGGGAAAACAATCTAAGATGGAGTCGACGCCCATGCGCAATGGAGTCGAAATGGGACGAGTCCCTCGGTCTCGTGACTCGAAAAGACTTCTTCGAAGAAAAACAACTTGTAACACTCCGAGCCCAACACCAGATGACGGGATGTGCACAGCATGTGAATCTGCAGCGACTAATGCCACGAACAGATGTACACTGGGTAAGTGACATTTTCCATATATGTTCGATGGCATGTGTAGCTGCAGATACACATCCTGTGCATTATCCTGCCATCTAGTGTTGGGCTTGGAGTGTTACAAGTTGTTTTTCTTCGAAGAAGTCTTTTCGAGTCACAAGACCGAGGGACTCCTCCCTTTTGGCTCCATTGCGCATGGGCGTTGACTCCATCTTAGATTGTTTTCTTTCCGCCATCGGGTTTGGATGTGTTCATCTTCGCTCCATGTTTCGGTTCGGAAAAGATAGGTTCGATGGCATATGTTGCTGCAGATACACATGTTTAGCACAGTCCGCTGCCTGGTGTTGGGCTCGGAGTATTACAAGTTGTTTTTCTTCGAAGAAGTATTTTTTGGTCACGGGACCGAAGGACTCCTCCCTCTTCGGCTCCATTGCGCATGGGCGTCGACACCATCTTAGATTGTTTTTTTCCGCTGTCGGGTTCGGACGTATTCCTTTTCGCTCCGTGTTTCGGTTCGGAAAGTTAGTCAGAATCTCGGAAGAAAGCGTCGGTATTGTTCCGTTCGGTATCGGGATAGTTAGGTACATCGACACTGATCATCGGAAGACTTTGGGGTAGCTTCGATTCCCCCATCGGGGCCTGGTCGGCCCGACCGCGTGCGGCATCGAAGCCGATGGAACGGACCCCGTTCCGTTTCTGCCCAAAATGTCACAGTAAGTATCCTTATACAGATCAGCACTTGGTCTGTAACTTGTGCTTGTCCCCCGAGCACAAGGAGGATACCTGTGAGGCCTGTCGAGCCTTCCGGTCCAGAAAAACACTCCGGGACCGAAGAGCCAGGCGTCTACAAATGGCGTCCACGCCGACAAAACAACGTTTCGACGACGAAGAGGAAACATTCTCGGTTCCGGAGTCAGAATCCGGAGACTCCGACGTCGAACAACAACAACAAACAGTGAGTAAGACGTCGAAAATAAAAACCATCGAGAAAACAAAAGCCCAGGGGACGCCACTGCCAACAGGCCATGGCTCGACCCATAAAACCGGCGAGCCGTCGAAGGCGCCGAAAAAGGGCACGCCCATAGCGAAGACACCCGACTCCGGTCGAGGGACCGCCATGGAGCAACCTCTGAGCCGAGATAGCGGCTCCGAAAAGCAAAAACAAGATGCCGGCACCGAAAAACATCGGCACCGAGACACCCTGCCAAAAGCCACAAAAATTCAGTCGGTACCGAAGCCGAAAAAAGATTCTCTCTCGGCGCCGAAAAGTTCCACACCTCCATCCTACACAGAGGAACAAGGAATAAGTGGCCAGATGCACAGATTTGGACAAGAGCTCCAAAGTGTAGAATCAGACTACACACAAAAGAGACTGTACATCCAACAAGACATAGGGAAGATATCAACCCTTCCCCCAATAATGAGAAAAAGAAAAATCTGGTTTCTTAAGGATGACGCACAAGCCAAAGTGGTTAAAAAAGTCACGCCTCCGCCCTCTCCACCACAACAGGCATCGCCGGCACAAACTCCGCCACAAATGCACTCACCAGCGCAAACTACTATAAGTCAAGATAATCAGGATCAAGACGCTTGGGACCTATACGACACCCCAGTGCCGGACAATGATCCCGATTCATACCCCACAAAGCCATCACCGCCAGAGGACAGTACCTCATACTCGCAACTGGTGGCTAGGGCAGCAGAATTCCACAATGTCCAACTGCATTCCGATCCTATAGAGGATGATTTTTTATTTAACACCCTCTCGGCTACACATAGCCAATATCAATGTCTCCCAATGCTACCAGGGATGTTACGGCACGCAAAACAAATTTTTGAAGAGCCCGTAAAATCAAGAGCCATCACCCCAAGGGTGGATAAAAAATACAAACCACCACCCACAGACCCAGTGTTTATTACTTCGCAGTTACCACCTGACTCCGTAGTAGTAGGGGCAGCTCGCAAAAGAGCAAATTCCCATACATCTGGCGACGCCCCACCTCCGGACAAAGAAAGCCGAAAATTTGACGCGGCGGGAAAAAGAGTAGCATCACAGGCAGCCACCCAGTGGCGCATCGCAAATTCTCAAGCGCTGCTAGCCCGATATGACCGCGCACACTGGGATGAGATGCAACTTCTCATAGACCATCTTCCCCAGGAATACCAAAAAAGGGCGCAGCAAATAGTTGAAGAGGGACAAACGATCTCAAACAATCAAATCCGCTCTTCAATGGACGCAGCCGATACTGCAGCGAGAACAGTCAACACTGCTGTCACCATAAGGAGACACGCTTGGCTCCGCACTTCAGGGTTCAAACCTGAAATCCAGCAGGCTGTCCTTAATATGCCCTTCAACGAGAAACAACTTTTTGGCCCTGAAGTGGACACAGCCATTGAAAAACTTAAAAAGGACACAGACACGGCCAAAGCCATGGGCGCACTCTACTCCCCGCAGAGCAGAGGCTCTTTTAGAAAAACTCCATTTAGAGGGGGGTTTCGTGGCCAACCCACAGACACCACCAGCCAACAAACAAGAACCACACCATATCAGGGTTCATTCCAAAGGGGAGGTTTCAGGGGATATAGAGGGGGTCAATTCCCAAGGAGTAGGGGAAGATTCCAGACTCCAAAAACACCTCCACCTAAACAGTGACTTTCAAGTCACACAACCCCTTCACTCAACACCAGTGGGGGGAAGACTAAGCCAATTCTACCAATCTTGGCAGCAGATTACAACAGACAATTGGGTACTAGCAATAATCCAACATGGCTATTGCATAGAATTCCACAAATTCCCACCAAACATCCCTCCAAAAACTCGCAAGATGTCACCACAACATTTAGAACTTTTAGGACTAGAAGTTCAAGCACTACTGCAAAAGGATGCAATAGAGTTAGTACCAGTACAACAAAAAAACACAGGAGTTTACTTCCTGTACTTTCTAATTCCAAAAAAAGACAAAACATTAAGACCAATATTAGATCTCAGGACACTAAATACCTACATCATATCGGACCATTTTCACATGGTCATACTACAAGACATCATTCCACTGCTCAAACAGCAAGATTACATGACCACATTAGACCTAAAAGATGCGTACTTTCATATACCGATACACCCTTCTCACAGAAAGTACCTAAGGTTCGTATTCAAAGGAATACATTACCAATTCAAGGTGTTGCCATTCGGAATAACAACTGCACCAAGAGTATTCACAAAATGTCTAGCAGTAGTAGCAGCACATATCAGGAGACAACAAATACATGTGTTTCCTTACCTAGACGATTGGCTAATCAAGACCAACACAGTAAGAAAGTGCACAAACAACACCACATATGTCATACAAACCCTTCACAAACTGGGTTTCTCCATCAACTATACAAAGTCACACCTCGAACCGTGTCAGACACAACAATATCTAGGGGCAACCATCAACACATCAAAAGGAATTGCCACTCCAAGTCCACAAAGAGTTCAAGCATTCCACAAGGTAATAAGTGCTATGTTTCCAAACCAAAAGATACAAGCAAAATTTGTGCTAAAACTTCTAGGCATGATGTCCTCATGCATAGCCATTGTCCCAAACGCAAGACTACACATGCGACACTTACAACAGTGCCTAGCATCACAATGGTCACAAGCACAGGGTCAACTTCTAGATCTGGTGTTGGTAGACCGCCAAACATACCTCTCGCTTCTATGGTGGAACAGCAACAATTTAAACAAAGGGCGGACATTTCAGGACCCAGTGCCTCAATACGTTATAACAACAGATGCTTCCATGACAGGGTGGGGAGCACACCTCAATCACCACAGCATTCAAGGACAATGGGACGTACACCAAACAAAATTTCATATAAATTACCTAGAACTGTTAGCAGTATTTCTAGCGTTAAAAGCTTTTCAACCCATAATAACACACAAATACATTCTTGTCAAAACAGACAACATGACAACAATGTATTACTTAAACAAACCAGGAGGAACACAATTGTGTCTCCTAACACAAAAAATATGGCAGTGGGCGATTCACAACCACATTCGGCTAATAGCACAATTTATTCCAGGGATCCAAAACCAACTAGCAGACAACCTTTCGCGAGATCACCAACAAGTCCACGAATGGGAAATTCACCCCCAAGTTCTGAACAATTACTTTCAAATTTGGGGAACACCCCAGATAGATTTGTTCGCAACAAAAGAAAACGCAAAATGCCAAAACTTCGCATCCAGGTACCCACACCGCGAATCACAAGGCAATGCTCTATGGATGAGTTGGTCAGGGATATTTGCATACGCTTTTCCCCCTCTCCTTCCATATCTAGTAAACAAATTGAGTCAAAACCAACTCAAACTCATACTGATAGCACCCACATGGGCAAGACAACCTTGGTATACAACTCTACTAGACCTTTCACTAGTACCGCATGTCAAACTACCCAACAGACCAGATCTGTTAACACAACACAAACAACAGATCAGGCATCCAAACCCAGCATCATTGAATCTAGCAATTTGGCTCCTGAAATCCTAGAATTCGGACACTTAGACCTCACACAAGAATGTATGGAGGTCATAAAACAAGCTAGAAAAGCTTCCACTAGACACTGCTATGCATCTAAGTGGAAAAGATTTCTTTGCTACTGCCATACCAATCAAATCCAACCATTGCATGCCTCTACAAAGGAAATAGTGGGATACTTACTACATTTGCAAAAAGCAAACCTCGCTTTTTCATCTATAAAAATACACCTCGCAGCAATATCTGCTTACCTACAAACTACTCATTCATCGTCTCTATTTAGAATACCAGTGATTAAAGCATTCATGGAAGGGCTAAAAAGAATTATACCACCAAGAACACCACCAGTTCCTTCATGGAACCTTAACATCGTCTTAACAAGACTCATGGGTCCACCTTTTGAACCCATGCATTCCTGTGAAATGCAATATCTAACGTGGAAAGTCGCATTTCTCATTGCAATCACATCCCTCAGAAGAGTAAGTGAAATACAGGCATTTACCATACAAGAACCATTTATTCAAATACACAAAAATAAAATAGTTCTAAGAACAAATCCAAAATTTCTACCAAAAGTAATCTCACCATTCCATTTAAATCAAACAGTAGAATTACCAGTGTTCTTCCCACAGCCAGATTCCGTGGCTGAAAGGGCACTACATACATTAGACATCAAAAGAGCACTAATGTACTACATTGACAGAACAAAGTTAATCAGGAAAACAAAACAACTGTTCATAGCTTTTCAAAAACCACACATAGGAAATCCAATCTCTAAACAAGGCATTGCTAGATGGATAGTCAGATGTATTCAAACATGCTATCTTAAAGCCAAGAGAGAATTGCCTATTACACCAAAGGCACACTCAACCAGAAAGAAAGGTGCTACAATGGCCTTTCTAGGAAACATTCCTATGAGCGAAATATGTAAGGCTGCAACCTGGTCTACGCCTCATACATTTACTAAACACTACTGTGTAGATGTACTAAATGCACAACAAGCTACAGTGGGCCAAGCTGTACTAAGAACATTATTCCAAACTACTTCAACTCCTACAGGCTAAACCACCGCTTTTAGGGGAGGTAACTGCTTTATAGTCTATGCTAAACATGTGTATCTGCAGCAACATATGCCATCGAACTGAAAATGTCACTTACCCAGTGTACATCTGTTCGTGGCATTAGTCGCTGCAGATTCACATGTGCCCTCCCGCCTCCCCGGAAGCCTGTAGCCGTTTAGAAGTAAATCTTAAATCTTAAACATTTGTACATTTGTAAATAATTATTATAAACTTTTTATGTACATACGTATTCACTCCATTGCATGGGCACTATTTATAGGAAACAACTCCAGCCTCACCCTCTGCGGGGAAAACAATCTAAGATGGAGTCGACGCCCATGCGCAATGGAGCCGAAGAGGGAGGAGTCCTTCGGTCCCGTGACCAAAAAAGACTTCTTCGAAGAAAAACAACTTGTAATACTCCGAGCCCAACACCAGGCAGCGGACTGTGCTAAACATGTGAATCTGCAGCGACTAATGCCACGAACAGATGTACACTGGGTAAGTGACATTTTCATTATCAATCAGAAAATTTGACAGTATTGTTTGCGTTCGGTACCGGGTTAGTGCTAGCACATCGACACCGAAGAAAGAAGAGTTCCGGCAGCCCTTCGGGGCTTTCACTCCTCGGCGGGGCCTGGTCTCATTGAACGGACCCCCTTCTGCCCCAACTGTCACGCTAAGTATTCTTAAACAGACCAATACTTGCTCTGTAATCTGTGTTTGTCCCCTGAACACAAAAAGGATACGTGTGAGGCCTGTTGGGCATTTCGATCCAAGAAGACACTGCGTGATCGTAGAGCTCGAAGACTTCAAATGGCGTCGACACCGGCCGGACACCCCGACGTCGAAGAAGAGGAGACATTCTCCATTCCAGATTCGGACTCTGACGAGCCAGAGAGTGAGCAGCCGACGAGGCAACAAACCGTAAGTAAACCAGCCCCGGCAAAAACTCACTCAAATCATGAAGGCCCAGGGGATGCCACCGCCAACAGGCCATGGCTTTACCCGAAAACACGGTGACCAAACATCGGCACCGAAAAAGTCCTCCCAGCAGCCGAAGACATCCGACTCCAGTCGAGATACCGGCTCCAACCAGACTCTACACTGAGAGATCGGCACCCCGAAGGCCAAAAAGGTTTCCTCAGAACAGAAAAAGACTGCCAAAAAGGTTTCGGTACCGAAACATGCAGCCTCAGAGCCGAAACACAGCTACTATACAGACGAACAGGGCCTTTCCTCACAATTACAAGGCCACAGGTTTGAACAAGAACTGGGCATGGGAGAGCCAGACCATACCCAGAGGAGGCTCCATATACAAAAAGACATGGGGAAAATCAGAACTCTTCCTCCAATAAAGATGAAGCGGAAGCTCGCATTCCATGAGGCGGAAATGCAGCCAAAAGCAAAAGTGGCTAAAGAAAAAAAACACCACCACAGTTTTCTCCACAGCCATTGCCATCGCACTCGCCACATCTGTCCCCAGTAGCAACACCCACAATGATGCAGTCACCAACGCACACAGGGATGAGCCAAGATGACCCCGATGCATGGGATTTGAATGATGCACCGGTCTCAGATAATAGTCCGGATTGCTACCCGGCAAGGCCACCACCACCGGAGGACAGTACTGCTTACATGCAGGTGGTTTCCAGGGCAGCTACTTTTCATAACGTAGCATTGCATGCAGAGCCCATAGAAGATGACTTCTTGTTCAATACCCTGTCATCTACGCACAGCCAATACCAAAGTTTGCCAATGTTACCAGGCATGTTAAAACACGCCAAACAGGTGTTTCAAGACCCTGTCAAGAGCAGAGCCATCATACCTAGGGTGGAGAAGAAATATAAACCTCCCCCTACGGACCCTGTGTACATTACACAACACTTAACTCCTGATTCGGTGGTAGTAGGAGCAGCCTGGAAAAGGGCAAACTCACAAACTTCTTGAGACGCACCACCACCGACAAAGAAAGTCGGAAATTCGATGCAGCAGGCAAAAGGGTGGCAGCACAGGCAGCCAATCAATGGCGAATTGCCAATTCGCAAGCTCTACTGGCCAGGTACGACAGGGCACATTGGGACAAAATGCAACATTTCACTCAACACTTTCCCAAAGAGTTCCAGAAACGTGCCCAACAGGTTGTCGAGGAGGGCCAAACTATCTCCAACAACCAAATAAGGTCGGCTATGGACTCAGCAGAGACAGTGGCCAGGACAGTAAACAACGGCGGTAACCATTCAGAGACACGCGTGGCTATGCACCTCTGGATTTAAGCCAGAAATCCAGCAGGCTGTGCTGAATATGCCTTTCAACGGACAACAATTGTTTGGGCTGGAGGTGGATACAGCGATAGACAAACTGAAGAAAGACACTGACACGGCCAAAGCCATGGGCGCGCTCTACTCCCCACAGAGCAGAGGCACTTTTAGGAAGCCGCACTTTAGAGGGGGGTTTCGGGCCCAGACCACAGAGCCTTCCACCTCACAAGCCAGACCCACATACCAGGGCCAATGTCGGAGAGGAGGTTTTCGGGGACAATATAGGGGTGGACAGTTCCCTAAAACAAGAGGGAAATTCCAAAGCCCAAAAACCCCACAAACTAAACAGTGACTTCAACGTCACAAACCCCCAACACACAACACCAGTGGGGGGGGGAGGCTCACAGATTATTACCAAAACTGGGAACACATAACTACGGACGCATAAGTCCTAGCCATTATCCAACATGGTTATTGCATAGAATTCCTACATTTGCCACCAGATGTGCCTCCAAGAGCACACACCATGTCCATACAACACCTAGATCTGTTACAACTAGAATTCCAAGCATTGTTAGAAAAGGAAGCAATAGAACTAGTACTCAACCATCAAAAAGGAACAGGTGTTTACTCCCTGTATTTCCTAATTCCAAAAAAGGACAAAACACTGAGACCCATATTAGACCTCAGAACACTAAATCATTACATCAAATCAGATCATTTTCGCATGGTAACACTCCAAGACGTGATTCCCTTGCTCAAACAACAGGACTACATGTCAACATTAGATCTCAAAGATGCTTATTTCCACATACCCATACAGCCTTCCTACAGGAAATACTTCAGGTTCGTAATCCAAGGCGTGCATTACCAATTCAAAGTGCTACCATTCGGCATCACAACAGCCCCAAGGGTATTCACAAAATGTCTTGCAGTAGTAGCTGCTCACATCAGAAGACAGCACATGCATGTATTCCCTTACTTGGACGATTGGTTAATAAAAACCAGCACTCAGCAACAGTGTCTTCTACACACAAACTACGTCATAGAAACCCTTCACAAGTTAGGGTTCTCTATAAACTACCAAAAATCACATCTACATCCGTGTCAAATACAACAATACCTAGGAGCAACAATCAACACACAAAAACGGATTGCCACTCCAAGTCCACAAAGAGTACAAGCCTTCCAAAATGTAATACTAAACATGCACCCAAACCAACACTATCAAGTCAGGTTTGTAATGAAACTCCTAGGCATGATGTCTTCATGCATAGCCATTGTCCAGAATGCAAGACTACACATGCGGCCCTTACAACAGTGCCTAGCAACCCAATGGACACAAGCACAGGGTCCACTTCAAGATCTAGTGTTGATAGACCGCCAAACACACTCCTCGCTTCAATGGTGGAATCCTATAAATTTAAACCAAGGGCGGCCATTCCAAGACTCGGTGCCTCAAAACGTGATCACAACAGATGTTTCCATGATAGGGTGGGGAGCACACCTCAACCAGCACAGCATACAGGGACAATGGGACATTCAACAAAGGCAATTGCATATAAACCATTTAGAGCTGTTAGTGGTGTTTCTAGCATTGAAAGCATTTCAACTGCTAATAGCCCACAAACACATTCTTGTCAAAACAGACAACATGACAACAATGTATTACCTAAACAAACAGGGAGGGACACGCTCATCACAACTGTGTCTCATAGCACAAAAGATTTGGCATTGGGCGATTCACAATCACATTCGCCTAATAGCACAGTACATCCCAGGAATTCAAAACCAGTTGGCCGACAATCTCAGTCGAGATCACCAACAGACCCACGAATGGGAAATTCATCCCCAGATACTACAAACTTACTTTCGAAGCTGGGGAACACCACAAATAGACCTATTTGCAACAAAAGAAAACGCAAAATGCCAAAACCGCGTCCAGGTATCCACACCCTCACTCCAAGGGCAATGCGTTATGGATGAGTTGGTCAGGGATATTTGCTTACGCTTTTCCCCCTATCCCACTCCTTCCGTATCTGGTAAACAAATTGAGCCAAAACAAACTCAAACTAATACTAATAGCACCAACCTGGGCTCGCCAACCATGGTATACAACACTTCTAGACCTGTCAGTAGTACCTCATATCAAACTACCAAACATACCAGATCTGTTAACTCAACACAAACAACAGATCAGACACCCGAATCCAGCATCGCTCAATCTAGCAATCTGGCTCCTGAAGTCTTAGAATTTGGGCATTTAGACCTGACACAAGAATGTATGGAGGTCATTAAACAAGCTAGAAAACCAACTACAAGACATTGTTACGCAAATAAATGGAAAAGATTTGTCTATTACTGCCATAATAATCAAATACAACCACTACATGCTTCCGCAAAAAACATAGTAAGCTACTTATTACACTTACAAAAATCTAATCTAGCTTTTTCTCCCATTAAAATACATCTCACAGCAATATCTGCCTATCTGCAGATTAAACATTCAACATCACTCTTTAGAATCCCAGTCATCAAAGCATTTATGGAGGGTTTCAAAAGAATCGGACCCCCAAGAACACCACCAGTTCCCTTGTGGAACCTCAATATTGTATTAACACGACTCATGGGTCCACCATTTGAACCCATGCACTCTTGTGAGATGCAATACTTAACCTGGAAAGTAGCCTTCCTAATAGCTATCACATTCTCTTAGAAGAGTAAGTGAAATACAAGCATTTACTATATAAGAACCCTTTATACAAATACACAAACAAAGTGGTTCTCCGTACAAATCCCAAGTTCTTACCAAAAGTTATATCACTGTTCCACCTAAACCAAACAGTGGAACTCCCAGTCTTTTTTCCACAACCAGACTCAGTAGCTGAAAGAGCCTTACATACGTTAGACATTAAAAGAGGACTAATGATTTATATTGATAGAACAAAACAGTTTCGCAAAACAAAACAATTGTTTGTAGCCTTCCAAAAACCACATGCAGGAAATCCAATATCCAAACAAGGCATTGCCAGATGGATAGTGAAATGTATTCAGACCTGCTATATTAAAGCAAAAAGAGATCTACCTGTTAAACCAAAGGCGTACTCCACTAGGAAGAAAGGTGCCACAATGGCCTTTCTAGGAAATATACCTATGACAGAAATCTGTAAGGCAGCCACATGGTCTACGCCTCATACACTCACAAAACATTACTGTGTAGATGTGTTAACAACACAACAAGCCACAGTAGGACAGGCTGTATTACGAACTTTATTTCAAACAACTTCAACTCCTACAGGCTAAGCCACCGCTTTTGGTGAGATAACTGCTTACTAGTCTATGCACAGCATGTGTATCTGCAGCTACACATACCATCAAACGGAAAATGTCACTTACCCAGTGTACATCTGTTCGTGGCATGAGACGCTGCAGATTCACATGCGCCCTCCCACCTCCCCGGCAGCCTGTACCCGTTATAAGTTGATGAAACTTGTACATTTGTAAATATATACTATTTTTTTTATACACATTATGTACATGCATACTCACTCCATTGCATGGGCACTTTTACTATATACACAACTCCTACCTCACCCTCTGCGGGGAAAACAATCTAAGATGGAGTTGACGCCCATGCGCAATGGAGCCGAAAGGGAGGAGTCCCTCGGTCTTGTGACTCAAAAAGACTTCTTCGAAGAAAAACAACTTGTAACACTCCGAGCCCAACACTAGATGGCAGGATAATGCACAGCATGTGAATCTGCAGCGTCTCATGCCACGAACAGATGTACACTGGGTAAGTGACATTTTCCATACATAGCATGTGTAGCTGGCTCTAGAGTGTTACAAGTTGTTTTTTCTTTGAAGAAGTGTTTTCGAGTCATGGGATCGAGTGACTCCTCCTCTTCGGCTCCATTGCGCATGGGCATCGACTCAATCTTAGATTGTTTTCTTTCCGCCATTGGGTTCGGACGTGTTTTTTTTTTTCGCTCCAGTAGTTCGAGTCGGAAAAGTACTACAAACTCTCTAAATATGTCGGTATTGTTTTGATCACGTACCATCTATCATTGTCTATCTCCGGACCACCAAGAGGATCCTTCCGCTTGAAGAAGACTCTACGAGACCGAAGAGCGCGAAGGTTGGAAATAGCGTCGAGAAGCACAGAACGTCTCGACGTGGAAGAGGAGATTATGCACACTGCAGTCTCCGTTCGGGGGTCCGACACAGAGCAAGAGTCTGACAGTGACAGACCAATCACGGCAGGACAGCACGGGAGTACGCCTGCCCCTGTTCCAGCCAAGCCCAAACACAAGGGCTCGGGAACGCCACTGCCAGAAGGCCATGGCTCCACCCGTAAAAAGACTTCCAGTGACCAAGCAACAACTTCGGCACCGAGAAAGGCCACGCCACCGAAGCCTTCGGACTCGAGCAGAAGCACAGGCTCCAAAATAGTCAAATACCGACCCATCGAGTCGAAGCCTCGAAAATCCCTCTTGGAGCCGGGGCCAATATATACTCCAGGCTTTTCGATCACGAGGAAACCAGCTTCGGAGCCGAAAAGACCAATATATTCAGAGGAGCATGGACTTTCCTAACAACTTAAAGAAAGCCATAGATTTGCTGCGAACTTACGCAAATGGAGAAATTTGATGAAAGGCAGGCCAGAATTCAAATTCATAAAGACACTTGCAAGATCCTCACTGCACCTCCTCTAAAAACAAAGAGGAAGCTGGCCTTTCAAGGACATTTGGACACTGATCAGCCACCGGCTAAAGTGCCAAAACCCATACAAAAATCTCAACCGCCTCAGTTCTCGCCTCACCAGTCTCCTCCTCATTCTTCTCACCTAACTGTCTCTCCACCTACTACACCCACTGCACAGTCTCCAGTACACTCTGCAGATTCACACCAAGATAATGTCGACCCATGGGACCTTTACGATTATCCCATTTCTGACAGCAGTCCAGACTGCTATTGGTCAAAACCATCACCCCCAGAGGATAGCACCTAATACACTCAGGTTCTAGCTAGGGCAGCGTCATACCATAATGTAGCCATTCACACAGAACCTCTTGAGGATTATTTTCTATTTAATACGTTGTCCTCAACTCACACCACGTACCAGTCTCTACCCATGCTTCCTGGCATGCTAAAACATGCACATCACATTTTTCAGGAACCAGTTAAGGCAAGAGCAATCACTCCTAAGGTAGAAAAGAAATATAAGCTGCCTCCTTCTGACCCAGCTTTGATTACCCAACAGCTACCTCCAGATTCCGTAGTGGTCGGTGCAGCAAGAAAAAGGGCTAACTCCCTGTCGTCTGGTGGTGCACCACCACCAGATAAAGAAAGCAGGAAATTTGATGCTGCTGGTAAAAGAGTAGCATCACAAGTGGCTGATCAGTGGAGAATAGCCAACTCCCAAGCACTATTGCCTAGGTACGATAGGGCCCACTGGGACGAGATGAAAGATATCATCCAGCATCTCCCCAAGGATCAACAGAAAAGAGCCCAGCAAATAGTCGAGGAAGGGCAAGCTATTACAAATAATCAAATTAGGTCAGCGTTAGACTCCGCAGACACAGCAGCAAGAACGATCAATACTGCGGTCACCATTAGAAGACACACATGGCTTTGGTCGTCAGGCTTTAAACCCGAAATCCAGCAAGCTGTCCTTAACATGCCATTTAATGAAAAACAGCTGTTTGGCACACAGGTTGATGCAGCCATTGAAAAAATTAAAAAGGACTCTGACACTGCTAAAGCCATGGGGGCTCTTTATTCAACACAGTACAGAGGCTCATTTCGAAAGCCTCAATACAGGGGAGGTTTTAGAGCCCAAACATCTGAGGCATCTACCTCACAATCGAAACCATCTTACCAGCCACAGTACCAAAGAGGGGGGTTTTGAGGAACCTACAGGGTCCAATTCCCCAGAAGTAGGGGAAAATATCAACCCTCATAGCAGTGACTTGCTCCACATCTTCCCTCACCACACTTCCCCTGTGGGAGGAAGACTGCAAAAGTTCCACACACTGGTTACCCATCACAACAGACAATTGGGTCTTAACCTTCATCCAACATGGTTAATGCATAGAATCCGCACAAATTCCTCAAGATATACCTCCAAAACCACACAAACTCTCCTCCCAACACATTTCAATGTTGCAAACAGAGGTACAATCTCTATTACTCAAACAAGCCATAGAGCGTGTACCACATCATCAAATAGGAACGGGGTTTACTCCCTGTATTTCCTCGTTCCCAAAAAAGACGGAACAATGAGACCAATACTAGATCTCAGAACACTTTCACATGGTAACACTACAGGATGTAATCCCACTGTTACAACAACAAGATTTTATGGCAACACTGGACCTCAAAGATGCGTATTTTGACATACCCATCCATCCATCCAGCGCACAGAAAATATCTCAGGTTCGTAATACATGGAAAACATTACCAGTTCGAGGTATTACCTTTCGGGATAACAGCTCCCAGAGTATTTACAAAATGCCTTGCCGTAGTCGCAGCCTACATAAGAAGGCAACACATCTATGTCTTTCCATATCTCGATGACTGGCTAATAAAATCCAACAGTCAGACACAGTGTCAATACCATACACGTTATGTAATACAGACCCTACACACACTAGGGTTCTCAATAAACTACCAAAAATCTCACTCACAACCAGTGCAAGTTCAACAGTATTTAGGAGCCACATTAAATACCCAAACAACACTTACAAGCCCAAGTCCACAAAGGTTATAATCATTCCAAAATATATTACCACAAATTCAGCCAAACCAACAGTACACAGTCAAGTTTGTCATGAAACTGTTGGGCATGTTGGCATCATGCATCGTCATTGTCCCCAATGCAAAACTAAACATGCGGCCCTTACAACAGTGCCTTGCAAAACAATGGTCACAGGCATATGGTCAACTTCAAGATCTAGTGTTGATAGACTGCCAAACACACATCTCGCTTCAGTGGTGGAATTCCACAAGTTTAAAAAAAAAAAGGGCGGCCATTTCAAGACCTTGTACCTCAAGCCACACTTACAACAGATGCATCAATGATTGGATGGGGAGCACACCTCAACAATCACAACATTCATGGACAATGGGACAACAAACACAAACAACTTCACATAAACCACTTAGAATTGCTAGATGTATTTCTAGCACTCAAAGCCTTTCAACCTCTCCTCGTTCACAAACACATTCTCATCAAAACAGACAACATGACAACAATGTTCTACCTAAACAAACAAGGAGGGGCCCACTCATCACAACTTTGTCTTCTAGCACAAAGGATTTGGCATTGGGCACTACACAACACTAGTCACCCTGTAGCACAGTACATTCCAGGGATTCACAATCAATTAGCAGATGTTCTCAGCCGGGATAGTCAGCAAACACACGAGTGGGAAATTCACCCCCAGGTACTTCACAAGTACTTTCGCCAATGGGGAACGCCAGACATAGATCTATTCGCCACCAGCAAAAACACAAAATGCCAAAACTTCGCATCCAGGTTCCCATACCCTCTATCCAAGGGCAATGCTCTATGGATCAACTGGTCAGGGATATTTGCTTACGATTATCCCCCCGCTCCCGCTCATTCAATTTCTCATCAACAAACTACGTCAAAACAAACTCATACTTATAGCGCCAACGTGGGCACGTCAACCATGGTACACGACATTGTTAGACCTATTACTAGTACCACACATCAAGCTGCCAAACAGACCATATATGTTGACACAAACAAACAACTAATCAGGCATCCAAATCCAGCAATACTCAATGTAGCAATCTGGCTCCTGAAGTTTTGGATATCTACATCTTCCACCAGAATGTATGGAAGTAATTAAACAAGCAAGAAAACCACTACCAGGCAGTGCTATGCAAACAAATGGAAAAGGTTTGTCTTTTACTGTCAATCCAAACAAATAACACCTCTTTCCGCATCCATAAAAGACATTGTAGGTTGGTTACTTCATCTACAAAAAGCAAATTTAGCTTTTTCATCCATTAAAATACATCTCACAGCTATTTCAGCGTATTTACAAAATATACAAAACACGTCTCTATTTAGAGTCCCTGTTATCAGAGCCTTCATGAAGGGCTAAAACGTATCATACCACCAAGAACACCACCAGTGCCTTCATGGAATCTCAATCTTGTAATCACACGGCTCATGGGTCCACCATTTGAACCCATGCATTTGTGTCAGGTTCAATATCTAATGTGGAAAGTAGCATTCCTCGTTGCAATCACTTCATTACGAAGAGTTAGTGAAATACAAGCATTCACTATTGAACAACCCTTTATACAAGTACACAAACATAAAGTAGTAATTCACACAAACCCAAAATTCCTACCTAAAGTCATCTCACCGTTTCATATAAATCAAACAGTGGAACTTCCGGTCTTCTTCCCACAGCCAGACTAAGTAGCAGAAAGAGCGCTGCATATGTTAAACATTAAAACAGCTTTAATGTATTACATTGACAGAACAAAATAATTTAGGAAAACTAAACAGTTATTTGTGGCATTCCAAAAACCACATACTGGAAATCCCATCTCAAAACAAGGACTAGCTAGATGGATAGTAAAATGCATCCAAACGTGTTTCCTAAAAGCCAAAAGACAGCTATTAGTAACACCAAAAGCACATTCCACATTGAAAAAAGGTGCAACAATGGCCTTTTTAGGAAACATACCAATGATAGAGATTTGTAAAGCAGCCACTTGGTCAACACCCCATACATTTACCAAGCATTACTGTGTAGATGTGTTAGCACAACAAGCCACAGTTGGACAGGCTGTACTAAGAACACTATTTCAAACAACTTCAACGCCTACAGGCTGACCATCGCTTATGGGAGGAAAACTGCTTTGTAGTCTATGCATAGCATGTGTATCTGCAGCTACACATGCCATCGAACGGAAAATGTCACTTACCCAGTGTACATCTGTTTGTGGCATGTTCCGCTGCAGATTCACAGGCGCACACCCGCCTCCCCGGGAGCCTGTAGCCATTAAAGTTACAACAAACATTTGTACAGATGTATATATATATTTCAATTCCATTTGCATGGACATCTCTTTTCTTTATACTCTATCACTTCTACCTTACCCTCTGTGGGAAAACAATCCAAGATGGAGTCGATGCCCATGCGCAGTGGAGCCGAAGAGGAGTCACTCGATCCCGTGACTCGAAAACACTTCTTCGAAGAAGAAACAACTTGTAACACTCTGAGCCCAACACTAGATGGCAGGACCTATGCATAGCATGTGAATCTGCAGCGGAACATGCCACGAACAGAGTACACTGGGTAAGTGACATTTTCCATATATATATATATATATATATGTTTGATGGCATGTGTAGCTGCAGATACACATGCTATGCATATTCTGCGATCTAGTGTTGGGCTCGGAGTGTTATAAGTTATTTTTCTTTGAAGAAGTGTTTTCGAGTCACAGGATCGAGTTTCCTCCTCATCGACTCCATGTTCGATTGTTTTCTTTTCGATCCGATAGTTCGAGTCGGAAAAGTTCTAAAACTCGCTACTTCTCGTCTGTATTGTTTCGATCGTGTACCATATTCCATCAACACATTCGGTACCGTTGGGTCAAACATCTTTACTCGCCCCTCAGGGCGCCCGTGCCCAAGTCGGGCCGACCGTGTGGAAGCCTCGTGGACCGGACCCCATTCCGCTTTTGTCTTTGGTGCCACGCAAAATTTCCCTACACAGACCAATGTCTCGTCTGTAATCTCTGTCTCTCCCCAAATCATCGGGAAGAAAATTGTGAGGCCTGCAGATCCTTCTGCTTTGAAGAAAACGCTCCGTGACAGAAGAGCACGAAGACTTGAGATGGCGTCCAAGAGCACCGAACGTCTTGAAGTCGAGGAAGAGGAGATCATGCACACAGCAGTCTCCGTCTGAGGGTCCGACTCTGAACAGGAGTCTGAGGAGGACAGACCGGTCACGGCAGGACAGCACGTGAGTACGCCTGCCACTGTCCCAACCAAGCCCAAACATAAGGCCTTGGGAACACCACTGCTGGAAGGCCATGGTTCGACCCGTATCAAGACCTTCAATGACCAACCAACAACTTTGGCACTGAAAAAGGCCACGCCATCGAAGCCTTCGGACTCCAGCCAAAGCTATGTCTCCGAAATTATCAGACATCGATCCTTTGAGTCAAAACCTCAAATCGCTTTTGGAGCCGAGGCCAACATCCACTCCCAGCCTTTCGATACCGAAAAAAACAGCTTCGGAGCCGAAAAGGCCAGTTTATACGGAGGAACATGGACTTTCGCAAGTACTTAAAGAAAGCCATAGAATCACAGAGGAACACCCACAAATAGAGGATATAGAAGAAAGGCAAGCCAGAATTCATATTCACAAAGACACTGGCAAAATTATAACTGCACCTCCTCTGAAGCCTAAGAGGAAATTGGCCTTTCAGGAACAATTGGACAATGCTCAGCCACCGGCTAAAGTGCCAAAGACTAAACAAAAATCACATGCTCAATTTTCTCCTCCTCAGTCTCCTCCTCACTTGCTTGCTTGTCTCTCCCCCTACTACTCCCACACCTGTACAATCTCCTGTACATTCATTTGATTCCCAGCAAGACAATGTGGATCCATGGGATCTGTATGATCCAGATCCCATTCCCGATAACCCAGACTGCTATCCCTCCAAGCCATCACCACCGGAGGATAGTACCGGATATACTCAGGTTTTAGCTATGGCGGCATCCTACCTCAATGTCGCCATGCACACTGAGCCCTTAGAGGATGACTTCCTTTTTAACACACTATCCTCTACACACACTACCTATCAGTCCCTTCCCATGCTTCCAGGCATGTTAAAGCATGCACACCAAATATTCCAAGAGCCAGTGAAGGCTAGGATAATTACTCCTAGAGTGGAGAAAAGGTATAAGCCACCTCCCTCTGATCCTGCCTTTATTACACAACAATTGCCTCCTGACTCTAGTCGTAAGCGCGGCCAGGAATAGAGAGAACCCCCAGTCACTTGGGGATGCCCCCCCACCATACAAGGAGAACAGAAAATTTGATGCTGCGGGCAAAAGGGTGGCATCGCAGGCAGCCAACCAATGGAGGATAGCCAACCCCCAAGCACTCTTGGCTAGATATGATAGGGCCCACTGGGATGAGATTAAGAATATAATACAACATTTCCCCAAAGACCAACAAAAAAGGGCGCAACAAATAGTCGAGGATGGACAGGCTATTACAAACAACCAAATCAGGTCAGCCCTAGATTCTGCAGACACAGCAGCTAGAACAATTAACACTGCTGTCACTATACAAAGACACGCATGGCTTAGGTCTTCAGGATTTAAGCCTGAAATTCAATAGGCAGTCCTTAATATGCTGTTTAACCAAAAACAGCCTTTTGGCCCGGAGATAGACACAGCTATTGAGAAAATTAAAAAAGATTCGGACACCGCTAAAGCCATGGGTGCTTTGTATATGATGCAATACAGAGGGTCCTTTCGGAAACCCCAATACAGAGGTGGATTTAGAACCCAAACACCTGAGGCATCCACCTCACAAACAAAGTCAACCTACCAACCTCAATATCAAAGAGGTGGGTTCAAAGGCAATTACATAGGCCAATACCCCAGAGGCAGGGGAAAATATCAATCAACCAAACAAGCCTCACAGCAGCCAAAGCAGTGACTTACTCCATCTCTTCCCAACTCACACCTCACCTGTGGGGGAAAGACTGCAAAGGTTCCACAACAATTGACTACCCATTACAACAGACAACTGGGTATTATCTATTATCCGCAATGGCTAGTGCATAGAATTGGCACAAATTCCCCCAAATATTCCACCAAAACCACACAATCTCTCCACCCAACATGTCTCCATGTTGCAGGAAGAAGTAAAATCTCTATTACTCAAACAAGCGATAGAGCTTGTGCCACAAGATCAAATAGGAACAGGAGTTTACTCACTGTATTTCCTAATCCCCAAAAAAGAAAGAACCTTAAGATCAATATTAGATCTCAGAACCCTCAATCTTTACATCCTGTCAGAACACATTCACATGGTAACACTACAGGATGTGGTCCCACTGCTACAGCAGCAAAATTACATGGCAACATTAGACCTCAAGGATGCGTATTTTCACATACCCATCCACCCAGCGCACAGAAAATACCTCAGGTTTGTAATTCAGGGTAAACATTATCAGTTCAAAGTGTTACCCTTCGGAATAACAACAGCTCCCAGAGTATTCACAAAATGCCTGGCAGTAGTAGCTGCCTACCTAAGAAGACAACACATTCATGTATCGCCATTGTCCCACATGCAAGACTAAACATGTGTCCTTTACAACAGTGCCTTGCACAGCAATGGTCACAGGCACAGGGTCAACTTCACGATCTAGTGTTGATAGACCACCAAACACACATCACTTTAGTGGTGGAATTCCACAAACCTAAACAAAGGGCGGCCTTTTCAAGACCTGGGCCTCAGACCATACTTACAACAGATGCATCAATGATTGGCTGGGGGGCACACCTCAACAATCACAACATTCAAGGACAATGGGATGCCAAACACAGTTTCATATAAATCACCTAGAATTGCTAGCCGTATTCCTAGCACTCAAAGCTTTTCAGCCTCTTCTCACTCACAAGAATATCCTTATCAAAACAGACAACATCACAACAATGTATTACCTAAACAAACAAGGAGGGACCCATTCATCCCAACTCTCCCTCCTAGCCCAAAAGATTTGGCAATGGGCAATCCACAACAACATTCACCTGGTAGCACAATACATTCCAGGTATACACAACCAATTGGCAGATGTTCTCAGGTGAGATCGTCAACAAACACACGAATGGGAAATTCATCCCCAAGTGCTTCAACCATACTTTCACCAGAGGGGAACACCAGACATAGACCTATTCACCACCAGCGAAAACGCAAAATGCCAAAACTTCGCATCTTGGTACCCACATCCTCTATCCAAAGGCAACGCTTTCCCCCCTCTACGCTCATTCCATTTCTAGTCAACAAGCTACATCGAATCAAACTCATACTTACAGCACCAACGTGGGCACGTCAACCCTGGTACACAACACTATTAGATCTGTCAGTAGTACCACATATCAAACTCCCGAACAGACCAGATCTGTTAACACGAAACAAACAACTGATCAGGCATCCAGATCCCAAAATACTCAATCTAGCGATTTGGATCCTGAAGTCAGAGTTTGGATATCTACAACTACCAACTGAGTGTATGGAAGTATTTAACCCCTTCTGTGCCTTGGACGAGATGATCTCGTCCAAGGCTACAGTTCCCCTGTGCCTTGGACGAGATCATCTCGTCCTAGGCACAGGGGAACTTGGGGGCGCGCTAGCGCGCCCCCCGTGCACCCCCTTCCCCCCCCCAAGTCGGGATGGAAGGGGAAGACCTTCCCCTTCCACCCCCGACCCCCCCCACCCCCTGTGACGTCAGCGCGCGCTGATTTGTCATAGGGGCCTCCCTAGTCGCGCTGGAAGCTCTGCTTCCAGCGCGATTGAAAAAGAAATGCAAAAGCATTTCTTTTTCAATCACTTGGGAGGCCCGGAGGGGCTTCAAAGGGAAGGAAAAGTATTTCCTTCCCTTTGAAGTCCCTCCGAGGGTTTCAAAAGCCGGATTGCTTGCAATCCGGCTTTTGAAACCCCACTAGACACCAGGAATTTTTTTCTTTTTTTATTGAAACACACAAAAGGGAGCGACCCCTTGGGCAAGGGTCGCTCCCAGAGGGGGCATTTTTTTGAGAAGGCCTTTTCTGCCCCCCCCTGGGGGCAGAAACCTCTAGGCACCAGGGACCATTTTTTTTATTTTATTTTTTTTATGTTTCATTTCTTTTTTTTTTGGTGGGGAGCGACCCCTTAGGCAAGGGTTGCTCCCCTTGGGGGAAAATTATATTTTGGCCATTTCTGCCCCCCTTGGGGGCAGATTGGCCTATTTTGATGAGGCCAATCTGCCCGCAAGGGGGGTAGAAACCACTAGACACCAGGGAATTTTTTCTTTGCGTGAATTTCACGCAAAGGGAGCGACCCCTTAGGCAAGGGTCGCTCCCTGGGGGGGAGGGCAATTTATTTTAGGCCATTTCTGCCCCCAGGGGGGGGCAGAACCCTCAGGGCACCAGGGCAAATTGTTTTTTTTTTTTTTTTTTTGTTTTTTTGTTTTTTTCGAGATGGGGAGCGACCCATCAGGCAAGGGTCGCTCCCCTAGGGGGCAAATTGTATTTAGGCCATTTCTGGGCAGATTGGCCGATTTTAGGTCAATCTGCCCCCAAGGGGGCAGAAACCACTAGGCACCGGGGATTTGTTTTTTGGCACCAATGTCACGCAGGGGGAGCGACCCCGTAGGCAAGGGTCGCTCCCGGGGGGGGTGGGGGGGCAAATTTATTTTAGGCCATTTCTGCCCCCCCTTGGGGCAGATTGGCCTATTATTAGGCTGAACTGCCCCCAGGGGAGGGCAGAACCCTCAGGGCACCAGGGCAAATTTTTTTGTTGTGGTTTTTTTTTTTTTGTTTGTTTTTTTCGAGATGGGGAGCGACCCATCAGGCAAGGGTCGCTCCCCTGGGGGGCAATTTGTATTTAGGCCATTTCTGCCCCCCTTGGGGGCAGATTGGCAGATTTTAGGTCAATCTGCCCCCAAGGGGGCAGAAACCACTAGGCACCTGGGATTTGATTTTTGGCGCCAATGTCACGCAGGGGGAGCGACCCCGTAGGCAAGGGTCGCTCCGGGGGGGGGGGGGCTGGGGGGGCAAATTTATTTTAGGCCATTTCTGCCCCCCCGGGGGCAGATCGGCCTATTATTAGGCCGAACTGCCTCCAGGGGGGGCAGAACCCTCTAGGCACCAGGGAATTTTTTTTTGTTGTGTTGTTTTTTTTTTTGTTTGTTTGTTTTTTTCGAGATGGTGAGCGACCCATCAGGCAAGGGTCGCTCCCCTGGGGGGCAAATTGTATTTAGGCCATTTCTGCCCCCCTTGGGGCAGATTGGCCGATTTTAGGTCAATCTGCCCCCAAGGGGGCAGAAACCACTAGGCACCGGGGATTTGTTTTTTGGCGCCAATGTCACGCAGGGGGAGCGACCCCGTAGGCAAGGGTCGCTCCCGGGGGGGGGGGTGCTGGGGGGGGGGCAAATTTATTTTAGGCCATTTCTGCCCCCCCTGGGGGCAGATTGGCCTATTATTAGGCCGAACTGCCCCCAGGGGAGGGCAGAACCCTCAGGGCACCAGGGCAAATTTTTTTGTTGTGTTTTTTTTTTTGTTTGTTTGTTTTTTTCGAGATGGGGAGCGACCCATCAGGCAAGGGTCGCTCCCCTGGGGGGCAAATTGTATTTAGGCCATTTCTGCCCCCCTTGGGGGCAGATTGGCAGATTTTAGGTCAATCTGCCCCCAAGGGGGCAGAAACCACTAGGCACCTGGGATTTGTTTTTTGGCGCCAATGTCACGCAAGGGTCGCTCCGGGGGGGGGGGCAAATTTATTTTAGGGCATTTCTGCCCCCCCCCCTCCCGGGGCCGGCTGAGCTAGAGGCCAAACTCCACAGGTAGGCACTTTGCAAAAAACACCTCTGTTTTCTGTGAAAAAATATGTTCTGTCCACGTTGTGTTTTGGGCCATTTCCTTTCGTGGGCGCTAGGCCTACCCACAGAAGTGAGGTACCATTTTTATTGAGAGACTTAGGGGAACGCTGGGTGGAAGGAAATTTGTGGCTCCTCTCAGATTCCAGAACTTTCTGCCACAGAAATGTGAGGAACATGTGTTTTTTTAGCCACATTTTGAGGTTTGCAAAGGATTCTGGGTAACAGAACCTGGTCCGAGCCCCGCAAGTCACCCCTCCTTGGATTCCCCTAGGTCTCTAGTTTTCAGAAATGCACAGGTTTGGTAGGTTTCCCTAGGTGCCGGGTGAGCTACAGGCCAAAATCCACAGGTAGGCACTGTTTTCTTTCAAAAAATGGGATGTGTCCACGTTGCGTTTTGGGGCGTTTCCTGTTGCGGGCGCTAGGCCTACCCACGCAAGTGAGGTATCATTTTTATTGGGAGACTTGGGGGAACGCTGGGTGGAAGGAAATTTGTAGCTCCTCTCAGATTCCAGAACTTTCTGCCACAGAAATGTGAGGAACATGTGTTTTTTTTAGCCAAATTTTGAGGTTTGCAAAGGATTCTGGGTAACAGAACCTGGTCTGAGCCCCGCAAGTCACCCCTCCTTGGATTGCCCTAGGTCTCTAGTTTTCAGAAATGCACAGGTTTGGTAGGTTTCCCTAGGTGCCGGCTGAGCTAGAGGCCAAAATCTACAGGTAGGCACTTCGCAAAAAACACCTCTGTTTTTTTCCAAAATTTAGGATGTGTCCACGTTGCGCTTTGGGGTGTTTCCTGTCGCCGGCGCTAGGCCTACCCACGCAAGTGAGGTATCATTTTTATCGGGAGACTTGGGGGGAACGCTGGGTGGAAGGAAATTTGTAGCTCCTCTCAGATTCCAGAACTTTCTGCCACAGAAATGTGAGGAACATGTGTTTTTTTTAGCCACATTTTGAGGTTTGCAAAGGATTCTGGGTAACAGAACCTGGTCCGAGCCCCGCAAGTCACCCCTCCTTGGATTCCCCTAGGTCTCTAGATTTCAGAAATGCACAGGTTTGGTAGGTTTCCCTAGGTGCCGGCTGAGCTAGAGGCCAAAATCTACGGGTAGGCACTTCGCAAAAAACACCTCTGTTTTTTTCCAAAATTTAGGATGTGTCCACTTTGCGCTTTGGGGTGTTTCCTGTCGCCGGCGCTAGGCCTACCCACGCAAGTGAGGTATCATTTTTATCGGGAGACTTGGGGGAACGCTGGGTGGAAGGAAATTTGTAGCTCCCCTCAGATTCCAGAACTTTCTGCCACAGAAATGTGAGGGACATGTGTTTTTTTAGCCAAATTTTGAGGTTTGCAAAGGATTCTGGGTAACAGAACCTGGTCCGAGCCCCGCAAGTCACCCCTCCTTGGATTCCCCTAGGTCTCTAGTTTTCAGAAATGCACAGGTTTGGTAGGTTTCCCTAGGTGCCGGCTGAGCTAGAGGCCAAAATCTACAGGTAGGCACTTCGCAAAAAACACCTCTGTTTTTTTCCAAAATTTAGGATGTGTCCACGTTGCGCTTTGGGGTGTTTCCTGTCGCCGGCGCTAGGCCTACCCACGCAAGTGAGGTATCATTTTTATCGGGAGACTTGGGGGAACGCTGGGTGGAAGGAAATTTGTAGCTCCTCTCAGATTCCAGAACTTTCTGCCACAGAAATGTGAGGAACATGTGTTTTTTTAGCCAAATTTTGAGGTTTGCAAAGGATTCTGGGTAACAGAACCTGGTCCGAGCCCCACAAGTCACCCCTCCTTGGATTCCCCTAGGTCTCTAGATTTCAGAAATGCACAGGTTTGGTAGGTTTCCCTAGGTGCCGGCTGAGCTAGAGGCCAAAATCTACGGGTAGGCACTTAGCAAAAAACACCTCTGTTTTTTTCCAAAATTTAGGATGTGTCCACGTTGCGCTTTGGGGTGTTTCCTGTCGCCGGCGCTAGGCCTACCCACGCAAGTGAGGTATCATTTTTATCTGGAGACTTGGGGGAACGCTGGGTGGAAGGAAATTTGTAGCTCCTCTCAGATTCCAGAACTTTCTGCCACAGAAATGTGAGGAACATGTGTTTTTTTAGCCAAATTTTGAGGTTTGCAAAGGATTCTGGGTAACAGAACCTGGTCCGAGCCCCGCAAGTCACCCCTCCTTGGATTCCCCTAGGTCTCTAGTTTTCAGAAATGCACAGGTTTGGTAGGTTTCCCTAGGTGCCGGCTGAGCTAGAGGCCAAAATCTACAGGTAGGCACTTCGCAAAAAACACCTCTGTTTTTTTTCCAAAATTTAGGATGTGTCCACGTTGCGCTTTGGGGTGTTTCCTGTCGCGGGCGCTAGGCCTACCCACACAAGTGAGGTATCATTTTTATCGGGAGACTTGGGGGAACATAGATTAGCAAAAAAAGTGCTATTGCCCCTTGTCTTTCTCTACATTTTTTCCTTCCAAATATAGGAGAGTGTGTAAAAAAGACATCTATTTGAGAAATTCCCTATAATTCACATGCTTGTATGGTCACCCCGGAATTCAGAGATGTGCAAATAACCACTGCTCCTCAGCACCTTATCTTGTGCCCTTTTTGGAAATGCAAAGGTTTTCTTGATAGCAATTTTTTACTCTTTATATTTCAGCAAATGAATTGCTGTATACCCGGTATAGAATGAAAACGCACTGCAGGGTGCAGCTCATTTATTGGCTCTGGGTTCCTCGGGTTCTTGATGAACCTACAAGCCCTATATATCCCCGCAACCAGAGGAGTCCAGCAGACGTAACAGTATATTGCTTTTCATAATCTGACATTGCAGGGAAAAGTTACAGAGTAAAACGTAGAGACAAATTAATGTTTTTTTCACCTCAATTTCAATATTTTTCTTTTTCAGCTGTTATTATCTGTAGGAAACCCTTGTAGGATCTACACAAATGACCCCTTGCTGAATTCAGAATTTTGTCTACTTTTCAGAAATGGTTAGGTTTCTGGGATCCAGCATTGGTTTCATGCCCATTCCTGTCACTGACTGGAAGGAGGCTGAAAGCACAAAAAATTGCAAAAATGGGGTATGCCCCAGTAAAATGCCAAAATTGTGTTGAAAAATTGGGTTTTCTGATTCAAGTCTGCCTGTTCCTTAAAGCTAGGAAGCTGCTGAGTTTAGCACTGCAAACCCTTTGTTGATGCCATTTTCAGGGGGAAATCCACAAGCCTTCTTCTGCAGCCACTTTTTCCAATTTTTTTGAAAAAAACGAAATTTTCACTGTATTTTGGCCAATTTCTTGGCCTCCTTCAAGGGAACCCACAAAGTCTAGGTACCTCTAGAATCCCTAGGATGTTGGAAAAAAAGGATGCAAATTTGGCTTGGTTAGCTTATGTGGACAAAAAGTTATGAGGGCCTAAGCGCGAACTGCCCCAAAAAGGCAAAAAAAGGCCTGGCACAGGAGGGGGAAAAGGCCTGGCAGCGAAGGGGTTAAACAAGCAAAGAAACCCACTCCCAGGTAGTGTTATGCAAACAAATGGAAAAGATTTGTGTATTACTTTAAATCTAAACAAATTACCCCTCTTTCAGCATCAATACAAGGCATTGTAAGTTATTTGCTTAATTTACAAAAGGCAAACTTTGCTTTTTCATCCATTAAAATACATCTCACTGCAATCTCTGCGTACTTACAAAATAAACAACACAGATCTTTATTGAGAGTCCCTGCTATCAAAGCCTTCATGGAAGGCTTAAAACGCATTATTCCGCCTAGAACACCTCCAATACCATTGTGGAATCTAAACATAGTGCTCACACAACTTATGGGTCCACCATTTGAACCTATGCACTTATGCCAGATTCAATACTTAATATGGAAAGTTGCCTTCCTAGTCACAATTACTTCATTAAGAAGAGTTAGCGAAATCCAAGCTTTCGCAATTCAAGAACTGTTCATACAAGTACATAAACATAAAATTGTACTTCGAACAAACCCAAAATTTCCCCCAAAAGTTATATCACCGTTTCATATTAATCATACAGTGGAGCTACCAGCCTTCTTCCCACAGCCAGACTCGGTAGCAGAAAGAGCCCTGCATACATTAGATCTTAAAAGAGCCTTAATGTATTACATTGACAGGACAAAATCCTTTAGGAAAACCAAACTGTTATTTGTAACATTCCAAAAGCTACATACTGGTAATCCTATTTCAAAACAAGGGTTAGCTAGATGGATAGTAAAATGTATCCAAACATGTTACCTAAAAGCTAAAAGGCAGCTATTAGTTACACCTAAAGAACATTCCACATGGAAAAAAGGGGCTACAATGGCTTTCTTAGGTAACATACCAATGGCCGAAATTTGTAAAGCAGCCACTTGGTCAACACCCCATACATTTACCAAGCATTACTGTGGGCTCTGAGTGTTACAAGTTGTTTTTCTTCAAAGAAGTCTTTTTGAGTCACGGGACCGAGTGACTCCTCCCTTTCGGATCCATTGCGCATGGGCATCGACTCCATCTTAGATTGTTTTCTTTCCACTATCGGGTTCGGAAGTGTTCCTCTTCGCTCCGTGATTCGAATCGGAAAAGTATTAAAATCCTACAAAAAACCATCGGTATTGTTTGCGTTCGGGAAAGACCTTCTATCGACACATCAACACCAACAACACAACCGTTTCGGTGGCCCTTCGGGGCTTCCGCGCCCAGCCAAGGCCTGGTCAACCCGAACACACACGTCGTCTAAGCTGGCGGACCCCCTTTCGTTGCTGTCCCGACGTGCCACGCTAAGTATCCATATACAGACCAGCATCGGGTCTGTAATCTGTGTCTGTCACCGGAGCACAGTGAGGATATTTGTGAGGCCTGCAAGGCCTTTCAGTCGAAAAAGACCTTAAATGATCGGAGGGCGAGACGCATGCAGATGGCATCGAAATCATCGCAACACCTCGACGTCGAAGAGGAGGAGATGGCTATCTCCATCCAGGGATCGGAATCGGGCGACTCTGACGGAGACCGACCGCAGGCCAAAAAGTGTGTACGCCTGCCCCGACCCAACCCCAAAGTCAGCCGAAAAAACAAAAGGCCTCGGGACGCCACTGCCTGAAGGCCATGGCTCGACCCATAAAAAAGCGGTGACCAAGCAACACCTTCGGCACCGAAAAAGGCCAAAATTGTGCCGAAGTCTTCCGACTCGAGCCGAGAACCTGGCGTTGAAAAAAGTCAACATCGCCTTGTCGAAGCCACTAAGCCTCGAAAGAGCGTTTGGGAGCCGAGGCCAACCATCACCATGGGCATTTTGGTGCCGAGAAAACCGGCTTCGGAGCCGAAAAAGACCTCTTACACAGAGGAACATGGGCTCTCCAAACAACTGAAGGAGAGGCACAGATTTGAAGAGGAGCTGGACATTGAAGAGTTTGACCAAACGCAGGCACGGATACAGATCCTTAAGAATACTGGAACGATCCAAACTGCCCGCCTCTCAAATTTAAGAGAAAGCTGGCTTTTCAACCACAGAGACTAAGACTGATCAGCCAAGAGCTAAAGTGGCTAGAGAGAAATCAACTCGCCACTTTTCGCCAGACATTTCTCCACCACATTCGCCACAAAGGACAGGGTCACCAATTGGCACGCCCACTGCACAGTCACCCACACATACTGTGCAAACTCAGGATGATGGCGACCCTTGGGACCTCTACGATCCCCCTGTCTCGGACAATAGCCCTGAGTTCTACCCCTCAAAACCATCTCCACCAGAGGATAGCACCTCATACACCCAAGTCTTAGCCAGGGCTGCTGCATTCCATAATGTCAGTATGCATTCTGAACCATTGGAGGATGACTTCCTTTTCAATACCCTGGCTTTCACGCATGCGTCATACCAGAGCCTGCCGATGCTACCAGACATGCTTAAACATGCACAGCAAGTGTTTCAAGAGCCGGTAAAGGGAAGAGCCATCACACCGCGGGTGGAAAAAAAAGGACAAACCACCCCATCGGACCCAGTGTTCATTACGCAGCAGCTCCCACCGGACTGTGTAGTAGTTGGTGCCGCAAGGAAACGAGCAAACTCCCAATCATTGGGAGATGCACCACCTCCGGATAAAGAAAGTCACAAATTTGACGCAGCGGGAAAGAGAGTGGCGTCCCAATCTCCCAACCAATGGCATATCGCAAATTCACAGGCCCTCCTTACCCGTTCCGACCGAGCTCACTGGGATGAAATGAGTGACATCATCCAGCATCTACCTAAAGAGTATCAAAAACGGTCTCAACAAGTGGCAGAGGAAGGGCAAGCGATCTCGAACAATCACATTTGTTCGGCACTGGATTCCGCTGACACTGCAGCAAGAACTGTGAACACGGCAGTCACACTTAGGAGACATGCTTGGTTACGATCCTCAGGATTCAAACCTGAGATACAACAGGCAGTATTAAACATGCCACTTAACCAGCAACAACCAGCCAGAAGTGGACACAGCCATTGAATAGATGATGAAAGACACTGGCACGACCAAAGCCATGGGCGCACTCTACTCGCCCCAGTATAGAGGGACATTTAGGAAACCGCAATTTAGGGGAGGTTTCAGACAGCAACCTTCAGAGGCATCCACCTCTCAAGCAAAACCCAACTACCAGTCCCAATATCAGAGAGGAGTTTTCGCCGATCCTTCAGGGGACAATTCCCGAGATCAAGGGGAAAGTTTCAGCCCACCAAGCAGGCCCCCAACAACAAACAGTGACTTCACTGTCACACTTCCCCAACACACATCACCAGTAGGGGGAAGACTAACACTTTACCACAAACATTGGTCAGACATAACCACGGACACATGAGTTCTATCAATTATCCAACATGGTTACTGTATAGAGTTCACACATTTCCTTCCAGATGTTCCCCCAAGAGCGCACAAACTGTCGGCACAGCATATAGACCTGTTACAAATAGAGGTACAAGCACTATTAACAAAACAAGCCATAGAACTAGTACCTCACCACCAAAAAGGAACAGGGGTTTATTCCCTATATTTCCTTATTCACAAAAAAGACAAAACACTAAGACCAATTTTAGATCTCAGGACATTAAACCTCTTCATCAAATCAGAACGTTTCCACAGGGTCACACTACAAGATGTAGTCCCCTTACTAAAACATGGAGAATACATGGCAACACTGTATCTAAGAAGATGCGTATTTCCATATACCCACCCATCCATCCATCTCACAGAAAATACCTCAGGTTTGTCATACAGGGCAAACATTACCAATTGAAGGTACCGCCCTTCGGGATAACAGCACCCAGAGTATTTACAAAATGCCTCGCTGTAGTAGCAGCTCATATAAGGAGACATCACATGCACGTATTCCCATATCTCAATGATTGGCTAATAAAAGCCAATACTCAACACTGGTGTCAAAATCACACGCAGTATGTAATAGATACCCTTCACAGACTAGGCTTCTCTATAAATTACCAAAAATCTAATTTGCAACCATCCCAACTACAACAATACTTGGGAGCAACACTCAACACACAAAGAGCAATTGCCACTCCAAGCCCGCAGAGAGTGCAATCATTTCAAACTGTGGTGTCAAACATACAACCAAATCAACAGTACACAGTCAGATTTGTTATGAAACTCCTAGGCATGATGGCATCATGCATCGCTATTGTCCCAAAGGCGCGACTACACATGCGGCCCTTACAGCAGTGCCTAGCAAGACAATGGACACAGGCACAGGGTCAACTTCAGGATCTAGTGTTGATAGACGGCCAAACACACTATTCGCTTCAATGGTGGAACCCTGTAAATTTAAACAAAGGGTGGCCATTTCAAGAACCTGTGCCTCACGCCATTCTCACAACAGATGCTTCGATGATTGGGTGGGGAGCACACCTCAACAATCACAATATACAAGGACAATGGGACAATCAACAAAGACAACTACACATAAATCCCTTAGAGCTGCTAGAGGTCTCCCTAGCACTAAAAGCCTTTCAACCCCTTCTAGTTCAAAAACACATTCTTGTCAAAACAGACAACATGACAACAATGTACTACCTAAACAAACAGGGGAGGGACACACATCACAACTATGCCTCCTAGCACAAAAAAATTGCCATTGGGCAATTCACAACAACATTCACCTCATAACGCAATATATACCAGGCATTCACAATCAGTTAGCCGACAATCTCAGTCGAGATCACCAGCAAACTCACGAGTGGGAGATACACCCCCAGATTCTACAACAATACTTTTACCACTGGGGAACACCAGACATAGATCTGTTCGCAACGAAACAACGCAAAATGCGAAAACTTCGCATCCAGGTACCCACACCCTCAATCCAAGGGCAATGCTCTATGGATCAATTGGTCAGGGATATTTGCTTACGCTTTTCCCCCTCTCCCACTCAGTCCTTTCCTAGTCAACAAACTGAGTCAAAACAAACTCAAACTAATACTCATAGCACCAACTTGGGCTCGCCAAGCGTGGTACACCACACTGTTGGACCTCTCAGCAGTACCTCACATCAAACTCCCAAACAGAGCAGATCTGTTAACACAACACAAGACAAACAACAGATCAGACACCCCAATCCAGCATCGCTCAACCTAGCAATCTAGCAATCTGGCTCCTGAAGTCTTAGAATTTGGCTATCTAAACCTTTCAAATGAGTGTATGGAAGTCATTAAACAGGCAAGGAAACCAACAACAAGGCATTGTTATGCTTATAAATGGAAAAGGTTTGTTTTCTACTGCCAAGCAAACTAAATCACACCCTTATATGCCGCCATACAAAACATTGTGAGTTACTTACTATACCTACAAAAAACAAATCTCGCTTTTTCTTCCATCAAAATTCATTTCACTGCAATCTCTGCTTACCTGCAAAATAAACATACAAAGTCACTTTTTAGAATACCAGTTATTAAAGCCTTTATGGAAGGACTAAAAAGGATCATACCTCCAAGAACCCCACCAGTGCCCTTGTGGAATCTTAATATTGTACTTACATGACTCATGGGCCCAACTTTTGAACCCATGCGCTCTAGCCAAATCCAATTCTTAACCTGGAAGGGAGCATTTCTAATAGACATCACTTCACTACGAAGAGTTTTCGAAATACAGGCGTTCACTATCGAAGAACCATTTATACAAGTACACAAACATAAAGTGGTTCTCCGCACTAATCCAAAATTTCTGCCAAAAGTCATTTCACCGTTTCATTTAAACCAAACTGTGGAACTCCCAGTATTCTTCCCACAGCCAGACTCAGTAGCAGAAAGAGCACTGCATACTTTAGACATAAAAAGAGCACTAATGTATTATATAGACCGAACAAAGCCATTTTGTAAAACTAAGCAATTGTTTGTTGCTTACAAAAAAAACAAAAACATGCTGGTAACCCCATATCCAAACAGGGCATAGCCAGATGGATAGTCAAATGCATACAAACCTGTTACCACAAAGCTAAAAGAGAGTTACTCATTACACCAAAGGCCCACTCCACTAGAAAGAAAGGAGCAACAATGGCCTTTCTAGGTAACATACCAATGACAGAGATTTGTAAGGCAGCCACTTGGTCTACACCTTATTCGTTTACCAAACACTACTGTGTAGATGTGTTAGCAACACAACAAGCCACAGTAGGACAGGCTGTACTAAGAACATTATTTCAGACAACTGCAACTCCTACAGGCTGACCACCGCTTTTGGGAGGATTGCTGCTTTGTAGTCTATGCGCAGCACATGTATCTGCAGCTACACATGCCATCGAACGGAAAATGTCACTTACCCAGTGTACATCTGTTCATGGCATGTTCCGCTGCAGATTTACATGCGCCCTCCCACCTCCCCAGGAGCCTGTAGCCGTTTAAGTTGCAGTTAGAAATTGTATATATGTAAATAATATATGTAAATAAACATTCCTTTAGCACCAACTATGTACATACATATCTATTCCATTGCATGGACATCTTTACTATTCTCATTGTACCACTCCTACCTAACCCTATGCAGGGAAAACAATCTAAGATGGAGTCGATGCCCATGCGCAATGGAGCCGAAAGGGAGGAGTCACTCGGTCCCATGACTCGAAAAGACTTCTTCAAAGAAAAACAACTTGTAACACTCCGAGCCCAACACTAGATGGCAGGAACAGTGCACAGCATGTGAATCTGCAGCGGAACATGCCACGAACAGATGTACACTGGGTAAGTGACATTTTCCATATGTATTCGATGGCACGTGTAGCTGCAGATACACATGCTTTGCATTGCTTCCGCCATCTGGTGTTGGGCTCGGAGTGTTACAAGTTGTTTTTCTTCGAAGAAGTCTTTTTGGTGTCACAGGATCGAGTGACTCCTCCTCTCGGTCATACTGCGCATGGGCATGAGTTCCATTGTTAGATTAGTTTCTTTCTGCTGTCTGGTTCGGACGTGTTTTCCCCTCACTCCAAGATTTCGAATCGGAAACTTTAGATAACTTTCTTGACCGTTGGTATTGTTTTGATTGTTTCTCCGCCTATAGTTGAACCGATAGTACCGTCAAAAAACAGATTTCGAAAAAGGCCACACCTACTTCTATACTGGAGTCGAGCAAGTCCACCAAAAGCTCAATCTCCGAACCGAGTCTGCATCCACACTCTTAGGAGTCGAAGCCTCGACGTCCTGCCTCGGAGCCAAAACAACCGACTGTATTTTCGGCCTGAAAAAATTGCCAACTTCGGAGCTGAAAAAGTCTTCTTCAGAAGAAGAACTAGGACTTTCGAGCCACCTAAAACAACAGAGCTAAAAAAAACATATGAACAGTCCTCAAAATCATCGAAACCATCAGAATACATTTCAGAGGATACTGACATTCACCCAATTTTAGAAATCATTGATGAAAGACAATCAAGGATACATATCCATAAAGAGACTGGGAGGATCATTACTGCATCTCTTTTACAGACTAAAAGAAAGTTGGCTTTTCAGGAACATCTCACTACTGCTCCACCACCAACAAAGATTTTTAAACGAAAGGAGAAGCCATTACCTTTGCATACTTCTCCCCCACACTCACCACAACTTTATTTTTCACCACCACCCATTAGCCCGCCACCATTGCCTTCACCAACTCACTCACTTATTCTCATGGTGATAGTGTTGATCCTTAGGATATGTATGGTCCAGATCCCATACCAGCTAATGATCCAAACTTATATCCGTCTAAACCTTCCCCACCAGAGGATACAACTGCATATACGCAGGTCAAATCTAGGGCAGCTGCGTACGACAGGGTAACCATGTACAGTGAGCCTCTAGAAGAGGATTTCCTTTTTAATACCTTGACCTCCACGCACTCAAGTTATCAGTGCCTCCCAATGTTTCCTGGCATGATCAAGCATGCAGATGAGATATTTAAAGAGCCTGTTAAAGCTAGGGTTTTAACACCACGCATGGACAAGAAATATAAGCCTGCACCTACAGACCCTGCTTACATTACACATCAGGTACCTCCAGTCTCAGTGGTTGCTAATAGCCAGTTGTCAGAGGATGCCTCTCCCCCTTACAAAGAGAGCAGAAAAATTGATGCTGCTGGCAAGAGGGTAGCTACCTAGACAGGTAACGAATGGCGCATTGCAAATTCACAAGCCTTGCTAGCAAGGTATGATAGAGCTCACTGGGACGAGATGCAGGAGATATTACAACACCTGCCAAAGGAACATCAAAAAAGGGTGCAACAAATTGTTGAAGAGGGTCAGGCAATTAGTAATAATCAAATAAGGTCTGCCCTTGATGCTGCAGATACAGCAGCTAGAAGTGTGAATACTGCTGACACGCATGGTTATGTTCTGGATTCAAACCAGAAATACAGCAGGCAGTCCTAAATATGCCTTTCAATAAATACCTGTTTGGTCCTGAGGTTGACACCACAATAGAAAAACTCAGGAAGGACTCAGACACTGCTAAAGCAATGGGAGCTTTATATACAACACCTTAGAGAGGCTCCTTTCGTAAGCAGCAATTTAGAAGAGGATTCAAGCCACAATCTACAGAGGCTTCTGCTTCCCAGCCTAAACAACGTCTACAACAGCTGTTTCAGAGAGGGAGATTTAGAGACTTATAGAGGCCAACACTATAGAGCCAGAGGCAAATTCCAGGCCTCAAAACAGGTCACTACCCCATCAAAACCATGACTTACAAAGCATGGCACAACCCCACACATCTCTTGTGGGGGGCAGACTGCAGCAGTTCCACTCCCAATTGCAAAATATCACCACAGACCAATGGTTACTTTCAATTATCCGCAATGGTTATTGCCTAGAATTGATTTCTACCCCTCTAAACATTCCTCCACGTTATCACAGGTTGTCCCCAGAACACAATGTTCTATTACATGAAGTAGTACAATCGGTACTACTAAAAGAGGCAATAGAATTAGTCCCAAAATCTCAACAAGGAACAGGGGTATACTCACTATACTTCCTCATTCCAAAAAAGGATGGCACTCCCAGACCCATTCTAGATCTCAGACCACTAAATCTATATATCCTGTCAACACTTTCACATGGTAACTCTGCAGGTCGTCATTCCACTACAAAAACAAGATTATATGACTGCATTAGACCTCAAAGATGCGTATTTCCATATACCCATCTATCCAGCTCACAGAAAATACCTAAGGTTTGTGATAGCAGGAAAACGTTACCAGTTAAAAATTCTGCCATTTGGCATAACAGCTCCAAGAGTATTCACAAAATATCTAGCGGTAGTAGCAGCTTACCTAAGAAGACAACACATACATGTGTTTCCTTATCTAGGCGATTGGTTAATAAAATCAAGCAATTTTATACAATGTCAAAAACACCCTCAATAAACAATAGAAACCCCACATACATTAGGGTTCACTCTCAACTCCCAAAAATTCCTTCTTCAGCCAGCACAGGTGCAACCTTACCTAGGTGCTATTCTCAATACGCAAAAAGCCTTAGCCTATCCAAATACACAAAGGATACAAGCTTTCCAAAATCTCATACCACAAATACAGCCAAATCAACAATACACTGTAAGATTTATCATGAAACTATTAGGAATGATGGCATCCTGAATAACAGTAGTACCACATGCAAAACTAAACATGAGAACACTACAACAGTGCCTCTCACAGCAATGGTCTCAAGCACAGGGTCAATTGCAAGATCTAGTGTTAGATCGCCAAATGCACAGGTCCCTTCAATGGTGGTATCTCAGCAAATTCATGAAGGGGCGGTCATTTCAAGTCCCTGTGCCTCAGACCACAATAACAGATGCATCGAGGATAGGTTGGGGAGCTCATCTCAACAACCTTACCATTCAAGGGGAATGGAATTAAAAACAGCTAAATTATCACATAAACATTTAGAATTATTAGCTGTGTTCCTTGCCCTAAAAGCGTTTCAACCACTTCTCAAACACAAGACTGTCTTGATAAAAACAGACAATATGACGACCATGTATTACCTAAAGAAACAAGGCAGGACACATTGATCTCAACTGTCCCTTCTAGCCCAAACAATATGGAAATGGGCAATTCACAATCATATTCATCTACTAGCAGAATACTTCCCAGGAATACACAATCAGCTAGCGGATTTCTTCAGCAGAACACACCAACAGATACACGAATGGGAGATTCACTGTCAGGTACTTCATCAGTACATTCAAAAGTGGGGGACACCAGAAATAGACCTATTCGCAACGAGCAAAAACGCAACATTCCAAAACTTCACATCCAGACATCCACATCCTATGTCCAAGGGCAGTACTCTATGGATCAACTGGTCAGGGATATTTGCTTATGTTTTTACCCCTCTCACACTACTTCCTTTTTTTGGTCATCAAACTGCGTTAGACCTCTCTCATCATGATAGTCATAGTCCCCACATGGGCACGACACAATTGGTACACAACACTCCTAGACCTGTCAGTCCCTTATAACTGGTACCTCTTGTACCAAGGGCCCTGATGCCAGGGAAGGTCTCTAAGGACTGCAGCATGTCTTATGACCCCTCACTCAGCACATGCACACTGCCTCACAGCTTGTGTGTGCTGGTGGGGAGAAAATGACTACGTCGACATGGCACTCCCCTCAGGGTGCCATGCCCACCTCTCACTGCCTGTGACATAGGTAAGTCACCCCTCTAGCAGGCCTTACAGCCCTAAGGCAGGGTGCACTATACCATAGGTGCATGAGCACTATGCCCCTACAGTGTCTAAGCAAAACCATAGACATTGTAAGTGCAGGGTAGCCATAAGAGTATATGGTCTGGGAGTCTGTCATAAACGAACTCCACAGCACCATAATGGCTACACCGAAAACTGGGAAGTTTGGTATCAAACTTCTCAGCACAATAAATGCACACTGATGCCAGTGTACATTTTATTGTGAAATACACCCCAGAGGGCATCTTAGAGATGCCCCCTGAAAACATACCCGACTTCCAGTGTGGGCTGACTAGTTTTGCCAGCCTGCCACACACCAGACATGTTGCTGGCCACATGGGGAGAGTGCCTTTGTCACTCTGTGGCTAGTAACAAAGCCTGTACTGGGTGGAGGTGCTTCTCACCTCCCCCTGCAGGAACTGTAACACCTAGCTGTGAGCCTCAAAGGCTCACCCCTTTGTTACAGTGCCCCAAGGCACTCCAGCTAGTGGAGATGCCCGCCCCCTCTGGCCACGGCCCCACTTTTGGCGGCAAGGCCGGAGGAGATCATGAGAAAAACAAGGAGGAGTCACTGGCCAGTCAGGACAGCCCCTAAGGTGTCCTGAGCTGAGGTGACTCTGACTTTTAGAAATCCTCCATCTTGCAGATGGAGGATTCCCCCAATAGGATTAGGGATGTGCCCCCCTCTCCTCAGGGAAGAGGCACAAAGAGGGTGTAGCCACCCTCAGGGCTAGTAGCCATTGGCTACTAACCCCCAGACCTAAACACACCCCTAAATTGAGTATTTAGGGGCTCTCAGAACCTAGCAAGATAGATTCCTGCAACCTAAGACGAAGAAGGACTGCTGACCTGAAAGCCCTGCAGAGAAGACGGAGACACCAACTGCTTTGGCCCCAGCTCTACGGGCCTGTCTCCCCACTTCAAGAAAAACTGCAACAGCGACGCGTTCCACAGGGTCCAGCGACCTCTGAAGCCTCAGAGGACTACCCTGCATCTAAAAGGACCAAGAACTCCCGAGGACAGCGGCTCTGCTCCAAAGAAGAAACATCTTTGCAACAAAGAAGCAACTTTTAAAGACAACACGTTTCCCGCCGGAAGCGTGAGATTTTGCACTCTGCACCCGATGCCCCCGGCTCGACCTGCGGAGAAACAGGGAGGACTCCCCGGCGACTGCGACCCTGTGAGTAGCCAGAGTTGACCCCCCCCTGTGCCCCCCCAGCGAAGCCTGCAGAGGGAATCCAGAGGCTCCCCCTGACAGCGACTGCCTGCTTCAAAGAACCCAACGCCTGGTAAAGACACTGCACCCGCAGCCCCCAGGACCTGAAGGATCCGACCTCCAGTGCAGAAGCAACCCCCAGGTGATCCTCTCCCTAGGCCAGGTGGTGGCTACCCCGAGGAGCCCCCCCTTGCCTGCCTGCTTCGCTGAAGAGACCCCTGGGTCTCCCATTGAACTCCATTGTAAACCCGACGCCTGTTTGCACTCTGCACCTGGCCGCCCCGTGCCGCTGAGGGTGTACTTTTTGTGCTGACTTGTGGCCCCCCCGGTGCCCTACAAAACCCCCCTGGTCTGCCCTCCGAAGATGCGAGTACTTACCTGCTGGCAGACTGGAACCGGGGCACCCCCTTCTCCATTGAAGCCTATACGTTTTGGGCACCACTTTGACCTCTGCACCTGACCGGCCCTGAGCTGCTGGTGTGGTAACTTTGGGGTTGCTCTGAACCCCCAACGGTGGGCTACCTTGGACCCAACTTTGAACCCTGTATGTGGTTTACTTACCTGCAAAACTAACAAACACTTACCTCCACCAGGAACTGTTGAAAATTGCACTGTGTCTAGTTTTAAAATAGCTTATTGCCATTTGTGTGAAAACTGTATATGCTATTTTGCTAATTCAAAGTTCCTAAGTGAAATACCTTTCATTTGAAGTATTACTTGTAAATCTTGAACCTGTGGTTCTTAAAATAAACTGAGAAAAGATATTTTTCTATACAAAAACCTATTGGCCTGGAATTGTCCTTGAGTGTGTGTTCCTCATTTATTGCCTGTGTGTGTACAACAAATGCTTAACACTACCCTCTGATAAGCCTACTGCTCGACCACACTACCACAAAATAGAGCATTAGAATTATCTCTTTTTGCCACTATCTTACCTCTAAGGGGAACCCTTGGACTCTGTGCATGCTATTTCTTACTTTGAAATAGTGCATACAGAGCCAACTTCCTACACAACCTCCACGAGGGAATGAAATCCATCGCTGAATGGATGAGAAACAGCCGTCTGAAACTGAACTCGGACAAGACGGAGGTCCTCATCCTCGGACCCACCCCCTCCGCCTGGGACGACTCCTGGTGGCCCACCGTACTAGGAACCCCACCGACACCATCCGACCACGCTCGCAACCTGGGCTTCATCCTCGACTCCTCCCTCACCTTGTCTAAACAGGTCAACGCAGTCTCCTCCTCCTGCTACAACACACTCCGCATGCTCCGCAGAATCTACAAGTGGATCCCGACAGAAACAAGAAGAACAGTGACACAGGCCCTCGTCAGCAGCAGGCTGGACTACGGCAACACACTCTACACAGGCATCCCAGCAAAAGACCTACTACGCCTCCAACGCATACAAAACGCCTCCGCCCGGCTGATCCTCAACGTACCCCGCCACAGCCACATCTCCCACCACCTGAGAAACCTTCACTGGCTCCATGTGGACAAAAGGATCCCTTTCAAGCTTCTTACCCACGCTCACAAAGTGCTCCACGACACCGGACCAGCCTACCTAAACAACAGACTCAGCTTCTACACCCCCACTCGTAAGCTCCGCTCCACTAACCTCGCCCTTGCCATCCTCCCCCGCATCCAAAGAAAGACCTCAGGCGGCAGATCCTTCTCATCCTCGCCGCCAAAACCTGGAACACCCTCCCCATCACCCTGCGACAGACTCAAGACCTACTCACCTTCAGAAGACTCCTCAAGACCTGGCTCTTCGACCAGTAACAACAGCTCCCCCCCACCCCCAGCGCCTTGAAACCCTCACGGGTACGTAGTGCACTTTATAAATCATATGATTGATTGATTGACTTATTGGGGGCGGCGCATCAAAACATCTTAGCACACTGGGGCTCCAGTGCGATACCCACAAATCAGGGCTGGCTGAACCACTTGTGGCACTTGTGAGGATGGAGAAAATGTTTTTTTAGCTCTGCTCAGGGTGACTCGTTTTGTCAGTTGTGGCACCCCTTTATCAAACTCCTCTCTGCAGCCTTCAGGTATCTAAGACTGCTGAGGCCCACAAGTGTCCCACACCCTAGGTAGCTCAATGATGTCAAATTGACAGTATTAGGCCAGTCTTGGAGTTGATTTTGATGTTATTGTTTTACTGATAGGCGAATTGCCAATAAAGAGATTTGAACCATAAAAGCTTGTAAACTTCCTTGTGCATCCAGCAGTTTCAGGCAGCAATAAAATGTCAAGATAACTCTGGTGATTAATGTTCCTACTAGTGAGAGAACTCATGACAGTTTTTGCTCATCATAGAGCAGCGCAGAGGTTTAATGTGCCTGCTGTTAAGAACGTGTACTATGCAGATCACAGAACTGAGTGTGAGTGAACTATGAGTAGTGCTATAAACAAATGGAATGCATGTCCGAGAGAGGCTCAGGCTATGGGGAGATGAGGTGCACTGTTGAAGAGCGGTAATGAAGGAGTTCATGGAGAAGGAGGTTATGGGGGTGGGGCGCCAAAAAGGCTGTCACACCCGGCACCACCAGCGTTAAAGCCAGCCCTTCTTGCAATTTTATACCACATGCACCTGCAAAACTGAGAACAATACCCCACTTGAATTAATTCAGCTAACTGCGACTTTCTGGATCTTCCATGTCATAGAGGACAAAGGATCAGCTGCAAAGCTCCTTCTGGAAGCCACAGCTCGAGTGTCTTAAATTGAGATGTAAACCCATGAAGAGCCATAGTGTTTATTGAGCAGCCGCTCAACGGAGCCCCACATGAAGTGCTGGCATTCTGTAAAACAAAGAGATAGACCTTTCAAGTGGGGATAGCTTGTAATACTGACCTAAAAACGTAAAAAGGAATCTCCTTTTCAACAATGGCTCTCCTACAGTAGTTTGGGATAGGAACTTTACAACCCTTAATACTGGCTACTGTCATGCTGCTTCACTTCAGCCACCATTTTGCAATCAGGCACCCTTATTGCATCTGCTCAGGGTTCACTAAACAAACCTTTGCCATCTATGCTAGTCTTCCAGTATTTGAGACCTCCATCCAGGCATTTGCAAACGCTGCTTGCATTCCCTCACATGTGGATGGAGCCAATAGAGTAAGTGGGTGGGGCCAGTGGAGGAAGTCGGTGGAGCCAGGAGAAGTGGGTGTGGCCTACAAAAATTTGAGCACCTGGACTCAATATTTTACAAATTAAGCACTGGCCGGCCCTGCCCCAAGTTGTGGGGAAAAACTGGATTTCTTATCTGGAAAAAAATATTAAGGCCTAAACATGAAGTGCCACAAACATCAAAAATAGCTCAACATTCGAGGTGGAAATGTCTCTGCACTTAAATGGTTAAGCTTCGCCGTTACCCTAAATGGGAGGTCAAGAAGAATGTAGTCAACAGGAGAAATCCTAGAGGGAGAGAATGTCAAAGAGGTGGGTGAAAATAATATGAAGTATCCACATCAGAACGGCAGGGCATTGTTGGAGATCTAGTATGAAACAGGCTGTTGCAGAGGTACAACTACAGAGAGCACTTACATGTTACATGGCTCTTCCATATTGGAGACATGGGCATATGTTTTGTCACTTGTGCTGACTTGGTGGCGATTACTAACTGAAAGACTGCAGATGTTCCTGGATTGGTTCTTCCACTGGGATAATATAACACAAAGGCTTTAAAGGACTCATAGACTGAACAGGAGATGGTGATGTTAGGTCTATGGCAAGTTTTTGACGGTAAGTTAGTCCCTTTAAATGCTTTATTGCACTAAAAGATGTTGAATGAAGTCCAAAAAGGAAACTTACTTACCCTCAAAGCATCTGTTTGTAGAGGGTAGTGCTGTTAATTCACATGTCTGCATACTTCTGTTATCTAATATTGCGCTTGGTCATCACAACATGTTTTTTCTCGAAGATGTTTCCAGTCACAGGATGCCTTTTGACTCCTCCCTTAGTCTACAATGCCATGGGCACCAACTCCACCTTAGATTGTGGGTGGAGGAGAGCGTAGACTAAGACATTGATGATGTGCATTGTAATTTGGTAAGATCTCTAGGTTGAGCAGCTGCTGATCTAGGTGCCTGATTTCCCACATTGTTGTGCGAGAAGGTCTGGCCTGACCAAATAAGTTACTTACCTTCTGTAACACTCTTTTGGGTAGATACTTCATCTAACTGCAGAATTCTCACCTTGTGAATTTCAGATCTTAATAATTAATAGAGTCCAGTTCACAAAACGGAGAGAATGGACGGGCCTGTGAACAATTTGCAGTTAGATACATTCTATCGGAAAGAGCATCACCAAAGGTAAGTAACTTGTTCTTCTGATAGATTCCACACCTTTGGAATTGACACTAAAGCAGTATATATTAGGAGATAGGTTCAGGAATGGACTCAAACCAAAAAGTCCTGGAGGATCAAGTGGGTGCAGTGCTACTCTCTCTGAACCTAGCGATCACAACACTAGTGCTTTGCGAACATATGGAGGGACACCCACGAAGCTGCCTAGCAGATGTTCAGGACAAGAACTCTGTACGCCAATGCAGTGGACTCGGCTATTGTTCTGGTGAAGCAGGCATAGAGCCCTTCTGGAGGATGATGTTTCCCAAAACACAACAGATAATAATTCAGAGTAAGATCCAGTGGGAGATGGTTTATTTCGGTACTTCCTTGCTTTTTATTTCGCCCTAACGAACCCAACACAGAACTAAGGTGTTCTCTGGTATGATCAATGTAAAGGCTCAGTGTACTTTTGGGGTCCAGGTGAGAGTCTCTCTTCCTCTTTAGAGAGGTGGGGCAGAGCAAAGCGCACCAATAACGGGTTATTTAAATAATGAGGGATGATCTGGCAACCGCAAAAAGGTGAAGGTACCTTTTAACTGTGCCCATAGGAAAGCCTTGAAGGGCGGGGCGCACAACAAACAACAAAACATCAGATAACTTTGCCTGGAGGCGGTCAATCTGCCATGTATTGCTTCACACAATAAATTTGTCCAGGCAGGCGAAAGCTGTCTTCATTGACAGAAGCCTGGCTGCCAAGATGACATCAACCACCTCGGGAGGCAGGTCAAAGGAGTTCACCTTCACCACTTAATCTCTAAGCATGAAGGTGGAGACTGAGGAGGCCCAGCTTCAGAACCCTGCCCTGTTACAGTGACAGAAGATTCTCCCAGAGGGGCAGCCTGATCTTCAGATAGATGCTTACTCCCTGGAGCTCGTGATACCATACTCTCCATGCCCAATCCGGAGCCACTAGAATGACTTGAGCCCAGTCAGCGTTGATCTTATTCAGAACTCGACAAAAGTATTTGGGAAGGCTGCTCCATTTATAGACATGATACCAAATAACAAAAAAGAAGATGAATAAGCAATCTTTGTAAGAGTGAAAGAACTTCTGCCACTGTTCTTGATAATCCGATGGATGTTTCAAGCCCTGGGATCTGTCGGGAGGTATTAAGTCCTCAGGGATGGCTCTGCTATATTGCCTTTGGCACAGAGGTCCAGCATTGCATCCTGGTATGCCTTTTAATTGCAAGAACCTCTTTAGATTGCATATAGACTACCTTTTCAGTATAGTCCAGAGGTTCAATTTTTGGACACTACCTTCTTACTGTAGAATCTTTCTAATCCAATGGTAACAAGAACCACAGATGGTGCCTTATTATACGCAACCATGTATTCAGTTACCCCCAGCAGTCAATCACACCATCAACCTCCAGGTGGCAGTCCAGAAGAGAGGTGGCAACCATTTCAAATAGCAGAACTCACTCAGGATTTCTTCTTTTTATTCACAATGGGTACTGGAAAGAGTCTGCTTCAAGCCCATGCTGAACATATTCTATAGACAACCTTCAGTTCCACCACAGCAATGAGACATCAACTGAAGACTTGAAAAACAGGCCCTTGAGTTCACTCTAGACTTGGAGTGTAATTCATGCTTCTACTCCTGGTTCTTCATGTTGAAGAGCAAAGAATGGCCCTTCATTCTAGATCTGCATACTCCGAAAAGGCTTTTCAAATGGTCTTTCGAAAAGAGGTGTTGCAGTTACTCTAGAAGAGGAAGAACATGTTGTTGATTTTTTTAGGATGTGTATTTCCACTTCCCCATCACATGAAGTGCCACACATCACTATGATTTGAAGTAGCTGGGAGCCATTACTGGTTCAGAAAGTTGCCTTTCAGCCTCAAAATTATTCACAAAATGCCTTACCTTGGTAGTGGGTTCTCAAAGGTGGTAGGGATATGAAGTGCTTCCTTTACCTGCACTAAAATGGCAGTTGGCCCAATGCATCCGCGCACACATAGACCTTTACTGTGACATTGGACTGTCCCTCAGGGTGTCCAAATGCCTTCTCAACCTTTCAGATGCGTCCAACTTTTGAGAGCTTACTTGAATACTAAGTTGCGCATAGCTTCACTGTCAGATAAGTGAATCGTCAAGCTCCAGGTGCTCACCTGCCAAGTTGAAAAGCTGAAGACTATTTTGGCCCACCTTTGTAAATCTCTTCTTGGAGCTATGCCTTCTTGCATTCCACTCCCACTGCATTGCAACAGTAAATCTCTCCAGTTAGAGCCAGACATGCACATAAAATCGCAGGCTCCTTAAAAAATTATTGGCAGGGTCACCTGACCAGTGACACCGGTGATGGATGGATGTGGGGTGGGCATAACTAGGCAAACACTAGAACATGTCCAGCAGAACACTACACAGTGCATCCTGTGCCCACGACTGGTGCAGAGAGTGGAGGCCCCCAAAGGGTAATTGCTCTCCTCACCTGTTGAAGAATAAATGGAGCATCTCCACTTGATCCACGACAGCCTATGAAGCGTGCCACAGCACTTGCAGCTGGCCCAGACAGAAGCTGTAGGTCTTATGTGCCGGTAGCACTGCCTAGTGGCTGAAGACTACACCCGTGGGAAGTTCCACAGGTATGTTACATTGGACAGTGTTGGGAGGCTCCTTCGCTGGCCTCTGTCCCTTACTTCTGGCCGGGTGGGGATGGGGGGGCTCCAAAAGACAGAAGACTGACACATCAGGAATTCATTAGCCCTAAATATAGGAACCACTGATAACTATCTTGTCTTCAGAAGACTACTCAAGAGTTGGCTCTTTCCTTCTTAACCACAATATCCAAACAGCAATGGACTGCAAATGCCTGGGTTGATAAATATTTATAATCTGATTATGTGTATATTCAAGATATGTATAATTCTTTAAGAAATATGTATAGTTATTATTTCATAATAATAAATTATACACATACTCTTTAAGCCTGTTTAACAAATGTATACTTACTCACAGGCAAATATATATATGTTTATGCGTGTGTGTGTGCTTGTGTATATTTGTATGTGTGTGTATATACATATATATGTGTATATTATTCTATGCTTAACAAGTTCATAGGTCTTTGCATAGATCCTAGATAAGTTGTTATATTAGATACTTATGAATCCCAGCTTTCTTTTTTATATCACAATGAGCAAATGTTATCTTAACTATTTAACAGCAAGCATTTCGCTATTGAAACATTGAGGAAAGATCAATGAATGTTAGAAAAGTATACTAATTAATTAACATAAAATATGACAAATCCTGAAAGTCTGTGTTTATACAATACAACTTTACTTCTCATATTATTATACCAATTATATACCTTACACATACATTCCCTTACTAAATATTTACATATCTGTTTATTTATTGCTCTAGTCGTACTGTACTGGAGAAAAAAAAGAAATAAAAAGAAAAAATTAAATAAATAAAAATTCAAAAAATAAATAATTAAATAAAAAATAAATCATAAAATGCAATTTACTCTCTCGTAAGCTTTACTGTCTCCCCATCACCCCATGTCTCTATCTATCTATCCTCCATCCCCACTCTGACTCATCCCAAACCTATTCTACTACTTTGATCTCCAAAATTACCCTGCCAAAGCTCTTCCCTCCTCTACCTCATCTAGCTCACCCCAAACCTCAGTTTACTACTATGATCTCCCAAACAACCATACTAAATTCTCCCTCATTTGTCTCACCTTAGACTCAATCCAAAAAACCCTTCTGCTACTATGATCTCCCTAACCCCTTTCCACAGACTCTTCCCTCCTCCATCTTTCCTTTACTCATCCCAAGCCTCATCCTATTACCATAAACTCCCAATTAACACTTTCTGGATTCTCCCCTCCTCTATCCCTCCATTACTCTAGTCAATCCAACTAACAAACTCACATATCCTCTGCTCAAATTAACTCATACTAATACCAATACTGTACTCATATTCCCCAATACTAATCCACCACTAATTCCTCTTGGGTTCCAGAGTAGTAGGCTACTGCCCGAAAACCGATTCAATACCTCATCAGGGGTAGTAAGTGCTATATAAATACAATTACAACTCGGGCAGGAGAGGTATCAGAGGAAAGGCTTACAGGCGTCCATCCATGGGACAGATCTTGCACCACTTTTGAGTGCAAATGTTGCTTGTAAAAAGTAGGTATCAACGGCTGAGTTTGTCCGTCCTGGCATTCAAAGATGCTGTGGGTGGTTCACCACTAGGAAAATTCCTTGATGGTGCATCCACTTCCAGAGGCATCGTGCCTCATGGCAGAGGGACGATGACCCCCACCCACCCTATTTGTTGTATGACAGTGGTGTTGTCTGTAAGCTCCTGTTCTAGCCTCCTCTTGGTGGAGGAAAGAAAGGTTTTTAACGCCAAGTGGATGACCCTCAACTCCAGAAGTTTGATATAGAGTCAAGACTCTGTTGGAGATCAGAGGCATCTGATATCTACTTCTCCCAGGTGGTCGCCTCAGCCCAGAAGCAATGCACCAGTGACTGCTGTCAACACCGGGTGGGGCAGAGAGATGGTCTGCCACTGACACAAATGCAGCCCAGTAACCACCACTGCAGATCTTGTCCAGTCTCCTCTGAAATATAGATGTTGGCAGAGAGGTCCAATTTGATGTTGAGCATACTGAAACTTCAGATTATACTGTAAAGCTTTGATATGCTACCTGGCATGCTTGACCAGCATGATTCCGGAAGATAGCAGACTCAGCAACCTCAGAAAAAACCTCACTGAAATCCAGGACACGGGCTGAAAGACTGGGGTCCCAGACAATGTCCTGTACGATCCTTTTTGGGGGAAAGATATGAAACTGAATCATGTCCAGTGTAGTGCCTATGAAAGGGTGCGTCTGAGGAGGAGTCAGGTGTGACGTTGGTATAATGATAGTGAAGTACCAGAGATGACAAGAGGCCCACCGTAGTCTGAAGGTGGTTGACGACTGCCTGATGTGAGCCCACCTTCAAAAGCCAGGTGTTGAGGTACGGGAAGACTGGGGCACTTGATCTCCGATTACGTGGTTCTACTACCACATTCACTTTCCTGAACACCCGTGTGGTGACTCCAAAGAAGACCAGCAAACAGAAAATGTTCCTGTCCCACCATGAACTACAATTAGTGGCCAATGGGCCTGCAGGACAAGTATATGTAAATGTGTGTCCTGCAGATCCAGCACCCCCATCCAGTCTTCAGGGTCGAGTGCAGACAAAACATGGGCAATGGCGAGCATCTTGAAACTGTCTGTCCGAGGAAGGCAATGAGAGGACATAGGTCTAAACTAAGCCAAAGGCCTCCATCCTTATTTGGCTCTAGAAAGTAGAGGCAATAAAAACTATGACCCACTTCTGGAGCAGGAACCCTCTCAGTTGCCCTTTTGGCAAAAAGACTTTCACTTTTTTCCATAAGACAAACAGATGGTCCTCCATCTGTCATTCTGGGGATGGCAGAATGTCCTGTGGAGTGGCTACAAAGAGGAAGGTGTATCCCGTCTGGACAATCGGCAAGACTCATCTTTCTGAAGGTATGTCCTGACAACCTGGTAGGAGTCATTGGATCCTACCTCTAACTCGGTATTTGTGTCCCACTAAGGGCACACTAAAGTAGTTTGGCAGTTGGTGTTGCAGGCCAGATGCATGGGACTGGACTGGTATGCCACTCCTGACTGCAAAGTCTGTGGTTGGCATGCCCTCAACTGTGAAACTACTGGAGAACCAGCTGAGGCTGAAGTGGCTTTGAACATATAGGGTACCTCTGCCAAAGCTATGAAACAAATGGAGGGGTTGATGCGGCTGGCGAGATGGGCCAAATAATCCCAGGGAGTGTGTGCAGCCCTGCTCTTCTTGAAGCGCTCCAGATTAGAATCTGCCTTGTCCCCTAAAAGGCAAGTAAAAGAGCATGCCCATTAGGGGCAAATGGACATCGCCTGAAAAACCTGTCATTCGCAGCAAGGCATGGCGCAGGATGGAGGCATTAGTGCCTACATCTTGCCAATGGAATCTGTAGTGTCCAGGCCACAACGAATTGGTAATTTGGCAGTGTCACAGCTGTCCTGTATGGCTTGGGTAAGGACAGAGTTGAGGAATCCCACGACACATGGGAGGTCTTGTGGGACTGAATCAGAGACAGCATAGAAATAGTGGCCCAGTAGGCAACTGGCATTGACTGACCTGAGAGCCAAAATAGTGTGAGAAAATACTCTTACCAAAAGCTTCCACTCCCTTGGACTCCCTATCCAAGGAACTAGCTGGAAAAGTATTTGGATTCGTCTTACTGGTATAACCTTGCAACATGAAGCTTTTAAGAGAGGGGTTATGAGACAAAATGACAGGGTCACGAGGGGCTGGCCATTTTTCATTTTGACCTTTGTTGATTGACTGGGATACCCAAAGCCAGGTTTAGTCCATGCATCTAGAAGAGTACTCAATTAAAAGATAATAGTGACTCAGTAGTGGTTTGCACTGGCTGGAACAGTGTGGTCAGGACATTGGTGTCAAGACCACTAGCATCCTGGAGGTCATCATACCAGTGTCCCTTGTGGTAGGGTTTGACAATTTCACCTCCTGCCTCAGAGTAGTTGTTGGATTCCATCCCGAGGAAGCAGTGGAACATATAAGATCTGCCTTGTGGAACCTTAAGCAGGGCAAGACGCAGCTTGGTAAAAATCGATTGCGGCCTCAGTTGAGGACAGAGAGATGCCGACTTGGAGTCTGAAAGTACAATGGGCACTTCATTTTCAATGATAACTCTCCACCAAAGGAAAACAAGAGCATTCATTAGTAACTACCATGAGATGATGTCCTTTTTCCACAAGCCCAAAGAAATCAACTGGTCTGTGATGATAGTGAAACCTTTCCCATATAAAAACACATGAAAATGTTAGCAGGCCCACACAACAGTCGGACTTTTCTCCAGCTTAGAGTAGGCACATTCTGTTTCAGACAAACTTCTACTGGCTTAGGCCACAATGTGTATTTTGGCATTCAGACGGCCATTGTGCTGAACAAGGACTGTCCTCAGCCCTATTGGGCTTGCATTTATTGTGATCTCAGTATCTAGCTTGGGGTCAAAATAGGCCCTTTTCGTTGCATTCTAAATCGCATATTTTATTTCTCTGAAACTCTGTTCGCATTCAGGAGACGAAATGGGACATTCTGTTTTGTTAAGTTTCCCAATGGGGCACTCACTGTAGCAAAGTTACAAATGCCTAAGAAGGATCCTAGCATGTTACATCTTGTGGGGGGCAGGTAGGTGACAGTACTCCCCGTCAGAGAATATGTGCTCAAAGAATTTAAGTTTGGTTCCGTGAAACACACTTTTGTGCATTCAGAGTGATACCTGCATCAGCAAGTAATTCACATACTTGTGTAAGAGCCCGGTCATGTTCCTTTCGTGTTGCCCCAAATATCAGCATGTCATCACTGTAATTTAAAGCATGTTTAACAGGTTGAATATTTTGAATACTTTGGCGAATAATATCCTGAAATAGCTCCACAGCAGAAGATACTCCAAAACTCAGTCTTTTGTATCTGAACAAACCAATATGAGTCAAAAAGTAGTAACGTACCCACAGTTCTATTCCAGCTCAAGTTGATGATATCCTTTGTTCAGGTCAAGACGGGATAACATTTTAGTTCCATTCAGCTCCATCATCATGTCCGCTATATGGGGACCAGGATGTTTTCTCTCTCAATTGCTTTGTTGGCCTGGCGCATATCAGCACACATGCACTACACCTCCAACTATGGGTGAATCCCAAGGTGTAGGACCGGTGGAGTGTTCAATGATGTCATGCTTCAACAATGTTTCTAGTTCTTTCTCAATGGCTGCTTGTACGTGAAAAGCAACTCTACGGAGCAACAGGGCGAATGTCCTTATTAATCTGAAGTTGGACTTCCATTTTTTGAGTCTTCAGAGGCCATGACGGGGACTGACTCACAATTTTACCCTGAGCATAGATGTTGTAGTTGAGAGATATCAGTCCCATGTCAGCAGCTGTAGCAAAGCTAAGTAGGCATGCATTAGATGAAGTTCCATGAAGGACATGAATGGGCGCACGCACTGACGTTGTTTTATGTCGCAAGGTTCTTGTAAATGACCCTTGACTCCTTAACGGTGTAGAAACATCCCATGTGTATACTTTAGTGTTTGAGAAAGTAAGATGTGGCACAGGAGACAGGCTGTTGAACCTTTCTACTGGCATGATGTTAATCAATGCACCACTGTGTTTAATTGAGGTTATGGTGTGACTGTTCACCTTTACTGCAATTTTAGGACCGTTTCCAAAGAAATTTTGTTTGTTTGGTGATTCTTTTTTGACTTTTGATCTTTTTTGCAAGCAGTTAATCCTACATGTGTAATTTCTTAGTTGATAATATCAGCACACATCAGTCTTCAATTACTCTGAGGCACATGGCTTCTTCATTATTAAAGTCACAGAACGTACAGTGTTTGAGAAGAGATCAAGGGCCAGATGTATCAAATGATTTTGCACTCGCAAACTGCGAAATCGTCCGTTTGCGAGTGCAAAATCGTGGTCTGCAATGCATCAAAGGCATTCGCAGACCACAAAATGAAAATCGCAAAAAATGCGATTTTCTGCGTTGCGACCTGGATTTTGCGAATCGCAATTTGCAGTTTTTCGCAGAATGGTATTTTGCACATGCAAAATACCATTGTCTGCAACCAGGTGGCAACCTGGTGCAAAATTTAAAAATGCAGTAAAACTGCATTTTTTAATTTAATATGTAAAGCACACATGCCCTTCTGTCATGTGTGTACTTTACATGGAAAAAAAAAAATTGGGGTGCAGGAGAGGGGGCCTTAGGCCCCCAGCACCCTGGCCCTTTGCATTTCCCAAATTGCGATTTCTGTTTCAGAAATCGCAGTTTAGGAAATGCAAAAAATTCGCAGCTATGGGCTAACAGGCCCACAGCTGCAAATGGGGCCAGTATTGCAATTTGCGATTCGGTAATTGCATTTGCGATTTTTAAGAAATCGCAATTACCGAATCGCAAATGTGATACATGGCCCTTTGCGAGTCGGTAATTGCGATTTCTTAAAAATCACAATTACCGAATCGCAATGGGCCAGATTCATACATCTGGCCCCAAGTCTCTCAACAAATTCATCTATCATTTCACCATCTTGTTGTTGTGCTTGGTTAAGATGTACCTCTATTAGTTGACATTCGGCATTGGATTGAACTTGGCATCTGTTTCTTTTATCTTTTAGTATATTTGTTGCATCATCTTGTGAGACTTTCTTTAGCACTTCTTTCACTATCACTGGCAAGGTTTTTCAAATATTTAATGACTTCTTATCATCTTCTCCTCCTAGCACATCTAGGAAGTCATCAAACGTCTTGATCCTTCGTCCACCTGGCAAAACACGTGATCTTCTGTTGCAGGGCTCTTGACTCTGTGATCACCCCAGGACCCCACTAGAGGCGTGCTCTGTTTGTGATGCAGCCTGCAAGTTGAACAGACAGAGCCACCCCAGAGGCCTGCACAAGTATCTTTTGCCATGTGTGTTCCCACAGATTCCAGACAATGCCAGCCCCCTGCAGAGTCAGAAGTGGTAACTAGCCTCACCTCATTTCACAGCCAATATTAGTCACTCGGACAGCCACTGTTTTCAATATAATTCTGAGCCAAAGGGCTGGTTGCTTTCAGTCCAGGCACTCTCAGGATTGCAGGTTTTTCTTGCTGTCTACCATCTTGGGCCCCACAGCAGCCATGATCATCAGTGACGCTAACCAACAGGCATTTATGCTTGGCAGAGGAACAAAACAACTCCAAAACACTCTGCACTGTCAAGCTCAGCTGCACACCTTCTTGTGGGTGCATGGTGTGTTCCAGGTTTGTCGATTAGGGCATATCAGCTTCTCTGGCCATCAGAGCCACATCAGTGTGGCAATCTTGACGGCTGGCTCTTTGGGGCGCCCCATGGCCATTTGATGGCATTTGTATCTTTGGAGAAAAAGTCAACTCTGCCCTTCAGCTTTCTAAATATTACTCCAAAGGTGCCAGCCCTCAGCCTTTTCAGCAGCCCAACAAGTTATTTCCCCAATACAGAGGATGTGGTGTTTCCAGACACTGTAGAGGATAGCAGGAGCAGTGTTTTTCCTCCTCTTCTCCAGCATCCCTATCTAAGCAGCTTTAACTTGATTTCTAATTGATATTTTGAACTTCTTTTGACTATCCCCAGGTGCCACATTGGAGCTGGATTTTTGTAAGCAGTTGCCTCCGGAGGTGGCAGTGCAAAGCAGCACACAGGTGCTGCCACTGTTCACTTTTGGACCTCCCTTCCTTTGTTAGATTTATCAACAACTGTAAGAAAGTAGATGTCAGTCATATCTGAATGGCATTTGCCAGTGGTGTCTAAGTTCCGGTCATGACTGAAAGTCATGCAATAAATGCTACTTAATGCATCTGGTGATGATCATGATGCTACATGCAGAGCTGTCATAGGACACAAAAAGCAGGGTGAATCACTGTCAAAATGACAGGCCTGCTTCAAGTCACAGGACAGATTTAGCTCCAAGATGTCAAGCCACTCTTATGAAAAGTCTGTCTTGCAACACGTTTTTCAGTACATTTAAACCCAGGTTGCACCATAAGCAAAAGAAGGCCAAGAAGTCTCACCACTTTGCTTTGCAGATGTCCTAAAGATCTGGCTCCGCAGGCATCACTTGACTCAGATCCCATCCCGACGCAGCCTTTGTTGCCCCGCAGGAGACAGAAGTCTTCAAAGAGGCCATGATGCATATTTTTAGGGCAATCGCAGCCCCGCTTTGAAGCCTTTGGGCTCTGTGGGGGAGGCAAGCTTAGTTGCAGTTCTACCAGTAGGTTGTCCCCCAGCGCGAACGGACCCCTGTTGAGACTCTTCCCTACTTGCAGGTGCTGGACCATCCTTTTAAACACTCTGGTGCCAACTCTGACTGCAGCAGTACTCGTTCCAAATCTGGTTCTGATGCCCATTTCTGATCAAGAGCAGACACAGGCTCATGCCTATGTCTTGCTATGAAACAACCAAAATGCAACCTCTAATTTTGGATCATCCCCAGCCTCTTTCTTGATGGCAGTACTATTGGAGGATGGGAGCCCTGTTCAGCTCAGGTTCAGATGCAGTTCAAGGGCTCCAACATTTTCCACATGACGAGGGGGGAGACTTGAAACTTGCTTCCCTTTCTATATATTGATACTGGACTACACCTGGATTTATAAAATGCTAGTGGCCTAATCACTTCTCCTGAAATAGAATTAGAATCAGCGCCAGGTAATCCCAAGTGCTGTTTCACAGTTGTTTCTGCTGAGCAGCAGAATTACTATATCAACAACTTTTGACTAATGAGACAAAAGCCAGCTTACTTGAGGTGATCATACAGCCTGCACCAGCTACTTTATAGCTTGTATCCAAATTGAGACTTTAACAGCTACCATGATGGCATTGTGGATGAAGCTGTGTTCAGCTTCCCAGTTAGTTGCCCCGTGGCTAGGCAACATAGGCTAGCCCCTGGGAACCCAGCTTTTCTAACTTGGAACCCAATCCCTGAGAGCTTTGTGGTTGAAACTTCAGCAAGTAAGGTCACTCCTAATGCATTTCCTTCTGCACCATCAAATAAGGATTCAAAGCGTATTAACAACTTTGTGAAAAGTGTTCTCTTCTGTCAAATTCTTCCTTCAGTCCCTGAACTCTCCTGGACAGATATCTGCCCTGTAGGACATGGCCAGTGGGATCTTTGTGGAGGTTCCCTGACAAATTCACGAACACCCTAGCCCAAACAATTCAGGATGGACAAAATTCTGCAAAAGGTCTTGAGAGCCTGCCTTAATTAAACAAACAGTGTGGGCTTTGCCATGATCAGCAGTGTCACGATCAGGTGTCTTGTCTAGATGCGTGTCACAGGTGTTTCTGGTTACATACAGGTATCCCACACAGACATGCCTTTCGATGGTTCAGGACTGTTTGGAGAAAAGGCTAACTTGCGTTCAGAGCTTTTTAAAAACAGCAGCTTTACAGACTTTTTCCTAGACTTACTATCACCAGCCCAAAAATTCCATCAACAGTACTGCAAATTTAGAGGGCGCTCGCAAGACCTGGCTTGTCAATAAAGGCAGCCTGTAGAGCAGAAAAACCCAGACTGTTCACAGCCCCAGAGGACATGGCCGTATCAGAGGCTGTGGACTCCACCAAGGTTAATAACCTCCATCTTCCTCCTCACCAGCAGCAATGGCTACCAAGAAGTTTTGCTTTCCACTTCCTAGGATATGCTCTGCCAGTAGAGAGGAGGATTTGATTTTTCCTGCAGGGCCGGAGAGTTATAACATCAAAACAACGGGTGCTACAAATTCTTGAGAGGGATTACGTCCTGCTCTTTATATCTTCCTCTCCTGGCTTCTTGCCTGTTTTAGTGACACCTCAATGGATCATGCTGCCATCTTTCTGCAGGAAGTTTAATCTCCTTTGGCCAAAGGAGCCATAGTGAGGGTTGCATATGCAAAGAAAGGCAAGACATGTTATTTTTCCTGTTTCTTGCTGCCCAAGAAAGACGGAGGACTCAGGCTATTTTTAGATCTTTGCCCAGTGGATGCCTTCATATGGAAGGACAAATATGAGCCACTCACTCTGACCCAGGTTGTTTCCAGAATACTGGATTAAAATGGGGGTGGAACATTCCCACTTTGCTGTTCTACCCTTTGGCCTCACATCTACCCCTTGATGTTCAGGAAAGTCATGTCAATGGCTGTGGCCAATCTTTGCAGGTCAGGGATACATATGTTCCAGTATCTCAAAAACTGGTTGCTGAAGGTGGGCTTGGTGCAGGTAGTCACCAGCCACCCCCAGACCACAGTCACACTCCTTTCATTGGTGAGGCTTTTCATTAGCAGGCTGAAGTCCCATCTGATGCCTTAACCAAGGATTCCTTCCGTAGGTGCCATTCTGGGCATGGTGCCATTCAGAGCTTTCCTACCACCACAATGGCACTTTGACATTCAGGATCTTTCAGTCTCAATCCTGTATTCTAGCCTGGACCTCTCTGCGCCTTCTTGCCTCCTGGCCATTGGTGATGTCACGGTCGCCTATAAAGGTACCACCCCAGCACACGTACATCAGTTCTTTTCCTTCCTTGACAGTTAAGACCAGGTCTGGGATCGAGCTACTCTCTGCCTTTTATGGCAAGCCTTTTTTTCCAAATATTTTGTTGAGTGTTTTGAAGTCTGTGCAAGATGACATTGAGGAAGACGGGGTTCAAGCAGTGTGGTGCCTGCCATAGCGCCATGTCGGTGATGAACCCCCATCAGGTATGTCTCTGGTGCCTCGACAGAGACCACGACTCGAAGTCGTGGTCCGACTGCCGGGCCATGGCCCCAAAAGCTTTGAGAGAGCGGTCTCTAAAGCTCATGGTGGCCCTGCAGTCAGGGTTGGCGCAACTCCTAGGAGGTTATGGTCCTGATCAAGGAGGAGGTTGCGGGACCGCTCCAGGAACCCTAAGTCCTCTTCTTCTCACTTGAGGCCCTCCGGGCACTCAGGGAAGAGGCACAAGAAGAAGAAGTCCAAGAGGACTTTGACTTTGCCACGTCTGTGGGCTGACGAGGCGTCTCGGGAACGTCGAAGTTGTAGGCACAGTTCCGCCAATGGCAGGGCCGACTTCTAGCCTCCCCCCCTTTCCGGAAGCCAGAGCGACCCCCACTCAGCTCAAAGAGTTTTACACCATGCACCTTGTATTTGAGCAGGGCTGACCCCGCTGGCGCACCTTCGGGCCCGTGGGGTCGGCAGAAGCCCCATCGGGTTCAGCACCAGCAGCTTTGACCCCTGCACCGCTGAGGACTCCAGGATCCGATACCGCATCAGGGGCGATACTGAGTTCACACAGTCAGCCTCCTTCGGCACTGCTCCCGACATCGACGCTCCCTGCTCTACCGGTGGAGCGAGCCCCATCCTTATCCCAGATGATCCAGAGCTGGAACAACGTCGTAAGACGCCAATTCCGACTTCGACGGCGCCAACAGGGGCCAGATCAGTACATGAGGCTTTTTCAGAACAGCCAGGTACAGGGGAGTACTGGGAGGGGTCCTATGACCCTTTAGAGTATGGATTGGAGCATATGGATTGGTATGAGGAACTAGGGGAAGCCAGTGGACTGGACACTTCTCCAGATACTGGCATGCTCTCACCTCCTACTGTGGCTACGGAGGAGGGAGCTTCATATGCTATGGTGGTTCGTATGGCAGCTGAGGCCTTGGACCTAGATTTACCTAATGTTCCAGTCAGGACCAACCTCCTGACTGAGGTGCTTCAGCCGGGGGTTTCCATATCGGAGCCGATGTTACCCTTCAATGAAGCCTCACTGATGTCCTGCTGGGGACGTGGTCCAAACCCAGCACAGGGGCTCCTGTTAACAGGACTATTGGCCGCCGCAATAGGCCAGCTCCAAGCGATCCTAGTTTCTGCACCCAACATCCCACCTGGGAGAGCTTGGTAGCCCAGACCGCCACCTCCTATGGTGCCTTCCCTTCCGCTCCCCTGGATAGGGAACCCAAGAAGCTGGATCAGCTTGGAAAGAAAATGTTTTCTTCCTCCAGCCTGGCATTGAGGTCCGTAAACACCTCATGCCTGTTGGACCTTTTTTCCCATACTCTGTGGGATACGGTGGCACACATGCTGCCCCAGGTCCCAGAGGACATGCGGGACACTCACACAAGCTGTAAAAGATAGGAGAGATGCAGCCAAGTGTACGATACGGTGTGGTTTGGACACGACCGACTCGCTGGGCAGGGCAATTTCATCAACAGTGGCCCTTCGCCGCCACACCTGGCTCTGTACATCTCGCTTTTCGGGAGATGTCCAAGCAAACCTTATAGAAATGCCCTTCGATGGCTCCCGCCTATTTGGATAGAAGGCAGACTTGGCGCTTGAGTAGTTCTCTGAATGCCAGGGTGGACGAGCTCAGCCGTCGGTGCCTAGCACATCACAAATTGTATCTGCATCCGGAGGTGGCACAAGGACTCTTTCAGCAGTAGGGAGAGGCTTAGTTAGATCTGTTCGCCTCCACAGAGAACACGCAATGTCAACAGTATTGTGCATTGGAGTTTTCAAGGGGGCAATCGCTCGGCAATGCTTTTCGTCGCGAGTAGAATTCAGGCCTCCTGTACTCTTTTCCACCCATACCACTTCTGCCCAGAGTTCTCAAGAAGATCAAGAATGACCGGGCCCAAGTAATCCTAGTAGCTCCGGATTGGGCAAGGAGAGTTTGGTATCCTGAGCTTCTGAAAATGAGCATCAGTCCTCCAATTAGGTTGCCCCTTCGGGAGGATCTTCTGTCTCAGCAGCAGGGGAAGGTTCTCCACCCGCACCTGCCCACACTGCGTCTACATGCGTGGAGATTGAGCGGCGACAGTTGATTGCTTTTGACCTTCCTTCTGAAGTCTGTAAAGTTACTTTAGCAACCCCGCGTCCCTCCACTAAAACAGTATACTCCTACCGTTGGAAATGCTATGTATATTATTGTACAGAAAGGTCTACTGATCCTCTTTCTGCTTCCCTTTCTGATATTCTTTTTATACTATCAAGCAGGGTTCTGCCTTGGGTACTCTCAAGGGCTATCTTTCTGCCTTAGCGGAATTTCTTCGGCTACCTGATCAGCCTTCACTTTTCAAATCTCCCATTGTACATAGATTCCTCAAAGGGCTTGTACATATGTTTCCTCCTATGCCATTTGTTAGGCCCCAATGGGACTTAAACCTGGTCCTCACATTTCTAATGTGTGCTCCTTTTGAGCCCTTTCACAACTGTCCCCTCCAGCTGCTCACCATCAAAACAGCCTTCTTAGTGGCTATAAAATCTTCCAAGAGGGTGACTGAGATGCAAGCTCTTTCAGCCAGGCCACCGTATCTCACTATGGTCCTCATTATGACATTGGCGGTGACTGTTAAAGTGGCAGAAATACCACCAACAGGCTGGTGGTAATCACCGCTAAATTATGACCATGGCGGTGATAACTCCCATAGACAGCCAATGTACTACACCAACCACCAGGGAGTTAACAACACTTACCACGGCGGTAGCCATCAACAGCCAGGTAGAAAACAAAGTACCGCCCACCATATCATGACACGGGAAACTGCCACAATTTCCCGGGCGGTACCAACGCAATCAAAAGCCTGGCGGAAACACATCACAGAAGACGAATGATTCACCATAGGAGACACAGAGAAGGACAAAGCCGCCATGGAACCGGAACTGCAAGTTTTCCCCATGCTCATCTATGCCATGCTCCACCTGGAACACCAATGCCGATGAAGACGACAATGGTGAATACAGCCGCCTAGCACACAAGGGAGGGAGGGAGGAAAAAGAGAGTGACACATACATGCACAACACACACACCATACACACAAGCAGCTGCAGACGAAAAACAATGGCACACAACACACAGCATAATAATACAAGGACAAAAATGCAGTAATGAGAATGTATTGAATGTGAACAGGTACCAAATGAACCAATTGTACGAAAAACAGATATGTACAAATGTACACAAGGGTCCAATGCCCAGTCCAAAGTACTAAGGGCCCACATGGCCACAGGGCACAGTCCAAGGCCCAACTCAAATACTGGCATCATGCGGATAGAACTCTGCAGGGGCATCAGTTTGCAAGTGGGCAGGCACCACAGGGGGATGAGGGTGGGGAGCACCTCAGACAAATACGGGAACATGCCAACTGGTTCTGGAGGGGGCTCCATGCCCATTTCTCACTGCTGGGGAGTGCAATGTCACAGTCTCAGGTAGGTGTCTTGCCCACTGCTTCTGGAGGGGGCCCCATGTACAGCAGTGCCTGAGTTGCCTGGGGTGAAGGAGATGCCCACCCTCCTGGGTGAGCGGGCACAGGCAACTCGCTGAGGGGCCACTGGGAGGGCGGTGCTGGTAAAGGGGTGGCGGCTGTACCTGCAGCTGGGGTGGTCACAGAGGTGTCCGCCACCACCAGGGAGCTTCCATCGGAGGAGGTATCTGAGTCTGTGTTGTCACCTCCTGTCTCTGCCGCTGGTGCTTCCCTCGCCCTCCGTCCCACTGGTTCCCTCGGAGTCCGTGGACTCTGCCTCCAGGGTCCTGTGGGAGGCAGCTCCCTCTGTCGCCGGTGCCCCTACTCCTCTGCCAGATGATGTTAATGCACACATGGACAGGATGACAGAAGAAACAAAAGGGGGGGAGAGAGAGAAAGGAAACACTGGGTCAATTACTGCACCAACACCACAGTTGGCATACACAGCACCATCACACAGAGGGCTCAGGATTGAGCACTATGCATTGCACTGCCAGTGATTTGGCTAGATGCCACGGCAAGATGAGGGCCACACACCGCCAACTGCACCCCTCCTGCGATCCACAAAGCCCTGACTGACATGGAATGCTGACAAGCTAGGTTACTTGCATTTGCCATACACACATTACCCTTGAGCCGGATCACGCTGCAATTGCAATGTCTGACCTGGCATTAAGGGCAGTGAAGGCAGGGGCCCTTTACCCGGTCACATGGGCCATAGTAGGTTCCAGACACAGGTCACAGCAGCACACGCAGTGTAGGTGTTCTCCTGTTGAAGGTCAGGAAACAAGTGAGGAATCTGATGGAAAATGGCAGTCACGTCCGCGACGGTGTACACCGTCACGGCCGGCGCTGATCCCCATTGGCCACTGTACTCCACAGAGCCCCATATTATCCAATGAGGAATTGCACTGCGGTGCAAGACCGCCTTCCGCCACGAAGACCAGCGTCGCCAGAGTTACCTCACTTCCACCTGTCCCTACATACAGGACAGGCGGTCCTCATTTTATGAAGGTGGACAATGATCATATCAACCTTAACTGCGTCACAGCCTAGATTAGCACATACTTCACCATTCCCATTGTCCCATCACGTAAATGCAACATGTACACTGAGGTGGGGGTTCCATTGTTCAAATTGTGACAGCCTACTCACTCTTGTGTCCCTTAGATACCTACCGCTGCAGATGAATTGGAGGAGGAGACAACCCGCTGTGTACAGACCCCTTGTGGACTTGGCTACACTGGAGGACAGGCACAGTATACTCACCTATAGACTGGACAGGGCAACAATCAGAGAGCTGTGTGCCCAATTGGAGCCTGAACTGATCTCAACTACCCGTCAACCGACTGGGATCCCCCTCTTGTGCAATTGATATCAGTGCTCCATTTCCTGGCAACTGGTTCTTTCCAAGTGACAGTGGGCTTGGCAGCAGGAAAGTCACAGCCAATGTTTTCAATCGTGCTGGCAAGAGTTTTGTCTGCCCTGGTGAAACGTGCAGCTACATATCTTTCCCCCATGTGGAAGATTTGACCACTGTGAAGGCCGGATTCGATGCAATGGGACATATCCCCAATATTGTTAGGGCGAATGACGGGACACATATAGCGTTTGTCACCCCCCCACACTCCCTTCCAGAATGAATAGGTGTTCAGGAAACGTAAGAGTTTCCACTCAATGAATGTGAAAATGGTGTGCCTGGCGGACCAGTGCATCTCCCACGTCACTGCCAAGTATCCTGGGTCGGTGCATGAACCCTTTGTCCGGAGGAATAGCAGCATTCCAAATCTGATGGCCCAACTACAGAAGTACAGGGTGTGGCTAATAGGTGAGCCAGGGTCCCCAACCACTGTATGTTAGTGTATGCCTTCAGGTGTCATCTCCATAGTATTGTGTGAGGCTAAATGTTGTCCCTCAATACTTGCAGGTGACTCTGGCTACCCAAACCTATTGTGGCTCCTGACCCCTGTGAGGAATGCCAGGACAGGTACTGGGAATCATTATAATGAGGCACATGGGTAAACCAGAAGGATCATCGAGAGGACCTTCATGCTCCTGAAGGCCAGGTTCAGGTGCCTCCATCTGACAGGTGGATCCCTGTGCTACTCACCCGGGAAGGTCTGCCAGATAGTAGTGGCATGCTGCATGTTGCACAACCTGGCCCTCAGATGACATGTACCTTTTTGGCAGGAGGAGGAGACTGGAGATGCCCCTGTGGCAGCAGTGGACCCTGAGGACAGTGAGGATGAGGAGGCAGAGGATGAGGATGAGGACAACAGAACATCAGTTTTACGTCAATTCTTCCAATGACACACAGGTGAGACAGTGCAACTGACCATTCCTCTGACTATTGAAGTTTTCTGTGTAGCTGTAGCATGATAGCATTCACTTCCTTTGCATCTCAACTTACTGTCACCTATGGCTTGTCATTTTACAGATGTTGGTGAGATAACAACTGTGTACTGATGTGATGACTACAGACAGCTATAGGTCATTATTTCCATGCCCTCACAGTGTTCAGATCATTTGCACTAGATGTGACTGTTTCCATAAATGCACATTTTCAACACACAAAATACTAGTAGTCAAGTTGTGTTCAAGGGTGTTTATTGTAGTGCTATGAAATTGAGGGAAAAGTGCAATTGAATGGGGTGGTGGTGGAGGAAAGTCCACAATATTATTCCAGTCTGTTTGTAGCACAGGTCCAGTGTCCAAGGGGCCATAGGAAGGGGAGCAAAGGCAGTTCAAAGTAGACAAGGTGACTGTGTGGGACACAAGGGGGACATTCAGGAGAGTCTCATTTCCTGGCGGTGGTCTTGGCAAGTGTCTCTGGCTTCTGTCTGGGTCGCATGGAACGTTTGCTGTGTGGTTCACCTTCTGCAGGGGGAGGGGTGCTGGTGGCCTGTGGATCCTGTGGCGGGACCTCCTGCCCAATAGCTGCAGCGGAAGTGAAGGGCTGGTCAATGGACTGGCTAGTGGTAGGGGCCCACTGCTGTGCTGTTGCTTCCCTCATGATGTTGGCCAAGTCTGCCAGCACCCTTGCTATGGACATCAAGGTGGTGTTGATGACCTGCAAGTCCTCCCTGATCCCCTGATACTGTTCCTCCTGCAGCAGCCTGTTCTCCTGCACATTGTCAAGGATCTGGCCCATTGTGTGCTGGGAATGTTGGTGGGCTCCCAGGATCTCGGTGAGTGCCTCCTGGAGAGTTGGTTCCCTGGGTCTGTCCCCCCCCCCTAGTGCACTGCGGTCCTCTGAGTGTCCCTGTTGCCCTGTGCCTCTATCCCCTGAACGGTGTGCCCACTGCCACTGACCCCAGATCCCTGATTGTCTTGGGGGCAAGGTGTGGACTGGGGTCCATGTACAGGTGGGCACATTGCTGATTGACGTGTCCTGGGGACAGAGGTGTAGGTACACTGGGTGGGTGCTGTGGTGTTGGATATTGAGGGGGGAGGCTCTGTGGTGGACTGTGAGTGGGCTGCGGTGACCGACTGTCCAGTGGTCCCTGATGGGCCAAGTTGTTGATCCAGATCCTGAAGCCCAGAGTTACTGTCATCACTGGGATAATCTTCTGTTGGGGGACTGGATAGTCGTGGCACCTCCTCTCCACTGACATTGGCTGGGGCACCTGTGGGGATGTAAGTGATGTATTATGCTTCATGTCTGTGACATATTGTACTTCCCTGGCTTTCCCTCTATCGTTGCTGTTGCCCTGCCACCTTTGTTTGTGTATGGTGATGTATTGTGGGATTGTTAGTTTCCCTATGCTGTGTATGCTTTAGTGATCGGTGTCCATGCAGGGCTGGGAGGGCTGTCCATGCATTGATATGGCATGCAGGAATTGGCATTGGGGTTAGTCAGATGTGTAGGTGAGTGTGTGCAATGGAGTGGAGTGATGGGAGTTAGGGTGAGGGGGTGTGATGGCATGTAGGTATGGGGGGTGATAAGTAGAAAATATTGACTCATCAGTGTCCAGTCCTCCGGCTACTCCAGCGACTCCCTCAGGATGCAGTAATGCCAAGACTTGCTCCTCCCATGCTGTGAGCTGTGGGGAAGGAGGCGGGGGTCCACCGCCAGTCCCCTGTAATGCGAGCTGGCGCCTTGCTGCCACCGAACGCAACTTCGTCCGTAGGTCGTTCCACCTCTTCCTGATGTTGTCCATTGTTCTTGGTTGCTGTCCCACGGCGTTCACCCTATCCACGATTCTCTGCCATAGCTCCATCTTCCTGGCAATGGATATCTGCTGTACCTGTGCTCCAAACAGCTGTGGTTCTACCCTGACTATTTCCTCCACCATGACCCTTAACTCCTCATTAGGGAAATGGGGGTGCCTTAGTAGGGACATGGGTGTTGTGTGGTGTGTGTTGGTGAGTGTGTGTTGAGTAATGTGGTGGGGTGTGTGATGTGGGGTGTGTGAGGGATGTATGGGTGTGTGTGGTGTGCGTCTAGTTGTCTCTGTGCTGTTCGTGTCAATCGCCTGGCAATAATTGTTGTACATAAAGGGTTGTGGGTAACGTGGGGGTGTGTTTTATGGTGCGGTGGGTGTGTGTGGTGTGTGTATGAGTGTCAGGTGTGTGTTTTTGGTATTGGCCAATGTAGTGTTGTTTTGTATTTGGGTGTCCATTCTGACCGCGGCGGTATGCACCACCAATGGTTTATCACCACTGAATGTCTGCTGTGGTGATTCGTGAGTCATGATGTTGTGGGCGTTGTTTTGTTGGCGTAATGGTATGGGTGTTGGTACCAACAGTTTTACACTGACCTTAGGGCTGGAGGATTTGTGTATGTGGTAGTTATAAGGAAATGCCTCCTTGGCATGGTTACCCCCTGACGTTTTGGCTTTGCTGATGCTAAGTTATGATTTGAAAGTGTTAACCAGGCCCCAGAACCAGTGTTCTTTCCCTAAACTGTACCTTTGTCGCCACAATTGGCACAACCCTGGCACTCAGGTAAGTCCCTTGTAACTGGTACCCCTGGTACCAAGGGCCCGGATGCCAGGGAAGGTCTCTAAGGGCTGCAACATGTCTTATGCCACCCTGGGGACCCCTCACTCAGCACATGCACACTGCCTCACAGCTTGTGTGTGCTGGTGGGGAGAAAATAACTAAGTCGACATGGCACTCCCCTCAGAGTGCCATGCCAACCTCACACTGCCTGAGGCATAGGTAAGTCACCCCTCTAGAAGGCCTTTCAGCCCTAAGGCAGGGTGCACTATACCACAGGTGAGGGCATATGTGCATGAGAACTATGCCCCTACAGTGTCTAAGCAAAACCTTAGACATTGTAAGTGCAGGGTAGCCATAAGAGTATATGGTCTGGGAGTTTGTCAAACACGAACTCCACAGTTCCATAATGGATACACTGAAAACTGGGAAGTTTGGTATCAAACTTCTCAGCACAATAAATGTACACTGATGCCAGTGTGCAATTTATTGTAAAATACACCCCCAGGCATCTTAGAGATGCCCCCTGAAAACATACCCGACTTCCAGTGTACGCTGACTAGTTTCTGCCAGCCTGCCACACACCAGAATTGTTGCTGGCCACATGGGGAGAGTGCCTTTATCACTCTGTGGCCAGGAACAAAGCCTGTACTGGGTGGAGGTGCTTCTCACCTCCCCCTGCAGGAACTGTAACACCTAGTGGTGAGCCTCAAAGGCTCACCCCTTTTGTTACAGCACCACAGGGCATCCCAGCTAGTGGAGATGCCCGCCCCTCCGGCCACTGCCCCCACTTTTGGCAGCAAGGCTGGAGGAGATAATTAGAAAAACAAGGAGGAGCCACCCACCAGCCAGGACAGCCCCTAAGGTGTCCTGAGCTGAGGTGACCCTTACTTTTAGAAATCCTCCATCTTGTGAGTGGAGGATTCCCCTAATAGGATTAGGGATGTGCCCCCCTCCCCACAGGGAGGAGGCACAAAGAGGGTGTAGCCACCCTCCAGGACAGTAGCCATTGGCTACTGCCCTCCCAGATCTAAACAGACCCCTAAATTCAGTATTTAGGGGCTCCCCAGAACCTATGAAACTAGATTCCTGCAACCTTAACAAGAAGAAGGACTGCTAACCTGAAGCCCTGCAGTGAAGACGGAGATGACAACTGCTTTGGCCCCAGCCCTACCGGCCTGTCTCCCAACTTCAAAGAAAACTGCAACAGCGACGCATCCAACAGGGACCAGCGACCTCTGAAGCCTCAGACGACTGCCCTTCAACCAAGGACCAAGAAACTCCTGTGAACAGCGGTCCTGTTCAACAACCTGCAACTTTCTTGCAACATAGAAACAACTTTAAAGACTTCACGTTTCCTGCTGGAAGCGTGAAACTTTCCACTCTGCACACAACGCCCCCGGCTCGACCTGCGGAAAACCAACACTTCAGGGAGGACTCCCAGGCGACTGCGAGCCCGTGAGTAACCAGAGACGACCCCCCTGATCCCCCACAGCGATGCCTGCAGAGGAAATCCAGAGGCTCCCCCTGACCGCGACTGCCTGTAACAAGGGACCCGACACCTAGAACCAACACTGCACCCGCAGCCCCCAGGACCTGAAGGAACCGAACTCCAGTGCAAGAGCGACCCCCCACACGACCCTCTGCCTAGCCCAGGTGGTGGCTACCCTGAGGAGCCTCCTCTGTGCCTGCCTGCATCGCTGAGGTCCCTCCATTACTTCCTATCTAAAACCCAACGCCTGTTTGCACACTGCACCCGGCCACCCCTGTGCCGCTGAGGGTGTACTTTCTGTGCCTTCTTGTGTGTCCCCCGGTGCCCTATAAAACCCCCCTGGTCTGCCCCCCGAGGACGCGGGTACTTACCTGCTGGCAGACTGGAACCGGGGCACCCCTGTTCTCCATTGAAGCCTATGTGTTTTGGGCACCTCTTTGACCTCTGTACCTGACCGGCTCTGAGCTGCTGGTGTGGTAACTTTGGGGTTGCCTTGAACCCCCAACGGTGGGCTACCTTGGCCCCAACTTTGAGATTGTAAGTATTTTACTTACCTGCAAACCTAACCTTTACTTACCTCCCCCAGGAACTGTTGGTTTTTCACTGTCCACTTTGAAAATAGCTTATTGCCATTTTTACAAAGACTGTATATGATATTGCTTTTATTCAAAGTTCCTAAAGCATCTAAGTAAAATACCTTTCATTTGAAGTATTACTTGTAAATCTTGAACCTGTGGTTCTTGAAATAAACTAAGAAAAGATATTTTTCAGTATAAAAATCTATTGGCCTTTGTCTTTGTCTTTGATAAGCCTACTGCTCAACCACACTACCACAAAATAGAGCATTAGAATTATCTCCTTTTGCCACTATCTTACCTCTAAGGGGAACCCTTGGACTCTGTGCACACTATTTCTTATTTTGAAATAGTATATACAGAGCCAACTTCCTACAGCAGTATTCTATCGGATTGGTGTGTGTTTGTTATAATTTGAGGAACAGATATTCACCACCGTGGCGGTATGTTGGCAGCCGTCACCGTGGCAGTAAGTGGGATTTACCACCAATGTTAAAATGAGGGCCTATGTTCCCAGATAAGGTGGCTCTCAGAACTCGTGCCTCTTTCCTCCCTAAGCTGGTGACCCCATTCCATCTGGGTCAGAATATCACCCTGCCCACCTTCTTTGCTCCATCGCATCCCTCTAAAGAAGAGGAGCGACTCCACCGGCTGGACCCAAAAAGAGCATTATCGTTCTACATTGACCGCACAGAAGAGTTCCGGGTGGATGACCAACTCTTTGTGGGATACTTGGGAGCAAAGAAAGGTTGGGCAGTGCAGAAGTGAAGAAATTTCACACTGGGTCGTTCTCTGCATCAAGATCTGCTATGCATTGGCCAGGAAGCAACCTTCGGAGGGCTTGAGAGCTCATTCTACCAGGGGCAAAGCTACCACTGTGCTAGCTCGGGCATTCTAGTCCTGGATATTTGTCAGGCAGCAATGTGGGCATCTTTGCACACGTTTGCAAAACATTACTGCCTGGACAATGAGGTCTAGAGGGATGGACACTTTGCCCATTTGGTCCTACAGGATTTTCTTAGCATGAGTAGAGGTATCCGCAGCCCACCACCTGGAGGTTATGGCTTCAATTCAAAGGTAAGGTATCTGCAGCTAGACGTCTATCAGATGCACAAGTTACTTACCTTCAGTAACGCATTATCTGGTAGGGACTCTATCTAGCTGCAGATTCCTTACACCCTCCCATGCCTCCCCACTCTGTGGATATGTCTAGTAGGGTTAGGGTTTATCCCTTTTAAGGCCCTAATTTTGCACAAACTGTTGGTTCTATCCATGACTTAGCACTTCTGGTGTGGAAGTTCGTGGGTAAAAGAACTGAAGTACGCATGCCGGGGAGGTGCCTTTATAGGCAACCGTGACACCACAGACAGCTCCAACGACGCTGACGACTCCACACGGAGCCGAACGACAAACGCAGATCCGAACGATGCCACCTGACGGCACACGCAGGATACTGCTCAACAAAAAATTCCAGATTCCTAGCGGAAGCCAGGAAGTTCAAATGTAAGGAATCTGCAGATATATAGTCTCTACCAGATAATGCATTACTGAAAGTAAGTTACTTTTTCTTTTGTGCCTCTAAACATTTCTCCTTTCTGGCCATCACCAGTCACACTTTTTTCTCATATGCTCCCACTTCTAGAATCTTATTTACATTATAGACATCCTCTGGTGAATATTCATGGGCAGATATTCATCAACCATCTTCCTTAACCCCACTATATATTCCACTTAAACTTATACTCTTTTAGTGGACTAATCCACCTAGCCATACCTGGTGAGGCATCTGCTGATCTCTTGTACATTACTGCTGTGTTAAAGGTCTATGGGAAGTCTTACAACATATTGTATACCACATACGTATTGTCCACAATGATTAGAAGCTCAAAAGCATTTTTGAACATTGGAATGTTGAGAGCTCTATGGAAGACAATAGAGTAGCTCCAGGCTTACAATGTCTGGTATAAGCCCAGAGCTCCAACATACCAATGTTTCTCTTTTTGTTTCTCCATTTGTCGAACCTTCTACCCTCAGAGGGTAGAATGTTCTAATAGCCTTTTAGCCCTTCTACCTCAGGCTATACCAGTTGTTAAAGGTCCTCACCTGCAGCTAGGACCTATAACCCGGGTTCAGGGCCAACTGGTATAGCCCTCAGAAGTAGGCTGTATTAAAACACTGGGATGTCAGGTCCTGCACTGAAGACAATGGAGTAGTTTTGGGCTTATTTTATCGGTTTAAGCCTTCTGCTCCAATATTGAAATGTTTGTCTTCCTGTTTCTTCCTTTAAACATCTACCCTCAATTGGTGGAATGTTCTAATAGCCTTTCTGTCTCAGGCTATTCCATTTGTTATAGGCCCTTGCTGGTGGCTTGGGTCTATAAGAAGGGAGAGGGCCTTTAACAATCAGTATAACCCGAGGCAGAAGGGCTATAAGGCTATTAGAACGTTCCACCCACTAAGGATAGAATGTTCTAAATTAAAAAGGGAGAAACAGGAATAAAAATGTTGGACTATTGGCACTCCGAGATTATACCAGCTATTATAAGCATGGAGCTACTCCATTGTCTTAGACAGAGCTCTCAACATTCAAGTGTTCTAATAACCTCTTTTCCATCTTCAATGTGAGACAAAAGATCACCAAGTTCTTTTCCAATAACATCTACTGTTAAAATTGTGTTACTGTTCATTTGAAAAGTGCTTAAATTAGGTGCCATACTTGCCCAGACGTGGCACCAGATTCAAGCTAGCCTGGCTAAAGAGGGGTGATACCCCGAAACCGGTCCCAGGATGTTTGTTTCTGGTCCAGGGGGGACCTGCTCTGGCAGTTCAGGCTGGATTGTTCCCAGGGGGAACAGGATCAAGACTGATTTGAATATGACTGGGTCCAAACTGGAATGGCATGGTGAGCAAGAAAATGATGGATTAATCCTAGATCTGTGACTAGGGGTGAACGTTTGATGTCTTCTACATTCCGTCCATCAACTGTTCTTTTTGCGTTTGTCGCCCCAAGTGGGAAGGGTATGCCCTGACGTGGGTCCCGTGCTCACTATGCCACCAGATTCAAGCTAGCCTGGCTAAAGAGGGGTGATATCCCGAAATCGGTCCCAGGATGTTTGTTTCTGGTCGAGGGAGGACTTGCTCTGGCAGTTCGGGCTGGACTGTTCCCAGGGGGAACAAGATCAAGACTGATTTGCATATGACTGGGTCCAAACTGGAATGGCATGGTGAGCAAAAAAACTGATGGATTAAACCCAGATCTGTGATTTGGGGTGAATGTTTGATTTGTTCTACATTCCGTCCATCAACTGTTCTTTTTGCGTTTGTCGCCCCAAGTGGGAAGAGTATGCCCAGACATGGGTCCCATGTTCACTATGCCACCAGATTCAAGCTAGCCTGGCTGAAGAGGGGTTATACTCCGAAACTGGTCCCAGGATGTTTGTTTCTGGTCCAGGGAGGACTTGCTATGGCAGATCGGGCTGGACTGTTCCCAGGGGGAACAGGATCAAGACTGATTTGCATATGACTGGGTCCAAACTGGAATGGCATGGTGAGCAAAAAAACTGATGGATTAAACCCAGATCTGTGACTGGGGGTGAATTTTTGATTTGTTCTATATTCCGTCCATCAACTGTTGTTTTTGCGTTTGTCGCCCCAAGTGGGAAGGGTATGCCCAGATGTGGGTCTCGTGCTCACTATGCCACCAGATTCAAGCTAGCCTGGCTTTAGAGGGGTGATACCCCGAAACCAGTCCCAGGATGTTTGTTTCTGGTCCAGGTAGGACCCGCTCTGGCAGTTAGGGCTGGACTGTTCCCCAGGGGGACAGGATAAAGACTGATTTGCATATGACTGCGTCCAAACTGGAATGGCATGGTGAGCAAAAAAACTGATGTATTAAACCCAGATCTGTGACTGGGGGTGAATGTTTGATTTGTTCTACATTCCGTCCATCAACTGTTCTTTTTGCGTTTGTCATACCAAGTGGGAAGGGTATGCCCAGATGTGGATCCTGTGCTCACTATGCCACCAGATTCAAGCTAGCCTGGCTGAAGAGGGGTGATACCCTGAAACCGGTCCCAGGATGTTTGTTTCTGGTCCAGGGAGGTCCTGCTCTGGCAATTCGGGCTGGACTGTTCCCAGGGGGAACAGGATCAAGACTGATTTGCATATGACTGCGTCCAAACTGGAATGGCATGTTGAGCAAAAAAACTGAGGATTAAACCCAGATCTGTTACTGGGGGTGAATATTTGATTTGTTCTATATTCCGTCCATCAACTGTTCTTTTTGTGTTTGTCGCCCCAAGTGGGAAGGGTATGCCCGACGTGGATCCTGTGCTCACTATGCCACCAGATTCGAGCTAGCCTGGCTGAAGAGGGGTTATGCTCCGAAACCGGTCCCAGGATGTTTGTTTCTGGTCCAGGGAGGGCTTGCTCTGGCAGTTCGGGCTGGACTGTTCCCAGGGGGAACAGGATCAAGACTGATTTGCATATGACTGCGTCCAAACTGGAATGGCATAGTGAGCAAAATATCTGATGGATTAAACCCAGATCTGTGACGGGGGTGAATGTTTGATTTGTTATACATTCCGTCCATCAACTGTTGTTTTTGTGTTTGTCGCTCCAAGTGGGAAGGGTATGCCCAGACATGGGTCCTGTGCTCACTATGCCACCAGATTCAAGCTAGCCTGGCTGAAGAGGGGTTATACTCCGAAACTGGTCCCAGGATGTTTGTTTCTGGTCCAGGGAGGACTTGCTATGGCAGATCGGGCTGGACTGTTCCCAGGGGGAACAGGATCAAGACTGATTTGCATATGACTGGGTCCAAACTGGAATGACATGGTGAGCAAAAAAACTGATGGATTAAACCCAGATCTGTGACTGGGGGTGAATTTTTGATTTGTTCTATATTCCGTCCATCAACTATTGTTTTTGCGTTTGTCGCTCCAAGTGGGAAGGGTATGCCCAGACTTGGATCCTGTACTCACTACGCCACCAGATTCAAGCTAGCCTGGCTGAAGAGGGGTTATACTCTGAAACCAGTCCCAGGATGTTTGTTTCTGGTCCAGGGAGGACTTGCTCTGGCAGTTCGGGCTGGACTGTTCCCAGGGGGAACAGGATCAAGACTGATTTGCATATGACTGGGTCCAAACTGGAATGGCATGGTGAGCAAAAAATCTGATGGATTAAACCCAGATCTGTGACTGGGGGTGAATGTTTGATTTGTTCTACATTCCGTCCATCAACTGTTCTTTTTGCGTTTGTCACCCCAAGTGGGAAGGGTATGCCCAGACGTGGGTCCCGTGCTCACTATGCCAGCAGGTTCAAAATAGTCTGACTGAAGAGAGGTGACACCACGAAACCGGTCCCAGGATGTTTGTTTCTGGTCCAGGGAGGACCTGCTCTGGCAGTTCGAGCTGGACAGTTCCGAGGGGGAACAGGATCAAGACTGATTTCATATGACTGGGTCCAAACTGGATGGCATGGTGAGCAAAAAAGCTGATGGATTAAGTCCAGATCTATGACTGGGGGTGAATGTTTGATTTGTTCTACATTCTGTACATCAACTGTTCTTTTTGTACTTGCCTCTCATGTCATAAACTGAGGTGTGTCCTGATGATTCAGTCAACAACCATTCTCGCCCGTTTTCCAACAATTCATGCATGTTACGAGGTTTTTTTAAGGGAAAAAAGTCACAAAGTTGGCATAATACTCTGCTGACAGAATGTCAGTTCATCCTTATAGTCAGGACAGTTACATGCACTGATTTTTTTCTCTGAACTCTTCCATCATTGATCATACATCCTAAATGTTACCATGCTTACTTTAATTCTACACTTAGAACTTCCTACTCTTCTCTCCTTGAACACGGCTAATACTTGAAAAGAAATTGTCATGTGTACCCTTTATGCGGTAACTTTTGAATATCTCATCTTGAAAACATGTGATGCCATTGGTTCTGCCAAATTGTTCATCACATGCTGATAAGCTGCTCATGTGGACTCCAATCCAAATGGCATCGTCATGAATCTATACACCCTACCTGGAATAATGAATGTAGCGCTATGTCTTGATTCTTCCTCCAGCTCAATCTAGTGAACAACTGATGACCATGGACAAAGCTCCGTTGACTTGTCACTGGAATATATCCAATATTGAGCATGGTAAGTCAATCAACCTAAACTACATTGGTGACATTGTTCCGATTTACACACATTCTCAAAGAGTTAGCAGCTTTGTGTGCAATTTTGATTAGACTAAGACACTCAGACAATTCATGCTGTTCAATTACACATCTTGTAACAATTCATCCAACTCTTCTTTAAACTGGCCCATTATTATTATGGGGGCTTGTGCACTTTATGAACAATTAGCTTTACTCCTTTCCACAGCACTATTCTATACTTGAACCTCTTCAACCTTCCTAAGGTTTAATTAAATACTTCTGTATGAAACCTGCTGGCACTATTAGAGGTTAGTCCCTTTGTAACTTGTTCTGTGCTATCCAGTCTCAATACTATTACCAATTTAGCTTTAAAGTGCAAACAATGTACTTCTCTTTTTTGCAGCATATATGTTTTTCAATTGCTCCATGCTTCTTAAACAGAATCCTACCTGCATAATAACCCCATTTGTGGATGGTCAGGTATATGCTTTTGATATAACCCAAAGCAGGCTTCCCTGTTCCAAGATAACCTTGTTAAGCAGAGATTATACATAGAGTGCAACTGTATGGATCTTTGCTCTCATATGGTCGTCGGCCAGCATGTTAGACTAATTTGTCACAATCCCATCTAACCTCTTAATATTGACCTACTATTATACTTTTTTTAAAACAAATTTTTAGAATTCTTTTTAGAAAACAGTAATCTCCATATAACCATGTTATAAAAAAGTGATGCAGAATTTAGGCATAACCAATTGTACAGTATCTTGTTGCACAGTAAAGCTTGCACAATACAACATAGTCCACTTGGTGCTTTTACAGCCCAACAGCCTAGCTGGTTGTTACAGACTTTCCTACAAACCCTCCTGCCCATTCTGTGACTTGCCTCCATGTTAATCAATCTCCTGATACTCATGCCGTTTCCCCCCATATTTTTCCCCATTTCTTAGGACAGCCTCTTCTCATATACACCACTCACTCTACACCCCCCTCCCGCCACCCCTCACCCCCCAGCACCAATCCATGTCTGATAACCAGTCCTGCACCTGTGGGGCCTGCGCTGACCCCCAGTTCCACGCTATGTTGCACTTCACGGCCCCCACCACCAATTTCAACCAGATCTCCTGCTATCTAGGCCATGATTGTTCGGTCTAGACCCCCAGAAGCAACCATTTAGCATATAACGGAACCTCCAGGGATGTGACTCTGGTCATAATTGTTATAATTAAGGACCAATATCTTTATATATGACAGCACTAACAAATGATATGATAGAATGTGCGCTCAATCCTACATCCCTGTCGACATAATGGTGTGTCTGCCCTGCCCATCTTATGTAGGAGTGTCTGTGAAAAGTATGCTCTATCTAATAGCCTAAGCTGCACCAAGCGAAACTGCACCCTGATCGCAATTTCTTGGGGGCTTTGTGGGGCCTCCACCCAGTCTTCGTTCTCAAGGTCACTAAGATCCCCTTCCCAGGCAGCCTCAAAAGGTCAGGGGGATTGTTAATGAGCTTTCTATAACTCGAGGATATACCTTTATTAGATAACTGTTCCATCAGAACTCACTCCTCCAAGGGGGAGGAGTCTAGCAGCTGCTCTCCCTCAAGTATGTGCAGTTTAAGGGCATGTCCCAACTGTAAGTAATGGAAGCACTCCGACTCCGCCCTATCGTATTCTAGGTGAAGATCTTCAAATCAAACAAAAGCCTGGTTCCTCCAGACATCTGCCAAATGTTCTAGGCCTATTAATGCCCACCAGGAAACCCAGCAAGTCCCTTTACTTCTGCAAGCAGAGTACTGTGCCAGAGCGGGATCATCGAAGTGAGTCTCCCATGCCAGCCTATTATTCCGTGACCTTCCTCCAGACCTGGACTACTATCTCAGTATATTGTGGTAGATCTTTCTCCCTTCCCACCCCATATAAGACCTCTTCATGACCACCCTCCCTCCCATGGCCTCTCTATCCACCTGCTAGGCCGGGTCCTGCCTGTCAGCGAAGATCCACTCATTTATGAGAAGGAGTTGCATGGCCCAGTACTATAACCTAATATCCGAAAAATCTAGCCCCCTCTCATATATCCCCTTCTGCAATTTAGACAATGCTATCTTCGGCCCCTGCCCCATCTCCCCGCCACAACAACTTGCAAACCTCTCCAGCTATCTTTTTGAGTATTGCTGGAGAAATCTAAAAGGTGTTTTGCATACTGTACAAAAATCTTGGCGGACTCATCATTTTATAGAGGGCCGCTCACCCAGCTAGAGTTAAGGGGAGAACACTCCAGTGGGCCACATCTCCCTGTAGCCTCTCCACCTGTGTAAGGATGTTTCTATGTATAAATTCCTGGGGATCTCCCGTGACATATATCCCCAATTACTGAAAGCCCTCAAGGACCACTGATGCCTCACAATCTTGAGGCAGTCGGGGAATCCCTCTAGAAAGGGGATAAACCACCAATTAGGCCCAGTTGATGATGTAGCCCGAGTGGTCTCTAAATATGCTAAAGACCTGTAGGATCCTAACAATAGAGAGGGAGGGTTGCGTAATGTAGAGAAGAACGTCATCAACATATAAAGATATTTTCTCTTCCCACCCACCCAGTGGCTGAACCCCCGGTTCAATGGGTCCTAACGGATCCATGCCGCCAGCGGCTCCAGCACCAGGGCAAAGATCATGGGGGAAAGAGGACAGCCCTGGCATCATGGCATAAGGCAAAGTTGCGGGACAGCACACAATTGACTTTCCCTTTAGCCCTGGGGAACAGGTATAGTAGTCCTACAAACACATAGAATCTCAGGCCGAAGCCCAGGCGTTCTAGGGCCACAAATAAGTAGATCGAGTCGAATGCTATTTTGGCATCCAAGGCCATTAATGCTGCCGGCTCCACTGCTGTTAATTGGAGGATGCCATAGAGGGGCTAAGACTGAGGTGAGCACTACGATTGGGCATAAAGCCAGAATGGTCTGGATGCACCACCGAGGCAATGACTGTCCGCAATTGGGTTGCCAGAGCTTTTGCCTGCACTTTCGCCGCAATGTTCAGTAATGATATAGGGCTGTAGGAGTTGCACTCCGCCAGTGCCTTACCCTCCTTCTGAAGGACCACAATGACTTCTGTTCTTTGATCCTCAGGCAGGCTACCTACCCTGCCAGCCTTCCAAAACATGTCTAGCATTGTTTTAGCCACTTTGTCTACTATACCCTTATATAGCTCAACTGGTAGACCATTAGGGCCTGGCGCTTTCCCAGATTGAAGGTCCTGCAGTGCTTGCACCAGTCCTCTATGTCATGACCATCTTGGGAGCAGAGAGGCATTCATAGAAGGAGGCAAAGGCCTTTGCTATAGCCGCATTTGTCGTCAAGAGTGCCCCCAAGCGATCGTGTATTTCCAATACCCATGAATGCTCCCTTTCTCAACTTTCCAACCATGCTAGGAGTTTTCTGGCCTTCTCGCCCACGTCGTATAGACGGCTTTGAGTTGCCAGTGAATGTGCCCGTGCCTGGTTTATGGCCAGCGCTCTCCGGTCTTGCTCATGTAGGTGTAACCTATGTCCCCAGTCTGTTGTGTTGGAGGTCTTAGCCCTCTCTTCCAATTCACGTGTTTCTTTTCAATCATGGCCCATTTAACGCCGTTTCCTTCTTCCTCCCACCTTTCTCCACCTGAGCTTGTCCCCTCACTACTGTTTTGAATGCCTTCCATAATTGTTTCAGATCTTTTTATCTCTAAGATACCATGTGTCCAGCCTGGGATGGTGTAGGTGGCCAATATCCCCAAAAAAGATGTAACACGGACTATAATTGTTTTTTTTGGTATATATTTGTTTTATTTCTTCTGAATCATTTATAGAGACATTATGGTTTCAATCTGCTAAAGTTTTTTCTGTTCTTCTTTTCTTTCCTAGGTTGTTTCTTTTCTTTTCTGGATTCAAGTCCCGCTTCAGACCAGTGTGCCTAGGGAGGAAGAGATGCAAACCAGGTATCAGGTAGGTGATATTTTTCTAGAAAGTACAAGTTAGGCTTCACCAGGGGAGGGAGGGAGTGGGGCGTGAGGTGGGGTCACTTCAGGTGTCACACGTGCGTGGCATGCATAGGTGATCTCTTTAGGGCGTTTTCCTTTTTCCCCAACATATCCACCTTCTTCTTTAAGAGGTTATTCCCCCTCATCTTACCCTTACCCTCTCCCCTAACCTCAATGGGAGTTATTTTACCAAAATAAAATCGGACCTTGTGTAGCCACGTCCCTCCAGGAACGTGGTTGGAGTCTTCTCGTGTCAGGCTCCCCTCCGGGTTGGTCTCAGTCCCTCTTTGCCTCTGTGGTCTCGTCTTTTCCTGCACTGGATTTCCCGCTCTGTCCACTTCCGTCGACACTCCTCTCTCTGTCCTCCTCTGCCGCTCCGTTTTCTTCTCTCTCCGCCTCTTTTTTTACCTCTGTGTCCTCCTCCTGCCTCGCGTCGTCTCTCTCCTTTTGGTGGTGCCTCTCCGCGTTCTCCTCCTGCCTCGCGCCCTCTCTCCCCTTTTGCTGTTGCCTCTCCGCGACTTCTGCCCGTTTCCTGACCTCCTGACCCCAGAAGTGTTCTGAGGTCGACGGATCGTTTCTCTGCGAAGACGTCAGTGGTTGCCTCGGCAACTGACTTTGCCAGCCGTAACCCTGTAACGGGAGTCCCGTTTGTCAACAGCGCGGCAGTGCGCGCTCTACAGGCGACTGGAATGCAAAAACCCAGCACTTCCGAGACAACGTAATTCATGCATTATGCTGATGTGCTGTTGTGTAACCTTTTGCATTGCAGAGTTTAATCCCGAAGACTTATATTCATGGTGCTTACAAATACTTTTTATTTGCAATGTATTGCTGCAGGCTTTCAGAGTGTGTCAGGGTGTGGTCCCTTTCTAGGGCCTTCTAGAAGGTTCCTCTGCAGCATTACTGGGTGTGGTTTGTGGGCTGGGCCAAGACTCTATATAAGGGAGCCAGCCCAGCTTCACGTGCTCACTATTCAGAGGTCCCGTTGCAGAGCAGCATCAACTGAGCTCCTGTTCCGGAGGCCTACTTTGATCTTCCAGGCCTTGCCCTTCACTGTGTTGGTGATCCTCTATCAGGGCAGTAAGACGGAGGTCGGGCTGGGCCCCCGATCCTGTTCTAGAAGGCTTTCGAGTTCTTTGGCCTAATTTTCATGATAAAAGATTTTACCTTGTGCGTGTGAATGTGCGCTTGGCTTTTTCTGGCATTTGCATGCTGATATTCGAATCGGCAAGACGCGCAATTCATTTCTTGTGCTTAACTCGTGATATTCATTGTGCGCTACCATTTCTTGGCATTCACATGGTGGCATTCAAATCAGCAAGACGCGCGATTCATTTCTTGTGCTGAACTCGTGATATTCATTGTGCGCTACCATTTCTTGCCATTCACATGGTGGCATTTGGATCGGCAAGACGCGTGATTCATTTCTTGTGCTTAACTCGTGATATTCATTGTGCGCTACCATTTCTTGGCATTCACATGGTAGCATTCGAATCTGCTAGATGCGCGATTCATTTCTTATGCTTAACTCGTGATATTCATTGTGCGCTACCATTTCTTGGCATTCACATGGTGGCATTCGAATCGGCAAGACACGTGATTCATTTCTTGTGTTGAACTTGTGATATTCAGTGTGCGCTACCATTTCATGGCATTTACATGGTGGTTTTCGAATCAGCAAGATGCGCGATTCATTTCTTGTGCTTAACTCATGATATTCATTGTGCGCAACCATTTCATGGTATTTACATGGTAGCATTCGAATCGGCAAAATGCGCAATTCATTTCTTGTATTGAACTCGTGATATTCAGTGTGCGCTACCATTTCATGGCATTTACATGGTGGCTTTCGGATCGTCAAGATGCGCGATTCATCTTTTGTGCTTAACTCATGATAATTATTGTGCTCTACCATTTCATAGCATTTACACTGTGGCATTCGGATCGGCAAGACGCGCAATTCATTCCTTGTGTGTAATTCTTGATGCTCATTGTGCGCAACCATTTCTTGGCACTTGCAAGGTGATATTCGAATTGGCAAGACGCACGATTCATTTCCTACAATTGAACTTGATGTTTCAGATCGTTTGCAGTGTGCGCGATCATTTCATGGCATTTGCATATTCTTGTTGAAATCAGCAATGTGCGCAATTCATGTTTCTGCATGTAAAAACTAAGTGTTAGAATTCTAGATGTTACATTATATGTGCATAATAAGTCCCTTAATACAACTCCTATGGTGTTACAGAAAAAGTTCAGATTATTTCTCTGTCCTCATGCAAAAAGACTATGTTTGATTTTTAAAACATAATTCCAGAGGGTTCTTATGTTTCTAGTCAATGTGTAACATTTCATTAAGAGATTCATTGAGAAGTTGTATTAATCATTCTTAATTCCTTCCCAGGTAACCAGACGTCTTGAGGCCTAGTTATTTAGTCCATGCTTAAGTTATCCATGGTTACAGTATGACAATGCTTAGAATCATAGTCTAGTAAAGAATAATATGATATAATCTTGATATTGTGTGTTTTAACCTTTTGCTTCCTACAGGTCTCCTTCCCAGCTGTTGCCTACCTAATCCCCTTTTCCCCACTTGGACTCTCTTAGACTCAGTGACATTCTAATCAGAGTATTGGAGCTGTCTTGTGGTGGACATGTTGGGAACGTGCGCAGATCCCTTGGATCTGGTGACTCTGACACCGTTACACAACTCTCCCTCCCAGGATGACCGATCAGGCCATGACGCCCCTGGCGTGCGGGACAAATAGTCAGCCGTGGCCAGCAGCTTCCCAAGTAGATGGGTTGCCTGGAAGGAGAAAGGTTGAAGAGCTAAGAACCAACAAAGGATCCTGGGGTTCGTGTCCTTGTGCCGGGATAGCCAGGTTAGTGGAGCATGATCGGTGAGGATGGAAAAATTATGACCCAACAGGTAATACTGAAGGAATGCTACTGCTTATTTTATGGCTATGCATTCCTTTTCTATGGTTGGATAATTCTGTTCACGCGGCAATAGTTTCCGACTAATGTAAACCACTGGGTGGGGTTCATTGTGGTCATCAGGTTGAAGTAATACATCGCCTAATCCTTGAGCAGAAGCATCCATTTGGAGCTAAAAAGGCTTGGTAAAATCCGGGCAACGTAATACTGGATTAGTGCATAGACTCTGTTGCAGAGTTACAAAACTGCCATTTGTTGAGCCGTCAGGGCGTGAATGCGATTGGGATTTTTTCCTTGCAACAAATTGGTCAATGGGGCAGCCTTCTCCGCAAAATGGGGTATAAACCTCCTGTAATATCCAATCCCAAAAAGGAACGTATTTGTTTTTTGTAGTGGGGTATGGAATCTCTTCTATTGCCTGTATTTTGGCTACCTGTGGACGGATGATACTCTGTCCAATATCATACCCTAGGTATTGGATAGGACCTTGGGCCAGTTTACATTTACTGGGATTCGCTGTGAGATTTGCTTCCCAAGTGTTCTCAGTACCTTTTCCAAACGTAACAAATGGGTATCCCAAGGAGGACTAAATATGACAGTGTCATCTAGGTAGGCAGCGTGTTCTTGGTGTTTTAACAGGAGCCTATCCATAAGCCTCTGGAAATTGTCCGGGGCGCCATGTAATTCCAACGGCATTACTTTGAATTGGTATAGACCCGAGGACATAGAAAAGGCTGTTTTGCACCTGTTTTCTTGAGTGAGAGATATCTGCCAATAACCCATTGTGAGATCTAGGGTATACATAGACTTTGCTGCACCCAGTTGTTCCATCATCTCATCAACCCTAGGCATGGGGTAAGCATCAGAGGTCAAAATAGTGTTTAATTGCTGGAAACCTATACAGAACCGGAGGCTGTTGTCCAGTTTCGGTACCAAGACAATGGGAGAACACCAAAGACTTGTAGAAGGCTCTATAATATTGTGATCTAGCATTTTGTTTACTTCTTCCTCTACGGCTTTTCTCCGGGCCTCGGGAATCTGATAGGGTTTTAGACTAACATATTTTCCAGGTTCTGTGGTGATATGGAGCTGTGCTAGTGTAGTTTGCCCTGGTTTGGAGGAAAATACATCATGATAACGATGGACAAGGGATGGTACCTGTTCCTTTTGAGTCTGCATAAGACCCATATCGAGGGCAGGAAAGGATTCCTATTTTTCATCACCTAAGGGCGGAAACTAGATATTTAGTGTCTGCGAGTTGGTAAGTCGGACAGTCCCTAAGGTGCCCTGAGCTGAGGTGACCCCTGCTTTTAGAAATCCTCCATCTTAGTTTTGGAGGATTCCCCCAATAGGATTAAGAATGTGCCCCCATCCCCACAGGGAGGAGGCACAAAGAGGGTGTAGCCACCCTCCAGGATAGTAGCCATTGGCTACTGCCCTCCCAGACCTGAACACACCCCTAAATCTAGTATTTCGGGGCACCCCAGAACCGAGGAAATCAGATTCCTGCAACCTGAACTACAAAGAAGGACTGCTGACCTGACTGCTGAGCTGAGGTGACCCCTGCTTTTAGAAATCCTCCATCTTAGTTTTGGAGGATTCCCCCAATAGGATTAGGGATGTGCCCCCATCCCCACAGGGAGTAGGCACAAAGAGGGTGTAGCCACCCTCCAGGATAGTAGCCATTGGCTACTGCCCTCCCAGACCTGAACACACCCCTAAATCTAGTATTTCGGGGCACCCCAGAACCCAGGAAATCAGATTCCTGCAACCTGAACTACAAAGAAGGACTGCTGACCTACAAGCCTGCAGAGACGACGGACTACGACAACTGCTTTGGCCCCTGCCCTACCGGCCTCTCTCCTGAGTCGAAAACCTGCAACCAGCGACGCATCCAACAGGGACCAGCGACCTCTGAAGCCTCAGAGGACTACCCTGACCCCCAGGACCAAGAAACTCCCGTGAGCAGCGGCTCTGCTCAACAACAGCTACATCTTTGCAACAAAGAAGCAACTTCCAAAGAACTCACTCTTCTTGTCGGAAGCGTAAGACTTCACACTCTGCACCCGATGCCTCCGGCTCGAGATCCAGAGAACAAACACCACAGGGAGGACTCCCTGGCGACTGCGACCCCGTGAGTAGCCCGGGACGACCCCCCTGGACCTCCACAGCGATGCCTGCAGAGAGAATCCAGAGTCTCCCCCTGACCGCGACTGCCTGTAACAAGGGATCCGACGTCTGGACCAAGCACTGCACCCGCAGCCCCCAGGACCTGAAGGAACCAAACCTCAGTGAGGAGTGACCCCCAGGGACCCTCTGCCTAGCCCAGGTGGTGTCTGTCCCGTGAAGCCCCCCCTGTGCCTGCCTGCACCGCTAGAGTGACCCCGGGTCCCTCCATTGAAGCCTATTCAAAACCTAACGCCTGCTTTGCACACTGCACCCGGCCGCCCCTGTGCCGCTGAAGGTGTGTTACCTCCCCCAGGAACTGTTGATTTTCGCACAAAGTGTCCATTTTTTAAATAGCTTATTGCCATTTTAACAAAGACTGTATATGATATTGCTTTAATTCAAAGTTCCTAACTTTTCTGTGTGGAGTACCATGCATTTTATGTATTTACTTCAAATCTTGAACTTGTGGTTCTTAAAATAAACTAAGAAAAGATATTTTTCTATATAAAAACCTATTGGCCTGGAGTTAGCCTTTGAGTGTGTGTTCCTCATTTATTGCCAGTGTGTGTACAACAAATGCTTAACTACCCTCTGATAAGCCTACTGCTCGACCACACCACCACAAAAGAGAGCATTATAATTATCTAATTTTGCCACTATCTTACCTCTAAGGGGAACCCTTGGACTCTGTGCACACTATTTCTTACTTTGAAATAGTATATACAGAGCCAACTTCCTACATTGGTGGATCAGCGGTAGGGTCTAAGACTTTGCATTTGCTGGACTACTCAGCCAATATCTGATCACACAACTAAATTCCCAAAATTGTCATTAAAAACTCATTTTTGAAATTTGAGCTATTTTTCTAAATTTTTAAAAGTCCTGCTAGGGCCTTGTGTAAGTCCCTGTTAGCATTTCTTTTAGAGTTTAAAAGTTAGCAAAAGTTTAGATTTAAGTTCTTGAAGTAGTTTTTAGATTCATAAAAAGTCCCAACTTTTAGAGAAATAGGCCCTCATTACAACCCTGGCGTCAAATCCCGCTTTCCGCCGTGCTGAAGACCGGCAACATACCGTTGCGATGGCGGAATTCCGCTACAGGTATTACGACCCATATCCTGGATTCCGCAACAATACAGACACCCACACAAGTCCGCCACCACAAAGGTCAGTGATAAACTGGTGATACCAAAACCTACACCGTCACGCCAACAGGAATACGCCCACACTATCACGACCCACGAATTAACGTGGCTGTCTTTCAACTGCGGTAATCCATTGGCGGTACACACCGCCGCGCTCAAAATACACACACATTTACAAAACACAACCACATTGGACAATTCGAAATACACACACCTGATACACATCACACCCACAACACTATAAAACACACGCCCACATTACCCGCAAACCCTTACAACCAAAACTTTCGAAGAGGGCCAGAGAGAGACTAGCTAACACAACACCAGCATCCACAGACACACAACACCATCACTTATACAACATCCACGCACCTCAAACAACACACACCAACACATCCCCCCACACATCACAACAGACACCACCTCACACATCACCCACACCACATCATGGGATCTCAAAGACCCCAGGTTTTCAGAGGAGGAGCTCAGGGTCATGGTGGTGGAAATCATCCGGGTAGAGCCATAGCTATTCGGATCACAGGTGCAGCAGACATCCATTGCAAGGAAGATGGAGGTATGGCGGAGAATCGTCGACAGGGTCAACACAGTGGGACAGCATCCAAGAACACGGGATGACATCAGGAAGAGGTGGAACGACCTACGGGGGAAGGTACGTTCCGTGGTATCAAGACACCAGATTGCTGTACAGAGGACTGGCGGTGGACCCCCACAACTAACAACATGGGAGGAGCAAGTCTTGGCAATCATGCATCCTGAGGGCCTCGCAGGAGTAGCAGGAGGACTGGACTCTGGTAAGTCATATCTTAACTACTTCATCCCCCCACCCCACCTGCATGCCATCACATACTCCCACTCTTACTCTCACCCCCATCACACCATCATCTCCATATGTCCCTCATTTACAACCCACACATCTCAATACCAAGGCCCTGCATGCAACACCTATGCATGGACCACCGTCACCAAAGCATGTCCAGTACAGAAACCCACACAGACCCCAAACCAACTATCACAAAAGGCTAACACAATGACGTAAGCACAGGAGTAGAGCATACCTCACCCAATGCACAAGATGGCACACACAGATACTAAAACTATGCATTTACACCCCAACAGGACCCCTACCCAACGTCACCGGACTGGAGGTGCCAGACATATCCAGTGCCCCCACAGAAGAGGCCCACAGTGATAACAGCAGCTCTGCACGCCTGGATCAAGATGACCAGACCGGCCCATCAGGGACCTCTGGACAGTCGGTTTCCCTGACACAGTCCCAAACCACCACAGAGCCTTCCCCCTCAGGAAACACCGCCACAGCAACCACCCAGCGGGGCCCATCCCTCTGTCCCCAGGACACGTCAATCAGCAGTGTGTACACCACTACAGGGACCCCAGGCAAATCCACCAACCCAAGACAATTAGGGACCTGGGGTCAGTGTCAGTGGGCACACGGTTCAGGGGACAGAGGCACAGGATAACAGGGAAGCTGCTGTGCGACAGGGGGAGAACAGGCCTAGGGAACCCACTCTCCACAAGGCACTCTCCAACAGCATGGGAGCATATCATCATTCCCAGGAGACCATGGGCAAGGTACTGGCCAAGTTGCAGGAGACCCACCGGCCGCAGGAGGAACACTACCTGGGGATCAGGGAGGACTTGAAGTCCATTAACACCACCCTGGTCACCATTGCAGGGGTGCTGGCAGACCTTGTCAACACCATGAGGGACACAGCGGGACACAAACGGGCCCCTGACACTAGCCTAGACGATGAACAGCCCTCCACCTCCGCAGGTGCTAGTAGACAGGAGGCCCTGCCACAGGACCAACATGCCACCAGCACCCCACCCTCTGCAGAAGGAGAACCACCCCGCAAATGGTCCCTGAGAACCAGGAACGAGACAGAGAACATTGCCAAGACCACCACCAGGAAATAAGACCCTCCTGAATATCACCCTTCTGTCCCACTTTGTCACCCTGTCCACCTTAAGCTGCCATTGCTCCACTTCCTATGCCCCATTGGACAATGCACCTGTGAGACCAAGAGACTGGACTCTGCCATGGACATTCCTCCACCATCACACACAGCCCATTTCACACACCCCTCCACTTATTTGCACAGAAATAAACACCCTTGAATCTCAAATCAATCTGGAGTCAGTCTGTGCTTTCACAAATGTGTAATTGCAAAACCTCTGGAATATAGCAATGTCAATGTACTTGTTCACATACCAATGTTACACAGCTGTAGGCCAGGAGTAAACATAGCAGAGGGCACAAACTGGGACCCAGATCTGTGAAATGAAAAGCCAAAGTGACAAGTCATGGTCAATACACAGAGGTAAAAAGGCAGACTTATGCTTGGTCCTACAATAGTATGAGATATGGGAAGCAGTTCCATCTTCTTACCTGTGTCTCACTGGAAGTACTGCATGATGATGTTGTTTTGGTTGTCTACATCTTCTTCTTCTGCCTCCTCTCCACTGTCCACAGGCTCCACAGCTGCCACAAGACCACCATCAGGCCCGTCCTCCTGCAGAAAAGGCACCTGGCATCGCAAAGCCAGGTTGTGCAACATACAGCAGGCAACGATGACCTGGCACACCTTCTTCAGTGATTAGTATAGGGATCCACCTGTCAGATGGAGGCACCGGAATCTGGCCTTCAGGAGGCTGAAGGTGCGCTCTATTATCCTCCTAGTTTACCCATGTACCTCATTGTAGCGTTTCTCTGCCCTTGTCCTGGGATTCCTCACTGGGGTCAGTAGCCATGACAGGTTGAGGTAACCAGAGTCACCTGCAAATATTGAGGGACAACTGTTAGACATCCTCCAAACATTAGGGAATCTCCCATACACAGACAGCAAATGAAGCTGTGTGGGGACTTTAGGCTCACCTATTAGCCACACACGGTGCCTCTGGAGTTGCCCCATCACATAAGGGATGCAGCTATTCCTCAAAATGTAAGCGTCATGCATAGAGCCAGGATACTTGGCATTCACATGGGAGATGTACTGGTTGCCAAACACACCATCTGCACATTCATTGAATGGTAGCTTTTCCGGTTTCTGTACACCTGTTCATTCCTGCAGGGGGGGAAAAATGCCACATGTGTACCATCAAGGGCACCAATGATGTTGGGAATATGTCCCTGGGCATAGAAGTCACCTTTCACTGTCGGCAAATCCTCCACTTGAGGGAAAACAATGTAGCTGCGCATGTGTTTCAGCAGGGCAGACAACACTCTGGACAACACGTTAGAGAACATTGGCTGGGACATCCCTGATGCCATGGCTACTGTTGTGTGAAAAGACCCACTGGCCAGGGAATGGAGTACAGACAGGACCTGCACTAGAGGGGGTATTCCTGTGGGATGGCGGATAGCTGAAATCGGGTCTGGCTCCAACTGGGCTGGATTGTTGCATGATCAGGTCTGTAAGTGATAATTATGTGTCTCTCTTCCATTGTCAACAGGTCCACCAGGGGTCTGGACACCAGAGGATGCTGCCATCTCATCACCTGCCCCAGCGGACGTGCCCTATAGAGGAGAACGGTGAGCAGAGGGTCATACAACACTTAAGTATCACAATGCTGTTTTGCAAAAATGTAACAATTTCTCTATGTCTCTTTGTCTGTCTGTATTCCTGGCCTAAATAGGTGTGACGCAGTTCTTTGGCCTGCCATGTGGCCCCCTGAAATGGCGGCTGACTGACCTGTAGGGTGGGACAAGGGGAAATGAGGTAACTGCGCTGGCGTTGTACACCGTCGCGGTAGGCGGTCAAAGACCGCGGCGCAATTCAGCATTGGTTACCATTGGGCCCTATGGGTTCCAGGAGCCAATGACGATGTACGCCGGAGGTGACGGTACTCACTGCTGCAGACATGCCCACCATTTTATAACTGTTCACTCACTTGATACCTGACCTTCAACAGGAGAGGACCCACACTGCAAGTGCTGCTGTGACCTGTGTCTGGAAGCGACAATGGCTACTGTGTCTGGGGAAAGGGCCCCTGCCTTCACTTCGGAGGAGTTTGAGAAACCAGTGGATGGGGTCCTCCCCCAGTACACACAACTGTACGGTCCTCCAGACAAACATGTGAGTACACTATGAGCATGGCGGATGGCACATGATTGTATGGAGTGTTGTGAATGGGAGGGGAGGGGGGACAGGCCAGCATGTGAGGATAGTGTGTGTGTGTATGTATGTCTGGGCCAGGGTGGGAGGTTTGTAGGCAATGCGTGAGAAGAACAGTATGGGATAGTAACATCCATTATTACTTCACTTTTCCTCTAGGTCAGCGCCCACCAAAAGAAGGATATTTGGCGTGCCATCGCCAAAGAAGTGCGGACCCTGGGGGTCTATCATAGACGGAGCACCCACTGCTGGAAAAGATGGGAGGACCTGCGCCGCTGGAGAAAGAAGACGGCGGAGGCCCAGCTGGGGATGGCCTCCCAACGTGGAAGGGGTGCCCGTCGCACCATGACCCCCCTGATGTACCGGATCCTGGCGGTGGCACATCAGGAGTTGGATGGGCGCTTGAGGGCATCACAGCAGCCACAAGGGAGTGATACACTCTCATTCAGCTGTGGGTTCCCCTAGGCAAGGGCAGACGCGCAAAGGTAGATCCATTGTTTTGCAGGCTCATTCCCAGTCTAACCCCATAGGTGGTGTAGGAAATTGGCTCTGTATGTACTATTTCAAGTAAGAAATAGCATGCACAGAGTCCAAGGGTTCCCCTTAGAGGTAAGATAGTGGCAAAAAGAGATAATTCTAATGCTCTATTTTGTGGTAGTGTGGTTGAGCAGTAGGCTTATCAGAGGGTAGTGTTAAGCATTTGTTGTACACACACAGGCAATAAATGAGGAACACACACTCAAAGACAATTCCAGGCCAATAGGTTTTTGTATAGAAAAATATATTTTCTTAGTTTATTTTAAGAACCACAGGTTCAAGATTTACATGTTATACTTCAAATGAGAGGTATTCCACTTAGGAACTTTAGGAACTTTGAATTAGCAAAATAGCATATACAGTTTTCACACAAATGGCAATAAGCTATTTTAAAACTGGACACTGCAATTTTCAACAGTTCCTGGGGGGGGTAAGTGTTTGTTAGTTCTGCAGTTAAGTAAACCACCTACAGGGTTCAAAGTTGGGTCCAAGGTAGCCTACCGTTGGGGGTTCAGAGCAACCCCAAAGTTACCACACCAGGGCCGGTCAGGTGCAGAGGTCAAAGTGGTGCCCAAAACGCATAGGCTTCAATGGAGAAGGGGGTGCACTGGTTCCAGTCTGCCAGCAGGTAAGTACCCGCGTCTTCAGAGGGCAGACCAGGGGGGTTTTGTAGGGCACTGGGGGGGGGGGGGGGGGGGGGAGGCACAAGTCAGCACAAAAAGTACACCCTCAGCGGTACGAGTGCAAACAGGCATTGGGTTTACAATGGAGTTCAATGGGAGACCCAGGGGCCTCTTCAGCGAAGCAGGCAGGCAAGTGGGGGGGGCTCCTTGGGGTAGCCACCACCTGGGCAAGGGAGAGGGCCTCCTGGGGGTCACTCCTGCACTGGAGTTCCGATCCTTCAGGTCCTGAAGGCTGCGGGTGCAGGGTCTTTTCCAGGCATCGGGTTCTTTGAAGCAGGCAGTCGCGGTCAGGGGGAGCCTCTGGAATCCCTCTGCAGGCGTCGCTGGGGGGACTCAGGGGGGTCAACTCTGGCTACTCACCGGGTCGCAGTCGCAGTCACTGGGGAGTCCTCCCTGTAGCGTTGTTTCTCTGCAAGTCGAGCCGGGGGCGTCGGATGCAGAGTGCAAAGTCTCACGCTTCCGGCAGGAAACATGTGGTCTTTAAAAGTTGCTTCTTTGTTGCAAAGATGTTTCTTCTTTGGAGCAGAGCCGCTGTCCTTGGGAGTTCTTGGTCCTTTTAGATGCAGGGTAGTCCTCTGAGGCTTCAGAGGTCGCTGGACCCTGTGGAACGCGTCGCTGTTGCAGTTTTCTTGAAGTGGGGAGACAGGCCGGTAGAGCTGGGGCCAAAGCAGTTGGTGTCTCCATCTTCTCTGCAGGGCTTTCAGGTCAGCAGTCCTTCTTCGTCTTAGGTTGCAGGAATCTATCTTGCTAGGTTCTGGGAGCCCCTAAATACTCAATTTAGGGGTGTGTTTAGGTCTGGGGGGGTTAGTAGCCAATGGCTACTAGCCCTGAGTGTGGCTACACCCTCTTTGTGCCTCCTCCCTGAGGGGAGGGGGGCACATCCCTAATCCTATTTGGGGAATCCTCCATCTCCAAGATGGAGGATTTCTAAAAGTCAGAGTCACCTCAGCTCAGGACACCTTAGGGGCTGTCCTGACTGGCCAGTGACTCCTCCTTGTTTTTCTCATTATCTCCTCTGGCCTTGCCTCCAAAAGTGGGGCCGTGGCCAGAGGGGGCGGGCATCTCCACTAGCTGGAGTGCCCTGGAGTGCTGTAACAAAGGGGGTGAGCCTTTGAGGCTCACCGCCAGGTGTTACAGTTCCTGCAGGGGGAGGTGAGAAGCACCTCCACCCAGTACAGGCTTTGTTACTAGCCACAGAGTGACAAAGGCACTCTCCCCATGTGGCCAGCAACATGTCTGGTGTGTGGCAGGCTGGCAAAACTAGTCAGCCCACACTGGAAGTCGGGTATGTATTCAGGGGCATCTCTAAGATGCCCTCTGGGGTGTATTTCACAATAAAATGTACACTGGCATCAGTGTGCATTTATTATGCTGCGAAGTTTGATACCAAACTTCCCAGTTTTCAGTGTACCATTATGGTGCTGTGGAGTTCGTGTATGACAGACTCCCAGACCATATACTCTTATAGCTACCCTGAACTTACAATGTCTAAGGTTTTGCTTAGACACTGTAGGGTCATAGTGCTCATGCACCTATGCCCTCACCTATGGTATAGTGCACCCTTCCTTAGGGCTGTAAGGCCTGCTAGAGGGGTGACTTACCTATGCCATAGGCAGTGTGAGGTTGGCATGGCACCCTGAGGGGAGTGCCATGTCGACTTAGTCATTTTCTCCACACCAGCACACACAAGCTGACAAGCAGTGTGTCCGTGCTGAATGAGGGGTCCCCAGGGTGGCATAAGACATGCTGCAGCCCTTAGAGACCTTCCCTGGCATCAGGGCCCTTAGTACCAGGGGCACCAGTTACAAGGGACTTACCTGGATCCCAGGGTGTGCCAAATGTGGAAAAAAAGGTACAGGTTAGGGAAAGAACACTGGTGCTGGGGCCTGGCTAGCAGGCCTCTGAACACTTTCAAATCATAACTTGGCATCAGCAAAGGCAAAAAGTCAGTGGGTAACCATGCCAAGGAGGCATATCCTTACACAACCCCCCTCCCACCCCCCCAAACGAAAGAGGATGAGACTAACCTTTCCCAAGAGAGTCTTCTTTTTCTAAGTGGAAGAACCTGGAAAGGCCATCTGCATTGGCATGGGCAGTCCCAGGTCTGTGTTCCACTATAAAGCCCATTCCCTGTAGGGAGATGGACCACCTCAACAGTTTTGGATTTTCACCTTTCATTTGCATTAGCCATCTCAGAGGTCTGTGGTCAGTTTGAACTACAAAGTGAGTACCAAAGAGGTATGGTCTCAGCTTCTTCAGGGACCAAACCACAGCAAAGGCCTCCCTCTCAATGGTACTCCAACGCTGCTCCCTGGGGAGTAACCTCCTGCTAATGAAAGCAACAGGCTGGTCAAGGCCATCATCATTTGTTTGGGACAACACTGCCCCTATCCCATGTTCAGAGGCATCAGTCTGCACAATGAACTGCTTGGAGTAATCTGGAGCTTTGAAAACTGGTGCTGTGCAGATAGCTTGTTTTAGGGTGTCAAAGGCCTGTTGGCATTCTACAGTCCAGTGTACATTCTTGGGCATTTTCTTGGAGGTAGGTTCTGTGAGGGGTGTCACTATTGATCCATATCCCTTCACAAACCTCCTGTAGTACCCAGTCAAGCCAAGGAATGCCCTGACTTGAGTCTGGGTTTTTGGAGCTGCCCAGTCCAGAATAGTCTGGATCTTGGGCTGGAGTGGCTGAACTTGGCCTCCACCTACAAGGTGTCCCAAGTAAACCACAGTTCCCTGCCCTATCTGGCATTTGGATGCCTTGATAGAGAGGCCTGCTGCTTGCAGGCCTTCAAAACCTCATTCAGGTGGACCAGGTGACCCTGCCAGCTGGAGCTAAAGACAGCAATATCGTCAAGATAAGCTGCACTAAAGGACTCTAAGCCAGCAGGACTTGATTCACCAACCTTTGGAAGGTGGCAGGGACATTCTTTAGACCAAAGGGCATAACAGCGAACTGATAGTGCCCATCAGGTGTGGAGAATGCTGTCTTTTCTTTTGCTCCTGGTGCCATTTTGATTTGCCAGTGCCCTGCTGTCACGTCAAAGGTACTTAAGTATCTGGCAGCACCTAGCTTATCAATCAATTCATCTGGCCTTGGAATGGGATGGGCATCTGTCTTGGAGACAGAATTAAGTCCTCTGTAGTTCACCCAAAACCTCATCCCTCTCTTTCCATCTTTGATGGGAGGTTTGGGGACTAAGACCACTGGGCTAGCCCAGGGGCTGTCAGAGTGCTCAATGACTCCCAATTCCAGCATCTTGTGGACTTCCACTTTGATACTTTCCTTAACTTGGTCAGACTGTCTGAAAATGTTGTTTTTGACAGGCATGCTGTCTCCTGTGTCCACATCATGGGTACACAGGTGTGTCTGACCAGGGGTTAGCGAAAAGAGCTCAGCAAACTGTTGTAGGACCTTCCTACAGTCAGATTGCTGTTGGCCAGAGAGGGTGTCCGAATAGATCACTCCATCAACTGAGCCATCTTTAGGGTCTGTGGAGAGGAGATCAGGGAGAGGTTCACTCTCAGCTTCCTGGTCCTCATCTGTTACCATCAACAGATTCAAATCTGCCCTGTCATGAAAGAGTTTGAGGCGGTTCACATGGATCACCCTTTTGGGGGTCCTGCTAGTGCCTAGGTCTACCAGGTAGGTGACCTGACTCTTCCTTTCTAGCACTGGGTAAGGGTCCTGAAGTACCCTGGGAGCCACAGGCTCTAGAACCCAGACTTTCTGCCCTGGCTGAAACTCAACCATAGCAGCCTTTTGGTCATACCACATCTTCTGGAGTTGTTGGCTGGCCTCAAGGTTTTTGCTTGCCTTTTCCATGTACTCTGCCATCCTTGAACTTAGGCCTAGTACATAGTCCATTATATCTTGTTTAGGCTCATGAAGAGGTCTCTGCCAGCCTTCCTTTACAAGAGCTAGTGGTCCCTTTACAGGATGGCCAAACAGAAGTTCAAAAGGGGAAAACCCTAATCCCTTCTGAGGCACCTTTCTGTAGGCGAAAAGCAGACATGGCAAGAGGACATCCCATCTCCTTTTGAGTTTTTCAGGGAGCCCCATGATCATGCCTTTCAATGTCTTGTTAAATCTTTCTACAAGACCATTGGTTTGTGGATGGTATGGTGTGGTGAATTTGTAAGTCACCCCACACTCATTCCACATATGCTTCAGGTATGCTGACATGAAGTTGGTACCCCTGTGAGACACCACCTCCTTAGGAAATCCCACTCTGGTAAAAATACCAATGAGTGCTTTTGCTACTGCAGGGGCAGTAGTGGACCTAAGGGGAATTGCTTCAGGGTATCTAGTAGCATGATCTACTACTAGTATGTATTGGTTCCCTGAGGCTGTGGGAGGTTCAAGTGGACCCACTATGTCCACACCCACTCTTTCAAAGGGGACCCCCACCACTGGGTTTGGAATGAGGGGGGCCTTTGGGTGTCCACCTGTCTTACCACTGGCTTGACAGGTGGCACAGGAGACACAAAACTCCTTTACTTTCTGGGACATGTTGGGCCAATAGAAATGGTTGACTAACCTCTCCCAAGTCTTGGTCTGTCCCAAATGCCCAGCAAGTGGAGTATCATGAGCTAAGGTCAGAATGAACTTCCTAAACTCCTGAGGCACTACCACTCTCCTAGTGGCACCAGGTTTGGAATCTCTTGCCTCAGTGTAGAGGAGTCCATCTTCCCAATAGAATTTATGGGGGTCATTACAACATTGGCGGTAAAAGCCGCTTACCGCGTGCAGAAGACCGCCAATACACCGCTGCGGCCGCGGAATTCGGCCACAGCTATTATGACCCACATCTCGAAATCCGCCGAAATTCAGACACCCACACAAGTCCGCCACACCAAAGGTCAGTGATAAACTGGCGAAAACAAAACCTCCACCGTCACGCCAACAGAAACACGCCCATGCTATCACGACCCACGAATCCATGTGGCGGTCTTTCAACCGCGGTATTCAATTGGCGGTACACACTGCCGCGCTCAAAATACACGCACATCTCCAAAACACCGCCACATTGGAGAATTCCAAATACACACACCTGATACACACACAAACACCTCTCCCACACAATGAATACTATATAAAACACACACCCACATCACCCACAAACCCCTACGACCAAAAAATTTGACGAAGGCCAGAGAGACAGCACAGCATAGACAACCCCACCACACAGAGGAACACAACACCATCACCCACACAACATCCACGCACAAAACACCAAACACCACTACACATCACCACACTCATCACCACATACACCACCCCACACATCACCTACACCACCCCATGGGACGGCAAAGACACCCCAGGTTCTCGGAGGAGGAGCTCAGGGTCATGGTGGAGGAAATCGTACGGGTAGAGCCACAGCTATTTGGATTCCAGGTGCAGCACACCTCCATAGCTAGGAAGATGGAGCTATGGCGAAGAATAGTCGACAGGGTCAACGCAGTGGGACAGCACCCAAGAAATCGGGAGGACATCAGGAAGAGGTGGAACGACCTACGGGGGAAGGTGCGTTCCGTGGTCTCCAGGCACAACATCGCGGTACAGCAGACTGGCGGCGGACCCCCACCTCCTCCCCCACAACTAACAACATAGGAGGAGCAGGTCTTGACCATTATGCATCCTGAGGGCCTCGGAGGAGTCGGTGGAGGAATGGACTCTGGTAAGTCAAATCTTAACTATCATATCCACCACCCTAACTGCATGCTATCACAGACCCCCACCCTCACCCCCTCCCCTATCACTCCAACTCCTCACATATGTACTACTAACACAAACCACCCATCCCAACACCAAGCCCTGCATGACACAACAAAGCATGGACACCCCTCACTAAAGCATTCCCACTGCACATACCCATAACACCCCCCAACCATCATCACACAAGCCCCCACACAGGAATGCTAGCACTGGGTTACACGCTCACCCGCCCATTGCACACCATGACACACACAGATGCAATAATCATGCTTTTACACCCCTGCAGGACCACTACCCAACGTCACCAGACAGGAGGGTCCAGACATCTCTACCCCACCCACAGAAGAGGCCCACAGTGATGACAGCAGCTCTGTCCAACTCGATCCAGATGACCAGCCCGGACCATCGTGGGCCTCGGGACAGTCGGTTCCCCACACCCAGTCACAGGCCACCACAGACCTTCCACCCTCTGGTAACACCAGCACAGCACCCACCCAGCGGGCCCATACCTCTGTCCCCAGGACACGTCAATCAGCTGTGTGTCCACCACTACAGGGAACCCAGGATAACCCACCACCGCAACAACAACAGGGACCTGGGGGCAGTGGTAGTGGGCACACGGTCCAGGGGACGGAGTCACAGGAACACAGGGGAACTGGGAGGGCGGCTGTGCGACAGGGGGCGGACAGGCCTAGGGAACCCACTCTCCACGAGGCCCTCTCCTCCATCATGGGAGCATACCACCACTCCCAGGAGACGATGGCAACGGTACTGGCCAAGTTTCAGGAGACACAGCGCCTGCAGGAGGAACAGTATTTGGGCTTCAGGGAGGAACTCAGAACCATCAGCACCGCCCTGGGCACCATCGTAGGGGTGCTGAAGGAGATACTGAACACCAGGAGGGACACCGTGGCACTCCAAGGGGCCCCTGACACTAGCATGGACGAAGAACTGCCCACCACCTCCGCCAGCGCTAGTGGACAGGAGGCACTGCCACAGGACCACCACACCAGCACCCCAACCCCTGCAGATGGTGAACCACCCCGCAAGCGGTCCCTGAGATCCAGGAATAGGACAGAGCACGATGGCAAGACCCCCGCCAAGAAATGAGACCACCCTGAATGTCATCCCACAGCCCCACTTTGTAACCCTGTCCATATTGGAACTGCCCCAGCTCCACTTCCTATGCCCATATGGGCAGTGCACCTGTGAGACTAATAGATTGGACTCTGCCATGGACATTTCTCCACCATCACCCCGCACCATTTTACCACCCCCCTCTAATATTTAGCACTTCAATAAACACCCTTGAAGCACAAAACAATCTGGAGTCAGTCTGTGATTTAGAAAATGTGTATTAGCAATGACAGTGACAAAATCCGTTCTCAAATGTAATGTCAACATACCTATGTCACACATCTCAAGTCCATGAGGAATCTAAGCAGATGACACACGTTGGTAATCACACCTGTGAAACCGTAATGGAAATGTACAACTCAGTTACCATATTGTATTGTATTGTATTGTAATCGTATTTATATAGCGCTTACTACCACTGACGAGGCGTCGAAGCGCTTTTCGATGAGTAGCACGCTACTCCGGAACCCAACAAGAATTAGTGATGGATTAGTATTGTTTAATAATGAGTACAGTTTTAGTATTATTATGAGTTAATTTGAGCCGCGGATATGAGAGTTTGTTAGTTAGATTGACTGGAGTAATGAAGGGGTGGAGGATGAAAGAAATCCAGAAGTGTTAATTGGGAGTATATCCTTCATTTACTCAACCCAAAGGCTTGGGATGAATAAAGGGGGGCAGCGGGGGAAGAGTATGTGGAAGGGTTAGGGAGAGCATAGTAGCAGGGTGAGATGAATGCAGGAGAATTTAGTAGGGTTGTGTGGGAGGTCACAGAGGTAGAGTGAGGTTTGGTGAGTTAGATGTGGAGGTGGAGGGAAGAGCTTAGGCAGAGATATTTTGGAGATGAAAGTGGTAGAAGGGATTTGGGATGAGTCAGAGTGAGAATGGAGGATAGTTTGATAGAGACATGACATAAGAGTGTAGATAAGTGTGATAAGATGAGAGCAGGAGTTCATAGATAGCTAGTATAACAACCCAAAAACCAGGAGCCATGCAATGATCCACAAACATGCCAAGCACAGAAACAACATATACACACATATATATATATACACACACATACACAGACATGAATACACACACATATGCACATACAATACATAATTAGAATCATGGGTAAAAAAAATACTTAGACAGGTTTAAAGAGTGTGTGTGTATTTTATTGTTATGACAGTAGCAATACATATTTTCCAAAGAAACTATAAATAAATAGAAATATACATATAATCTGAAAAAAATATTTATCCACATAGGCCTATGCAGTTCATAGTTGTTTGAAAAAGGTGGTTATGAAGGAAAGAGCCAACTCTTGAGTAGTTTTCTGAAGACAAGAAAGTTATCTGTGGCTCTTATAGTTGGGGGTAATGAATTCCATAGTTTGGCTGCTTGGACGGAGAAGGATGTACCACCTACAGTCTTTTTCTTGTATGGTGGTGTTCTAAGGCGGGGTGCCAGTCTTGAGCGGAGGGTTCTTTGTTGGATGTATTTGGTAATTTTCTTTCTGATAAAAAGTGGTCCTGTTCCATGTATAGCTTTGTGGGTGATACAAAGCAGCTTGAAAGTGCATCTTCTGGCAACGGGTAACCAGTGTAGTGCTCTCAAGGCAGGGGAGATGTGGGCTTGCGGCTTTATATGTAGTAGTAGCCTGGCTGCGGAATTCTGGATACGTTGTAGTTTTTTCATAACAGATAGAGATGATCCATGGTAGAGGCTATTGGCATAATCCAGTTTGGATAGTACAAGTGAGATAGTAGCTTGTACCTTGTGTGGAAATCCAAGGTGGGGGAAGATGCGTCGTAAAGTCTTTAAGGTGATGAAGCTTGTGCGTGCTAACTTGTCTACTTGGGCATTCATAGTTAGCTTGGAATCCATGGTGATTCCTAGGTTTTTAACTTACTTGGATAATTGAGGAGGTGGTCCGAGATCGGCAGGCCAGAAACACAGAGGGTCATAATTTTTCCAGTCACCACATATGAGTATTTTTTGTTTTGGAGGTATTTAGTTTGAGATGGCTCCAGGTCATCCACTGATCAACGGCTCTGAGGCAACTGAAGAATTCTGAGTTTTCAATGTTTTTGGGGTCTTCTAATTTAAGTAGTATTTTTGTGTCATCTGCATAGTTGTAGCATGTGAGATGGAAATAATTGATCAGTTCTGGTAAAGATATCATGTAGATGTTGAAAAGCAAAGGTGAGATGATTGACCCTTGGGGGACCCCTGCTTTTGTGAGGTAGGGTTCGGACGAGAAGGGGGGCGAGTGGATGATATTCGCTCTTTTTTGGAGATAGGAAGTAATCCAGTCGAGAGCAATCCCTTGTATGCCGGCTTCGTGGAGTCTTTGAGTTAGGGTGTCATGGTCAACCGTATCAAAGGCAGCTGAGAGGTCCAAGAGAAGTGCAGCAACTCCATTTCGGTCGACTGTGTTTTTAAGATCGTCCCAGATTGCCATGAGTGCCGATTCAGTGCTTCTTCCTGGGCGGAATCCAGTTTGGAAGTCTGAAAGTATAGAATTGTCTTCAATGAATTGTGACATCTGGGCGAATGCTGCTCTTTCTATCAATTTGCCCAGGAAAGGTCCATTTGTGATTGGTCTGTAGTTGTTGGGGTCTTGCGGGTCTAGGTTTGTTTTCTTTAATAATGGTCGTATGTATGCCTTTTTCAGGTCTGCAGGAAAAGTTCCTGAAGTTAAAGAGTTGTTGATGATTCTTCTTACCGGTGTGGCATATACTGATTGAAATCGACAGACAGGATAGAGGTAGAAGTGTGAAAGTACTTGTAGTAGGCAGGAATGTGTTCTCACCTGTGTGTCACTGGAAATATTGCTGGATTACTGAGTCCCTGTTGTCAATGTCTTCTTCCTCTGCTTCCTCCTCATCACTGTCCACAGGCTCCACAGCTGCCACAACACCGTCATCTGGACCATCCTCCTGCAGAAAAGGCACCTGGCGTCGCAAAGCCAGATTGTGAAGCATACAGCAGGCGATGATGATCTGGCACACCTTCCTTGGTGAGTAGAATAGGGAACCACCTGTCATATGGAGGCACCTGAACCTGGCCTTCAGGAGGCTGAAGGTGCGTTCGATCACCCTCCTAGTCCGCCCATGGGCCTCATTGTAGAGTTCCTCTGCCCTGGTCCTGGGATTCCTCACTGGGGTCAGTAGCCATGACAGGTTGGGGTAACCAGAGTCCCCTAATAGCCACACCAGGTGCCTCTGGAGTTGACCCATCACATAAGGGATGCTGCTATTCCGCAGGATGTAGGCGTCATGCACAGAGCCAGGGAACATAGCATTTACCTGGGAGATGTACTGGTCTGCCAAACATACCATCTGTACATTCATCAAATGATAACTCTTCCGGTTCCTGTACACCTGTTCATTCCTGTGGGGGGGGACCATAGCTACATGGGTCCCATCAATGGCACCTATGATGCTGGGGATATGTCCAAGGGCATAGACGTCACCTTTAACTGTAGGCAAATCCTCCACCTGAGGGAAAACGATGTAGCTCCGCATGTGTTTCAGAAGGGCAGACAACACTCTGGACAACACGCTGGAAAACATAGGCTGGGACATCCCTGATGCCATGACCACTGTTGTTTGAAATGACCCACTTGCAAGGAAATGGAGCACTGATAGCACCTGCACTTGAGGGGGGATCCCTGTGGGATGGCGGATTGCTGACATCAGGTCAGGCTCCAACTGGGTACACAGTTCCTGGATTGTGGCACGGTCAAACCTGTAGGTGATGATTAAATGTCGCTCCTCCATTGTCAACAGGTCCACCAGCGGTCGGTACACCGGAGCATTGCGCCATCTCCTCACATGTCCCAGCGGACGGTGCTTAGGAAGGACAACAGCAACCACAGAGTCAATGTATGTACCCACAGTCTACACAGAACATGAAACATAATCCAAAAAGTTGCCTGTATGTGTGTTGAGTCTAGGTATGTGTGACGCAGTTGAAAATTAAGCCATGTGGGCCCCTGAAATGGCGGCTGCCTGACCTCTAAACTGGGACAACGGGATGTGAGGTAACAGCGCTGGCGTTGTACACCGTCGGGGTAGGCGGTCGAAGACCGCGGCGCAATGCTGCATTGGTTAACATTGGACCCTATGGGTCCCAGGAGCCAATGACGAAGTGCGCTGGCGGTGATGATACGCACTGCCGCAGACGTGACCGCCATTTTCTATCTGTTCAATCACTCGATACCTGATCTTCGACAGGAGAGGACCTACACTGCAAGTGCTGCTGTGACCTCGGTCTGGAAGAAACAATGGCTCGTGCGTCTGGGGAAAGGGCCCCTGCCTTCACTGCACAGGAGTTGGAGAAGCTTGTGGACGGGGTCCTTCCCCAGTACACGCTACTCTACGGTCCTCCAGACCAACAGGTAAGTACACAGGGAGCAAGTTGTATGGGCTATGACTGTGTGGAGAGGGCTGGTTGTAAGAAGGAAGGGGCCACAGTTCTGCGTGCATGAAGGACTGTGAATGCATGTGCCACATGGCAAGGGTAGGGATGTGGGCCACTCACTTTGACGGTGCAGTTGGTAATGACTTCTCTTCTTCCCCTGTACATGTCATGTAGGTCAGCGCCCACCAGAAGAAGGATATTTGGCGTGCCATCGCCAAGGACGTCCGGACCGTGGGGGTCCACCACAGATGGAGCACCCACTGCCGTAAAAGATGGGAGGACATTCGCCGCTGGAGCAAGAAGACAGCGGAGGTTCAGCTGGGGATGGCCTCCCAACGTGTGAGGGGTGCCCGTCGCACCATGACCCCCCTGATGTTCCGGATCCTGGCGGTGGCCTACCCTGAGTTGGATGGGTGCTTGGGGGCATCACAGCAGACACAAGGGGGTGGGTACACTCTCATTCTGCTGACTTTGCGCGCAGTGAAGGTGTCTGGGTGGGGGAGGAGGGCTGTGGGTTCCCCTAGGCCATGGCGAGTTCCGTAGGCTAGGCCCCTCCGTAATGCAGGCCATGTGGCACTCCACCCCACCTCTGTAGAGTGCCAAGTACAGGTATACATGCCCCTGTGTCATCTATGTGTGCTGATGTCCACCATAGCCATGTAGGAACTGCATCTGTAGAGCCCAACAGCGTGGTGTAGTGCAGGGGGCTGCTGTGTCTGTATTGTCCGTCAACGGACGGAGGTACAGTGGCACCGGAGCACAAGGGAGCTGCATCCCACATGGCCATGGAGGGCCACACCACGGACTCGGAATGCACCAGTGGGACGGAGGGCGAGGGGAGCTTCACGGCGGTCACAGGATCTGCAACCAGCGACAAGGACTCGTCCTCCGATGGGAGCTCCCTTGTGGTAGCGGCAAAATCTGTGCCCCCCACTTCTACAGGTACAGCCGCCACCCCCCTACCAGCACTGCCCTCCCAGCAGCCCCTCAGCCTTCGCCCGGTGCCCGCTCACCCAGGAGGGTGGGCATCACCTTCGCCCCAGGCACCTCAGCCCCTGCCCCTGTCACCTCTGCTGCCCTCAGTGAGGAGGCCATTGACCTCCTCAGGTCACTCACTGTTGGGCAGTCTACCATTTTGAATGCCATCCAGGGTGTAGAAAGGGAATTGCAACACACAAATGCATTCCTGTAGGGCATTCATTCTGGTCAGGCTGCCCTTCATCGAACCCTGCAAACTCTGGCCTCAGCACTGATGGCAGCCATTGTCCCTGACTCTAGCCTTCCCCCTCCAACTTCCTCCACCCAGACCCAATCCCCTGTACCCCGGCCTATCCCAAGCACACCATCAGACCAGCCTGCACACACCTCACTACACAAGCGAAGCTCAGGCAAACATAAGCACCACACATCCCACAGGCACTCACGCAAGCATCACACACATACAGACACAGCAACATCCACTGCCTCCACTGTGTCCCCCTCCTCGTCGTCTCCCTCCTCCCTCCCAGTGTCGTCTACACTCTCACCTGCATGCACTACCACTACAGCCACTAGGTCCCGTACCAGCACACCCACCACCACACCCCACTCACCACCCCCACTCCCATTTACATGTACCCTGTGTCCTCTCCCAGTGTGTCTGTGACGCCCCCTCCCAAAGTACACAAACGCAGGCACACACCCACCCAACATACATCCACCTCACGACAGCCTCCAGTGCATGCACGTGCACCCAAAGCCACAAAAGTTACACCTCCTACAACCACCTCCTCTTCCTCCACTCCCAGACCCCCTCCAGCTACCCGTCCCAGTGTTCCTTAGCTTTTCCTGACCAAGCTTGACCTCTTCCCCCGCCTCCAATTCATAGGTCCCGTACTAGCACCTCAGACAAAAAATCTCCGGTACCAGTGGTGCCCGTTAGAGGTATGTGGAGTGCACCGGGCACCAGGGCAGCCAGTGTGACACGGAGCCACAGCACAGCCAGTCCCCCCCCTGTGAAGCACCAGAAGCTGGACAGTGCCCGGCGGGAGTGGGGGAAGGCTCCAGCCAGCAAAGCCGCTCACAAGGGTCCCGGGGGGAGTGTCCACTCAGCTGTGACTCCTCCGAAGGTGGGGAAGGGGCATAAGAAATCGCCAAAGTCTGGGAAGAGCAGCATGGCGGAGAAGACCGCCATCATCCCCGCTGCCCAGGAGGCCACCGCCAGCCCCATCGTCAGTGGCCAGGAGACCACCGCCAGAGTCAGTGCCCAGCCTCCAGAGTCAGTGCCCAGGAGGGCAGCCCCATCGTCAGTGGCCAGGAGGCCACCGCCAGAGTCAGTGCCCAGGAGGGCAGCCCCATCGTCAGTGGCCAGGAGGCCACCGCCAGAGTCAGTGCCCAGGAGGCCACTGCCAGCCACAGCCCAGCTGCCCAGGAGGGCCCCGGAAGCCACAGCCCAGCTGCCCAATGAAGGACCGCCAGCCCCAGCCCAGTTGGGCAATGAAGGACCGCCATGGCAAGCACCACTGAACAGGTCAGAAACTGCAAAGTCAAGCACCGCTGAACAGGGCAAAGACCGCCATGGCAAGCACCGCTGAACAGTTCAGAAATGGCAAAGTCAAGCACCGCTGAACAGGGCAAGCACCGCTGAACAGGGCAAGGACCGCCATGGCAAGCACCACTGAACAGGTCAGAAACTGCAAAGTCAAGCACCGCTGAACAGGGCAAAGACCGCCATGGCAAGCACCGCTGAACAGTTCAGAAATGGCAAAGTCAAGCACCGCTGAACAGGGCAAGCACCGCTGAACAGGGCAAAGACCGCCATGGCAAGCACCACTGAACAGGTCAGAAACTGCAAAGTCAAGCACTGCTGAACAGGGCAAAGACCGCCATGGCAAGCACAGCTGAACAGTTCAGAAACGGCAAAGTCAAGCACCGCTGAACAGGGCAAGCACTGCTGGACAGGGCAAAGACCGCCATGGCAAGACCCGCTGAACAGGGCAAAGACCGCTGAACAGGGCAAGGACCGCCAACTCAAGCACCGCTAGCCCATGTGCGGCAGGGGCAGTGACGGAACTGGGACCGTCACGGGGAGAGTGATGCACTTTGGGCACCAGTCCCCCTCCAGAACCAGTGGAGAACAGCATCCACTCCATCTGTCCTTAACAGGATGAAGCACTCTGGGCACCAGTCCCCCTTCAGAACCAGTGGAGAACAGCATCCACTCCGTCTGTCCCTAACAGGATGAAGCACTCTGGGCACCAGTCCCCCTCTAGAACCAGTGGAGACTGTTATCCACTTGAGAGACTGTGGCTTTGTGTCAGGTGTTAGCCGCGGCGCCTACATTGCCGATCGGGATAATGTAGTTGTAGGAAGTTGGCTCTGTATGTGCTATTTCAAAGTAAGGAATAGCATGCACAGAGTCCAAGGGTTCCCCTTAGAGGTAAAATAGTGGTAAAAATAGATAATACTAATGCTCTATTTTGTGGTAGTGTGGTCGAGCAGTAGGCTTATCCAAGGAGTAGTGTTAAGCATTTGTTGTACATACACAAGACAATAAATGAGGTACACACACTCAGAGACAAATCCAGCCAATAGGTTTTTATATAGAAAAATATCTTTTCTTAGTTTATTTTAAGAACCACAGGTTCAAATTCTACATGTAATATCTCATTCGAAAGGTATTGCAGGTAAGTACTTTAGGAACTTCAAATCATCAAAATTGCATGTATACTTTTCAAGTTATTGACAAATAGCTGTTTTAAAAGTGGACACTTAGTGCAATTTTCACAGTTCCTGGGGGAGGTAAGTTTTTGTTAGTTTTACCAGGTAAGTAGGACACTTACAGGGTTCAGTTCTTGGTCCAAGGTAGCCCACCGTTGGGGGTTCAGAGCAACCCCAAAGTCACCACACCAGCAGCTCAGGGCCGGTCAGGTGCAGAGTTCAAAGTGGTGCCCAAAACACATAGGCTAGAATGGAGAGAAGGGGGTGCCCCGGTTCCGGTCTGCTTGCAGGTAAGTACCCGCGTCTTCGGAGGGCAGACCAGGGGGGTTTTGTAGGGCACCGGGGGGGACACAAGTCCACACAGAAATTTCACCCTCAGCAGCGCGGGGGCGGCCGGGTGCAGTGTAGAAACAAGCGTCGGGTTTTCAATGTTAGTCTATGAGAGATCTCGGGATCTCTTCAGCGCTGCAGGCAGGCAAGGGGGGGATTCCTCGGGGAAACCTCCACTTGGGCAAGGGAGAGGGACTCCTGGGGGTCACTTCTCCAGTGAAAGTCCGGTCCTTCAGGTCCTGGGGGCTGCGGGTGCAGGGTCTCTCCCAGGCGTCGGGACTTTAGGTTCAAAGAGTCGCGGTCAGGGGAAGCCTCGGGATTCCCTCTGCAGGCGGCGCTGTGGGGGCTCAGGGGGGACAGGTTTTGGTACTCACAGTATCAGAGTAGTCCTGGGGTCCCTCCTGAGGTGTTGGATCGCCACCATCCGAGTCGGGGTCGCCGGGTGCAGTGTTGCAAGTCTCACGCTTCTTGCGGGGAGCTTGCAGGGTTCTTTAAAGCTGCTGGAAACAAAGTTGCAGCTTTTCTTGGAGCTGGTCCGCTGTCCTCGGGAGTTTCTTGTCTTTTCGAAGCAGGGGCAGTCCTCAGAGGATGTCGAGGTCGCTGGTCCCTTCGGAAGGCGTCGCTGGAGCAGGATCTTTGGAAGGCAGGAGACAGGCCGGTGAGTTTCTGGAGCCAAGGCAGTTGTCGTCTTCTGGTCTTCCGCTGCAGGGGTTTTCAGCTGGGCAGTCCTTCTTCTTGTTGCAGGAATCTAATTTTCTAGGGTTCAGGGTAGCCCTTAAATACTAAATTTAAGGGCGTGTTTAGGTCTGGGGGGTTAGTAGTCAATGGCTACTAGCCCTGAGGGTGGGTACACCCTCTTTGTGCCTCCTCCCAAGGGGAGGGGGTCACAATCCTAACCCTATTGGGGGAATCCTCCATCTGCAAGATGGAGGATTTCTAAAAGTTAGAGTCACTTCAGCTCAGGACCCCTTAGGGGCTGTCCTGACTGGCCAGTGACTCCTCCTTGTTGCTTTCTTTGTTCCCTCCAGCCTTGCCGCCAAAAGTGGGGGCCGTGGCCGGAGGGGGCGGGCAACTCCACTAAGCTGGAGTGCCCTGCTGGGCTGTGACAAAGGAGGTGAGCCTTTGAGGCTCACCGCCAGGTGTGACAATTCCTGCCTGGGGGAGGTGTTAGCATCTCCACCCAGTGCAGGCTTTGTTACTGGCCTCAGAGTGACAAAGGCACTCTCCCCATGGGGCCAGCAACATGTCTCGGTTTGTGGCAGGCTGCTAAAACTAGTCAGCCTACACAGATAGTCGGTTAAGTTTCAGGGGGCACCTCTAAGGTGCCCTCTGGGGTGTATTTTACAATAAAATGTACACTGGCATCAGTGTGCATTTATTGTGCTGAGAAGTTTGATACCAAACTTCCCAGTTTTCAGTGTAGCCATTATGTTGCTGTGGAGTTCGTGTAAAACAGACTCCCAGACCATATACTCTTATGGCTACCCTGCACTTACAATGTCTAAGGTTTTGCTTAGACACTGTAGGGGCACAGTGCTCATGCACTGGTACCCTCACCTATGGTATAGTGCACCCTGCCTTAGGGCTGTAAGGCCTGCTAGAGGGGTGTCTTATCTATACTGCATAGGCAGTGAGAGGCTGGCATGGCACCCTGAGGGGAGTGCCATGTCGACTTACTCATTTTGTTCTCACTAGCACACACAGGCTTGTAAGCAGTGTGGCTGTGCTGAGTGAGGGGTCTCTAGGGTGGCATAATGCATGCTGCAGCCCTTAGAGACCTTCCCTGGCATCAGGGCCCTTGGTACCAGAGGTACCAGTTACAAGGGACTTATCTGGATGCCAGGGTGTGCCAATTGTGGGATCAATGGTACATTTTAGGTGAAAGAACACTGGTGCTGGGGCCTGGTTAGCAGGGTCCCAGCACACTTCTCAGTCAAGTCAGCATCAGTATCAGGCAAAAAGTGGGGGGTAACTGCAACAGGGAGCCATTTCTTTACACAAGCCCCCCCCAGCCCACAGGCCAGGAGACTCAGCCAACGCTGGAAGAGTCTTCCTAGTCTGTCAGGCGAGGAAGAGTAGAGGAAATGGCTGGTTTGTTGCAGGGCCTACTCTGCCTTACATCCTCCTGTTCAGGTCATTCCCTCTGGGGAACTGACCCACTTCCACAGTGATAGGACCTAGTCTGAACTGCCTCTTGTCTGTGCTTTTTATGTCTTTACCCATTCTCTCTATTTTGAGGTCAGAGGTATCCACCTCTGCTAATCTTATCTTAGCCAGGGTCACCCCTAGCTTACCCAAAGAGGTTACCCAGAGCTGGAGTAACCCCACCATGACCAACAGGGTCAGGGGGCCTAACTTGTTATTTGGCATGGGGTCAGACCACCATGCCAAGGATAGTGCAGCCATAAAGGCTAACACCCAGCAGAGGCCACTGACAGCTGTCAGTGCCCAGAACCACACCTTTAGCTCTTCACCTACAAGGGAAGGGGCTAAGTTACAGGCTTCTTTGGGTTCAGGGTGCCTGTCTGCTGTATTAGAGTGGGGGGTTACCACATCTTGTAGTAAACACCCTTCTTCCACTCTTTCTTCTGTTAGCTGAGGAGCCACCCACTCAGGCTTAACAGTTGCCTGACTAGCCAGGACTTCTTGTGGGTCAGGTTGGACTTTATCAGAGCCATTTTTGGAGTTCTCCCCTACTGGAGCAGAATCTCCTTGGCTTGCTGGAACCTTGGCTAAAAGTTGTCCACCTTTCCTACTCTGTTTCCTTTTCTTTTTCTTCTGGGGCCTACTTGCATTTACTGCAGAGGCAGGCACTCCAGAATCCTTGGGAGAGGACTGGCCCTGGACCAGTTCTTCTCTTAGGCTCTGACTAACCTCTGGGTAGTCATTTCCAAGGAGACAATCAAGGGGGAGGTCTGTACTGACTACCACCCTTCTCCAGCTAAAAGTTCCACCCACTTCTATGGGCACAAGAGCCACAGGCCTATTAGTGACCCTGTCTGGGCTAACTCTTACTCTGGCCATCTCACCTGGGATGTACTGGTTTGAGAGTACCAGCCTGTCATGCACAATAGTGTGACTGGCACAAGTGTCTCTCAGGGCAGTGGTTGGGATTCCATTCACCAGTAGGTGGTGGAAGTGTCTACTTCCCTCTGGAATCTCCAACTCACCTGTTGGGCCCTGTTTCCAGTTGAAGGCTATGAAGACCTCCTCATCTGAGGAGTCATCTCCCATGGCTACACTGGTTACCCCTGGAATTTTGTTCTGGGGTTTGTTTTTGGGACAAGAAGTGTCCTTGGTGTGGTGCCCAGACTGTTTACAGTTGTGGCACCATGCCTTAGTGGCATCCCAGTTCTTACCCTGGTACCCACCTTTGTTTTGGGTTGTGTCTTGGGGCCCACCCACCTGTTCTGGTTTTTGGGGGCCTACAGAGGACTCTTTTTCTTTGTTTCTAGGGTCACCCACTTTCTCCTGGGGAGTTTTTGTAACCCCTTTCTTTTGGTCACCCCCAGTGGAAGTTTTTGTTACCCTAGTCTTGACCCAGTGGTCTGCCTTCTTTCCCAATTCTTGGGGAGAAATTGGACCTAGGTCTACCAGATACTGATGCAACTTTTCATTGAAGCAGTTACTTAAAATGTGCTCTTTCATAAACAAATTATAAAGCCCAACATAGTCACACACTTCATTTCCAGTTAACCAACCATCTAGTGTTTTTACTGAGTAGTCTACAAAATCAACCCAGGTCTGGCTCGAGGATTTTTGAGCCCCCCTGAATCTAATTCTATACTCCTCAGTGGAGAATCCAAAGCCCTCAATCAGGGTACCCTTCATGAGGTCATAAGATTCTGCATCTTTTCCAGAGAGTGTGAGGAGTCTATCCCTACACTTTCCAGTGAACATTTCCCAAAGGAGAGCACCCCAGTGAGATCTGTTCACTTTTCTGGTTACACAAGCCCTCTCAAAAGCTGTGAACCATTTGGTGATGTCATCACCATCTTCATATTTTGTTACAATCCCTTTGGGGATTTTTAGGATGTCAGGAGAATCTCTGACCCTATTTAAGTTGCTGCCACCATTGATGGGACCTAGGCCCATCTCTTTTCTTTCCCTTTCTATGGCTAGGAGCTGTCTTTCCAAAGCCAATCTTTTGGCCATCCTGGCTAACTGGATGTCCTCTTCACTGGGGCTATCCTCAGTGATTTCAGAGGTGTTGGTCTCTCCTGTGAGGGAACCAGCATCTCTGACTATTATTTTTGGAGTCAGGGTTTGAGGGACCCTGTTCTCCCTAGATAGGACTGGTAGGGGGGAATTGTCCTCCAAGTCACTATCCTCTTCCTCTGAGTTGCCACCCTCAGAGGGGTTGGCCTTTTCAAACTCTGCCAAAAGCTCCTGGAGCTGTATTTTGGTAGGTTTGGGGCCCATTGTTATTTTCTTTATTTTACAGAGTGACCTTAGCTCCCTCATCTTAAGATGGAGGTAAGGTGTGGTGTCGAGTTCCACCACAGTCACATCTGTGCTAGACATTTTGCTTCTAAAAGTTGGAATACTTTTTAAGAATCTACAACTGGTTCTAGAATCTAATTCAAACTTTTACAAACTTTTAAACTCTAAAAGAAATGCTAAACAGGATCTAACACACAAGGCCCTAGCAGGACTTTTAAGAATTTAGAAAACTTTTCAAATTGCAAAAATCAATTTCTAATGACAATTTTGGAATTTGTCGTGTGATCAGGTATTGGCTGAGTAGTCCAGCAAATGCAAAGTCTTGTACCCCACCGCTGATCCACCAATGTAGGAAGTTGGCTCTGTATGTGCTATTTCAAAGTAAGGAATAGCATGCACAGAGTCCAAGGGTTCCCCTTAGAGGTAAAATAGTGGTAAAAATAGATAATACTAATGCTCTATTTTGTGGTAGTGTGGTCGAGCAGTAGGCTTATCCAAGGAGTAGTGTTAAGCATTTGTTGTACATACACAAGACAATAAATGAGGTACACACACTCAGAGACAAATCCAGCCAATAGGTTTTTATATAGAAAAATATCTTTTCTTAGTTTATTTTAAGAACCACAGGTTCAAATTCTACATGTAATATCTCATTCGAAAGGTATTGCAGGTAAGTACTTTAGGAACTTCAAATCATCAAAATTGCATGTATACTTTTCAAGTTATTGACAAATAGCTGTTTTAAAAGTGGACACTTAGTGCAATTTTCACAGTTCCTGGGGGAGGTAAGTTTTTGTTAGTTTTACCAGGTAAGTAGGACACTTACAGGGTTCAGTTCTTGGTCCAAGGTAGCCCACCGTTGGGGGTTCAGAGCAACCCCAAAGTCACCACACCAGCAGCTCAGGGCCGGTCAGGTGCAGAGTTCAAAGTGGTGCCCAAAACACATAGGCTAGAATGGAGAGAAGGGGGTGCCCCGGTTCCGGTCTGCTTGCAGGTAAGTACCCGCGTCTTCGGAGGGCAGACCAGGGGGGTTTTGTAGGGCACCGGGGGGGACACAAGTCCACACAGAAATTTCACCCTCAGCAGCGCGGGGGCGGCCGGGTGCAGTGTAGAAACAAGCGTCGGGTTTTCAATGTTAGTCTATGAGAGATCTCGGGATCTCTTCAGCGCTGCAGGCAGGCAAGGGGGGGATTCCTCGGGGAAACCTCCACTTGGGCAAGGGAGAGGGACTCCTGGGGGTCACTTCTCCAGTGAAAGTCCGGTCCTTCAGGTCCTGGGGGCTGCGGGTGCAGGGTCTCTCCCAGGCGTCGGGACTTTAGGTTCAAAGAGTCGCGGTCAGGGGAAGCCTCGGGATTCCCTCTGCAGGCGGCGCTGTGGGGGCTCAGGGGGGACAGGTTTTGGTACTCACAGTATCAGAGTAGTCCTGGGGTCCCTCCTGAGGTGTTGGATCGCCACCAGCCGAGTCGGGGTCGCCGGGTGCAGTGTTGCAAGTCTCACGCTTTTTGCGGGGAGCTTGCAGGGTTCTTTAAAGCTGCTGGAAACAAAGTTGCAGCTTTTCTTGGAGCAGGTCCGCTGTCCTCGGGAGTTTCTTGTCTTTTCGAAGCAGGGGCAGTCCTCAGAGGATGTCGAGGTCGCTGGTCCCTTCGGAAGGCGTCGCTGGAGCAGGATCTTTGGAAGGCAGGAGACAGGCCGGTGAGTTTCTGGAGCCAAGGCAGTTGTCGTCTTCTGGTCTTCCGCTGCAGGGGTTTTCAGCTGGGCAGTCCTTCTTCTTGTTGCAGGAATCTAATTTTCTAGGGTTCAGGGTAGCCCTTAAATACTAAATTTAAGGGCGTGTTTAGGTCTGGGGGGTTAGTAGTCAATGGCTACTAGCCCTGAGTGTGGGTACACCCTCTTTGTGCCTCCTCCCAAGGGGAGGGGGTCACAATCCTAACCCTATTGGGGGAATCCTCCATCTGCAAGATGGAGGATTTCTAAAAGTTAGAGTCACTTCAGCTCAGGACCCCTTAGGGGCTGTCCTGACTGGCCAGTGACTCCTCCTTGTTGCTTTCTTTGTTCCCTCCAGCCTTGCCGCCAAAAGTGGGGGCCGTGGCCGGAGGGGGCGGGCAACTCCACTAAGCTGGAGTGCCCTGCTGGGCTGTGACAAAGGAGGTGAGCCTTTGAGGCTCACCGCCAGGTGTGACAATTCCTGCCTGGGGGAGGTGTTAGCATCTCCACCCAGTGCAGGCTTTGTTACTGGCCTCAGAGTGACAAAGGCACTCTCCCCATGGGGCCAGCAACATGTCTCGGTTTGTGGCAGGCTGCTAAAACTAGTCAGCCTACACAGATAGTCGGTTAAGTTTCAGGGGGCACCTCTAAGGTGCCCTCTGGGGTGTATTTTACAATAAAATGTACACTGGCATCAGTGTGCATTTATTGTGCTGAGAAGTTTGATACCAAACTTCCCAGTTTTCAGTGTAGCCATTATGGTGCTGTGGAGTTCGTGTAAAACAGACTCCCAGACCATATACTCTTATGGCTACCCTGCACTTACAATGTCTAAGGTTTTGCTTAGACACTGTAGGGGCACAGTGCTCATGCACTGGTACCCTCACCTATGGTATAGTGCACCCTGCCTTAGGGCTGTAAGGCCTGCTAGAGGGGTGTCTTATCTATACTGCATAGGCAGTGAGAGGCTGGCATGGCACCCTGAGGGGAGTGCCATGTCGACTTACTCATTTTGTTCTCACTAGCACACACAGGCTTGTAAGCAGTGTGGCTGTGCTGAGTGAGGGGTCTCTAGGGTGGCATAATGCATGCTGCAGCCCTTAGAGACCTTCCCTGGCATCAGGGCCCTTGGTACCAGAGGTACCAGTTACAAGGGACTTATCTGGATGCCAGGGTGTGCCAATTGTGGGATCAATGGTACATTTTAGGTGAAAGAACACTGGTGCTGGGGCCTGGTTAGCAGGGTCCCAGCACACTTCTCAGTCAAGTCAGCATCAGTATCAGGCAAAAAGTGGGGGGTAACTGCAACAGGGAGCCATTTCTTTACAGTAGTCCTTTTGGACTACATATCCCATGACGCCTAGAGGGGAAGAGGTCGCTTAAAAATCAAGCACATACAGGAAGTAATGTGCGTTATTCGTTTCCTAGAACCCAGTCGGATGGACAACGAGGGCTCTTGTTGACGGCGTTCCGAGGTTGAGTTGTTTGCTTAGGAGGTATAATTCCTCCTCCGGTTTTCCTTGAAGCCTGGGACCTTCCCGATATCAGCGGGAGTGTCGAGTTATTTTCCCTGGGAAACCTGACACGAAGGAGAGGTGGTAAGCGGTGAGACGATTTGGTGCCGGAATCCCTCGCCTTTCTTTTTCCCATTATTACAGTTCGACAAGGACACTGGTAACTTCTGAAGCACGGCGGTCTTTTGTTTGAGTTACCAATAAAGCACGAACGATTATCTTTGGGGCCAGAGAACATTATATGTTTGGCTACGACAGAAGGTTAATGTTTATTTTTGCGGGAATTGAACTGCCGGGACGATTTTTCTTTTCAATACGTAATGAAATAACACAGGGTTATTCCTACAAATTGCGTGACTATGACATGGGGCTTAGTGGATTAACTGAGTCATAGAAAGGACTACGAGATAGGTTCTTATCGTCGTTAATTTTATTCCCTTTCTTTTCGTTTCTGTTTCCTCATGATTTCGTGACTATCTTGTATAAAGGTGGGTGTTGAGCAACCCATTAGAGATCATCGGTGTTAATTGTTGGCTTGTGGCGTCCATCTATGATTCAGATGGAGCACAGATAGGCGTTGGACTAGTTCTGCCCTCATGAGTTATGGGCAGGTACGGTCGTTGGTACTTTAGCGAGACATTGCGAGAGTAGACAGGCAATGTGATATTAACACTGTGTATTCCTCTCTTTACAGATATCCCGTCCCTGCTGTTCCTTCCCCTTCCTTCCCTCACCTGATTACTCCAATGCACCGTGGTTTATATAGGTGACTTGGTGGTGTCAGGAGGTGGACCTTTATTTGCATCGCACCGAGTCTGAGGAGCATCTACAACGTGACAGAATAACGCACCCACGAATAACGCTCCTCCCGCTCGGTGTGATGCAAAGATGGCGTCTATGGATGATGTATTACAGGCGTTAGTAGTAGTGCAACAAGAGTTGGCTAATTCTAGGGTGGAGGCAGCAGCGTTAAAGGAAAAGGTAGAAAGGCTTACTAGGAATCCCTTCGATGCTTCAGCATCCACCCCACAGGTAACCGTGAATGTCTCCCCTCCTATCCCTTTGGCCAGCCCGGAACGATATTCAGGGGACCCCAGGAAGGTTCAGGCCTTTCTAACTCAGTTGTCTCTACAATTCTCTTGTAGACCCGCGTCTTTTCCCTCTAACCTTTCCAGGGTAATGTTCGCTATTTCTTATCTCTCGGGAGACGCAGCCAATTGGGCCGTACCATTAGTCAGGAACGATGACCCCTTGTTATCAGACTGGAATGCCTTTCGGACGGCTTTCGAGAGGGTGTTTGATCATAGAACAACCACTTTTAGTGCTGACAGGGAATTACTGGAGTTGAGACAGGGGAGGTCTGATCTGGTCTCTTATCTCACGACCTTTAATAGATTGGTGGCAGAATCAGGGTGGCCAGAGGAGAAGAGAATGTCTCTCTATTATCAAGGTTTACGAGACGACATGAAGGATATACTCGCTCAAATAGACCCGCAGCCTTCCACTTGTACAGATCTTGTGAATCTTACCCTGAGACTGAACCACAGATTAGCAGAAAGAAGGGGAGAGCGTAGAGCGGGGGATAGGCGACAAGGCATTCCAGAAAGGGAAGTGCGATCTGTTTCTACTCCCAATGATATAGGTGGGGAGCCTATGGACGTGGGAGCCGTTAGGGCACCCTTGTCGAAGTCCGAGAAGGAGAGTAGGAGGGTACAGGGGTTGTGCATGTATTGCGGCAGGAAGGGTCATTATGTAAGAGAGTGTCCCCAAAAACCACGTAAGAGATTCTCCTACTCCCCCACTCAAAAGGCAGAGGTTACGGCAGGAAAAACATCGGAGAAAGAGGATTTGCCCGTTATAGAACCCCAACCGGTGTTACGGTTAACTTCCTTAGCCCTTTTTCCACAGGAGGAAAAGGCGTCCCACCTTTTGTTAGCAGTGGAGCTGGTGTCCAAAGAACAAAAGTTTCCAGTATGGGCGATGATAGACTCCGGAGCCACGGGAAATTTCATAGATGCAGGGGTGGTTAGGAGATTGGGACTTCCTAGCATTCCGAGAAAGGACCCCGAAATAGTGTTGGCGGTTGATGGTACACCGCTGAAATCTGGGCCCCTTACAGAACATACTGAGGACGTTGGGTTGATCTTCAATGGGGTATCTCCGGAACATAAAGAAAGAATTAGACTGGATATAATAGAGGCTCCTCAGTATGAAATTATTTTAGGAATGCCCTGGTTAAGAAAACACAATCCTGTTATAGATTGGCAAACCAAGACGGTTAGTTTTCAGTCCTCGAGGTGTGAGAATATCTGCTTCTTGTATGACGAATCCCCCATGTTAGCATTGGCTCAAGGGTTACAGTTGGCCACAGTGATGGAGAAAACAGTGATATTGCCCTCTGTTTATGCCGAGTTCAAGGATGTGTTCGACGAAGGTCAGGCTGAGACATTGCCACCCCATCGTGTATATGATTGCAAGATAGATCTGATTCCTGGAGCTCTCCTTCCTTCCTGTAGGGTATATGCTCTATCAGACCCAGAAACCAAGCATTTGAGAAAATACTTGGATCACTTCCTGGAGATCGGGTTCATTAGACCATCTTGTTCTCCGGCAGCCTCTCCACTCTTTTTCATAGCTAAAGCTAATAAAGAGTTGAGAACCTGCATCGATTATCGAATGCTGAACAAGAATACAGTGAGGAATAGATACCCTCTTCTTTTCATTCCTGTGTTATTGGAACAGGTGAAAGAGGCGGTAATCTATACAAGGTTGGACCTGAAGGGAGCTTACCATCTGGTCAGAATCCGCGAAGGGGACGAGTGGAAAACGGCGTTCAAAACCCGTTATGGTCTGTTTGAGTACTTGGTAATGCCGTTCGGGTTGTGTAACGCCCCGGCGGCATTCCAGTATTTTCTGAACGATGTTCTCAAGGAATACGTAGACCGTTTCGTGATCGTTTATATAGATGACATTCTGGTGTATTCCACATCCCTGGAGCGCCACCTTGACCATGTTTCCTTAGTACTCCTAGCATTGCGACAGCATAGTCTTTTTTGCAAACTGAGCAAATGCGAGTTCCATGTCCGGAAGGTTGAGTTCTTGGGGGTGGATTTAAGCCCTGAAGGGTTTTGCATGTCGACAAGAAAAATACAGGCTGTTCAGGAGTGGCCAGTACCCACTAGTGTGAGAGACGTGCAATGCTTCCTTGGGTTTTCCAATTACTATAGAAGATTCATCTTTCATTTTTCTCACATTGTGTCACCTATAACAAGGTTACTAAGAAAGGGGGTGTCTTTTGTTTGGTCAGAGGAAGCAGAGGAGGCCTTTTGCTTTTTGAAACAGGCCTTCTGCTCCGCACCTATACTTCAACATCCACAGCCGGATGCCCCTTTTATCGTCGAAGCGGATGCCTCGGATATAGCGATTCGGGCCGTGTTATCACAAAGAAACAAAACCACCGGACAGCTTCATCCTGTTGCGTTTTTATCTAGGAAACTATCGGCTGCGGAACTTAACTATACGGTGGCAGAAAAGGAATTGTTAGCCATCAAAAAGGCATTCCAGGAATGGCGACACTACCTATGGGGAGCTCAACACCCGGTCACGGTATATACTGATCACCGAAATCTGCAGTATATGAAGGAGGCAAGACAACTTACCCAGCGGCAAATGAGGTGGATGCTGTTTTTTTCAGAATACGAGTTTGTGGTGACCTTCCGTCCTGGGGTTGACAATCGCAAGGCAGATTCACTGTCTCGACAAGAGGACGTGAGAACCATCGCTTCAAGACCTGAGGAAGCAATCATCAAACCTGAAAGAGTGCTTTGTGCCCTTCATATCTCCCATTTCTTAGAAAAGGTTTCTAAGCATAAGTCTGCTGCTCAGTGGAAGAAATGGGCAGAGTTAAGTCAGGACCGTACCCTTAAGCATGGAATACCGTTGCAAGGTAATCGGTTGTATTTGCCAACACGTGAACTCCGAGTGCAAGCCTTTAATTGGTGTCATGATGCGGTAACGGCTGGTCATCCTGGTTACACCAAAACGGCGCAAATAGTTCAACGACATTTCAGGTGGGAAGGTTGGGCTAAAGACGTTGCGGCTTGGGTGGCTCGGTGTGAGATATGTGCACGGGCCAAGGGAGAAAACGCGAAGAGCCAGGGCAGACTGATACCTTTGCCCACTCCGGATAAACCATGGCAAACCATTAGCGTGGACTTTGTGGTAGGATTACCAATGGATCAGGGGTACAACGCTATCATGGTGGTAATCGACAGCCTTACCAAGATGGGTCATTTTCTCCCTTGTAGAAATCTGCCTACAGCCAGTCAAACCGCCCATCTAATTTTGTCTCAAGTGGTGCGGTTACATGGTCTACCGAGAACCATTATTTCGGACAGAGGCCCCCAGTTTGTTGCTAGGTTTTGGCGTATGTGGTGCAAGGTGCTGCGCATTGAATCCGCACTGTCCACCAGTTTCCACCCACAAACAGATGGCCAGACGGAGCGCCTCAATCAAACCCTGAAAAAAATATCTGAGGTGCTATGCAAAGGACGCTCAAGAATCCTGGGTTTCGTTGCTATGAATGGCAGAACTATCATACAACAATGCTTGGCATAGCTCGATACGGGAATCTCCTTTTCGTGCTAACACGGGGTTCCACGCGGAAATGTTGCCCATAAACATACCTAGGGAAGTCACGGATCAACCTACGGTTCATGCCATGATTAAGAATCTCCAATCCGTGCAAAAGAAGATACGACTCAATCTGGAGAAGGCCAAAGAACAGTATAAAAAGTGGGGTGATGAACATCGGCGTGAGGGGCCGGCATATCAGCCAGGCGATAGAGTGTGGCTTTCCACCAAGTATATACGCTTCAAGATGCGTAGCGTCTTTCATCCTCGTTACATTGGTCCCTATGAGGTGTTACGCCAGATAAACCCTGTGGCTTACCGTCTCAACTTACCTGCTTCCTTAAGGATCCATCCGGTATTTCATTGCAGCCTTTTGAAACCGGCTCTTTCAGCGACCCGGCAGGCGGTGCCTCCGGTGGTCAGAGATGGGCAGCTGGAGTACGAGGTGCGCAGAGTGTTGGATTCCAAACGACGGGGGGGTAAGCTGTGGTACTTGGTTTCATGGAAGGGGTACAATGCTGAGGATGATTCATGGGAGCCGGAAAGCAATATCCATGCCCCTAGGGCGGTACGGCTGTTTCATGCCCGTCATCCCTCTAAACCTGGTCCTAGGAGGCGCTTTGGAGGCGGGCGTACTGTCAGGTGTTAGCCGCGGCGCCTACATTGCCGATCGGGATAATGTAGTCCTTTTGGACTACATATCCCATGACGCCTAGAGGGGAAGAGGTCGCTTAAAAATCAAGCACATACAGGAAGTAATGTGCGTTATTCGTTTCCTAGAACCCAGTCGGATGGACAACGAGGGCTCTTGTTGACGGCGTTCCGAGGTTGAGTTGTTTGCTTAGGAGGTATAATTCCTCCTCCGGTTTTCCTTGAAGCCTGGGACCTTCCCGATATCAGCGGGAGTGTCGAGTTATTTTCCCTGGGAAACCTGACACGAAGGAGAGGTGGTAAGCGGTGAGACGATTTGGTGCCGGAATCCCTCGCCTTTCTTTTTCCCATTATTACAGTTCGACAAGGACACTGGTAACTTCTGAAGCACGGCGGTCTTTTGTTGAGTTACCAATAAAGCACGAACGATTATCTTTGGGGCCAGAGAACATTATATGTTTGGCTACGACAGAAGGTTAATGTTTATTTTTGCGGGAATTGAACTGCCGGGACGATTTTTCTTTTCAATACGTAATGAAATAACACAGGGTTATTCCTACAAATTGCGTGACTATGACATGGGGCTTAGTGGATTAACTGAGTCATAGAAAGGACTACGAGATAGGTTCTTATCGTCGTTAATTTTATTCCCTTTCTTTTTGTTTCTGTTTCCTCATGATTTCGTGACTATCTTGTATAAAGGTGGGTGTTGAGCAACCCATTAGAGATCATCGGTGTTAATTGTTGGCTTGTGGCGTCCATCTATGATTCAGATGGAGCACAGATAGGCGTTGGACTAGTTCTGCCCTCATGAGTTATGGGCAGGTACGGTCGTTGGTACTTTAGCGAGACATTGCGAGAGTAGACAGGCAATGTGATATTAACACTGTGTATTCATCTCTTTACAGATATCCCGTCCCTGCTGTTCCTTCCCCTTCCTTCCCTCACCTGATTACTCCAATGCACCGTGGTTTATATAGGTGACTTGGTGGTGTCAGGAGGTGGACCTTTATTTGCATGGCACCGAGTCTGAGGAGCATCTACAACGTGACACTTTGCACTCCCAGGATGGTACAGTGGGCAAGCCACCCACTGTAGAGACTTGAGAGACTGTGGCTTTGCACTCTCCAGGATGGTACAGTGGGCAAGCCACCCACTGTAGAGACTTGAGAGACTGTGGCTTTGCACTCCCCAGGATGGTACAGTGGGCAAGCCACCCACTGTAGAGACTTGAGAGACTGTGGCTTTGCCCTCCCCAGGATGGTACAGTGGGCAACCTACCCACTGTAGAGACTTGAGAGACTGTGACTTTGCACTCCCCAGGATACATCAATGGGCATGGAGCCCCCTCGTGGATCTGGCGTGGTGCACTCATCCGGCTGAGGTGCCGCCCTTCCCATCCCTTCCCCCTGAGGTGCCTGTTGTATTTCTATCTGATGCCCCAGCAGTGTTCTCTCCATTTTGATCAGGTATCTGATGTGAGCCTCGCCCATGCATTTTGGGCCCAGTGGTCCACGGACATTGAATGGTGCATTACCTGCACTACTAATCGTGATGTATATTTTGTTGAATGTGTATATATATCTGTATATATTTGGTTACTGCATTTTGATATATTACAATGGTTGAACTCATTTCCTTTTGTCTTTTCATTCTTCTGGGGGGGGGGGTTGGGGGTTGTTACTGTAATATTTGGATATGCATTGGTGTGTGTGTGTTGTAGTGGGTGAGGGTCGGGGTGGGGGTGGGGTTGTTGCGTGTGTCCCTGACTTTTGCCTCCCCCTCCCCTATGTCGTAGGTGCAGTACTCACCGTTGTCTTCGGCGCCGGCGTTGATGATGGTCTGTAGGAAGTTGGCTCTGTATGCACTATTTCAAAGTAAGGAATAGTATGCACAGAGTCCAAGGGTTCCCCTTAGAGGTAAGATAGTGGCAAAAAGAGATAATACTAATGCTCTATTTTGTGGTAGTGTGGTCGAGCAGTAGGCTTATCAAAGGAGTAGTGTTAAGCATTTGTTGTACATACACACAGGCAATAAATGAGGAACACACACTCAGAGACAAATCCAGCCAATAGGTTTTGTTATAGAAAAATATATTTTCTTAGGTTTTTTAAGAACCACAGGTTCAAATTCTACATGTAATATCTCATTTGAAAGGTATTGCAGGTAAGTACTTTAGGAACTTTGAATCATTACATTAGCATGTATACTTTTTACATAAAACACAATAAGCTGTTTTAAAAGTGGACACTGCAATTTTCACAGTTCCTGGGGGAGGTAAGTTTTTGTTAGTTTTGTCAGGTAAGTAAATCACTTACAAGTCTCAGGTTTGGGTCCAAGGTAGCCCACCGTTGGGGGTTCAGAGCGACCCCAAAGTTACCACACCAGCAGCTCGGGGCCGGTCAGGTGCAGAGGTCAAAGAGATGCCCAAAACACATAGGCTTCAATGGAGAGAAGGGGGTGCCCCGGTTCCGGTCTGCCAGCAGGTAAGTACCCGCGTCTTCGGAGGGCAGACCAGGGGGGTTTTGTAGGGCACCGGGGGGGACACAAGTCCACACAGAAAGTACACCCTCAGCAGCGCGGGGGCGGCCGGGTGCAGTGTGCAAACAAGCGTCGGGTTTTCAATGGTTTTCAATGAGAGACCAAGGGGTCTCTTCAGCGGTGCAGGCAGGCAAGGGGGGGGCTCCTCGGGGTAGCCACCACCTGGACAAGGGAGAGGGCCTCCTGGGGGTCACTCCTGCACAGGAGTTCCGTTCCTTTAGGTGCTGGGGGCTGCGGGTGCAGGGTCTTTTCCAGCCGTCGGGAAATGGAGTTCAGGCAGTCGCGGTCAGGGGGAGCCTCGGGATTCCCTCTGCAGGCGTCGCTGTGGGGGCTCAGGGGGGACAACTTTGGTTACTCACGGACTCGGAGTCGCCGGAGGGTCCTCCCTGAGGTGTTGGTTCTCCACCAGTCGAGTCGGGGTCGCCGGGTGCAGTGTTGCAAGTCTCACGCTTCTTGCGGGGAGTTGCAGGGGTCTTTAAATCTGCTCCTTGAAACAAAGTTGCAGTTCTTTTGGAGCAGTGCCGCTGTCCTCGGGAGTTTCTTGTCTTTCTTGAAGCAGGGCAGTCCTCAGAGGATTCAGAGGTCGCTGGTCCCTTGGAAAGCGTCGCTGGAGCAGGTTTCTTTGGAAGGCAGGAGACAGGCCGGTAAGTCTGGGGCCAAAGCAGTTGGTGTCTTCTGTTCTTCCTCTGCAGGGGTTTTTCAGCTCGGCAGTCTTCTTCTTCTTGTAGTTTCAGGAATCTAAATTCTTAGGTTCAGGGAAGCCCTTAAATACTAAATTTAAGGGCGTGTTTAGGTCTGGGGGGTTAGTAGCCAATGGCTACTAGCCCTGAGGGTGGGTACACCCTCTTTGTGCCTCCTCCCAAGGTGAGGGGGTCACATCCCTAATCCTATTGGGGAATCCTCCATCTGCAAGATGGAGGATTTCTAAAAGTGAGAGTCACTTCAGCTCAGGACACCTTAGGGGCTGTCCTAACTGGCCAGTGACTCCTTGTTATTCTCATTATTTTCTCCGGCCTTGCCGCCAAAAGTGGGGGCCGTGGCCGGAGGGGGCAGGCAACTCCACTAGCTGGAGTGTCCTGCGGTGCTGGCACAAAGGGGTGAGCCTTTGAGGCTCACCGCCAGGTGTTACAGCTCCTGCCTGGGGGAGGTGTTAGCATCTCCACCCAGTGCAGGCTTTGTTACTGGCCTCAGAGTGACAAAGGCACTCTCCCCATGGGGCCAGCAACATGTCTCTAGTGTGGCAGGCTGCTGGAACCAGTCAGCCTACACAGATAGTTGGATACAGTTTCAGGGGGCACCTCTAAGGTGCCCTCCGGGGTGTGTTTCACAATAAAATGTACACTGGCATCAGTGTGCATTTATTGTGCTGAGAAATTTGATACCAAACTTCTCAGTTTTCAGTGTAGCCATTATGGTGCTGTGGAGTTCGTGTTTGACAAACTCCCAGACCATATACTCTTATGGCTACCCTGCACTTACAATGTCTAAGGTTTGGCTTAGACACTGTAGGGGCACAGTGCTCATGCACTGGTGCCCTCACCTATGGTATAGTGCACCCTGCCTTAGGGCTGTAAGGCCTGCTAGAGGGGTGACTTATCTATACTTGCATAGGCAGTGAGAGGCTGGCATGGCACTCTGAGGGGAGTGCCATGTCGACTTACTCATTTTGTTCTCACCAGCACACACAAGCTGGCAAGCAGTGTGTCTGTGCTGAGTGAGGGGTCTCCAGGGTGGCATAAGTCATGCTGCAGCCCTTAGAGACCTTCCCTGGCATCAGGGCCCTTGGTACCAGAGGTACCAGTTACAAGGGACTTACCTGGATGCCAGGGTGTGCCAATTGTGGATACAAAAGTACATTTTAGGTGAAAGAACACAGGTGCTGGGGCCTGGTTAGGAGGGTCCCAGCACACTTCTCAGTCAAGTCAGCATCAGTATCAGGCAAAAAGTGGGGGGTAACTGCAACAGGGAGCCATTTCTTTACACAAGCCCCCCCCCAGCCCACAGGCCCGGAGACTCAGCCAAAGCTGGGCGAGTCTTCCTAGTCTGTCAGGTGAGGAAGAGTAGAGGAAATGGGCTGGTTTGTTGCAGGGCCTACTCTGCCTTACATCCTCCTGTTCAGGTCATTCCCTCTGGGGAACTGACCCACTTCCACAGTGATAGGACCTAATCTGAACTGCCTCTTGTCTGTGCTTTTAATGTCTCCACCCATTCTCTCTATTTTGGGGTTAGAGGTATCCACCTCTGCTAATCTTATCTTAGCCAGGGTCACCCCTAGCTTACCCAAAGAGGTTACCCAGAGCTGGAGTAACCCCACCATGACCAACAGGGTCAGGGGGCCTAACTTGCTATTTGGCATGGGGTCTGACCACCATGCCAAAGATAGTGCAGCCATAAAGGCTAACACCCAGCAGAGGCCACTGACAGCTGTCAGTGCCCAGAACCACACCTTTAGCTCTTCACCTACAAGGGAAGGGGCTAAGTTACAGGCTTCTTTGGGTTCAGGGTGCCTGTCTGCTGTATTAGATTGGGGGGTTACCACATCTTGTAGTAAACACCCTTCTTCCACTCTTTCTTCTGTTAGCTGAGGAGCCACCCACTCAGGCTTAACAGTTGCCTGACTAGCCAGGACTTCTTGTGGGTCAAGTTGGACTGTACCAGTGCCACTTTTGGAGTTCTCCCCTACTGGAGCAGAATCTCCTTGGCTTGCTGGATCCTTGGCTAAAGGTTGTCCACCTTTCCTACTCTGTTTTCTTTTCTTTTTCTTCTGGGGCCTACTTGCAGTTACTGCAGGGGTAGCACCTCCAGAGTCCTTGGGAGAGGACTGGCACTGGACCAGTTCCTCTCTTGGGCTCTGACTAACCTCTGGGTAGTCATTTCCAAGGAGACAATCAAGGGGGAGGTCTGTACTGACTACCACCCTTCTCCAGCTAAAAGTCCCACCCACTTCTATGGGCACAAAAGCCACAGGCCTATCAGTGACCCTGTCTGGGCTAACTCTTACTCTGGCCATCTCACCTGGGATGTACTGGTTGGAGAACACCAGCCTGTCATGCACAATAGTGTGACTGGCACAAGTGTCTCTCAGGGCAGTGGCTGGGATTCCATTCACCAGTAGGTGGTGGAAGTGTCTACTTCCCTCTGGAATCTCCAACTCACCTGTTGGGCCCTTTTTCCAGTTGAAGGCTATGAAGACCTCCTCATCTGAGGAGTCATCCCCAATGGCTACACTGGTCACCCCTGGGATTTTGCTAGGGGGTTTGTTTTTGGGACAAGAAGTGTCCTTGGTGTGGTGCCCTGTCTGTTTACAGTTATGGCACCATGCCTTAGTGGCATCCCAGTTCTTACCCTGGTACCCACCTTTGTTTTGGGTTGTGTCTCGGGGCCCACCCACCTGGTCTGGTTTTTGGGGGCCTACAGAGGACTCTTTTTCTTTATTTCTAGTGTCACCCACTTTCTCCTGGGGAGTCTTTGTAACCCCTTTCTTTTGGTCACCCCCAGTGGAAGTTTTGGTTACCCTAGTCTTGACCCAATGGTCCGCCTTCTTTCCCAATTCTTGGGGAGAAATTGGTCCTAGGTCTACCAGATACTGATGCAACTTTTCATTGAAGCAGTTACTTAAAATGTGTTCTTTCATAAACAAATTATAAAGCCCAACATAGTCATGCACTTCATTTCCAGTTGCCCAACCATCCAGTGTTTTCACTGAGTAGTCTACAAAATCAACCCAGGTCTGGCTCGAGGATTTTTGAGCCCCCCGAATCTAATTCTATACTCCTCAGTGGAGAATCCAAAGCCCTCAATCAGGGTTCCCTTCATGAGGTCATAGGATTCTGCATCTTTTCCAGAGAGTGTGAGGAGTTTATCCCTACACTTTCCAGTGAACATTTCCCAAAGGAGAGCACCCCAGTGAGATTTGTTCACTTTTCTGGTTACACAAGCCCTCTCAAAAGCTGTGAACCACTTGGTGATGTCATCACCATCTTCATATTTAGTTACAATCCCTTTAGGGATTTTCAACATGTCAGGAGAATCTCTGACCCTAGTTATGTTGCTGCCACCATTGATGGGTCCTAGGCCCATCTCTTGTCTTTCCCTTTCTATGGCTAGGATCTGTCTTTCCAAAGCCAATCTTTTGGCCATCCTGGCTAACTGGATGTCCTCTTCACTGGAGTTATCCTCAGTGATTTCAGAGATGTTGGTCCCTCCTGTGAGGGAACCAGCATCTCTGACTATGATTTGTGGAGTCAGGGCTTGAGAGGCCCTGTCCTCCCTAGATAAGACTGGTGGGGGGGAATCACCCTCCAAGTCACTATACTCATCCTCTGTGTTGCCATCCTCAGAGGGGTTGGCTCTTTCAAACTCTGCCAACAGCTCCTGGAGCTGTAGTTTGGAAGGTCTGGAGCCCATTGCTATTTTCTTTAGTTTACAGAGTGACCTTAGCTCTCTCATCTGTAGATGGAGGTAAGGTGTGGTGTCGAGTTCCACCACATTCACATCTGTATTAGACATTATGCTTCTAAAAGTTGGAATACTTTTTAAGAAACTAAAACTAGTTCTAGGATCTAATTCAAACTTTTACCAAACTTTTAAACTCTAAAAGGAAATGCTAACAGGGACTAACACAAGGCCCTAGCAGGTCTTTTAAGAATTTAGAAAAATTTCAAATGGCAAAAATCAATTTCTAATGACAATTTTTGGAATTTGTCGTGTGATCAGGTATTGGCTGAGTAGTCCAGCAAATGCAAAGTCCACCAATGTAGGAAGTTGGCTCTGTATGCACTATTTCAAAGTAAGGAATAGTATGCACAGAGTCCAAGGGTTCCCCTTAGAGGTAAGATAGTGGCAAAAAGAGATAATACTAATGCTCTATTTTGTGGTAGTGTGGTCGAGCAGTAGGCTTATCAAAGGAGTAGTGTTAAGCATTTGTTGTACATACACACAGGCAATAAATGAGGAACACACACTCAGAGACAAATCCAGCCAATAGGTTTTGTTATAGCAAAATATATTTTCTTAGGTTATTTTAAGAACCACAGGTTCAAATTCTACATGTAATATCTCATTTGAAAGGTATTGCAGGTAAGTACTTTAGGAACTTTGAATCATTACATTAGCATGTATACTTTTTACATAAAACACAATAAGCTGTTTTAAAAGTGGACACAGTGCAATTTTCACAGTTCCTGGGGAAGGTAAGTTTTTGTTAGTTTTGTCAGGTAAGTAAATCACTTACAAGTCTCAGGTTTGGGTCCAAGGTAGCCCACCGTTGGGGGTTCAGAGCGACCCCAAAGTTACCACACCAGCAGCTCGGGCCGGTCAGGTGCAGAGGTCAAATAGGTGCCCAAAACACATAGGCTTCAATGGAGAGAAGGGGGTGCCCCGGTTCCGGTCTGCCAGCAGGTAAGTACCCACGTCTTCGGAGGGCAGACCAGGGGGGTTTTGTAGGGCACCGGGGGGGGACACAAGTCCACACAGAAAGTACACCCTCAGCAGTGCGGGGGCGGCCGGGTGCAGTGTGCAAACAAGCGTCGTGTTTTCAATGGTTTTCAATGAGAGACCAAGGGGTCTCTTCAGCGGTGCAGGCAGGCAGGGGGGGGGCTCCTCGGGGTAGCCACCACCTGGACAAGGGAGAGGGCCTCCTGGGGGTCACTCCTGCACAGGAGTTCCGTTCCTTTAGGTGCTGGGGGCTGCGGGTGCAGGGTCTTTTCCAGCCGTCGGGAAATGGAGTTCAGGCAGTCGCGGTCAGGGGGAGCCTCGGGATTCCCTCTGCAGGCGTCGCTGTGGGGGCTCAGGGGGGACAACTTTGGTTACTCACGGACTCGGAGTCGCCGGAGGGTCCTCCCTGAGGTGTTGGTTCTCCACCAGTCGAGTCGGGGTCGCCGGGTGCAGTGTTGCAAGTCTCACGCTTCTTGCGGGGAGTTGCAGGGGTCTTTAAATCTGCTCCTTGAAACAAAGTTGCAGTTCTTTTGGAGCAGTGCCGCTGTCCTCGGGAGTTTCTTGTCTTTCTTGAAGCAGGGCAGTCCTCAGAGGATTCAGAGGTCGCTGGTCCCTTGGAAAGCGTCGCTGGAGCAGGTTTCTTTGGAAGGCAGGAGACAGGCCGGTAAGTCTGGGGCCAAAGCAGTTGGTGTCTTCTGTTCTTCCTCTGCAGGGGTTTTTCAGCTCGGCAGTCTTCTTCTTCTTGTAGTTTCAGGAATCTAAATTCTTAGGTTCAGGGAAGCCCTTAAATACTAAATTTAAGGGCGTGTTTAGGTCTGGGGGGTTAGTAGCCAATGGCTACTAGCCCTGAGGGTGGGTACACCCTCTTTGTGCCTCCTCCCAAGGGGAGGGGGTCACATCCCTAATCCTATTGGGGAATCCTCCATCTGCAAGATGGAGGATTTCTAAAAGTTAGAGTCACTTCAGCTCAGGACACCTTAGGGGCTGTCCTGACTGGCCAGTGACTCCTCCTTGTTATTCTCATTATTTTCTCCGGCCTTGCCGCCAAAAGTGGGGGCCGTGGCCGGAGGGGGCGGGCAACTCCACTAGCTGGAGTGTCCTGCAGTGCTGGCACAAAGGGGTGAGCCTTTGAGGCTCACCGCCAGGTGTTACAGCTCCTGTCTGGGGGAGGTGTTAGCATCTCCACCCAGTGCAGGCTTTGTTACTGGCCTCAGAGTGACAAAGGCACTCTCCCCATGGGGCCAGCAACATGTCTCTAGTGTGGCAGGCTGCTGGAACCAGTCAGCCTACACAGATAGTTGGATACAGTTTCAGGGGGCACCTCTAAGGTGCCCTCCGGAGTGTGTTTCACAATAAAATGTACACTGGCATCAGTGTGCATTTATTGTGCTGAGAAGTTTGATACCAAACTTCTCAGTTTTCAGTGTAGCCATTATGGTGCTGTGGAGTTCGTGTTTGACAAACTCCCAGACCATATACTCTTATGGCTACCCTGCACTTACAATGTCTAAGGTTTGGCTTAGACACTGTAGGGGCACAGTGCTCATGCACTGGTGCCCTCACCTATGGTATAGTGCACCCTGCCTTAGGGCTGTAAGGCCTGCTAGAGGGGTGACTTATCTATACTTGCATAGGCAGTGAGAGGCTGGCATGGCACCCTGAGGGGAGTGCCATGTCGACTTACTCATTTTGTTCTCACCAGCACACACAAGCTGGCAAGCAGTGTGTCTGTGCTGAGTGAGGGGTCTCCAGGGTGGCATAAGTCATGCTGCAGCCCTTAGAGACCTTCCCTTGCATCAGGGCCCTTGGTACCAGAGGTACCAGTTACAAGGGACTTACCTGGATGCCAGGGTGTGCCAATTGTGGATACAAAAGTACATTTTAGGTGAAAGAACACAGGTGCTGGGGCCTGGTTAGCAGGGTCCCAGCACACTTCTCAGTCAAGTCAGCATCAGTATCAGGCAAAAAGTGGGGGGTAACTGCAACAGGGAGACATTTCTTTACATGGTCGTATAGGAGCAGGAAGACTATCGAAGGAGTATTTTGAGTTCCGGTTCCATGGTGTCGTCGTTCCTCGTGGAGTGTGTAGAGGTGAGTGTTTTCACTTTGAAATGGCTGTTTCCGCCGTGTTTTTATCCACGGTGAATCTGCCCCGGAAAAGGTGGCGGATTGGTAGGTTGTGATACTGTGGGCAGTACATTGTCTTCCGCCTGTCTGTTGGCGGTGACCGCCAAGCTGTTTGTCTGTACCGCCGTGGCGGTCGGAGTGTTAAAGTGGCTGTTTTTGTTGGCGGTTTCCGCCACGGTCATAATTCCCATTTTTTTACCGCCGGCCTGTTTGCGGTCTTACCGCCGCTTTAACACCGTCCGCCAGGGTTATAATGACCACCTATGTGTTCCAGTGATTTTTCCTTTGGACTCTTCAGCAGCTTGCTGCCTAAGGCCTTCAAGAGAGGGACAGGTTTCTTGCCCCTTACACAACTGTTCCCTTGTGGGTCCCCCTGGGCCTAGGAGCTCAACCTGATAAGGTTCTAACTCCATGGGCTCACTTCCCTCAGAGGGCAGAACTTCTTCCTGGGAAGAGAGGTTCTCTTTCTCTTGTTGTGTTGAAGCTGGTTCCCCAGTCTTCTTTCCTTTTCTCTTGGACGGTTGGGCTCTTTTTCCAGGCTCCAACGTCACTTTTTCACCCTGAGCTTTGCACTGTGCCCTTGTCTTGACACACACCAGTTCAGGGATACCCAGCATTGGTGCATTGGGTTTGAGTTCTACCTCAGCCCATGCTGAGGACTCCAGGTCATTTCCAAGCAAAATGTCTAGAGGGATATTTGAGGAGACCACCACCTTTTCCAGGCCATTGACCCCTCCCCACTCTAAAGTTACCATAGCCATGGGATGTACTTTAGTCTGATTGTCAGCGTTGGTGACTGGATAAGTTTGTCCAGCCAGGTATTGACCAGGGGAAACCAGTTTCTCTGTCACCATGGTGACACTGGCAACTGTGTCCATCAGGCCTTCTACACTTGTCCCATTAATTAAGAGTTGCTGCCTGTATTTTTTCATATTAGGGGGCCAGGCAGCCAGTGTGGCTAAGTCCACCCCACCCTCAGAGACTAATGTAGCTTCAGTGTGAACCCTGATCTGCTCTGGGCACACTGTTGATCCCACCTGGAGACTGGCTATTCCAGTGCTAACTGGAGTAGAGTTTGAAGTGGAACCTTTCTTGGGACAGGCCTTGTCTCCAGTTTGGTGTCCATGCTGATTACAGCTACGACACCAGGCCTTTTTGGGATCAATGTTTTTACCCTTGTAACCACAATTGGGTTGTGAAGAGGCTTTGGACCCTCCCTCCTGAGCAGGTTTTTGGGGCCCTATAGAAGACTCTTTACTTTTTCCCTTGGATGTCTCAACACTCTTCCCCTGGGGAGTCTTTGTGACCCCTTTCTTTTGGTCACCCCCTGTGGAAGTCTTGGTCACCCTAGTCTTGACCCAATGGTCCGCCTTCTTTCCCAATTCTTGGGGAGAAATTGGTCCTAGGTCTACCAGATGCTGATGCTGTTTATCACTGAAACAATTACTTAACAGGTGTTCTTTCACAAATAAATTGTACAGCCCATCATAATCATTTACACCACTGCCATGAATCCAACCATCCAGTGTTTTGACTGAATAGTCAACAAAATCAACCCAGGCCTGGCTCGAGGATTTTTGAGCCCCCCTGAACCTAATCCTGTACTCCTCAGTTGAGAATCCAAAGCCCTCAATCAGGGTAGCCTTCATGAGGTCATAGGATTCTGCATCTTTTCCAGAGAGTGTGAGGAGTCTATCCCTACACTTTCCAGTGAACATTTCCCAAAGGAGAGCACCCCAGTGAGATCTGTTTACTTTTCTGGTTGCACAAGCCCTCTCAAAAGCTGTGAACCATTTGGTGATGTCATCACCATCTTCATATTTAGTTACAATCCCTTTTGGGATTTTCAACATGTCAGGAGAATCTCTGACCCTATTTATGTTGCTGCCACCATTGATGGGACCTAGGCCCATCTCTTGTCTTTCCCTTTCTATGGCTAGGATCTGTCTTTCCAAAGCCAATCTTTTGACCATCCTGGCTAACAGGAGGTCATCTTCATTGAGGCTGCCCTCAATGCTTCCAGAGTTGCTGGACTCTCCTGTGAGAGAAGAGCATCTCTGACTATCACTTGTGGAGACAGGGTTTGAGGGACCCTGGGCTCCCTATCTAGGACTGGAGGTGGGAAATCCTCCACATCACTAGCTTCCCCCTCTGGGAAGGTATCATCAGAGGGGTTGTTTTTAGCAAACTCTGCCAAAAGCTCCTGGAGCTGTACTTTGGTAGGGTTTGAACCAGTCTTTATCTTTTTTTATTTAGCAGAGAGACCATAACTCTGACATCCTAAGATGCAGGTAAGGGGTGAGGTTGAGTTCCATCACTATCTCTTCTGCAGCAGACATTATGGGGGTCATTCTGACCCCGGCGGACGGCGGTTGCCGCCCGCCTGGTGGGAACCGCCATTTGGCCGCACCGCGGTCAAAAGACCGCTGGTGCCATTCCAACTTTCCCGCTGGGCCGGCGGGCGCTACCCAAGGTAACCCCCTGCCGGCCCAGCGGGAAAGAGGCCTGCAACACTGAAGCCGGCTCCGAACGGAGCCGGCGGTGTTGCAGGTGTGCGACGGGTGCAGTTGCACCTGTCGCGCTTTTCACTGTCTGCTAGGCAGACAGTGAAAAGCAGGCTGGGGCCCTGTTAGGGGCTCCTGCACTGCCCATGCCAGTGGCATGGGCAGTGCAGGGGCCCCCAGGGGCCCCAGGACACCCGTTCCCGTCAGCCTCTTCCTGGCGGTGAAAACCGCCAGAAACAGGCTGGCGGGAAGGGGGGCAGAATCCCCAAGGCAGCGCTGCTTGCAGCGCTGCCCTGGATGATTCTCCCAGCCGGGGGAAATCTGGCGGGAAACCGCCGGACCCGGCTGGGCGACTGCGGCTTTACCGCCGCGGTCAGAATGACGAATGAAGCACCGCCGGCCTGTTGGCGGTGCTTCCGTCATTCGCCACCCTGGCGGTCTATGACCGCCAGGGTCGGAATGAGGGCCTATGTTTCTAAAGGTTGGAATACTTTTTAAGAATCTAAAACTATCTCTAGAACTTGATTCAAACTTTTACAAAACTTTTAAACTCTAAAAGAAATGCTAACATGGACTAACACAAGGCCCTAGCAGGACTTTTAAAAATTTAGAAAAATAGCTCAAATTTCAAAAATCAGTTTCTAATGACAATTTTTGGAATTTAGTCGTGTGATCAGGTATTGGCTGATTAGTCCAGCAAATGCAAAGTATTGTACCCCACCGCTGATCCACCAATGTAGGAAGTTGTCTCTGTATGTACTATTTCAAGTAAGAAATAGCATGCACAGAGACCAAGGGTTCCCCTTAGAGGTAAGATAGTGGCAAAAAGAGATAATTCTAATGCTCTATTTTGTGGTAGTGTGGTCGAGCAGTGGGCTTATCAGAGGGTATGTTAAGCATTTGTTGTACACACACAGGCAATAAATGAGGAACACACGCTCAAAGACAATTCCAGGCCAATAGGTTTTTGTATAGAAAAATATATTTTCTTAGTTTATTTTAAGAACCACAGGTTCAAGATTTACAAGTAATACTTCAAATGAGAGGTATTCCACTTAGGAACTTTAGGAACTTTGAATTAGCAAAATAGCATGTACAGTTTTCACACAAATGGCAATAAGCTATTTTAAAACTAGACAGTGCAAATTTCAACAGTTCCTGGGGGAGGTAAGTGTTTGTTAGTTCTGCAGGTAAGTAAACCACCTACAGGGTTCAAAGTTGGGTCCAAGGTAGCCCACCGTTGGGGGTTCAGAGCAACCCCAAAGTTACCACACCAGCAGCTCAGGGCCGGTCAGGTGCAGATATCAAAGTGGTGCCCAAAACGCATAGGCTTCAATGGAGAAGGGGGTGCCCCGGTATCAGTCTGCCAGCAGGAAAGTGCCCGCGTCTTCGGAGGGCAGACCAGGGGGGTTTTGTAGGGCACCGGGGAGGGGGGGGACACAAGTCAGCACAAAAAGTACACCCTGAGCGGCACGGGGGCGGCCGGGTGCAGAGTTCAAACAGGTGTCGGGTTTACAATGGAGTTCAATGGGAGATCCAGGGGTCTCTTCAGCGAAGCAGGCAGGCAAGGGGGGGGGTTCCTCGGGGTAGTCACCACCTGGGCAAGGGAGAGGGCCACCCGGGGTGCGCTTCTGCACTGGAGGTCAGATCCTTCAGGTCCTGGGGGCTGCGGGTGCAGTGTCTTTACCAGGCGTCTGGTTCTTTGAAGCAGGCAGTCGTGGTCAGGGGGAACCTCTGGATTCCCTCTGCAGACGCCGCTGGGGGAGCTCAGGGGGGTCAACTCTGGCTACTCACCGGGTCGCAGTCGCCGGGGAGTCCTCCCTGTAGCGTTGTTTCTCCGCAGGTCGAACCGGGGGCGTCGGGTGCAGAGTGCAAAGTCTCACGCTTCCGGCGGGAAACGTGTGGTCTTTAAAAGTTGCTTCTTTGTTGCAAAGATGTTTCTTCTTTGGAGCAGAGCCGCTGTCCTCTGGAGTTCTTTGTCCTTTTAGATGCAGTGTAGTCCTCTGAAGCTTCAGAGGTCGCTGGACCCTGTGGAACGCATCGCTGTTGCAGTTTTCTTGAAGTGGGGAGACAGGCCGGTAGAGCTGGGGCCAAAGCAGTTGGTGTCTCTGTCTTCTCTGCAGGGCTTTCAGGTCAGCAGTCCTTCTTGGTCTTAGGTTGCAGGAATCTATCTTGCTAGGTTCTGGGAGCCCCTAAATACTCAATTTAGGGGTGTGTTTAGGTCTGGAGGGTTAGTAGCCAATGGCTACTAGCCCTGAGGGTGGCTACACCCTCTTTGTTATACAATGCAATACACTGTTCCAAGAAAGATAAAGAAAGAGAATACTAGGGGGTCCTAATTAATAGGAGCAAGAGTCCTCACACACCCTACTAGGTGTCATGCTTCATCATCGGACAGCTCCTCATCAGACCGGCGCTGCAATGTCTGACAGGCTCCCCCGAAGGGGGGCTCTTTGCCGGAGATCTTTTTATCGATGATGCCACAGAACCAATTATGGGTCCGAAGAAAGAGAAGAGAGATCAAAAATAAAAAATAAAATTGGCTCAGAACCTTCACTAAATATTCATTTATTCATTGATGTTGGGTGGTGGCCAAGATTAAAAATAACAAGTGAGTGAGATAGAGATAATGCTCAAACACTCACTAGAAAATTGATAAAGCGTAGAGGAAGTTAGTCGTTACCAGACATTCCTCAAGATGAGGTCGACATGTTTCGCGTTTCTTTTGGTCCACAAGGATCCTATGACGCTTCTTCAGGACCTAGTATATCATTAAACTTCTCCAATAAAAAAAACAAAAAATATAGACTCCTGCACTCTGATGCTCACAGTCAAGACGTCAACGAGGAGCCGTCCGATGATGAAGCATGACACCTTAATAGGGTGTGTGAGGACTCTTGCTCCTGTTAATTAGGACCCCCTAGTACTGTCTTTCTTTATCTTTCTTGGAACAGTGTATTGTATTGTATAACTATATTCACTGGAGGGTATACACTGGACCATTAAGCCTCCGATCCCTTTTCTTTTTTTACACCCTCTTTGTGCCTCCTCCCTGAGGGGAGGGGGGCACATCCCTAATCCTACTGGGGGAATCCTCCATCTGCAAGATGGAGGATTTCTAAAAGTCAGAGTCACCTTAGCTCAGGACACCTTAGGGGCTATCCTGACTGGCCAGTGACTCCTCCTTGTTTTTCTCATTATCTCCTCCGGCCTTGCCGCCAAAAGTGGGGCCGTGGCCGGAGGGGACGGGCATCTCCACTAGCTGGAGTGCCCTGGGGCGCTGCAACAAAGGGGGTGAGCCTTCGAGGCTCACTGCCAGGTGTTACAGTTCCTGCAGGGGGAGGTGAGAAGCACCTCCACCCAGTACAGGCTTTGTTACTAGCCACAGAGTGACAAAGGCACTCCCCCCATGTGGCCAGCAACATGTCTGGTGTGTGGCAGGCTGGTAAAACTAGTCAGCCCACACTGGAAATCGGGTATGTTTTCAGGGGGCATCTCTAAGATGCCCTCTGGGGTGTATTTCACAATAAAATGTACACTGGTATCAGTGTGCATTTATTGTGCTGAGAAGTTTGATACCAAACTTCCCAGTTTTCAGTGTAGCCATTATGGTGTTGGGGAGTTCGTATATGACAGACTCCCAGGCAATATACTCTTATGGCTACCCTGCACTTACAATGTCTAAGGTTTTGCTCAGACACTGTAGGGGCATAGTGCTCATGCACCTATGCCCTCACCTATGGTATAGTGCACCCTGCCTTAGGGCTGTAAAGCCTGCTAGAGGGGTGACTTATCTATGCCATAGGCAGTGTGAGGTTGGTATGGCACCCTGAGGGGAGTGCCATGTCGTCTTAGTCATTTTCTCCCCACCAGCACACACAAGCTGGGAAGCAGTGTGTCTGTGCTGAGTGATGGGTCCCCGGGGTGGTATAAGACATGCTGCAGCCCTTAGAGACCTTCCCTGGCATCAGGGCCCTTAGTACCAGGGGTACCAGTTACAAGGGACTTACCTGGATGCCAGGGTGTGCCAATTGTGGAAACAAAGGTACAGTTTTAGGGAAAGAACACTGGTGCTGGGGCCTGGTTAGCCAGCCTCAGCACACTTTCAAATCATAACTTGGCATCAGCAAAGGCAAAAAGTAAGGGGGTAACCATGCCAAGGAGGCATTTCCTTACAACTACCATCACATACATACAGAACAAACTCCTGCCCTTTGTAAGGAAAGAGAAAGACAAAGTTGCCAGAGTACACACGCTAAGAGGGGAGCTACCTCATGTAGAAAGTTGTGCAATGGCTGCCCAACTAGAATCAGCATTGGACTGGCAGTACATTCCCCTCAAGTCACTCTACCCACACTTCCTACTGTTGAATGTACCGTGGCTTTTTTGACAATTCAGACCTCACAAGGCTGATCTCCCTACTGCAACCAACATTCCTTTAGAATATTGGAACTTCTTAACTCCTAAAAAGTATACAACCACCTTCCATCTGCCTAAACGCAAATAACATTTAATTTATGTTGCCCCCACTGGATTTGCAATGTAGGATTCCAGCACTGGAATAGAGGTAGTTCAATGAGATTGAGAGAGCTATGCATAAATGGAACAATACTGGACAGAAAGTAGTGTATTAAACACTTTAATCTCTACCCACATGATGGATTTAGGCTAACCAATTATTACACTAAACATGAAACAGGCAACCAAAGGCTAACAGAGAGTTGACCTCATTTGAAACTTTGATTTTTAATAAAACATGGAAAAAAGGGACCCCCTCTTATACTCGCCCCTACACCAACTACATACTCATAAACTGCTGAGTTATACTGCCAGGTGGAATTAAGATTTAGGAGGATACCATACCAGAGGGGACCTGGGTGAAAATTTGGGCAAGAGCAGTGAAATCCTCCAAATGTGTCCAACATAAAGAAAGCGTGTACAAAATATAAACGCATTGGTACTATGTTCCAGCTCCTGTAAAAACTCTACATGGAAGCTCAGATGTGCTGGAGAGATTGTGGAGTACATGTCCCATCTCTACCCTATCGGGCAAATGTCTTACATACTTATTGTTAGCTTCCATATTATCACTGGCACAATTTAGGAACCAAAACCAGACTCCTCCTATTTATGCCGGTGGTGGTTGAGAATTTGGTCAATGCATGCTAATATAAAGTTTAATTATTTGGCACAGGATCATATGTCCAAATTTGAGATGGAACGGACCCCTTTTACAATGCATTTGAAAAAAGAAGATAGATACAAAGGAGGTCCAACCAACCAACCAAATATTCTGCAATGATCTGGCATCAATTAAATGTCTTTGAACATTTCGACAATTGATAGTTAAAATGGTGTATATCTCCAAGTTAATTAAAAAAAACTTGCCTTGTGTTTGCACATTGAGTTGTTTTATGAATGCCGTTATATGTTTTTGATGAGTCACAATACTTGTGTATTTGGTGCAGTTTATGACAAATGTATATAAAAAAATAGATAGGGGGATCCACGCCGGACCACCCTGAACTCTCCTGGGTGTCTAGTTTTCAGAAATGTTTGGGTTTGGTAGATTTTCCTGACAATCAAGGGCTCAAAAATTACAGCTACCCACACTGCAGAAAAAAACAAAAGAGTAGGCTTTGAGTGCAAAAATGTGATCCCTATATGTTACATTTTAGATTAATTTGTGGGGGATACTGTTCTTATCAGGAGAAGTGAGAGAACTCCTGGTGGTAGGAAATTTGTGGGTCCTCACAGGTTCCATAACTTTCCCTCACAGGAATGTGAGGAAAATATGTGATTTTAGCCAAAGGTTGAGGTTTGCAAGGGCTTCTGGGTAAAAGACCTCTGTGAGATCCATGGAGGTCACACAACCTGGACTTCCCCAGGTAGGTGTCTAGTTTTCAGAAATATCCTACACATACTTAATAAGAAAAGGGATACAGCAAATATCAAACTTTCAGAAGCATGAAACCTTAAGATACGAAGGGCATTTTTATATTCTCTGACACGAAGGAGCCGACAAGCAGGGAGGATCCATTTTTTCCTGCATAAGACATAGGCTTGGCAGAAGAACAGCAGATGTTCAGCTGTTTCCCTTTCGGCTCCACAAGAAGGGAAAATACACCAATTATCATCACTATTACAGGCCCAGTTATCAGTAAAGTGGTCGATAGGCAGAGTTCCATATCTGAACTGCACGTACAATTTCTTGCACTAACTGGGGCTCAATTTTGTGAAAATGTTTCAACGTTATATACTCTCTTAACCTGGAGGAAAGTATCTGTCAGTCTACCCAGGGAGGGGCTTGTCAGCATCTGAGCTGATTTAAACTAAAAATATATTTTTCTAATCAAGGCTTTAGTAAGTGACCGTGCCGCCACCGGGTCATCCCACATTTTTCCACACTCTATCTTAATTAAAGTTTACTTAACATACCTAAACCAGGGTATACTGCTCAACCCAGACAGACCCAATACTTCACGGAGAACTGTTCGATATGATGATAACTGAGGACTAACCCAAATCCATCTCCAATGAAGTATGGGCCTAAATCCCACCCCATCAGAGATGGGCCTCAAACCCATGTCAAATCTGAATGCAAGTAGTGGCGAGCTAGCAGGGAGCCCTAGAAGCTGATGCAGGAAACAATTCTCTGCAGTTGCAATTTGGGCACTTTTTTGTGTCCCCAAAGTCCATGGCAACCCCCAAAGCTTGCATTTTATACATTTGAATTGCCTGAGAAATTGGACGAAAATACGAGCCTTTCTGCACTATTAATGGCGCTGCACTATGTTGCATGAGCTTGAGTCTCCGGTTCTCTACGTGGAGGCTCCGATTCATATCCTCAGTAAGGGTCATCCCTAAATAATCAAAAACCTAAACCCACTCCAAGGGAACATCAGTGAGCGAGGGGTTGGGGCGCATAGAGCGACCAGGATTTAAAATCATAAATTTAGTTTTATCAACATTTGTCACAAGGCCTCTCTGCGCACAAAAGCCCTCAAAGTGACAAAGTAATTTCTGCAGACCTATAGGAGATTTAGATAATAGGAGTATATCATCAGCAAACATCAAGGCTTGGTGCCTGCTAACCTAGGTGCATCTCCATCGCACTCACCCAAACAGGAGACCAAGTCGTTGATAAACAATGTTAAAAGAGTGGGTGCGAGGACATATCCTTGCATTATCCCCTGATTCACAGGAAAACGGTCCGTCAATTCCCCTGCCAATCCACAGCTTACCTGCGCAAAGTTGTGAGAGTGTAGCCTGATAAAAATAGCCAAGAGGTTGGCTGGGGGCCCATATCGGTCAAAACCTGCCAACATTTCAGATGAGGGACCGTGTCAAACGCTGACCATAGGTCAATGAAGGCGATGTAAAGGCTGCCACCACCCAAGAACACAGTTTTCCCAAAAAATTATTGGAAGCAGGAGATTGATCCAGTGTGCTAACACCCACCTGGAAACCAGCTTGCAGTGGTGTTAGGGTTTTGTGCTTGTCCACCCAGGCATGTAGCCTATCAAGAAGTATTGAACAAAATAGTTTTTGAGAACAGTCAATAAGACTGATAGGTCTGTAATTGCAATTGTCTGCTGGAGGACCCTTTTTATATGTGGAAATAAGTACAGCACCAGCCCAGCAAGAAGGCATTGGTGTTCCTTCCAGGGTGTTATTGAACATTAGTACAAAATATGGGCCCCAAACCCCTATTTCACGCCCAAAGCAGTCCCCTGGGATTTTAGCCAATCCAGGGGCTTTATTGCCCTATATCTTACCAAGAGCAGAATTTACTTCCTCAAGGGAATTGGGTTAGGTTTAATGCAGTTAATATAGGTATCCTCTTCTAACATACAGTTCTCAGCCAACAATGTTGACAGACTGCCGGTGGTAACTTCTAATAGAAAATAAAGGGAGGAAAAATTAGCTACCCAGTCTGCCGCAGAGATATTTGACATTGCGGGGTTGACACCTCCCCTGCAACCCAACTACACCAAATTCCAAAAAACACTGTGGTCTCTTTCTGTAACTGCAATCAACATATTGTCCTATCGCTCAATTTCCCAATCTTTTTTTGGCCTTTCTAATGGTATTTTTATACAACTCCCTCCAAACTTTAATTTCCTCTCTATCTTTGGCTTTGATAGCATAACAAAGTGCAGATCTGGCACTCTTGCATGTTCTATTGTACCATGACTCAGACGGGCGTATGCTATGAGTTTTTTTACACTCAACATAAAAAAAGCATTTAAGATCATCAAACAGCTTGTTATGGATTTGACAAATCACATACTAGGCTGCATCACTGTTGTCTCTGCTCCTCAACTTAGCAAGATTCCCCAGGCAGCCAGCCACTTTTACATAGATTCTACTCATCTGCTTCTCCAAGTCCTTCATAGAAGTCCATTTCACTCTGCGTTTATTACTGAACACCCGTATCCTGGGGTCCAATGGAACCCTAAAGTGTGTCTCCATACCTAGAGCAGGGTGGTCAACATCCAGACTCATGGCATTGTGATCACTATCTAGCCGAGGAACAATGATAAAGTCAATCAGAGATGGTCAAAACCTAAGATCCACTAAAATATAATCAATGAGACTGGTGCTAGGCAGGCGAATGAACATATGCTTCCCCTTACAATCCGAATTTGACCTACTCTTTGCAGCCCGAAGACCGAAGTTCAATGTGAGAGCAATGATTTGCATAGCCAGAGGGGACCATTTCTTAATCGGATGTATTGTCAGCCTTGGCATGCCCCATACACTAACTTCTTCGTGGGCACAAATAGAACCATCCACATCCAAAGGTTTGAACTGACAATTTAAATCATCGCCCACCACCTTCAATGTGTCCCCAGGAGCAGCCATCATATGGGAGATTAACAAATCAATGATAGATGACTTGTGAGATGAACCATCTGGTCGTAAATATACATTGTATAGATACATAGTTCTAGACTTATTGGTTAGGAAAACAAACAAAATGTCAGGAGAGGTGATCAAGACCGCTTTAATCTTGCATGGCAGTCCAGAATTGACCCAAGTAGACAAACCTCCAGAGGTCTATCTCTGCCATTTGAAATGGCACCTTCACCAAAATTAATAAAATCTGCTCGATGCAGAGGCCTTGGGGCTCATGTTTCCCGAAATAGGCAAATTGTGTGTTGATCAATAAAACCAGTCCATTCAGGAACATTGAGCTTGGAACTTAACCCTGCAACATTCCAAGACAGAATTTTTAACAGATTATCTGGGGCTTGTAAACAAGAGCCAACAGGGCTAAGTTGATCCAAGCATTCTCTGCTGCAACAGCCTGCAATGGGAAGTGGCAGGGCTGAGGGATTCTGAGGAACATCACTGGCCTTAAGCTCCCTTCCTATGAGGTCACGCTGACAGTAATGGTCCATCCCCTCCAGAACTGATAAATCTGGAGGGACAGCAACCCTACTGTCAAGAACTACTAGGGCTGGACTACTGTTGCAAACTACAGACCGTGATAGCACTATGGGATTCCCCGACCTATATCTGTGTCCCTGGACCGTAGTAGGCACCTCCCCTCTCGCCTTCTCATCTTTTCTTGCTCAATCCCTATCAATATTTCGGAGAGCCTTCCCTGAAGAACAGCTAATTCTAAGTAGGCAGTTCCTTATTAGGTCTAGTCCCTCTACCCCATCTAAGACACTGACAGGTTAAAGACTAGTATCCTAAAACCAGCAGAATCTGTTGCCTGGACAGCTGAGTCCCTAGATACACAGGTGTGGGTGGGAGGATTAGGTGCAAAAGCGACTGTGTCTCTGGGGCCAGGTGGTTTATAAAAAATACCCCAGGGAAATAGGCCAATCTTGGTTTATCATGTAGAATGGAAAAAGGGACTGAAGTGCAACCTCTATACAACCTCAGGTTATCTGAATTTGATAATAATACAATCACCACAGTGAACCTTTGTCAGTGGTCCCACCCAACTCACGCCACAGGTAAGTAGAATCTCCCTTGCCAAATGGTATGGAAATTGCCTCTGCTCAACCAGCCAGCTCAGGCTTTTGTTGGTTAGCTCATCCTGGCCCTCTCTCTGATCTTCACGCAGCTCTGGGACACCAACCAAAACAAGAACAAACGGACAGAAGGCTGGGAGAAGATCAACCACTGGTTTCTTCTTAGTAGGTGGTGGGACACTGGACTTAGATGAACTAAAGGGAGGGGGCCTCAGGTGCCTTGATCGCATGCAAATAAATCCTACCCCTTACCATTATTACACAAGACATAACTGGATGCAGTGGAGCTAGAAGCATTGCCCACAAGATTAAGATGTGAACTGACTGGACCCTTAACCAAGTAATTTTGACAGTCAGAAGTTAGAACACCAAGTTCTCCTTCAGGTATACAGGAAGCGGGTTGCCCTGGTCTCCAGATTAAATGCCGAATTTACAGTATCAGTACCACCTGGCTCATTAGCCAAGGATGTACAATCCACTGCAACAACTCCATTAACAGAGCCACGCCCTGCTTGGTGTACAGCATTGGAGGATCCCAGTGACAATCTCCTTTCGGTCAGTGCAATTTCGGTTGAAATGATCCCCATTGCCCACTGTAACATTTTATCAATGCTAGTGGTCTTTGGCGGCGATGGCTCTTTAAGTATGCCTTCTTGCTCTTTCCGCTTACCCATTATGGATAACCTCAGCCACAGAGCTCTGGGCTGTACCACAAAGAGATTAAACTGCTGTATACCAGGTACACAATGAAAACCCAGTTCAAGGTGCAGCTCATTTATTGGCTTCGGGTTCTTGGTTTCTTGGTGAACCTACAAGCCCTATAGATCCCTGCAAGCAGAAAGGTTCAGCGGACATAACGGTATATTGCTTTGGAAAAGGATACAGATGAAAATGTAGACACAAATGGCTTTGTTTCAACTCAATTTCAATTTTTTTTTTATTTCAACCATTACTTTCTATCGGAAAACTTTGAAGGATCTACACAAATGACCCCTTGTTGAATTAAGAATTCTGTCTACTTTTCAGAAGTGTACAGCTATCCAGGATCCACCATTGGTTTCACACCCATTTCTGTCACGAACTGGAAGGAGGAGGTTGAAAGCACAAAAATAGGAAAATTGGGGTATGTCCCAGTAAAATGGCAAAACTATGTTGAAAATTTTTGTTTTCTGATTCTAGTCTGCCTATTCTTGAAAGCTGCTGATTTTTAGCACCGCAAATCCTTCGTTGATGCCATTTGCATGAAAAAAACAGATGCTTTTTCCTGCAGCACTTTTTCCCTCTTATTCCCAAAAAAACCCAATACGTATCTGTATTTTAGCTAATTTCTTTGTCCCCTCCAGGGGAACTCGCAAACCCTGGGTACCTTTAGAATCCCCAGGATTTTGAAAAACAAAGAATGCATATTTGGCATGGATAGCTTATATGGACAAAAGGTTATGGGGGCCTAAGCACAAACTACCCCAAATAGCCAAAAAACAGGCTTCGCACAGGAGGGGGAAAAGGCGTAGCAGCGAAAGGGTTAAAATGGATGCGGCATCACCATGTTTTGCTCGCTGTTTATATTTCTACCTAACACCACGTCTACCAAAAGTAGGTAAGTGGCTGGCGATATTTGCAGGGTTTGTAATGTCCAGTGCTGGAAGGATCCTACAGAGTAGAATTCTTGCCGTCCATAAAGAGCTTCAGCACCTTGAAAGGGGTAGTAAGTGCTATATTTTCTTTTTGATAAATATTTTTATTTGGTTTTTAAAGCAAATGCAACAGTGGTGAGATGATAAAGTGGTGCATCACAAACCATAGGAATGCCATTGTCAAAGTATATGCATAAAGTATGCAACTACACAACCGGATGCAAAAACAGGAATGACATTAGTAGGTCTGTTGCAAGAGGAGGGTAGTAAGGTAGTGAGACTGTGTAATTGGTCAAGGAGAACTGTAATGTATCTGACCTCTCTGCTATGAACTGGGGGGTAAATGTGCTTATCCCTGAGGATGATACAAATGTTAGCAACGCGCTTAAGGAAAATTAGACTGCATCAAAGCGGGTGGGGACGTAATCTGATGAGGGTGACTGAGGGCGAAGATTGTACGGATCGAGGGCGTCGGGTGGGAGAAAGTAGGTGGAGGGGAACGCAGGCTATGGCTGTGGGAATAGACTGCTGGAAGTCAATAGCTGAGTGGGTATTGCAAGTAATGTGTCAGTTGGAGGAAACTCAGGGAGGTAGGTCATCGTTTCATATCTTTTGTTGCAATTCCAGTAGGAGAGTGGCCCATTGGACATAGATGAGACTATTGTGAAAGCGTTGGCATCCTCATATCAGTACTTCTTCCTCCGCAGTCCCCCACTTACTGTTTGCCCCATACAAAGCCTCTATCTGCGGGGGTGTTGGGGAGCTTCAGTGAAGTGTGAGCATAGGTTTGGCAAGACACGCCTACAGCTGCATAAGCAGTATGCACTCTGTCACTCTTCTGCCGCCTAAAGATGCCCAGGCACACACTTCCCATGGACGTAGGTTCGTACGTTGCGTGACCTTTTGTAATGTAGTGTGTATGATGCACCAATAGTTGCAGAGTGATGGACAAGACCATAAAATGTGTTTGTCAGCGTTCGAGTTGTGGCAGAGGGGGCAAGCAGGCCGGCGCATCTGGATAAAAGGGATTTAGATGGACGGGGAGAGGTATTCCCTATGGAGTATGAAGAATTTAATATTTTTTAAGCTAGAGTTCTGTGATACCTGTTGTGGGTACTGTAAAGCCTGTTCCCATTCCTTATCATGTAAGGCTCGCCCAAAGTCTTCTTCCCATCTATTCCTTAACACCGTAAGGGGGATATCAAGAATTTGTTGGATCGCCTTATAAAACTAGGAGATGAGGTGGCACCACTGCCCCCATCATAACCATGGAATGTAAGGCTGGATGGGTGTTTGGTTCTGTGTCTGATGTATCCCAGACAGTATGACACGTGCTTTGGAGCTGTCTGTATGTAAGAAATTGATTAAGGGGGATTGCATAAGTTGCCATTAATTGTTCAAAAAGAATGGGTTGGTCCTCGTTAAAGAGATCACCGATTGTAAGAAATGAGCGCTCCCTCCAAGCGAAATATCTGCCAGGGAGAAGTTGTTGGGGAATCTAGGGAGGCCGATCAGGGGAAGGTTGGGTGTGTAGGTCAGTCTGTTTCATGCCAGACGATGGAAATGCAGCATGCAGGATCTCGCCACAGCCACCTCCAGGGGCCAGCGGGATAGGGGCAACACTCCATGAAGAAAGCAATTGTGCATTGTACCAGTGGATAGAGCTCCATGGGTGTCATTAGTTTTATCCATATTCTAGCCCGCAGTCCAGCGTGAGAACCACTGTATCTGTGCAGCTAGAAAATAGGCCTCAAATGAAGGGGCACAGAGCCTGCCGCGCCCTACTGGTAGTTGAAATTTTTTAGAGCACTGCAGCGAGGCTTGGAACCCCAGATAAGTGTGAATAGGAGGGAATCCAGTTTATTGAAGTATGACCGTGGGGGTTAACAGGGAGGTTGGTGAAATAATACACGAGTCGCTGTAAAATGACAATCTTCGACAGGGCTGTTTTGCCAGTGGGTGCACGTGCAAGTGATTGCCAACATGAAGTGCTATATAAATGCTGGTAATTGTAAATGTAATCGTATTTATATAGCGCTTACTACCCCTGACGAGGCGTTGAAGCGCTTTTCGATGAGTAGCACGCTACTCCGGAAACCAACAAGAATTAGTGATGGATTAGTATCGTTAAATAATGAGTATAGTTTTAGTATTATGATGAGTTAATTTGAGCCGCGGATATGAGAGTTTGTTAGTTAGACTGGAGTAATGGAGGGGTGGAGGGGGAAATAAATCCAGAGGTGTTAATTGGGAGTACATCCTTCATTTACTCAACCCAAAGGCTTGGGATGAGTAAAGGGGGGTGGAGGGGGAAGAGTATGTGGAAGGGTTAGGGAGAGCATAGTAGCAGGGTGAGATGAATGCAGGAGAATTTAGTAGGGTTGTGTGGGAGGTCACAGAGGTAGAGTGAGGTTTGGTGAGTTAGATGTGGAGGGAAGAGCTTAGGCAGAGATATTTAGGAAAGTGGTAGAAGGGATTTGGGATGAATCAGAGTGAGAATGGAGGATAGTTTGATAGAGACATGACATAAGAGTGATGAATAGATAAGTGTGATAAGATGAGAGCAGGAATTCATAGATATCTAGTATAACAACCCAAAAAAAACAGGAGCCATGCAATGATCCACGAACATGCCAAGCACAGAAACAACATATACACATACATATATACATATATATATACACACACACACACACATATGCACATACAATACATAATTAGAATCATGGGTAAAAAAAATACTTAGTCAGACAGGTTTAAAGAGTGTGTGTGTATTTTATTGTTATGACATAGTAGCAATACATATTTTCCAAAGAAAATATAAATAAATAGAAATATACATATAATCTGAAAAAAATATTTATCCACATAGGCATATGCAGTTCATAGTTGTTTGAAAAAGGTGGTTATGAAGGAAAGAGCCAACTCTTGAGTAGTTTTCTGAAGACAAGCAAGTTATCTGTGGCTCTTATAGTTGGGGGTAATGAATTCCATAGTTTGGCTGCTTGGACGGAGAAGGATGTACCACCTATAGTCTTTTTCTTGTATGGTGGTGTTCTAAGGCGGGGTGCCAGTCTTGAGCGGAGGGTTCTTTGTTGGATGTATTTGGTCATTTTCTTTCTGATAAAAAAGCGGTCCTGTTCCATGTATAGATTTGTGGGTGATACAAAGCAGCTTGAAAGTGCATCTTCTGGCAACGGGTAACCAGTGTAGTGCTCTCAAGGCAGGGGAGATGTGGGCTTGCGGCTTTACTACTGGTACTATACCTTATAGCAGTAGCCAATTAGGGAAAGTGTCCCCTGGAAAAATAGGTGCTTCTTTTGCCATCACATGGTATGTTAAGGGCAAAAAAAACGTACGTTCAGTTCAGTGCTCAGCCGAAGCAAGGTCATGACATGCCAATACTTCTGTGCGTGAGGCTTCAGTTCAGTTGTCAGTGCCGCCCAACATGCCCACAGATAACCGAAGAGTTTAAACATTTTTCAAAAGAAAAATTGTACAGTGCCTCATTAATCAATCTGGATTAAAAGAAATGGGGTTTCACAACTGGGAGTTGTCGCCTTGTTAGAAGCAGGCCTAAAAATGTCAGTTTTCAGTCGGCCCTATTCGGGGAAATACAAGAGGTGGGCAAGCAGGAAAAGTTGTGGTATGACATAAGCTAGGAGTCTGGCTTGGCTCTTAGAGCTGAAGCACAAGCAGTGCCAGGAGGAAAAAACACAAGTAGAATATCCAGCAAAAAAGGTGATACCATACAAATTATATACTTTTTGCGAAACAGACTTACAGATATGTCGAGGTTACTTCAAAAATAAAAATAAACGTAGAAAAAGATTCATGCTGAGATTTTCAATCCCCTACGCATAATACTAAAGATGAAACTACAACTCCCAAAATGCGAAGTAGTGTAGTTGGTGAATAGCATGGACTAATACAAAATTTCCTAGCTATCGTGAAGGAAAGTTTCAATTCTATTAAGGACACGGAGGCGAGGATTATGCAAATCTTTCTTCACTCTTTATTCAACAGCAAGTTCAAAGTTAAACAAAACATGAACAGAAAAACTACAAGTTCCATGAGCCCGCCGCCATGGTAACGAGTATCCAATGAGGTGCCCTCCTTCACGTCAGTATAAATGGCCCGAGACACGTCACACTTCCTCGACTTCACTGCGGAAGGAATCCTGGTAGAGTCAATTGGTCGTAGTTTCGGAACCTAAAAAATAGGTGTAATTAGATGCAAATCCGATAGAACACCGGAAACCTACCAAAGGCAACAAAGTTACGAACTCTAAAACACATATAAATGAAAATATATCTGAATCAAGTGTTTACCTGAAAAATTAAAAATATGAGCAGAATAACCAATAAACAAAGGCATAAACGCAAGTATACTACCTTGCTACGCAGATAGATGTAATCGGGAGGGAACATATCCGCGAAATGTATGTGGGTGGGATAATCCTCGCCTCCGTGTCCTTAATAGAATTGAAACTTTCCTTCACGATAGCTAGGAAATTTTGTATTCTATCACAGGACCGGAGGCGAGGATTATGCAAGTTCAAAGCTTACTTACCACCAGTGCGGCTGCGTCGTGAATTGGTTTAAAGTAAAACTTCTTAAAAGTAGACTCTGAAGACCAATCAGCAGCATGCATGATGTCCTCCAACCTGCCCCCCACTTGTATGGCGTTGGAAGCCATAGCTCCCCGAGTAGAATGAGCCCCAAAAACTCGAATATCTATACCTGCCTCAGAGAGAATCCACCGAATCCATCTGGCAATGGAGGGAGAAGAAACCGCCCTAAACGGCTTCTTAATAGAAATCAACAATTGAGTCTCACCTGGAGGTCTACAAGAACTGGTCACTTCCTCATAGACTATGAGACATCTAACCACACATAGCCTCGGGGAATCAGGAAAAACGGGATAGGACACCGACCTGGTATTATTCTTTGTTCTCCTTGCAATAGTAAACGTGACTCCTTCTGGAGTAAAGACTCGAGCGGAAACATCCAGTGCTCTGATATCTGACACACGCTTACAGGAAATGAGGCAGAGAAGCATGGCTAATTTTGCCGACAATTCCTTCATCGACAAATATTGGTTGTCCCGCCAAGAGGATAAGAGATTAAGAACCAAGTTCACATCCCAGAGCTCCGAATATCTAGGTTGTGGAGGTCTGGAGAGTCTAATACCCCTAAGAAGTTTACAAACCCAGGGATGCCCCCCAATCGGGAGATTATTCAGGGGAGGATGGCCCGCAGAGATGGCCGAGCGAAAAGAATTGATGTTGCGATACGCTAAGCCGGATGCAGCTAATTCCGCCAGGAAATTGATGATGTCGGCAATGCTGGCCCCCATGGGATCGCAGTGTTTGCCCACACACCAACTAGACCACCTATTCCATGCTGATCTATATCGTTTGCATGTACCAGGGGCCCAGGCCTGTGCGATGAAGTTATTAGCTTCCTGCGAAAGCCGGTTGTTTTGCCAATGATGCCGGAAATCTTCCAAGCTATGAGGGGAAGATGACCTTGAAGGATTAGAGGGTGGCAGAACCCCGACGGATCCAGGAGTATCGAGGGAAAATCCGGGAGGCGAAGAGGACACTCGCACGAGAGTTCCAGCAGAGTCGGGAACCATGCCTGTGATCTCCACCAGGGGGTTATTAGAATCACCGTCGCCTCTTGGCGGCGAACTTGAGCAGCAACCCGCGGGATAAGAAGAAACGGGGGAAAAGCATAACCCTGAAGAGTGCCCCAATGTTGGAGAAACGCATCTACTGCCATCGCTCCCGGATCCGGACGCCAGCTGAAGTATAGGGGAAGCTGGGCATTCCAACGAGACGCAAAGAGATCCACTGAACAGGGACCCCAATGATCCATGATCGCCTGAAAAACCGAGCGATGTAGTCGCCAATCGCTGGGATCCCGGAGAAACCGAGAATTCCAGTCTGCCCACACATTCTGGGTTCCCGGAAGAAACTCCGCTGTGACTGAGATTTGGTGTTGAAGGCAAAAATGCCAAAAATCTATCGCTAGCCCCGCTAGGGCTCTTGATCTTGTTCCCCCTAAACGATTTATGTATTGCACTGCCGATACGTTGTCCATCCGTAGTAGAACTACGCATGAGACCTTGTTTCTCGTGAGAGACTTGACTGCAAAAGAACCCGCCAGGAGCTCCAGGCAGTTGATATGCATGGTTAGTTCCTGCGGGGTCCAGCGTCCCCCCAACGAGATGTCCCCGCAACGAGCCCCCCATCCCTGGCGACTGGCATCTGACTCGATCACCAGATCCGGGGCCGCTCCAAAGATGGCCCTGCCATTCCATGCCTCCATGTGGTCCAGCCACCAACACAACTCCGTCCTTGCCTCTTGAGACAGGGAGATCAACTCGGAGTACGTCACCCCTCGGCGAAGGTGAAACGCTTTCAAGCGTTGCAGGGCTCTGTAGTGTAGGGGACCCGGAAAAATGGCTTGAATCGAAGACGAAAGCAGGCCTACCACTCTGGCTAACTGGTGTAGAGAGATCTGGTCCCGTTGCAGGACCTTCCTCAGTTCCTTCTTTATCTTGGAAATCTTCGTCGCCGGGAGACTGAGAGACGCTGAGCGGGAATCCACTAGAAACCCTAGGAAGACTAACGATTGAGTCGGAGTAAGTTGCGACTTCTGTTGGTTGATCACAAAACCAAGGTCCTGGAAAAGCGCAATAGTTGTGTTCAGATTGAACATCAACCGAGACCTGGACTGATCCATCAAAAGGATGTCGTCCAGATAAATTATGAGGCGAATGCCTTGTAACCTCAGAGTTTCCACTACTGGTTTGAGAAGTTTTGTGACGCACCACGGCGCCGACGACAGGCCGAAGGGGAGTGTGGTGAATCCGAACACCTGGTTGTTCCATAAGAATTGCAGGAATCTGCGATGGGGTGGAAAAATAGGGACCGTGAGGTACGCGTCCTTGAGATCTAGACGAACCATCCAGTCCTCTTGTAAGAGGAGGTCGCGGAGCATGTGAATACCCTCCATTTTGAAATGTCTGTAAGGGGAGTGTTTGCTTGCTTGGCCCGCTCCGCCAATTGAATAATCTGTGTGAGGGGACCTAACACATCAAGAAGTTTATCCTGGCATGCCCTCCAGGAGCGATCAATCCCTTTTTTGGGATCCTTGGTGTACTTGGAAAAAAACGTACACATTTTTGGGTCAATAACTGGCGTGAAAGCGACCTTATCCGATAAAGACGGGCGTGGGCACTCCGCCCGTAGACGAGTGCGCACCTCTTTGTCCAGAGGTTGCCTAATTTTACTGGCGACATATTCAGCCACCTTGTGGTCTGGACGCCACTCCGAGGAACGCGGATGGTAGATACCCTCCGGCTCAAACATATCGGAGTCAGAATCAGCGTGATCCGAAGGATCTGGTAGGGTAGCACCCGGACGCCAAGGGCGACCCGAGTCGTCATCTAAAGATGATGAGTCCTCATCTGAACCTCCCATGAAGCCTTTGGGGGATCCCAGATCAGGGTTCCATAGGTGGTGAAGCTTGTCACCCAGTACTCCGGGCAAACGGTCCTCCCGGGAGGGTACGCGCTTATGCGCGCGCGCACTCTTGGGATTGGGTGGAAATACACCATCCCCCAGGTGCCCCGCGTCGCGCTTGCGCATTTTCCTGGGGGCCGAAAGGGTAGAGGAATCACCCTCCGCTCCCGTCACACCAAACATGCCCGTACCTCTGGACACCTGTTCAGTAAGCTTAGCTACAGTATCCCTAAGAGGGGCTAAAGCGTGAGAAATAGCCTGGGAAAACAAAGTGTCCACTCCGGGGGGAAAGGTACGGTGAGAGGGACCCTCACCTGGGGACATGTTGGTAAAAGGTTCATTCTCTTGGGAGGAATGCATAATGAGGACTATGACAGAGTGTACACCCAACAAAAAATATACAATATATAGGGTAAAAAATCCCTACCCTCTCTGTCTACCGATAGCGAGCCAAGAAGTAATGCCTTCCCTAATGGGGTAATTCTTACCCAAACGGGTGTCAGGGTAGGGAATAGGAAAAAAATGCACCAAGGTGCCAAGCATGTAGTAGAGGAGAAGCCCTCAATTCTGGGAAAAAAAGAAGCAAACGCTAAACGCGAGCCGCGCACTGAGAGGCACGCTCTCCGACGATAAAGAACACAGCGCGCGCTCCCTCTGGTGGGCCCGACGTGTATTAAACACGCCGAGGGCCGAAAGGAAATTAAACGCTCGAGCGGCCCGTCCGTTCCGGACCGCTCATGGCGATAAAGCTGCTACAACAACAGAAAGCCCCGCAAAACAATTGAGCGGCAGCGCGCCAAGTTTAGGAAACAAACTCCCAACGGAGGCAGAAAAGGCACTTATCTGAGCAGTGAAGAAAGAGGAAGTGTGACGTGTCTCGGGCCATTTATACTGACGTGAAGGAGGGCACCTCATTGGATACTCGTTACCATGGCGGCGGGCTCATGGAACTTGTAGTTTTTCTGTTCATGTTTTGTTTAACTTTGAACTTGCTGTTGAATAAAGAGTGAAGAAAGATTTGCATAATCCTCGCCTCCGGTCCTGTGATAGAATTGAAGGTGTCACAAGTGACAGGGTCGCTCGGCTTCTATGGCTCATTGAACATAAGGCTTTCTATTTATGCAACGCTCTGCCATTTTAACAGGGCCAATTTCACTGATATTGCTCTTGCCATAGTCTGAACTCGTTGAGGTTTGAGAGCAGGAAACAAAGGTTAATGGTTTCCAGGTTGCTCTGCAAATTGATTTATACTTCAAATGTGTTATCCCACTGCCAGCTGTAGACTAACTAGGCAACCCCACTCTGCCTGCGCATTCTATGTATAACAGTGATCCAGAACCCCCCCCCCCCCCCCCCCAGCCCCACCCTCCAACTGAGTGCCTCACGAGGTAAACCTCCACCTCTTTCAGGGTCCATCAGACACATTTAACATGCTAAGGCAACAAAAGGTCCATTTGTGCTTATACGAATTACAGCTACCTGGCAATCTTAACGTTGCCTCTTGCCAGACTGCATGTTCGTTCACGTGAGGAAAATTACCACAACCTTTTAGTGCAACACATGTAAAAAAAGAAAACACTCGAGTACAATTATTTAAATGTGAAATGACAAATAACATTAACGTTTTACATGCCACGTTATATGTCTGGAAAAGTCTATTTTATTAGTTGCACTGGAATTTTTGGAAGTTAATTATTTGGGTGACCCAATGCTACGAGTTATTTGGAGCAGAAAAAAAAAAATAAGAGTACAGAAAGCCTCTTTGAACTTTGAGACGAGACCCTCTGGCTGCCCTTTAAGTGATTTAAGGGCGTCACCGAGTGGGGTACAACGAATAGGTTGCATATTTTTTCACCTTTCAAGAACTGATTCCTGGAAAGTCCGCACACCATATGCACAGTGTAACTTGAATGCCGAGTGCACTTTTAAAAGATATTTGTAAACAAATCTGTGACGAAAAAACTCAAAGGGGAAGGAATGAGTTTAAATGCACTGGTTTATTTGGAAAACGTGGAAACTAATGCATGTCGCTATACATTTGAAAATTCCCTTTCCCGCAAGTGAACTAGAATTAATCCAGTACCTCGGAAGATTAATCAGCACTATTTTCAATCTATTTATTTAATTGTGCGTCTAAAGGAAGCCCCATCTTATATATTTAGCATAATGAAGGGAACACACCGGCTCCATCTAATAAAACACCTACTATTTATGAAGGAAAATAATGCAGCTATTGTTAAAGCCAATTACCAGGTACGTAAATCTCGGCAATCATTCAGAAGGTGGGTCGTCTTCGGCACGAGTAGTCTTGTCCCTTTGAGACACAATCAAGCACGACCTAAACTTTGGGACTCCCTAAGCAAAGGGGCTGGAGGGATGGGGGGGTGATCGAAAATAACTATCAAATAAAGTTCCTTTCCCTTCTTCCATTATCTGAAAAGCAATTTATGGGACGCTTCATGATATGATTTGCAGAATCGGTGCGTACGAAGAGAGCACAGGCGCTTACCATAAAGGTCTGCTCATTTTAACCTCGAGGATCAAAAAAAACCCTCGAGCTAAGCCGTAACCGGCTCGAGCAGTTCAGTGGCTCGCCCCTTTTAAGAAATACTATACGTCAACGATCAGGCAGTAACTACTGACGCCTATAATGGTCAGGACTGTCGCACCGGATGTTGTCAAAAGTTCTTTAGGACGTATGGTTGTTTACACAGGTTTCTTCTCCGAGTTCCTATTGGTTGTAGATTTTCCGGATACGGTGTTGCGCGTCCTCCCCAGGAGCGTAGTGACGTCAAACGCAGCCCCCTTCGCTGAACTCCCTGAGAGCCGAAAACAATTTCCAAGATGGCCGAGACGAGAAAGATAACAATGGCGGGCGGAGGCTGGGCGCAGGGTTGTAAACTCTGAGGCCCGAAGGAGCCCAGGGCCCTGAGAGCCCAGGTGGCTCTGTCAGGTCTAGCCCTTGTGGCGGTTTTCCAACCCTGGAAAACCTTTCCACGCGCGCCCGAAAACTGGTAAAGGCCTTCTAGGAGCAGAGGGATCTGTCCCAGGACGGCAGGGCCTGGAGTATCAGGTAACTGAGGCGACCCATATCCCTGCCGGCAGTCTCAGGAGGGACCTCTTGATTTCAGCGCGGTGTGTGCAGTTGGATCCTGACCAAAGGAGTTTCAGGGGATAATTGGTGACCCTGTTCCGCCAAAGTGGCATCAAGCCTTCGGACAGTTTTTCCCAAGACCGGGGATTCTGTGCGGCCTACCCTGGAGAGAAGAACCTGTGCTGGTTGTTACCTTTTGGTTATTTATTTGTGGCAGTGCTGTGTGGTCTTCCTACCCAAGACTGGGGATCTTTGCGGCCCAGTCCCGGGGTCTCGATGTACACCCCCCGGGGGTAGACCACTTCTACCCTCCCATGGCGGAGTTCGCAGTGCCCCGGCACAGCGCGGTGATGGAACGCCTCCGTCGCCGGATCGAGCTCTGCCGCCGGCATCACGGCTCTTGCGAGAGCCGCTATGAGGCAGTGTCGGCAGAGCGCCTAGAGTTGGAGCGACAACAGACTTACAGCCTGCACCAGCGCTGCCTCCAAGCCAAGGCCAAGCGAGCTGGCAAGCACCGGGCGCCATCCATCGCCTCCGGGGCAGGCGACCGGGGAGTGGCAGGGTCAGGCGGCGGTGACAACGGTACAGGGACAGATGGGGACCAGAGCCGGAGCAACAGCGCTGTTATAGCGGTAAGGACCTTGGGGGAGTAGTGGTGTTAGATGGCTTCTAGATATCGAGTGGCTCCATGTTGCTGGGATTATAAGGAATTAGATACATTAAAATAGGAAGTCTAGGCGCAAGAATAAATCATAGGTTGGAGATTGGCGGGGAGTAGTCCTGTTACTTCACTAAAATCGCTGCTGAGGCCTTGGACGCAGGGGTGAGGACAGGTGCACATAATCTGGAAAGTTGGCTTTCATGCAGGGGTGTGGATTTATATAAATTGTCAACTTGTCTATAAGATGCTTTTATAAATCTTGTCCTTTTTTTAAAATAAAGAAACGCGACTTCTTTGCTGTCGGTGGGGACTCAGTTCTTTAAATGGGGCAGTACTGTCCGGTACGCAGTACCTGCACTTTTTTTTATTTTTAGAGGGAGAGTACCTGCACGTCTCAAGAAAAACGTAATGCTTTTAATTGGAGAGTACCGGCACTTCTCAGAAATATGCAGGTACTGTGGACCAGAGTACCTGCACTTCTATTTTTCCATTTCAAGCTCTTGGTGGGGTAGTAAATTATGACAGCATTCTAATTTGAGATCTCTGCTAACTCTGTGGCTATGCCGAGGTTCATTATGTATTAGGATTTGGATTGTGCAAGGCACTCGCTGGTTTTGCCACCTTTCTGAAACTTAAGTTTGGGGACTGGGATATGCAGACACTGGCAGTGTGCAATACCGTGCGAGTCTAAGCATGCTCATAAACTTGAACGTTTACTTTATTTTCCACCGCCTCTCTGGTCACTGCTTGCATTGAAAAAATCCAGTTTTTTTTTCTCCTGACAGGGGCAGTTGTAAGCCTTTCCTTGGTTTGGAAAGAAGGTGGTGGATAAAGAGAATTTGCTGTAGTTTAGAATCATTTCTCAATGAGCAAATGTGTGTACATATGTTCTTGGAAAAAATGAATTCACAAAAGGTTGCCAGTAGCGCGGCTTCCTGGTTACATCTGCAGACTCATCTGAATTGTTAAAATGTTGTAAATATGCACCAGTGCGAGGGCATATAGCTCTAAGTATTGGATCCCTAAGTTATTTTCATGCAGCGCATATTGTTGAACATAAAACTATTTTACACGAATTAGTATACTGGGAGCATAATAAGTAGCATCGAAACGATAATTTTTGCCAGCTTGTACACATTTTTGCATACTGTAATTGCTGCCAGCATTGGACGCTGAATTCGTGGCATTTCCTTAGCACACACTCGGATAAAAAATGCTTTTATATTAATGAACCAGATCTACATATTTGAATTGTTTACACATTTAGATTCAAATCTTGCCCTTGTGGCAGACAATTCTCATTCACAGTTCCATACTGTAGTATTGTAAACTGACATTCCGAGATTTGGTGCTGGGGGCGGGGTCTACACCTTCTTGTTCAGTGTACAAAAACATGACAACTTGTTGTTTTTGACCTAAACAAAGTGTTTGTGGCATAGCCTATACTAATAACACACCCCTGTCACGGAAGCATGGGAGGAGGTATATTGAATAGGATCGTTTTGGACATTGTGACAGTATTGGTTTCTTTGGAAGTTTATGGAACATTAGCAGAATGATAGTTGGCATAACCATTTCTGGCCCTGTCAGCAACTCCAGTATAATATTGAAGACCAACATATCTTTATAATCCCTCAAAGGCTATTGATGAGCCATGGATAAAAGATGTGACTGCTCATTTTTACCTATAAATCATTGCAACTGTTGTTGGAGAACTCCTGTCAACAAAAGGGGAGCTATTTGTTGAAGACCATTATGCAAAATGTGCATATTCTGAAGAAAATGAATGCGCCTGTGCTTTGACTTAAATTGTGGGGGGCTAAGGGGCGCAAAGGTTTTCGTGAGTGGTTTAATAGGAAGCTGACCTGAAGAAGGAGCAAACATATTTGGAAACCAGGAACATGTATTTAGTCTACTAGTGGCCACTTCATAGCGGTTGTCAAACGCTGCAAAGCTGGATCTTGGAGAGATGGGCCGTGGTGGTTCCAATCGGTCAATACGTGTATCGTCGAGAGGACAGCCAACAGTGTCCTTCAATCGTTCGTGCCTTCTCCTTTCTAGAGAAATGTGTGTTAAGAAGGTGAGACCATGCCGTTTCAGACAGAGCGAAACTTAAAAGGGTGGAGTTAGCAAAAAAGAAAAGTTATAAAGTTTAATTGAGGGCATGACAGCACGTTAGCAATTAGGAGGTGTTCAAATGGGAGGAGAGACGTGCCATATTCACGCACCATGACTTCCTTGCGCACATCTACTTCATGAAAGCACTGAGGCGTTGTTTGAGGACAGACCCTCTCCAGGGTGCTGATGGCAATGTCTTGGCACTTGTACAGGTTGTTGTTGGGGGAGGGTGTATGTCATCACTGCAGGGTTGAGAATACTGGTTGTTGTTTCTTTTCTAATGAACTACATAAGTAATCCAGTCCCGAGCACGCCTGCGAATGTGCGTAATAAATAGGAGACATAGCAAGCTGTTGTTCTAAAGAGGAGGTCAGGTTTTGGTTATTCGTTCGTCTCAGATTCACGGCTGAGGGATTTTAAGGACTAGAGCAGATTACACCCAGGAATTTGTCACCAATATTTTATCTATTGGACTTGGGGACTTCATGGATTAATTCCTATCGTAACTAGGAGTTCTCTCTGGAACCTTCTAGGCAGGTAATAGGGTCGCTAATTCTGGTTTTGACTAAGAGACTGCAGAGTCCCTTTAGTCGAAATGCTCTGACGAGTTTCACTGTTTTGCCCCACCAGAGACATGGTTCCTTCCACCCAAGAGTTCTTAAGTTTTGCTTGCATATTCTTGCGGTGAAATATCATAGAAAGTGTGCCTTGTTCACCCTCCAAGGACAACTATTTGATTTCCATTCTGTTTAGAAGAGGCCTTAATCGACTTTTCACAGGTGTGGTTCGTGCTTTCACGTGTTGCACCGTGGGGCAGTAAACACATGTTAGAATCCACAGCGTGTATGCCTGGACCATGATCCTGTGCTCACTGCCACAAAGCTCAAGCTGTACCTCACTGATGCACCCTAAGTAAGCCGAAAGCACTTGGGGATTGCTCGTGTTCCTGTCTGAAGTGGACCTGTCAGCTTGGACCGCACTGTCCTTTTTGGGCAGAATCAAGACCGAATTGTATAACTGACATAGTGGGCGAAAAACTATGGTGCCGGAATGCAGCCCTGTGGGATCGTCAGGAGCTTAGATTGATTCAGCCATTGCTCCCTTGAACTTGTTTCTTTAGTATTTTCCAATAGCAGGCTAACATTTGCAACGTGTGATGTAGTAATCACGTGTGTGCTCTTATTTGCCACCCACTAATGAACACTTCCCAGGGTCCTTAGACTAGGCACTTAACCTTAATAGTAATAAGGACATTCTCAGAATTCTTATCCAACACTTGGTACTTGGGACACTCACTCACTTACCATCCATAACATAATTACTCAAAGCTTCTGCAATGGGCAGAATATTTGTGTTAGCACTTCCCCGTGCCACATTCATTTAACTTTTCTTGATTCCAGTTCCTCTATTTTTTTAATACACTTTTACCACCGTATGGGCGTGGAGTGAAGATTCGGAAGTATTCCATCACCACAGGAAAGGCCAAGGAGTGATTACCACTCACTAGTTTTACTTCTTGTGAGTTGTTTAACTGCATGCTTCTTTTGTCGCTATATGGATCTGTAACATAGCTCTGTGTGTTTGTTTATTGCAATGGGAACCTGTATGTTTTTTAGCCAGTGTGCATAGGGTCTGCATGTTTGCTGGTCCGACTATGGGTACCGTAGGCTGATGTGAGTGTGTCTGCATGTTTGAGTCTGTAAGTGCACTGGCCTGTTTGTATGTATATATCTAAGTGTTTTGATTTGTGTATGCATGCGTTCATAGGCGTCTGTATGAGTGTTTCTATGCATATTTGCTTCGATGAGATGTACGTGCATGGATGTTGCTCTATTTAGTAGCCACACTTATTAATTTGGATATTGCTGGTTCTGGATAAGCATAGGAACCAAGCTCCTTCTGTTTCCGTTATGAATCATGATTTACTGTCTCCATGACATGTCAGCGTCTGTAAAATGATATAACGTGCAAATATTCACCAGTGTCGGCACTGGTAGACTGTAGGGAACAGTAAATGCTGCACAACTAAGTAATTCAATCTCCATCGAGTTGCACTAAAGTATTGAGAAAATGCACACTCTTTGATGTAATAACTTAAGCTTTACCTTGTTTCTAGCAATCCTTGCTCTGTATCCATAATAACCGCCCAGGGTTTTACCTGGACCTTAATGCATTTTGTCTATGATTTTTGCCTTGACACTTTATCTCACTTTGCCGCTAGCTTGCTCTTCTTTTTGCCCTCTATAAATGCGGAGAAGCATAATATTGACCCCTACCAAAAATAGTAATATTTTAGAATCACACATGTTGTTGGGTATATTTGACTCTTTTTCTTCTTGAATCTAGAATATCGTAAGACTGTTGTGCGCAATCGTATGACTTTTGGATGTGTAACAATAATGTTCACATATGTTCTTTTGTCCATATTCGTGTACAAAGGGATTGTATTTTTGCTTCCAGACTAAATCGTTTATTGACAATGAGAAAATTCCGTCTTGTTCTGCATTGGTAACAATTTAAACCGGATGAAAAACGTTATTATTGCGGCTCTTCCTTGACAGTGTGGCCCTTCTCAATTGAACCTAATGAATCTTCATTGTAATTGTTAGCATTTTGGGGGTTTACTGCTTCCTGCCACACGCTTCGTATTGTGATGCTGATGCTTTAAACAGCATTCAGTTTTATGACTAGTTGCCCACTAGGTTTAGGAGAACCTCTGAAATGCTGGATAGAACTTAACCATGTCAACCTTCTGTATTGAAGGTTCAGAGTTGCAAAGGGGCACGAAACATTGGCAGACAGATGTTGCCATTGCATAGTGTAGCTGTCATGTGAGCTGTCTGTGATGTTTATGTGAATGAGATTTAATGCAAAGCTGCGTTTAGATCGTGGTCGTTTGCTCATTGTCGTACTGGGTAATTCTTTGGCATTTAGTTTATTAGGCAGTATAGTCCAGCAGAGGCCCTTACTGTAAGATTTTGTGGGTCAGCTTGGATGGGATTGCAGTTCACTTCATGGCGTCATTGAGTGTGTGCTTCCTCTATGCATTTCTTCTAAATAAGTATCTGATTGGTTCTTTAATGCCAACAGCTGTCCTCTGCCCATTATATGTAATCCAGTGTTTTTTTTTTTTAATGCCTAACTGCAGTGGTTCAATGGAGTTAGTATATAGAGAACAGGTGCATTGGTAATCCTAATATTGTCTGAGTTTGATCGTGTGCGAGTTGCACCGTGCATCTCATTGGCGCTAAGATTGAGATAGATTTGTGGCTGTACGATGTGATGCTGCATCATATCTTTGAGGTAAGCGCTATTGTTACATTGCTGCTTGCACAGCCTTCAGTACTGAGTTGGTGGCTTGAGGAAGTGGTGTTGGTTAATTGTGTTTACTGTTGTCTTTTCAGTATTGGTCCGTGGTGTATACATGGTGCTGCCTCTCCGACGTTGTACGTGATTTTCAACTAATGTTTCTTTATGCACCCTGGTAATCTTGGTTGAATTAGTGTGTGGTGTATTTGCACCTAGTTTTCCCTTTGCGTTTTTGGCATATCACTGAACTCCTATCAATTGTTCTTGAAAGGTTATAATAGTGCACACATGTTCACCGGAACATCAATTGAAGCTGTTTTGATTCGTTTTATAATCCGATCTCTGCATCCTTATATAATCTACAAAACAGTGCACCTAATGTAGATTGGTTACTCACAAATGTTTTTAAATGGCAGTCATCCTACTTCGAATTAGGTAACTTTTGTTTAACAAAATAAATACGTTACCACAATAGTATGTTTGTAGTCTGGGCAGACATTATTATAAATATACTGCAAGTACATCGTTTTTTCAGGTAGGCTCTATACATTGAGGTGTACAGCAATTTACTACAAGAATAGCTGTATTCACATGTCCTGTCTTTGAAGTGGGTGATAGTCTTGTATTAATGGTATGTGACCCAACATCCATCATGTGACAGACATGACCGACTGTTCCTTCAGTATCACTTTCTTTTAGTACGTTATTCAAAAGTCTGTACATTTCCCTTTATTTGTTTACACCATCATTTACTTTGTGGTCTGTTCTCTCAGCATTCAGGTGTATTTGACTGCTCGCCATTGTTCACATGTCTACACCACAATTTATAGTCTGGGCTGCGACCTTGTTTCCAGTGAATTGCAATATAATGTTTTGCCAGTAAGAGGCAGAGCTCCAACCTTTTGTCATTTCCTATGTTTTTTTCCGCATGGATGTGAATCGAAGATGTAACTCTTTGGTGGGGTCCATGCAGATATACTCCCCATTCTTAGTGGTCAGTGTGATTATACTTTTGAAGTTGGGTAGCTGCTTTCAACCAAAACGATGTAGATGTTCGTCTTGCCCATAGTATGTGGTGCAGGTGAGCCAGTCCTTCTCTGCATTGTATGCCCCTCCTTTCAAGGGTAGGATATTATCTTATAACCTACTTCAGGAGTGAGATGTGTGAATCATTTTGAATTGAGCGACTACACCAAGCATTATGTCACCTTTACTGAGAATTCCAGTGCTTTAATCAAATCTGTTTCTTAACATATAGCCGTCTATGATGGATTCCTCTTGTCTCTGAATCATTTTCTTGGATTTTTATAGTTAGAATTGTCTTAGCCATGTTTCTACATCTGCACCAATAGCCCATGACAATAATCATTTTCTTACAGGTCTTTTTAACACAGTTTTATCAAGTGGCATCATGCTGGCAATGAGACAATGCCTGTCTCTCTTTAGGTCTGTAAATCACCAAGACCGTTTTTTTTTATTTTTTTTATTTTACTACCTTTTATACATTATTGGGCATTCAACCAGCTCTCTACAATCAGCTTTTGTGTTATTTACATTGTCCTTAAACCCACTACAGGCATTTTGTTTTGTCTATTGGAAAGAGCCATGCATCTCCCCCAACATTATTTTTTTGTAAAGCTATAGCAACGCTGGCAGTCCGTATTAGACGTATTTGTTCTGCCAGTGTTTGTTATAAAAATAAATTAAAAAAAAGAGGGTTGTGGCAAGTGTGATGTAAAATATATAATATATCTCAATTCTGAAGGAAAATTATTTGCCGAAGCGCTGTTAAAGCAATAAAACATTAGGTTTGTGGAAGAGAATGTCTCTCATTGGTCACAAACAAGCTTTTGAGTGGGTCCTGAGATTAATGAAATGGCAGCTCTGGCTGTGCTGGCATAGACAACCTGGTGTTCATAGATTACAGCAAGGCATTTGAAAAAATAGACCGGTCTGTTATGTGGCTGACATTCCAAAATTAGGTTATAGATAATGATTAATTGGAAGACTTGACACTAACACATGAGTATACGGCTTAGTAAGGATGTTATGTCATACAATAAACTGTACAGTGCTAATGGACCCAGCGAAGGCTACATTCTGTCCTCAACATTATTTAGTGCTCTTATGTCTGACATGCCTGGTCATTTACAAAAAATATCATTTTCTACACTCTTGGGCAGTAGACATGAGAATGTTGGGCCAGGCTGATACTTCAGTTTGACCATTTTAATACTACAATTGTATCCAATATCATGCCAGTCAGACTACAGTGGCTATTCAGTGAACTTGATAACAATAATAGTAAGACATTTCTAACATTGAATGTTCCCTAAAGAAAGATAGTGGCATTTATAATATATTATGAATGGGATTACCCAGTATGTTTTCTTGGAATTAACTTTATACCCAAAGTTTTCTTTGAAGCTACACTTATATAACTTAAAACTCATATGTCCGAATACCACCCTCTCACAAAGGTTGAATATATGTTTTCATTTTGCTATGAAGACCTTTATAGAGTAGCTTCGCTGCCATTTTCTTGTTTCCTGTAGAGAGCTGTGATTCTTGACTGCTTCAAGTGGCGGTGTGATATGTTGACGTTCTAATTGGAATGCGGGGGCTGTAATGGGCTCGTGCTGGGGTTGTCTTGGGGACCGGCAGTTGGGGGAAGGTGACAGGACGTGTTTACGGTGGCCCCTGTATCTTGACACTGAATAAACGTGCACAACCACTTACCAAGTGTCTTGATCTCTCCGGTCGCAACATAAATTTGGCGACGAGCAGTTGGAGCCACCTCAGGAGCCTGCGCGTTCAAAGTGAAGATCATCACACTCCTCCATTCTTCCAGGGACTGCGCGGAACGGACGGTGTGGACGGAGTCATCTCGTTTTCGGAGGTGGTGAGAGCACTGTATTGGGATCCTCTGGCAGCACTCTGTTCGTATTTCCTGACTTTTGCTGGCAGTTTCATCTTGTGCGCGTGCCTCTACCATCATGGTCTGTGCGAGCAGAGTGTGTGCACGCACACACGCGTGCCCATTAGACGTCTCGCATACACTGTGAAGATCATTTTTTGGTAACCAAGCAACAAGAACGCTCTTATGGAATGGCCTCATTGTGTGGATCGGTTGCTATGCAACTCCAGTAATCCTTGCCGTGCCTCTCATTTGTCCTGGTTAATGCCCTTACATTCTATAATCAACGCTGCATCCTCAGAGCACATTGGAGAGCACTTTTGTGTGTCGCAAGGACATTTTGCTGCATTCTTCGCTGTAATACACAAACTGGCTAAGAGTGTTGAACTTGCTCAAGTGTCTCTTAAAGAATTAGCTGTCCAGCGTAAAGAAGAAGAGAAAGTCAGCGTTGTTTCCACACGTAAAGAACACAAGAGTGTGAACAATCAATTTTTTAAACAGAACAATATTTGTTTTAGATGTGGAAATTTTCCGCATGGAAAGGACTCTAAGGGTTGCCCGGTAAAGGGTGTTGAATGTCACAAATGTGGTCGTACGGGCCACTTTGCAAAAGTATGTCAAAGTAGTGTGAACAAGAATGTCAAGATTAACAGCATTTCTGAAGCCAGAGAGGTTTCAGATCAGTATTTGGAGATTGAGTTCCGTGATATGATTATTGTGGTCACAGATGAACAAGCTATTTCAGGAAATCCTGAGGAATGTGTAGACCCCTATGTGGATATCGTTGTAGGGGGTAAGACACTACATTTGCTAGTGGATTCTGGTGCACGAATCACCATGGTTATGGCAGAGTTATTTAAGAAAACATGGGGTTCTAGGAGTTTGTTTCCGCCTGATAGAGCTCCAGTTTCCTATGAAGGCAGGAGGATAGAATTGATGGGTTTTATCGAAGACATTTTGGAATTCAAAGGGTGTAAGATCCAGGGAAAAGTGTATGTAGCGGTCAAGGGGTTGAACATTCTGGGTTGGTTCCATCGGGGCCTTTTCAGTATGGTACTTAAGCCTGGTACGAGCGAGCAGGTGATGGTAGTTAAAGACCAAGGTGGTTTGGATCTCCAGGGCCTACATAAAGATTTCCCCAATGTTTTTGAGAAGAAACTGGGATGTATTAAGAGTTTTAAACATAGAATTAAAATCGAACAAGGTGCTATTCCTGTTAAACACAAACTGAGAGCAATTCCCTTCAGTTTGAGGGATGACCTTAAATTAGCGTTGGAAAAACTACAAGGATCAGGGGTTATCGAACCAGTGGAGTCCAGCCTGTGGTTGTCTCCCATTGTGGTGGCACGCAAACGCAATGGCGAAATGCGTTTATGCGTTGACTTAAGGAGCTTGAACAAGGAGATCTGGATTGACTTATTTCCCCTTCCCAGAATTAATGATTTGTTGGAGAAACTCAATGGTGCTGAATGGTTTTCTAAGATTGACTTAGCTTCGGCATACCACCAGGTGGCGCTTGAAGACGAGTTTAGACATTACACTGCTTACAACACGCCTTTTGGTAGCTTTCAATTTCGCAGGATGCCTTTCAGTCTTGCCTCAGCGGCTTCAGTTTTCCAGCGTATTATGTCACTGCTGTTGAGGGATATTGAAGGGGTTCTGGTTTTCCAGGACAATGTCCTTGTTTTTGCTAAACAGTTAGCAGAACATGACACTGTGCTCAAGTTAGTTTTACAGATTTTTTATGATAATGGCGTGGTTGTGAAAGGCGAAAAATGTGAATTTTGGAAGGGAGAGATTGAGTTTTTTGGACATGTCATTTCTTCGGGGGGGGTGTCAAACCTAGACCTGGTTTAGTCAGTGCAGTTCGGGATTGTCCTCCTCCAAAGAATAAAGATGAGTTGCGCTCTTTTGTTGGATTGTGCGAATTTTATTCCAGGTTTATTCCTGATTACGCTTCCAAGATTAAGGGTTTGTCCAATATGTTGAAAAAAAGTGTTGCATTTGTGTGGGACAAGGATTGTCAGGACACCTTTTGAATTAGTAAAATCTGAAATGACCAATGCCAAAGCATTACGTTCATATGATCCCTGTTTAACGTGTACGATCATGGTGGATGCCAGCAAGTATGGTTTGGGTGCTGTGTTAATCCAAGAAACTTCACAAGGAGAAGCCACTATTAGCTATGCCTCTAGAGTATTAAGGGAAGCCGAGTCTTACCACAAAACGTTTGCAATACGACATAGAGGTTAAGCATTTACCTGGTAGGCTTAACGTAAGGGCTGATTTCCTTTCAAGATTACTAATTGTTGAGTTGGACGAGTTTGATGCAGAAGAAGATAGGGAAGACTGTTTTGTTGCCAGTGTGGACCTTCCCGTGTGCAAAGCTTTCAGCAAAACTGACTGGAAGGAAGCAGACCGCGATGATGCAATTTTAGCCAAGGCTTAGGAGTTTGTGATTAGTGGTTGGCCAAAAGAAATGTTTCCTTGTCTTTACAACCATTTTGTAAAATTGCGGAAGAGATTTCCATTGAAGATCAGATACTCGTGAGAGGTGTATTCCGCCGTATGGTATTCATTCTGGTTTGATAAATTAAGCACATGAGGGTCATTTTGGGGCAGCAATGACCAGACGGAGAGTAAGAGAGAATTACTGGTGGCCATCTATGGATAAAGATATAGATGTGGATGTTGTGGTCAAGGGCTGTGTGATCTGCAATACTGCTGAGAAGGGGCTGAAGGTGTGTACGCCACCCTTACATCTTTTTGGTATTCCAGAAAGACCTTTGTCGAAGCTAGGCATAGACCTGGTCGGGCCATTTAATTTTCTTCCTCAAGATTTGCGGTATGCTTTCGTTCTCATGGACTATCACAATAGGTGGCCGGAGGTTCGTTTTTTTGCCACATCGTCTGCGACCAATGTAGTCAATTTCCTTAAAGATATTTTCATGCAAGAAGGTTTTCCTGAAGCCATTATTTCAGACAATGGAGTGCAATTTGTTAATTCTGAAATGGAGAGTTTTTTTTTTTCCATCCTCAAACCAATGGTTTGATTGAGAGACTGAATAGAGTGGTTGTGGATTTCATAAAATGGGCTAGACATAATAATTTTGACACCCAAGAGGCAGTTAAGACCATGTTATGGTTTTATCGTTCTACACCTCATTCTTTGACTAAGGTGTCTCCTTTTGAAGCGTTAAGAGGTCGCAAACCAACTTCCTTTTTGTTTCCGTCTTGGTTAGCAAGTTCAATGAAAGGTAAGGGGATGATTGAAAGGAATGGTGTATACAAGTGGGAAAATGTGGATTTGGGACAGGAATGTATGAAGAAGAGATATAACTTCATCAAGGCCACCACACTGCTTATGATTTGCCCAGGGATTTAGTGCGTATTAAAAAAAAAAAAAAGTATGTTTGTTAAAAAAGGTGATGCTTGTTTCAGTGAACCTGTTAGGGCAAAAAAAAAAAATTGTGGCAATGCAGTAATGGTTGATGGAGGCCGGTGGTGGAATCTGTCCAAGGTTGTAAAGATATCCGAAGACTCTTCCCAAGGTGTTGAATGTGAGAGTGGTTGTAGTAACGAATGTGAGAGTGGTTGTAGTAACGGTCCTACTTTACAGATCAAAGATTCGTTTAGTTCAAGTACCCAAAGGGGAGCCATAGATTCTGGGGAGATGTGTGTACGCAGGTCTACCCGTGATTTTTTTTTACCTTGGAAGCTGAGATCAGATGTGTAAGATGTCATTATTAGGGACTCTGGAACTTTATGGTGGAGTTAAAAATAATAATATAAAAATGTTTTTTACATTTATTTTTTTATTCGTTTTTTTTCATTTTTCAAACAATTTGCTATGTTCCTTATAGATTATCAAGTAGGGTCAGGTTATGTTAAAAAAAAAAAAAATGTATTGTTTACTGTATTAATTATCAAGTATTTATTTGTTATGCACAAATAAGGGGGGGAAGAGATGGTATGATATCTTGACGTTCTAATTGGAATGCATGGCCTGTAATGGGCTCGTGCTGTGGTTGTCTTGGAGACCGGGGACCGGCAGTTGGGGGAAGGTGACAGGACGTGTTTACTGTGGCTCCTGTATCTTGACACTGAATAAACGTGCACAGCCACTTACAGAGTGTCTTGATCTCATTGATCGCAACACGGTGGTTCTATTCCCAAGGTAAATGCATCAGCCTGACCACTTTCTTCAATTACAAGAATTGGCCTTTGGGTATTCTGAAATATATGATTAGTTACTGAAATTCTTCAAAGGTGCCATGGCTTCCTAATGTTGAAATGCCATAGGTTTCCTAGTTTGTGAGTGCCTCTATGCAGGCCGGTCAGAAAGTTTATTGGGCTCATTGGGGCTTACAGTACTTTTACAGGTGTTTTCTTATGTACCTCATAAGTAATATCTAGGCATTTTTTAGATAAAAGAAGCAGGTCTTCACAAGACTCCTTTAGCATAAGAGGAAGTTTTATTAATATTTCACCCAGCAGGTCCGCTTTTCTATGTTGTGACTCCTCGTTGAAGTAATTGGTTAGACATCTAGGTACCTTCTGCATCTGAGCTGCTAAGTTATAAACTTTAGACTCAAGGAATCTAAGTCCATCTTCCTTCGTGGGAAGTCTTGTCCTTCCAGACCAGTCATGTATTGAGTTTTTGGATGGCCTATTTAGTAGTATCATTGGTATGTTGTTAAAAATAATATAGTAATTGTCATAGGATAATTGTTTTTGCAAGAGCTGTCAGCCCATGATGAAGGGCAGCCATTTACAGAAGGCTGCATTACCTTTATGTACGCTGTCTCTCTATCAACGTTGCTCTGGATTATGGATGCCCCATAATCTATCTGCATTTCCAAATATCAGAATGTTTGTGTTAGAAATTGGGTCTCTGGTTGGCAGAGTGTAGGAAGTTGGCTCTGTATGCACTATTTCAAAGTAAGGAATAGTATGCACAGAGTCCAAGGGTTCCCTTTAGAGGTAAGATAGTGGCAAAAAGAGATAATACTAATGCTCTATTTTGTGGTAGTGTGCTCGAGCAGTAGGCTTATCAAAGGAGTAGTGTTAAGCATTTGTTGTACACACACAGGCAATAAATGAGGAACACACACTCAAAGACAATTCCAGGCCAATAGGTTTTTGTATAGAAAAATATATTTTCTTAGTTTATTTTAAGAACCACAGGTTCAAGATTTACATGTAATACTTCAAATGAAAGGTATTGCAGGTAGGTACTTTAGGGACTATGAATTAGCAAAATAGCATATGCAGTTTTCACATATAGCTATTTTAAAACTAGACACAGTGCAATTTTCACAGTTCCTAGGGGGAGTAAGAGTTTGTTAGTTTTTGCAGGTAAGTAAACCACCTACGGGGTTCAAGTTTGGGTCCAAGGTAGCCCACCGTTGGGGGTTCAGAGCAACCCCAAAGTTAACACACCAGCAGCTCGGGGCCGGTCAGGTGCAGAGGTCAAAGTGGTGCCCAAAATGCATAGACTTCAATGGAGAAGGGGGTGCCCCGGTTCCAGTCTGCCAGCAGGTAAGTCCCCGTGTCTAAGGAGGGCAGACCAGGGGGGTTTTGTAGGGCACCGGGGGGGGACACAAGTCCACACAGAAAGTACACCCTCAGCAGCGCGGGGGCGGCCGGGTGCAGTGTGCAAACACTCGTCTGGTTTGTAATTGAAATCAATGGGAGACCAATGGGTCTCTTCAGCGATGCAGGCAAGGGGGGGGCTCCTCGGGGTAGCCACCACCTGGGCAAGGGAGAGGGCCTCCTGGGGGTCACTTCTGCACTGGAGTTCGGATCCTTCAGGTCCTGGGGGCTGCGGGTGCAGAGTCTTTACCAGGCGTCAGGATCTGAGGAGCACAGTCGCAGTAAGGGGGAGCCTCGGGATTCCCTCTGCAGGCATCGCTGTGGGGGCCAGGAGGGGGGCAACTCTGGCTACTCACGGTCTCGCAGTCGCCGGGGAGTCCTCCCTGAAGTGATTGTTCTCCACAAGTCGTGCCGGGGGCGTCGGATGCAGAGTAGCAAGTCTCACGCTTCCTGCGGGAAACGCAAGTTGTTTCAAAGTTGCTGCTTTGTTTCAAAGTTGCAGTCTTTGGTGAACAGGGCCACTGTCCTCTGGAGTTCTTGGTCCTTCTAGAGCAGGGCAGTCCTCTGAGGATTCAGAGGTCGCTGGTCCCTGGGGAAAGCGTCGCTGGAGCAGTGTCTTTAGAAGGGGGGAGACAGGCCGGTAGAGCTGGGGCCAAAGCAGTTGGTGTCTCAGTCTTCTCTGCAGGGTTTTTCAGCTTAGCAGTCCTTCTTCTTAGATTGCAGGAATCTGAGTTCCTAAGTTCTGGGGAGCCCTTAAATACTAAATTTAAGGGCGTGTTTAGGTCTGGGGGGTTAGTAGCCAATGGCTACTAGCCCTGAGGTTGGGTACACCCTCTTTGTTCCTCCTCCCAAGGGGAGGGGGGCACATTCCTATCCCTATTGGGGGAATCCTCCATCTGCAAGATGGAGGATTTCTAAAAGTCAGTCACCTCAGCTCAGGACACCTTAGGGGCTGTCCTGACTGGCCAGTGACTCCTCCTTGTTTTTCTCATTATCTCTCCTGGACTTGCCGCCAAAAGTGGGGGCTGTGTCCAGGGGGGCGGGCATCTCCACTAGCTGGAGTGCCCTGGGGCATTGTAACACGAAGCATGAGCCTTTGAGGCTCACTGCTAGGTGTTACAGTTCCTGCAGGGGGAGGTGTGAAGCACCTCCACCCAGAGCAGGCTTTTGTTTCTGTCCTCAGAGAGCACAAAGGCCCTCACCACATGGGGTCAGAAACTAGTCTCTCAGCAGCAGGCTGGCACAGACCAGTCAGTCCTGCACTGAACAATTGGGTACAATACAGGGGGCATCTCTAAGATGCCCTCTGTGTGTATTTTTTAATAAATCCAACACTGGCATCAGTGTGGGTTTATTATTCTGAGAAGTTTGATACTAAACTTCCCAGTTTTCAGTGTAGCCATTATGGAGCTGTGGAGTTCGTTTTTGACAGACTCCCAGACCATATACTCTTATGGCTACCCTGCACTTACAATGTCTAAGGTTTTGCTTAGACACTGTAGGGGCATAGTGCTCATGCACCTATGCCCTCACCTGAAGTATAGTGCACCCTGCCTTAGGGCTGTAAGGCATGTTAGATGGGTGACTTACCTATGCCATAGGCAGTGTGAGGTTGGCATGGCACCCCGAGGGGAGTGCCATGTAGACTTAGTCTTTTTCTCCCCACCAGCACACACAAGCTGGCAAGCAGTGTGTCTGTGCTGAGTGAGGGGTCCCTAGGGTGGCATAAGACATGCTGCAGCCCTTCGAGACCTTCCCTGGAATCAGGGCCCTTGGTACCAGGGGTACCGGTTACAAGGGACTTACCTGGGTGCCAGGGTTGTGCCAATTGTGGAAACAATGGTACATTTTAGGTGAAAGAACACTAGTGCTGGGGCCTGGTTAGCAGGGTCCCAGCACACTTCTCAGTCAAGTCAGCATCAGTATCAGGCAAAACGTGGGGGGTAACTGCAACAGGGAGCCATTTCCTTACACAGAGGTATGCTCCCTGTCCAAGTAGGTACTACAATCCTAGCCGTGGTAAGTAACAAACCGACCTAATTTATCCTGTGCTCATGCTCCGGTAGCTTGGCACAAAGCTGTCAAGCTTTAACTTAAGAGGCAATATGTAAGGTCTTTGTGCAACACTTCAAACAGTAAATCAGTGAAAACACCACACAAAAATAATCCACACCAGGTTAAGTATATTTTTATGAATGAAACAAGACCACAACAACAATCCAATAAGTAGAAGCCAATATATGCATTTTTAAAGAATAAATGAAACTGTAGTGCCTAGGAGCAGAAAGTGCCAACATGAACTATCTGGTTGCACTAGATTGGCCCAAAGTCAAAAGTTCAGACTGACCATGATGTAGTGCAGTCTGGTTACAAGAAACATGCAGGGCCCACGGAGCAAGAATACCTTGGTCTGTGCAAAACGTAAATTCCGATCGACGCAGCAGTGTTGATACACCGGTTCTGGGTCTGATTTGAAGAGAGCAGCAAAAAGCGTCTGTTTCGATCCAGAGGATGAATTCCTCATTCATCACTGCAGCAGCGATGCAGTACTGAAACGTTGACTGCGATGCATCAGTTCTGATGGGCGCAACAAGGCTGATGCCTGGTTCTTTCCAGGAGCAACTAGAAAAACCTATTCCCAATGGCTCAGGACTCCGTTGGCACCACTTGGCAGGACTCACAGTTGGCAGAGTCCACGAGCTGTAGCAGGATTGTTGGAAGTCATGTGTTGCTGAGACTTCAGAAAACAGGAGGCAAGCGAGAAAGCCCTTGGAGTCACTCTGAGTTCAAGTGATGCAGGTCCAGTCCTTCTCACTCAGGCTGAGGAAGAGCGGGCAGCAAGGCAAGAGTCCAGCAGAGTAGCGGTTCTTCTTTCTGGCAGAGTCTTCACAGGTCCAGAAGTATACAGATTTAGTGGGGTCAGAAACCCAGTACTTATACCTAATTGTGCCTTTGAAGTGGGGGGAGACTTCAAAGCAGGGTCTTTGAAGTGCACAGAGGTCCCTTCTTCCCAGTCTTGTCTCCAGGCTATCAGTAGGGGGTAATCCTCCGGAAGAGCCATCAGAATGCAGATGAGGGCACACCTAACCTTTCTTTTATTTGTGGCTGCCTAGAGGGTACGCACAAAGTTTAGCGGTCTCCCACCCCAGACGGGTATTGGCGATGGACTGCAGGCACACAGAGATGTAAGAGCAGAGAAAGGACCACTTTCTAAAAATGACATTTCTAAAATGATAAAGAGGATTTATCACTAACGTTCCAATGATATGAAACATGACATAGCAGTTCCTTCTCAATAAGGAATTAGAACTTAAAAGCGTAATAAAGAATTCCCAATGTTAACCGATGAGACAAGACACGCAACACTTTTTTAAAAAAAATGCCCAACTTTTTACTTTCGCAGCATCCTGCCCTAAGGGCTACCTAAGGCCTACCTAGGAATGACTTGTGTGGAATACAAGAGGAGTTTAAGTGCGTGGCAAAAGGTTTTAAATGCCATGTCGAGATGGCATTAAAACTGCACACACAGGCTCTCCAATGGCAGGCTTGAGCCATGGTTAGGGGGCTACTAGAGCGGTTGGCACAAGTAGTGCACTTCATTAGGGACTTATAAGTAAATTAAATATGCCAGTTGAGGTTAGGCCAATGTTACTATGATTTAGGGGAGAGAGCACAAGGACTTTAGCACTGATTAGCTGTGGTAAAGTGCAAAAAGTCCTAAAGACAGCATAAATGAGGTCAGAAAATGGAGGGAGGCAGATAAAAAGTTCAGGGGAAGATCACCTTAATACTGTTAGGTATATCAGTTTGTAATGACCAATTAAGAGTGTTGAATGCCGCGGACAGTGATGTCTCAATCTACAAGGGGTTTGATAGGGATCATGCAAATTAACTCCCGTTTACCATCAGGCCAGAAACAAATGCAAGTTAGGCAGCGGTGCCTGTGGCCTTTTTAAATGTAATGTGGGAGCCTATAAATCGATTCAAATGTTGTTTGCTGTTATAAATGGGGTTTCTGGTTGGCTAGGGTATGTGCCCCAGCCAGACAGAAGCCACCACTCTAGGCAGAGCAAGTAAGACCAAAGATAACCTGCGCTTACCCCCGCTAGCTAGGCACAGAGCAGTCGGTCGTATCCCCAGAGGTTATGTGTAAAGCGTTAACACATGTATTATTGCACACCTCTGGCATTTTAAAGCCATACCTTGGTCATCCCCCACTATACGTTTATGTGAGTTACCAATTACCTTCCTAAGTACATAAGTATGGTGCACCCGCACCTCCTTTACATGGTAGATGGGAATTTGCTTCTCCTCTAGGAGGCAGGACCACCTGCACTCTTTCTACACAGTATACAGTAACCCACAACCACTGGAGGGTTCTGAGGCTTTTGCACACTTATTCTAGGTACTACGGTATCCTGTACCCAGGGATAATCTCGATCAAGGCCTCTATGGGGACTCACCCCATTCCGCCACCAACATCCCGTGATTGTGAGTTTTGCCCAAATGGTGCATGGTTTTTCGTACAGTTTCTCGATTCCTTACGGTCTGTCATTTTCCTCCAATTAAGAAATACGTTGTTAGCATTTTTTGTGGAACTAGGAACTCTGCATAGGACCGAAATGTTTTAATTTGATTTTCATTATACTACTACTATGCATTCCACCAGGTAGTCCTCTTTTCATTTACTGGTGTTTGGGACCAAGTAGCGATAGTCAATTCAACTCCTGTCACGTACAAAACAGGAAGTGTACAACAACGGATACTTAGACCCAACAAATCTCAGGTTTGTACGGGGCATCCCACCAGAAAACAGTTTTTAAGAAAGACGGAAACCTTGTATTAAAGAAGACAAGCTGACCTAGATTGGGAGTTCTGATAGCAACCAGGGTATACTCCGCATATTATATTGTCTGTTTTGTCTTGATCTTGTATGTGTATTCAATAACCGAAAAGAGTAATTTTAGTCATTAAGCAGCTTCTAATTGATTTGTTTTTTTATACCATTACCTGTAAACATTTATTTACAAATTAACTGTAGTAAAGAAAAACAAGCAAGGAGGTGTCATGCATCACTTACCTTTTGGAACATTTTGATGTTTTAAGATAATATGTAACAAACATGATCTCTTCAAAATTCATGAAAGTGTATTTCTCGATCATGTGAAGTAAGGGTTTTAAATATGAACTTGGACACGTGCACCCACGCCCTGAATCTGGCAACAGTGCTGTCAGTGAAGCAAGATAAAAGTCAGTTGTGGCTTACATTGTTGTTATACATGAAACAATATTATAGTCTATGAAAACAGACACAGGAAACTTTTTGTACAGTCCACATCCTGAACTCCCATATTTCAAGGTGTTCTAATATGTGATACTGAAGAAAACGGATGCAAGATTAAATTAAACAATTGCCTAGGATTACACAATTTGGTCAAACAGGGTAAGTGCATTTGATACCAGGTTTTCTGGTTTCACGTTGTGCAGTTCTTTCATTACTGAGTGTGAGAAAATGCCTTTTTTTTTTTTTTTTGCATAATCACCCACATTTGTTTTGGAGTGATGCTAACCCCTTTGACAGACCTGAACCCCCTTTAAGTATTAATAAGTCCTCCTAAGTAAGCCTTCATGCCCATTGAGGCTGGGTGCGTGGTATTTAAAAACAGAACAGCGTCTAAAAGTTTAATGTAAAGGAGGGGGAGTCAATATTAAAATTAAATAATGTTATCCTCCCCTAGGAACCAGCTAAAGTTGATTCTTGGACATTGTAAAGTATTTATTTATAAATCCAATTCATTGGTAAAGTCAGATTTGTACTAAATATTTTACGAAAAGTACATTTAAAAAGTCACCTTTGCCTACATAAAGCCTCTAGAAACAAATTTGCATGAGTTTCCAACTGTCATTCAGGAGCTGAATAGCTCCATCATAAGGTGTGAACTTGCTCCTACAGCTGAGACAAAGGACTTTGGTGTGAGAAGGTGTTCAGTTCCTCTGACAGGATAACGGGGGGGGTGTAATACTTCCATCAAAGAATGCCACTGTAGGAAGTTGGCTCTGTATGTGCTATTTCAAAGTAAGGAATAGCATGCACAGAGTCCAAGGGTTCCCCTTAGAGGTAAAATAGTGGTAAAAATAGATAATACTTAATGCTCTATTTTGTGGTAGTGTGGTCGAGCAGTAGGCTTATCCAAGGAGTAGTGTTAAGCATTTGTTGTACATACACATAGACAATAAATGAGGTACACACACTCAGAGACAAATCCAGCCAATAGGTTTTGTTATAGAAAAATATCTTTTCTTAGTTTATTTTAAGAACCACAGGTTCAAATTTAACATGTAATATCTTGTTTGAAAGGTATTGCAGGTAAGTACATTAGGAACTTTGAATCATTTCAATTGCATGTATACTTTTCAAGTTATTCACAAATAGCTATTTCAAAAGAGGACACTTAGTGCAATTTTCACAGTTCCTGGGGGAGGTAAGTTTTTGTTAGTTTTACCAGGTAAGTAAGACACTTACAGGGTTCAGTTCTTGGTCCAAGGTAGCCCACCGTTGGGGGTTCAGAGCAACCCCAAAGTCACCACACCAGCAGCTCAGGGCCGGTCAGGTGCAGAGTTCAAAGTGGTGCCCAAAACGCATAGGCTAGAATGGAGAGAAGGGGGTGCCCTGGTTCCGGTCTGCTTGCAGGTAAGTACCCGCGTCTTCGGAGGGCAGACCAGGGGGGTTTTGTAGGGCACCGGGGGGGACACAAGTCCACACAGAAATTTCACCCTCAGCGGCGCAGGGGCGGCCGGGTGCAGTGTAGAAACAGGCGTCGGGTTCGCAATGTTAGTCTATGAGAGATCTCGGGATCTCTTCAGCGCTGCAGGCAGGCAAGGGGGGGGTTCCTCGGGGAAACCTCCACTTGGGCAAGGGAGAGGGACTCCTGGGGGTCACTCCTCCAGTGAAAGTCCGGTCCTTCAGGTCCTGGGGGCTGCGGGTGCAGGGTCTCTCCCAGGCGTCGGGACTTTGGATTCAAAGAGTCGTGGTCAGGGGAAGCCTCGGGATTCCCTCTGCAGGCGGCGCTGTGGGGGCTCAGGGGGGACAGGTTTTGGTACTCCCAGTATCCGAGTAGTCCTGGGGTCCCTCCTGAGGTGTTGGATCTCCACCAGCCGAGTCGGGGTCGCCGGGTGCAGTGTTGCAAGTCTCACGCTTCTTGCGGGGAGCTTGCAGGGTTCTTTCAAGGCTGCTGGAAACAAAGTTGCAGCCTTTCTTGGAGCAGGTCCGCTGTCCTCTGGAGTTTCTTGTCTTTTCGAAGTAGGGGCAGTCCTCAGAGGATGTCGAGGTCGCTGGTCCCTTTGGAAGGCGTCGCTGGAGCAGGATCTTTGGAAGGCAGGAGACAGGCCGGTGAGTTTCTGGAGCCAAGGCAGTAGTCGTCTTCTGGTCTTCCTCTGCAGGGGTTTTCAGCTAGGCAGTCCTTCTTCTTGTAGTTGCAGGAATCTAATTTTCTAGGGTTCAGGGTAGCCCTTAAATACTAAATTTAAGGGCGTGTTTAGGTCTGGGGGGTTAGTAGCCAATGGCTACTAGCCCTGAGGGTGGGTACACCCTCTTTGTGCCCCCTCCCAAGGGGAGGGGGTCACAATCCTAACCCTATTGGGGGAATCCTCCATCTGCAAGATGGAGGATTTCTAAAAGTCAGAGTCACCTCAGCTCAGGACACCTTAGGGGCTGTCCTGACTGGCCAGTGACTCCTCCTTGTTGCTTTCTTTGTTCCCTCCAGCCTTGCCGCCAAAAGTGGGGGCCGTGGCCGGAGGGGGCGGGCAACTCCACTAAGCTGGAGTGCCCTGCTGGGCTGTGACAAAGGGGTGAGCCTTTGAGGCTCACCGCCAGGTGTTACAGCTCCTGCCTGGGGGAGGTGTTAGCATCTCCACCCAGTGCAGGCTTTGTTACTGGCCTCAGAGTGACAAAGGCACTCTCCCCATGGGGCCAGCAACATGTCTCTGGTGTGGCAGGCTGCTGGAACTAGTCAGCCTACACAGACAGTCGGTTAAGTTTCAGGGGGCACCTCTAAGGTGCCCTCTGGGGTGTATTTTGCAATAAAATGTACACTGGCATCAGTGTGCATTTATTGTGCTGAGAAGTTTGATACCAAACTTCCCAGTTTTCAGTGTAGCCATTATGGTGCTGTGGAGTTCGTGTTTGACAGACTCCCAGACCATATACTCTTATGGCTACCCTGCACTTACAATGTCTAAGGTTTTGTTTAGACACTGTAGGGGTACCATGCTCATGCACTGGTACCCTCACCTATGGTATAGTGCACCCTGCCTTAGGGCTGCAAGGCCTGCTAGAGGGGTGTCTTACCTATACTGCATAGGCAGTGAGAGGCTGGCATGGCACCCTGAGGGGAGTGCCATGTCGACTTACTCGTTTTGTCCTCACTAGCACACACAAGCTGGCAAGCAGTGTGTCTGTGCTGAGTGAGAGGTCTCCAGGGTGGCATAAGACATGCTGCAGCCCTTAGAGACCTTCCTTGGCATCAGGGCCCTTGGTACTAGAAGTACCAGTTACAAGGGACTTATCTGGATGCCAGGGTCTGCCAATTGTGGATACAAAAGTACAGGTTAGGGAAAGAACACTGGTGCTGGGGCCTGGTTAGCAGGCCTCAGCACACTTTCAATTGTAAACATAGCATCAGCAAAGGCAAAAAGTCAGGGGGCAACCATGCCAAGGAGGCATTTCCTTACAGCCACTGTCTGTGCTTTGCTCTCCGTAGGATAGAGTTTCTTCCTGTAAGTCGACACCATAAATATTGCAGCCCTCAGAGCAGATCATATTAGTACAGAAGTCCTTTCAGACTTTAATTGAAAAGAATATGTTTTACCCTTGGCTGCATTTGTTATTTAATTCGGTCCTGCTCAAATAAGTCCATGCTGTTGCTCTGGGTATTGTTGTATCAGTACTGTTCGTCCATGTACTTGGCCTACAGGTTCAACCTAGTCACCTCAGGGAGGCTGACTACCATTGATTTCAGCGTGATACCACAACCTTTGTGCCCTGCCATTGTCTAAGCCTCTAAAACTCTCTCCTATATCCTGCGGCAATCCTCTTTGATCGGTTCAGATCCACTGTCGATACAACTTATTTACAAGGTGCCTTTTGTCGTTGATTACTTTCTATATATATTAACGATTGAGGGTTCTGGGGCCAGGACAGATGCCATGGTCTGCTGCATTTATCCTTATTGTTAGACTGGGTCTACTTCTCTCTGACTATGAAAGTGGCAAAAGGTAAGTCTATCCAAAGCACACAACGCCCAGTGGTGGCCTTGTTCTTTTGGAACTTTATGAAACGATGCAGCACCTATGATTAAAAGCTGTCCTGACACAAAAGGAGCAGTGTGTAAAGTACCTATGTCAATATATACCCTGCTGTGGTTTTACCTGTTTCATTTTTTCACTGTGCCGTTCTATCCGCTACCTTCTGAGACACACTCGCCTTCGCCACTTGGTTGTGGCCCTGATATAGTAATCACCTTTTATCTTCTCTGTGGTACAAAGCTGTTCCTTGAATAAATGTGTTTGTGTTTATGTAATCATTTCCCAGTCCAAGTATCCACTGGGGCACCCTCACACTGTGCAGGGATACAACCCTTACTGTTCAATTCCTCCACTTCGTAGTAGCATTCACATGACCACGTCGGGTGCAGTTACCCATGTCAGGTGTTCGGGGATAGGGGCTGTCCACCCAGGGCTGTCCAGGTTCAAGTTTTCTTTCAAGGCCCCCACTTAGTTTAACCTGGTTCTTGTACCCCAGGGTCTCATCAAGGTGCAAACACTTTTGATGCGGATGTCTTCTCTAGATGGGCATCCAGAGGAGTCTGACGGCTCGACATTGGCTAAGTGGTCATTCACCATGCAAATCTGTATCCTCTCCCATACCTGCAGGGCCACTGTCTCGGACTAGTGCAGACCACTCCCAGGAGTTAGTGTCTGCGACTGCTGCACAGTCTGCTGCCATGCCTACTCATGCCTGAACCCTCTTAACTGCTGATCAGACTAGCAAGCAGGCAACTCCATTTGCCTTGGCCTGACCACCTTTCATCTAGTTCACTCCCTCTGACCTGTCAGTTCTAAGCACCAAGGAGAGAAGCACAAGGAGCTGTGCCAGACTCGCCCCGGTGACAGCAGCAGTAGTGACCGTTTCAGAAAACGCATGCAACTTGCACCTCATATCCTGATCTCCCAGACCGTCAACAAAGGAAGAGTTGTGCACCTAAAAAATTCGGATAACTTCGTGAAAGAGCAGTATGTTTATCCAGGGCTTTGACCAGCACGCTATAGTGTGCTATTATGAGGCACTTTGTGTTTTTGGAGGTCATAAAATAGGATGGCAACTGCTGAGACTATTCGACAGCAGTTTCGTAAAGATTTAATTGTAAACATGTACACAGACCTGCAAGGAGCAGGCAGCATTACATATCCTAGCAGCAAACAGGTCCTCTTCCCAGGCCAGAATGACCAAACAAAGTTGTAAACAGAACATAAGAGCTTTGGCAACATTCTAAACGTTCAAAGGCACAAAGACAATATCTAATAGATATATAGCATGGTACACAATCCCCTTTTTTAATAGAAGAAAAGAAAATGAAAAGTGATTAAAATTAGTAAAGGACAAAACCATTTTGTGGGGACACCTACCAACCTCTTGCCATTGAGATCAGGACAGGAGAACCCCCAAAACAGAATTGGCATCACTGACAGTAACCGAATCAGTGCACCGAGGAAGACCATATGAGTATTCACAGATGTATTAGATGAATTCCCCGTACTGTCTTCAGCATCACTGTCACCTTGGCTAGAGTCCAATAAAAAAAAAAAAAATCCACTTGTCCCCAAATTCCTGATCTTTTGAGGATGTCCCTTTTTCATGGTTTGAGCACAACTAAACCTTTATTCCACCAACCTCTATCTCTGAGTAACACTGCAGTGGCAGAAACTTTTTTGAATTGGACAGGCTTTGCAAAAGATGATTCTTATTTGAGAACTCTAGCAGGTCCCGGCAGGAAAAAAATAATAAAAGGGCTCTGAGCCTCCCCATTACTTACCGTTGTTTGACTTAATCGTCCCTCATTTCTTCAGTCTGCGGCAGCAGATTTCATTTTTACGATCTCATTGTAGACATATTAGGAGTACTTTGGTTTCTCTCTCTTTTTCTTTTCCTCTCTTCTTCTTACTCTTTCTCTTTCTTCCACGGATATTACCACTCCCTTCCCCTTATGTGCTTTAGCAAACTATTATTATACAGATGAGTAAAGCTACCACTTTCTTTTCTGTATGGAGAATAAGGCGCTCCGAAACGGCATGTGATTTTACAATGAAACCTCTTGTAAAACTAACACATGTAGCACTTTTATCTCCAGCTTTGCCAGCGTATGCTTCGCACCCAGCAGCTTGAGACAGCATATTCTGCCAGTGCCTCATGATTTTAGTGCTTATATTTTAAATATTTCCTGCTTTATTTTTATTATTTGTTTGTGTATAACGTATATGGCTATGATTTCCTTGGAAACTTGTTTTCTTCTGTTACAAAATAAATCACTGCCTGGAACATCCATATTACTTTTCAGATTTGTAAAAGTGAGACAGAGCGACCTATCCGTCATTACTACAGTAACACTTTAAACTATTTTTCTTTGTTCCACTCTAATTCACTTGCGTAACAGTCTTGCTCAGGTGTGGCTTGCCTAGGTGACCACTTGACAGTCTAATCAAGAAATAATGTTAGTTACGTAGTGGTTTCAGCAAAACGCCCTACAGGAAACATGTTATTTACAGTTATCAATACTGAATTCAAATGTGTGAACGTTCTACCTCGGAAGGACGAAAAGCTGAGTTCACCTGCAGTATTTAGCCCACAGTCACCATGTCATTTATATAAAATATGTATTTATTATAGTGCTTATTGCCCCTTGGAGATGCTGGAGCATACATGGGTGTATAGCAAGGTGTTTTGTGGGAGCAGTAGAGCTGTCCCGGGCACTTGCCTTGCCAGCCTTATACCCAGACCCCATGTGGTCTCCGTCTTTCACCTTTTCTGTACTTGTGACTAACCCACATTCATTTAATTGCAGTCCACAGGTGTTATCTAAATGTTGCCGGAGTACAGTAAAGATGTATTTCAGTCCTTTTTGTTTACACATTCTTTCAGTAACATTTATGTGCATACTATACAATGATAGGCCAGGCCATGCTGTCCAGTGACATATAATACTTTACAGTGACGGGCAGTAAGTACCATACCATATGCTACCATACCATGCAATGACAGGTCACACCATACCATACTGTGCCATGCCAGTACACACCATACCAGTCCACACCCTACTATACCATAACATAGTGATGTTCCACCCCATACCATACAGTGATAAACCGTGGCATACTACATGGATGCTAGTATTTCCAAAAACTATTCCTAATGGAAAATCAGTATAACCATAGTCAACAAGATTATGGGAAGCATGAAAATAAATAAGCACTGGCAAAGCCAACCTATACAACATTTTCGTGAGTCTTTTGGTTTCATCAATGTATCTCTTTTTTTGACATGGCTTTTGTGACACTTAATTGTTGTGGGAGCTGGCAGGCCCTCACCATTGTAACAAGCAAAGGCAAAAAGAAAAAACAAGTTTTTAGTCTCAAAATGCACACATTGCCACCAGTGGCGTAACAAAGGCCGTGCACCCCCCCTTCAGGAGGCCCCCTCAGCACCGCATCTGCACTGAGTGAATCTGGAGGGGGGGGGAAGGAGGGTACTCCATGTTCTTTGCAGGGGCCCCCTCTAGTTTTGTTATGCCACTGATTGCCATAGTAATTCCTAGCACCAAACATAATTACTTTGTGTGCCAATATGCTCCTTGTGGAACAGCAAATTGTGATCACTCACAGTAAAGTCAGCCGATAGATAGAGAGGGAAATGGAAGTTTAATAAAAACAAAATGTCTTTGTTAATGCCAGACATAATTAGGGACCCAATTCTTTAAAAAAAAAAAAGTCACAAAAGTGCACCCATGGTATATGTCTTTGAATTAGTGGCTTTCGTGAATTCACAAGAACCAGTAGACCAGGAAATCGTACTCCTAGAAAATATTTGTGAACTGTATTTTAGCACGAGCAAATATATATGTGTAGGTTTCCTGATGTGAAAAGCTGTTGAGTGTTAACAAGTTCACGTTCTCTCCAACCACTTTTTTCCGATCCTGGAAAAACTTCTACTTCTGCTGTTTGTCAGGAGTAAATTACCAGCCTTTCCCATTATGGGAAAAGATTAGAGAAGAGCTGGTGAAAATCCTTAAAACATGCAAGTTAGTATTTTTGCAGACTCAAAGGCATTCCAGCCCTGGAACTATTGCCTACTGCTTCCTCCAACCCCAGTATGTAGATCTGCGGAAAGGTGGCAAAATAAGGAAATTTCTATAGTAGGGATTGAAATGGCAAGTAATCAAACCCTACTATAGTAGTAGTACTGGCATAAACAGAGAGGCCGTTATCAGAGCTCTTACATAATGAGTTTGTTGCCGCACTAAATGGCACCAAAGGGACAAGTAGATTTTTTTTTATAGGGCAAGTAGATTTAAGAAGCAACCTGTCCTATGGACAAGTAGATATTTTATTAAATTACACACCCCTGATATTGACAGGCAATAACATAACATACCAAACCATACTGTACAATATGATAAGCTGTTCCATATCAAACCTTGTCGTACCATTGCAAGCCATACCATGCCATACAATGACCGGTCGTACCGTACTATACAGTAACAGGCCCGTACTGTACAATACAATAAGCTACATTATAGCATATAAAACAATGGCAAGGCTAATTACCATACTACATGTACAATAACAGGGCATACCATTTGATACAGTGAAAGGCTTAACCATATTGTGTAATGACTGTCCATACACTAAATACCGTACTATACAGCAAATGGCCACGCCATTAATTTTTTTTTGAGAAAGCCAATAAATTGTGCATAGGTGAGAGCTGTTGGCTTTGCCAGTGCTGATTTTCTTAGTTTTTCTAGCTGTGTCATTGTCAGTTTTGCTCTGAATTTCTTTTTTCAAAGTCCTTTCTTTCACAGTAACATCACTGTGAACAGATACATCACTAGCAGTGGTCCATTTAGGGTCAGATGGGCCTGTCCTCCTCCTCCCTCTATACAACTTAGAGAAAAACCTTTAACAGAGTGTGAGGTATTCTGATAACGCCATACCCTTTCCCACAGATATTTTGGCAGGGGGACAATATAAAGGTATGTTTTCTTGCAGAGTTCCATAATATTTTTTATTTTTAAAACCGCATTTTATCTGATACAAAGTGTGTCCTATTGTCTAATACTAGTATTTTTGGATCACCTTCAATGCAAAAGATTTTTAGCAAAAATTCAGGAACATCATCTGTGGGTTGGACTGTTCAAGAACTAATTTTGAAAAGTATTCTGTCAAAACAATCAACTGTCTCATCATGTGAGAATTGCAGGGTCCAGGAAGGTCAGTCAAAACCTTTTTGATGTCCCACCAGGAAATCATGGATTCTTTGCTTAATGTTCAATGTATACAAGGTCCTAAACATTAATTACATTTATTAAAAAACTCAGCCACATTAACATCAATGGATGACCACCAGTAGTGAAGTTTGAGTAGTTTTTTTACTTGCTGTGTCACCCAGATGTCTACTATGAGCAATTCTGATTAGCTTTTCCCTGAATGAATCAAGTGCTACAAAATACATTCCTCGTTAACATGTTACCTTTCAGGCTCATTTACAAAACTCTGCCTTCTAACATCAATATTCCCTAAAGGGGCAACCATCAATTGGTTACTTTTTTAATTGATTTAACCATGCATCAGGCTCTAAAGCACTTTCCCATTCTTGCTACGTTACAACACCTTCAGTATTTTACTGCATCTACTACTGCAACCAGATACTCATGATCATCAAATGCAAACATATCATCAGAATTATTAAGTGGCACCCTGGATAAACTGACTACCCTTGTGTTTTCCTACTGGCTATATAGTTAATTTGAAAATTGAATTTCCTTAACTTGGAGATCAAACTTGCAGGTCTGGAAGAAGCTCTAATTGCTCCATGCCCATCTAGTTCTGTGGCTTATCAGTTTCTAAGTCAACATTTCTTGACCTAAAACTAAGTTTTAATTCTTTCTACGGGCCTCACACATACAAGTGCTTCTTTCTTGAACACAGTGACTGGTTCTCAGCGCTCGTGGGGACCTGGTGGGTAAAGGCAGAGACCAGGAGGGTGAAGGAGGGTACTAGGAGGCAGGAGGAGATAACTGAAAAAGCATTGCGGGGATTAGAGAATTTGTGAGCATGAGGTTATACTTGATTGTTTATATAAAGGTTGTTTTTAAAAATCTTGTTTTCTTGGTATTTTCAGAAGTTCTTGTATAGGAACAGGAGAAGGAAGAAAAGATATGAGAGGAAAGTGGAGACCAGGAAAAATAAGTACTAATTGCAAGAAGGAATAGTTAGCTAGAACTGGACTCTCCTACTCTATTTAGTAACCTGTTTTAGATCAGGCTTTAAACATTCCCAAAACATAATAGATTACCTTCCGCCTGTGAGACAGGTGGCAGGAAGCAGCAGTGGTTGTGGCTCAGGCAATGGTTGTAATGGAGTGCGCCTGATTCTTCCCAAACCTTGCCTATCCTAAAGTACTGCATAAGAGCTAGTTGATTGCACCCTTATTCAAGTGCTCTTGGTACACAATACCATCTGTGGGGGCCCTAAGCGCAATGCAATGAAACAGACATGAGCCTTTTTTGTAGATCCTGACGCTCTATGGGAAAGGTTGCACTGATGGAGAGACTGGCCCCCTCAAACCAGTGCACGGCCTCTCTGGGACGTGTCTGCCTAATGGACCTTCAGCACCTTGGTAATGCAGAGCTGATTTTGCTGCCTTTAGCGCCATCAGGCGGTTTAGACCTACATGTCTGATATATCATCCCTCTTCTCACTTTCTGTTAAGGTTTGGTACCTGGCTAACACCTGGGCGCATATGAGCTTCTACAGGGCTTTCTGAGAGTACTGCTCTTTACTAGATCAATTTTGGCCTTAAAGCATGTATGTAGTCCCAGTGGATTGTTCACTGAGGAGTTTTTGGGACCTTAAACCCTATCCTAGTAATAAAAATGGTGAATTTGTGTTAATAAATGTCATCTCAGTGAATGTAACTGCATAAGGGTAGACCTGTATTACAGATAGATGCCTTTACTACATAGTGTGTATTTTTGTCTCCCATCATTAAAGAAATTATGTTCTCAGAACATCACTTACTCTCTCTGTTTGACTTTTATCTGCTAAGGGTACCCTGGCTACTCTGATAGTCATGATAAATCCAGCAGCACTCTGCCTCTCATGTGGCCTTGAAATATAGCTCACTGGTAAGTATGTGAATCCATGCTGTGATTTGACATGATGTTACTCTTGTAAAAGTTGCTTGTTATCTAAACGTTGTGTTCTGCTTTTGTTTTATTTCTGTCACAGAACATTAGTTGTCAGGAAGTTTGCTCTTAGTGTAATCGTTTGAAGCTATGATCTCATTAATAAACATAGGTGACACTTAAACTTATAGGAAAAGATTTATACTTCAAACCTAACCAGGTTGCCCACACAAGTCCACATCTGAGTTATTCTGTTCATTTGAGCATGTTTTTATCAACTAATATACACCAATCTGTGAAGCTTTCCCGCATGTGTAGTACCTGTATAATTAGAAAGTGGTTTCTTTAAAGAGAGGTTTAATTATTAGTATTAGTAGACCTAATCCAAGTTTTACATCTTGTCTTGCAGCAGCTCCACGAGACAGTGAAAAGGAAACGGGACAATGCTTCCTCCCCTCAGAATGGAGACCAGTCTAATGGATATGGCGACCTGTTTTCAGTGCCTAAAAAGTTAAGAATTGAAGATGGGCTTGGTGGCAATAGTGGCTCCTCCAATGGCATGCTTCCAGTGTCCCCTATGCACTCGCTCGACAACAAACCACCTACTGCTGATGGCTTGCAGCTTAACGGTAATCATTCGATGGGAGTAGATGGAATCAACAAGAAGTGTCTTACTGATTCTAACCTCCAGCTGAACGGAAGTAATGACATGGAGGATGCTTTCCACATCCTGAGTAAAGATCTTAAGCAAGAACCAGTAGATGATCTTCCATGCATGCTTTCAGGCACTGGAAGTTCGATGTCGCAGAACAACTTGATGCCTGACCTAAACCTAAATGAACAGGAGTGGAAGGAGCTTATTGATGAACTCAACAGGTCTGTGCCTGATGAGGATATGAAGGATCTATTTAATGATGACTTTGGAGGGAAAAAGGATCCAGAAACCTCAACTCTGGCTCCACAAGCTCCGCTGACACAAGATATTCATATCAAGACTGAATTTTCTCCATCAGCCTTTGACCAAGAGCCAGTTGGGTCCCCGCAGGTTAGATCCACCTCCTCTGGTCCTAGCTTTATTGGTTCAACATCTGTGCCTGCTAGCAGGGTGTCCCCTGTTCTTGGTGGCTCCCAGGTAATGTTCCAGCCATCTAACCCGGCAGTGACTGAAAATCCCAACCAATCCATGATGCAGGTGCCTAAGCAGACTCAAAATGTCCAACGGCCATTACCTAGTGTGATGCTATCTGGACAGGTGACTGGAACCACCAAAGAGATGTCTTCATCACATCAGCTACAACAGATTGCAGCCAAGCAGAAGAGAGATCAGTTGATGCAAAACCAACAGGCACAGCAAGTTCATCAGTCCAATGCAGTGCCAAACTGGCAACAGCCCGGCCCATCTCGGAGCCCACTTGGGGTCACGTACAGCATGGACAAGCCCTCAAGCCCTTTGGTTTACCAGCAGGACTTCAATAACCAGAAACATATTGCTAACATGACAAGCAAGAGCTCCCCCAGAGCTACTGGGAACTACCTTCAGCAGAACCATGTTGGCATGCTGCCACATCAGCCAAACACTTTGAACTCAAATGCTGTAGCTGGGCAAAACTCAATGCTGGACTATGGCAACACCAAACCTCTCACTCACTACAAAGCAGATTGTGGGCCCGGAACCCAAGGACAGGCTCCCAACAAGGCAGCCATGTTGGCTTACATACAGCAGCAGCAGCAGCGTCCGCAGGCACAGGTGTCTCACATGACTGAAGAGCAAGCTCAAATGATCTTGATGAAACGCAAAGCTTTAATGACATGCAGGCCACTGGTGCCACACAGTCAGGTAAAGATTACCTTTTTGTTCCTCCTATGTCATAGCGGTAATGATTGGAACATTTTTATTCACATTTATATCACAAATTCATTAAATAGAGCAATACATTTGTAGCTCCAACACAATACGAAACCACTGCACTTTCCCAGTCGTGATGAGTAATCCCACTGCAGCTTGTTTCCCCCCTCCTCACAGCCATTATTACTTTCATAGTACCCCTTTAAATGTTAATCATCCCCCATTGGCCCCTCTGTCACACGATCTGCCTAAAGTAGAGGCTACATATATTGTATAGACATCAGTGTGAACGTTTATAATCTTGAACACAAAACCTTCACGTTGGACAACTTCCCATGCCTGTCAGATTACTCCTGACTATCAATAAATAGTTCAGTGTTGGCTGTACTCCCACATAGCTTCATAAATTGCATGTGTGCATGATCGTTCTTAGTTAATTTATTTTAAGTGCAGTCTGTCATTTTATCCTCCCACACTGTTGCAGCATTCACACCCCAACTCATAAACCTGTTATCTCAAGACATTACTCTCGGTTCCCCTCAATACATCAGATTTCCAGTCAGCCTGCCTAGGACGACTAATTGTTTTCTAGGACTTGGCAACAAAGTGATTGGCCTGTATTAGCGTCAAGTCAGTGAATTTGTGGATCATTTTTAGCTTTCTGTGGATAAGGACATAGCTCAAGTATGCAAATCTGAAGCAGTGGTTGATAGGTTCCACCAGTAATGTGAAAAATTAAAAAGAGCACATTTTCCCAGGCATGTTGTACAACTTTGACTCGCACACTCTGCAGCTAGAACGTTTTTCTGGGTGGGTGCAATAAAGCCCACACTGTTAAGAGGTGAGATGCAAGTAATTACATTGTATTAATTGGAAGCACACATATCGAGATGCTTTGACTGTAATTTCTGCAACTGTCTACAGTTTTTACTAGCCCTAGATGATCTCTTCTAGACAGGGTTTCCACATGTCAGCTGCTTTCCTGTACAGTATCATAACTGTTTTTTTTCCCATTAGCCTGTATCAAGAGCGCTTGCAGTACACCCAGCACCCTTCCTCGAGTTTCACATCCCACTTCAGTCTGGCTAATTGGATCAGTAGTCTGTATGTTTAGAATAGACCAACTGATATTGTGTTAAACACTTATATTGTCAAACATCTTCAGCATTCTAAAATCAAATAAATAACTCTGTCTACCCGATAAACACTTGTAGCGACTCTGAGGATAGTCCACAATGGTATCGCTGCTACATATGCTACTCATTTTCCTCTTTGTGCAGTATTTCCAACAGTGTCTGACTATCATTAGCAGCCTTGCTAGAAGTTGTGCTAGAGATGTTGCTGGCATTCTTCAGGAGTGCCTCAGAGTTTACCAAAGTTCTTATATCTTTGTACAAGAAATCAGCTTTGTTAGTAGGTACTTCAGCAACACACCTCACCACATGCTGCAGTTAGCTACCAGATAATACATTTGAAATCTTGGACACTCAGACCACTCTCCAATGATTGTATGTGCAGCTTTCCCATAGCCACTCTCTTCTTACTTCCTTAAAGAATGTAGGATTGTACGTCACAGGAATATATAAGAAATAAAACAGTCAAGACAATAACCAACACTTCTGTCAAGGCTATCTGGCCGGTACCATAGATGAGAATTTCTTTCAGAACATAGTAGTTATGCAGCACACTTGAGGCTGTCTGCAGATTGTGCAGGATTAGGTTCTTATCTGTGTGGTATGATCTTAAACCAGGATTTCTAAATGTGTTATGCGCCCACAGTATGGACCCTGGGGCATGTTTCTGAGCTCAGCTGCACAAGCCCTCCACATAGGGAAGAGACATGAACTTGCCCAGTTAACATGCAGGCCTGATATAAATTGTAGATATGTATTACCTGTCCACCTCCCCCAAACTTGCCTCCCTCGATTGAATCTGCTGAGAGTTTCTATTCAGAGTCCTCAGTGTGAAGGTGATGCACTTAGTTTACAAAGATCTTGAGTCCATTTCAATCCTGAAAGGTGGCATTATCTTTAGGATCCATGATCAGCTTCATGAGTCGCTGTATCCATGCATTTCCCATACTTGTGAGCATTATGTCTAGGATTCTGTCATACCCCGGGCAAGTCAGTTCTCTAAATTCCCTTTAGAGGTAGATCAAGAATAGTGCAGAGGCCATCTCAGTCTCGAGACGTGTGATTAGATTTTCCACTGTTGGGGGGAGTTCAATATCGCATATACATATTCTTGCCAGGTCGGCGTGGTCCCTTTCCCCACCTTGTGCTAGTATCGATTGGAGCACCGCCACCAAGGGTTGCACCAATTGCCTCCCTCTAGAGGATCTCACAAATTTCCCTCATTGTTGTCCAGTTTGAGTGTGATTGCAAACATTTTATTCATGACCAACCTGCTTGTAGTGAAACTACTCCCTTATGTGCAGCCCATAATCTGATTTCAGTATCTTAAATGATTTGATTTCACCATTAAACATATGTTGTCTATCCACGCCTTGTACTCTCTTGCCAAACATGAGTAAAGTCAAGGTTTGCACAGATAAGTGTGAACAGAGATGAGAATGTAATGGAAGTCTTTGAACTGCCTAGTTTCTCAGAGTTGTCCGGTATAGGGGGAGTAGTAAAGTCTATCTGTATCTTTTCTTCCCACCATTGTAAACTCCACAAGGGAGCAACTTCGGCCAAGCTATCCACCATGCACTACAGCTTTTCCTTTTTCCCCCCACTTCACAAGGTTGTGTAACTGTGTAGCATGATAGTAATGTGCCCTGCTAATCCCCTGGAAAGTATGAATAACTGCTTGCAACAAGTTATTTTTTTATTTTATTTTTTTTAACTCCTCAACTGAGGGTTTAACGTCATCTGAAATAGTTTGAGGAGTTCAGCCTGGCTTGATAAAACAATTGTCCAAACAACAACAACAACAACAAATAGAGTATCTGTGGCAAGACAGTCCATTTTATTGTAGCCAGGCCAGGAATGTGGCCCTTCAACATATGGGCATGCAGTTCCTTATGTAACTGGAAGTAGTTGAGTGATAAGATTTGAGAGTCTGTGCTATATAGATTCTTAGGTCGGTCTGTGGCACCCACCTAAACAGAAAGTTACTGTGCAGAACCATCACATGTGACTTGGCTATATTTATTTTAACGTATGAAGCCAGCTGGTGCCTCTTTAATTCTGTCAGGCTGGAAAATAGTGAGTGCAGTGAGTCTGTAAGGGATACCATGACATCGCCGACAAACATTGTTAAATTTAATTCTGCCTTCCCAGTTTTTAAGTCTTTGTTAATGTGTGCATGTTCTGTGGAGGCCTCTAACGTGAAAAACAAACCTGTACGATGAGGGGGTACGCCTACCTCATTCCTCTGGAGACCTCGAAGTGTCTTGATTTTATAATGTTAACTTTGTTTGCTTTTGGACAGGCAGCGAGCAAAAAAACATTTCTAGAGCCATGAACTGAGGCTCGGCACTTTTGAATGTTGCTGTCACATATGACCAATCAATATAGTCAAATGCCTTTTTGGCATCCAGTGACTTCAAAATTGCTTTCTTGCATGGCTTTAGTACATTCTCCACCATGGATTATATTTTTTTCATATTATGTCTGTATTGCCTTTCTACTATAAACCTTTACTGATTTGTTTCTTTCAGAGCTGCTATCAGGAGTCACCAGCAGGTGGCCAAGATACCTATAAGCGGCTTTGCATCTGTGTTCAGAGGAGATAATGAGTGCTGTGAGCCACACTGCATAGGGTAGTTCCGGATTTTGGGATAACCATAAATATGGCTTCAGTCTTTGAGTCTGGAATTATTACTTGTCCCCCAGTGAAATTGAAGATGATTCAAAATAATGAGGCCATCACCCTGTAGACGGCTATATTGAAAAGGCACAGTAACCATTTGGATCCGGGGGCTTTCCCCACTTTCAGCTAACCAGTTCTCCTCCAACCCTCTCCTTCAACCCCCCCCCCCCCCCTCCACCCCACAATGACTCCTTTAATTGTGGTATGTGGGTTGAATACATCACTCTATCCATCAGTATTTTGAGAGTAGGTTGTTCTGGATGTACTCAGTCTCAATATATTTTGGAATTGATCCTTTAGTGCCTTATAGAAATAATTGAACTTGGTTGCAGTGTCATCATTGGTATCAGCTATTCCCCTTCTGTGTTTTGTAACTCCCTGACCATCTCTGTTGTATCCTCATCCCTTAATTGCACAGTTTTTATCCTGACCAGCTTATTGCTGGACATATTTTTGTTTGATTTGATGGAGTGTATTCAGCCTAAGTCCAGCACCTGTTTCCTTGGGGCTACAATTTGTAGCCACTCTCTGGAGGAGAGTGTTTATTTGTTCATGGCTTGCAGGTCATGTATCTAAAATTCTAAGCATGTTGTTTTTCTCCTAGTCGCCAGAGGCAGGCCACTGGTTCCATAAATATCCGCTGGAACCACTTTGAGAGTTTTCCATAGAATGGACATATTCATGCCCTCCACATAGTTTTCTATCATAATGTCTCTTACTACGTCGTTGATATCCTGTCTGAATACAGGATCACTAAGATGATTGACACCAGACTCCATGATACCTTACAAGCTTATAGGTGCGCATGTAAAGTAGGGGAGATTGTGTGATCCGATAAGGCTATGTGTCCTATAAGAATGTCTAGTATATTGCATCATACAGCCCTTGACCCACACCTCTAAATTAGAAAATGATCTAATCCTGCATATGTCTGGGTTTGCAGCATTGAAGAATGTAGTCTGTACCCCTGAGTGAAGGACCTTCCAACTATCTATTAGGCTTGTTGTGTGAAGTCATTTTTCGAATGCCTGTGAAAAAGCTCCTGCTCCATCAAATTGTTGGACTGACTTATCTGTGATTTTGACCATAACAAAATTTGAATCCCTTCACAGGAAACACTTTGCTCTCTACTATGTTCAGTTTTTAATATGTTGGATTTAGGGTAAGTCTTATGGTTTTCATTGGGAGCATAGATGGATTTATGTTGGAAGTGTATGCCCCCCATTCTTCATGTACTACACGTGTTGACATGCCAACTGTGGCTCCCACTATCTTGATCCTGCTGGTCACACTGTGTTCACACAAACTGGCTATTCCTGCCCTTTTGGTTTGGCTTGAGGGTAAGTGGTGCATAGGGAATCAACCATATTTCTTCCTGCCCCATTTCCATTTCAGTAGAGATCTCTTTGGTAGTAGGCATAGGCTGCCCTGCACCTCCGTCTGCTGAGTAATCCACTGCTAAGCGATTGTTCAGCCAAATTAAGTCCTTTACATTTAAATGATTATTTTCTGCTTGGCAAAGGGTCAGTGTTCTAGAGCTGTGAAGCCGCCTTCTGCGATGACCCGGTTTGTAATTTCCTGGTTTAAGATGATGCGCATCTTTTCCCCTTTGGATGTTCCACCCGCTCCAACACAACACAACCCTTCCCCTTAAGGTAAACAACAAGCAAACTTAGTGATCACTCATAAACAGAAGTTGGAACAAAATCAGCCTTTCATTGTAGAAGGTTTGTGTAACTAGCCATAATCCCACTGCCCGCCTCACCAAATCCCCCAAGTAATCGTCCATCCACATTCTCAGTCTCGGAAGCAAAAAGGAGTACCTGTACTATAGTCTTTGGTGATGGGTTTTTAAGAAGCTGCTTCTACCACAGCCGATCCTGCTCCTCATTCAGTCTTGTTTGAACCACTCACTTCTTCACCTGCTGCAGTGTGCCTCATGTGGATTTTTCTATTTCAGCACTCTTGGGGAGTTACTGTCTTTCTGACAGTCTGTCACAGTGATCGCCAGGGTCTCCTCTCCTTGAGATGTTAATGCAGTCTCTTAGGTGTCAATCTGCTAAAGGGAGTATTTTCCACACATTCTCCTGGGAGGAGACTGCATGTTTCACCCTATCCCATGTGAAGAGCCAGAAAGGGTGTCCCCTTTGTTCCTAAATTTCTCTGAGCTTGAAGTCTGTGACCAATTTGAGCTCTCTCCTTTGTAAGTAGCTCTGGCTAGATCTTGGTAGAGCTGCAGCTCTTGCCCCACAAATGAGATCTTGTTTTGGAAAACATCCCTATGCCATATTTTCCTTTTTCTCATTGTAATAGTGGGCTCTGGTCAGAATGTGCTGTTTGTGATGAGGGGATGAACTTTTTCATCTGGTCCATAGATTTTACTCTTGAGTCTAGTCTAATCTATTTGGAAGTGGGGGGGTGATAAATACGTGCAGTGGAAGGTTCCTCCAGTTTGCCTTTGATTATCATGCAGCAAATTACGAGTGAACACCTGGAAATTCTAGCCTTCAGCATTTCGTGGGAGGCTTCCTGCATGTGTTTGTGTGTTTTGTTTTTGTGTTTTTTTTTGTATGTGTAAGAGGCACAGCTTCCATTGTTGCTGATTCTTTGTGACAGGGGTGTGGAATTTATTAAAATATCTACTTGTCCAGTGGACAGGTTGCTTCTCAAATCTACTTGTCCTGTAAAAAGATCTACTTGTCCCTTTGGTGCCATGTAGTGTGGCGACAAATTATGGCAGCAATCTCATTATGTAAGTGCTCTGATAATAGCCTCTCTGATTATGCCAGGGCTACTACCATAGTAGGGCTTGAATACTTGCAGTTTCAATCCCTACTGTAGCAATTTCCTTATTTTGCCACCTTTCTGCAGATCTGCATACTGAGGCTGGAGGAAGCAGTAAGCAATAGTTCTAGGGCTGGAATGCCTTTGAGTCTGCAAACCTACTAACCTGCATGTTTTAAAGATTTTTACCAGCTTCTCTCTAATATTTTCCCATAATAAGAAAGGTTGGACATTTACTCCTGACAATGGCAGAATTAGAACTTCTTCCAGGGTTGGGAAGAAAGTGGCTGGAGGGAAAATGAACTTGCAAATGCTCAATAGATTTTTACATGAGCAAATCTACACATCGTATTTACCCATGCTAAAATACAGTTCACAAATATTTTATAGGGTACGACATATACCATGGGCGCACTTTTGTGACTTTCTTTAAGAATTTGGGGCCACATGTAGGTAGGTTCAGATTTGCGACCTGCAAATTGCGAGTCACAAATCCGAATGTAGGATGGTGTCCCTGACACCATCTGTGATTCGCAAGGGCTTCGCAAATGCCCACCTCATGAATAATCATGAGGTGGGTCGCAATTTGCGACCCCCTCGCGAATGGCGGCCCTCACAGGGATGGTGGCCTGCTGGAGACAGCAGACCACCATGTCTGTGACTGCTTTTCAATAAAGCAGTTTTTTGTAATGCAGCCCGTTTTCCTTAAAGGAAAACGAGATGCATAACAAAAATGAAAAATGAAACGTTTTTGTTTCATTTTTTCAGAGCAGGCAGTGGTCCTCAGGACCACTGCCTGCTCTGAAAAAATTTTTACAGTGACATTCACAATGGGGAAGGGGTCCCATGGGGATCCCTTCCCTTTTGCGAAAGTGTTAGCACCCATTTGAAATGGGTGCAAACTGCGATTGGTTTGCGCCCGCGTTCGCGGTCACAAAACAATCCTACATTGCACTGCGAGTCGCAATTAGGAAGGGAACACCCCTTACTAATTGCGAGTCGCAAACCCGTTTTGCGATTCGGTAACCAGGTTACCGAATCGCAAAACTGGGTTTGTGCATCGCAGTGTGCTTTTTGCATGTCGCAAACAGCGAAAGTCGCTGTTTGCGACATGCAAAAAGCTACCTACATGTGGGTCATGGTCCCTAATTAGGTCTGGTGTTAACAAAGACATTTTGTTTTTATTAAACTTCTATTTCTCTCTCTTTCGGCCGGCTTTACTGTGAGTGATTGCATTCTGCTCTTCCACAAGGAGCATATTGTCACACAAAGTAGTTTTGTTCAGTGTCCGGTACTACAGTGGCAATCAGTGACGTAACTAAACTGGAGGGTGCCCCTTTGTAAAGAACATGGAGGAGCCCCCTCTCCAGACTCACTCAGGGCAGGTGCTGTGCTGTAGGGGCCCCCTGGAGGGCGGCTGCGGGGCCTTTGTTATGCCGCTGGTGTGCTTTTAGAGAGTTCAAAAACTTTTTTGGGGGGGGGGGTTTGCCAGTGTTTGTTACAATGTTGAGGGCCTGGTAGCTCCCACAACAATAAAGTGTTACAAAAGCCATGTCAAAACAAGACACGCATTGATGAAACTAAAAAACTTATAAAAATATGTCAGATCAGTTGGCTTTGTCAGTGTTTGTTTATTTTCATGCTTCCCATAATCGTGTTGAAAATGGTTACACTGATTTTCCATTAGAAATATTTTTGGGAAATACTAGCATGCATCAACACATTTTACTAAATGACACTTCATTTGCATATAATCAGAGAGCATTCTGGGAGCATTATACTTAGCCTCATAGCCTAAACTTTTCAAACATGTACATACACGTTTTTTTTTTTTGGGTACTGGAACCAACGTCAGTAGTGAAGTGTGACCTTAAAACATTTATTTACAGCACTCACCCTAATAATGAAGGCTTTCAAATAATGAACCATAAATACAAGTTCGAACAGCATTATCTTTTGGAAACACATGACCTCAACTGCAGAGAGTTCCACTCTCTGTAATCGGGCAGCCAAAGGGTTTGTGCTGCAGGGGGTTGGGCCTACTTGTCCCAAGGACAAAGTAAACATAAAAACTTGTTGCCCTTGACCCCAAACAAGATGTCCTGGGCGTCGGGCGATAGGAATTCCACATCCCTGTTGTGATGACCCTAGTTTGTTGGTTTAGCAGCTCCATCTAGACTATTCCCCCCCCCCCCCACCCCACCACCATTCTAAAAACTGGAGAATTGTGTACAATGTGTTTCTAGTCTGTTGCTTACACTCTGCTGAATAATCCAGCCACCTGAGTGGGGAATAGCTTTGATCATCCATCCAGCAGGAGGCAATAGGTCTTGGCTTCAGGCTTTTCACAGTTCCATAACTGTTTCTGAAGCTCTTTGTTTCAAATCCACTGTCTCCACCCCACCCCCAGGTGCCAGCCTCTCTTTTACTGTCAATCTCAGTGTGACAGGCAGTATGTGCAGTTCACCCCCTGCCTTGTCTTTGTATGCTGTGTTTCTGTTCCTTGAGGACATGCCATATTTAATGTCTTCTCGGAAAGCTGTAGACGGCATGGTGTATTCCACACCAGGATTTGTCTGGCCTGGCCATGCCAGTGCTAGCCAATGAGGCCTCGCCCAGTTCACCACTGCTCCTGGCTGTCAGTGCTGGGTCTTTGGCGCTTTCGCTTCCATTCACCACGTCTGTACTTTTGTATTCAGGGCTCTCTGGCCAGTGCACTACTGACCAAGTCAGTCTCATTTATATTACTGCTCCCTTCATAGTTTTTTCCACACTTTTCTCTCTCCCTTTGTGTCAAAATGTTGGACGGTGCTCTTAACCCCACATCTACGCTCTGTAATTCGCCACGAGACCAGTCACCCCTCTTTCTAGTCAATACAACTTCCCCTGGCTGTCTTGTGCCCTGCTATGTTTGTAACTTTTGCTGATGGCCACTTTAGTCACTGATTTACTAAGATGGTAGGATGAAGTTATTTACGTTCACTTAGTCCTAATTCTTCCGCTAGCCCATGAATTAAGTGTGTACTGCTTCACTCAGTTTTAGGATTCAACTGTGAATGTGTAGGTTGGTTAACTATTCTACGTTCTATAGACTAAAGTTACTCTCTTAGTGGGTGTCAAATTAATAAACATTACACATTCCAGGAAACCAGATATCATTTAGGTTCACACCTATGGAGTAAACACTTCATTAATTTTGCCCAGGCAACAAACTAGCCTGTTTAAACAATTTGAGAGGGATATGAATAAGACTGATGGTGTGTTATTTTCAGTAAGTGGCCAGCCAATAGAAAAGTTGATTCCAGTTTTCAAAGTAATTTTTTCCCAAAAGGATACATTTTGCCTAGACTATTGATACATTGGTCTGAGTTAAACCAAGTTAAACAATGCAAATCGTTTCTTCAGTTATATACCTGTCAAGGTGAAGATTTATTTTTATGGATTTCCTGAAGCAAACATGCAAATGAAAATGCTTCTAGCTGCTAATTCATAAAAACGAGACAATCAACTACAAAATAGGACTAACTTGTAACAACCAGGTTTTTTTTAATGGGTGGTTCAATTGTCTTACAGAGTGCAGAACAATGCAAATTCTACACTCAAGCTGCTAAACTCTGAGTGTATGATCTCCTCTCAGTTTGTTTCTCTATACAGAAACCTTCAGGTTTTCAGACGCAGAATAAATGTGTCAATTGGTTACTGAGTGTTTGCACTACCTGGGCAAGACCGGTGAAACCAATCATTCAATGATTCTGGATTAACACTAGCAAAAGATACTGCTGATTGTCAGTGCTGGCATTCACTTGGGTCACTTCCTCTTGAAGAAGCCAAAGATAGAGGCTTTCACAGTTGACTATCATGACCACGATAATGGCACCTGCAAAAAGACTAAGTTAATAAAGAAGGTAGAAGTCTGGAGACTAAATGGCAAGACATAGTCATGCTGGGGTTCTAAAAAGAAGTTATCAGTCTGTACATACCACCGAGATGATCAACACTGCCTTGTTCATGACAGACTGTGCATTGTCCTTGTGGCGCACACACACACACACACACACACACACACACACACACACACACACACACACACACACACACACACATATATAGTGAGTCGAAGAAGTCTTTTGAGAGTCACAGGATCGAGTGACTCCTCCTCTCGGTTCCATTGTGCATGGGCATAGACTCCATTGTCGGATTGTTTTCTTTCCGCTGTCTGGTTCGGACGTGTTTCCTCTCGCTCTGAGATTTCCATTCGGAAAACCTTAGACAACCTTCTTATTCGTCGGTATTGTTTTGATTGCGTGTTCCATCTAGCATCGAACCGTTAGTACAGTTGGAACCTTCTTTTTCGCCCTTCAGGGCGCGTGCGCCCAGCTCTGGCGTACCGCTTGAAAAAAGCCTGGTGGGTCGGACTCCATTCCAATTCTTCCCTCGATGCCACGTGAAGTATCCCCATACAGACCAGCACTTGGTTTATAATTTGTGCCCTTCTCCGGACCATCGCGAGGAAAATTGTGAGGCTTGTCGATCATTTTGTTCAAAGCAGAAATCGCAGAGCTAGAAGATTTGAAATGGCGTCGAAAACCAGTGAAAATCTCGACGTTGCTGAAGAGCAGGCTCAGACAGCAGTTTCTATCTGAGACACAGACTCCGAACAGGAATCGGAGGACGACAGACCCATGACAGCTGGGTAGTATGGGAGTACGTCTGCCCCTACACTGCACAAAAGACATTTAAAGGCTTGGGGTACTCCACTGCCAGAAGGCCATGGTTTGGCCTGAAAAAAGACTGTCGGCGACCTTCCTTCGGGGTCGGCGGCGAAAAAGGCCACTGTCTGGCTACTTTGGAGTCTAGTAAATCTGTCAAAGGCTCAGTATCGGACTCCAGTAAAAAAGGCCATTCTTTGGAGTTGAAAATTCAGCAGTCTGCTTCGGAGCAGAGACCTTACACCACCTTTTTGGGACCGAAAAAACAAACTTTGGAGCCAAAAAAATCCCCATATTCAGAGAAACAAAGACTGTCAAAATAATTAAGAGAAACCGATAAAACCTCTGAGGAAGAGCCCGACGTTGAGCCCATTTTACAAATCATGGATGAGAGACAATCCAGAATACACTTCCATAAAGAGACAGGAAGAATTGTCACTACACCTCCTTTAAAAACAAAAAGAAAGGTGGCTTTCCAAGAGGAACTGGACTCTGTACAGCTACCAGCAAAGGTGCAAAAATAAAAGGAGAAGCCAATACCTCTTCATACTTCTCATTCTCCACAATTATCTGTCTCGCCTCACACCAGCCCACCACCAATGCCTTCTCCAACACATTCATATATTCACAGGGAGATACTGCAGACCCATGGGATCTTTATGACCCTGATCCCATCCCAGATAATGACCCAGATACTTAACCATCAAAACCATCTCCACCAGAAGATACCACTGCATACAACCAGGTCAGATCCAGGGCAGCAGCTTTTCATGGGGGTAACCATACATTCAGAGCCATTGGAAGGAGATTTCTTATTGAATACACAATCTTCCTCAAATTCCAAGTACCAGTGCCTTCCAATGTTACCAGGCATGGTAAAACATGCAGAACAAATTTTTAGCGAGCACACCTAGAATCGATAAAAAGCATAAGCCTGCACCCTCTGACCCAGATTACATTACTCATCAGGTCCCTCCAGATTCAGTCGTAGTCAGTGCAGTAAGAAAGAGGACAAATAGCCAGTCTTCGGAAGATGCACCTCCTCATGATAAGGAGAGCAGAAAATTTGACGCAGCAGGAAAAAGAGTTGCTACCCAGGCAGCAAATCAGTGGAGAATTGCACATTTTCAAGCATTTCTAGCCTGCTATGATAGGACCCATTGGGATGAAATGCAGGATATTATACAGCATCTCCCAAAAGAGCACCAGAAGAGGGCACAGCAAGTAGTAGAAGAGGGGCAAGTGATTAAATCAAATAAGATCTGCCTTTTATGCTGCTGATAACAGCTGCAAGAAGCGTAAACACTGGCATCACAATCAGAAGACATGCATGGCTGCAGCAGTTCTACTCTCTTTGGCAAAATATCACCACAGACAACTGCGTATTATCAATTATCCGCAATGGCTATTGCCTAGAATTGATAACCACCACTCCAAACATTCCACCAAGATAGCACAAGTTGTACCCCGAACATACAGTTCTGTTACAACAGGTACAATCTCTACTGTTCAAACAAGCAATAGAATTAGTTCCACAATCTCAACAAGAAACAGGAGTATACTCACTATACTTCCTAATTCCTCCCCCCCCGCCCCCCCAAAAAAAAATGGCACCCTGAGGCCCCTCAATCTATACATCTTGTCAGAGCATTTTCACATGGTAACTCTGCAAGATGTTATTCCACTACTGCAAAAACAAGATTTTATGACTGCTCTAGACCTCAAGGATGCATATTTCCACATACCCTTCCACCCAGCTCACAGAAAATACCTCAGGTTTGCCATAACAAGAAAACACTACTATTTGCAAAGTGTTGCCATTTGGCATACAACAGCTCCAAGGGTGTTCACAAAGTGTCTAGCAGTAGTAGTGGCATACTTAAGACGACAACCCATCAATGTATTTCCATATCCAGACGACTGGCTAATAGAATCAAGCAATCTTACACAATGCCAAAAACATACTCGTTATGTGATAGAAACTCTGCACACACTAGGGTTTTCTACAAACTACCAAAAGTCACACCTTCAACCAGCACAAGTACAACCATATCTAGGTGCTATCATAAATACTCCGCTAGCTCTAGCGTATCCAAATATGCAAAGGATGCAAGCTTTCCAAATGTAATACCCCTCATACAGCCAAATCAAAAATACACTAAGATTTATCATGAAGATTCTATAAATGATGGCATCTTGCATAGCAATAGTCCCACATGCAGGATTAAACATGAGGCCCTTACAACAGTGCCTTGCACAACAATGGTCACAAGCACACGGCCAACTTCAAGATCTAGTGTTGATGGACCACCAAACACATATGTCCTTTCCATGGTGGAATCGCAGCAATTTAATAAAGGGGCGGTTGTTTCAAGACCCTGTGCCTCAGACCATCATTACAACAGATGCATCAATGATCTGTTGGGGAGCTCACCTAAACAATCAAACCATTCAAGGTCAATGGGACGTCAAACAGAAACAGCTACACATAAACCACTTAGAATTATTAGCTGTGTTCCTTGCCCTAAAAGCATTTCAACTTCTTCTCAAACAGAAGAATGTTCTCATAAAAACAGACAACATGACAACCGTGTATTATCTCAACAAACAGGAAGGGACACATTCATCTCAGCTGTCCCTTAAAGCCCAAACAATTTGGAAATGGGCAATTCACAATCAAATTAATCTACTAGCACAATATATTCCAGGAATAGACAATCATTTGGCAGATTCCCTCAGCAGAAATCACCAACAAACACACAAATGGGATATTCCCTCCCCAGTCCTTCAAAGGTACTTTCAAAGGTGGGGAACACCAGATATATATTTGCAACAAGCGAAAACACAAAATACCAGAACTTTGCATCCAGACTCCCCTATCCAAGGGCAATGCTCTATGGATCAGTTGGTCAGGGATATTTGCCTATACCTTACCCCCCCCCCCCCCCCCCCCCCCCAACGGTGGCTCCCACTATCTTGATTCTGCTGGTCACACTGTGTGCACACAAAATGGCTATTCCTACCCTTTTGGTTTGGCTTGAGAGTAAGTATTGCATTTGTCGCTTTACCCATACCCCCCCCCCCCTCTTCCATTTCTAGCCAACAAATTATTTCAAACGTCACTCAACATGATACTCATAGCACCAACATGGGCACGCAAGCCTTGGTACACAACACTATTAGACCTATCTGTGGCACCTCACTCCAAACTCCTAAACAGACCAGATTTGTTAACGCAAAACAAAGGCATCCAAACCCCAATGCTCTCAATCTAGCCATTTGGCTCCTGAAATCATAGAATTTAGTTATTTAAATCTTCCCGCAGAATGTATCGAAGTAATTAAACAAGCACGAAGACCTACTACTAGATAGTGCTACGTGAACACGTGGAAAAGATTTGTCTACTACTGTCAATCTAAAACCATAGACCCACTTACAGCATCTATACAAGATATTGTATGCTATTTAATTCATTTACAGAAATCAAATTTGGCTTTTTCATCCACTAAAAACACACCTTACTGCAGTATCTGCATACTTACAAACTATTCAACATACTTCTCTTTTCAGAGTTCCTGTTATCAAAGCATTCATGGAAGGATTAAAACACATCATTCCACCCAGAACACCACCTGTTCCATCATGGAATTTAAATATTGTACTTACCAGACTCATGGGACCACCTTATGAACCCATGCACTCTTTGCCAAATTCAATTTTTAACATGCAAGTTCGCCTTCCTTGTGGCTATTACTTCTAACATAAGGTTGTACTAAGAACAAATCCAACATTTTTACCAAAAGTAGTATCTCCTTTTCACATCAATCAAACAGTGGAATTGCCAGTCTTCTTTCCACAGCCAGATTATGTGGCAGAAAGAGCTCTTCATACCTTAGATCTCATAAGAGCTCTTATGTACTACATAGACAGAACTAAAGATTTTAGGGAAAAAAAGCAACTTTTTGTTGCTTTCCAGCAACCACATACAGGCAATCCTATATCAAAACAAGGTTTAGCAAGATGGATTCTTAGATGTATGCAAACATGTTATATCAAAGCAAAGAGACAACTTTTAATAATTCCTAAAGCACATTCTACAAGAAACAAAGGTGCAACAATGGCTTTTTTAGGAAACCTACCAATGGGTGATATCTGCAAAGCAGCTACATGATAAACCCCTCATACATTTACAAAACTCTACTGTGTTGTGTTCTCAACAGCAACAAGCCACTGTAGGCCAAGCTGTCTTAAGGACTTTATTCCAAACAACTTCAACTCCTACAGGGTAGCCACGACTTTTGGGAGGACTAACTGCTTTGTAGCATAGCATGTGTATCTGCAGCTACACATGTAATTGAACTGAAAATGTCACTTACCCAGTGTACATCTGTTCGTGGCACGTAGTGCTGCAGATTCACATGCACCCTCCTCCTCCCCGGAAGCCTGTAATCGTTTACGTTTTTAACATTTGTACATATGTATATGATCCTGTGACTCTCAAAAGACTTCTTCGAAGAAAAACAACTTATAAGCCCAACACTAGATGTCAGAAGGGATATGCACAGCATGTGAACCTTTGCCTAAACACAGCCCAACTAGTTGCAAAAATACTGGCCTCTGTATTTCCACGGCTTCAGGTGGTCAGTTGCTAACCTTACCTGATCATTGGCAGGTGAAGGCTTCCTTCACCACCTTGCTTTTAATCTGTATGTCTTTCTGGATCCCTTGGTTTATGATTATCTTCCCAAACCCCACTGATTGCATCAAGAAGTGGCTGAACCAGAGTTCTGCGAAAGCCTTTTCTTTGCCAGAATGAGTGTCATCTGCCAGAGAGTATAGACTTCTTCCTGAAGTGTAGGGCTAGGGCAGATAGTTCCAGAGGCTTCTTTGACACTGTGTCTCCTACATTAGAATGGTCTCCTTACTAAACTATGTAAGTGATCTCTGCAGTTTAGTGTACAAGAACATTGAAATCGGTGTGGAGGTAGCCAGTTCAAACCTGTCCGGGTCAAGACATCCACAGTGATGCATCTCATAGTTATTGTTTTCATTATGGCTCCTATGACTACAATTGTTTGTCGCCACAGGGTTGGACAAGTATCTGTAATAAAAGAGGGTAAAAAATGGCAATCTGCTAACAGTTCCGTAAATAATGTATTCAGTACATACATCTACATAAACCTATTGGCGATTTAGAGTTTTCATTTTGTCCTTCAAGATCTTCCTTCCACTGGTAATGTCCAAAGTGTTGATGGCACATATGCCCTGAAATTCATTAGAAATGTCTCCAAATCTTTCTTCTCTGTGCACTCACACTTATGGCTGAAGAGGCATTGCACAATATTGTTTAGCAGACGTTTTATCAGCACAGAACCTTGGACCTGTGTTTTTGTGACCAGCCTTTTGTCACTTACAGAGGTATGGGTTAATAATCTCCAGGTATTGCCACAGGAGCTTGTTTACATTAAATGTTCATCACATTCCACCAGAGCATGGATTCGTTAGTGGCATTCTCCAGCAAGCTTTTGTTGAGGGGGAAAGAAAGTCCCTACTGTGGCCACTGCGAAAGCACTCTGCAGGCACTATGATCTTGCAACATAAATATTCTCTGTATTTATGTGCTATTCACTATTCTGACAATTAGTGATTGTGTTCAGGAAGTCCTCTCCCACCCCACTACAACCTGCCCCAGTAGTGGGTCTATCTCTCCCATATGGCACCAGACACACTCCCAAAGCCCTTCTGTGTGGTTTCCATCCCCAATGTCTTTTCTTTGTGTTTGAATACAGAATCACAGTTGACAGCTGTAGGCCAGGAGCGCTGAATTTTTCAAGGAAAGTGCCGAAAAGGCACCAAAAGAACACAATCTCTGTTGACGAAGAACTACAAAGGGTTAAACACAGAATATCTTGGATGAAAATACACTTTTTAAATGTTTCCCATCACTCCATGTGGATGGCTCCAAGATCTTTGCTTCATTCTACAGTTTGAACCCTAAAGGTCCTCGTTCTAAATGTTTCTCAGGCATCCATTTTAGAGGTGTGTTCACTAACTCCGTGTCAACCTCTATAATACTGTATTATCCTTTCCTACCCTTACAGTGCAAGCTTAACTTCCTCCTACCTTTGTTTGCTTCCCCATTGCCTTTTTCCTCCTGCTGTTCTCTCTACTTGCTGCTTATTTTTGTTCCTATACTTGTCCTGCCCTTTTCTAACTTTCTAAGCTGCTTTAACTGCACTTGTTACCCCTCTCTTCTCTCCCATATGTAGTGTTTCTCTTCTCTCTAGTCCTAGCTGTGTATTCTTGTTCTTGATTCATGCCACTTCAGTCTGTCCTTAATTCATCATTCTCTACACTTTTGGGGTGCCCTTGTTGGCCATTATGTCCATTCCTATGCTTCTCGTCTGTTTGCCTTTCCACTCTTAACTCTTGTTTAGCTTGTATTTCCAAACTCTCTTCACTGGCTCTCACCTTCCTGTCGTTCCTTTTGGGTGTTGGTCAGTTGCTGAGATTAATTCATGACCACTGTTTTCTGTGGTAGAATCTTTAAAATGTCAGTAAATAAGTCCCAGATGAATTACTTCTGGCATATTTGTTTTTTAACATATATTTATTTGGTTTAAAAAAGGTTTATACCAAGTACATGGCATATCACCACAAATATGACAGTGAGGTTTTACCAAGTAGAGTTGCTTGCAGCAAGGACAAATAACAGAAACAATATTTTGCAGATACATCATCAGACAAGTGTGTCTGCTTGGTGCTGACCAGGTCCGTCTTTTAGTTCGGACGAAGGGTAAGAACATAGAAACAATCATGAGGACTGGGCAGCTATGTTTGATCATGAATAGTAGATCACACATCAAATTCCTGTGGGTCTGGATGCGAGACCAAACTCATTTCAATATCACTGTACATAAAAGCAATACATTTATACTCCAGGCACTTATAAATAAATCGACTTAGGCACTAACTAAAGGATCACTCCAGGGGCACAGTGGGTTGGGGGTTATCACCTAGTGGTGTAAGTATAAGTCACCATAGCATAGTGTCCTACCAGAAGCAAGTAGGTGATGCCAGAGGTGTGCGTTCCATGAGATAAGACATAGAGAGTAGTACAATAACTCCTCCAGTTATTGCCAAGTATCAAGTGAGCTGAGGCTTGTTAATTTAATGAAGCCAACTCAGGGACAGAGTGTCGTCGGTACAAGCTGCCTGTAAGAACAGCATCAAGATCTCCATTTCATACATAAAGGGCGCTTCTAAAGGCCTCTTGCTTCTTTGGCCCTCAGGAAGTACTCTCCCTGCTTTCTCTCATGCAATTAGTGATTTCTGCCATACTGCTAGTACAGGAGGGAGAAGAGTCCTCCAGCAGTGACACTACACGCTTAGCAAAAGTAGCACTAATTCGAGAAACGGAGCTACAGTCTTATTTGCGTGCGACACTCTCCCAAAGCATATGCCTCCCAACTAGGTGCAGCAGACATCTCCACTGTGAGCGCTAGTTGGGCAGTTGTCTCATACTAATATTATGACAGTGTGGGGCAAGGCCATGCCATCTGACACAAATCAGTGCCAAGGTGGGAGCAACAGGGGCAAGCGGACGAGTCTGGAGAAAAAAAATCATTTGTCTTAACTGGAGGCAGGTAAGCCCTGTGAAAAACAAAATACTGAGTGACTTTAAACTTTGCATTACGAGAAACTGTAGTAGGGTAGGCTGATATTCTTTTGCCACTCTTTGTCAGAAATAGTCTGATCAAGTTCTGTCTCCCATTTGTTGCGGAGGCGAGTGAGCAGAGCCTGCATGTGTTCCCAATAGCCTTTGCGAGCCATATTACCAATCGCTGTCCATTACCCAAGACATGAAGGTACAGCATGAGATGTGGTTGGATGCTGCAGCATGCCAGCAGGAACTCCCGATATGAGACGATGCATGATATGTCAAGAACTGTTCTCTATGAATGTAATGTTGGTCTACTAGCACATCAGAAGGTATTAGACCGATGTACTGATACCGGTCACTTAAACTGGTGAATCCTGCTTTGTTCCAGAGTTGCAACCTCCGTCAGGCTATAAAGCCTTCATCTTGAGGAGAGCCTAAAAGGGCAATGGCAGGAGTGTACGGGTTGATGCTGTCATTTGTATGCTTTGTCTAAAGTAGTAGCAATCTGAAGGAGGCACAGATGTGGAGGGGCCCTCAGTGTGCACTGGGTGAAAGATCTGTGGAAGAATGTTGCAGGCGGGTCAGAGTGTAAGCAGTATCTTCAAGATGGTGTTCTGCAACCCACTGGTTAAGCTATTGCATCCATGCCACTACGTAGTAATGCCCAAAATTGGAACTCCCAGTCTGTCTGCTTTCTCCTGGCGTATGTTAAAAGCATAGACTGTTGAGAAGGTGAGTCTGTGAAAGTTCATCACCATTATCCTTTATGGTATGACCATAAGAACTGACCGTAAGAATGTCATAGTATGCTGGTTAGCCTTTACTCACTTTGTAACCTTCCAGAGAAGTATTGTTGTAGAAATTATTTTGATAGCAGCCCCCTCCACTCTTTACCAAGAAATTGGGTTTATTGTAGTAGATAACTGTGTCCCCCTGACTCTTAGCAGTGCTTTAGGATCGGAGTTTGTTTTGCTTGAGTATTCAGATCCCTTACATTCTGTGAAATTACTTTCAGTCCGGGGCCCTTACCTTCAAGAGTGTATGCGTTGACCATGCCAGTTGACTGCTACTACTTGAAACCCTAATCATCTCCATTTCTCCACCATTCACAAGGCTGTGGCACTACCTTTCCCTATTCTCACTTCTTCCCAACCATAAAATCAAATATTACAAGTAAGCAAAATACATTTCTATTCCCTCTGACTACCACTTGAGGCCTTTTTGCAACCTCATTACTGAAATTTGATTTCCAACCGATGGAACACTTTCTTCGCTCTCTAGAGGAAGGGTCTTCAAACTTTTGAGGGGGGGAGGGATGGGAGGTGTAGTGATCCGGGGGTTGGAGGGTGTGCCAGTCTCTGGCCAAAAGAAACACTATGCAGAAAAGGTAACAGATCTTAACTGCAATGTTTAAATATGTTTAGACATGTTTAAACATTGCCAGCTTAATAGAATAATTGGGGGGGGGTGGGTTTCTTTTCCAACTGAGGGGAGGCATTAAAAAGTTTGAAAACCTCTGCTCTAGAGGGTTGATCCACTCTGTACCCAGGCGCATCTCACCCAGCCTCAGAGCACATAGCTCCCCCATTCCCATTTCCAAATCTGTTGCCCATTAAATCACATGAATTGGAACATAGCTGTGTTAGTCTGCCTCCTCTGTTCCATTGTCGCAGGGTCCATCCATGTGTTCGCTGATATATTTCAGGTGCTGCACAAAATATTCCTTAGTTTCCACAGTCTCATTGCTGGTCGATTGTCTGTAGCTGTACCTTGTGCCGTCAGGTAATGGCATCTTTCACCTGGAGTTTGCTGTTTATCAGCTTCTTGTTTCCAAAAAAGGTGTACGTTTGGGGATGTGGCTGTACAAACTCTTAAGGGCTTCATCCTTGTGTTTGATTACACCCGTTGTGAAATGGTATGGAATCTTAACATCGATTTAAGTAATACTGGATTAAGTTACATGTGTTGACCCCTTCAGCATCCTCTTACTATTTTATTGTTGTGCTCATATCGATTTTTTTAAAGAACTTCTGATTGCTTTCAAGTTCTGATTTTCCAAGTATGGGCTGATATCTGCACTTGTTTTTGATGTTTCATCAGCTGTACATTCTGGATTATCCACTCCTCTTTCGTGCTCTGCAACTTAATTTTAGAGTTCTTGCATGCATGTCTTAAAATTCTAGGAACTAGAGTCAGCCACTAGTTTAATGTTTTAGGATGTTGTCCTTTTACTCCTGTGTGATCTGGGGTCTTGGGTTACTGTGCTGGCTTCCGTCTGGTGAGCTTTGTGATGTCTCTTCCTCTATCATTGGCACTTTTCTTTGTTGATGATTGAATCCACAGCTGTTTTTCAGAGGCTTTTTTTGTTGCTTTTGCGTCCTCCAATTACTTTCACACTCGAAAATACTCCTTAACTAATACTCTAGGACATTGCCTCCTCTTTTTGGTTGAGCATGCAAGCGCTCTGACGTGTTGAAGCACTTTCTCGGTGGGCTTTTAACTATGCTCACCACTATCACTCGTTCATGGGCTTGCTTTACAAAAATCCTTTATCATTGGTAAATGCTTTACGTTTGTTCCTCTTTGGGGCAGTTTTGTTACCGCCTTTGCCATCGAGCCTGTCACATGGATAATAGCACGTTTGCCGAAACATTTGACTGAGCAAACTTTTTTTTAACATTTTGTGTGTCTCCTTTGCGCTCTTGCTCATGGTGGCCATGGCGCTTTGAATCTGCTTGCTTATGTCAACTGTTTTACTTTTCATTTTCAATTTATGAGGCAAGAAAAGTCCAGTTAGGAATTTACAATGCTAATAGCTCTAACTCGAGTAACCAAGAGACCCATTACATTGCAAATGGTTTTTGTAATATTGTAGGGTGCCTCCTGCCTACCTCTATTTCTTTGTGCCCTGGTCATTTCAATCCCAACATTCACCATCACAACTGCCAACCCTCCACCTTGCCAAAGCACCACCTTTTTGGAGTCTTGATGGATTACTGCAGTTTAGGAGAGTCTCCTTCCAGGCACCCTCGGGTTCACTCCAGTGTTTGCTTTTTTCTTACAAGATGTTACTGTGTCTATTCTGTGCTCACTAGCCTCAGCCTGTTCCCTGTCAAACACAGGTCATCTATCATGTACTTACCTGCTACGGTTTCCGAATGTCCTTCAATGTACACAGATCCCATTGCTTTTGCTTCTGTTAGTTGTTGTGCTTCCCAGCTGCTAGCACACGGCCATTGTGCCTCCTGACTCCCATTGGGCGGTGTGAGAGGCACCAGAATGTGCTTAAGTCTGCTGATGAGCCTGCCTCTAGTGTTAACCTCTGCAGTGGGGTCATTCCATTCCTGGTTCTCTCGTACCACAGCTGCCTCTACTTAAGACCGAGTCAGCTCTTCTCTTTGGTGTGGCGATGGCACACCTAATCCCCCACCCCCTGGCCTCCATTGTGGGCTTTCAAACTTCTGTTCTGGCCTCTAAGATCCTACCTGTTCCCCAATTAGCCTTTAGCTGTGTGCTATCCCACTGTGTGGACTAATCTCTGTGGACATCCACACTCTGAGAACCCACGGCCCGTCTGTTTCCCAAGGACCTCCTTAAGGGATTGGGCAGCTGGATTCTAGTCACCTCGTTTATGTGGCACCGTGCTCCTGCCCCTGGGTGATGTGCACGCTTTCTGCGCTGGTCGGTGGGAGTGACTCCAAGTTCCTTTTGAGTCTGTCAAGATGAAACCTGCTAGGTCAAAGTTTTGTGTCTTTTCTCTGAGCAGCAACAGTGCACCTGCAGACAACGTTTTTAGTTGCACTTTCTCCAGTTCCATTATTTTCTCTTGTTTGTGGAACTTGAGGATCACTTTGGCCTGCTACTTGTTGCTTTAGAGGCCAGGGAGGATCTCCATGGTTCATCTCACACCATGTCCCACTCATCGGATGAGAGGTTAGTTCCCTATTGTATTAGCCATTGAATCAGCCTGATTTGTTAAGCACTCTTTTACTCATGTGAAAGATCTGTAAATCAGCCGACTAGTCAATTAAACACATAATCTACCTATGGCCATCTCTACTTGGTGCCGCAGAAACACTTAGTGTCGATGTTTAATGCAGAAAGCATAAGAACAAGATCAGAGTCTACTATTGTACTTCAAAGGTGCCACCGTAAAATCGGTGGGAAACCCTTTAAATGTTTTAAGGCAGGCCTCCAAGTTCCCGGAGGGTAACTCTTAACCTTGTATTTATTTTGATGAGTGTTTGTTTTTAATGTGCATTTTTAATATTTTAAGGTCTTTTTAGTAATGACTACGTTTAACATTTATTTACGTAAATAAATGATTGTATGTAGTTTTGTTTAACCCCTTCGCTGCCAGGCCTTTTCCCCCTCCTGTGCCAGGCCTTTTTTTGCCTATTTGGGGCAGTTCGCGCTTAGGCCCTCATACCTTTTTGTCCACATAAGCTAACCAAGCCAAATTTGCGTCCTTTTTTTCCAACATCCTATGGATTCTAGAGGTACCCAGACTTTGTGGGTTCACCTGAAGGAGGCCAAGAAATTAGCCAAAATACAGTGAAAATTTCGTTTTTTAAAAAAAAAATTGTAAAAAGTGGCTGCAGAAGAAGGCTTGTGGTTTTTCCCCTGAAAATGGCATCAACAAAGGGTTTGCGGTGCTAAACTCAACAGCTTCCCAGCTTTCAGGAACAGGCAGACTTGAATCAGAAAACCCAATTTTTCATCACAATTTTGGCATTTTACTGGGACATACCCCATTTTTGCAATTTTTTGTGCTTTCAGCCTCCTTCCAGTCAGTGACAGAAATGGGCATGAAACCAATGCTGGATCCAGAAACCTAAACATTTCTGAAAAGTAGACAAAATTCTGAATTCAGCAAGGGGTCATTTGTGTAGATCCTACAAGGGTTTCCTACAGAAAATAACAACTGAAAAAGAAAAATATTGAAATTGAGGTGAAAAAAACATCAATTTTTCTCTATGTTTTACTCTAACTTTTCCCTGCAATGTCAGATTATCGAAAGCAATATACCGTTACGTCTGCTGGACTCCTCTGGTTGCGGGGATATATAGGGCTTGTAGGTTCATCAAGAACCCGAGGAACCCAGAGCCAATAAATGAGCTGCACCCTGCAGTGCGTTTTCATTCTATACCGGGTATACAGCAATTCATTTGCTGAAATATAAAGAGTAAAAAATTGCTATCAAGAAAACCTTTGTATTTCCAAAAAGGGCACAAGATAAGGTGTTGAGGAGCATTGGTTATTTGCACATCTCTGAATTCTGGGGTGACCATACTAGCATGTGAATTACGGGGCATTTCTCAAATAGATGTCTTTTTTACACACTCCTATATTTGGAAGAAAAAAATGTAGAGAAAGACAAGGGGCAATAACACTTGTTTTGCTAATCTATGTTCCCCCAAGTCTCCCGATAAAAATTATACCTCACTTGTGTGGGTAGGCCTAGCGCCCGTGACAGAAACGCCCCAAAACGCAACGTGGACACATCCCATTTTTTTGAAAGAAAACAGAGGTGTTTTTTTGCAAAGTGCCTACCTGTAGATTTTGGCCTCTAGCTCAGCCGGCACCTAGTGAAACCTACAAAACCTGTGCATTTCTGAAAACTAGAGCCCTAGGGGAATCCAAGATGGGGTGACTTGTGGGGCTCGGACCAGGTTCTGTTACCCAGAATCCTTTGCAAACCTCAAAATTTGGCTAAAAAAAACACATGTTCCACACATTTCTGTGGCAGAAAGTTCTGGAATCTGAGAGGAGCCACAAATTTCCTTCCACCCAGCGATCCCCCAAGTCTCCCGATAAAAATGGTACCTCACTTGTGTGGGTAGGACTAGCGCCCACGAAAGGCAATGGCCCAAAACACAACGTGGACACATCACATTTTTTCATAGAAAACAGTGCCTACCTGTGGATTTTGGCCTGTAGCTCAGCCGGCACCTGGGGAAACCTAGCAAACCAGCACATTTTTGAAAACTAGAAACCCAGGGGAATTCAAGATGGGGTGACTTGCGGGGCTCTGACCAGGTTATGTTACCCAGAATCCTTTGCAAACATCAAAATTTGGCCAAAAAAACACTTTTTCCTCTCATTTCGGAGACAGAAAGTTCTGGAATCTGAGAGGAGCCACAAATTTCCTTCCACCCAGCGTTCCCCTAAGTCTCTCGATAAAAATGGTACCTCACTTCTGTGGGTAGGCCTAGCGCCCACGAAAGGAAATGGCCCAAAACACAACGTGGACACAACATATTTTTTCACAGAAAACAGAGGTGTTTTTTGCAAAGTGCCTACCTTTGGCCTCCAGCTCGGCTGGCCCCGGGGGGGGGGGGGGGGGAGAAGTGCCGGGGGGGGGAGTGCCGGTGGACATAACCAGTACGTCCCCAGCACAGAAAGGGTTAAACAATAAAGCCTTCTACTACTCACATTATAATAAATATTTGGAGTGTCACAGAAGTTCTTTCATGAGTGGCCAACAGAGGTCGAACAGAGTTTGTTCTGCATTGAGTGTGTTGAGCTCTCAGAGTTCATTAGCTTATTTAGAACGCATGAGCTCTTTTATAAGCACTTCTGGTATTTGCAAGTAAACCGTACTGCTGGAACATAGATCATTTTGCTTAGGTCACACACTCTGGTAAATGTGGGAAGTAGTGGCTTGAGCTGGTATAGCACTCAGACGTTCAAAAGATTGAGAGAAATTAGGCCCCGATTTTAATCTTGTGAGTACACGTTTTAATTAGTCTATGTAGTAAACACCCGGCATAATAAAATTACCCCCCTTCCAAAAAAAACCTCAGACCGTTTTTCAGTGTCTGTTTTATCATGTTTTACAATCCATTGTAACTCTTTATTCTTTGTGTGTTAATATTCTAAATTGATTATTGGCGTACTCTCATTTGGCCTATGGATAGCATTGATGGGCTGCAAGCGAGTTAAAATCTAGTGGTGTATTCGTGGCTAAAGGTCCATTAAAGCAGGACCTAATGGTAGAAGGAGATGGACTAGATGTGTGATATGAAAGTATATGTAGGTTGTAGGAAGTTGGCTCTGTATGCACTATTTCAAAGTAAGGAATAGTATGCACAGAGTCCAAGGGTTCCCCTTAGAGGTAAGATAGTGGCAAAAAGAGATAATACTAATGCTCTATTTTGTGGTAGTGTGGTCGAGCAGTAGGCTTATCCAAGGAGTAGTGTTAAGCATTTGTTGTACATACACATAGACAATAAATGAGGTACACACACTCAGAGACAAATCCAGCCAATAGGTTTTTATATAGAAAAATATCTTTTCTTAGTTTATTTTAAGAACTACAGGTTCAAATTCTACATGTAATATCTCATTCGAAAGGTATTGCAGGTAAGTACTTTAGGAACTTCAAATCATCAAAATTGCATGTATACTTTTCAAGTTATTCACAAATAGCTGTTTTAAAAGTGGACACTTAGTGCAATTTTCACAGTTCCTAGGGGAGGTAAGTATTTGTTAGGTTAACCAGGTAAGTAAGACACTTACAGGGCTTAGTTCTTGGTCCAAGGTAGCCCACCGTTGGGGGTTCAGAGCAACCCCAAAGTCACCACACCAGCAGCTCAGGGCCGGTCAGGTGCAGAGTTCAAAGTGGTGCCCAAAACACATAGGCTAGAATGGAGAGAAGGGGGTGCCCCGGTTCCGGTCTGCTTGCAGGTAAGTACCCGCGTCTTCGGAGGGCAGACCAGGGGGGTTTTGTAGGGCACCGGGGGGGACACAAGTCCACACAGAAATTTCACCCTCAGCAGCGCGGGGGCGGCCGGGTGCAGTGTAGAAACAAGCGTCGGGTTTTCAATGTTAGTCTATGAGAGATCTCGGGATCTCTTCAGCGCTGCAGGCAGGCAAGGGGGGGATTCCTCGGGGAAACCTCCACTTGGGCAAGGGAGAGGGACTCCTGGGGGGTCACTTCTCCAGTGAAAGTCCGGTCCTTCAGGTCCTGGGGGCTGCGGGTGCAGGGTCTCTCCCAGGCGTCGGGACTTTGGATTCAAAGAGTCGCGGTCAGGGGAAGCCTCGGGATTCCCTCTGCAGGCGGCGCTGTGGGGGCTCAGGGGGGACAGGTTTTTGTACTCACAGTCTTAGAGTAGTCCTGGGGTCCCTCCTGAGGTGTTGGATCGCCACCAGCCGAGTCGGGGTCGCCGGGTGCAGTGTTGCAAGTCTCACGCTTCTTGCGGGGAGCTTGCAGGGTTCTTTAAAGTTGCTGGAAACAAAGTTGCAGCTTTTCTTGGAGCAGGTCCGCTGTCCTCGGGAGTTTCTTGTCTTTTCGAAGCAGGGGCAGTCCTCAGAGGATGTCGAGGTCGCTGGTCCCTTTGGAAGGCGTCGCTGGAGCAGGATCTTTGGAAGGCAGGAGACAGGCCGGTGAGTTTCTGGAGCCAAGGCAGTTGTCGTCTTCTGGTCTTCCTCTGCAGGGGTTTTCAGCTAGGCAGTCCTTCTTCTTGTAGTTGCAGGAATCTAATTTTCTAGGGTTCAGGGTAGCCCTTAAATACTAAATTTAAGGGCGTGTTTAGGTCTGGGGGGTTAGTAGCCAATGGCTACTAGCCCTGAGGGTGGGTACACCCTCTTTGTGCCTCCTCCCAAGGGGAGGGGGTCACAATCCTAACCCTATTGGGGGAATCCTCCATCCGCAAGATGGAGGATTTCTAAAAGTTAGAGTCACTTCAGCTCAGGACACCTTAGGGGCTGTCCTGACTGGCCAGTGACTCCTCCTTGTTGCTTTCTTTGTTCCCTCCAGCCTTGCCGCCAAAAGTGGGGGCCGTGGCCGGAGGGGGCGGGCAACTCCACTAAGCTGGAGTGCCCTGCTGGGCTGTGACAAAGGGGTGAGCCTTTGAGGCTCACCGCCAGGTGTCACAGCTCCTGCCTGGGGGAGGTGTTAGCATCTCCACCCAGTGCAGGCTTTGTTACTGGCCTCAGAGTGACAAAGGCACTCTCCCCATGGGGCCAGCAACATGTCTCTAGTGTGGCAGGCTGCTGGAACCAGTCAGCCTACACAGCTAGTTGGTTAAGTTTCAGGGGGCACCTCTAAGGTGCCCTCTGTGGTGTATTTTACAATAAAATGTACACTGGCATCAGTGTGCATTTATTGTGCTGAGAAGTTTGATACCAAACTTCCCAGTTTTCAGTGTAGCCATTATGGTGCTGTGGAGTTCGTGTAAAACAGACTCCCAGACCATATACTCTTATGGCTACCCTGCACTTACAATGTCTAAGGTTTTGTGTAGACACTGTAGGGGCACAGTGCTCATGCACTGGTACCCTCACCTATGGTATAGTGCACCCTGCCTTAGGGCTGTAAGGCCTGCTAGAGGGGTGTCTTACCTATACTGCATAGGCAGTGAGAGGCTGGCATGGCACCCTGAGGGGAGTGCCATGTCGACTTACTCATTTTGTTCTCACTAGTACACACAGGCTTGTAAGCAGTGTGTCTGTGCTGAGTGAGGGGTCTCTAGGGTGGCATAAGACATGCTGCAGCCCTTAGAGACCTTTCTTGGCATCAGGGCCCTTGGTACTAGAAGTACCAGTTACAAGGGACTTATCTGAATGCCAGGGTGTGCCAATTGTGGATACAATGGTACATTTTAGGTGAAGGAACACTGGTGCTGGGGCCTGGTTAGCAGGGTCCCAGCACACTTCTCAGTCAAGTCAGCATCAGTATCAGGCAAAAAGTGGGGGGTAACTGCAACAGGGAGCCATTTCTTTACATAGGTGCTTAAGCGGACGAGTTGTAAAAAGATTGTCAAATTAAATTTTAGCATCTGCTTCGCCAAGTAGGGATGACTGTTATGGTAGACAGGTGAGGCAGAAGGAATCACTACAGGTGACCAGAGAGATGCACCACATAACAGAGGAAATGGAGAGAAGCTGCACGTGGGTATTTGTGATGGAGAGAAAAAGTAGGCATTGTCGATAACCCAGATAGCTAGCTGTAAAGAAATGGCTCCCTGTTGCAGTTATCCCCCCACTTTTTGCCTGATACTGATGCTGACTTGACTGAGAAGTGTGCTGGGACCCTGCTAACCAGGCCCCAGCACCAGTGTTCCTTCACCTAAAATGTACCAGTGTATCCACAATTGGCACACCCTGGCATTCAGATAAGTCCCTTGTAACTGGTACTTCTAGTACCAAGGGCCCTGATGCCAAGAAAGGTCTCTAAGGGCTGCAGCATGTCTTATGCCACCCTAGAGACCCCTCACTCGGCACAGACACACTGCTTACAAGCCTGTGTGTGCTAGTGAGAACAAAATGAGTAAGTCGACATGGCACTCCCCTCAGGGTGCCATGCCAGCCTCTCACTGCCTATGCAGTATAGGTAAGACACCCCTCTAGCAGGCCTTACAGCCCTAAGGCAGGGTGCACTATACCATAGGTGAGGGTACCAGTGCATGAGCACTGTGCCCCTACAGTGTCTAAACAAAACCTTAGACATTGTAAGTGCAGGGTAGCCATAAGAGTATATGGTCTGGGAGTCTGTTTTACTCGAACTCCACAGCACCATAATGGCTACACTGAAAACTGGGAAGTTTGGTATCAAACTTCTCAGCACAATAAATGCACACTGAAACCAGTGTACATTTTATTGTAAAATACACCACAGAGGGCACCTTAGAGGTGCCCCCTGAAACTTAACCAACTATCTGTGTAGGCTGACTGGTTCCAGCAGCCTGCCACACTAGAGACATGTTGCTGGCCCCATGGGGAGAGTGCCTTTGTCACTCTGAGGCCAGTAACAAAGCCTGCACTGGGTGGAGATGCTAACACCTCCCCCAGGCAGGAGCTGTGACACCTGGCGGTGAGCCTCAAAGGCTCACCCCTTTGTCACAGCCCAGCAGGGCACTCCAGCTTAGTGGAGTTGCCCGCCCCCTCCGGCCACGGCCCCCACTTTTGGCGGCAAGGCTGGAGGGAACAAAGAAAGCAACAAGGAGGAGTCACTGGCCAGTCAGGACAGCCCCTAAGGTGTCCTGAGCTGAAGTGACTCTAACTTTTAGAAATCCTCCATCTTGCAGATGGAGGATTCCCCCAATAGGGTTAGGATTGTGACCCCCTCCCCTTGGGAGGAGGCACAAAGAGGGTGTACCCACCCTCAGGGCTAGTAGCCATTGGCTACTAACCCCCCAGACCTAAACACGCCCTTAAATTTAGTATTTAAGGGCTACCCTGAACCCTAGAAAATTAGATTCCTGCAACTACAAGAAGAAGGACTGCCTAGCTGAAAAACCCCTGCAGAGGAAGACCAGAAGACGACAACTGCCTTGGCTCCAGAAACTCACCGGCCTGTCTCCTGCCTTCCAAAGATCCTGCTCCAGCGACGCCTTCCAAAGGGACCAGCGACCTCGACATCCTCTGAGGACTGCCCCTGCTTCGAAAAGACAAGAAACTCCCGAGGACAGCGGACCTGCTCCAAGAAAGGCTGCAACTTTGTTTCCAGCAGCTTTAAAGAACCCTGCAAGCTCCCCGCAAAAGGCGTGAGACTTGCAACACTGCACCCGGCGACCCCGACTCGGCTGGTGGCGATCCAACACCTCAGGAGGGACCCCAGGACTACTCTAAGACTGTGAGTACAAAAACCTGTCCCCCCTGAGCCCCCACAGCGCCGCCTGCAGAGGGAATCCCGAGGCTTCCCCTGACCGCGACTCTTTGAATCCTAAGTCCCGACACCTGGGAGAGACCCTGCACCCGCAGCCCCCAGGACCTGAAGGACCGGACTTTCACTGGAGGAGTGACCCCCAGGAGTCCCTCTCCCTTGCCCAAGTGGAGGTTTCCCCGAGGAACCCCCCCCTTGCCTGCCTGCAGCGCTGAAGAGATCCCTAGATCTCCCATTGACTTCCATTACAAACCCGACGCTTGTTTCTACACTGCACCCGGCCGCCCCCGCGCTGCTGAGGGTGAAATTTCTGTGTGGACTTGTGTCCCCCCCGGTGCCCTACAAAATCCCCCTGGTCTGCCCTCCGAAGACGCGGGTACTTACCTGCAAGCAGACCGGAATCGGGGCACCCCCTTCTCTCCATTCTAGCCTATGTGTTTTGGGCACCACTTTGAACTCTGCACCTGACCGGCCCTGAGCTGCTGGTGTGGTGACTTTGGGGTTGCTCTGAACCCCCAACGGTGGGCTACCTTGGACCAAGAACTGAACCCTGTAAGTGTCTTACTTACCTGGTAAAACTAACAAAAACTTACCTCCCCCAGGAACTGTGAAAATTGCACTAAGTGTCCACTTTTGAAACAGCTATTTGACAATAACTTGAAAAGTATACATGCAATTTTGATGATTTGAAGTTCCTAAAGTACTTACCTGCAATACCTTTCGAACAAGATATTACATGTTAAATTTGAACCTGTGGTTCTTAAAATAAACTAAGAAAAGATATTTTTCTATATAAAAACCTATTGGCTGGATTTGTCTCTGAGTGTGTGTACCTCATTTATTGTCTATGTGTATGTACAACAAATGCTTAACACTACTCCTTGGATAAGCCTACTGCTCGACCACACTACCACAAAATAGAGCATTAGTATTATCTATTTTTACCACTATTTTACCTCTAAGGGGAACCCTTGGACTCTGTGCATGCTATTCCTTACTTTGAAATAGCACATACAGAGCCAACTTCCTACATTGGTGGATCAGCGGTGGGGTACAAGACTTTGCATTTGCTGGACTACTCAGCCAATACCTGATCACACGACAAATTCCAAAATTGTCATTAGAAATTGATTTTTGCAATTTGAAAAGTTTTCTAAATTCTTAAAAGTCCTGCTAGGGCCTTATGTGTTAAGTCCCTGTTAAGCATTTCTTTTAGAGTTTAAAAGTTTGGTAAAAGTTTGAATTAGATTCTAGAACCAGTTTTAGTTTCTTAAAAAGTATTCCAACTTTTAGAAGCATAATGTCTAGCACAGATGTGAATGTGGTGGAACTCGACACCACACCTTACCTCCATCTACAGATGAGAGAGCTAAGGTCACTCTGTAAACTAAAGAAAATAGCAATGGGCCCCAAACCTACCAAAGTACAGCTCCAGGAGCTTTTGGCAGAGTTTGAAAAGGCCAACCCCTCTGAGGATGGCAACTCAGAGGATGAAGATAGTGACTTGGAGGGAAATTCCCCCCCTCCAGTCCTACTTAGGGAGAGCAGGGCTTCTCAAGCCCTGACTCCACAAATAATAGTCAGAGATGCTGGTTCCCTCACAGGAGGGACCAACAACTCTGAAATCACTGAGGATAACCCCAGTGAAGAGGACATCCAGTTAGCCAGGATGGCCAAAAGATTGGCTTTGGAAAGACAGATCCTAGCCATAGAGAGGGAAAGACAAGAGATGGGCCTAGGACCCATCAATGGTGGCAGCAACATAAATAGGGTCAGAGATTCTCCTGACATGTTGAAAATCCCCAAAGGGATTGTAACTAAATATGAAGATGGTGATGACATCACCAAATGGTTCACAGCTTTTGAGAGGGCTTGTGTAACCAGAAAAGTGAACAGATCTCACTGGGGTGCTCTCCTTTGGGAAATGTTCACAGGAAAGTGTAGGGATAGACTCCTCACACTCTCTGGAAAAGATGCAGAATCTTATGACCTCATGAAGGGTACCCTGATTGAGGGCTTTGGATTCTCCACTGAGGAGTATAGAATTAGATTCAGGGGGGCTCAAAAATCCTCGAGCCAGACCTGGGTTGATTTTGTAGACTACTCAGTAAAAACACTAGATGGTTGGTTAACTGGAAATGAAGTGTGTGACTATGTTGGGCTTTATAATTTGTTTATGAAAGAACACATTTTAAGTAACTGCTTCAATGAAAAGTTGCATCAGTATCTGGTAGACCTAGGTCCAATTTCTCCCCAAGAATTGGGAAAGAAGGCAGACCACTGGGTCAAGACTAGGGTAACCAAAACTTCCACTGGGGGTGACCGAAAGAAAGGGGTTACAAAAACTCCCCAGGAGAAAGTGGGTGACACTAGAAACAAAGAAAAAGAGTCCTCTGTAGGCCCCCAAAAACCAGAACAGGTGGGTGGGCCCCAAGACACAACCCAAAACAAAGGTGGGTACCAGGGTAAGAACTGGGATGCCACTAAGGCATGGTGCCACAACTGTAAACAGTCTGGGCACCACACCAAGGACACTTCTTGTCCCAAAAACAAACCCCAGAACAAAATTCCAGGGGTAACCAGTGTAGCCATGGGAGATGACTCCTCAGATGAGGAGGTCTTCATAGCCTTCAACTGGAAACAGGGCCCAACAGGTGAGTTGGAGATTCCAGAGGGAAGTAGACACTTCCACCACCTACTGGTGAATGGAATCCCAACCACTGCCCTGAGAGACACTTGTGCCAGTCACACTATTGTGCATGACAGGCTGGTGCTCTCAAACCAGTACATCCCAGGTGAGACTGCCAGGGTAAGAGTTAGCCTAGACAGGGTCACTAAGAGGCCTGTGGCTTTAGTACCCATAGAAGTGGGTGGCACTCTTAGCTGGAGAAGGGTAGTAGTCAGTACAGACCTCCCCCTTGATTGTCTCCTTGGAAATGACTACCCAGAGGTTAGTCAGAGCCCAAGAGAGGAACTGGTCCAGTGCCAGTCCTCTCCCAAGGATTCTGGAAGTCCTGCCTCTGCAGTAAATGCAAGCAGGCCCCAGAAGAAGAAGAAAAGAAAACAGAGTAGGAAGGGTGGACAACCTTTAGCCAAGGTTACAGCAAGCCAAGGAGATTCTGCTCCAGTAGGGGAGAACTCCAAAAATGGCCCTGATAAAGTCCAACCTGACCCACAAGAAGTCCTGGCTAGTCAGGCAACTGTTAAACCTGAGTGGGTGGCTCCTCAGCTAACAGAAGAAAGAGTGGAAGAAGGGTGTTTACTACAAGATGTGGTAACCCCCCACTCTAATACAGCAGACAGGCAGCCTGAACCCAAAGAGGCCTGTAACTTAGCCCCTTCCCTTTTAGGTGAAGAGCTAAAGGTGTGGTTCTGGGCACTGACAGCTGTCAGTGGCCTCTGCTGGGTGTTAGCCTTTATGGCTGCACTATCCTTGGCATGGTGGTCAGACCCCATGCCAAATAGCAAGTTAGGCCCCCTGACCCTGTTGGTCATGGTGGGGTTACTCCAGCTCTGGGTAACCTCTTTGGGTAAGCTAGGGATGACCCTGGCTAAGATAAGATTAGCAGAGGTGGATACCTCTAAACCCAAAATAAAAAGAATGGGTGGAGACATTGAAGAGGCAGACAAGAGGCAATTCAGACTAGGTCCTATCACTGTGGAAGTGGGTCAGTTCCCCAAAGGGAATGACCTGAACAGAAGGATGTAAGGCAGAGTAGGCCCTGCAACTAACCAGCCTATTTCTCCTACTCTTCCTCGCCTGACAGACTAGGAAGACTCTCCCAGCTTGGGCTGAGTCTCCTGGCCTGTGGGCTGGGGGGGGCTTGTGTAAAGAAATGGCTCCCTGTTGCAGTTATCCCCCCACTTTTTGCCTGATACTGATGCTGACTTGACTGAGAAGTGTGCTGGGACCCTGCTAACCAGGCCCCAGCACCAGTGTTCCTTCACCTAAAATGTACCAGTGTATCCACAATTGGCACACCCTGGCATTCAGATAAGTCCCTTGTAACTGGTACTTCTAGTACCAAGGGCCCTGATGCCAAGAAAGGTCTCTAAGGGCTGCAGCATGTCTTATGCCACCCTAGAGACCCCTCACTCGGCACAGACACACTGCTTACAAGCCTGTGTGTGCTAGTGAGAACAAAATGAGTAAGTCGACATGGCACTCCCCTCAGGGTGCCATGCCAGCCTCTCACTGCCTATGCAGTATAGGTAAGACACCCCTCTAGCAGGCCTTACAGCCCTAAGGCAGGGTGCACTATACCATAGGTGAGGGTACCAGTGCATGAGCACTGTGCCCCTACAGTGTCTAAACAAAACCTTAGACATTGTAAGTGCAGGGTAGCCATAAGAGTATATGGTCTGGGAGTCTGTTTTACTCGAACTCCACAGCACCATAATGGCTACACTGAAAACTGGGAAGTTTGGTATCAAACTTCTCAGCACAATAAATGCACACTGAAACCAGTGTACATTTTATTGTAAAATACACCACAGAGGGCACCTTAGAGGTGCCCCCTGAAACTTAACCAACTATCTGTGTAGGCTGACTGGTTCCAGCAGCCTGCCACACTAGAGACATGTTGCTGGCCCCATGGGGAGAGTGCCTTTGTCACTCTGAGGCCAGTAACAAAGCCTGCACTGGGTGGAGATGCTAACACCTCCCCCAGGCAGGAGCTGTGACACCTGGCGGTGAGCCTCAAAGGCTCACCCCTTTGTCACAGCCCAGCAGGGCACTCCAGCTTAGTGGAGTTGCCCGCCCCCTCCGGCCACGGCCCCCACTTTTGGCGGCAAGGCTGGAGGGAACAAAGAAAGCAACAAGGAGGAGTCACTGGCCAGTCAGGACAGCCCCTAAGGTGTCCTGAGCTGAAGTGACTCTAACTTTTAGAAATCCTCCATCTTGCAGATGGAGGATTCCCCCAATAGGGTTAGGATTGTGACCCCCTCCCCTTGGGAGGAGGCACAAAGAGGGTGTACCCACCCTCAGGGCTAGTAGCCATTGGCTACTAACCCCCCAGACCTAAACACGCCCTTAAATTTAGTATTTAAGGGCTACCCTGAACCCTAGAAAATTAGATTCCTGCAACTACAAGAAGAAGGACTGCCTAGCTGAAAAACCCCTGCAGAGGAAGACCAGAAGACGACAACTGCCTTGGCTCCAGAAACTCACCGGCCTGTCTCCTGCCTTCCAAAGATCCTGCTCCAGCGACGCCTTCCAAAGGGACCAGCGACCTCGACATCCTCTGAGGACTGCCCCTGCTTCGAAAAGACAAGAAACTCCCGAGGACAGCGGACCTGCTCCAAGAAAGGCTGCAACTTTGTTTCCAGCAGCTTTAAAGAACCCTGCAAGCTCCCCGCAAAAGGCGTGAGACTTGCAACACTGCACCCGGCGACCCCGACTCGGCTGGTGGCGATCCAACACCTCAGGAGGGACCCCAGGACTACTCTAAGACTGTGAGTACAAAAACCTGTCCCCCCTGAGCCCCCACAGCGCCGCCTGCAGAGGGAATCCCGAGGCTTCCCCTGACCGCGACTCTTTGAATCCTAAGTCCCGACACCTGGGAGAGACCCTGCACCCGCAGCCCCCAGGACCTGAAGGACCGGACTTTCACTGGAGGAGTGACCCCCAGGAGTCCCTCTCCCTTGCCCAAGTGGAGGTTTCCCCGAGGAACCCCCCCCTTGCCTGCCTGCAGCGCTGAAGAGATCCCTAGATCTCCCATTGACTTCCATTACAAACCCGACGCTTGTTTCTACACTGCACCCGGCCGCCCCCGCGCTGCTGAGGGTGAAATTTCTGTGTGGACTTGTGTCCCCCCCGGTGCCCTACAAAATCCCCCTGGTCTGCCCTCCGAAGACGCGGGTACTTACCTGCAAGCAGACCGGAATCGGGGCACCCCCTTCTCTCCATTCTAGCCTATGTGTTTTGGGCACCACTTTGAACTCTGCACCTGACCGGCCCTGAGCTGCTGGTGTGGTGACTTTGGGGTTGCTCTGAACCCCCAACGGTGGGCTACCTTGGACCAAGAACTGAACCCTGTAAGTGTCTTACTTACCTGGTAAAACTAACAAAAACTTACCTCCCCCAGGAACTGTGAAAATTGCACTAAGTGTCCACTTTTGAAACAGCTATTTGACAATAACTTGAAAAGTATACATGCAATTTTGATGATTTGAAGTTCCTAAAGTACTTACCTGCAATACCTTTCGAACAAGATATTACATGTTAAATTTGAACCTGTGGTTCTTAAAATAAACTAAGAAAAGATATTTTTCTATATAAAAACCTATTGGCTGGATTTGTCTCTGAGTGTGTGTACCTCATTTATTGTCTATGTGTATGTACAACAAATGCTTAACACTACTCCTTGGATAAGCCTACTGCTCGACCACACTACCACAAAATAGAGCATTAGTATTATCTATTTTTACCACTATTTTACCTCTAAGGGGAACCCTTGGACTCTGTGCATGCTATTCCTTACTTTGAAATAGCACATACAGAGCCAACTTCCTACACTAGCCAAGGCCCTACAAGTGGGTACAGTGTTGGATACCCAAGTGCCTCTGCCATAAATAGTGTTATGTCCGACATGGGTCTGAGGGAGCTGGGATTTGCATTGTCGGTCCTTGTCCTCCCCACTTCTTCCATCATAATGCCATTGGTCCTCCGTCCCAACTTTCCGTCATTTGCTGCCTTTGGGGTAACGTGTACCATATGTACTGTCAGGTCCCAGAATTCTTTCTACAACTATTGTGTAGAAATTGGCAAGTCTAGTACCATGGACATGTATATGCACAGTACATGAGCACAGTTCACACACTATAATTTAATTGTTCACTTTTACACGCTCATTCTCTCACATACACACTGGTACACTATATTGTAGATTCCCTTTGTCCCCCACCAAATAGTGCAAATTGAAACGTTAATAATTTAGTATACTGCACCTGCACCTGCTTGTGCGTGTGTGTGTATATATGTGTGTGTATGTATATGTTCTATGGCATGTGTAGCTGCAGATACACATGCTGTGCATATTTTGCTATCTAGTGTTGGGCTCTGAGTGTTACAAGTTGTTTTTCTTCAAAGAAGCTTTTTTCTGAGTCACTGGATCAAGTGGTGACTCCTCTTGGTGATAGTGCGCATGGGCATCGTGTCCTTTGTTAGATTGTTTTCTTTCCGCCGTCTGGTTCGGATGTGTTCCCTCTCGCTCTGGGATTTTCGGTTCAGAAATTCTCTGAACGTTCTATCTTTTCTTTCACCGCTGGTATTGCTTCAAACACGGTTTCCTTCTAAACTCGATCCGATCGCACCATCGGGATCAATTAAATGTGTTTTCGGTCACCCGTGCTCTTGTCAGGCCTTTATGGGTCAACAGCATCAAAGGCATATGGATTGGACTCCATTCCGATTCTGTCCTCGGTGCCACACCAAGTTTCTGTACACTGACCAGCACTTGGTGTATAATCTCTATCTTTCTCCAGACCATCGAGAAGAAATCTGCAAGACGTGTCCGTCTTTTCGATCGAAGAAAACCTATGCGATCGGAGGGCAAGACGATTGGAGATGGCATCGAAATTCAGAGCCCACCACCGACATCCTTGACGAAGAACAGGCACAAACGGCAGTCTCTATCCAGATTCTTACTCAGAGCAGGATTCAGAGGTGGGCAGCCAGCCTATATCTGTGGCGCAGTACACGAGTTCACCAGCCCCAACCCCAACAAGTTTAAAAAAAAAAAAAAGCAAAAAAATAAATTTAAAAAAGCACGCAAGACCTTGGGTGCATCACTGCTTCTTAGTTATGGTTCTACCCGAAAACAAACTATCGTCGACTGACCCTTGGTTCAGCGCCAAAAAAGGCCAAGACACTCCCTCAACAGGCTATCATACCTGTTTCAGTGTCTGGGGTTGAGCCGAAAGATGCAGGCTTCCACCTCCAAACCGAGTCAGCACCCTGCTACATCGGAGCAGAAACAAGCGTGCTCCGCTTCGGAGCTGAAACATCGGAGTCCATCTTTGGAGCCGAAAACATCTTCTTATACAGAGGAATCAGGACTTTTCGACTCAAATGAAGCATGTTACCAAGAAACATGCAGAAAATTCCTTTAAAAGCACAAAACATGCTTCAGAACAACAAGGGGATGAATCGGACATTCAAACCTTTCTGGAGGTTTTGGACAGTAAACCAAGGAGAATTCAAATCAAGAAAGAGACTGGAAAAATTATTGCTTCTCCACCCCCTCATACCAAAAGGAAGTTAGCATTCCAGGAAACTCTGGATACTGTCCCACCACTGGCAAAAATCTACAAGCAAAAGGAAAAGCCAAAAACTGTTGAGCTTTCTCCACCACATTCGTCTCAACTTTCCCTTTCACCACAACCTCCTACTCCACCACCACCGCCTTTACCCACACACTCTCATACTTCCTCAGAAGATGAAGAAACAACTGATAATAGTTACACCACGGTTTCGTGAGATATGTACGACTCTGATCCCATACCGCCTAACGATTCTGATTTGTATCCCGCAAGCCCATCTACACCCAAGGATGCAACAGCATACAATCCGGTTATCTCCAGGGCAGCTGCATATCATGGGGTACAGATGCATGCTGAACCATTAGAAGAGGCTTTCCTTTTCAACACCCTATTCTCAACTCACAAGTAGTACCAGTGTTTACCAATGCTCCCTTGTATGCTCAAACATGCAGATATTTTTCAAGAACCTGTTAAAGCTAGAGTTCTAACACCCAGAATTGATCAGAAATATATAAGCCTGCACCAACAGACCCAAATAAATTTCACAGCAGTTACCAACACACTCCATTATTATCTGTGCAGCCAGGAAGCGTGCAAACAGCAGTCTTCTGGGTATACTCCTCCCCCCTGACAAAGAAAGCTGTAAATTTGACATGGCAGGGAAAAGGGTAGCAACACAAGTAGCCAATCAATGGCGTATTGCGAATTCCCAAGCCCTGTTATCTAGGTGTGACAGGGCACATTGTGGTGAGATGCAAGAATTCTATGCAATATCTCTCCAAAGAAAATCAAAAGAGGGCACATCAAATTGTAGAGGGGAGGACAAGCTATTGCAAACAACCAAATTAGGTCTGCTCTACATGCAGCTGATAATGCAGCTAGAGGAATAAACACCAGCATTACCATCAGGCGACAGGCTTGGTTGAGGTCCTCAGGTTTTAAACCTGAGATACAGCAGGCGATCCTTAATATGCCATTCAATGAACAGAAGCTTTTTGGACCAGAGGTGGACACAACAATTGATAAACTAAAAAAGGACTCAAACAGCAAAGGCCATGTTAGCCCTTTATACTACACCATTTCGGGGTTCCGTTCGAAAACCTCAATTTAGAGGAGGATTTAAATCCCAAGCTCCAGAGGCCTCCACTTCCCACTCAAAACAAGGGCAACAGCATTACACTCTTTCAGGGGTTCTTACAGAGAACAAAATTTCAGGTCCAGGGGTAAATTCCCTACCTCAAAAGGTCCTTCTACCCCTGAAAACAATGGCATCATGCATAGCAATAGTGCCAAATGCACGTCTAAACCTGAGACTACTGCAACAGTGTGTCTCACAACAATGGTCTCAGGCACAGGGTCAACTACAGGATATAGTGCTGTTGGACTGCCAAACTTACAAATCTCTGCAATGGTGGGATCACACCAACTTATCAAAAGGGCAGCCATTTCAGGACCCTGTGCCACAGACAATAATTACGACAGATGCGTCTGACAGTTGGGGAGCCCAACTCAACATTCTCACAATACAGGGGGAATGGGACTCAAACCATCAAACTTACCACGTAAACCACCTGGAATTGCTGGCAGTGTTTCTAGCCATCAAAGCATTCCAACAACAGATCATACACAAGACAGTGTTAATAAGGACAGACAACATAACAGCAGTTTATTATCTGCTTAAACGTGGGGTGGGGGCACAGTCATCCCAATTGTCCCTCTTAGCACAAACAGTTTGGAAATGGGCAATTCACATTCACATCCACCTGCTAGCGGAATACATCCCAGGGATACACAACTAATTAGCGGGCCTCTAAGCAGGACGCAGCAACAAATACACAAATGGGTGATTCACCCAAGTAATTCAATATTACTTTGTTGTGGGGAACACCAAACATAGACTTTTTCTCAGTAAGCGAAAATGCAAAATGCCAAAACTTCGCATCCATATACCCACACTCTCATTCCAAGGGCAATGCTCTATGGATCATTTGGTCAGGGATATTTGCTTACACTGGTCCGCCCCCCTCCCCCCCCCCCCCCCCCCCCCCCAAATCTCCTGTTAATTCTGTTTCTGGTCAACAAGATGAGTCACACTTCCCTCACTATGATACTCATAGCTCCCATATGGGCCCGTCCGCACTGGTACACATAACACTATTGGATCTCTCAGTAGTACCACATCACAAGCTCCCAAACAGGCCAGACTTATTGACTCAAAACAAAGGTCCAGGCATCCCCATCCCAGGATGCTCAACCTGACAATTTGGCTCCTGAGGTCATAGAATTTGGATATCTACAGTTCCCATCAGAATGTATGGACATTCTAAAACAAGCACGTAAACCTACAACCAGGCAGTGCTAGGCAAATAAATGGAAACATTTTGTACATTAGTGCCAACCTAAAAACATTGATCCACTTAAAGCATCAGTACAAGATCTTGTATGTTATTTGCTTCATTTACAGAAAGCAAATCTCACATATTAATCTATTAAAATTAATTTAACTGCAGTATCAGACTACCTCCAAAACTGACAACATACCTCTCTGTTTAGAATTCCTGTCATAAAAGCTTTAATGGCAGGGCTTAAAAGATATTCCACCTAGAGCTCCACCAGCTCCTGTATGGAACCTTAACATTGTACTCACAAGACTTATGGGAGCACCATTTGAACCCATGCATTCTTGCTCTCATCACGTTCTCTCATGGAAGGTTGCTTTCCTCATAGCAATTATTTCCTTAAAAAGAGTAAGTGAAATACAAACATTCACTTTAGAAGAACCCCTCTTTCAAGTACACAAACACAAAATAGTACTTAGAGCACATCCAAAATTTCTAGCCAAGGTGGTTTCACCATTTCACATTATTCAGTCAGTGGAATTGCCAGTTTGCTTTCCACAGCCAGATTCAGTTGCCGAAAGAGCTCTCCACACTCTTGATCTCAAAAGTGCTCTAATGTATTATATAGACAGAACGAAAGACTTTTGAAAATCTAAACAACTTTTTGTCGCTTTCCAACAACCTCACAAAGGTAATCCCATTTCCAAGCAAGGATTGGCAAGATGGATAGTAAAGTGTATTCATACTTGCTGTCTTAAAGCTAAAAGGCAGCTATTAGTAACTCCTAAAGCACATTCCACTAGAAAGAAAGGTGCTTCAATGGCATTCTTAGGAAACATACCAATAGCAGACATATGCAAAGCAGCCACATGGTCCACACCACACACATTTACTAAACACTACTGTGTAGATGTGTTATCTAGTCAACGGGCAAATGTTGGTCAAGCAGTGCTTAGAATACTTTTTCAAACTACTTCAACTCCTGCAGGCTAACCACGGCTTACTCAGGAGGAGAACTGCTTTTCAGTCTATGCACAGCATGTGTATCTGCAGCTACACATGCCGTTGAATGGAAAATGTCACCCAGTGTTCATCTGTTTGTGGTATGTAGTGCTGCAGATTCACATGTGCCCTCCCTCCTCCCCGGAAGCCTGTAGCCATTGTACTTTATCATGTAAATATGTATATATATATGTTCGGTGGCATGTGTAGCTGCAGATACACATGTGTGCATAGACTGAAAAGCAGTTCTCCAATTCTTCACTCCTTACTTCACCCGCCTGTGGGAAAACATAACAAAGGAGTTGATGCCCATGCACACTATCACTGAGAGGAGTCGCTCGATCCGGTGTCTCAGAAAAAAGCATCTTCGAAGAAAAACAACTTGTAACACTGAGCCCAACACTAGATGGTGATATAGGCACAGCATGTGAATCTGCAGCACTACATGCCACGAACAAAAGTACACTGGGTAAGTTACATTTTCTTATATATTGCAGCAGATGACTCGCATGATTCACATCACCTTAGTGTCTCTTGTTTGGGGAACATTCATCCAGTGTACAATCGTGCCTTAGGGTTATCATTGGTAGGTGGTGTAAGGAAATGCCTCCTTGGCATGGTTGCCCCCTGACTTTTTGCCTTTGCTGATGCTATGTTTACAATTGAAAGTGTGCTGAGGCCTGCTAACCAGGCCCCAGCACCAGTGTTCTTTCCCTAACCTGTACTTTTGTATCCACAATTGGCAGACCCTGGCATCCAGATAAGTCCCTTGTAACTGGTACTTCTAGTACCAAGGGCCCTGATGCCAAGGAAGGTCTCTAAGGGCTGCAGCATGTCTTATGCCACCCTGGAGACCTCTCACTCAGCACAGACACACTGCTTGCCAGCTTGTGTGTGCTAGTGAGGACAAAACGAGTAAGTCGACATGGCACTCCCCTCAGGGTGCCATGCCAGCCTCTCACTGCCTTTGCAGTATAGGTAAGACACCCCTCTAGCAGGCCTTACAGCCCTAAGGCAGGGTGCACTATACCATAGGTGAGGGTACCAGTGCATGAGCATGGTACCCCTACAGTGTCTAAACAAAACCTTAGACATTGTAAGTGCAGGGTAGCCATAAGAGTATATGGTCTGGGAGTTTGTCAAACACGAACTCCACAGCACCATAAGGGCTACACTGAAAACTGGGAAGTTTGGTATCAAACTTCTCAGCACAATAAATGCACACTGATGCCAGTGTACATTTTATTGTAAAATACACCCCAGAGGGCACCTTAGAGGTGCCCCCTGAAACTTAACCAACTGTCTGTGTAGGCTGACTAGTTCCAGCAGCCTGCCACACCAGAGACATGTTGCTGGCCCCATGGGGAGAGTGCCTTTGTCACTCTGAGGCCAGTAACAAAGCCTGCACTGGGTGGAGATGCTAACACCTCCCCCAGGCAGGAGCTGTAACACCTGGCGGTGAGCCTCAAAGGCTCACCCCTTTGTCACAGCCCAGCAGGGCACTCCAGCTTAGTGGAGTTGCCCGCCCCCTCCGGCCACGGCCCCCACTTTTGGCGGCAAGGCTGGAGGGAACAAAGAAAGCAACAAGGAGGAGTCACTGGCCAGTCAGGACAGCCCCTAAGGTGTCCTGAGCTGAGGTGACTCTGACTTTTAGAAATCCTCCATCTTGCGGATGGAGGATTCCCCCAATAGGGTTAGGATTGTGACCCCCTCCCCTTGGGAGGAGGCACAAAGAGGGTGTACCCACCCTCAGGGCTAGTAGCCATTGGCTACTAACCCCCCAGACCTAAACACGCCCTTAAATTTAGTATTTAAGGGCTACCCTGAACCCTAGAAAATTAGATTCCTGCAACTACAAGAAGAAGGACTGCCTAGCTGAAAACCCCTGCAGAGGAAGACCAGAAGACGACAACTGCCTTGGCTCCAGAAACTCACCGGCCTGTCTCCTGCCTTCCAAAGATCCTGCTCCAGCGACGCCTTCCAAAGGGACCAGCGACCTCGACATCCTCTGAGGACTGCCCCTGCTTCGAAAAGACAAGAAACTCCTGAGGACAGCGGACCTGCTCCAAGAAAAGCTGCAACTTTGTTTCCAGCAGCTTTAAAGAACCCTGCAAGCTCCCCGCAAGAAGCGTGAGACTTGCAACACTGCACCCGGCGACCCCGACTCGGCTGGTGGCGATCCAACACCTCAGGAGGGACCCCAGGACTACTCTAAGACTGTGAGTACAAAAACCTGTCCCCCCTGAGCCCCCACAGCGCCGCCTGCAGAGGGAATCCCGAGGCTTCCCCTGACCGCGACTCTTTGAATCCTAAGTCCCGACACCTGGGAGAGACCCTGCACCCGCAGCCCCCAGGACCTGAAGGACCGGACTTTCACTGGAGGAGTGACCCCCAGGAGTCCCTCTCCCTTGATCAAGTGGAGGTTTCCCCGAGGAACCCCCCCCTTGCCTGCCTGCAGCGCTGAAGAGATCCCTAGATCTCCCATTGACTTCCATTACAAACCCGACGCTTGTTTCTACACTGCACCCGGCCGCCCCCGCGCTGCTGAGGGTGAAATTTCTGTGTGGGCTTGTGTCCCCCCCGGTGCCCTACAAAACCCCCCTGGTCTGCCCTCCGAAGACGCGGGTACTTACCTGCAAGCAGACCGGAACCGGGGCACCCCCTTCTCTCCATTCTAGCCTATGTGTTTTGGGCACCACTTTGAACTCTGCACCTGACCGGCCCTGAGCTGCTGGTGTGGTGACTTTGGGGTTGCTCTGAACCCCCAACGGTGGGCTACCTTGGACCAAGAACTAAGCCCTGTAAGTGTCTTACTTACCTGGTTAACCTAACAAATACTTACCTCCCCTAGGAACTGTGAAAATTGCACTAAGTGTCCACTTTTAAAACAGCTATTTGTGAATAACTTGAAAAGTATACATGCAATTTTGATGATTTGAAGTTCCTAAAGTACTTACCTGCAATACCTTTCGAATGAGATATTACATGTAGAATTTGAACCTGTGGTTCTTAAAATAAACTAAGAAAAGATATTTTTCTATACAAAAACCTATTGGCTGGATTTGTCTCTGAGTGTGTGTACCTCATTTATTGTCTATGTGTATGTACAACAAATGCTTAACACTACTCCTTGGATAAGCCTACTGCTCGACCACACTACCACAAAATAGAGCATTAGTATTATCTCTGTTTGCCACTATCTTACCTCTAAGGGGAACCCTTGGACTCTGTGCATACTATTCCTTACTTTGAAATAGTGCATACAGAGCCAACTTCCTACAGGTGGTCCCACTGGAACCACCTAATGTGCATACTGTGAGAGGGTCTGGCTGTTCCACACCATGTTTTGGATTTCATCATGAAGAAGGAGTACCAAAAGTAATCCATCAACTCTGGTAACTAAGGTGGCATTGAAAAGGGAAGTAGTTATTCTGTCCTGGAGGTGCCCAGGTGGCTCATCCTTCTTCACTCTGTAGGGTGGATTTGCTTTTCATCAAAGACCCTTTTGTGCACAGATCACTCTTTGCTTCTCCAGAGAAGAGAATATTTTCTTGCTACAGCCAATTTGAGTTTTTTCTTAACAATAGTCAAATTCCTCGATCCACGGTTGCCCTTCCCAGAACATTTCCTCTACCTCCCAATCCCCCGATTTAGTCCTGACAATAACTAGATTTGCTCTTCAGGCTGGAACCTAGGGCATTTTCCCTACTATATTTCCTCCTTACTTTGCCTCTTCAAAGGCTGTAACGTTAAAGTGCATTGACAGGTTTTACTTTTTGTTCTCAAATCTGCAGCCATTATTAGGGTGCCCACCTGTTCTGATAGGTTGCTTAAAATTGGCCCAGCTGACTCCATGTTCAAAATTTTATAAATTTACAATTCAGTCTAAATTATCTATTGAACTGTCACTTCACCCTTCAGATGTCTCGACAATCAAATAACCTCGTTGGATGAACTATTTGTCCACTGACACATTGCCATGTAGCTGAAATCTCGCAGTAACCTAGGTTAAAATGGTGGGCAATTTTCGTTTTTCCATATTCCCTCAAACTCTGTCAAATGTAAAATAGCCATTGCTTTGGTATTGCTGCATCTCATGGCCTGACTGACATGGTGTCAGGGATGGGGTGGGTCTGTGAGTTCATTCCTCGGTCCCAGCACATGCTCATGCACCAGCCGCCTTCTCCCTTTGTTAGCCCGGATATAAGCTCCCCCTTGCTCACACAATACAACTCAAAACCTTACTGCCGTTAGTTCAAGGAAGGTCAGGGCTAGCTTCTTGTGCCTGCTCCAAACATTAGGCTTTAGGAGCTGTGGTGTCCGCATCTAACACTGTCATGCTTGTATCTGGCCATCACAACAGACTACACACTGCTACTAACCTTACTAAATAGTATTTCTCTTATGAAAGGCAAAAAGCATCTAGAAGCTTTTGTCGTGAAACATACATAAACACCAGTCAAAATTCACTTGGACCAGTTCGACAAAGCACTCTGAAGTGTTACTTGAAGGCCTTTAGTGTTCAATGAAACCTGCTGCTAACAAGCAAGCAGTACATCAAGCACCCAGAATTCTAAATATACATAGGACATACATCCTTAAGCAGGTCAACACAGATTGAAGAAAACAACATATCTTTTTGAATGGAACAATAAAAAAAAGCTATGCTCCCTAAGGGTTAGACTTGTGAATGGCTATGTTTGATTGATTGAAAGTTGCTGCTATTTGGTGTCTCAATAAAATAAAAAGTCGGCCCTTAGTCTGAGCCTCCTTTTTAGGTCAGACCTATGCAGCACACATGCACTGTCTGCAAGACATGCTGTATTCTGTTTGTGGGGATTAGCCATGCCACTATTGCTATTCGTTCTTTGTTGTGCTGGTCTTAAATGCTTCCTTTTTATTGGTGCATTTTCCTAAATGCCCCTCCTTTGAGTACTTAGTTCCCCTCCCAGGCGATTTTACTAAGAACTTTTTTTTTGTTGGGACAGTGCTGCAGCTGCTTCTCTGGTCCCAGTGATAATTCCACATGCTTAGCCTTCCAGACACTGCTCTGCCATTCTAAGTCCTCTAAACAGTGCTGCAGCTGTGTCTCTGGTCACAGTGGAAAATCCTCATTCTAAGTCCTCTGACAATACTGCTGCTGCTTCTCTGTTCCCGTCAATAACGCCCCCATTCTAAGTCCTATAGGCGGTGCTACAGCTGTGTTTCTGTTCCGAGTGGTAATTCGTCATTCTTAGTCCTGTAGACAGTGCTGCAGCTGCTTCTCTTGTCTCTTCGGTAACTCCTCCGTTCTAAGTCCTCTAGGCAGTGCTGCAGCTTTATTTCTGTTCCCAGTGCTAATTCCTCATTCTTTGTCCACTAGACAGCGCTGCAGCTGTGCCACTAAACTCCAAATCAAAACACATAGGTAAAGGACATTGTCATTTACAACACCGTAACTCACAAATATAAGACCTATTGCATTGTAAATGCTTGTTTTTACTTAAAGTCCACATTACAGCTATCTCCAAATCTGTGGCTTACAAATATTGGACACACAAAGAAATCCCACTTTTTATCTCTTGGAGGAACTACCTCAGTGTGTTTTTGTTATAGTGGCTTCCACAAAGTGTAAATCTGCTTCCTACCACATGTTTAGGGAGATAAAAGAGATGTCAAGAATACCAAGACCAAAAAATATACATGAGCCTGGTTCACTCTGGTCCATTATGACAAATGATACAAATGTAGGGATCTGTCTACAGTCTCTTATTTGTCTGTGTTGGTAGACATGGCTGAAATCTTCAGAGCTGGCCCAGGGTCCCTCAAGACAGCCATTAACCTCCAGTTTAGTATAAAGAACTTGTTCACTCCCATCATTGACAAGGTCTTTCACAAGTACAAGAATTGTACAATTGCAGATCAAGTGTTAACGGCGGACCATTTTGCTTTTTCTAGTCCGTTAATGCTTTAATATTCATACACTGCCAAAGCCTCCTTCTGATTATGGTCTTGGTCAGCTGGCTTATATTGTGTAGGTCCAACCGCATATTCCCAAGAAGAGTTGTTTCAGTGGTAAGAACAAATCTACCCCAGGTCCAAACAAAGTCTAAAGACCCCAATGTCCTACCCAGGAATTGTGCCATTCTTGAACATCTAATGAGTCCCACTGTACTTCATTGAGTGGAAGGCAGCTCAGCAGGTGTCTATTATGCTCTCTGTGCAGCACATACTACCTTCAGTACACACATTTTTTGCATAGACAATCACATATTGTCTTGTTTTGTGTTTAAGTGCACTTCTTACATTTTCACTTCGAGAAGGAGAATGTTTTTGCCCAAAGAATTAAATATGGTGCTTGGTTTAAAAAAAAGAAGAAAAAAAAAAGACACAAAGTAATGCCCCACGGATCATAAGAACTGCAGCAGCCCTGCTTTAGAATGGTGCCCAAAAGTGATCAGCCTCTGGTCAACTGCTACCAAACCAGCACTCAGACATTCCAACAACCCACATCATTGCATGGGGGTAGAAACCATATCTAAGAGGAAATTGTCACAGAACACTAATTGGTGGTGTCAGTTAGTAGAGCCAGCTGGTGTAGTTCTTTGGCAAGAGTTGATGGGGTTAAGGGTGGGGCAAACTTAATACTTTAAGACTTTAGGCAATCTGCACTTTGATGGCACTGTGCACTGACAGCATCACTATCTCCTTTCACAGCGAGTCCATCAAAAGCTGCTCTATTGACTGGCTTGGCGCAGCTTTAGGCCGTGGATCTTCTCCATCCTGGACTCCCAAAGCATCTAAAACCGAAGATGGACTCATGAATACAGGCTCTGGGCTAAATATGGCCAGTTCACTGCATGCCAGGCATCTTTTCGCTTCTGTTCTGTGGACCTAGTTCATGTTCCTTATTAGTCATCTAGGGGAGAGCCAAAGTTTCCTGCCAGTGGTGTTCAGTTTTTTCTGCTTACCATTGCCAAGCCTTTCGAGGTAAAAAAGGTGAAGCCTGAGCAAGCAGCTGGGGCTTATGGTCTCCATCAAGTAACTGCTTAGTTTCAATGTTATACCCAGAATTCTGATGGAGGAGAAACAATTGTTCAGAAGTGCATTTTTCTGATGTATGACAAAAGATATAAACAAATATGCTAAGTACAGGATCCCAAGATGTAACTTTCACTAGTAGTTTTTCATATTCTTGCACTAGCCTCTTGCTATCGCCTTAATTCTGATTTTTAAAATGGGCTGTGCGCCCCTTGATTGGAAACAGGCATGTGTGATCTCATTATTGGAAAAAATATATACTTATATTAGGTGGTGGTGGCTGTGGCTGGCAGAGATTGGAAAAAGAGAGGTAGTCCTCGATTGGCTCTTTATTCACTGGTAGGAGTTAAGCAATAGCTTTACCACCTTTCTAATCACCTTCAAGGCCTTAAATTGTGGAGTTGCACAGGGCTCATTCTGAGCTTGACCCTTTTTAATCTGTGTGTATCTGCTTTAGCTCAGTTATCTTGATTATGCTGAGAATTGATCAAACTGGAGATTCTGCAAGATAATTTTTTGTAATTTTTTTTTAAAAGGGCCATACCCACTTGTATGACAGTGGTTGACTGGATATCTAAAGTTTTGAAACAGAACTCTGAAACAGCCAAAGTATTAATTTTAGGTGGCTTTTCTTCTCATTGAACTGCTAATTGGTGGCTTGCTGAAAGTGGTTCATACCCATATCCAGCCCACACTGTCATACAAGTGGGTTTCATGGATGACGCTTGGTCACTTACTTTTTAAATAGTCCTCTGTTCCTGTTTTCGTTAAGTAAAGAATCGAAGAAAGAAACTGCCTTTTATTCCCACCTTAACATACTACTCTTATTCAGGCATTGTTGTGCTCTCATCTCGATTATGCCAAAGCTATGTATTTGGCCTTGCTGATCTATAAACTTCATTGACTCCAGCTTGTAGAGAACTGCAAAGTTTGTCTGTCACTCAATCTCCCACGTCATGTCCCCCATTTCCAGGTCAGCTTTGTTCACTTTGTTTGCAAGAGACTTTGTATTTTCTTTAAAGCTTTGTGTAATTTAGGTTCAACGTTTATTAAACAAATGTTAATTTGTTACTCTTCCTGGAGATCTCATGTTCTTTCTCTGCCCACTTTCTCAATATTCTTAAGATCAAGAAAATACACCAAGGAATTCGGCTCTTTGTCTTTCAAGTTGCCTTAAGTGGAACTTGATCCCCTGTCATCTCCAGGACTTGATCAAGCTGAGAGATTTCAGGAAACCGCTAAAACCCGGGCTATTTCTTCAGTAGCCGCTGTCTCTGAAATTCTGCTAGGGCCAAGACATCCTCTGGTAATGGTCCACTTTATAATTTCCATACATAAATATATGGCACAGCTCATTGGCAACTACCTACCAAAGTGAACATTCATCTGCACTTTGTAAAAAAAAAAAAAAAAAACTGCCATTTTCTTTTTGTCCAATCGGAGGCTATTGCTGGGTCCTGGCTTCTTGGACAGGAAAACAGTCTTTTTCCACCTGGAGACAACTTTGGCCAAGAATCATAAAGGCCCACTAGTGCCAGTATAGTTTGTTTACAAACCAGACACCTACACTTACCATTATCATTGTTTCCGCGGGGAGGGAGCAAAAGAAAAAGTAGCATTGTGTGCAAGACAGACCAGAACAATGGAGCGGACACCTCAGTCTAAAAACTAAATCCTGTGGAGAACATGCAGCCTTGTGGCTGCATACATCTTTCTCACACCTCCACCCACTTCTCAATTATCAGAGTATTGAGACTAAATCTTTACATACTACACAGAATAGCAAAGTGAGAGCCAGAGGCAGTTTCCCCACTAGAGTTCAAATGGAAAAGCATTCATGCCATGATTGTTAATCAAATTACTTCAACTGTTAGTCATCTCATAGCCTTTTCATGGTGGCTGAAGTCTCCAGTGATAAAATGAGTACCACATTGGATGTACCCATATTGCGCAAAAGGTTACCTAGGCATGTTAATGTGTACCTTGGAAGGTGCTGTTTAACTTATGGACTGAACTTGTAGGACCCCATCACTACCCTTTCTAATGATTTAGTACTGGTTGCCCTTGTAGTGTCCTGGTCATCCTGAAGACCTTGGCAGTACCTACAAAAGAATAATTAATATAGTGCCACCCAGTCTGGCTGAAGTAACAACAAGGCAAGCTGTCTCAAGGGGTCCATGCAGATTTTGGGTTCAATGGTGCCTCAAGACTTGCATTTTCAGAAATGCAAACATAAATAGATTTGGAAGCTAGTATTCTCCAGCCTTATACACAGGACCTAAACCAAATTAGATCTACAAAATTCTGACCCATTTACTAACTCCTGCACACCAGAAGTGCTATAAATCAATTTTCTTTAAGGAGCACCTTCTGCGTAAGTTATCACCAAGGTTTTGCAGCCCTACAGAAAAGTTTCACTTTCATTCAATTATATATATGTGTTCATGAGTTCCCAATTTGAAATGTATATGACCCTGAATCACTATCTTACCCACATTATGTGCATCATTCTGTTACTTGTCCCTGGCAAGGTATACACTTTGGCTGCTTTCTCAAATTTCAGCTTCCTCATTTTGGTATTCTGACCCAAAACACTGTCACCTGTGTACATACCACTATTTACAAAGCAGAAAAACAAAAATTAGATGCAGGTTACTGGCTCAGAGCACTATATGACCTCCTTAGTTTTTCTGAAGTTAAGAATTCATAAATTAAGTATTCCCTATTGGCAAACGTTACTCTACTAAGTAGTTTACTAAGTTTAACGTTACAAGTGTTAATTTGTTAAACAATGTTTTATTGGACTTGTCTTATGTAAGAGCTTTGTGTTTTTGTAACTTGCATTTTACTGTCCTATAGCATTTTGTATGAAATGTTTGAAGTAGACATTACCTATATATTGTAATATTTAATTTTAATGTCTAATTCTGCAGGACCAGAACCCATCAACAACTGTTTCTCGTGTGGCAGTTTCTGTGCAGGGCCCCAGTGTTGGTACTCAGGCCCCTGTAGTGTCCATGGCAGGTACCCATAACAGCACAGTGTATCTCAACAACCAGCAGCAAGCAGTTGTCATGAAGCAGCATCAAATGCTACTAGACCAGCAAAAGCAACAGCAGCAACAACAGCAACAGTTGCTGATGGAGCAGCAGAAACACCAGTTCCTGATGGGCCAGAGGCAGCAGCTTATTGCTGAGCAGGTACAATAATATTCTGGCAGCTTCTAGCACAGGCTACAGTAAATTATTTCAAATGGTGGTGGTTTGTTATTTATTTTGCTGACTAGGTCAGGGTGGTGTCTTTTCTTCCTTATGTGATTGCATTGACCTAGGCAGTGGCAGGTCCCAGATTTTATGCTGTACTTGACATACTTTAATGGACTGCTGTTTATTTGTTTCGACATTGCAGTTTTTTTTCGTGAGGTCAGAAGTTATAGATTGGTTAAACATATAATTTATGTTGAAAAAGAGGTTAAAAGCAGCACTTTCAGTTTATCACTATACTCGTGTGTGTAGTTGAATCAAGGGTGATATGAGGGAGAAATTGAAAGTTGTTGAAAGTGATTCATAAGGGTAAGAATTTACCATTCTGTTTAAAGTGGTTCTTGACTGGTATTTATAAGGGTTGGCAATCAAATCACATCTGGGAGTTTCACTCAAACAGTCAACTTTATCTTGGTATTTAGCTTAGGTGGCTGACAGGGAATCTATTGGTCAATATTTTACATACACGCCAAGAACCAATACTTTACTATTTAACCAGAGCATGACATCTAAACAAAAGATTGATTTAGAGGTTAGAGTGGAGTACATCCTCATAGTCGGCTGACCTCACTGGCCGGGAGATGGGATTAATAGATTGGAAGTGGCACTGACAACCGATATGCCAAAAGGGCTGGCATTAAAGTAGGGTATGATCTCTGATTTCGCACACAAGCTTTGAGCAAATAGTGGTATGGGCAATTGGTTCAAAGGCTGCAGAATGATCAAGGTTGCAGCACCACTGATGTTCAGCTTTCACAGGGAAGTTGATTCCCATGAAGCCCTATTTGGTGACCTCAGGGAAGCATAACAAAACCATAAAAAGAATGTTCTAAGAGATTCATTGTGAGGCCTATCTCTAGCCTCTCATATAGCGACATTACCCAAAAGTGAATTTCTGATTTTCCCATCTGTTGGATAGGATTTTTCAGCATTGAGTGAGGGAACTGATATGTATCCTTCACTCTTCGCTGAGTTTTAAGATATTTAGCATTCTGATATTTAACCTGTTCTTCACCTACATGTACAAGATGCCCCTCTTTTGGAACCAACTATTGAGGTGCACAAAAAGGGAGTAAAACCAAAAATGTCTCATCTTGTTGATCTTTCTTTCTTCTTGTTACCTTACTACTTTTTTTTTTTTTTTTTTTTTTGCCATGGACGTTTTATAGAACAAATGAGTCTCTTAGGCTTTGGTCTTAGAGGAAAATATTGTTGATAGATGTGCCCATGACTTTCCTAAATGTAGGTGCGCTCTGGGTACTAAGGATTGTGGTCTCCAACTGCACATGCTCTGTACCTTATCCTAGCATGACGGTGAAGGCTTGTGGACATAGACTTGTGTTGTCTTTGCTCTCCAAAGTGTGGGGAATACCAGACAGAAGGTTTATACATTGGCCTGGATCTTCAGGTGGTAAAATAATGGTAGTGCTTGCCTGTTTGTTTGGCAGAATATAATGTTAAATAATGTGCTTTAGATATGCTTAATGATGTTATTGTTGGAGTTTCCAGATGCTATAAATATGCAGTTTCACATAATGGGACTATCTTATTCATATACTCTGAATAGATGCACTAATGTGCGGTATCCCAGAGAGTTTTTATAATGTCTTCCATATTTTTATTCTTCATTCACTGAACACATTTGAGGGGGGATTTTTTGTCCGAATTTTACTTGGAAAGCTTTGTCTTCAACATTGTTCTCAACAGCCTCTCAGACATTATTTCTCCATAGTTTGTTGAGTGTCCTCTGTTTGGGGGAAAAAAGCAAACAAGGATGTCCACATGTGGCTATCTTTTTATACTCTAAAATAGTGGAAGAATGTGAATTCTTCTAAACATATTTGGGAGGACCAAGACACCATGATAAGCAAAAATACTTCAAAAGCAGACTTGGGTGACTTAATTTGACATATAGCACTTTTTGAAGTTAAAGAATTGTAGAGCTTATCCAACATCAGGGCCTATGTAATCTGAGGTCATAGGAGCATTGCTATCACGAATAATATCACAGTTCCAACTAATCTTTGCATCAGAGATAATAAACATCCAAATACCTGCCAGCCGTTTACGTATTTAATGTTGAAGATCCATGTTATAAAGGCGCAAGATCTTGAGGTGTCTATTGATATTGAAAACCTCTGTAAGGTTAAAAGTACCTTCAAGATCTAAGCACTTGCCTTACATAAGTGAGCTAAAATAGATTTTTCTCCAATCTCCCAAATTGCCTAATTTTTAGACTGACAGCACTTTATTCCCATGGGAGGCCACCAAGACAATGGGTCAAAAGACCTGTCCCTTCACTAGGAATCCCACTACCACCAATGCAAGGCCCACAAAGCCTTGTTGGAGATAGTGTTAGTCACTGTCAGAAAGGGTGAACACTTTGGGTGTCCACCTTACTCTCTGAGCACTGTTCTGGGATCATGGTTGTAGGAAGTTGGCTCTGTATGTGCTATTTCAAAGTAAGGCATAGCATGCACAGAGTCCAAGGGTTCCCCTTAGAGGTAAAATAGTGGTAAAAAGAGAAATAGTGGTAAAAAGAGATAATACTAATGCTCTATTTTGTGGTAGTGTGGTCGAGCAGTAGGCTTATCCAAGGAGTAGTGTTAAGCATTTGTTGTACATACACATAGACAATAAATGAGGTACACACACTCAGAGACAAATCCAGCCAATAGGTTTTGTATAGAAAAATATATTTTCTTAGTTTATTTTAAGAACCACAGGTTCAAATTTGACATGTAATATCTTGTTTGAAATGTATTGCAGGTAAGTACATTAGGAACTTTGAATCATTTCAATTGCATGTATACTTTTCAAGTTATTCACAAATAGCTATTTTAAAAGTGGACACTTAGTGCAATTTTCACAGTTCCTGGGGGAGGTTAGTTTTACCAGGTAAGTACGACACTTACAGGGTTCAGTTCTTGGTCCAAGGTAGCCCACCGTTGGGGGTTCAGAGCAACCCCAAAGTTACCACACCAGCAGCTCAGGGCCGGTCAGGTGCAGAGTTCAAAGTGGTGCCCAAAACGCATAGGCTTCAATGGAGAGAAGGGGGTGCCCCGGTTCCAGTCTGCCAGCAGGTAAGTACCCGCGTCTTCGGAGGGCAGACCAGGGGGGTTTTGTAGGGCACCAGGGGGGACACAAGCCCACACAGAAATTTCACCCTCAGCGACGCGGGGGCGGCCGGGTGCAGTGTTAGAACAAGCGTCGGGTTCGCAATGGAAGTCAATGAGAGATCAAGGGATCTCTTCAGCGCTGCAGGCAGGCAAGGGGGGGCTTCCTCGGGGAAACCTCCACTTGGGCAAGGGAGAGGGACTCCTGGGGGTTACTTCTGCAGTGAAAGTCCGGTCCTTCAGGTCCTGGGGGCTGCGGGTGCAGGGTCTTTTCCAGGCGTCGGGACTTAGGTTTCAGAGAGTCGCGGTCAGGGGAAGCCTCGGGATTCCCTCTGCAGGTGGCGCTGTGGGGGCTCAGGGGGGGACAGGTTTTGGTACTCACAGTCGTAGAGTAGTCCGGGGGTCCTCCCTGAGGTGTTGGTTCTCCACCAGCCGAGTCGGGGTCGCCGGGTGCAGTGTTGCAAGTCTCACGCTTCTTGCGGGGAGATTGCAGGGTTCTTTAAAGCTGCTCCTTTGGATAAAGTTGCAGTCTTTTTGGAGCAGGTCCGCTGTCCTCGGGAGTTTCTTGTCGTCGTCGAAGCAGGGCAGTCCTCAGAGGATTCAGAGGTCGCTGGTCCCTTTGGAAGGCGTCGCTGGAGCAGAGATCTTTGGAAGGCAGGAGACAGGCCGGTGAGTTTCTGGAGCCAAGGCAGTTGTTGTCTTCTGGTCTTCCTCTGCAGGGGTTTTCAGCTAGGCAGTCCTTCTTGTTGTTGTTGCAGGAATCTAGTTTCTAGGTTCAGGGAGAGCCCTTAAATACTAAATTTAAGGGCGTGTTTAGGTCTGGGGGGTTAGTAGCCAATGGCTACTAGCCCTGAGGGTGGGTACACCCTCTTTGTGCCTCCTCCCAAGGGGAGGGGGTCACATCCCTAATCCTATTGGGGGAATCCTCCATCTGCAAGATGGAGGATTTCTAAAAGTCAGAGTCACCTCAGCTCAGGACACCTTAGGGGCTGTCCTGACTGGTCAGTGACTCCTCCTTGTTTTTCTCATTATCTCTCCTGGACTTGCCGCCAAAAGTGGGGGCTGGGTCCAGGAGGCGGGCATCTCCACTAGCTGGAGTGCCCTGGGGCATTGTAACACAAAGCTTGAGCCTTTGAAGCTCACTGCTAGGTGTTACAGTTCCTGCAGGGGGGAGGTGTGAAGCACCTCCACCCAGAGCAGGCTTTGTTTCTGTCCTCAGAGAGCACAAAGGCTCTCACCGCATGAGGTCAGACACTCGTCTCTCAGCAGCAGGCTGGCACAGACCAGTCAGTCCTGCACTGAACAATTGGGTAAAATACAGGGGGTATCTCTAAGATGCCCTCTGTGTGCATTTTTTTAATAAATCCAACACTGGCATCAGTGTGGGTTTATTATTCTGAGAAGTTTGATACTAAACTTCCCAGTATTCAGTGTAGCCATTATGGAGCTGTGGAGTTCGTTTTTGACAGACTCCCAGCCCATATACTCTTATGGCTACCCTGCACTTACAATGTCTAAGGTTTTGCTTAGACACTGTAGGGGCATAGTGCTCATGCACATATGCCCTCACCTGTGGTATAGTGCACCCTGCCTTAGGGCTGTAAGGCCTACTAGAGGGGTGACTTACCTATGCCACAGGCAGTGGGAGGTTGGCATGGCACCCTGAGGGGAGTGCCATGTCGACTTAGTCATTTTCTCCCCATCAGCACACACAAGCTGGCAAGCAGTGTGTCTGTGCTGAGTGAGGGGTCCCTAGGGTGGCATAAGACATGCTGCAGCCCTTAGAGACCTTCCCTGGCATCAGGGCCCTTGGTACCAGGGGTACCAGTTACAAGGGACTTACCTAGGTGCCAGGGTTGTGCCAATTGTGGAAACAATGGTACATTTTAGGTGAAAGAACACTGGTGCTGGGGCCTGGTTAGCAGGGTCCCAGCACACTTCTCAGTCAAGTCAGTATCAGGCAAAAAGTGGGGGGTAACTGCAACAGGGAGCCATTTCTTTACACAAGCCCCCCCCAGCCCACAGGCCAGGAGACTCAGCCAAAGCTGGGAGAGTCTTCCTAGTCTGTCAGGCGAGGAAGAGTAGAGGAAATAGGCTGGTTTGTTGCAGGGCCTACTCTGCCTTACATCCTCCTGTTCAGGTCATTCCCTCTGGGGAACTGACCCACTTCCACAGTGATAGGACCTAGTCTGAACTGCCTCTTGTCTGTGCTTTTTATGTCTTCACCCATTCTCTCTATTTTGGGGTTAGAGGTATCCACCTCTGCTAATCTTATCTTAGCCAGGGTCACCCCTAGCTTACCCAAAGAGGTTACCCAGAGCTGGAGTAACCCCACCATGACCAACAGGGTCAGGGGGCCTAACTTGCTATTTGGCATGGGGTCAGACCACCATGCCAAGGATAGTGCAGCCATAAAGGCTAACACCCAGCAGAGGTCACTGACAGCTGTCAGTGCCCAGAACCACACCTTTAGCTCTTCACCTACAAGGGAAGGGGCTAAGTTACAGGCTTCTTTGGGTTCAGGGTGCCTGTCTGCTGTATTAGAGTGGGGGGTTACCACATCTTGTAGTAAACACCCTTCTTCCACTCTTTCTTCTGTTAGCTGAGGAGCCACCCACTCAGGCTTAACAGTTGCCTGACTAGCCCGGACTTCTTGTGGGTCAGGTTGGACTTTATCAGAGCCACTTTTGGAGTTCTCCCCTACTGGAGCAGAATCTCCTTGGCTTGCTGGAACCTTGGCTAAAGGTTGTCCACCTTTCCTACTCTGTTTCCTTTTCTTTTTCTTCTGGGGCCTACTTGCATTTACTGCAGAGGCAGGCACTCCAGAATCCTTGGGAGAGGACTGGCACTGGACCAGTTCCTCTCTTGGGCTCTGACTAACCTCTGGGTAGTCATTTCCAAGGAGACAATCAAGGGGGAGGTCTGTACTGACTACCACCCTTCTCCAGCTAAAAGTCCCACCCACTTCTATGGGCACAAAAGCCACAGGCCTATCAGTGACCCTGTCTGGGCTAACTCTTACTCTGGCCATCTCACCTGGGATGTACTGGTTGGAGAACACCAGCCTGTCATGCACAATAGTGTGACTGGCACAAGTGCCTCTCAGGGCAGTGGCTGGGATTCCATTCACCAGTAGGTGGTGGAAGTGTCTACTTCCCTCTGGAATCTCCAACTCACCTGTTGGGCCCTTTTTCCAGTTGAAGGCTATGAAGACCTCCTCATCTGAGGAGTCATCCCCAATGGCTACACTGGTCACCCCTGGGATTTTGCTAGGGGGTTTGTTTTTGGGACAAGAAGTGTCCTTGGTGTGGTGCCCTGTCTGTTTACAGTTATGGCACCATGCCTTAGTGGCATCCCAGCTCTTACCCTGGTACCCACCTTTGTTTTGGGTTGTGTCTCTGGGCCCACCCACCTGGTCTGGTTTTTGGGGGCCTACAGGGGACTCTTTTTCTTTGTTTCTAGTGTCACCCACTTTCTCCTGGGGAGGCTTTGTAACCCCTTTCTTTTGGTCACCCCCAGTGGAAGTTTTGGTTACCCTAGTCTTGACCCAGTGGTCTGCCTTCTTTCCCAATTCTTGGGGAGAAATTGGACCTAGGTCTACCAGATACTGATGCAACTTTTCATTGAAGCAGTTACTTAAAATGTGTTCTTTCATAAACAAATTATAAAGCCCAACATAGTCATGCACTTCATTTCCAGTTACCCAACCATCCAGTGTTTTCACTGAGTAGTCAACAAAATCAACCCAGGTCTGGCTCGAGGATTTTTGAGCCCCCCTGAATCTAATCCTATACTCCTCAGTGGAGAATCCAAAGCCCTCAATCAGGGTACCCTTCATGAGGTCATAAGATTCTGCATCTTTTTTAGAGAGTGTGAGGAGTCTATCCCTACACTTTCCTGTGAACATTTCCCAAAGGAGAGCACCCCAGTGAGATTTGTTCACTTTTCTGGTTTCACAAGCCCTCTCAAAAGCTGTGAACCATTTGGTGATGTCATCACCATCTTCATATTTAGTTACAATCCCTTTGGGGATTTTCAACATGTCAGGAGAATCTCTGACCCTAGTTATGTTGCTGCCACCATTGATGGGTCCTAGGCCCATCTCTTGTCTTTCCCTTTCTATGGCTAGGATCTGTCTTTCCAAAGCCAATCTTTTGGCCATCCTGGCTAACTGGATGTCCTCTTCACTGGAGTTATCCTCAGTGATTTCAGAGTTGTTGGTCCCTCCTGTGAGGGAACCAGCATCTCTGACTATTATTTGTGGAGTCAGGGCTTGAGAAGCCCTGTTCTCCCTAGATAGGACTGGTGGGGGGGAATCACCCTCCAAGTCACTATCATCATCCTCTGTGTTGCCATCCTCAGAGGGGTTGGCTCTTTCAACCTCTGCCAACAGCTCCTGGAGCTGTAGTTTGGAAGGTCTGGAGCCCATTGTTATTTTCTTTAGTTTACAGAGTGACCTTAGTTCTCTCATCTGTAGATGGAGGTAAGGTGTGGTGTCGAGTTCCACCACATTCACATCTGTATTAGACATTATGCTACTAAAAGTTGGAATACTTTTTAAGAAACTAAAGCTAGTTCTAGAATCTAATTCAAACTTTTACCAGACTTTTAAACTCTAAAAGAAAATGCTAACAGGGACTAACACAAGGCCCTAGCAGGACTTTTAAGAATTTAGAAAACTTTTCAAATTGCAAAAATCAATTTCTAATGACAATTTTGGAATTTGTCGTGTGATCAGGTATTGGCTGAGTAGTCCAGCAAATGCAAAGTCTTGTACCCCACCGCTGATCCACCAATGTAGGAAGTTGGCTCTGTATGTGCTATTTCAAAGTAAGGAATAGCATGCACAGAGTCCAAGGCTCAGGGCCGGTCAGGTGCAGAGTTCAAAGTGGTGCCCAAAACGCATAGGCTTCAATGGAGAGAAGGGGGTGCCCCGGTTCCAGTCTGCCAGCAGGTAAGTACCCGCGTCTTCGGAGGGCAGACCAGGGGGGTTTTGTAGGGCACCAGGGGGGACACAAGCCCACACAGAAATTTCACCCTCAGCGGCGCGGGGGCGGCCGGGTGCAGTGTTAGAACAAGCGTCGGGTTCGCAATGGAAGTCAATGAGAGATCAAGGGATCTCTTCAGTGCTGCAGGCAGGCAAGGGGGTCTTCCTCGGGGAAACCTCCACTTGGGCAAGGGAGAGGGACTCCTGGGGGTCACTCCTCCAGTGAAAGTCCGGTCCTTCAGGTCCTGGGGGCTGCGGGTGCAGGGTCTTTTCCAGGCGTCGGGACTTAGGTTTCAGAGAGTCGCGGTCAGGGGAAGCCTCGGGATTCCCTCTGCAGGCGGCGCTGTGGGGACTCAGGGGGGACAGGTTTTGGTACTCACAGTCGTAGAGTAGTCCGGGGGTCCTCCCTGAGGTGTTGGTTCTCCACCAGCCGAGTCGGGGTCGCCGGGTGCAGTGTTGCAAGTCTCACGCTTCTTGCGGGGAGATTGCAGGGTTCTTTAAAGCTGCTCCTTTGGATAAAGTTGCAGTCTTTTTGGAGCAGGTCCGCTGTCCTCGGGAGTTTCTTGTCGTCGTCGAAGCAGGGCAGTCCTCAGAGGATTCAGAGGTCGCTGGTCCCTTTGGAAGGCGTCGCTGGAGCAGAGTTCTTTGGAAGGCAGGAGACAGGCCGGTGAGTTTCTGGAGCCAAGGCAGTTGTTGTCTTCTGGTCTTCCTCTGCAGGGGTTTTCAGCTAGGCAGTCCTTCTTCTTGTTGTTGCAGGAATCTAGTTTCTAGGTTCAGGGAGAGCCCTTAAATACTAAATTTAAGGGCGTGTTTAGGTCTGGGGGGGTTAGTAGCCAATGGCTACTAGCCCTGAGGGTGGGTACACCCTCTTTGTGCCTCCTCCCAAGGGGAGGGGGTCACATCCCTAATCCTATTGGGGGAATCCTCCTTCTACAAGATGGAGGATTTCTAAAAGTCAGTCACCTCAGCTCAGGACACCTTAGGGGCTGTCCTGACTGGTCAGTGACTCCTCCTTGTTTTTCTCATTATCTCTCCTGGACTTGCCGCCAAAAGTGGGGGCTGGGTCCAGGAGGCGGGCATCTCCACTAGCTGGAGTGCCCTGGGGCATTGTAACACGAAGCTTGAGCCTTTGAAGCTCACTGCTAGGTGTTACAGTTCCTGCAGGGGGGAGGTGTGAAGCACCTCCACCCAGAGCAGGCTTTGTTTCTGTCCTCAGAGAGCACAAAGGCTCTCACCGCATGAGGTCAGACACTCGTCTCTCAGCAGCAGGCTGGCACAGACCAGTCAGTCCTGCACTGAACAATTGGGTAAAATACAGGGGGTATCTCTAAGATGCCCTCTGTGTGCATTTTTTTAATAAATCCAACACTGGCATCAGTGTGGGTTTATTATTCTGAGAAGTTTGATACTAAACTTCCCAGTATTCAGTGTAGCCATTATGGAGCTGTGGAGTTAGTTTTTGACAGACTCCCAGCCCATATACTCTTATGGCTACCCTGCACTTACAATGTCTAAGGTTTTGCTTAGACACTGTAGGGGCATAGTGCTCATGCACATATGCCCTCACCTGTGGTATAGTGCACCCTGCCTTAGGGCTGTAAGGCCTACTAGAGGGGTGACTTACCTATGCCACAGGCAGTGGGAGGTTGGCATGGCACCCTGAGGGGAGTGCCATGTCGACTTACTCGTTTTGTCCTCACTAGCACACACAAGCTGGCAAGCAGTGTGTCTGTGCTGAGTGAGGGGTCCCTAGGGTGGCATAAGACATGCTGCAGCCCTTAGAGACCTTCCCTGGCATCAGGGCCCTTGGTACCAGGGGTACCAGTTACAAGGGACTTACCTAGGTGCCAGGGTTGTGCCAATTGTGGAAACAATGGTACATTTTAGGTGAAAGAACACTGGTGCTGGGGCCTGGTTAGCAGGGTCCCAGCACACTTCTCAGTCAAGTCAGCATCAGTATGCGGCAAAAAGTGGGGGGTAACTGCAACAGGGAGCCATTTCTTTACAATGGTCCATCATGTTACAGAGAGAAGTCACAGTGAGCTTGCATAGTTTTTAGGTGCTCAGGAGAAAAATTCGAAAATCTGAAGACGTTACACAAGGAAAACTACATAGGATAGAAAACGCAAATGGAGAGTATCATAAATGGAATCTCATATCATCAGGCATTTGTGACTGCCACCCAGTAGGCAGAGTGTGGAGGTCACATGAACCTGCTACAGATGTATGGCAGATGGTTTTCGAAGCATGCATTGTACCCTATAAACTTATTTACGCTTTATGCACTGTATCTCAATTTAAATACTTTCTTTCCCATCAGTCAAGGTGGGCTCTTAAATGATTCAAACAGGCAACATGACAAGCTTGTACTCTCTTGTAAGGAAATGCCTCCTTGGCATGGTTGCCCCCTGACTTTTTGCCTTTGCTGATGCTATGTTTACAATTGAAAGTGTGCTGAGGCCTGCTAACCAGGCCCCAGCACCAGTGTTCTTTCCCTAACCTGTACTTTTGTATCCACAATTGGCAGACCCTGGCATCCAGATAAGTCCCTTGTAACTGGTACTTCTAGTACCAAGGGCCCTGATGCCAAAGAAGGTCTCTAAGGGCTGCAGCATGTCTTATGCCACCCTGGAGACCTCTCACTCAGCACAGACACACTGCTTGCCAGCTTGTGTGTGCTAGTGAGGACAAAACGAGTAAGTCGACATGGCACTCCCCTCAGGGTGCCATGCCAGCCTCTCACTGCCTATGCAGTATAGGTAAGACACCCCTCTAGCAGGCCTTACAGCCCTAAGGCAGGGTGCACTATACCATAGGTGAGGGTACCAGTGCATGAGCATGGTACCCCTACAGTGTCTAAACAAAACCTTAGACATTGTAAGTGCAGGGTAGCCATAAGAGTATATGGTCTGGGAGTCTGTCAAACACGAACTCCACAGCACCATAATGGCTACACTGAAAACTGGGAAGTTTGGTATCAAACTTCTCAGCACAATAAATGCACACTGATGCCAGTGTACATTTTATTACAAAATACACCCCAGAGGGCACCTTAGAGGTGCCCCCTGAAACTTAACCGACTGTCTGTGTAGGCTGACTAGTTCCAGCAGCCTGCCACACTAGAGACATGTTGCTGGCCCCATGGGGAGAGTGCCTTTGTCACTCTGAGGCCAGTAACAAAGCCTGCACTGGGTGGAGATGCTAACACCTCCCCCAGGCAGGAGCTGTGACACCTGGCGGTGAGCCTCAAAGGCTCACCCCTTTGTCACAGCCCAGCAGGGCACTCCAGCTTAGTGGAGTTGCCCGCCCCCTCCGGCCACGGCCCCCACTTTTGGCGGCAAGGCTGGAGGGAACAAAGAAAGCAACAAGGAGGAGTCACTGGCCAGTCAGGACAGCCCCTCAGGTGTCCTGAGCTGAAGTGACTCTAACTTTCAGAAATCCTCCATCTTGCAGATGGAGGATTCCCCCAATAGGGTTAGGATTGTGACCCCCTCCCCTTGGGAGGAGGCACAAAGAGGGTGTACCCACCCTCAGGGCTAGTAGCCATTGGCTACTAACCCCCCAGACCTAAACACGCCCTTAAATTTAGTATTTAAGGGCTACCCTGAACCCTAGAAAATCAGATTCCTGCAAACTACAAGAAGAAGGACTGCCTAGCTGAAAACCCCTGCAGAGGAAGACCAGAAGACGACAACTGCCTTGGCTCCAGAAACTCACCGGCCTGTCTCCTGCCTTCCAAAGAACTCTGCTCCAGCGACGCCTTCCAAGGGACCAGCGACCTCTGAATCCTCTGAGGACTGCCCTGCTTCGAAAAAGACAAGAAACTCCTGAGGACAGCGGACCTGCTCCAAAAAGACTGCAACTTTGTTTCAAGAAGCAGCTTTAAAGAACCCTGCAACTCCCCGCAAGAAGCGTGAGACTTGCAACACTGCACCCACCGACCCCGACTCGGCTGGTGGAGAACCAACACCTCAGGGAGGACCCCCGGACTACTCTCCGACTGTGAGTACCAAAAGCTGTCCCCCCTGAGCCCCCACAGCGCCGCCTGCAGAGGGAATCCCGAGGCTTCCCCTGACCGCGACTCTCTGAAACCTAAGTCCCGACGCCTGGAAAAGACCCTGCACCCGCAGCCCCCAGGACCTGAAGGACCGGACTTTCACGGGAGAAGTGACCCCCAGGAGTCCCTCTCCCTTGCCCAAGTGGAGGTTTCCCCGAGGAAGCCCCCCCTTGCCTGCCTGCAGCGCTGAAGAGATCCGTTGATCTCTCATAGACTAACATTGCAAACCCGACGCTTGTTTCTACACTGCACCCGGCCGCCCCCGCGCTGCTGAGGGTGAAATTTCTGTGTGGGCTTGTGTCCCCCCCGGTGCCCTACAAAACCCCCCCTGGTCTGCCCTCCGAAGACGCGGGTACTTACCTGCAAGCAGACCGGAACCGGGGCACCCCCTTCTCTCCATTCTAGCCTATGCGTTTTGGGCACCACTTTGAACTCTGCACCTGACCGGCCCTGAGCTGCTGGTGTGGTAACTTTGGGGTTGCTCTGAACCCCCAACGGTGGGCTACCTTGGACCAAGAACTGAACCCTGTAAGTGTCTTACTTACCTGGTAAAACTAACAAAAACTTACCTCCCCCAGGAACTGTGAAAATTGCACTGTGTCCACTTTTAAAATAGCTATTTGTGAATAACTTGAAAAGTATACATGCAATTGAAATGATTCAAAGTTCCTAATGTACTTACCTGCAATACCTTTCAAACAACATATTACATGTTAAAGTTGAACCTGTGGTTCTTAAAATAAACTAAGAAAAGATATTTTTCTATAACAAAACCTATTGGCTGGATTTGTCTCTGAGTGTGTGTACCTCATTTATTGTCTATGTGTATGTACAACAAATGCTTAACACTACTCCTTGGATAAGCCTACTGCTCGACCACACTACCAAAAAATAGAGCATTAGTATTATCTATTTTTACCACTATTTTACCTGTAAGGGGAACCCTTGGACTCTGTGCATGCTATTCCTTACTTTGAAATAGCACATACAGAGCCAACTTCCTACATCTCTATAAAGGCAAAAATTGAAGCGATCATGATCCCTGTATGTGGATGCTCAATGCTTTATTCAGTAACTAAAGGCACAGAACTGCGATCACTTCAGTACACCTAACCAGACTTAAACCAGATGTGCCATACAGTGTTCTTCAAAAGACCCATAAGTGTTCTTGAAACGACGAAGCTCTTTAAGCCGTCTTTTACAAATGGACCTTTGAGAAAATTAACTTTATGCAGCGTGAAATCTCTCATTGATTCACATGCTGTGTATTATCCCACCATCTATTGCTTGGATCTGAAATTGTAATTGTAGGAAGTTGGCTCTGTATGCACTATTTCAAAGTAAGGAATAGTATGCACAGAGTCCAAGGGTTCCCCTTAGAGGTAAGATAGTGGCAAAAAGAGATAATACCAATGCTCTATTTTGTGGTAGTGTGGTCGAGCAGTAGGCTTATCAAAGGAGTAGTGTTAAGCATTTGTTGTACATACACACAGGCAATAAATGAGGAACACACACTCAAACAATTCCAGGCCAATAGGTTTTTGTTATAGAAAAATATCTTTTCTTAGTTTATTTTAAGAACCACAGGTTCAAATTCTACATGTAATATCTCATTTGAAAGGTATTGCAGGTAAGTACTCTAGGAACTTTGAATAATCACAATAGCATATATACTTTTTACATAAAACACATTTAGCTGTTTTAAAAGTGGACACTTAGTGCAATTTTCACAGTTCCTGGGGGAGGTAAAGTAATGTTAGTTTTTGCAGGTAAGTAAACCACCTACGGGGTTCAGATTGGGGTCCAAGGTAGACCACCATTGGGGGTTCAGAGCAACCCCAAAGTCACCACACCAGCAGCTCAGAGCCGGTCAGGTGCTGAGTTCAAAGTGGTGCCCAAAACGCATAGGCTTAAATGGAGAGAAGGGGGTGCCCCGGTTCCGGTCTGCCAGCAGGTAAGTACCCGCGTCTTCGAAGGGCAGACCAGGGGGGTTTTGTAGGGCACCGGGGGGGACACAAGTCCACACAAAAAGTACATCCTCAGCAGCGCGGGGACGGCCGAGTGCAGTGTGCAAACTAGCGTCGGGTTTCCAATGGGAGTCAATGGGAGACCAAGGGGTCTCTTCAGCGGTGCAGGCAGGCAAGGGGGGGGGGGGGGCTCCTCGGGGTAGCCACCACCTGGGCAAGGGAGAGGGCCTCCTGGGGGTCACTCCTGCACTGGAGTTCCGATCCTTCAGGTGCTGGGGGCTGCGGGTGCAGAGTCTTTTCCAGCCGTCAAGAATTTAAGAGTCAGGCAGTCGTGGTCAGGGGGAGTGTAGGAAGTTGGCTCTGTATGCACTATTTCAAAGTAAGGAATAGTATGCACAGAGTCCAAGGGTTCCCCTTAGAGGTAAGATAGTGGCAAAAAGAGATAATACTAATGCTCTATTTTGTGGTAGTGTGGTCGAGCAGTAGGCTTATCCAAGGAGTAGTGTTAAGCATTTGTTGTACATACACATAGACAATAAATGAGGTACACACACTCAGAGACAAATCCAGCCAATAGGTTTTTGTATAGAAAAATATCTTTTCTTAGTTTATTTTAAGAACCACAGGTTCAAATTCTACATGTAATATCTCATTCGAAAGGTATTGCAGGTAAGTACTTTAGGAACTTCAAATCATCAAAATTGCATGTATACTTTTCAAGTTATTCACAAATAGCTGTTTTAAAAGTGGACACTTAGTGTAATTTTCACAGTTCCTAGGGGAGGTAAGTATTTGTTAGGTTAACCAGGTAAGTAAGACACTTACAGGGCTTAGTTCTTGGTCCAAGGTAGCCCACCGTTGGGGGTTCAGAGCAACCCCAAAGTCACCACACCAGCAGCTCAGGGCCGGTCAGGTGCAGAGTTCAAAGTGGTGCCCAAAACACATAGGCTAGAATGGAGAGAAGGGGGTGCCCCGGTTCCGGTCTGCTTGCAGGTAAGTACCCGCGTCTTCGGAGGGCAGACCAGGGGGGTTTTGTAGGGCACCGGGGGGGACACAAGCCCACACAGAAATTTCACCCTCAGCAGCGCGGGGGCGGCCGGGTGCAGTGTAGAAACAAGCGTCGGGTTTGTAATGGAAGTCAATGGGAGATCTAGGGATCTCTTCAGCGCTGCAGGCAGGCAAGGGGGGGGTTCCTCGGGGAAACCTCCACTTGATCAAGGGAGAGGGACTCCTGGGGGTCACTCCTCCAGTGAAAGTCCGGTCCTTCAGGTCCTGGGGGCTGCGGGTGCAGGGTCTCTCCCAGGTGTCGGGACTTAGGATTCAAAGAGTCGCGGTCAGGGGAAGCCTCGGGATTCCCTCTGCAGGCGGCGCTGTGGGGGCTCAGGGGGGACAGGTTTTTGTACTCACAGTCTTAGAGTAGTCCTGGGGTCCCTCCTGAGGTGTTGGATCGCCACCAGCTGAGTCGGGGTCGCCGGGTGCAGTGTTGCAAGTCTCACGCTTCTTGCGGGGAGCTTGCAGGGTTCTTTAAAGCTGCTGGAAACAAAGTTGCAGCTTTTCTTGGAGCAGGTCCGCTGTCCTCGGGAGTTTCTTGTCTTTTCGAAGCAGGGGCAGTCCTCAGGGGATGTCGAGGTCGCTGGTCCCTTTGGAAGGCGTCGCTGGAGCAGGATCTTTGGAAGGCAGGAGACAGGCCGGTGAGTTTCTGGAGCCAAGGCAGTTGTCGTCTTCTGGTCTTCCTCTGCAGGGGTTTTCAGCTAGGCAGTCCTTCTTCTTGTAGTTGCAGGAATCTGATTTTCCAGGGTTCAGGGTAGCCCTTAAATACTAAATTTAAGGGCGTGTTTAGGTCTGGGGGGTTAGTAGCCAATGGCTACTAGCCCTGAGGGTGGGTACACCCTCTTTGTGCCTCCTCCCAAGGGGAGGGGGTCACAATCCTAACCCTATTGGGGGAATCCTCCATCTGCAAGATGGAGGATTTCTAAAAGTTAGTCACTTCAGCTCAGGACACCTTAGGGGCTGTCCTGACTGGCCAGTGACTCCTCCTTGTTGCTTTCTTTGTTCCCTCCAGCCTTGCCGCCAAAAGTGGGGGCCGTGGCCGGAGGGGGCGGGCAACTCCACTAAGCTGGAGTGCCCTGCTGGGCTGTGACAAAGGGGTGAGCCTTTGAGGCTCACCGCCAGGTGTCACAGCTCCTGCCTGGGGGAGGTGTTAGCATCTCCACCCAGTGCAGGCTTTGTTACTGGCCTCAGAGTGACAAAGGCACTCTCCCCATGGGGCCAGCAACATGTCTCTGGTGTGGCAGGCTGCTGGAACTAGTCAGCCTACACAGACAGTCGGTTAAGTTTCAGGGGGCACCTCTAAGGTGCCCTCTGTGGTGTATTTTACAATAAAATGTACACTGGCATCAGTGTGCATTTATTGTGCTGAGAAGTTTGATACCAAACTTCCCAGTTTTCAGTGTAGCCATTATGGTGCTGTGGAGTTCGTGTTTGACAGACTCCCAGACCATATACTCTTATGGCTACCCTGCACTTACAGTGTCTAAGGTTTTGTTTAGACACTGTAGGGGTACCATGCTCATGCACTGGTACCCTCACCTATGGTATAGTGCACCCTGCCTTAGGGCTGTAAGGCCTGCTAGAGGGGTGTCTTACCTATACTGCATAGGCAGTGAGAGGCTGGCATGGCACCCTGAGGGGAGTGCCATGTCGACTTACTTGTTTTGTCCTCACTAGCACACACAAGCTGGCAAGCAGTGTGTCTGTGCTGAGTGAGAGGTCTCCAGGGTGGCATAAGACATGCTGCAGCCCTTAGAGACCTTCCTTGGCATCAGGGCCCTTGGTACTAGAAGTACCAGTTACAAGGGACTTATCTGGATGCCAGGGTCTGCCAATTGTGGATACAAAAGTACAGGTTAGGGAAAGAACACTGGTGCTGGGGCCTGGTTAGCAGGCCTCAGCACACTTTCAATTGTAAACATAGCATCAGCAAAGGCAAAAAGTCAGGGGGCAACCATGCCAAGGAGGCATTTCCTTACAGGGAGCCTCGGGATTTCCTCTGCAGGCGTCGCTGTGGGGGCTCAGGGGGGACAACTTTGGTTACTCACAGTCTCGGAGTCGCCTGAGGGTCATCCCTGAGGTGTTGTTTCTTCACCAGTCGAGTCGGGGTCGCCAGGTGTAGTGTTGCAAGTCTCACGCTTCTTGCGGGGATTGCAGGGGTCTTTAAATCTGCTCCTCTGGATACAAAGTTGCAGTCTTTGTTGAACAGAGCCGCTGTTCTCGGGAGTTTCTTGGTCTCTTGGAAGCAGGGCAGTCCTCTGAGGATTCAGAGGTCGCTGGGCCTGGGGAAAGCGTCGCTGGAGCAGTTTTCTTCTGAAGGCAGGAGACAGGCCGGTAGGACTGGGGCCAAAGCAGTTGGTGTCTTCTTTCTTCTTCTGCCGGGTTTTTCAGCTCAGCAGTCCTCTTCTTCTGTAAGTTGCAGGAATCTAAATTCTTAGGTTCAGGGAAGCCCTTAAATACTAAATTTAAGGGCGTGTTTAGGTCTGGGGGGGGTTAGTAGCCAATGGCTACTAGCCCTGAGGGTGGGTACACCTTCTTTGTGCCTCCTCCCAAGGGGAGGGGGTCACATTCCTATCCCTATTGGGGGAATCCTCCATCTGCAAGATGGAGGATTTCTAAAAGTTAGTCACCTCAGCTCAGGACACCTTAGGGGCTGTCCTGACTGGCCAGTGACTCCTCCTTGTTGTTCTCATTATTTCCTCCGGTCTTGCCGCCAAAAGTGGGGCCGTGGCCGGAGGGGGCGGGCAACTCCACTAGCTGGAGTGCCCTGCGGTGCTGGAACAAATGGGGTGAGCCTTTGAGGCTCACTGCCAGGTGTTACAGCTCCTGCCTGGGGGAGGTGATAGCATCTCCACCCAGTGCAGGCTTTGTTACTGGCCTCAGAGTGACAAAGGCACTCTCCCCATGGGGCCAGCAACATGTCTCGAGTGTGGCAGGCTGCTAAAACCAGTCAGCCTACACGGGTAGTTGGTTAAGGTTTCAGGGGGCACCTCTAAGGTGCCCTCTGGGGTGTATTTCACAATAAAATGTACACTGGCATCAGTGTGCATTTATTGTGCTGAGAAGTTTGATACCAAACTTCCCAGTTTTCAGTGTAGCCATTATGGTGCTGTGGAGTTCGTGTTTGACAGACTCCCAGACCATATAATCTTATGGCTACCCTGCACTTACAATGTCTAAGGTTTTGCTTAGACACTGTAGGGGCACAGTGCTCATGCACTGGTGCTCTCACCTATGGTATAGTGCACCCTGCCTTAGGGCTGTAAGGCCTGCTAGAGGGGTGACTTATCTATACTGCATAGGCAGTGTGAGGTTGGCATGGCACCCTGAGGGGTTTGCCATGTCGACTTACTCGTTTTGTCCTCACCAGCACACACAAGCTGGCAAGCAGTGTGTCTGTGCTGAGTGAGGGGTCCCCAGGGTGGCATAAGATATGCTGCAGCCCTTAGAGACCTTCCCTGGCATCAGGGCCCTTGGTACCAGGGGTACCAGTTACAAGGGACTTACCTGGATGCCAGGGGTGTGCCAATTGTGTAAAACAAAAGTACAGGTTAGGGAATGAACACTGGTGCTGGGGCCTGGTTAGCAGGCCTCAGCACACTTTCAAATCAAAACACAGCATCAGCAAAGGCAAAAAGTCAGGGGGTAACCATGCCAAGGAGGCATTTCCTTACAGTAATCTTAGGGAGAAACGTATTTAAAAAAAAAATAAATCTTTTTTTAATGAAAGTGGGCGTCGACATGGACAGAACTGAATAGTAACAAGCACACAATGTCCTATTCTGTAACTACTATTTTCGATTCTATTTTTCTGTTGGGTTTGAAGGGGCATTGCATGACTTCCTGAGGTATCCACAATAGACTTCCCTTAATGGACTTTGAAGAAGTTGCAAGACATAATCTCTATGCTGGATCACTTTTCAAGCCCAAGACTGAGGTTTTAACTGCAGGTTGGGTATTAGCAGATATTACAGGACACTCCGAGCTAGAAAGACAGAGGGGAAATGTTCTGTTTATGGAGGAAAATGGGTTTCTCTGAAGATGAAGAGTTCAAAGCCACAGAGCCTCAGGGAGAAGACCAAAAGATACCATCCCTCGCAGAAGATATTTCAGCAGTCAGAGTTTTGGTGCATAGTCCTTCCTAAGACATTACCTCAGGATAGAGAATACATGAGGAGTCTGTAAAGACACCAAAGCCTAAGACTTTGGGCAAAATTCCATGATGTGCACATATAAGCCCTCAAAGGCAAAACAGCTTGAGATTCTTCCGTCCTACCGGCTCAAGAGAAAAAGCCTCCCGTAAGGATCTACTGAATGACGTTGGCTCTGCATCCAGGGGCAGTCAAACTTGAAATTGGATTGAGGGCCAACACCCTCAAATGAAAATCCTTTTAAGAAATTAAGACAAGTACCAGAAACCATCCTAGAAACACAAGAGGTAGAGTAAGACTTGTATATAGGCAAGGAGGAAATACAGTACCCTTGACACGAGTTGGAAGCACATAGAGAATAATACACAGTATTAGTGGACCTAGAGACCATTTGTTCCAAAGAATATTTGGATACATATCCTTGAAAACCTTCCTCAACAGTCAATATTTTAATATTTCCATGTACCAGGGTATGGTCAAGAGGGTAGAGAATTTTGAGATGCAAATGGAGTTTTTTTTATTTATTTATTTTTAGCCCCCCCCCCCCCCCCCCCCCCCCCCCAAACAAAAAATCTTAATGTGTTTTGTGTTTTTAGGAAAAATGCATCAACCCAAGCTTCCCAGTGTCCTTCGGCAAGGTAGGAAAGATTTGGCAAAACCTACTCTTCTTCCAGAGCAGGACTCTAAATGAGGACTTCAAACCCCCCCACCTGAATTAATCCTTAAGCAAAATGGTTTGAAGTTGGACTACTCCTCCTTTGGTGCCTGGGAGGTGCACCATTGATTGCAAAGCGCAGGGGTTATGAGATCATTTCAGGGGTGTTTTTTTGTAGCTTGTGATTCTCACTAAATGCAAGACTTATAAAAGAGCTGTGGTATCAAACAATAATGAAATTGACCAAAAACACTACTCTGTACAATTGGAGAGCTGTGTCCCACAATGCAGTTCACCAGCTGCAATAATGATGGCTGTAGTCTTGAGAAGCAGGCCATTTCTCCTTCTTTCACTCCTTCCCCATCATGTCTGACCATCACTTCAGTCTTGAAACAAGCTCTGTCCCTTTCTGAAAGAAAAAAAAGAGCTTCCACATGTTGCCTCCCTTTTTGCAGCAAGGGTGACCTCTGCATTAATGCTAGCAAGGAAAATGATCCCCCATGCCCACTTTAAGTAAAACATTCATAATTGTGACGCAGTGGGCCCACTGTACCGACTTAACTAATGGGAACTAGTGCCTTGCTTAGCAAGGTGTCTTCTCGGCCCTTATCAACATGCGTTTCAATCTCACACCATATATATATATATGTTCGATGGCATGTGTAGCTGCAGATACACATGCTGTGCACATCCCGCCATCTAGTGTTGGGCTCGGAGTGTTACAAGTTGTTTTTCTTCGAAGAAGTCTTTTCGAGTCATGAGATCGGGGGACTCCTCCCATTTCGGCTCCATTGCGCATGGGCGTCGACTCCATCTTAGATTGGTTTTTTTCCGCCATCGGGTTCGGACGTGTTCCTTTTCGCTCCTTGTTTCGGGTCGGAAAGTTAGTTAGAATCTCGGAAAAATTGTCGGTATTGTTTGCGTTCGGTATCGGGTTAGTTATAACAGATCGACACAGATTTTTGAAGAGCTCCGGTGGCCCTTTGGGTTTTTTTCCGATCCCCCGTCGGGGCCTGGCCGGCCCGGCCACGTGTCTCTTCAAGGCTGATGGAACGGACCCCATTCCGCTTCTGCCCAAAATGTCATAACAAGTATCCGTATACAGATCAGCATCTGGTCTGTAACTTGTGTTTGTCTCCAGAGCACAAGGAAGATACTTGTGAAGCCTGTCGAGCGTTTTGGTCCAGAAAGACATTAAGGGACCGAAGAGCGAGAAGACTGCAGATGGCGTTGGCGCCGACAGGACAAGGGTGTTTCGAGGAGAAAGAAGAAACTTTCTCCATCCAGGAGTCGGACTCGGACGAGCTCGATCCAGAAGAAACGCTGAAAACCGTGAGTAAGACGTCGAAACATAAAACTCACGAAAAGACCACGAAAGCCCAGGGGACGCCACCGCCAACAGGCTATGGCTTAACCTGAAAAATAGGTGACCGATCATCGTCACCGAAAAAGGGCACGCTGGTGTCGAAGTCATCCGACTCCGGTCGAGATACCGCCACTCAGCAATCTCGGACCCGAGACAGCGGCTCTGAGCAAGTTCGGCACCGAGACAGCGGAACCGCAATAAGTCGGCACCGAGAGACCACGATGCCGAAAATAAAAAAGGTTTTGTCGGAACCGAAAAGAGCAGCCGAAAAGGTTTCGATACCGAAACATCCGGCCTCGGAACCGAAATCAAGTTCCTACACAGAGGAAGAAGGACTGTCCTCACAAATGAAAACACACAGATTTGGACAGGAACTAGAGACAATGAAGCCAGACTACACCCAAAGAAGGCTCCACATCCAAAAAGAAACAGGGAAGATCAGCACTCTCCCTCCTATTAGAATGAAACGCAAACTTGCCTTCCAGGAGAAAGACAAGCAGCCACAGGCAAAGGTGGCTAAACAAGTAAGCCCGCCACAGTCCCCACAACGATCTTCGCATCCATCACCGATAGCCACCTCCACCAATGATGCAATCCCCGACTTATACAGGGATGAGTCAGGACGATCCAGACGCATGGGATCTTTATGATGCGCCAGTGTCAGATAATAGTCCTGACTGTTATCCAGCTAGACCGTCACCACCAGAAGATAGTACAGCTTACGCGCAGGTGGTGTCTAGGGCAGCGGCGTTTCATAATGTCAGCCTACATTCAGAGCCAATAGAAGACGACTTTCTATTCAATACACTGTCGTCCACACACAGCCAGTACCAGAGTCTCCCCATGCTACCTGGAATGTTAAAGCACTCCAAGCAAGTGTTTGATAAGCCTGTAAAAGGAAGGGCCAATACTCCAAGAGTGGAGAAAAAATATAAACCGCCACCAACTGACCCCGTGTACATCACACAACAATTAACACCGGACTCAGTAGTAGTAGGGGCAGCTCGCAAGAGGGCGAACTCACACACTTCAGGAAATGCACCACCTCCAGATAGAGAGTCGTAAATTCGACGCAGCAGGAAAAAGAGTGGCGGCACAGGCAGAAAACCAGTGGCGTATTGCAAACTCGCAGGCTTTGTTTGCCAGATACGATAGAGCTCATTGGGACGAAATGCAACACTTTATAGAACATTTGCCCAAGGAGTTCCAAAAGAGAGCACAGCAAGTAGTGGAAGAAGGACAGAGTATCTCAAACAATCAGATACGGTCAGCAATAGATGCAGCAGATACAGCTGCTAGAACTGTAAACACAGCAGTGACAATAAGGAGACATGCATGGCTGCGTACATCAGGATTCAAGCCGGAAATACAACAAGCCGTGCTGAATATGCCATTTAACTGACAGCAGTTGTTTGGGCCGGAGGTGGACACTGCCATCGAAAAGCTTAAAAAAGACACCGATACGGCCAAAGCCATGGGCGCACTTACTCCCCACAGAGCAGAGGCACATTTCGAAAGACACAGTTTCGAGGGGGGTTTCGAGGACAAAGCACAGAACCCACAACCTCACAAACAAGGCCCACTTATCAAAGCCAATATCAGCGGGGAAGTTTTCGGGGACAATATAGAGGGGGACAGTTCCAAAAAAGTAGAGGAAAATTCCAAAGTCCCAAAACTCCACAAAGCAAGCAGTGACTTACACGTCACAAATCCCCAGCATATAACACCTGTGGGGGGGAGACTAACCAATTTCTACAAACAATGGGAGGAGATAACAACAGATACTTGGGTGTTAGCAATTATCCAGCATGGTTATTGCATAGAATTTCTCAATTTCCCACCAAATGTCCCACCGAAGACACACAATATGTCAAAGCAACACATGGATCTTCTACAAATAGAGGTCCAAGCGTTGTTACAAAAACAAGCAATAGAATTAGTACCAATTCATCAGAAAGGAACAGGAGTTTACTCTCTGTACTTTCTCATACCCAAAAAGGACAAAACTCTAAGACCTATATTAGATCTCAGAACGTTAAATACCTACATCAAATCAGATCACTTTCACATGGTGACGTTACAGGACGTAATCCCATTGATCAAACAGCAAGACTGCATGACAACACTAGACCTAAAGGATGCATGCTTCCATATATCGATACATCCTTCACACAGAAAGTACCTAAGGTTTGTATTCCAAGGGGTACATTACCAATTCAAAGTGTTGCCATTTGGGATAACAACTGCGCCAAGAGTTTTCACAAAATGCCTGGCAGTGGTAGCGGCGCATATCAGAAGAAAGCAAATACACGTCTTCCCGTACCTAGGCGATTGGTTAATCAAAACCAACACGCAAAAACAGTGTTCACCACACACAAGGTATGTTATCGAGACCCTCCACAAACTAGGTTTCTCACTCAACTACACAAAGTCGCACATTCAACCGTGCCAAACACAGCAGTACTTAGGGGCGACAATCGACACAACAAAAGAGGTTGCCACTCCAAGTCCACAAAGGGTACAAGCATTTCACAAGGTAATACAGGTCATGTATCCAAATCAAAGAATACAGGTCAAGATGGTAATGAAACTACTAGGCATGATGTCCTCATGCATAGCCATTGTCCCAAACGCCAGATTGTACATGCGGCCCTTACAACAGTGCCTAGCATCACAATGGTCACAGGCGCACAGGGTCAACTTCTAGATCCAGTGTTGATAGACCGCCAAACATACACCTCGCTTCTATGGTGGAACAGCATAAATTTAAACCAAGGGCGGCCTTTCCAAGACCCAGTGCCTCAATACGTAATAACTACAGATGCCTCCATGATAGGTTGGGGAGCTCATCTCAATCAACACAGCATCCAGGGACAATGGGACACTCAGCAAAGACAATTTCACATAAATCACTTAGAACTACTGGCAGTATTTCTAGCGCTAAAAGCATTTCAACCCATAATAATCCACAAACACATCCTTGTCAAAACAGACAACATGACAACGCATGGTTGCGTACGTCAGGATTCAAGCCGGAAATACAACAAGCCGTGCTGAATATGCCTTTTAACGGACAGCAGTTGTTTGGGCCGGAGGTGGACACTGCTATCGAAAAACTTAAAAAAGACACTGATACGGCCAAAGCCATGGGCGCACTCTACTCCCCACAGAGCAGAGGCACATTTCGCAAAACGCAGTTTAGAGGGGGGTTTCGAGGGCAAACTACAGAACCCACAACCTCACAAACAAGGCCCACTTACCAGAGCCAATATCAGCAGGAAAGTTTTTGGGGACAATATAGAGGGGGACAATTCCAAAAGAGTAGAGGGATGTTCCAAAGTCCCAAAACTCCTCAAAACAAGCAGTGACTTCCACGTCACAAATCCCCAACACCTAACACCTGTGGAGGGGGGGAGACTAACCAAGTTTTACAAACATTGGGAGAGAATAACAACAGACACTTGGGCCCTAGCAATTATCCAGCATGGTTATTGCATAGAATTTCTAAAATTCCCTCCAAACGTCCCACCGAAAACACACAATATGTCAAAACACATGGATCTTCTAGGACTAGAGGTCCAAGCGTTGCTACAAAAAGGAGCAATAGAATTAGTACCAATTCAACAGAAGGAACAGGAGTTTACTCTCTGTACTTTCTCATACCCAAAAAGGACAAGACTCTAAGACCTATATTAGATCTCAGAACATTAAATACCTACATCAAATCAGATCACTTTCACATGGTGACATTACAGGACGTAATCCCATTGCTCAAACAACAAGACTACATGACAACACTAGACCTAAAGGATGCATATTTCCATATACCGATACATCCTTCACACAGAAAGTATTTAAGGTTTGTATTCCAAGGGGTACATTACCAATTCAAGGTGTTGCCATTCGGAATAACAACTGCGCCAAGAGTTTTTACAAAATGCCTGGCAGTGGTAGCTGCACATATCAGAAGGCAGCAAATACATGTGTTCCCGTACCTAGACGATTGGTTAATCAAAACCAACACGCTAGAACGGTGTTCACAACACACAAAGTACGTCATAGAAACCCTCCACAAACTAGGTTTCTCAATCAACTACGCAAAGTCACACCTTCAGCCATGTCAGACTCAGCAATGCTTAGGTGCGACAATCAACACAGCAAAAGGGATTGCCACTCCAAGTCCACAAAGGGTACAGGCATTTCACAATGTAATACAGGCCATGTATCCAAGACAACAAATAAAAGTCAAAATAGTGATGAAACTCCTAGGCATGATGTCCTCATGCATAGCCATTGTCCCAAACGCAAGGTTGCACATGCGGCCCTTACAACAGTGCCTAGCATCACAATGGTCACAAGCACAGGGTCAACTTCTACATCTAGCGTTGATAGACCGCCAAACATACACCTCGCTTCAATGGTGGAACAATATAAATTTAAACCAAGGGCGGCCTTTCCAAGACCCAGTGTCTCAATATGTAATAACAGATTCCTCCATGATAGGGTGGGGAGCACATCTCAATCAACACAGCATCCAGGGACAATGGGACACTCAGCAAAAACAGTTGCACGTAAATCACTTAGAACTACTGGCAGTATTTCTAGCGTTAAAGGCATTTCAACCCATAATAAGCTACAAACACATTCTTGTCAAAACAGACAATATGACAACGATGTATTACCTAAACAAACAGGGAGGGACACACTCTACACAGTTGTGTCTCCTGGCACAGAAAATATGGCATTGGGCAGTACACAACCACATTCGCCTAATAGCACAGTTTATTCCAGGGATTCAGAATCAGTTAGCAGACAATCTCTCTCGGGATCACCAACAGATCCACGAATGGGAGATTCATCCCCAAATACTAAACCCTTACTTCCAAAGTTGGGGGAACACCACAAATAGACCTATTTGCAACAAAAGAAAACGCAGAATGCAGAAACTTCGCATCCAGGTACCCACAAGATCAATCTCGGGCAATGCGTTATGGATGAGTTGGTCAGGGATATTTGCATATGCTTTTCCCCCTCTCCCACTCCTTCCATATCTGGTAAACAAGTTGAGTCAAAACAAACTCAGACTAATACTAATAGCACCAACTTGGGCAAGGCAACCTTGGTACACAACACCACTAGACCTCTCAGTAGTGCCTCATGTCAAACTACTAAACAGACCAGATCTGTTAACTCAACACAAACAACAGATCAGACACCCAAATCCAGCATCGCTGAATCTAGCAATTTGGCTCCTGAAGTCCTAGAGTTCGGACACTTAGCCCTTACACAGGAATGTATGGAAGTCATAAAACAAGCCAGAAAACCAACCACTAGACATTGCTATGCAAATAAGTGGAAAAGATTTGTTTATTATTACCATAATAATTAAATTCAACCCTTACACGCGTCTGCCAAAAACATCGTAAGCTACTTACTACATTTGCAAAAGTCAAAGCTAGCTTTTTCATCCATTAAAATACATCTCACCGCAATTTCTGCTTATCTGCAAATTACGCACTCAACTTCACTCTTTAGGATCCCAGTCATAAAGGCTTTTATGGAGGGCCTAAAAAGAATTATCCCACCAAGAACACCACCAGCTCCTTCGTGGAACCTCAACATTGTCTTAACACGGCTCATGGGTCCACCGTTTGAACCTATGCACTCATGTGAGATACAATATTTAACATGGAAAGTAGCATTTCTAATTGCCATCACATCTCTAAGAAGAGTAAGTGAAATGCAGGCATTTTCCATACAAGAACCTTTTATTCAGATACACAAGCATAAAGTAGTTTTACGAACAAATCCTAAGTTCTTACCAAAAATCATATCGACATTCCACTTAAATCAAACAGTAGAACTACCAGTGTTCTTTCCAGAACCAGATTCTGTAGCTGAAAGAGCACTACATAAATTAGACATCAAAAAAGCATTAATGTACTACATTGACCGAACAAAACAAATTCGAAAAACTAGACAACTGTTCGTTGCTTTCCAAAAACCTCATACAGGGAATCCAATATCCAAACAAGGCATTGCCAGATGGATAGTTAAATGCATTTAAACCTGTTATCGAAAAGCAAAAAGAGAACTGCCCATAACACCAAAGGCACACTCAACTAGAAAGAAAGGTGCTTCTTTGGCCTTTCTAGGAAACATTCCAATGACAGTAAACGTATGAGGCGTAGACCATGTGGCTGCCTTACATATTTCAAAGCATTACTGCGTGGATGTGTTAACAACACAACAAGCCACAGTAGGACAAGCAGTACTACGAGCTTTATTTCAAACAACTTCAACTCTTACAGGCTGCTTTTGGGGAGATAACTGCTTACTAGTCTATGCAAAGCATGTGTGTCTGCAGCTACACATGCCATTGAACGGAAAAAGTCACTTACCCAGTGTACATCTGTTCGTGGCATGAGACGCTGCAGATTCACATGCGCCCGCCCGCCTCCCCGGGAGCCTGTAGCCGTTTGAAGTTGAACATTTGTAAACTTGTTAATATATCGCTTTAAACCACATTATGTACATATTATATTTGCTCCATTGCATGGGCACTATTACTATAATACACAACTCCTACCTCACCCTCTGCGGGGAAAACAATCTAAGATGGAGTCGACGCCCATGCGCAATGGAGCCGAAAGGGGAGGAGTCCCTCGATCTCGTGACTCGAAAAGACTTCTTCGAAGAAAAACAACTTGTAACACTCCGAGCCCAACACTAGATGGCATATATATATATATCTATATATATATATATATTATTCGATGGCATGTGTAGCTGCAGATACACATGCGGTGCACTGTTCCTGCCATCTAGTGTTTGGTTCGGAGTGTTACAAGTTGTTTTTCTTCGAAGAAGTCTTTTCGAGTCACGGGACCGAGTGGCTCCTCCCTTTTGGCTCCATTGCGCATGGGCGTCGACTCCATCTTAGATTGTTTTCTTTCCGCCATCGGGTTCAGACGTTTTCCTCTTTGTTCCGTATTTCGAATTGGGAAACTTAGAAAAGAATCGGAAAATCGCCGGTATTGTTTACGTTCGGCACCAGTTTAGTTTATCGCATCGGCGCCGACATCAAGACGCACTCCAACTAGGCCCGACCACACCCGTCGTCGAAGACTAATTGGCCGGACCCCCTTCCGTTTCTGTCCTAAGTGTCAGGCCAAGTATCCTTATACAGACCAGCATCGGGTCTGTAACCTGTTTGTTGCCCGAACACAGAGAGGATACTTGTAAGGAAATGCCTCCTTGGCATGGTTGCCCCCTGACTTTTTGCCTTTGCTGATGCTATGTTTACAATTGAAAGTGTGCTGAGGCCTGCTAACCAGGCCCCAGCACCAGTGTTCTTTCCCTAACCTGTACTTTTGTATCCACAATTGGCAGACCCTGGCATCCAGATAAGTCCCTTGTAACTGGTACTTCTAGTACCAAGGGCCCTGATGCCAAGGAAGGTCTCTAAGGGCTGCAGCATGTCTTATGCCACCCTGGAGACCTCTCACTCAGCACAGACACACTGCTTGCCAGCTTGTGTGTGCTAGTGAGGACAAAACGAGTAAGTCGACATGGCACTCCCCTCAGGGTGCCATGCCAGCCTCTCACTGCCTATGCAGTATAGGTAAGACACCCCTCTAGCAGGCCTTACAGCCCTAAGGCAGGGTGCACTATACCATAGGTGAGGGTACCAGTGCATGAGCATGGTACCCCTACAGTGTCTAAACAAAACCTTAGACATTGTAAGTGCAGGGTAGCCATAAGAGTATATGGTCTGGGAGTTTGTCAAACACGAACTCCACAGCACCATAATGGCTACACTGAAAACAGGGAAGTTTGGTATCAAACTTCTCAGCACAATAAATACACACTGATGCCAGTGTACATTTTATTGTAAAATACACCCCAGAGGGCACCTTAGAGGTGCCCCCTGAAACTTAACCGACTGTCTGTGTAGGCTGACTAGTTCCAGCAGCCTGCCACACCAGAGACATGTTGCTGGCCCCATGGGGAGAGTGCCTTTGTCACTCTGAGGCCAGTAACAAAGCCTGCACTGGGTGGAGATGCTAACACCTCCCCCAGGCAGGAGCTGTGACACCTGGCGGTGAGCCTCAAAGGCTCACCCCTTTGTCACAGCCCAGCAGGGCACTCCAGCTTAGTGGAGTTGCCCGCCCCCTCCGGCCACGGCCCCCACTTTTGGCGGCAAGGCTGGAGGGAACAAAGAAAGCAACAAGGAGGAGTCACTGGCCAGTCAGGACAGCCCCTAAGGTGTCCTGAGCTGAGGTGACTCTGACTTTTAGAAATCCTCCATCTTGCAGATGGAGGATTCTCCCAATAGGGTTAGGATTGTGTCCCCCTCCCCTTGGGAGGAGGCACAAAGAGGGTGTACCACCCTCAGGGCTAGTAGCCATTGGCTACTAACCCCCCAGACCTAAACACGCCCTTAAATTTAGTATTTAAGGGCTACCCTGAACCCTAGAAAATTAGATTCCTGCAACTACAAGAAGAAGGACTGCCCAGCTGAAAACCCCTGCAGCGGAAGACCAGAAGACGACAACTGCCTTGGCTCCAGAAACTCACCGGCCTGTCTCCTGCCTTCCAAAGATCCTGCTCCAGCGACGCCTTCCAAAGGGACCAGCGACCTCGACATCCTCTGAGGACTGCCCCTGCTTCGAAAAGACAAGAAACTCCCGAGGACAGCGGACCTGCTCCAAGAAAAGCTGCAACTTTGTTTCCAGCAGCTTTAAAGAACCCTGCAAGCTCCCCGCAAGAAGCGTGAGACTTGCAACACTGCACCCGGCGACCCCGACTCGGCTGGTGGCGATCCAACACCTCAGGAGGGGCCCCAGGACTACTCTGATACTGTGAGTACCAAAACCTGTCCCCCCTGAGCCCCCACAGCGCCGCCTGCAGAGGGAATCCCGAGGCTTCCCCTGACCGCGACTCTTTGAACCTAAAGTCCCGACGCCTGGGAGTGACCCTGCACCCGCAGCCCCCAGGACCTGAAGGACCGGACTTTCACTGGAGAAGTGACCCCCAGGAGTCCCTCTCCCTTACCCAAGTGGAGGTTTCCCCGAGGAATCCCCCCCTTGCCTGCCTGCAGCGCTGAAGAGATCCCGAGATCTCTCATAGACTAACATTGCGAACCCGACGCTTGTTTCTACACTGCACCCGGCCGCCCCCGCGCTGCTGAGGGTGAAATTTCTGTGTGGGCTTGTGTCCCCCCCGGTGCCCTACAAAACCCCCCTGGTCTGCCCTCCGAAGACGCGGGTACTTACCTGCAAGCAGACCGGAACCGGGGCACCCCCTTCTCTCCATTCTAGCCTATGTGTTTTGGGCACCACTTTGAACTCTGCACCTGACCGGCCCTGAGCTGCTGGTGTGGTGACTTTGGGGTTGCTCTGAACCCCCAACGGTGGGCTACCTTGGACCAAGAACTAAGCCCTGTAAGTGTCTTACTTACCTGGTTAACCTAACAAAAACTTACCTCCCCCAGGAACTGTGAAAATTGCACTGTGTCCACTTTTGAAATAGCTATTTGTCAATAACTTGAAAAGTATACATGCAATTTTGATGATTTGAAGTTCCTAAAGTACTTACCTGCAATACCTTTCGAATGAGATATTACATGTAGAATTTGAACCTGTGGTTCTTAAAATAAACTAAGAAAATATATTTTTCTATACAAAAACCTATTGGCTGGATTTGTCTCTGAGTGTGTGTACCTCATTTATTGTCTATGTGTATGTACAACAAATGCTTAACACTACTCCTTGGATAAGCCTACTGCTCGACCCCACTACCACAAAATAGAGCATTAGTATTATCTCTTTTTACCACTATTTTACCTCTAAGGGGAACCCTTGGACTCTGTGCATGCTATTCCTTACTTTGAAATAGCACATACAGAGCCAACTTCCTACATTGGTGGATCAGCGGTGGGGTACAAGACTTTGCATTTGCTGGACTACTCAGCCAATACCTGATCACACGACAAATTCCAAAATTGTCATTAGAAATTGATTTTTGCAATTTGAAAAGTTTTCTAAATTCTTAAAAGACCTGCTAGGGCCTTGTGTTAGATCCTGTTTAGCATTTCTTTTAGAGTTTAAAAGTTTGTAAAAGTTTGAATTAGAACCTAGAACTAGTTGTAGATTCTTAAAAAGTATTCCAACTTTTAGAAGCAAAATGTCTAACACAGATGTGACTGTGGTGGAACTCGACACCACACCTTACCTCCATCTTAAGATGAGGGAGCTAAGGTCACTCTGTAAAATAAAGAAAATAACAATGGGCCCCAAACCTACCAAAATACAGCTCCAGGAGCTTTTGGCAGAGTTTGAAAAGGCCAACCCCTCTGAGGGTGGCAACTCAGAGGAAGAGGATAGTGACTTGGAGGAAAATTCCCCCCTACCAGTCCTATCTAGGGAGAACAGGGTCCCTCAAACCCTGACTCCAAAAATAATAGTCAGAGATGCTGGTTCCCTCACAGGAGAGACCAACACCTCTGAAATCACTGAGGATAGCCCCAGTGAAGAGGACATCCAGTTAGCCAGGATGGCCAAAAGATTGGCTTTGGAAAGACAGATCCTAGCCATAGAGAGGGAAAGACAAGAGATGGGCCTAGGACCCATCAATGGTGGCAGCAACATAAATAGGGTCAGAGATTCTCCTGACATGTTGAAAATCCCTAAAGGGATTGTAACTAAATATGAAGATGGTGATGACATCACCAAATGGTTCACAGCTTTTGAGAGGGCTTGTGTAACCAGAAAAGTGAACAGATCTCACTGGGGTGCTCTCCTTTGGGAAATGTTCACAGGAAAGTGTAGGGATAGACTCCTCACACTCTCTGGACAAGATGCAGAATCTTATGACCTCATGAAGGGTACCCTGATTGAGGGCTTTGGATTCTCCACTGAAGAGTATAGGATTAGATTCAGGGGGGCTCAAAAATCCTCGAGCCAGACCTGGGTTGACTTTGTAGACTACTCAGTGAAAACACTAGATGGTTGGATTCAAGGCAGTGGTGTAAGTAATTATGATGGGCTGTACAATTTATTTGTGAAGGAACACCTGTTAAGTAATTGTTTCAATGATAAACTGCATCAGCATCTGGTAGACCTAGGACCAATTTCTCCCCAAGAATTGGGAAAGAAGGCGGACCATTGGGTCAAGACAAGGGTGTCCAAGACTTCAACAGGGGGTGACCAAAAGAAAGGGGTCACAAAGACTCCCCAGGGGAAGAGTGATGAGACAACCAAAACTAAAAATAGTAAAGAGTCTTCTACAGGCCCCCAAAAACCTGCACAGGAGGGTGGGCCCAGAGCCTCTTCACAAAACAATGGGTACAAGGGTAAAAACTTTGATCCCAAAAAGGCCTGGTGTCATAGCTGTAAACAGCATGGACACCAAACTGGAGACAAGGCCTGTCCCAAGAAAGGTTCCACTCGAAACTCCCATCCAGGTAACACTGGTATGGCCAGTCTCCAAGTGGGATCAACAGTGTGCCCAGAGCAAATCAGGGTCCACACTGAAGCTACTCTAGTTTCTGAGGGTGGGGTGGATTTAGCCACACTAGCTGTCTGGCCGCCTAACATGCAAAAATACAGACAGCAACTCTTAATTAATGGGACTAGAATAGAGGGCCTGAGGGATACAGGTGCCAGTGTCACCATGGTGACAGAGAAACTGGTTTCCCCTGGCCAATACCTGACTGGAAAAACTTACACAGTCACCAACGCTGACAATCAGAGAAAAGTACATCCCATGGCAATGGTTACTTTAGAATGGGGAGGGGTCAATGGCCTGAAACAGGTGGTGGTCTCCTCAAATATCCCAGTGGACTGTCTGCTTGGAAATGACCTGGAGTCCTCAGCATGGGCTGAGGTAGAACTAAAAACCCATGCAGCAATGCTGGGTATCCCTGAACTGGTGTGTGTGAAAACAAGAGCACAATGCAAGGCACGGGGTGAACAAGTAGAGCTGGAGTCTGGAAGAATGGCCCAGCCTACCAAGAGAACAGGAAAGTCAGTTGGGAAACCAACTGCAACACAGCAAAAGAAAGGGAACCTCTCTTCTCAGGAAGAAGTTCTGCCCTCTGAGGGAACTGAGCCTTTGGAGCTTGAACCTTACCAGGTTGAGCTCTTGGGCCCAGGGGGACCCTCAAGGGAGGAGCTGTGTAAGGGACAAGAAACCTGTCCCTCTCTTGAAGGCCTTAGGCAGCAAGCTGCTGAAGAGTCCAAGGGCAAGAAAAATGGAACACATAGGGTCTATTGGGAAGATGGACTCCTGTACACTGAGGCCAGAGACCCCAAACCTGGTGCCACTAGGAGAGTGGTAGTGCCTCAGCTGTTCAGGAAGTTCATCCTAACATTGGCCCATGACATTCCCCTTGCTGGACATTTGGGACAAACCAAGACGTGGGAGAGGTTAGTCAACCACTTCTACTGGCCCAATATGTCCAACATGGTTAAGGAGTTTTGCCTCTCCTGCCCCACCTGTCAAGCCAGTGGTAAGACAGGTGGGCACCCAAAGGCCCCCCTCATTCCACTTCCAGTGGTGGGGGTTCCCTTTGAAAGAGTGGGTGTGGACATAGTTGGTCCACTAGAACCTCCCACAGCCTCAGGAAATATGTATATCCTGGTAGTAGTGGATCATGCTACCAGGTATCCTGAAGCTATTCCCCTTAGGTCGACTACTGCCCCTGCAGTAGCCAAGGCCCTCATTGGTATCTTTACCAGAGTGGGTTTCCCTAAGGAGGTGGTGTCTGACAGAGGTACCAACTTCATGTCAGCATACCTAAAGCACATGTGGAATGAGTGTGGGGTGACTTATAAATTCACTACACCATACCATCCACAAACTAATGGCTTGGTTGAGAGATTCAACAAGACATTAAAAGGCATGATCATGGGGCTCCCAGAAAAACTCAAAAGGAGATGGGATGTCCTCTTGCCATGTCTGCTTTTCGCTTACAGAGAGGTGCCACAGAAGGGAGTAGGATTCTCACCCTTTGAACTTCTGTTTGGTCATCCTGTAAGGGGACCACTTGCTCTTGTTAAAGAAGGCTGGGAGAGACCTCTCCATGAGCCTAAACAAGACATAGTGGACTATGTACTTGGCCTTCGCTCTAGAATGGCAGAGTACATGGAAAAGGCAACCAAAAACCTTGAGGCCAGCCAACAGCTCCAGAAGTTTTGGTATGACCAAAAGGCTGCACTGGTTGAGTTCCAACCAGGGCAGAAAGTCTGGGTTCTGGAGCCTGTGGCTCCCAGGGCACTCCAGGACAAATGGAGTGGCCCTTACCCAGTACTAGAAAGGAAGAGTCAGGTCACCTACCTGGTGGACCTGGGCACAAGCAGGAGCCCCAAGAGGGTGATCCATGTGAACCGCCTTAAGCTCTTCCATGACAGGGCTGATGTGAATCTGTTGATGGTAACAGATGAGGATCAGGAGGCAGAGAGTGAACCTCTCCCTGATCTTCTGTCATCAGACCCAAAAGATGGCACAGTAGATGGAGTGATCTACTCAGACACCCTCTCTGGCCAACAGCAAGCTGATTGTGGGAGAGTCCTACAACAGTTTCCTGAACTCTTCTCCTTAACCCCTGGTCAGACACACCTGTGTACCCATGATGTGGACACAGGAGACAGCATGCCTGTCAAGAACAAAATCTTTAGACAATCTGACCATGTTAAGGAAAGCATCAAGATGGAAGTCCACAAGATGCTGGAATTGGGAGTAATTGAGCGCTCTGACAGCCCCTGGGCTAGCCCAGTGGTCTTAGTCCCCAAACCTCACACCAAAGATGGAAAGAAAGAGATGAGGTTTTGTGTGGACTACAGAGGGCTCAATTCTGTCACCAAGACAGATGCTCATCCAATTCCAAGAGCTGATGAGCTCATAGACAAATTAGGTGCTGCCAAATTCTTTAGTACCTTTGACTTGACAGCAGGGTACTGGCAAATAAAAATGGCACCTGGAGCAAAAGAGAAAACAGCATTCTCCACACCTGATGGGCATTATCAGTTTACTGTTATGCCCTTTGGTTTAAAGAATGCCCCTGCCACCTTCCAAAGGTTGGTGAATCAAGTCCTTGCTGGCTTGGAGTCCTTTAGCACAGCTTATCTTGATGATATTGCTGTCTTTAGCTCCACCTGGCAGGATCACCTGGTCCACCTGAAGAAGGTTTTGAAGGCTCTGCAATCTGCAGGCCTCTCTATCAAGGCATCCAAATGCCAGATAGGGCAGGGAACTGTGGTTTACTTGGGACACCTTGTAGGTGGAGGCCAAGTTCAGCCACTCCAACCCAAGATCCAGACTATTCTGGACTGGGTAGCTCCAAAAACCCAGACTCAAGTCAGGGCATTCCTTGGCTTGACTGGGTATTACAGGAGGTTTGTGAAGGGATATGGATCCATTGTGACAGCCCTCACTGAACTCACCTCCAAGAAAATGCCCAAGAAAGTGAACTGGACTGTGGAATGCCAACAGGCCTTTGACACCCTGAAACAGGCAATGTGCTCAGCACCAGTTCTCAAAGCTCCAGATTATTCTAAGCAGTTCATTGTGCAGACTGATGCCTCTGAACATGGGATAGGGGCAGTTTTGTCCCAAACAAATGATGATGGCCTTGACCAGCCTGTTGCTTTCATTAGCAGGAGGTTACTCCCCAGGGAGCAGCGTTGGAGTGCCATTGAGAGGGAGGCCTTTGCTGTGGTTTGGTCCCTGAAGAAGCTGAGACCATACCTCTTTGGGACTCACTTCCTAGTTCAAACTGACCACAGACCTCTCAAATGGCTGATGCAAATGAAAGGTGAAAATCCTAAACTGTTGAGGTGGTCCATCTCCCTACAGGGAATGGACTTTATAGTGGAACACAGACCTGGGACTGCCCATGCCAATGCAGATGGCCTTTCCAGGTTCTTCCACTTAGAAAATGAAGACTCTCTTGGGAAAGGTTAGTCTCATCCTCTTTCGTTTGGGGGGGGGTTGTGTAAGGAAATGCCTCCTTGGCATGGTTGCCCCCTGACTTTTTGCCTTTGCTGATGCTATGTTTACAATTGAAAGTGTGCTGAGGCCTGCTAACCAGGCCCCAGCACCAGTGTTCTTTCCCTAACCTGTACTTTTGTATCCACAATTGGCAGACCCTGGCATCCAGATAAGTCCCTTGTAACTGGTACTTCTAGTACCAAGGGCCCTGATGCCAAGGAAGGTCTCTAAGGGCTGCAGCATGTCTTATGCCACCCTGGAGACCTCTCACTCAGCACAGACACACTGCTTGCCAGCTTGTGTGTGCTAGTGAGGACAAAACGAGTAAGTCGACATGGCACTCCCCTCAGGGTGCCATGCCAGCCTCTCACTGCCTATGCAGTATAGGTAAGACACCCCTCTAGCAGGCCTTACAGCCCTAAGGCAGGGTGCACTATACCATAGGTGAGGGTACCAGTGCATGAGCATGGTACCCCTACAGTGTCTAAACAAAACCTTAGACATTGTAAGTGCAGGGTAGCCATAAGAGTATATGGTCTGGGAGTTTGTCAAACACGAACTCCACAGCACCATAATGGCTACACTGAAAACAGGGAAGTTTGGTATCAAACTTCTCAGCACAATAAATACACACTGATGCCAGTGTACATTTTATTGTAAAATACACCCCAGAGGGCACCTTAGAGGTGCCCCCTGAAACTTAACCGACTGTCTGTGTAGGCTGACTAGTTCCAGCAGCCTGCCACACCAGAGACATGTTGCTGGCCCCATGGGGAGAGTGCCTTTGTCACTCTGAGGCCAGTAACAAAGCCTGCACTGGGTGGAGATGCTAACACCTCCCCCAGGCAGGAGCTGTGACACCTGGCGGTGAGCCTCAAAGGCTCACCCCTTTGTCACAGCCCAGCAGGGCACTCCAGCTTAGTGGAGTTGCCCGCCCCCTCCGGCCACGGCCCCCACTTTTGGCGGCAAGGCTGGAGGGAACAAAGAAAGCAACAAGGAGGAGTCACTGGCCAGTCAGGACAGCCCCTAAGGTGTCCTGAGGTGACTCTGACTTTTAGAAATCCTCCATCTTGCAGATGGAGGATTCTCCCAATAGGGTTAGGATTGTGTCCCCCTCCCCTTGGGAGGAGGCACAAAGAGGGTGTACCCACCCTCAGGGCTAGTAGCCATTGGCTACTAACCCCCCAGACCTAAACACGCCCTTAAATTTAGTATTTAAGGGCTACCCTGAACCCTAGAAAATTAGATTCCTGCAACTACAAGAAGAAGGACTGCCCAGCTGAAAACCCCTGCAGCGGAAGACCAGAAGACGACAACTGCCTTGGCTCCAGAAACTCACCGGCCTGTCTCCTGCCTTCCAAAGATCCTGCTCCAGCGACGCCTTCCAAAGGGACCAGCGACCTCGACATCCTCTAAGGACTGCCCCTGCTTCGAAAAGACAAGAAACTCCCGAGGACAGCGGACCTGCTCCAAGAAAAGCTGCAACTTTGTTTCCAGCAGCTTTAAAGAACCCTGCAAGCTCCCCGCAAGAAGCGTGAGACTTGCAACACTGCACCCGGCGACCCCGACTCGGCTGGTGGCGATCCAACACCTCAGGAGGGGCCCCAGGACTACTCTGATACTGTGAGTACCAAAACCTGTCCCCCCTGAGCCCCCACAGCGCCGCCTGCAGAGGGAATCCCGAGGCTTCCCCTGACCGCGACTCTTTGAACCTAAAGTCCCGACGCCTGGGAGAGACCCTGCACCCGCAGCCCCCAGGACCTGAAGGACCGGACTTTCACTGGAGAAGTGACCCCCAGGAGTCCCTCTCCCTTACCCAAGTGGAGGTTTCCCCGAGGAATCCCCCCCTTGCCTGCCTGCAGCGCTGAAGAGATCCCGAGATCTCTCATAGACTAACATTGCGAACCCGACGCTTGTTTCTACACTGCACCCGGCCGCCCCCGCGCTGCTGAGGGTGAAATTTCTGTGTGGGCTTGTGTCCCCCCCGGTGCCCTACAAAACCCCCCTGGTCTGCCCTCCGAAGACGCGGGTACTTACCTGCAAGCAGACCGGAACCGGGGCACCCCCTTCTCTCCATTCTAGCCTATGTGTTTTGGGCACCACTTTGAACTCTGCACCTGACCGGCCCTGAGCTGCTGGTGTGGTGACTTTGGGGTTGCTTTGAACCCCCAACGGTGGGCTACCTTGGACCAAGAACTAAGCCCTGTAAGTGTCTTACTTACCTGGTTAACCTAACAAAAACTTACCTCCCCCAGGAACTGTGAAAATTGCACTAAGTGTCCACTTTTGAAATAGCTATTTGTCAATAACTTGAAAAGTATACATGCAATTTTGATGATTTGAAGTTCCTAAAGTACTTACCTGCAATACCTTTCGAATGAGATATTACATGTAGAATTTGAACCTGTGGTTCTTAAAATAAACTAAGAAAAGATATTTTTCTATACAAAAACCTATTGGCTGGATTTGTCTCTGAGTGTGTGTACCTCATTTATTGTCTATGTGTATGTACAACAAATGCTTAACACTACTCCTTGGATAAGCCTACTGCTCGACCCCACTACCACAAAATAGAGCATTAGTATTATCTCTTTTTACCACTATTTTACCTCTAAGGGGAACCCTTGGACTCTGTGCATGCTATTCCTTACTTTGAAATAGCACATACAGAGCCAACTTCCTACAATACTTGTGAAGCTTGCCGAGCGTTTCGATCCAAGAAGACCTTAAGGGATCGATGCGCAAGACGACTACAAATGGCGTCGAAGCCGAAACAACATCTCGACGTCGAGGAAGGGAAGATGAGAATTTCCATCCAAGAATCGGACTCGGGTGAATCCGATGGTGATCGATCTTCGACGCGGCAAACAGTGAGTACACCTGCCCCGTCACACACCCAGGGTCACACCAAAAAACTCAAGGCCACGGGAACGCCACCGCCAGCAGGCCATGGCTCTACCCACAGAAAAGAAGGTGACCAAATAACATCGCACCGAAAAAGGCCAAAGATTTGCCGAAGACTTCCGACTCCGGTCGAGAATCCGGCACTGAAAGTCGCATCGAGTCGGGCAAGCCTCTAAAGAGCTTATCGGAACCGAAAAAGACAATTTCAATGGGAATTTTGGTACCGAAAAAACCGGCTTCGGAGGCGAAACGTTCTTCCTACACTGAGGAACAAGGGCTTTCTATGCAGCTCAAAGAAAAGCACAGATATGAGCAAGATCTGGATTTAGAAGAACATGACCAAACACAACAAAGGTTAGAAATCCAGAAGGACACAGGGAAGATACAAACCATCCCTCCACTCAAATCTAAAAGAAAAGTTGCTTTTCAAGAGACTGAAATGCAACCGAAGGCCAAAGTGGTTAGAGAAAAATCACCACCACTACATTTCTCACCACAACCATCCCCACTGCAATCACCACACTTGTCACCAATGGGTACACCGATGGCGCAGTCACCCACACATACTGGGATGACTCAAGATGATGCAGATCCCTGGGATCTATACGACCCACCTATATCGGACAACAGCCCAGAGTGCTATCCAACCAAGCCTTCACCACCAGAGGACAGTACAGCATATACGCAAGTACTAGCCAGGGCAGCTACGTTCCACAACGTAACAATGCACTTGGAACCGGTGGAGGATGACTTCCTGTTCAACACTCTGGCATCCACGCATGCATCCTACCAAACTTTACTAATGCTACCGTGCATGCTCAAACACGCACAACAGGTCTTCCAAGAGCCTGTAAAAGGGAGGGCCATCACGCCAAGGGTCGAAAAGAAATATAAACCGCCCCGTCAGACCCAGTGTTTATTACTCAACAGCTCCCTAAGGACTCAGTGGTTGTGGGGGCTGCAAGAAAAAGTGCGAATTCACAATCATCAGGGGATGCCCCACCCCCTGATAAAGAGTCGAACGTTTGACGCAGCAGGGAAAAGAGTGGTATCACAAGCAGACAATCAATGGTGAATTGCAAACTCGCAAGCCCTACTTGCACGCTACGACAGGGTGCTCTGGGACGAAATGCAAGACATCATCCAGCATTTGCCCAAGGAACACAAAAAACGTGCCCAACAAGTGGTTAAAGAGGGACCGGCCATATCAAACAACCAAATACGGTCTGCCCTAGACTCTGCAGATACAGCAGCACGGACTGTCAACACAGCTGTAACAATTTGAAGGCATGCATGGCTGCGAAGTTCTGGATTTAAACCAGAAATACAACAGGCGGTACTGAATATGCCGTTTAATCATCATCAGTTGTTTGGGCCGGAGGTGGATACCGCGATCGAGAAAATGAAAAAAGACACGGACACAGCCAAAGCCATGGGCGCGCTCTACTCCTCACAATACTGAGGAACATTTAGGAAACCACAGTTTAAGGGGGGGGGGGGCAGAGGTTCGACAACAGACATCTGAACCATCCACCTCCCAAACAAAACCCACCTACCAGTCGCAATACCAAAGAAGGGGGTTTCGTGGTTCCTACAGATGACAATTCCCAAGAGGAAAGGGAAATTCCAGCCCTCCAAACCAAGCCCTAGCAAACAGTGACTTCAATGTCACACTTCCCCAACACTTGTCACCAGTGGGGGGGAGGCTAACCAGATACTACCGCAATTGGACACACATTACCACAGACATGTGGGTCCTATCGATTATCCAACATGGTTATTGCATAGAATTCACAACATTCCCTCCAGATGTTCCACCAAAACTGCACAGATTGTCTCCACAAGACCTATTACAAATAGAGGTCCAAGCACTGCTACAAAAACAAGCCATAGAGCTAGTACCCTATCACCAGAAAGGAACAGGCGTTTACTCCCTGTATTTCCTTATTCCAAAAAAAGACAAAACACTAAGGCCTATCTTAGATCTCAGAACACTGAATCTCTTCATCAAATCAGATAATTTCCACATGGTAACACTTCAGGACGTAGTTCACTTACTAACAAAAAAAAGGGGGGGGGAATACATGACAACACTGGATCTCAAGGGTGCGTATTTTCACATACCCATCCATCCATCTCACAGGAAATACCTCAGGTTTGTAATACAAGGCAAACATTATCAATTCAAAGTGCTACCGTTCGGAACAACAACAGCCCCTAGAGTATTTACAAAATGCCTAGCCGTAGTAGCAGCTCATATAAGGAGACAGCACATGCACGTATTCCCATATCTAGACGATTGGCTAATAAAAGGCAACACTCAGCAACAATGTCAATTTCACATGCAATACGTCATAGATACTCTACACAAACTAGGGTTTTCTATAAATTACCAAAAATCACATTTACAACCATCCCAAATACAACAATACTTGGGAGCAACACTCAACACACAAAGAGCAATTGCAACTCCAAGTCCACAAAGAGTTCAGTCGTTTCAAAATGTAAGATCAAGCATGCAACCAAACCAACAATACACGGTAAGGTTTGTGATGAAACTACTAGGCATGATGTCCTCATGCATAGCTATTGTCCCAAACGCAAGGCTACACATGTGGCCCTTACAGCAGTGCCTTGCAAAACAATGGACGCAGGCACAGGGTCAACTCCAAGATCCAGTGTTGATAGACCGCCAAACACACTCTTCGCTTCAATGGTGGAACCCTGTAAATTTAAACAAAGGGCGACCTTTTCAAGACCCAGTGTCTCACGCCATTATCACAACAGATGCTTCCATGATTGGGTGGGGAGCACACCTCAACAATCACAGCATACAAGGTCAATGGGACAATCAATAAAAACTACTTCACATAAATCACTTGGAACTGCTAGCGATATTTCTAGCATTAAAAGCGTTTCAGCCACTTGTAGCCCACAAACACATTCTTGTCAAGACAGACAATATGACAACAATGTATTATCTAAATAAACAAGGGGACACACACTAGTCACAGCTGTGTCTCTTAGCACAAAAAATTTGCCATTGGCCAATTCACAACAACATTCGCCTGATAGCACAATACATAGCAGGCATTCAAAATCAGTTGGCCGACAATCTCAGTCGAGATCAACAACAAGCTCACGAATGGGAAATACATCCCCAGATTCTACAAGATCACTTCTACCGCTGGGGGACACCAAATGTAGGAAGTTGGCTCTGTATGTGCTATTTCACAGTAAGGAATAGCATGCACAGAGTCCAAGGGTTCCCCTTAGAGGTAAGATAGTGGCAAAAAGAGATAATACTAATGCTCTATTTTGTGGTAGTGTGGTCGAGCAGTAGGCTTATCCAAGGAGTAGTGTTAAGCATTTGTTGTACATACACATAGACAATAAATGAGGTACACACACTCAGAGACAAATCCAGCCAATAGGTTTTTGTATAGAAAAATATCTTTTCTTAGTTTATTTTAAGAACCACAGGTTCAAATTCTACATGTAATATCTCATTCGAAAGGTATTGCAGGTAAGTACTTTAGGAACTTCAAATCATAAAAATTGCATGTATACTTTTCAAGTTATTCACAAATAGCTGTTTTAAAAGTGGACACTTAGTGCAATTTTCACAGTTCCTAGGGGAGGTAAGTATTTGTTAGGTTAACCAGGTAAGTAAGACACTTACAGGGCTTAGTTCTTGGTCCAAGGTAGCCCACCGTTGGGGGTTCAGAGCAACCCCAAAGTCACCACACCAGCAGCTCAGGGCCGGTCAGGTGCAGAGTTCAAAGTGGTGCCCAAAACACATAGGCTAGAATGGAGAGAAGGGGGTGCCCCGGTTCCGGTCTGCTTGCAGGTAAGTACCCGCGTCTTCGGAGGGCAGACCAGGGGGGGTTTTGTAGGGCACCGGGGGGGACACAGGTCCACACAGAAATTTCACCCTCAGCGGCGTGGGGGCGGCCGGGTGCAGTGTAGAAACAAGCGTCGGGTTCGCAATGTTAGTCTATGAGAGATCTCGGGATCTCTTCAGCGCTGCAGGCAGGCAAGGGGGGGGTTCCTCGGGGAAGCCTCCACTTGGGCAAGGGAGAGGGACTCCTGGGGGTCACTTCTCCAGTGAAAGTCCGGTCCTTCAGGTCCTGGGGGCTGCGGGTGCAGGGTCTCTCCCAGGCGTCGGGACTTTAGGTTCAAAGAGTCGCGGTCCGGGGAAGCCTCGGGATTCCCTCTGCAGGCGGCGCTGTGGGGGCTCAGGGGGGACAGGTTTTGGTACTCACAGTATCAGAGTAGTCCTGGGGTCCCTCCTGAGGTGTTGGATCGCCACCAGCCGAGTCGGGGTCGCCGGTGCAGTGTTGCAAGTCTCACGCTTCTTGCGGGGAGCTTGCAGGGTTCTTTAAAGCTGCTGGAAACAAAGTTGCAGCTTTTCTTGGAGCAGGTCCGCTGTCCTCGGGAGTTTCTTGTCTTTTCGAAGCAGGGGCAGTCCTCAGAGGATGTCGAGGTCGCTGGTCCCTTTGGAAGGCGTCGCTGGAGCAGGATCTTTGGAAGGCAGGAGACAGGCCGGTGAGTTTCTGGAGCCAAGGCAGTTGTCGTCTTCTGGTCTTCCGCTGCAGGGGTTTTCAGCTGGGCAGTCCTTCTTCTTGTAGTTGCAGGAATCTGATTTTCTAGGGTTCAGGGTAGCCCTTAAATACTAAATTTAAGGGCGTGTTTAGGTCTGGGGGGTTAGTAGCCAATGGCTACTAGCCCTGATGGTGGGTACACCCTCTTTGTGCCTCCTCCCAAGGGGAGGGGGTCACAATCCTAACCCTATTGGGGGAATCCTCCATCTGCAAGATGGAGGATTTCTAAAAGTTAGAGTCACTTCAGCTCAGGACACCTTAGGGGCTGTCCTGACTGGCCAGTGACTCCTCCTTGTTTTTCTCATTATCTTCTCCGGCCTTGCCGCCAAAAGTGGGGCCTGGCCGGAGGGGGCGGGCAACTCCACTAGCTGGAGTGTCCTGCTGGGTTGGCACAAAGGAGGTGAGCCTTTGAGGCTCACCGCCAGGTGTGACAATTCCTGCCTGGGGGAGGTGTTAGCATCTCCACCCAGTGCAGGCTTTGTTACTGGCCTCAGAGTGACAAAGGCACTCTCCCCATGGGGCCAGCAACATGTCTCGGTTTGTGGCAGGCTGCTAAAACTAGTCAGCCTACACAGATAGTCGGTTAAGTTTCAGGGGGCACCTCTAAGGTGCCCTCTGTGGTGTATTTTACTATAAAATGTACACTGGCATCAGTGTGCATTTATTGTGCTGAGAAGTTTGATACCAAACTTCCCAGTTTTCAGTGTAGCCATTATGGTGCTGTGGAGTTCGTGTAAAACAGACTCCCAGACCATATACTCTTATGGCTACCCTGCACTTACAATGTCTAAGGTTTTGCTTAGACACTGTAGGGGCACAGTGCTCATGCACTGGTACCCTCACCTATGGTATAGTGCACCCTGCCTTAGGGCTGTAAGGCCTGCTAGAGGGGTGTCTTACCTATACTGCATAGGCAGTGAGAGGCTGGCATGGCACCCTGAGGGGAGTGCCATGTCGACTTACTCATTTTGTTCTCACCAGCACACACAGGCTTGTAAGCAGTGTGTCTGTGCTGAGTGAGGGGTCTCTAGGATGGCATAATACATGCTACAGCCCTTAGAGACCTTCCCTGGCATCAGGGCCCTTGGTACCAGAGGTACCAGTTACAAGGGACTTATCTGGATGCCAGGGTGTGCCAATTGTGGAAACAATGGTACATCTTAGGTGAAAGAACACTGGTGCTGGGGCCTGGTTAGCAGGGTCCCAGCACACTTCTCAGTCCAGTCAGCATCAGTATCAGGCAAAAAGTGGGGGGTAACTGCAACAGGGAGCCATTTCTTTACACCAAACATAGATCTATTTACAAAAAAAAAAACGCAAAATGCCAAAACTTCGCGTCCAGGTACCCACACCCTCAGTCCACGGGCAATGCTCTATGGATCAGCTGGTCAGGGATATTTGCTTACGCTTTTCCCCCTCCTGCTCATTCCTTATCTGGTCAACAAACTGAGTCAAAACAAACTCAAACTAATACTTATAGCACCAACGTGGGCTCGCCAACCGTGGTACACCACACTGTTGGACCTATCTGTGGTACCCCACATCAAACTAACAAACAGACCAGATCTGTTAACACAACACAAACAACAGATCAGACACCCGAATCCAGCATCGCTCAACCTAGCAACCTGGCTCCTGAAGTCTTAGAATTTGGATATCTAAAACTTTCTAAAGAGTGTATGGAGGTCATTAAACGAGCAAGAAAACCCACAACCAGACATTGTTACGCTAACAAATGGAAAAGATTTGTTTGTTACTGCCAGGCTAATCAGATTACGCCACTAGAGGCCTCTACACAAAACATTGTAAGTTACTTACTACACTTACAAAAGTCCAAAAGTCCAATCTAGCCTTCTCTTCCATTAAAATACATCTCACTGCAATATCTGCAGATTAAACATACAAAATCGCTTCTTAGAATCCCAGTTATTAAAGCCTTTATGGACGGACTAAAAAGAATCATACCCCCAAGGACACCACCAGTGCCTTCGTGGAATCTTAATATTGTATTAACACGACTCATGGGCCCACCATTTGAACCCATGCATTCTTGTCAAATCCAATTTTTAACTTGGAAAGTAGCCTTTCCAATAGCTATCACTTCACTTAGAAGAGTTAGCAAAATACAGGCGTTTTATTATTCAAGAACCCTTTATACAAATACGGTGGTTCTCCGTACAAATCCACAATTCTTATCAAAAGTTGTATCACTGTTTCATCTAAACCAAACGGTAGAACTCCCAGTCTTCTTCCAACAGCCAGACTCAGTAGCAGAAAGGGCATTACATACGTTAGACATAAAAAAAGAGCGCTAATGTATTACATTGACAGAACAAAACAATTTCGTAAAACAAAACAATTGTTCGTAGCTTTCCAAAAACCACATGCATGTAACCCTATATCCAAACAGGGCATTGCCAGATGGATAGTCAAATGCATACAAACCTGTTACCTAAAAGCTAAAAGAGAATTACCCATTACTCCAAGGGCACACTCCACTAGAAAGAAAGGCGCCACAATGGCTTTTCTTGGTAATATACCAATGACAGAGATTTGTAAGGCAGCCACTAGGTCTACACCTCATACATTTGCTAAACATTACTGTGTAGATGTGTTAGCAGCACAAGAAGCCACAGTAGGACAGTGTAGGAAGTTGGCTCTGTATGTGCTATTTCAAAGTAAGGAATAGCCTGCACAGAGTCCAAGGGTTCCCCTTAGAGGTAAGATAGTGGCAAAAAGAGATAATACTAATGCTCTATTTTGTGGTAGTGTGGTCGAGCAGTAGGCTTATCAAAGGAGTAGTGTTAAGCATTTGTTGTACATACACACAGACAATAAATGAGGAACACACACTCAGAGACAAATCCAGCCAATAGGTTTTGTTATAGAAAAATATATTTTCTTAGTTTATTTTAAGAACCACACGTTCAAATTTTACATGTAATATCTCATTTGAAAGGTATTGCAGGTAAGTACTTTAGGAACTTTGAATCATTTCATTAGCATGTATACTTTTCACATAAAACACAATAAGCTGTTTTAAAAGTGGACACTTTGTGCAATTTTCACAGTTCCTGGGGGAGGTAAAATAATGTTAGTTTTAACAGGTAAGTAAGTCACTTACAGGTTTCAGTTTTTGGTCCAAGGTAGCCCACCGTTGGGGGTTCAGAGCAACCCCAAAGTTATCACACCAGCAGCTCAGGGCCGGTCAGGTGCAAAGGTCAAAGAGGTGCCCAAAACACATAGGCTATAATGGAGAGAAGGGGGTGCCCCGGTTCCAGTCTGCCAGCAGGTAAGTACCCGCGTCTTCGGAGGGCAGACCAGGGGGGTTTTGTAGGGCACCGGGGGACACACAAGTCCACACAGAAAGTACACCCTCAGCAGCGCGGGGGCGGCCGGGTGCAGTGTGCAAACAAGCGTCGGGTTTCCTTTAGTTTTCAATGGGAGACCAAGGGCTCTCTTCAGCGATGCAGGCAAGGGGGGGGGCTCCTCGGGGTAGCCACCACCTGGGCAAGGGAGAGGGCCTCCTGGGGGTCACTCCTGCACAGAAGTTCCGTTTCTTTAGGGGCTGGGGGCTGCGGGTGCAGGGTCTTTTCCAGCCGTCGGGAAATGGAGTTCAGACAGTCACGGTCAGGGGGAGCCTGGGGATTCCCTCTGCAGGCATCGCTGTGGGGGCTCAGGGGGGACAACTTTGGTTACTCACAGTCGTAGAGTCGCAGGAGGGTCCTCCCTGAGTTGGTTGTTCTTCACCAGTCGAGTCGGGGTCGCCGGGTGCAGTGTTGCAAGTCTCACGCTTCTTGCGGGGAGTTGCAGGGGTCTTTAAATCTGCTCCTTGTAACAAAGTTGCAGTTCTCTTGGAGCAGTGCCGCTGTCCTCTGGATTTTCTAGTCTTTCTTGAAGCTGGGCAGTCCTCAGAGGATTCAGAGGTCGCTGGTCCCTTGGAAAGCGTCGCTGGAGCAGGTTTCTTTGGAAGGCAGGAGACAGGCCGTTAAGTCTGGAGCCAAAGCAGTTGGTGTCTTCGTTTCTTCCTCTGCAGGGGTTTTTCAGGTCAGCAGTCCTTCTTCTTCAGGTAAGTTGCAGGAATCTAAATTCTTAGGTTCAGGGAAGCCCTTAAATACTAAATTTAAGGGCGTGTTTAGGTCTGGGGGGTTAGTAGCCAATGGCTACTAGCCCTGAGGGTGAGTACACCCTCTTTGTGCCTCCTCCCAAGGGGAGGGGGTCACATCCCTAATCCTATTGGGGGAATCCTCCATCTGCAAGATGGAGGATTTCTAAAAGTTAGAGTCACCTCAGCTCAGGACACCTTAGGGGCTGTCCTGACTGGCCAGTGACTCCTCCTTGTTGCTTTCTTTGTTCCCTCCAGCCTTGCCGCCAAAAGTGGGGGCCGTGGCCGGAGGGGGCGGGCATCTCCACTAAGCTGGAGTGTCCTGCGGTGCTGTGACAAAGGGGTGAGCCTTTGAGGCTCACCGCCAGGTGTTACAGCTCCTGCCTGGGGGAGGTGTTAGCATCTCCACCCAGTGCAGGCTTTGTGGGTGCAGAGTCTTTTCCAGCCGCCGGGAAATGGAGTTCAGGCAGTCGCGGTCAGGGGGAGCCTCGGGATTCCCTCTGCAGGCGTCGCTGTGGGGGCTCAGGGGGGACAACTTTGGTTACTCAGTCGTAGAGTCGCCGGAGGGTCCTCCCTGAAGCGTTGTTTCTCCACCAGTCGAGTCGGGGTCGCCGGGTGCAGTGTTGCAAGTCTCACGCTTCTTGCGGGGAGTTGCAGGGGTCTTTAAATCTGCTCCTTGAAACAGAGTTGCAGTTCTTTTGGAGCAGTGCCGCTGTCCTCGGGAGTTTCTTGTCTTTCTTGAAGCAGGGCAGTCCTTAGAGGATTCAGAGGTCGCTGGTCCCTTGGAAAGCGTCGCTGGAGCAGGTTTCTTTGGAAGGCAGGAGACAGGCCGGTAGGACTGGGGCCAAAGCAGTTGGTGTCTTCTGTTCTTCCTCTGCAGGGGTTCTTCAGCTCAGCAGTCTTCTTCTTGTAGTTTCAGGAATCTAAATTCTTAGGTTCAGGGAAGCCCTTAAATACTCAATTTAAGGGCGTGTTTAGGTCTGGGGGGTTAGTAGCCAATGGCTACTAGCCCTGAGGGTGGGTACACCCTCTTTGTGCCTCCTCCCAAGGGGAGGGGGTCACATTCCTATCCCTATTGGGGGAATCCTCCTTCTACAAGATGGAGGATTTCTAAAAGTCAGAGTCACCTCAGCTCAGGACACCTTAGGGGCTGTCCTGACTGGCCAGTGACGACTCCTTCTTTTCCTCATTATCTCTCCTGGACTTGCCGCCAAAAGTGGGGGCTGTGTCCAGGGGGCGGGCATCTCCACTTGCTGGAGTGCCCTGGGGCATTGTAACACGAAGCTTGAGCCTTTGAAGCTCACTGCCAGGTGTTACAGTTCCTGCAGGGGGGAGGTGTGAAGCACCTCCACCCAGAGCAGGCTTTGTTTCTGTCATCAGAGAGCACAAAGGCTCTCACCGCATGAGGTCAGACACTCGTCTCTCAGCAGCAGGCTGGCACAGACCAGTCAGTCCTGCACTGAACAATTGGGTAAAATACAGGGGGTATCTCTAAGATGCCCTCTGTGTGCATTTTTTAATAAATCCAACACTGGCATCAGTGTGGGTTTATTATTCTGAGAAGTTTGATACTAAACTTCCCAGTATTCAGTGTAGCCATTATGGAGCTGTGGAGTTCGTTTTTGACAGACTCCCAGACCATAATATTCTTATGGCTACCCTGCACTTACAATGTCTAAGGTTTTGCTTAGACACTGTAGGGGCATAGTGCTCATGCACCTATGCCCTCACCTGTGGTATAGTGCACCCTGCCTTAGGGCTGTAAGGCCTGCTAGAGGGGTGACTTACCTATGCCACAGGCAGTGTGAGGTTGGCATGGCACCCTGAGGGGAGTGCCATGTCGACTTACTCGTTTTGTCCTCACCAGCACACACAAGCTGGCAAGCAGTGTGTCTGTGCTGAGTGAGGGGTCCCTAGGGTGGCATAAGACATGCTGCAGCCCTTAGAGACCTTCCCTGGCATCAGGGCCCTTGGTACCAGGGGTACCAGTTACAAGGGACTTACCTGGGTGCCAGGGTTGTGCCAATTGTGGAAACAACTGTACATTTTAGGTGAAAGAACACTGGTGCTGGGGCCTGGTTAGCAGGGTCCCAGCACACTTCTCATTCACGTCAGCATCAGTATCAGGCAAAAAGTGGGGGGTAACTGCAACAGGGAGCCATTTCTTTACAGACAGGCTTTACTAAGAACATTATTTCAGACAACTTCAACTCCTACAGGCTAACCACCGCTTTTGGGGAGATTACTGCTCTGTAGCCTTGAAATAGATACCCAAGCAATACCTGCCAGGAGGAGGGTTTGCAAAACGATTTTACACTAAAACATTCTGCAGGATTGAGTGGGCAAAGTGCCTGTCCAGTGGAACTTTTGGACCATGCAATAGTGCGTTGAAAATGTGTGCAGAGCTGCCCAAATTGCTGCCTGGCAGATGTCCAGGGCAGGGACTCTGCATGCTAATGCAGTGATAGCAGCCTTGGCTCTGGTGGAATGAGCACACACATCCTCAGGGGATTGCTTCTTGGCCAGTGCATACCAGAATTTGATAAAGAGCACAATCCATCGAGAGATGGTTTGTTACTGTACCACCTTGCCTTTCTGGCCTCTAACATACCCACGAAGAGTTGATTATCTGTCTATCCGAAATTCTTTTGTGCGAGCAATGTAGAATGACCGTGCTCTTTGTGGGTTCAGCCAGTGGACCCGCTCCTCTACCTCAGAGGGTTGAGGTAGAGTATAAAAGGTAGGCAGATTGATGGACTGGCCTACATGAAAAGAAGTGACCACCTTTGATAGGAAGGAGACTATAGCAAAGGACCAACTTGTCTGAGAAGATGTTGCAGTGCAGAGGCTTAGATGGTCACAGACCCTCCGGCCAGATGTTATTGCCATTAAAACGGACATCTTGTTAGTAAGGAGCCTAACAGGACAGCGGCTCAAAGGGAGCACACATTAGAAAAGTTAATGCAATATTTGGGCCCAACAGAGACATGATAAAGGGTCAATGTGAGAACAAGTGTTGGAGACCTTTCAGAAACCTATGTAAAATAGGGGCTTGAAAAGGGCTTGCTGATCTGGCAACCACAGAAATGCCAGGATGGCAGAAAGACAGCCTTAATAGGTTCCCAAAGCAGAGCCCTCTTGGGCAAGAGAAAGAATAAACAGAAGGACCTGAGAAAGGAGAACAGAAAGGGATTCAACCTGTTTTTCTGCATGCCATGCTACAAACGTGCCCCAGTGGCAGTCGTTTTGGTAGAGGGATGCCTGGCTGCCAAGATGACATTTTCATGCTTCTGGCGGAAGGTCGAAAGCTGTCACTGTCGCCACTCAGTCTCCATGCATGAAGTTGTAGCGTTGAGGGGTTTGGGTGGAGAACCCGCCCCTGTTTCTGTGACGGAAGATCCTCCCAAAGAGGCAGCCTGATAGGAGGACCAATGGCCGTGCTCAACAGCTCAGGATATTAGACTCTTCCAGCCCTGTCTGGAGCCACAAGGATGATTTGGGTTGGGTCGTTTCTTATCTTGAAAACTCTGGGCAGGAGTAGTATGGCCTGAAAGGTGTACAGGAGGCCTGAGCTCCACTAGAGACGAAAAGCATCTCTGAGCAAGAGCTGCCTTGAAAACTGTAGCATGCAGAAGTGCTGGCATTGCATGTTCTTGGCGGTGGCGGACAGAACTAACCTAGGTTCTCCCCACTGCCTAAAGAGACCTTTCACCACCTCCAGATTGAGACTTCATTCATGATCTGCTAGACATCTTAGGCTAAGTTTGTCCACTCTGGCGTTCATTAATCATGCCTGGTGTTGAACCACAAGAGAAATGCCCTGACTAGCCATTTCCAGAGACAAAGGGTCCACAACCTCACATCTCCCTATTTGTTTCACTACCACAAGGCGGTGGTGTTGTCCATGAACACCTACACTAGCTTTCCCTTGATGGAGGGTAGAGAGGCTTTCAGTGCCACTCGGATCACTTGGAGCTCCAACAGTTTGGCCTCCAGCGGAATCCAGATTCCACCTCCGAGACCTCTGATCTTCACCTCACCCAGATGGCTGAGTCAGCCCAGGAGTGACACATCTGTCATTACTGTTGGATCTGGTTGGGGAAGGATAACTGGTCTGCAGCTGACCTAGTTGTGGTTCATTAACCACCAATGCCGATCCTTTGCAGTACCATTTGAGATCTGGACCATGTCTGAGAGATTCGCCTGATGCTGCACCACTGGAATGCCAAGGATCCACTTTAGAGCCTGCATGTCCCAGTGGGCATATGTCACAAGAAAGTTGCTGGAGGCAATAAGGCCCAGCAGTCTCAGTCGGTCTCTCCGAAATCCAGGTGAGGGACTGAGACATTGGTATCCTAGCCCGAATATCCTAGTTTCACAGTTAGGGAGAATACGCTTGAAACTGCACTGTGTCTAGAACATCTCCAATGAAGGGGAGCCTCTGAGAAGAGGCTGTGTGTGACTTGGGCACATTGAAAGTGAAACCCAGCGAGAGCAGGAGGTCCGCTATATAGTCTGGAGGTGGGAGACCACTGCCATCCACTTGGTGAACACGTGAGGAGCGCTGGTAAAGCCAAATTGGAGCACGGTGAACGGAAAGTGATTCTGTCCTAACATGAACCACTGATAATGCCTGTGGGCAGGCAGGAGTGGGATGTGGAGTATGCATACTGCAAGTCCAATGCTACCATCCAGTCTCCCAGGTACAGAGCAGATAGGACTCAAGCGAGCATTTTGAATTTCTCCTTTCTCAGGAACAAATTGAGGGCGCAGGTCTGATATGACTAATGCCTCTGTCTTTGAACACTAGAAAGTAGCTTGAATAGCAACCAAAACCTACTTCTGATGCTGTTTCCCTCTCTGTGGCTACCTTGACCAAAAGGGCTACTACTTCCTGGCGGATTAAGATGATGTGGTCCTCTGTCAGCCTTTCTTAAGTGTGTGGCACGGGTGAAGGGGTACTCACAAAGTGGAGGGAATAGCCCCTTCAGACAATCTGGAGAACCCAGTGGTCAGATGTTCCTGACTTCCAGTAGTGTAGGTGGTGGTGGTGTATCCTGCCTCCCACTGGGCGCCTTTGATGCTTGAAGGGCAACTAAAGTGGCTTGGGGGCTGTGGGTGCTGGGGGAGTGGTGGACTGGCCTGAAGTCTAGATACTTGACCCACATGGTCTGTGGGTACTGCATCCCAGGCATGCAGGGGCTAGCAAGCTTGCATGCTGTGGTGGCTGGGTGTCTAGAGTTGCGGCTGGAAGGCCCTTCAGCAGCTACAGAAGGAGGAAAAGGCAGACTGGGGTTGGTGAATGTTCTTGGAAAAGCCCAAGGCCCTGGCTTTATCTCTGCTGTCCTTGAAGCGCTCTAGTGCTGAGACCGCCTTGTTTCTGAATAAACTGGAGTCATCAAGGGGCATGTCCATGAGCAAGGCTTGGACATTCCTCCCAAAAAAAGCCAGTGGTTCTCAAAAAGGTGGAGCACCTAAGGACCCCTAATGATGAGACTGCTCTGACTAGCGAGTCAGTCGTATCCAGCCCGCAGCATATGGCAAATGTATCTGTGTTCCTCCCATCAGCAATAGATTGGAAGTGTATTGTGTGTGGCTTCTCCGAGACAATAGGCAGCACCTGCACAGCAGAGTCCCAGAGTGAGGGGGAGTATTGGCCCAAAAGGAACATGGTGTTTGTCGACTGCAGCGTAAGGCTGGTTGAAGAAAATATCTTCAATCAATCAAATCTATCATAATTTGTGAAGTGCCCTACTCACCCGTAAGGGTCTCAAAGCCCAGGGGGGGGGGGGATCGGATCGGTCATCTGTGCTTCAGTCGACAAGCTATGTCTTAAGGTGATTCCTGAGTTGAGGTATCGATGGAGACTGCCTGAGTTGAAGAGGCAAGTTGTTCCAACTTTTTGCTGCAAGGTAGGCAAGGGATCTTCCTCCATCCGAGGTCTTCTGTTTGCAGAGTACAGTGGCTAGTGCCTGTTGAGTGGAGAGGTGGTTGAGGTAGGTAAGGTCCTATGTCGTGGAGAGCCTTGTATCCGTGGACGAGGAGTTTGCAGTCGATCCTTTTCTCGACGGGTAACCAGTGGTATCCCAAGGTATCCACCCTTTGGTAAAAAAATGCATCAGTATTTAGTTTAGAAGTGAAGGTTTGGACCACCAATCTCTCGGTTTTGGAGTGTTTAAGGAAGTTGAGGTCCTCTGGGGGGGTGGGGGATATATAAGGGGAGGAATGGGTAGGGGGGGGTGGTGATGGCAGTGGACAAATGTCCTATTCACTGGAGCCTCTGTGCAGGGCTTGGACCAGGCCCTGAGTAGGACTTCCACTAAGGGCTTTGTTTAAAGCGAGAAGTGGTTCAGAAGGGGTGACTCCCAGCTGAAGCACCTTCGTCAAGATGTTATTCTTGCCAGCCGCAGAGGGAAACTGTAGGTCTAGGACCTCGGCTGCCCTCCTCACCACCATTGCAAATGAGTCTTTCACATCTGTGGCCACGGCAGAAGGAGAGACCAAGCCACAATTTAGAGAGGTGTACAGTCCACTGGCAAATGCCAAATCCTTATATCAGTTATCCTCCGTGGAATCTAGGGGCTCGGATTCACTAGGATCCAGTGGCCCCTACTAATCATCCCCTGGTCCTAACCAATAGGAATAGAGCTTAAGCTCTGGCTTCAATGGAATGCCTCATCTCGGGGCTGTAGTCTGCGTCTGATGATTCCCCTCCTGCTTCATGTCAGTCACCGATAAGAATCGGTGCAGCACCAAGGACATTCCACAGTGGGGTCAGTGCCTGGGAAAGTCAGAGTGGCTCTGAACCCAAGAGTGCACCATTGTAGACGGGTCGCCAAATATGAGGTGCTTGGCTTCGTAACTCACTGAGTTGAGCGAGGGGCTGCGCTAGGTCTAGGAAACTCTGGGAAGCATGAAGATGACCCAGGCTCCAATGCAGAGTCAGGCCTCGAACACCTCTTGTTCCTCTCTACCTGGATCAAGACAGGTATGGCATCGCATGTTGAGAAGCTGCATGCCACAGCAATCATCGTATGTCTTGCTGCCCAGATCGCGTTTAAGACACCAGAGGCAGACGAGGTGTGCATCTGTCCCCAACATTTACCTGCAATAGCAGCCATATGGATTAAGACCAGCCTTCCCTGTGGACATCCCTGCCACAACAGGAGGCAATGTTTAAAAAAAATCTTAAACAAAAGATCAGTCAAAAAGTGACTAGGGGTAACTCTTCTCTTGATCTGCACTAACTGGTGTGGAAAGAAAAGTGCTCTGCAGTGGCGCCTATATAGGCATGTCGCTCCCAGTGGGGACATGTAGGGATAATCCTCGGGTAATAAATCTGCAGCTATAAGTATTTATCAGATAGACAAGTTACTATTCCTCACTGTACCAATCCTGGTTTAATTCTGTGATGCTGGTCACACACGCAGTTAGCTTCAGTGATTGCATTAGGCAATTGGGGATTTATAACTTAAGAGTATATTTCCCTTTAATGTTTTGAACTTGCACTTATTTTTCATTTGAGGTATGTGCGTGTTTTGTGTGCAGTTACCTGAAGGTGAAGAAAACAAAATGCTAAATATCTTTTTTTTACCACATCGCTGACCCTGCATCCTAGCACTCAGTTATACAGTTCTTACAGATTTTATGCACTTTTACTGCTGCATTTGAAAAGAAGACAGTCTGAAAGCGCTCCGGTCCCCTTCCAGGCTATCTTCATTTACAGGTAATTGCAGACTCACTTGCGCCCGCTGTGAACACATTTAAAAGCCCCCAGGGACGCACCCCACAGTTTGAAGACCTCTGCTCTTAATGCATACAAGCCAGTGTGGCACTTAGTAACCACCGTAAGGAAGAGAGCCATGTTACCGGCTTCAGTAGGACCTCTTCCACATAAGGATAGCAAGACACTGGAGGTGGTGGAAGGAAGAGAGCTTGGGGTTTACATATTAATGTATTGTCTATTCCAGCATTCTTCTCAATAGGTGCCCCCACCAACAGTAGGAATATACTGAGGGCTTTGTCCCATTTGGCAGAGGAGTATTGCAAGAGGGTAAAGGCAGTTATAGGGAAGAGTTACTTGCTAGTTAGTGCTCAAACGATGCGGTTAGCAGACAACTGATTGCAAAGCATGTCCACGGGGTAGAAATCACCCATGTTAACAAACCAAGAAGAAGCACAAACACAACATGCACAAATGGCAGTTAAAACAGTCTTAAAGTTCATGCACTATTCCATCTGTGGAGAGTCGCTGGGTTAGACTACTGTGCAACAGCATAAATCATTCTCAACAAAACAATGCTGATCTTCCACATCCAAACGCTAACATCCACAGTCAATCGGAAATGCATTGTTGCTGTTGAGCTTGTACGGGATTTGTGCATACGCTTCCCCCTCATTACATACTTCACTGATAGAGTAGTTCAGAGCATCCAACATAAGAACTTTAGCCTGGTGATCACGTCAGGCCAGGTTCTTCCGCCTAGTACAGAAATACAGGGCATGAACGACTACACCATTACACAGGACACTCAAAATGCAGGAAAACAAATCTTTTCACCCAAACCCAAGGGAGATACTACAATTAATAGTTTGGCTACTGAAACAGAAAGATTAATTCACCTCTGGCTGTCTGGGAAAACACTCAATATTCTCAGGGAGGATCATAGACCTTCGACAAGTAAATTCTACACTAAGAAATGGAGAGTATATCTAGTGTGATGCCACAAGAAGAACTTCCATCTTAACATATCAGTTGAAACTTTAATAGTAAGATGCCTCACACACCTAGTATATTGCAGTTTATAGTAACATCATTAAGGGTATACTTATCAGCTATTGCTGTTTACTTGACAAGAGCACACTCGACCGTTATTGACCATAGATTTTATCAAATGTTTTATTGAAGTGGTTAAGTCTCTTCTTTGCGCACCTTCCGGCACCAAAATGGAATGTGAATCTAGTACTGGGGTGTCTTAAGAAGGCATCTGTTGACACTGTACATCTAGGTTTCTCTCAGATTTAGAACACTGAAAAAGGCATTCTTAGTCATCTCTGCATAGAGTTAACTATTGCAAGTGCTCACAGTACAAGAGCCATACCTACCTCTTACCATGAGAACACATCCCAAGTACTTACCTAAGATAGTATCACCCCTCCACATAAGCTAAACCATTACGCAGAGAGGGCTTTATACACCCTAGATGTCAGTAAGACAGACGTCCTTTATAAAGAAGGCCCAAAACATCTGAAAAACGAATCCATTTTTGTACAATTCTAAAAGCAGGCCCTAAGCGATGGGATTATGAAAAACATTATTGCCAGGTGTATAGTACAAACAATAGAACATAGTTATTTTATGGTTATCAGGACAATGGAAGCAAGATCCAAGGATTACTCCACCAGGAAGAAGGTGGTCGCACTGACATTCATGTCCAGTGTACCGATACAGATCTTACATGGGGCAGCTACATGCTTCAAAGAAAACAGAACAAGCTTTCCTATGTAGACGTGTACCCTCTCAAGGAGGTAGCAGCACTCCCTGTTCGCCCCTTTGACCCCCTCCCCCCCAAACACAGGGGAGCTAATACAGCTATGCAATCTGTGCACAGTGTGTGAATCTAGAATACATCATGCTGCAACAAATTACTTACCTGTAATTACAGTTTTGCTGATCAAAGATTGCCTAGCCTACATGTGACCCTGCCTCGTCACCATTGAAGGTGATCAGGTTAAGGAGGGAGGGTGATGGTTAGAAAAAAAAATCAGAATTGGTGGTCACGTAGTAGGGCATTGTGGGTTTACGGTTGACGTTGCTGGCCGGCTCTGCTCATGTTGACTCCCACCTGCAAATGTATTTTTTGCAGTTTTATATAGCACAAACTTTGCCCAAATGAGTGTTTCATTTGAGTGCCAGATTATTTTACATAGGGTTTGATTTGTGGGTACCCCCTCCTCCCTCGGCACAGGAAGATCTAAGTGATTTGCCCAGAATCACAGGGTGTTAAGCTGATGCCTGGACTTGAACCTGGTTCCCCAGTTCTAAAGTTGACATCCCTGGCCATTAGGCCATATGTATTCCCCGACAATATTAAAAAAAAAAAAATGTTTACCAATCTTACAGTCCCGGATCTAACCACCAGACTGCAGGATTATACACAGCACGTGAATGTAGAAGAGATTCCATGCTACAAAAATTGAATGCCACAATTTTATCATAAAATGTATACATTATTTTTATTTCAAGATGAGCTAACAGTAAGTGGCAAAGTGTTTTCACACATTTGGGAGGTTTCACTCGGGACTAAAGAGAGCATGTACGTTTTGTAATCAAGTTTCAGGATTACGCCTTCTGCCAAGTAAATGCATGCTACTTATGTGTTAATGACTGAGTAAGTGATGTTAATCTCATGAAACAAGTGGTGTTCTGCACAGTAGAAAAATTCGGAACTATACAAATTAATCAGAAATGGCAAAAATAATTATTTTGCATTTTCAATAAAGAACTTTATAATGAACCTCCAACAAAAGCTGTTCGAATTTGATATTTGCGGCACAGCAACCTCAAATAACTCATAGAAGGATTTGTGTCCAGAGACAAAAAAACAAACACTTGTGATGGAACCTGGATCATAAGTTCATCAGGCCACCCCACCTACTTCACTTTCTTTTTCTCCCAGGAATAATGATGAGCTGTCAATTTGTATGGATTGCTGTGACTTAAACAAGGTCATGGTCAGAAGCAGGTATCTATTGCCTTCCATTCCGGTTTTTCTGGACCATGTAAAGAGGGCCAAGATCTTCAGTAGGCTGAATGTGCCTATCGCATAGTCAGGGTTGGAGAAGGCCGTGAATGACAGTAGTGTCCCACACCAAGTATGGTTTTAATGAATACCAATTGATCACATGCTTTGTGTGTAACACATCTAGTACTTTGGGAAGAGGATTGTATTGGGCTACATAGACTAGTTAGTTGTAGCTTGTGTAGATTACATCTAAATTTCTAGCCACTTAGTATGACTGTGTGAAGCTTGTTCAGTAATTCGAGACAAGCTCAGACAACACGTGCTTTTTGCTTAGCTTTAAAAAAAAAAAAATTAGTTTTTTTGGTGGGCGGGTGGAAGGGCATTTTTATTAATACACCTCAATATTGAATAGCCCTACACTCGTGAAGGATATTAAAACTTGTTTGAAAGAGAGGTAATAAAAAATCTCCTATTGATTCAGTTGCCTATGATCATGCAACACTTGCTTTACTTATCTGATCTTTTAAAGCCAAACAAATAGAAAATGTTCAGGATCCTATTATACATTTTGCAAAATTGATTAAAAACATGGCAGCTGTGCTGTTCTAAAACAGTCCTTCTGTTTCCCCCTTTAAAAGTGAAAACGTTGTTCTAGGCCTGCAGCTTAGTTAGCAGAGTGGAAAAAACTAAACTGTCATTTTAAGGCTGACATGAACCACAAGGCCCTGCCCTTACTTTTTTGTTTATTGAGCAAAAATGCTCAAAACTTAGTTCGATTTCATGTGTAGCTGCAGATACACATGCTTTGCATAAGTTCGCCATCTAGTGTTAGGCTCAGAGTGTTACAACTTGTTTTTCTTCGAAGAAGCTTTTTCGAGTCTCAAGATCGAGTGAGTCCTCTCGGTGATAGGGATCAAGTCTTTTTAGATTGTCTTCTTTCTGCCATTGTGTTCGAATGTGTTCCCTCTCGCTCCGGTAGAACTTGGTTCGGTACCATCTAAACTTCTCTATCTTTTTATTCAACGTCCGTATCCTTTTTCAAACTTGCTTTCTAACTACACTCGATTTGATTGTAGCATCTGGATCGATTAAATGCCCTTTTGAGTGCCCGTGCCCTCCTCGGGCCTTCTCTGGTTTACTGCGTCACAGGCTCATGGATCAGACTCTATTTCAATTCTGCCCTCTGTGCCATGCCAAGTATCTCTACACCAACCAACACTCGGTGTGAAATCTCTGCCTCTTTCCAGATCATAAGGAGGAATTCTACAAGGCGTGCCGATCCTCTGATCCAAGAAGACCATACGGGATCGAAGTCACGGCGACTAGAGATGGCATCGAAGTCGACAGAACAAACGCTTCACATATTTGGTGAGGAACAGGCGCAGACTGCAGTTTCCATCGCAGACTCCTATTCCAACCGTGACTCAGATGGAGACAGCCAAGTTATTGCTGCCGCACAGTACATGAGTACGCCAGCCCCTTCCAATCACCAAAAATATTTTAAAAAGTACAGCACAGAATGCCTTGGGTCCACCACTGCTTGCCGGCCATGGTTGGACCCGAAAATTACATCTCAACAGGTTCGGTGTCGAAGAAGGGCAAAATGCATTCGACCGAACAGACTGCCACGCCTGTTTCGGGATAGAGTTGTGAGGTGGAAGTTTCCACTTCGAAACCAAAATGTCTACATACCACCTTGTAGCCGAAACATCCAAGCTCCTCTTCAGAGCCGACAAAACTTACATCTGCTTCAGAGACCGCATTTTTGGCCCGTTTAAAGCAGTCAATCACCAAACGTTCGGAGCATACATTTGTGGGAAGTAAATATGTTCCACCTTCAGAGGAGTCAACAGACATTAGGCCCATGCTTGAGGTCATGGACCATGAACAGAGGAAAATACAAATCCAAAAGGATACAGGGAAAATGATTGCCTCTTTTCCCCCTCTAACCAAGAGGACATTGTAATTCCAAGAAGGTTTGGAATCTGGGCCTTCACCAGCGAAAATATGTAAGCAGAAGGAGAAGCCAAAGATAGTGCATCATCCTTCTCCACCACATTCGCTTTTCCTTCCTTTTTCCTCCACCACCACCTTCACCCACACAGTTTTCTGCACAATCTCCTGTCTCCTCACATGGGGATTATATGGGTGACAGTCCTTATAATTTAGACCCATGGGATATGTATGATTCTGAACCAATTCCATCAAATGACCCAGATCCGTATCCCATTAGGCCATCTCCACCAGAAGACACCACTGCCTATAATCCGGTGATTGCTAGAGTAGCCACATACCACAAAGTACAGCTGCACTCTAAACCCATAGATGATGACTTTCTATTCAACACCCTATCCTCTAATCATAAAAAGTACCAATGTTTGCTGATGCTACCAGGCTTGCTAAAACATGCTGATAACATTTTTAAAGAGCCGGCAAAGGCTAGGGTACTAACACCTAGGGTAGATAAAAAAAATATATAAAGCTGCACCATCGTATCCAATTTTTATAACACAACAATTGCCACCTGATTCCATTGTGGTCAGTGCAGTTAGGGAAAGGGCAAATAGTCAGTCCACAGGGGATGCTCCTCCCCTGATTTTAAAAAAGAAAAAAAAAGAAAAGCCGCATGGGGTGGGGGAGGGGGAGTTGGAGTGGGGGAGTTGGGGTGGGGTTGGGGGGGGGCACTCATCTCAATTGTCCCTTCCAGCACAGACAATTTGGAAATGGACGATTCACATATTAGCAGAGTATACCCCAGGGATACACAATCAACTAGCGGACCTCTTAAGCAGGACGCAGCAACAAATACACGAATGGGAGATTTACCCACAAGAAATTCAACACTACTTTCACATGTGGGGAACACCACACATGGACCTTTTCGCAACAAGTGAAAATGCAAAATGCCCAAACTTCGCGTCCAGGTACCCACAGACACAATCCAGGGGCAATACTCTATGGATCAATTGGTCAGGGATATTTTCTTGTACTTCCCCCCCCCCCCTCCCACTAATTCCATTCCTGTTCAACAAGATTCATCACACCTCTCTTACTGTGATACTCATAGCTCCCATCTGGGCACGTCAACACTGGTACACAACACTGTTGGATCTGTCTGTAGTACCACATCACAAACTCCCAAACAGACCAGACCAATGACTCAAAACAAAGGTCAGATCAGGCATCCCAATCCCAGTATTCTCAACCTGGCGATTTGGCTCCTGTGGTCCTAAAGTTTGGATATCTACAATTTCTATCAGAATGTATGAACATTCTAAAGGAGGCACGTAAACCTACAACTAGACTATGATATGCAGCTAAATGGAAATGTTTTGTATGTTACTGTCAACCCAGAAACATTAATCCATTGAAAGCATCAGTACAGGATATTGTATGTTATTGACTTTATTTACAAAAAGCTAATCTTACATATTCATCTATTAAAATTAATTTAACAGCAATATCTGCCTACCTTCAAAACAGACAACACACTTCTTTGTTCACAGTTCCTGTCATAAAAGCTTTTATGGAGGGGTTTAAGAGTTATTCCTCCTAGAGCTCCACCAGCTCCGGCCTGAAATCTTAACATTGTGCTTACAAGGCTTATGGGTCCATCATTTGAACCCACGCATTATTGCGCTCATCAATTTGTCATGGAAAGTTGCTTTCTTGGTAGCAATTACTTCCTTAAGGAGAGTTAGTGAAAATCAAGCATTCATTTTAGAAGAACCTTTCTTCCAAATTCACATAGTGCTTAGGGCAAATCCAACATTTGTACCCAAAGTGGTTTCACCATTTCACGTCAGTTAGTCAGTGGAATTGCCAGTCTTTTTTTCCACAGCCAGATTCAGTTGCTGAAAGAGCTCTGCACACTCTTGATGTCAAAAGAGCTCTTAAGGACTATATAGACAGAAGAAAAGGTTTCAGGAAATCTAAACAACTTTTTGTGGCTTTTCAACAGCCTCAAAAGGGTAATCCCATTTCAAAACTAGGATTAGCCAGATAGATAGTAAAATGTATTCAAACTTGCTATCTCAAAGCTAAAAGGCAAATATTAGTAACTCCTAATGCACATTCTAATAGAAAAAAAGGAGCTTCAATGATATTCTTAGGAAATACACCAATGGCAGACATATCCAAAGAGGCCACATGGTCTACACCACACACATTTACAAAACACTATTGTGTGGATGTGTTGTCTCGCCAGCAAGCAAATGTTGGTCAAGCAGTGCTTAAAACGCTATTTCAAACTACTCCAACTCCTACAAGCTAGCCATTGCTTATTTTAGGAAGGGACTGCTTTTCAGTCTATGCAAAACATGTGTATCTGCAGCTACACATGCCATTGAACGGAAAGTGTCACTTGCATAGTGTACATCTGTTGGTGGAATGTAGTACTGCAGATTCACATGCGCCCTTCCTCCCCCCCGGAAGCCTATAGCTGTTGTGGTACTTTATTATGTAAATATGTATATACATCGCATGGACATCTTCTTTACTTACTATATGTGTGTGTGTGTGTGTGTGTGTATATATATATAATTCTTTACTCCTTATTTCATCTTTCTGCGGGAAAACAATCTAACAAAGGACTATGCCTACGCACACTATCACCGAGAGAAGTCACTCGATCTTGTGGCTCGAAAAAGCTTCTTCGAAGAAAAATAACTTTACACTCCGAGCCCAACACTAGATGGCGAACTTAAATGAATCTGCAGCACTACATGCCACAAACAGATGTACACTAGGTAATTAACATTTTCTCTAATCTTCATGTGACATTTCGGCCTTGATAGGGTATGTTGACTTTTTTCTGACAAGTATTCATTTAAAACATTTTCACCTCCCTTTTGTTAGTATATCCCCTTTTTGCAGTCAAGGATACTCTCAATAGTGGTTTTAGCAGGGAATGCTCATGAGGTGATGCTGATTTTTCTTTCTGGGCTTTTTTCAAGAGAAAAGGATGGCTTATCATCCATACCTAGGACTTTTTAGGGAAAAATGTGATGGCCATCTATGAAATTTCAGAGTATTTCTGTTTCAGCTGGAATAAGGGTCAGTGCAGTAAATGAGCAATGAATGAGTTATGCTCCTACTTAATCTCCTCTGCTACCCTCTCCCAGCAGAGTTCTCCTAGAAGTGCTTTTCCTTCCTTTCTTCAAGCACTGAATGTTCCTCTCTGTGTCTGTAGGATATGTTATAAGGTGTGAGGGATGGTTATCGATGCCGCTGGGAGCTGAGGGTTACTCTCACCGTAAAGGAACTCTTCAACTTTCTAGACTGCAGGCAGGCCTTGGTTCCCTACTTGCTTAGCATAAGGTATGCTTGTTTTTAATGTTGTGGCTTTTCACTCCGACAGTATGTGGAAGCATGCAGTATTTTACACCTCTACTCCGTTTTTCTATGCTTCATACAGGTAGCTTATGTACCAATCTAAGCAATCTTTGCTAGTAGAAAGTGAGATTAGACGGTCATCTCAGTACACGGTCTTCGGAGAGTGTCCTCAATAAGCTGGGTGTGCTATCTTTTTTTAGAATGCACCATTGTGCCATGTCTGTAGGAGTGCCACAGTTGTCCAAAGATTCAAGTTCCTCTGCACTCTCGAGGCCCAATTTTCATAATCTTTCTTCATAAAGGTTAGAGCCTAAAAGTTTGTTACGCCTTCAAGGGTCATTGAATCATTTCTAGTGTTGTTTTTCCTGCAAAGTATAATTTAGACATCAAACATCCTTTAAGGGAACACTTGATGCACATGACTGAAACTTACGGATAGCTAAAAAAGTTTTATAAAAAGCAAGCTCCAATGTTACTCCAGCGAACATATGTCACCCTCACTTGCCTTACTACTGTCTTAAATGGCAAAATGTTTTTTCTTTTAAAGGAAGCTAGGGTTGGTCAGGACTTTTTAACAAGGGGTGTTCTTTAAAAAATGATTAAACTAAAACTGTCTTAAAATTTCATTTGTCTATCTTTACTTATTCAGTGTGTCAGGCTGACTGAAACATTTTTTAAGATTTTCATATTGACTCTTCCTCATCCAACCTCTTTCTGCATCAGGAGTTTTTATCGTGACACATCTCATAATTCCAAATTCACAGGTTTGCCCAACAGTGGCAAAGTTTACAGAGGTCTTAAATATCAGATGGAAACTATCAAAGGAGCCTCTGCCACTACTTAACTTTATCCTTTAATGCCTTAAGAGGGCCATGTTTTTCAAAAATGCTAATGTTGTTTAAATGAGAAAGCGGCTGAGTGCAGAAGTTTAATGATTGGCTGCAGGATCTGATATATTGTAGGGATCAGCTCACTGGGATATATGGAATCTATTGTAGGCCTATCTCCTCACCCACGCTTCAGAAGAGGCAGATGACCCCACTCTGACTTAATGGCTTGACCTCCCAAGCCCATACACCACATGTCCAAAAGCTACACGCTGCTTCTCATTGGCTGGGGCAGACCTCCCATAATAGCACAGAGGGGTGTTTCTGGAAGGTAAACTCCCAACACTCATTGATATGCAATTCGTTCAGCTACAAGGTGTCAAGACTGCAGAATGTCCGTTAACCTACCTGTAATTGTTTTATGATTTTTGGGCAGCTCTGATGTGGAAGATGCAAATCAACTCGGCAAACGTGATGCACTCTGTATAATGGTATGATGTTCTAAAGGAGAATTGTTCTTATTGTTCGTTTTAATTGGTTTCTCTTTTTTATACATGATAAATGTATCCTCTGTGGCTTAAACTGAAAAACACAAATAAAGAAATTAATATATATATATATTTGTCTGATTACATGAAATATGATCAGGTCAAACATCTGTTACCAGTCCTTCTCGAGTACTCTATTCAGGTTAGAGATTAGCCTTCCTCCTACACAAGGATGACATGCAAACATGTAAAGGTTTAAGCATATCCAATAGCAAGTTGCAAATCTCATTCTTTTATAGGTTCTGTGAAGGAATTTCTTGTGAGAGTACCTCATGTTTATTGTGGTGTCAAAGATGCCTTACTTTTCTTGTAGACAGAAGAGGAGGTTTCCTCTTTTGTAGTCCTTCAACCTATTGCAGTTCTCTGGTCTTTTTTTCAGGAGCAACACAATAGGTTCTCCACAAGGACCTTAAAAGAGTGTTTTCCATATAGCACGGGCAGGCCCAGATGTCTCCCTAAAACCAGTAATAATTCTATAAAGGAAATTACTCTGCAGTGAGAGAATGTCCATTGGTTACTCATATGTTCTATTGCTGACATTTGCTGACATTTTCACATTAAGTTGAAAGCACTTAATGAAGAAATGAGAGATCCCAGACGTTCCAAACAAGCTTCATGGATACATTTAGTAAATAGTTGAGGATTAAATTTGTCGACCAATGTAAGAAAGTGAGGGAGTAGTCAGAACAGTTAAATAGCCGCCAAGCATGTTTCTGTTTTTATTAACCTTGTGTAGGACGGGCACAACTGAACAAAGTAACCCAACAGTTCTGATCTTAATGCAATACTAAACCTTTGTTTAGCAACCCTTCATATCTCAATACAACCCCACCCCAAAAAAAGTTAAAAATAAGGAGATCATAATGACCCACCCAGATGGGCCTGCTTGATGTAGATATGACTACAAAAGCCCACTTCCGTACCCTCCAGTGTGAATCGGTGGCACAGACTCACTACAACATGGTCCATAGGCTGATTCCTATAGAGATAGAGACTTGCTTAAATGCCTGACATGGGACATCCACACCAGACCGGTAGCTGGGCTTACCCTTGCAGTGCAGAGTGGTCACTAGAGTAGAAGACTGTTTATTCCCCAAGGGCTGCTCTGCTCCCAGGTGCACGGCACCCCTTACCTTAATAGGGTGTGCAGAACTGTTCTGTGTCATATGTGGGAAAGCTGGTCTTGCAACTTGGTTCTGTAATCCTGGCTGAGCTTGTGAGCGTTATCTCCACATAGAGGGAATAGTGCTTTGCTATCTCACAGACTGGAAGGAACACTGGGATGTGCCTATTGTTAGAAACCTTGTGCATCACCGTCCTAATGATGTAGTCCAGTATTTTCTGTGGAAATGTTACATCATTACTTTCTAAGAAATCTAGGTTTTCAGTTGGAGCTTATTCTGTTGTAGCATGCTTGACTTAAATAACCATATTTCAGTGCAACAGGTTTTGCAAGTTAGCTGCTGCACAATTTTAATGTTGCAAATCGAAGGCATAAAAGTAGCTACTCAAGTTAAAGAAATAAATGGAGCAAAAATAAAAAAAGACTCGAAGATCAAAAAGATAGCTAACGATGAGCCCCACCCAGGAAAACGCAAAGCCTGAGGGAGACAATTGCCAATCCATTCCTTTTGCCCAGGCAAAAAAACAGCTGACTAGTACATACATGAATGAGTGTGATGTACACATTCATGTACAGTGCCAAGCTCTGTCTTAACAGATTTTCATGCAGTTTCATGATATTCTCTAGTTGTCAGGGAAGACACCAAGATGAGAGTGTAAAGAGGTCAAAGTATGCCTAGTCTCCCACTGAAGTTGCAGATCTTGCTTGGCTATTGCTGCATTTGTCCTGCACAACCTGGATTTGCAGCCTCTTGGGTCTACTCAGCAGATTCCCCAGTTTCGGTGAACTGTTCCCCTAGTAGCCTTTTCCCTGTGTTGTCTCCTTTGACAGCTCGACTACTTTGTTGTAAGTTTTCAAAATTACACACAAATGGTCACTGTTGGTTGGCTAAAGGTCTTTGTCAATAAATATTCTTGGATTTGTATTGCATTGTTCTAATAGGGCTAGATGGTGGATTGTGCTTGGCCAGCCTAACCCACTTGAGTATCTCCTACTACAAGGCCATGGGTTTTGGTTCATGTTCCTGGGGCTTTCACCCCCAAAGCATTCCCAGATTGGGGGTTGGACATCCCAGTGGCGACTTCCCCCTCTGTCCTTTTAGAGAGTAGAAGGGCATTGGCCAGAACCTCTTCCCCTACATTTACTAACCACATCATTGCCAGCAAGAACCAAAATGGGTTATTTTTGGGTATTTATTGATGGGAATTTGACTGGATAAATTATGTTTAACATTTGACGTGTCTCTTCCCACATTTTGAGGAATACATTATCTTTTAACTGTATCTGCAGGAAAAGCAGCGCCACCAGCAAGAGCAGCAGCTGCAACGGCATCTGACCAGACCACCTCCTCAATACCAGGACCAGGCACAAAACTCATATGCACAGCAGCAGGTTGGCCAGTTTCCAGGTAGGGCGGGGGTAAAGAATTTCTAATAAATTTTACCTTCCTATTGCACCATCTTTCTGATGGATACTTCTAACCACAGATTACTGTACATATTGCCTGGCTGCCTAGAGGTCAAAAGGTGAAGAAACTGTTAGACAGAAATTCAGTTACTGAAGGTAAGTAACTGAAAAATCCCTTGCTAAGATGAAAAAAAAAAAGTCCAGCTTCATAATAAAAGTGCACACATCTGTTGGATCTCCCAAACTGTGCTACTTTCCGTGGGCCCGCTTGAAATTGACCGGCTCAGAAAACCTACTCCAGGTGAAGCTTAAGAGGTGACTATAGAAAGGGCGCCTTCCCCCTCCAGGAAATTACTTTCATACCACTACTCATCCTTAGCCGCTGCTCCACCCATATCACACAACACCGTTTGGAAAAAGGGTTGGGTTATTCTTTCCACAATGGGTGGAATTAATGTTAGAGAAGTGGGTTCGGTCAATTGTAGTGGATGGATACTGCTTGGAGTTGCACACCACACAACATCCCACTTCACGTCATATAATCAGTTAGGAACATCAAAGATTGATGGAAGAGAAGGTTCAAGCATTTCACAACAAGGGTGCTATAAAACCTGTTCTTCCACATCAAAGAAGTAACACATCAGCACAACATGGCCTTCCAGGGCCTGTATCAGTTTTTTGTACATGACAGCAGGCATGTAAAGCTTATTGCACACACTATTGTAGTTCCCACAAGACTCATGGGACTGCCCTTTGAACCATTACTCTCGACAGATGACGCCCCTCTCCTGGAAATTAGAATGTCTAGTAGCAATCACTGAACTGTGGCCTCAGGGCATCGGTGGACATGGTGGACAGTGGAAGGTTAAATTTGCTATTCTAACTACAATCCTGGAATATTTTGGGGAAAGTTATAAATTCCCTAAGTGTTTTAGGAAGGGTTGAAAAGTAATAATTTTGAATTGGAAAAAGTGTTGCCCTGAGGGCACAGCTCAGGGCAAAAAGATAGGAATACCCTAGTTAGTGAATTGCAAGCTTTGACAGGTGAAACCTTTCATCCTGGTTCATAGAGATCTGGTCTCCCAGAGGAAAAATGCATGCTTCATATCGAAGGTTGTTTCCCCATTCTGCACCACTCAGACCATTGACATAGCTTTATTCCCCCGGCCCCCATCCTAAATCACGGTCCAAAAGAGTATTGCATACATTAGATGAACAAAGAGCTCAATTATAATAGGCTGACCATACAAAAGCCATCCTAAAAGAACAAATAATGTCACAGATTGACCATACAAAAGCCATCCTCAAGAACAAAAAAACTCTCATGCTTTTGCAAAAGCCTGCTCAGGAAGTCCAAAGTTGGGCCTTTCACAATTAAAATTAAAGTTTAGTTAGGTGTTATTTGCTAAAACAAAATGCACCCTTACTGTGCCTACAGCAAGGTAACCTCAGGGAAACATACCACTTAGTCATTTATAAGGCTACAATGTAGTCCAGTTCACGTACTTTCACAAAGCATTACTGTGTGGATAGCCATGCCTGACAAGAGACTCATCTATGTCCCACAAGTTTGGCAAACTGTCTATAAAACATTTTCAAAACATTTGCTTCATCTGCCCACTTTACAGGGAGAGCATTGCTTTTCAGTCTGTGCAAAGCATGTGCTCTACAGCTACACATGCTACAAACAGAAAAATTGTACATACCTTGTATTTGCAAGCTGCAAACAGATGATTACAAGATAGTAACAGTTTTAGATCTTGCCTACTACACTGCACTTGCACTGTTTATTGCAAAACCTATTGTTAGCTTGGAGTGGGCAGAGAGTCCACCCATCGTGTGTGTAAAGAAATGGCTCCCTGTTGCAGTTACCCCCCACTTTTTGCCTGATACTGATGCTGACTTGACTGAGAAGTGTGCTGGGACCCTGCTAACCAGGCCCCAGCACCAGTGTTCTTTCACCTAAAATGTACCATTGTTTCCACAATTGGCACAACCCTGGCACCTAGGTAAGTCCCTTGTAACTGGTACCCCTGGTACCAAGGGCCCTTATGCCAGGGAAGGTCTCTAAGGGCTGCAGCATGTCTTATGCCACCCTAGGGACCCCTCACTCAGCACAGACACACTGCTTGCCAGCTTGTGTGTGCTGGTGGGGAGAAAATGACTAAGTCGACATGGCACTCCCCTCAGGGTGCCATGCCAACCTCACCCTGCCTGTGGCATAGCTAAGTCACCCCTCTAGTAGGCCTTACAGGCCTAAGGCAGGGTGAACTATACCACAGGTGAGGGCATATGTGCATGAGCACTATGCCCCTACAGTGTCTAAGCAAAACCTTAGACATTGTAAGTGCAGGGTAGCCATAAGAGTATATGGGCTGGGAGTCTGCCAAAAACGAACTCCACAGCTCCATAATGGCTACACTGAATATTGGGAAGTTTAGTGTCAAACTTCTCAGAATAATAAACCCACACTGATGCCAGTGTTGGATTTATTAAAAAATGCACACAGAGGGCATCTTAGAGATACCCCCTGTATTTTACCCAATTGTTCAATGCAGGACTGACTGGTCTGTGCCAGCCTGCTGCTGAGACGAGTTTCTGACCCCATGCGGTGAGAGCCTTTGGGCTCTGAGGACAGAAACAAAGCCTGCTCTGGGTGGAGGTGCTTCACACCTCCCCCCTGCAGGAACTGTAACACCTAGCAGTGAGCTTCAAAGGCTCAAGCTTCGTGTTACAATGCCCCAGGGCACTCCAGCTAGTGGAGATGCCCGCCCCCTGGACCCAGCCCCCACTTTTGGCGGCAAGTCCAGGAGAGATAATGAGAAAAACAAGGAGGAGTCACTGGGCAGTCAGGACAGCCCCTAAGGAGTCCTGAGCTGAGGTGACTCTGACTTTTAGAAATCCTCCATCTTGTAGAAGGAGGATTCTCCCAATAGGAATAGGGATGTGACCCCCTCCCCTTGGGAGGAGGCACAAAGAGGGTGTACCCACCCTCAGGGCTAGTAGCCATTGGCTACTAAGCCCCCAGACCTAAACACGCCCTTAAATTTAGTATTTAAGGGCTCCCCTGAACCTAAGAATTTAGATTCCTGCAACTAACAAGAAGAAGAGGACTGCTGAGCTGAAAGACCCCTGCAGAGGAAGAAAAGAAGACACCAACTGCTTTGGCCCCAGACTTACCGGCCTGTCTCCTGTCTTCCAAAGAAACCTGCTCCAGCAACGCTTTCCAAAGGACCAGCGACCTCTGAATCCTCAGAGGACTGCCCTGCTTCAAGAAAGACAAGAAACCCCAGAGGACAGCGGCACTGCTCCAAAAGGACTGCAACTTTGTTTCAAAGGAGCAGATTTAAAGACCCCTGCAACTCCCCGCAAGAAGCGTGAGACTTGCAACACTGCACCCGGCGACCCCGACTCGACTGGTGGAGAACCAACACCTCAGGGAGGACCCTCCGGCAACTCCGAGTCCGTGAGTAACCAAAGTTGTCCCCCCTGAGGCCCCACAGCGACGCCTGCAGAGGGAATCCCGAGACTCCCCTTGACCGCGACTGCCTGAACCTAAAGTCCCGACGGCTGGAAAAGACCCTGCACCCGCAGCCCCCAGCATCTGAAGGAACGGAACTTCTGTGCAGGAGTGACCCCCAGGAGGCCCTCTCCCTTGCCCAGGTGGTGGCTACCCCGAGGAGCCCCCCCCTTGCCTGCCTGCACCGCTGAAGAGACCCCTTGGTCTCCCATTGAAATCTACAGAGAACCCGACGCTTGTTTGCACACTGCACCCGGCCGCCCCGTGCTGCTGAGGGTGTACTTTCTGTGTGGACTTGTGTCCCCCCCCCCCGGTGCCCTACAAAACCCCCCTGGTCTGCCCTCCGCAGACGCGGGTACTTACCTGCTGGCAGACTGGAACCGGGGCCCCCCCTTCTCTCCATTGAAGCCTATGTGTTTTGGGCACCTCTTTGACCTCTGCACCTGACCGGCCCTGAGCTGCTGGTGTGGTAACTTTGGGGTTGCTCTGAACCCCCAACGGTGGGCTACCTTGGACCCAAAACTGAGACCTGTAAGTGATTTACTTACCTGCTAAAAATAACAGTTCGGTGGCATGTGTAGCTGCAGATACACATGCTGTGCATAGTCCGCCGTCTGGTGTTGGGCTCGGAGTGTTACAAGTTGTTTTTCTTCGAAGAAGTCTTTTCGAGTCACGAGACCGAGGGACTCCTCCCACTTCGGTTCCATTGCTCATGGGCGTCGACTCCATCTTAGATTGTTTTCTTTCCGCCGTCGGGTTCGGACGTGTTCCTTTTCGCTCCGTGTTTCGGGTCGGAAAGTTAGTTAGAATCTCGGAAAAATTAGTCGGTATTGTTTCGTTCGGTATCGGGTTAGTTAGAACAAATCGACACCGAATCTTGAAGAGCTCCGGTAGCCCTTTGGGGTAATTTCGATCATCCGTCGGGGCCTGGTCGGCCCGACCGCGTGCAACATCGAGACTGATGGAACGGACCCCGTTCCGATTCTGTCCTAAATGCCATAATAAATATCCTTATACGGATCAACATTTGGTCTGTAACTTGTGCCTGTCCCCCGAGCACAAGGAGGATACGTGCGAAGCCTGTCGCGCGTTTCGGTCGAGAAAAACGCTCAGAGACCGAAGAGCCAGGAGGTTGCAGATGGCGTCCACGCCGACAGGACAACAACGGTTCGAGGAGGAGGAAGAAGAAACTTTCTCCATCCACGAGTCGGATTCCGAAGAATTAGACGTCGAAGAACAACCAACCGTGAGTAAGACGTCGAAACAAAAATCACACGAAAAGACTGACAAAGCCCAGGGGACGCCACCGCCAATTGGCCATGGCTTAACCCGGAAAGTAGGTGACCGTCCATCGGCACCGAGAAAGGGCGAGCTGCTGTCGAAGTCATCCGACTCCGGTCGAGATACAGGCATGCAGCAATCTCGGGACCGAGAGAGTGACGCAGAAAAAATTTGGCACCGACACAGCAGCACCGAAGTTAATCGGCACCGAGAGGGCACGACGCGAAAAGAAAAAAGATCTTGTCGGAGCCGAAAAAATCCAGAGACACGGTTTTGGTGCCGAAACACCCGGCAACCGAACCGAAAACTGGTTCCTACTCAGAGGAACAGGGACTGTCCTCTCAACTAAAAAAAACACAGATTTGAGGAGGAATTACAAACAATTGAGCCAGATCACACGCAAAAGCGGATCTTTATTCAAAAGGATACAGGGAAGATTAGCACTCTTCCCCCAATCAAAAGGAAAAGGAAACTTGACTTCCAGCAAGGAGACAAGCAACCACAAGCGAAGGTGGTAAAGAAGGTAACTCCACCACCATCAACTCATGCATCACCGGCACAAACTCCACCATTAACACACTCACCAGCTCATACCACAATGAGCCAGGATGATCAGGATGCATGGGACCTCTACGACGCTCCAGTATCGGACAATAGCCAGGAGTCGTACCCAACTAAACCGTCACCACCTGAGGACAGTACATCATATGCACAGGTGGTAGCTAGGGCAGCCGAATTCCATAATGTCTCGCTACATTCGGAGCCTATTGAGGATGACTTCCTCTTTAACACCCTGTCCTCCACCCATAGCCATTATCAAAGCCTTCCCATGCTTCCAGGAATGCTAAGGCACTCAAAACAAATATTTCAAGAGCCAGTTAAAAGCAGAGCCATAACTCCAAGGGTGGAGAAAAAATACAAGGCTCCGCCCACAGACCCTGTTTTTATTACATCACAACTGACACCAGACTCAGTAGTTGTGGGGGCAGCTCGTAAAAGAGCCAACTCGGATACATCTGGCGACGCACCACCTCCGGACAAGGAGAGCCGCAAATTTGATGCAGCGGGAAAAAGGGTTGCAGCACAAGCGACAAATCAGTGGCGCATCGCCAACTCGCAAGCACTCCTAGCGAGATACGACAGGGCTCATTGGGATGAGATGCAACATCTCATTGAACACCTCCCCAAAGAGTTCCAAAAACGAGCGCAACTGGTGGTGGAAGAGGGACAAAGTATCTCGAACAATCAGATACGGTCTTCCATGGATGCAGCGGATACAGCTGCAAGGACAATAAATACTGCAGTCACCATAAGGAGGCACGCATGGCTGCGCACATCTGGGTTCAAACCCGAAATACAACAGGCTGTGCTCAATATGCCGTTTAATGAACAGCAATTGTTTGGGCCCGAGGTCGACACTGCAATTGAAAAATTAAAAAAGGACACCGATACAGCCAAAGCCATGGGCGCACTCTACTCCCCGCAGGGCAGAGGCACATTTGGCACATTTCGTAAAACAACTTTCAGGGGAGGGTTTCGAGGTCAACCCACAGAAACCAGCACCTCACAAACAAGACCACCTACCTACCAGGGACAATATCAAAGGGGAGGTTTTCGGGGACAATACAGAGGGGGCCAATTCCCAAGAAACCGGGGAAAATTTCAAGGTCCCAAAACCCCTCAAAATAAACAGTGACTCACAAGTCACACAACCCCTTCACACAACACCAGTGGGGGGGAAGACTAAGCCAGTTCTACAAATCTTGGGAGGAAATAACAACAGACACTTGGGTCTTAGCAATTATCCAACATGGTTATTGCATAGAATTTCTCCAACTCCCTCCAAACGTCCCACCGAAAACACACAATATGTCAAAACAGCATATAGACCTTCTAGGACTAGAAGTTCAAGCATTGCTGCAAAAGGACGCAATAGAACTAGTACCACGTCATCAAAAGAACACAGGAGTTTACTCACTGTACTTTCTAATACCAAAAAAGGACAAAACTCTGAGACCAATACTAGATCTCAGAACACTAAACACCTACATCAAATCAGACCACTTTCACATGGTCACATTACAAGACGTAATCCCACTGCTCAAACAGCAAGACTACATGACAACATTAGATCTAAAAGATGCGTATTTCCATATACCGATACATCCTTCGCACAGGAAATACCTAAGGTTCGTATTCAAAGGAATACACTACCAATTCAAAGTGTTGCCATTCGGAATAACAACTGCGCCAAGAGTCTTTACAAAATGCCTAGCAGTAGTAGCTGCACATATCAGAAGGCAGCAAATACACGTGTTCCCTTACTTAGACGATTGGTTAATCAAGACCAACACGATAACAAAGTGTTCACATCACACAAATTATGTTACACAAATCCTTCACAAGCTGGGTTTCTCCATCAACTATGCAAAGTCACACCTATTGCCGTGTCAAACACAGCAATACTTAGGAGCGACAATCAACACAACAAAAGGGATAGCCACTCCAAGTCCACAAAGGGTTCAAACATTTCACAGGTTAATACAGGCCATGTATCCAACACAAAAGATACAAGCAAAAATAGTATTAAAACTCCTAGGCATGATGTCTTCATGCATAGCCATTGTCCCATACGCAAGGTTGCACATGCGGCCCTTACAACAGTGCCTAGCATCACAATGGTCACAGGCACAGGGTCAACTTCTAGATCTGGTGTTGATAGACCGCCAAACATACATCTCGCTTCTATGGTGGAACAGTACAAATTTAAACAAAGGGCGGCCTTTCCAAGACCCAGTGCCAACATACGTTATAACAACGCATGCTTCCATGACAGGGTGGGGAGCACACCTCAATCAACACAGCATCCAAGGACAATGGGACATACATCAAAGAAAGCTTCACATAAATCACTTGGAACTGTTAGCAGTATTTCTAGCGTTGAAAGCATTCCAACCCATGATAACCCACAAATACATTCTTGTCAAAACAGACAACATGACGACAATGTATTATTTAAACAAACCGGGGGGGACACACTCGACACAGTTGTGTCTCCTAACACAAAAAATATGGCATTGGGCAATTTACAACCATATTCGCCTAATAGAACAATTTATTCCAGGGATCCAGAACCAACTAGCAGACAATCTCTCTCGGGATCACCAACAAATCCACGAATGGGAAATTCACCCCCAAATACTGAACACTTACTTTCAAATTTGGGGAACACCTCAAATAGATCTATTTGCAACAAAAGAAAACGCAAAATGCCAAAACTTTGCATCCAGGTTCCCACACCATCAATCCCAAGGCAATGCTCTATGGATGAATTGGTCAGGGATATTTGCGTACGCTTTTCCCCCTCTCCCTCTCCTTCCATATCTAGTAAACAGATTGAGTCAAAACAAACTCATACTAATAGCACCAACATGGGCAAGACAACCTTGGTATACGACACTACTAGACCTGTCAGTAGTACCTCATGTCAAACTACCCAACAGACCAGATCTGTTAACACAACACAAACAACAGATCAGGCATCCAAACCCAGCATCGCTGAATCTAGCAATTTGGCTCCTGAAATCCTAGAATTTGGACACTTAGACCTCACACAAGAATGTATGGAGGTCATAAAACAAGCTAGAAAACCTTCCACTAGACACTGCTATGCAAGTAAATGGAAAAGATTTGTTTATTACTGCCATAATGAGCAAATTCATCCATTGCATGCGTCTCCAAAAGATGTAGTAGGATATTTACTACATTTGCAAAAATCCAATCTAGCTTTCTCTTCCATAAAGATACATCTCGTCGCAATATCTGCTTACCTGCAGATTACTCATTCAACTTCATTGTTTAGGATACCTGTCATTAAAGCGTTTATGGAAGGCCTAAAGAGAATTATACCACCAAGGACACCACCTGTTCCTTCATGGAACCTCAACATTGTCTTAACAAGGCTCATGGGTCCACCTTTCGAACCCATGCATTCTTGTGAAATGCAATACTTAACGTGGAAAGTTGCATTTCTCATTGCCATCACATCTCTAAGAAGAGTAAGTGTAGGAAGTTGGCTCTGTATGTGCTATTTCAAAGTAAGGAATAGCATGCACAGAGTCCAAGGGTTCCCCTTAGAGGTAAAATAGTGGTAAAAAAGAGATAATACCAATGCTCTATTTTGTGGTAGTGTGGTCGAGCAGTAGGCTTATCCAAGGAGTAGTGTTAAGCATTTGTTGTACATACACATAGACAATAAATGAGGTACACACACTCAGAGACAAATCCAGCCAATAGGTTTTGTATAGAAAAATATCTTTTCTTAGTTTATTTTAAGAACCACAGGTTCAAATTTAACATGTAATATCTTGTTTGAAAGGTATTGCAGGTAAGTACATTAGGAACTTTGAATCATTTCAATTGCATGTATACTTTTCAAGTTATTGACAAATAGCTACTTTAAAAGTGGACACTTAGTGCAATTTTCACAGTTCCTGGGGGAGGTAAGTTTTTGTTAGTTTTACCAGGTAAGTAAGACACTTACAGGGTTCAGTTCTTGGTCCAAGGTAGCCCACCGTTGGGGGTTCAGAGCAACCCCAAAGTCACCACACCAGCAGCTCAGGGCCGGTCAGGTGCAGAGTTCAAAGTGGTGCCCAAAACGCATAGGCTAGAATGGAGAGAAGGGGGTGCCCCGGTTCCGGTCTGCTTGCAGGTAAGTACCCGCGTCTTCGGAGGGCAGACCAGGGGGGTTTTGTAGGGCACCGGGGGGGACACAAGCCCACACAGAAATTTCACCCTCAGCAGCGCGGGGGCGGCCGGGTGCAGTGTAGAAACAAGCGTCGGGTTTGTAATGGAAGTCAATGGGAGATCTAGGGATCTCTTCAGCGCTGCAGGCAGGCAAGGGGGGGGGTTCCTCGGGGAAACCTCCACTTGATCAAGGGAGAGGGACTCCTGGGGGTCACTCCTCCAGTGAAAGTCCGGTCCTTCAGGTCCTGGGGGCTGCGGGTGCAGGGTCTCTCCCAGGTGTCGGGACTAGGATTCAAAGAGTCGCGGTCAGGGGAAGCCTCGGGATTCCCTCTGCAGGCGGCGCTGTGGGGGCTCAGGGGGGACAGGTTTTTGTACTCACAGTCTTAGAGTAGTCCTGGGGTCCCTCCTGAGGTGTCGGATCGCCACCAGCCGAGTCGGGGTCGCCGGGTGCAGTGTTGCAAGTCTCACGCTTCTTGCGGGGAGCTTGCAGGGTTCTTTAAAGCTGCTGGAAACAAAGTTGCAGCTTTTCTTGGAGCAGGTCCGCTGTCCTCGGGAGTTTCTTGTCTTTTCAAAGCAGGGGCAGTCCTCAGAGGATGTCGAGGTCGCTGGTCCCTTTGGAAGGCGTCGCTGGAGCAGGATCTTTGGAAGGCAGGAGACAGGCCGGTGAGTTTCTGGAGCCAAGGCAGTTGTCGTCTTCTGGTCTTCCTCTGCAGGGGTTTTCAGCTAGGCAGTCCTTCTTCTTGTAGTTGCAGGAATCTAATTTTCTAGGGTTCAGGGTAGCCCTTAAATACTAAATTTAAGGGCGTGTTTAGGTCTGGGGGGTTAGTAGCCAATGGCTACTAGCCCTGAGGGTGGGTACACCCTCTTTGTGCCTCCTCCCAAGGGGAGGGGGTCACAATCCTAACCCTATTGGGGGAATCCTCCATCTGCAAGATGGAGGATTTCTAAAAGTTAGTCACTTCAGCTCAGGACACCTTAGGGGCTGTCCTGACTGGCCAGTGACTCCTCCTTGTTGCTTTCTTTGTTCCCTCCAGCCTTGCCGCCAAAAGTGGGGGCCGTGGCCGGAGGGGGCGGGCAACTCCACTAAGCTGGAGTGCCCTGCTGGGCTGTGACAAAGGGGTGAGCCTTTGAGGCTCACCGCCAGGTGTTACAGCTCCTGCCTGGGGGAGGTGTTAGCATCTCCACCCAGTGCAGGCTTTGTTACTGGCCTCAGAGTGACAAAGGCACTCTCCCCATGGGGCCAGCAACATGTCTCTAGTGTGGCAGGCTGCTGGAACTAGTCAGCCTACACAGACAGTCGGTTAAGTTTCAGGGGGCACCTCTAAGGTGCCCTCTGTGGTGTATTTTACAATAAAATGTACACTGGCATCAGTGTGCATTTATTGTGCTGAGAAGTTTGATACCAAACTTCCCAGTTTTCAGTGTAGCCATTATGGTGCTGTGGAGTTCGTGTTTGACAGACTCCCAGACCATATACTCTTATGGCTACTCTGCACTTACAATGTCTAAGGTTTTGTTTAGACACTGTAGGGGTACCATGCTCATGCACTGGTACCCTCACCTATGGTATAGTGCACCCTGCCTTAGGGCTGTAAGGCCTGCTAGAGGGGTGTCTTACCTATACTGCATAGGCAGTGAGAGGCTGGCATGGCACCCTGAGGGGAGTGCCATGTCGACTTACTCATTTTGTTCTCACTAGCACACACAGGCTTGTAAGCAGTGTGTCTGTGCTGAGTGAGGGGTCTCTAGGGTGGCATAAGACATGCTGCAGCCCTTAGAGACCTTCCTTGGCATCAGGGCCCTGGGTACTAGAAGTACCAGTTACAAGGGACTTATCTGAATGCCAGGGTGTGCCAATTGTGGATACAATGGTACATTTTAGGTGAAGGAACACTGGTGCTGGGGCCTGGTTAGCAGGGTCCCAGCACTCTTCTCAGTCAAGTCATCATCAGTATCAGGCAAAAAGTGGGGGGTAACTGCAACAGGGAGCCATTTCTTTACACAAGCCCCCCCCAGCCCACAGGCCAGGAGACTCAGCCCAAGCTGGGACAGTCTTCCTAGTCTGTCAGGCGAGGAAGAGTAGGAGAAATAGGCTTGTTAGTTGCGGGGCCTACTCTGCCTTACATCCTTCTGTTCAGGTCATTCCCTTTGGGGAACTGACCTACTTCCACAGTGATAGGACCTAGTCTGAATTGCCTCTTGTCTTCCTCTTCAATGTCTCCACCCATTCTTTCTATTTTGGTCTTAGAGGTATCCACCTCTGCTAACCTTATCTTGGCCAGGGTTACCCCTAGCTTACCCAGAGAGGTTACCCAGAGCTGGAGTAACCCCACCATGACCAATAGGGTCAGGGGGCCTAACTTGCTATTTGGCATGGGGTCAGACCACCATGCTAAGGATAGTGCAGCCATAAAGGCTAACACCCAGCAGAGGCCACTGACAGCTGTCAGTGCCCAGAACCACACCTTTAGCTCTTCACCTAAAAGGGAAGGGGCTAAGTTACAGGCCTCTTTGGGTTCAGGTTGCCTGTCTGCTGTATTAGAGTGGGGGGTTACCACATCTTGTAGTAAACACCCTTCTTCCACTCTTTCTTCTGTTAGCTGAGGAGCCACCCACTCAGGTTTAACAGTTGCCTGACTAGCCAGGACTTCTTGTGGGTCAGGTTGGACTTTATCAGGGCCATTTTTGGAGTTCTCCCCTACTGGAGCAGAATCTCCTTGGCTTGCTGTAACCTTGGCTAAAGGTTGTCCACCCTTCCTACTCTGTTTTCTTTTCTTCTTCTTCTGGGGCCTGCTTGCATTTACTGCAGAGGCAGGACTTCCAGAATCCTTGGGAGAGGACTGGCACTGGACCAGTTCCTCTCTTGGGCTCTGACTAACCTCTGGGTAGTCATTTCCAAGGAGACAATCAAGGGGGAGGTCTGTACTGACTACTACCCTTCTCCAGCTAAGAGTGCCACCCACTTCTATGGGCACTAAAGCCACAGGCCTCTTAGTGACCCTGTCTAGGCTAACTCTTACTCTGGCAGTCTCACCTGGGATGTACTGGTTTGAGAGCACCAGCCTGTCATGCACAATAGTGTGACTGGCACAAGTGTCTCTCAGGGCAGTGGTTGGGATTCCATTCACCAGTAGGTGGTGGAAGTGTCTACTTCCCTCTGGAATCTCCAACTCACTTGTTGGGCCCTGTTTCCAGTTGAAGGCTATGAAGACCTCCTCATCTGAGGAGTCATCTCCCATGGCTACACTGGTTACCCCTGGAATTTTGTTCTGGGGTTTGTTTTTGGGACAAGAAGTGTCCTTGGTGTGGTGCCCAGACTGTTTACAGTTGTGGCACCATGCCTTAGTGGCATCCCAGTTCTTACCCTGGTACCCACCTTTGTTTTGGGTTGTGTCTTGGGGCCCACCCACCTGTTCTGGTTTTTGGGGGCCTACAGAGGACTCTTTTTCTTTGTTTCTAGTGTCACCCACTTTCTCCTGGGGAGTTTTTGTAACCCCTTTCTTTTGGTCACCCCCAGTGGAAGTTTTGGTTACCCTAGTCTTGACCCAGTGGTCTGCCTTCTTTCCCAATTCTTGGGGAGAAATTGGACCTAGGTCTACCAGATACTGATGCAACTTTTCATTGAAGCAGTTACTTAAAATGTGTTCTTTCATAAACAAATTATAAAGCCCAACATAGTCACACACTTCATTTCCAGTTAACCAACCATCTAGTGTTTTTACTGAGTAGTCTACAAAATCAACCCAGGTCTGGCTCGAGGATTTTTGAGCCCCCCTGAATCTAATTCTATACTCCTCAGTGGAGAATCCAAAGCCCTCAATCAGGGTACCCTTCATGAGGTCATAAGATTCTGCATCTTTTCCAGAGAGTGTGAGGAGTCTATCCCTACACTTTCCAGTGAACATTTCCCAAAGGAGAGCACCCCAGTGAGATCTGTTCACTTTTCTGGTTACACAAGCCCTCTCAAAAGCTGTGAACCATTTGGTGATGTCATCACCAGCTTCATATTTTGTTACAATCCCTTTGGGGATTTTTAGGATGTCAGGAGAATCTCTGACCCTATTTAAGTTGCTGCCACCATCGATGGGACCTAGGCCCATCTCTTTTCTTTCCCTTTCTATGGCTAGGAGCTGCTTTTCCAAAGCCAATCTTTTGACCATCCTGGCTAACAGGGGGTCATCTTCACTGAGAGCATCCTCAGTGATTTCAGAAATGCTGGACCCTCCTGTGAGGGAAGCAACATTTCTGACTATCATTTTTGGAGACAGGACTTGAGGGGTCCTGTTCTCCCTATTTAGGACTGGAGGAGGGACATTGGCCTCCAAGTCACTAATTTCTTCCTCTGTGATGTCATCATCAGAGGGGTTGGCTTTTTCAAACTCTGCCAACAGCTCCTGGAGCTGAATTTTGGTAGGTCTGGAGCCAATGGTTATTTTTTTGATATTACAGAGAGACCTTAGCTCCCTCATCTTAAGATGGAGGTAAGGTGTGGTGTCGAGTTCCACCACATTCATCTCTGTATCAGACATTATTTTGCTAAAAGTTGGAAGACTTTTTAAAGAATCTAAAACTGTTTCTAGAATCTAATTTCAAACTTTTAACAACTTTTTAAACTCTAAAAGACAATGCTAAACAGGGACTTAACACACAAGGCCCTAGCAGGACTTTTAAGAATTTAGAAAAATTGCAAAAATTAATTTCTAATGACAATTTTGGAATTTGTCGTGTGATCAGGTATTGGCTGAGTAGTCCAGCAAATGCAAAGTCTTGTACCCCACCGCTGATCCACCAATGTAGGAAGTTGGCTCTGTATGTGCTATTTCAAAGTAAGGAATAGCATGCACAGAGTCCAAGGGTTCCCCTTAGAGGTAAAATAGTGGTAAAAAAGAGATAATACCAATGCTCTATTTTGTGGTAGTGTGGTCGAGCAGTAGGCTTATCCAAGGAGTAGTGTTAAGCATTTGTTGTACATACACATAGACAATAAATGAGGTACACACACTCAGAGACAAATCCAGCCAATAGGTTTTGTATAGAAAAATATCTTTTCTTAGTTTATTTTAAGAACCACAGGTTCAAATTTAACATGTAATATCTTGTTTGAAAGGTATTGCAGGTAAGTACATTAGGAACTTTGAATCATTTCAATTGCATGTATACTTTTCAAGTTATTGACAAATAGCTACTTTAAAAGTGGACACTTAGTGCAATTTTCACAGTTACTGGGGGAGGTAAGTTTTTGTTAGTTTTACCAGGTAAGTAAGACACTTACAGGGTTCAGTTCTTGGTCCAAGGTAGCCCACCGTTGGGGGTTCAGAGCAACCCCAAAGTCACCACACCAGCAGCTCAGGGCCGGTCAGGTGCAGAGTTCAAAGTGGTGCCCAAAACGCATAGGCTAGAATGGAGAGAAGGGGGTGCCCCGGTTCCGGTCTGCTTGCAGGTAAGTACCCGCGTCTTCGGAGGGCAGACCAGGGGGGTTTTGTAGGGCACCGGGGGGGACACAAGCCCACACAGAAATTTCACCCTCAGCAGCGCGGGGGCGGCCGGGTGCAGTGTAGAAACAAGCGTCGGGTTTGTAATGGAAGTCAATGGGAGATCTAGGGATCTCTTCAGCGCTGCAGGCAGGCAAGGGGGGGGTTCCTCGGGGAAACCTCCACTTGATCAAGGGAGAGGGACTCCTGGGGGTCACTCCTCCAGTGAAAGTCCGGTCCTTCAGGTCCTGGGGGCTGCGGGTGCAGGGTCTCTCCCAGGTGTCGGGACTAGGATTCAAAGAGTCGCGGTCAGGGGAAGCCTCGGGATTCCCTCTGCAGGCGGCGCTGTGGGGGCTCATGGGGGACAGGTTTTTGTACTCACAGTCTTAGAGTAGTCCTGGGGTTCCTCCTGAGGTGTCGGATCGCCACCAGCCGAGTCGGGGTCGCCGGGTGCAGTGTTGCAAGTCTCACGCTTCTTGCGGGGAGCTTGCAGGGTTCTTTAAAGCTGCTGGAAACAAAGTTGCAGCTTTTCTTGGAGCAGGTCCGCTGTCCTCGGGAGTTTCTTGTCTTTTCGAAGCAGGGGCAGTCCTCAGAGGATGTCGAGGTCGCTGGTCCCTTTGGAAGGCGTCGCTGGAGCAGGATCTTTGGAAGGCAGGAGACAGGCCGGTGAGTTTCTGGAGCCAAGGCAGTTGTCGTCTTCTGGTCTTCCTCTGCAGGGGTTTTCAGCTAGGCAGTCCTTCTTGTAGTTGCAGGAATCTAATTTTCTAGGGTTCAGGGTAGCCCTTAAATACTAAATTTAAGGGCGTGTTTAGGTCTGGGGGGTTAGTAGCCAATGGCTACTAGCCCTGAGGGTGGGTACACCCTCTTTGTGCCTCCTCCCAAGGGGAGGGGGTCACAATCCTAACCCTATTGGGGGAATCCTCCATCTGCAAGATGGAGGATTTCTAAAAGTTAGTCACTTCAGCTCAGGACACCTTAGGGGCTGTCCTGACTGGCCAGTGACTCCTCCTTGTTGCTTTCTTTGTTCCCTCCAGCCTTGCCGCCAAAAGTGGGGGCCGTGGCCGGAGGGGGCGGGCAACTCCACTAAGCTGGAGTGCCCTGCTGGGCTGTGACAAAGGGGTGAGCCTTTGAGGCTCACCGCCAGGTGTTACAGCTCCTGCCTGGGGGAGGTGTTAGCATCTCCACCCAGTGCAGGCTTTGTTACTGGCCTCAGAGTGACAAAGGCACTCTCCCCATGGGGCCAGCAACATGTCTCTAGTGTGGCAGGCTGCTGGAACTAGTCAGCCTACACAGACAGTCGGTTAAGTTTCAGGGGGCACCTCTAAGGTGCCCTCTGTGGTGTATTTTACAATAAAATGTACACTGGCATCAGTGTGCATTTATTGTGCTGAGAAGTTTGATACCAAACTTCCCAGTTTTCAGTGTAGCCATTATGGTGCTGTGGAGTTCGTGTTTGACAGACTCCCAGACCATATACTCTTATGGCTACCCTGCACTTACAATGTCTAAGGTTTTGTTTAGACACTGTAGGGGTACCATGCTCATGCACTGGTACCCTCACCTATGGTATAGTGCACCCTGCCTTAGGGCTGTAAGGCCTGCTAGAGGGGTGTCTTACCTATACTGCATAGGCAGTGAGAGGCTGGCATGGCACCCTGAGGGGAGTGCCATGTCGACTTACTCATTTTGTTCTCACTAGCACACACAGGCTTGTAAGCAGTGTGTCTGTGCTGAGTGAGGGGTCTCTAGGGTGGCATAAGACATGCTGCAGCCCTTAGAGACCTTCCTTGGCATCAGGGCCCTGGGTACTAGAAGTACCAGTTACAAGGGACTTATCTGAATGCCAGGGTGTGCCAATTGTGGATACAATGGTACATTTTAGGTGAAGGAACACTGGTGCTGGGGCCTGGTTAGCAGGGTCCCAGCACTCTTCTCAGTCAAGTCAGCATCAGTATCAGGCAAAAAGTGGGGGGTAACTGCAACAGGGAGCCATTTCTTTACAGTAAGTGAAATACAGGCGTTTACCATACAAGAACCATTTATTCAAATACACAAGAATAAGGTAGTTCTAAGAACAAATCCTAAATTCTTACCAAAGGTTATCTCACCGTTCCACTTAAATCAAACAGTAGAATTACCATTGTTCTTCCCACAGCCAGATTCAATAGCTGAAAGAGCACTACATACATTAGACATCAAAAGAGCACTAATGTACTACATTGACAGAACAAAAATAATTAGAAAGACAAAACAACTATTTATTGCCTTTCAAAAACCTCATACAGGAAATCCAATTTCAAAACAAGGTATTGCCAGATGGATAGTTAGGTGCATCCAAACCTGCTATCTTAAAGCAAAGAGAGAGCTGCCTATTACACCAAAGGCACACTCAACCAGAAAGAAAGGTGCTACTATGGCCTTTCTAGGAAATATTCCAATGAACGAAATATGTAAGGCAGCAACATGGTCTACGCCTCATACATTTACTAAACACTACTGTGTAGATGTGTTATCTGCACAACAAGCCACAGTAGGGCAAGCCGTACTAAGAACTTTATTTTAAACTACTTCCACTCCTTCAGGCTGAACCACCGCTTTTGGGGAGATAACTGCTTACTAGTCTATGCACAGCATGTGTATCTGCAGCTACACATGCCACCGAACGGAAAATGTCACTTACCCAGTGTACATCTGTTCGTGGCATTAGTCGCTGCAGATTCACATGCACCCACCCGCCTCCCCGGGAGCCTGTAGCCGTTTGGAAGTATATCTTCAACATTTGTACATTTGTAAATATATTACTTTAACCTTCATTTGGTACATACGTATTCATTCCATTGCATGGGCACTATTACTAGCATACACAACTCCTACCTCACCCTCTGCGGGGAAAACAATCTAAGATGGAGTCGACGCCCATGCGCAATGGAACCGAAGTGGGAGGAGTCCCTCGGTCTCGTGACTCGAAAAGACTTCTTCGAAGAAAAACAACTTGTAACACTCCGAGCCCAACACCAGATGGCGGACTATGCACAGCATGTGAATCTGCAGCGACTAATGCCACGAACAGATGTACACTGGGTAAGTGACATTTTCCATACTTTACCTCCCCCAGGAACTGTGAAAATTGCACTAAGTGTCCACTTTTAAAACAGCTTATTGTGTTTTATGTAAAAAGTATATATGCTACTGTGATTATTCAAAGTTCCTAAAGTACTTACCTGCAATACCTTTCAAATGAGATATTACATGTAGAATTTGAACCTGTGGTTCTTAAAATAAACTAAGAAAATATATTTTTCTATAACAAAACCTATTGGCTGGATTTGTCTCTGAGTGTGTGTTCCTCATTTATTGCCTGTGTGTATGTACAACAAATGCTTAACACTACTCCTTTGATAAGCCTACTGCTCGACCACACTACCACAAAATAGAGCATTAGTATTATCTCCTTTTGCCACTATCGTACCTCTAAGGAGAACCCTTGGACTCTGTGCATACTATTCCTTACTTTGAAATAGTGCATACAGAGCCAACTTCCTACAGTGTGCCATTGGGTGGCTTGACTGTAACTCCCATTTGTTTGCTTCTTATTAATTAAATTGTGTTCGTCCCTTGCTTACCGTTGCTCTCTGTGCCCGTTTGTTTGCTTCCCTCCCTTTACCCTCTGTGTTGTCCCCCCCCACTCCCAATTTGTGCCCTGTTTTGCTCAACCCATCCTCCAGTTGCCCCCCCACTCCTTCTTCCTAAATTCACCCACCCACTCCATTGCTTCTCTTGCCACCACTTACCTCCTGTTACAATATAAGCTGATCTTTGGATCTGCTACACCAGAGAGCAAATGTCCTTCTATTGCTCATTGTTAAAGCTCTCCTTTTTTCTTTTTAAGTGCTCCACAAAAGTGTATGTTCTCCTACTGTCTCTCTTGTTTGCTTCTCTTTCTCACTCCCTGTTGCTCTTCCTCTTGGGCCCGTGTGCTTCTCGCCGTTCGCTCCTTCTGCGCTCTCAAGCATAAACTTGTCCTGCCCTACTCCACATTCTTCTGTCCCCTTTGCTTATTTCTCCATAACCTTTTGTGTTTTATTCCCACCTGCACCCCCATATTGCTTCCGCCACTGCATCTGCTGTGATTTCCCTTGCCCTCTGTATTGCTTCTGTTGACCCACTCTGCTCCACATTGCCATCTCTCGCCCATTTTTCTCTCTTTGTGCTTGAGTCCCAGAGAAGCTGAGGATATTTGGATTTGCTATGACAGTGAGCATTGACCATCACAACTTATTTTGGTTCAACTTTGCCAGGGAACAAATACTGCAGCTCCACTTGTAAATGAGCACGGAGGCTCCAAGAGCCCTGAGGCCTACAGTCACATCTTCGGGTGTCACATCTTCGGGTGTCGCAGTGGAGAAGGTCATGCTCCCGTCAGCTTCACACACAAATCGACTATGCTTCCGCCGTCCCAGAGATGCTGAAAAGTGAGTTGTGCACAGGAGCAATGCAGTCACTCCTTTCTACTTCACAAGCTTTACATTGGATTCCAAGGAAACCACAGTGTTACATCTTCACAATTTTTAGATTTCACCTACTGGACAGCTTTTAGCATTCTGTAGTCAAAAGCCTGTAGTGGTTTACAGTGCTTTAAGTAGGATGAGAAAGGGGCATGGCCTAATTAATTAATGGCATGTCTTAAACACAAATTGCAGTCTTGTGCTTTACACAGCATGCTGTGTGACCAGCCTTTTGGCGTCCTTTTGTGAGTTTTCTGCTCTTGCATCCAGACATTTCACACAGCAACAAACATATGAACTATTCAAAAGTAGTAGGCCCTAAGCAGCAAAGGGTTGACAAAGATGGGGGCATCTCCTGTCCTGTTCTGTTCTGTTAAGGCTTGATCCCTTTCCCAGCAAACAATCTTCACCATCTCCCTTGTACACTATGCAGTACATTCCAGACCCACACTTCAAACACCAAGAATCTCATGTTCGATGGCATGTGTGACTGTAGATACACATGCTGTACATTATCCTGCCATCTAGTGTTTGTCTCAGAGTGTTGTAACTTGTTTTCTTCGAGAAGTGTTTTTGAGTCACTGTCACTTCTTGGTGATACTGCGCTTGGGCATCAGGTTCTTCTTAGATTGTTTATTCTCCGCCGTCTGGTTCAGACTCAGGTTTTCACTCGAACCGGTTTGAAATTTTCTTACCGGCTTTACTTTCTATCAACGTTATTGTAATCAATTGCGATTTCTACATCATAATCTCGATCGAGTCTGGTCAAAGCTCAGCCACGTACCTTTGGGGTGGGCCCAGGCCTATCTCCACGTGGTCTTGAGGATATGAGACCCTAATGGAATGGATGCCGTTTAGGTTCTGTCCTCAGTGCTATGCCAAATTTCCACACACACACATCACCATAAAGTGTGTAACCTCTGCCTTTCCCCCAGACCACATCGAAGCCACCTGTGATGCACGTTTCGATCCGAGAAAAGACTTTGGGAATGTAGAGCTCACAGGCTGGAAATGGCCTATTCAACGCAGGACAACACCCCAGATATTTTTGAGGATGAACATGCACAAGAGGAGCTGGGGCAGGAATGGGCATTCTCAGTCCAAGATTCAGACTCTGGCATGGAGAGCCGGGACATCACCTCTGCGCAAGTCGTGAGTGTAAAAACTGCCCTCCTCCTCCCATAAAAACAGTAAAGAACCTCACAAAAGAGGTCTCCGGACCATCACTGCCTTTCGGCCATGATAGGTCACGGAAATTTGCTTTGGCTGCCTGCCCCCTGGCTCGGCTCCCAAATCCAGAAAGACTGTAGCTGGGTCTTCACAATCGACTTCTCTTACTTTGGTCTAACCAGAAAGTTTGGCACCGAGCGGGAGTACACCATCTGGCTCTTCGGAATCTAAAAAAAAAAAACTGAGTCTGACCATTATTCGGTTTCATTGTTTCCAGTTAAGCCTATTTTAGAAACTTTGGACGCTAAGAAGTGCAAAATTCACATTGAAAAAGACACAGGCAGTATTGTGGCTTCTCCAACTGTCCTTGTAAAGAAGAAGCTTTCTTTTCAAGAGGATCTTGACACCTCACCTTCTCTTAAACAGTGTAATGAGAAAGCTTCTATATCTGCACCAGCGGCTCCTCTCCTAGCTCTGCGACAACTCCCCCATCTCCACCTCCTCTTTCACCTCATTCTCAAATTGAGGATCATTACATTCCACAGAGTTCACCTGTTTATGATAGAGACGACATAGGGGAGGTTCCATTAGACCCAGACTCCAGGGATACTTATGATGCAGATCCTCTTATAGATACTGACCCAGATCTATATCCTTTCCGCCCCTCCAGAGGACACCACTGAGTATCAACAAGTAATAGCTAAGGCTGCTGCCTGTCACAATGTGCAATTACACAAGGATTCACTATAAAAGATTTTCTATTTAATACCCTCACCACAACACAGGGGCACACAATTCCGCCTATGTTACCAGAAATGCTTCATCATGTACGAGAAAATGTTAAAGAACCTGTGTGTTCCTGTATAATTACACCACCGGTAGTTGAAAAATATAGGGCTGCTCCATCTGACCCAATATATATCCGGTCACAAGTCCCTCCAGATTCTATTGTCACCGCCACAGCCAGGATAAAAGTAAATAGCCTGTCTACTGGGGATTCTCCTCCTCCAGAGATGAAAAGTAAGACAGCAGGGTCAAGTGGCAAATCATTGGTGTATTGCTAATTCCCAGGCACTACTTGCAAGATATGATAGGGCACACTTGGACAAAATGGAAGACATACTTCAGCACCTCCCAGAAGATCACTGTAAACATGCACAGCAAATTGTCTCTGAAGGTCAGACAGTTGCAAATAATTCAACCAGATGTGCACTTGATGCAGCATACACAGCCGCATGAGGGGTCTATACCAGTATCCTTCTTAGAAGACATGTCTGGTTAAGATGTTCTGGTTTCAAACCACAAGTCCAACAAGCTGTCCTCATTATGCCTTTTGATGGAGAGCACCTATTTGGGTACCAGGCTGACTCTAACCTTGAAAAACAAACAAAAAAAATACATTGACACAGCTAAAGCTATGGGTGCTTTACAAAATCAGCCAAACATTTTTTTTTTCACCGCTCCGCATATAGGGGTGGCTACAGAGGGACCACATCCTTTGATCATACCAGCCCGCAGGAGTGTCTGACTTCTTCCTCCTATTCTAGAGGGTTTTTTCAGAGACACAGCTCTAAGGGCAGAGGAAAAACCACCAACACTCGTTTTTCACCCTCTGCAGCCAAACATTGACTAGCTCCACATTCCCCCTCCTCATTCCACTCCAGTAGGGGTACGTCTTCAATTTTAACACCCACAATGGATAGAGATAACATAGGACCATTGGGTCCTATTCATTATCCAACATAGTTATTGTCTAGAACGTACATCCACACCCCCAAACATTCCACGTCGCAGGCACAAAATGTCAACAGAACATCTCACTCTTTCAAAAGAAGAGGTAAAATTTCTATTTAAAAAAAAAAAAAAAAACAACAACAAAAACTGTTCCCAAACAATATCAAGGAACAGAAGTGTACTCTCTCTACCTTCTCATTCCCAAAAACAGCAACTCTGTCAGGACCTATTTTGGATCTCAGACCACTAAATCAATATTGTTTCAGAACATTTTCATATGGTTACCCTTCAAGATGTAATTCAATTACTACGAATAGGCAACTTCATGACCTGTCAAGATCTGAAGGACTCCTACTTTCACATTCAAATTCATCCTGCACACCGCAAATATCTTAAGATTTGTAGAGCCAGGACAACATTATCAGTTCATAGTTCTACCTTTTGGGGTCACAACCGCTCCCAGGGTATTCACAAAATGTCTAGCAGTTGTCGTAGCACATCTCAGAAGACAATACATACACATATTTCCTTACTTGAATGATTGTTTCATCAAAGCCAACACTTTGTCAATCGCACACTCAAACAAAAGTAAACCTTCACAAACTAGGGTTCACAATAAACACCTTAAAATCACACTCGCAGCCTCTCCAGATTCAACCATATTTACGGGCTATAACTCAACACACAATTTGGGCTTGCTTACCCCATTCCAGCATGTGTCCACATTTTTCGGGAAACAATTTCTCAAATACAGGTCAATCAAATGTACACAGTCAAAACACTGATGGGACTCCAAGGCGAGATGTCATGCTCTCTCCTAGCATAAACAATCTGGAGCTGCAACTCGATCCCATGACTAAAAAACACTTTTCGAAGAAAACAAGTTGCAACACTCCGAACCCAACACTAGATGGCAGGATAATGCATTTCAGGTGAATCTACAGCACTACATGCCACAAATGAATGTCTACCGGTAAGTAACATTTTCCATACATTCCTCTTATTAACATGCACAGAACAACAAACTAAACCTTCCGTGTTCTGCTCATTTAAGCTCACTAAAGCAGCCTCTGCAAACCTCCATGTTACCTGCATTGCAAATATCTTAACACAATCCAACCTGAACGCACTCTTTCCACTTTACACTCTAGGTAAGATAATTTAGTGCTGTCATCTAGAAGTCAATCTGGCTCTGCACCCTAAGCATCCTAGCAATGCTGAAGTAATTTTAGCCCTTCAAATACCCTACCCACTGTCAACATCTTAGAAAGGCAGTCTTCAACAGGACATACAAACCACCGACTTCACCAAGGAAATCTCACACCTGACCCCATTTTCTCTATTCATTAGAGATCCCTGTCCCACCACCACCCACCAAACTGAAAGACTTGGTGCTTTAACCCTAGACATAAAGCATCTTGGTACAGCATTACCCACTATAAAGGCAACCTCCTCTACGTCGTCGTCATGGCTTGTCTATCAGTCCTCAGCAAGCCCCCTGAAACACAAATGCTGGACAAGTTGTAAGAGATTAGGTTACTGGTTGAGGAGGATGAAGCCCTACTCGAGCAGCAACCACAATTCATATCAACGTGAAACATAAGCAGACCTCAAATTAACCTGTGCTTAATCCTCTGGCAGCTCAGCACAAAAGCAGTATGACTTAACTTCGAGGCAATAAGTAATGTATTTATGTAGCACAAAACCAGTAATAAAGTTGGAACACAACACAAAAAAATCCCACACCAATTTAGAAGAGAGTAAAATGTAAAAATGTGCAAAGCGCACACTATGGGTATCTGGTTGCGCCAGGTGGGAAAAACTCACAAGTGCAGGTCAACTGCAATGGAGCACTGGCCCACCAGAGGGACCAAGTCAGCCCTGCTGAACAAAGTACTTTAGACCCTGGTTGCAGGGTGCTGCAAGGTCCCATGTCGAGGCCGGATGGCGCAGTGGTGGTTCTGAGGGGATGCAAGTGCATGATGCACGGTCTTGCATCCAGGATGTGTTGCACAGCAGCAGTTCTGTTGTGAGATGTGATGCATCGCACAGCAGTGGCTCTGCTAGGGCCACAGCTGGGCTGGCAGGACTTCTTCAGGCCTACTTCCAAGGATCCAGGACTGGGGTGACACCATTTGCAAGGCAAGACTCACAGCAAGCAGAATCCTTATGTTGGGATCATGGTGGTTGGAGCCTTTTCTGTCCTTGAGGCTCTGATCAGGAGGTTAGACAACTAGCCCGTGGACTCACTCCGGTGGTCCAGGTTCGAGAGAGGTCCATACCCTCTAATTCAGGCAGCAGTCCTTCTTGCAGCACAGCAGTCCTTCTGAGCCCTTCACAGGTCCAGATGTGTACTGAAGAATTGGGTCTGTGGGCCCAATATTTATACCTGGTTCCAACTTCAAAGTAGGAGAAGTTTCTGGAATCTGGAATTTCCTACCTCCCTGCCCTGGCCCCAGCTGGTCTGGGGGCACAAAAGACGAGTTTGAAACCATTGTAAGTGTGTTGAGGCAGAGTATTTATGATGTGCAAGTGTGGTAGGTGACGGGTCCGCACACCTATCAAGTTGAAGATGGCCCATCCTGCCAACATCTGTTCTTTCTTTACCTCACTTTCCGGGAGTAATACACAAAGAGCAACTTCCAGCTATACCTAGTCATGTGCCCCAGGATACAGGCACCAAACAGTTAGGGCAGTGCTGACTTTCTAAAAGTGACATTTTAAAAATTGTGGTTTAAAATCAAACATTATCAATAAAGATACCAAACTCTACTTTCCTACTTGTTCCAAATTGAAGGTTATTATTTATTAAATGTAATAAGGTAACCCAATGTTATCCTGTAGGAGAGACAGTTTGCAGTAGTGAAAACCAAAACGTTTTTCTTTACCAGGTGATGGAAAAATTAAAAGGACATGTCCAACTTTCTAAATGCACCACGCCCTGCCCTATGGGCTAAGGGCCTTCTCTAGGGGTCACATATGTGTAGTAAAAAAGGATGGTTTAGGCCTGTCAAAAGGTTTATTTTGCTAGGTGGAAATGGCAGTTTTAAAAGTGCAGATGGGCTGCAATGGCTAACCTGAGAGCTACCTGAGTGTGTGGCACAATCAGTGCTGCAGTCCCACTAGTAGCATTTAAGTTAAAGGCCCTGGGTACATGTAATACCACTTTACTAGGGACATATAAGTAAATTAAATGTGGCAATTGGGTATAATCCAATTTTACCATTGTAATGTGCAAAAAAGTCCTAAAAGCCAACAAAAACAGGTTCAGAAAACAGGAGGGTGAAGGTAAAAAGTTTGCAGGTGACCCTGCAGAGAGGCCCAAGTCTAACAGTTGTCCTTGTGTTTTAATTTATTTTTCCAGGTTTCATTTTAAAATACTGATAAGTTTTCGATGAGGTATGTAAATAGTACAGTTTAATTTTTATTGAGTTAGTCTCCCTGGCATGACTTTATTTTGTCATTGCTGCTCTTCTGGAGTGCTTTACCTTGTAAGGCAGTGCTAACTGTGTAGGCTTCAGGGCAAATCAAATGATACAGTACTCAAGTACTAGTTCACTCAAGGCAAGGGAGAAAGCATCAGATGATTCAGCTAATCCTAGTAGCCAAAGCTCTCAAAGACATGATCACAGATTGTGGCAGCAGTCAGACAAAGCAACACAAACTTTATCACATATATTTTAGCACATTTTATTGGATTTGATAGGTACATGACATGTTCCATAATATCTACTACGTTGCACAATGTTGCTTGTCCTTTTCTTTTTTTTTTTTAGTACTTTTTACTTGGTTCTGTAATTTCAGTCCCAAATGCTTAACCCTTTGTGCACTTAGTTACGACAAGCCATACAAAACCTCTTTTCTGAAATGACTTGCTTGGCTGCCAGCTTGTGTAGCTGAAAAACAAGGGCTCCATGAGCCATTCGAGAAGGAACTGCATTAATAGCAAGCCCACCCCTCTCTATAATGCGCTTTTCCCCCCAAGTGCAGATGAAAATCTCATTATCGTCCTATACTTTTAATCTAGGCAGCGCATATCAGCTAGAAACATTTTTACTTTCTCCAAAAGTTAAGTTCATCCCCAGAAATGGAGTCAGCAGTGCCATTCAGATGTCTGCACTACGCAGATCCTCGACCCGAATCCTCTTTTCTGTAATGCCTTTTTCTGATAGACTTCTAATTGCAGATTCTTAACATTTTGAATACTTCCCGAGGCATCAGACTGGATCTGGAAAGTTTTGAGCTGTACCTCTGAAAACCAGTGAGTGGTGCCATGCAGTTCTGTACCAACAAGTTCCGCTCCAGAAATGTGTGGCTGTAGTATAGGCACCCCCGCACAGCAGTTCCATTATTTCTGCGCCATTAGATGCAGATCTGTTACTACCTCTTATCTCTTCAAAACCATTTTACCTCAAGAAATTCTCAAAACGAGTGTGTAAGGAAATGCCTCCTTGGCATGGTTGCCCCCTGACTTTTTGCCTTTGCTGATGCTATGTTTACAATTGAAAGTGTGCTGAGGCCTGCTAACCAGGCCCCAGCACCAGTGTTCTTTCCCTAACCTGTACTTTTGTATCCACAATTGGCAGACCCTGGCATCCAGATAAGTCCCTTGTAACTGGTACTTCTAGTACCAAGGGCCCTGATGCCAAGGAAGGTCTCTAAGGGCTGCAGCATGTCTTATGCCACCCTGGAGACCTCTCACTCAGCACAGACACACTGCTTGCCAGCTTGTGTGTGCTAGTGAGGACAAAACGAGTAAGTCGACATGGCACTCCCCTCAGGGTGCCATGCCAGCCTCTCACTGCCTATGCAGTATAGGTAAGACACCCCTCTAGCAGGCCTTACAGCCCTAAGGCAGGGTGCACTATACCATAGGTGAGGGTACCAGTGCATGAGCATGGTACCCCTACAGTGTCTAAACAAAAACCTTAGACATTGTAAGTACAGGGTAGCCATAAGAGTATATGGTCTGGGAGTTTGTCAAACACGAACTCCACAGCACCATAATGGCTACACTGAAAACTGGGAAGTTTGGTATCAAACTTCTCAGCACAATAAATGCGCACTGATACCAGTGTACATTTTATTGTAAAATACACCCCAGAGGGCACCTTAGAGGTGCCCCCTGAAACTTAACCGACTATCTGTGTAGGCTGACTAGTTTTAGCAGCCTGCCACAAACCGAGACATGTTGCTGGCCCCATGGGGAGAGTGCCTTTGTCACTCTGAGGCCAGCAACAAAGCCTGCACTGGGTGGAGATGCTAACACCTCCCCCAGGCAGGAATTGTCACACCTGGCGGTGAGCCTCAAAGGCTCACCTCCTTTGTGCCAACCCAGCAGGACACTCCAGCTAGTGGAGTTGCCCGCCCCCTCCGGCCAGGCCCCACTTTTGGCGGCAAGGCCGGAGAAAATAATGAGAAAAACAAGGAGGAGTCACTGGCCAGTCAGGACAGCCCCTAAGGTGTCCTGAGCTGAGGTGACTCTAACTTTTAGAAATCCTCCATCTTGCAGATGGAGGATTCCCCCAATAGGGTTAGGATTGTGTCCCCCTCCCCTTGGGAGGAGGCACAAAGAGGGTGTACCCACCCTCAGGGCTAGTAGCCATTGGCTACTAACCCCCCAGACCTAAACACGCCCTTAAATTGAGTATTTAAGGGCTACCCTGAACCCTAGAAAATCAGATTCCTGCAACTACAAGAAGAAGGACTGCCTAGCTGAAAACCCCTGCAGAGGAAGACCAGAAGACGACAACTGCCTTGGCTCCAGAAACTCACCGGCCTGTCTCCTGCCTTCCAAAGATCCTGCTCCAGCGACGCCTTCCAAAGGGACCAGCGACCTCGACATCCTCTGAGGACTGCCCCTGCTTCGAAAAGACAAGAAACTCCCGAGGACAGCGGACCTGCTCCAAGAAAAGCTGCAACTTTGTTTCCAGCAGCTTTAAAAAACCCTGCAAGCTCCCCGCAAGAAGCGTGAGACTTGCAACACTGCACCCGGCGACCCCGACTCGGCTGGTGGCGATCCAACACCTCAGGAGGGACCCCAGGACTACTCTAAGACTGTGAGTACAAAACCCTGTCCCCCCTGAGCCCCCACAGCGCCGCCTGCAGAGGGAATCCCGAGGCTTCCCCTGACCGCGACTCTTTGAATCCTAAGTCCCGACACCTGGGAGAGACCCTGCACCCGCAGCCCCCAGGACCTGAAGGACCGGACTTTCACTGGAGGAGTGACCCCCAGGAGTCCCTCTCCCTTGACCAAGTGGAGGTTTCCCCGAGGAACCCCCCCCTTGCCTGCCTGCAGCGCTGAAGAGATCCCTAGATCTCCCATTGACTTCCATTACAAACCCGACGCTTGTTTCTACACTGCACCCGGCCGCCCCCGCGCTGCTGAGGGTGAAATTTCTGTGTGGGCTTGTGTCCCCCCCGGTGCCCTACAAAACCCCCCTGGTCTGCCCTCCGAAGACGCGGGTACTTACCTGCAAGCAGACCGGAACCGGGGCACCCCCTTCTCTCCATTCTAGCCTATGTGTTTTTGGGCACCACTTTGAACTCTGCACCTGACGGGCCCTGAACTGCTGGTGTGGTGACTTTGGGGTTGCTCTGAACCCCCAACGGTGGGCTACCTTGGACCAAGAACTAAGCCCTGTAAGTGTCTTACTTACCTGGTTAAACTAACAAATACTTACCTCCCCTAGGAACTGTGAAAATTGCACTAAGTGTCCACTTTTAAAACAGCTATTTGTGAATAACTTGAAAAGTATACATGCAATTTTGATGATTTGAAGTTCCTGAAGTACTTACCTGCAATACCTTTCGAATGAGATATTACATGTAGAATTTGAACCTGTGGTTCTTAAAAATAAATTAAGAAAAGATATTTTTCTATACAAAAACCTATTGGCTGGATTTGTCTCTGAGTGTGTGTACCTCATTTATTGTCTATGTGTATGTACAACAAATGCTTAACACTACTCCTTGGATAAGCCTACTGCTCGACCACACTACCACAAAATAGAGCATTAGTATTATCTCTTTTTGCCACTATCTTACCTCTAAGGGGAACCCTTGGACTCTGTGCATGCTATTCCTTACTTTGAAATAGCACATACAGAGCCAACTTCCTACAGAGTGTGTAAAGGACAGTGTCCCCCCAACCCCCCAACCCCTCCCCTTCTCAAGACGATGGTGTTTAAACCTTCCAGGGACTCTCTCGAGCAAATGTCAGTGACCTATCCCCTTTAGGCCTGCCGGTGGTACCTATTATGGGCTCATGACCCTAAGGCCTGCAGTGACTCTGCGTCTGTCAATCCAAAGTCCATTTGAGTCCGTAAGAAAAAGCATGCAGTGATGGTGCTTGACTGCGAATGAGACTGTGGCTGACCCTTTTCACTACCACACCCAGAGCTGACAGTTATGACCAATGTTTTGCATCTAAGTTGGGACGGCCACCTGGCAGAGGTGGAGAACAGAAAGCCTTGCTCTATGGCAGAGGTAGGGCTCCAAATCAACCTGCTGGAGTGGAGAACCACTTGCTTTGAAAGCTTTCCAGTCCTCCATCAGCAGAAGGCTGGTGCATGGACTCACAGGCAGCACCACCACCACCAGGTGGTACCACACCTAGCAGGGCAGGATGGGGCCGTGGACCACCTGGGGGGGCTCTTTGAATACCAAGGAAGACACACACACTGCTGTTGATCCCTGGCTGATCACAAGTGGTGCTTACACCTGGAGGTGGTGCATGGTCTCCTGCACACTTGGAGATAAACTAGGCAGATCTCTTGCAGAGAGCACACTATGTCAACCGTTTTGTGCATTGGAGTTTCCATGACATCTCTCTCTCCTGCCTTCTCTTTCTCTCTGTGGCGTGGTTCGCCTATGGTGGAACTAGGGGCTCCTGCATGCCTTCCCACCGAGTTTTGAAGAAGGTCAGTAATGAACATCAGTCTTCTAATCAGGTTGCCCATCTGGGGGCGAAATGCTGGCGCATCAACAGGGCAGGGTCCTACACTCAAGCCTTCTTAATCGCCACCTTCATGCTTAGAGATTGAGCGGTGATATCTTTGACCTTCCTACAGAGATGGTTGTCATCTTGACACTGAGGCGGCCCCTGACAAATGCCATGTACACCTGTCATTGGGAGAAATTTTTGTTCTGGTGCGTTACTTAACAGACCCCCTCAAGGTCAAGTTGTCTGTTTTATTTTTTTACCCCCTCATTTACTCGACAATGCTTTGCTTTAGGCACAGTTAAAGGGTACTTTTTGTCTCTTTCGGCCTTTTTACTGTTGCTGCACCCGCCTTTTTTTATTTAGCATTTTTTCCCTCCTTCTCTTTTTGTAATGCTGAGGTTGGATCTTAACCTGTTATTCACTTACTCAGTGTTCACTCTGGCTGCACTGCTGTCCTTTTTTGCTTCTGACAGTGAAGACTGTGTTCTTTATTACCATATCATTGGCACACCCACTGGGTAAGTTCCAAGTCCAGTGTGAACCTGCTGTACACCACCTTTTTTCCAGACAAACTGGCTGTTTGGATTTTGACATTGTTGCTTCTCAGAAGTTATGCAGTTCTACATCTGTAAAATCATCCTAACTGGTGTTCGGTGCTCCACCTTGCTTCTTTGAGGAGGAGGAGCAGAAACTCCATCGCCTAGATAACAGAAAAGCACTGTGCTTTTACATTGATCATAGCAGAGAACAGAGTGGATGGTTATCCCCTTGATGGGTTTGTGGGAGCAAAGAATAGAAAGACCATGCAGAAAAGGACAATCTTTCGCTGGATTGTACTGTGCATGAAGATCTGCTATGCACTGACCAAGAAGCAGCCCCTGAAAGACATAAGGGCTCATTCTACCAGAGCTAATGCTGCTACCACTGTATTGGCCTGTGGAGTTCCTGTCCTCTGTATTTGCCATGCGGCTACATGGGCGTCCCGCCTCACATTCCCGAAGAGCTACTGTTTGGGCAGCCATGTTCACTATGAGGAGAATTTGCTTGCTCAGTACTGCCAGACTTCTTGGTTTGAGCTAATTTACAAACCCACCTCAGAATAAATATTCCTTTGGTATCTTTTCAAAAGGTAAGGATTCTGTCATTAGAAGTCTCAGTTGCAGAATTAGTTTTTTTACCTTCAGTAATGCACTTTCTGGTAGAGACTCTACTTAACCAGATTCCTCACAAATACTTTCATCCTTCTCATTCTGTGAATTGGACTTTGCCTGCTAAAAAAAGGTAATGCGCTTAAGAATCTACATGCTGGTTGATGCCAATTTGCTGTTGGGGCTCTGCATCTGGGTACACCCTCGAAAACAACTGAGATGACCCTGTGGAAGTGGCACCTATATTGGCTTTGGAAGTCATTTTCAGAGCCAAGTGGTGTTGGTGTGGCCCACATGGCACCACATACATGTATGTAGGGCTAATGCTTAAAATTTTCTGGATCCAGTCTGATCCCTGGAAAAGTGTTATATTCAAAAGTTGAAAAATCAGCAGCTAGATAGTCTCTACCAGAAAGAGTGTTACCGAAGTGGAGTGTGAACATTGCACACTTCCTGATGCCACAAAACTGTGCCATTCTCTTCCAGAGTTTGGAAGCAGTTTGCTATCAGTAGGTGTAGATGTGGATTCAAATCACATGTCTGCACTGTTTTGTTAATAATTTAAGATGGTGTTCAATTCCACCGTGGTGACTGCAGTTTTTAGTAATCGTAGAGAGTACTAAAGAGTTAGGAAAACAGTCATCATAATAGTATTAGCAAGTCTTCATTGTTGGGTCTGTGCCACGTAAAACATCAAAACAAGTTAATTATTTGATTCATGTCCGGAGCACGGGGAGTATTAAACACCACAAACTGCCTGTCACTTGGCATATCTGCAGCTGGCTTGTGTTGCATCCTTTTGATGTCCTGCATCCTTTTGATGTCCTGCTGCCCAGCGAGCAGCAAATTGTAAGCAGATGTTCCTTCCTGAGGCAGATCTTAGACTAGGTAACCGATTATTCAAGGAAATACTGCAAAATAGTTTTAGCTCTCTATGAGAGATGCAAGAGTTCTGATGTGGAGCGAAGAACTCTAGCTCGGCAGCAGTTACCGAGTGCACAGTGGTATTGAGGAGCGTATTACCAATTCTGGCCTTTCACACAGTTAAAAGGCCCAAGCAGAATCAAAAATGTATAACCTCCAGTGTTTGGCACAATCCTTGCTAGTACTGTTGCTTATTTTTGTAATGTATTGTGATGTAATGTGTTAAAATGCATGACTGATGGCCGTTTAGTAAATTTCAGGTCTTTTGTGCTATAACATGGCATACAGTTTTGAAAAAACATTTAAATGAAGAACTGATAGCACCTGGGTGTAACACATTTTTCCACCAAGAATGGCTTTCTGATCAGTTTGCCTCATCCCTCTAGTACAGAACACACTTACCCTTCATCAGCAAGTTTGGACTCATTCTCAGTGATGTGTTGTAAGTCATCAGACCAAATTTTGTGCACAGAAGAAAAGGGAAGCCCTCTCTTTAACCAGGGTAATCTAGTTGCATTTTCTTTATATGGATGTGCAGTCTCAGTTGCTGCCACAAGAACTTCTCTATCCTCACAGGCAAAGCCACGCTCTGGCCAAAAGAAGCATTATGCAGATAAATGTGCTTTGTTTTAAGCAGAAAACTATTTATTGCATTTTTCTAAAGGTAACATAATGTAATTGCAATGTTTAAATAAGTGTAGACCTGTCTAAACATTGCCATCTTGAATAGAAAAATTGTGAGAAATTCCGAGGGGGCCCGAATTTTATTTTTTTCACCTGGGGGAAGCGGCAAATATTTTTTTTTAAAACCACTGTATTACACGCATGTGTCCCCACTTCCTCATTTCCCTATTCAAGATTGACCTAAGGGGCTGGAAATTACAGGTCCAGGCCAGGTCTGGGAGGAGTGAGATGTACATACCTAAGCATTTGAAGGAGAAGTGAGATGTACATACCTAAGCATTTGAAGGAGAGACGCTGTATCAGTATCTCAGGACACCAAACATGACCTCCTGCCTTGCCCTCAATAACCACCAACAGTGATTTGTTTATGTTTATCCGCAGGCCACATACTCCACCATATAGGCAAAGGATTTCAAAGCATATGGTACCTGAAGATTGAATATCATCTGCATAAATAGCTATGCGCTCCTCAGCACCCCCTCCCTAATGCCATCCCAGAAATTGAGTGTCGCATCTAATAAGACATGCCAAATGTTCAGTTGCTAGAGCAGACTACAACACAGACAGGGGACAGCTCTGACTGGTGGCTCTGCGAATCAGCAGGGGCTGGGATACGATTCCCTTCACCTGGACCTGAGCCGTAGGTTCATTATATAGCAGTAAAACAAATGTGCACACTGTTCCTGAAGGAAATTAGAAGAGGGCGAAAGAGAAAAAGAAGGGGGAAAAAAAAGAGAGAGAGAGACTGTGAAGCCAGCGTTGTAGGAGTACCCTCAAGCATCACAGTCGGATGCTAGGCATCATCATCGGGTTTAACTCCTCGTCAGACGGCACTGCAATATCTGACGGGCCCCCACCAGAGGTGGTGGCTCTTCTACCGGGGGAGGACTCTGCGGCTCACATTCAATCCGCAGATCGTACTGACAGAGGAGAGAGAAAGAAAATCTAAAATTAGCTCTGAACACCTAGTGATTTAATTTAATCCTTGAAAAAAAGGGTCGGGCCAATATTAAAAACAGATAGGAGTATCCAGGGAATAATGTCACTTTTACTCCTAAAGAACGGAAGTGAGGGAAGAGTTATCTCTCATTACCATAGGTCAACATGTTTCGCGCCTATTCGGTCAAGAATTGATCCACTGGCGCTTCTTCAGGACCATTAAATTGTAACTTCTCCTTCATCTATCTGATATTAAATAAAAACAGACATATAGAGGCCGTAAATGCTGAAAGGTCACTTACAGTCATCGGACCATTCGTCACAGTCAGTCTTTTAGGAAGTCGCCCATCCCATGTGAGGACATTTAATGGTCCTGAAGAAGCGCCAGTGGATCAATTCTTGACCGAATAGGCGCGAAACATGTTGACCTATGGTAATGAGAGATAACTCTTCCCTCACTTCCGTTCTTTAGGAGTAAAAGTGACATTATTCCCTGGATTCTCCTATCTGTTTTTAATATTGGCCCGACCCTTTTTTTCAAGGATTAAATTAAATCACTAGGTGTTCAGAGCTAATTTTAGATTTTCTTTCTCTCTCCTCTGTCAGTACGATCTGCGGATTGAATGTGAGCCGCAGAGTCCTCCCCCGGTAGAAGAGCCACCACCTCTGGTGGGGGCCCGTCAGATATTGCAGTGCCGTCTGACGAGGAGTTAAACCCGATGATGATGCCTAGCATCCGACTGTGATGCTTGAGGGTACTCCTACAACGCTGGCTTCACAGTCTCTCTCTCTCTTTTTTTTCCCCCCTTCTTTTTCTCTTTCGCCCTCTTCTAATTTCCTTCATGAACAGTGTGCACATTTGTTTTACATGTATACACAGGGAGTAAGCACACTGGACCTAGTATAAAACTCCCAGTCCTCCCTTTGTAGTGAATTCATTATATAGCAGGCCTTTGTGCCTAGGAAAATAGGGTCCAGAACCTGCTTGTTCCAATATGGCCTCCAAAAAGGTCCGCGCAACTGTGTCAAAGGCCTTTTCAGAGTCGATTAGGAGTAAGGCCAGGGAACCCTCCAGCTGGCACGGCTGGGAGAGGGTGAGTTGCACCCTCTGCAAACAGTGGTGAGTGCTCCTGTGAGGCATGAACCCACATTGATATAGGTGGATCAGGTAATTCAATGTGTTACTCAATCTAGTCGCAAGGACCTTCGCAAATACTTTAATGTTGACATTCATGATAGAAATAGGCATGCAGGAGGAACAGTTGTCCGCTGGCTGTTTTGCCTTGGGTATTACCACGGTGGTGGCAATGTCCAGGTCTGGGAAAAATGACCTATGCACTATCCCCTTAGTATAGAGGGCCAGAGGAGGACGGAGCAAATGCATCTGATACCGTTTAAAGAATTCAATAGGGGAACCCCTCTGGGGCTGGGGCCTTGCCCGAGTTGAGATCTGAAAGGGTCATGTTTATCTCTACAGATGTGGAAGGGGGGGGGGTCAAGGGCAGGGGGCTCTCCTGTATTATTGGGGATGCAACTGTGAATTCTATTTTCCTATAATCATCTGGCTTTAATGCATGTGACCATATACAGCGAAGAGCTAAGTGAAGTTTTACCTCCTCCCTTTGTGCATTGTAGGAGGTTTATAGATATGCTAAAGACCATAGTAGTTTTGCATACATGAAAATCATTTACTCCATCTATATCCCGAGACTGAATCACCTTATCTGATAGTGACTTCTAGTTGCAGATTCCATTCCATTGAATTTCCCGCCAGGCGTCAGACTGGAGCCAGAGATTTTTCTTTGAACAGGACCCCTATGCGCCGTCAGGTGGCATCGTTCGACTCCGCATCTGTTGTTGGTGTTGTGGCCGCCTTGATCATGTTGTGGTCATATATAGGCACCAGCCTACGTGGATATGCAGAGAAGAACTACCCTCAGTCGCTTTATGACTGTCTTCGACTTTTTGTCCGTTTTTTAACCTACTTGGTGCGTGAAGATATCTTCCCGCAAGTCTAGATTCAAGCCGTGTGACTCATGTCACCGCAAGATGTCGCTGACGGATCCTCATCTTGTGTGCTTGTGGAGTCCGGAGAGCGCACCACAGCCCGTTTCCTGCTGCATGGAGGAAGGACTGGAGCATGCCACCAGCAACTAGAGTAATCTTCAAATTCACTGAAAATTTTGAAAATCAATCCTCAAGCAGCTAGGGTGGGAACAGACTCACCAAGCAAACTCCATTTAGGAACGGAGGTGGCTTCCGTAGAGGACTTTAGACAATGAGTTCACAACAGTAGGGGTTGTAATTGAGGGCACAACACTTCCATCTTTCCAAACCCTGCAAGCCGGATCTCGCCTCCACTGCACTCAGTTCAACCCCTACCTGTAATCCTGACACTCACTTAAACCATATATTTCAGAACTAGAGGAACTCCCCGAGCTTAACTCTGCCTGGAAGGCAAATTACTTATGGGGGCTGCAAAGTGGCTAGGGTATGTCAGTCAGTCAGTCGGTCAGTCACCAATTGGATTCCCTCAAGATGCTCAGATTGGCCTGGGAGGCAGACCTTGGAGACTTTGCGGATGAGGAGAGAGACGAGGCTAGAACATCCGCTAGCGTTTCCGCTATAGTGGTTACGACTAATACAACTAAAATAGCTCAACAGAATATACTTTAAACAACACACCTTGTGGAGGATGGGCGCAATCGCCTCCCCCTTATGTGTTCAATGTCGAGAAGAAGAGGGAGACCTCTTGCACACTGTGAGGCTGCAGTTACCTGCAAACGTTTTGGGAGGACGTCATACCCTGAATGATTTCATTGCTGAAAATGAACATTCCTCTAGATCCTAATATGGCCCGCCTGCACACTAACAAGTTCCAAAACATGGAGTGATATAAAAGGGCACTACTTAACCTAGGATTGGTAATAGTCAGAAGGGATAAAGTGATGTGGCCCACCGCTGGAGAGACTATCCCCTCAGCTGTATTGCCTAGTTTAATGTACAAGTCTATAGAGAGAACAGTGTATGTGGCCGGCAGCTGCCCCCAGAAATACTCCAAAGTTTAGCAGGCATGGACAGAGTATCAGGGGATCGGTTTAGAGTGGATGTATTCCCTCTAGTCTCCTAGACAATGAAATTAGAAATTTTGAGGGCTAGATCAAACTTCCTCCATCCGTTTGACTCCGATGGAAGTCCAAGATGGGTGAATTGAGAGTCAGTGGGTAGGTTTTTATGGGGTTAGGGGGGCGGACAGGGGAAGGGGACTGCTACATATTTTAAATGTTATCACTTAGTTTAGACACGTTTGCTGATGTCTGTGATGCTGATAAAAACAATCAAATGTGTTTAAAAAAAAGAAAGAACAAGCTCCTCAGTGGGACTTAAATGTACTCTTTTTATCTCTGATGGCCAAACCATTTGATTTGAGCCTGTGGTTTTGCTTATTTGTTGACGTGCAGTTTTCTTTTGGGGGTGTTTTTTTTTTTTAATTCTTATAATTAACAGTTACTTTTTCCGTAAGAAAAGTAGCACTACAGTCTTCCAAAATATTAGGTTATTGTTTGCATAGATTTATTTCTTTCTGAAATGTATGTGACCTTACATAAGTAGTCAACAAACGAATAATTGTGGTTCCAGACGCCTGTGCTTATTCAGTTGAGATATTACAGTCTTGAGGTTTCTCAGAGCTGTAGATCTCCCTGGTGGAAAGAACAGCTCATTGTAGAGTTTCTAAGTATCTACTCACAACATTTTTTAGTCTGTGTGGCAACTAAAGCGACAACTGCTAGATGATAGTCTTTTATCTTAATATTATGACACTTAAGGAGTTAAAGCTCTCTAGACTTTTATGAATTCCACCTTCACGGTGGCATGTTTTTCTTAAGTATTACTAACTGAACCTTTCATCTGCAAAAGATTGAGCTAAAGTCTGTGCAGTTCATTTTCTTGAAGCCTGGTAGTACATATGATGTTTTACCACTCTCACAATTGTAATCTGTGGAATTGGATTCCCAATTAAATTGCAAGAAGGGAGAGCAGTACACCATAGTAAGGAATAATGATCTGTGATCATTTGAGCACTGCCAGTTTTTGGCTTAGTGCTTAAGAGCACTCACCCAGTCATCCCCTTGAACCACATAAAAGGGCAAGACTTTGCAAGATTAAAGTAACAGTTCAATCGCATGTGTGGTTATAGATCCACATACTGTGCATACTTCTGCTAGCTAGTGTTTGATCTGGATGTGTACAAGTTGTTTTTCCTCAAAGAAGTCATATGAGTTACGAGGTTAAGTTACCCCTCCTCAGTGATACTGCGCATGGGCATCGACTGAATTGTTAGGTTTTTTTTTTGTCATCAGGTTTGGGCATGTTCTATGGTGCTCCGGTTCGGTCAGTTTCAGACTCTTCAGAGCAACTTACAAACCCATGCTAGTCTTTGTTTTCGTTCGTGTCCCATTCTCATACAGCGAACACAAGAAGCAAATCTCCCTTTGTCGGGTAGAAGACTTTCGTTTCAGGCCTTCAAGCCAATTATCCACACTCAGACTTCCCCTCCGTTTGCAACCTCTGCTTCTCGCCTGATCACAACAAATAAAATTCTGAGGCCTGTCGATCATTTTGATTGAAGAAAGCGCTGTTGGGTTGTCTCGCGCATGGGAAAGAAATGCAGCAAAAAGAACTAGAAGAGACATCAGACATCTTTGGTCGCCAAGACATCGAGCTGCAGGAAGAGATCCATGAAGCTTCTGTGGCAAAAAAGAAGGCCTTATCAATTTCAGACTCCGAATCTGACTCGGAGAATGAAACCAGAGTGCAGGCACAAGAAGTTCTATTGGTGCAGCACGTAGTGAGTACAAAGGATGATATTACACTGGCCAAAAAACATTCGGCTTCGACTGAACATAAGGCTACTGGGCCACCCCTGCCGTCAGGCCGTTGTCGGCACGGAACAATTGCCATGGATGCCCTGCCTTCCGGCTTAGCACCAAAGGTCAAGCCTAAAGACTTTGTCTATAAAATAACTCTGAAGGTTTCGTCATCGACCCAACCAAAGCTGTCTTCGGTTCCAACAACATCGGCACCGACTACTTTAGCAACGAAACTCAAAACCACTTCGGTATCGAAAATTTCAACACTCCGACCAAAAATTGTTTCAGCACCAGAGTCTATATTACAACCTATTGTGGAAAAGCTTGAGTGGAAACAAAAGAAAATCCCAATGCGGGTCAGATTCTTTCAATACCTCCATCTTTACAACCCTCTTCTCCACCTTCACCTACTTCCCCATACCATTCACACTCTGAGGATGAAGATATAATAGGGGGAACTCCACTAGGATCTCTACAATCCTGTGTAGAAGATCGGGGATCAGGATGCACAGCAGCCACCACTTGACACTTGGGACACATACGACATTGACCCACCAGGGAATACAGATCCAGATTTATACCTAGCTAAACCATCTCCACCAGATGACCACACATCCTTCAATGAATTGCTAGCTAGGTCTGCTGCATATCATCAGGTCCAACTACACAAGGACTCTATAGAAGATGATTTATCATTTGAAACCCTTTCCGCCACTACTGGGGCATCTCAATATCTGCCCATGTTAAAGGGTGTGACTTGACATGCCATACGTGCAAAAATTTTAAAGACCCTGTCCGTGCACAAATAATTACACCTAGAGTTGATAAAAAAAATACAAGAAGGCCCTTCAGATTCTGCTTATATTAGAGGACAGATTCCTCCAGACTCCCTGGTGGTTTCAAATGCTTGTAAACTAGCTAATTCCAACATTTCCAGGAGGCACCTCCTCCAGACAGAGAGTCAAAACTTATTGATGCATCAGGCAAAAGAGTGGGGGTTCAAGCAGCCAAACATTGGAGAATTGCCAACACCCAAGGACTGTTGGCAAGATACGACAGAGCACACTGGGATGAGATGGAAGATCTTATTCACCATCTTCCAGAAGAGTTTAAAAAAAAGACACCAGCTTGTACAAGAGGGCAAGTTAATATGTTAATATCTAATAACTCTATTAGCTGTGCTTTTGACACAGCAGATAGAGCTGCAAGGGTTATGAACACTAGTGTCTTATGACCACACGCCTGGTTTTGTATATCAGGTTTCAAACCTGAGGTTGAACAAACACTTCTTAATTCCCCTTTTGACCAGGGAAACCTTTTTGGTCCAGAGATGGACCAAGCATCAGTTAAAATGAAAAAGGATGCTGATATTGCAAAGTCTGTGGGAGCCCTTCAAACTCCTGGTAGTCGAGGCTCCTTTTGTAAACCTGCATTCAAGCAAAGCAATAAGCAGACATCAGACTCCTGTACCTCTTTCAGGTAACAATACTCTGGATCCCCTTTTAGAGGATTTTGTAGAGGCTCATGTAGGCAAAACAACTCCAAGGGTTGAGGAAGAGGTGTCTCCACACGTACCTCCCCTTGCACTTCAAAGCAGTGACTCTCTTCTCTTTCTCCCCAATCACACAACACCTTCCCGGAGACACCTTCATCAATGGCAAAATAAAACAGACCAGTGGGTGTTGGATATTATCCAACATGGTTATTACCTGGAGCTCATCAACACCCCTCCAAATATACCATCCAGAAGGCACTAACTCTCTGTAGGACATATTCAACTGTTAAATAAAAAAGTACAAGCTTTCCTTCAGAATGGAGCGATTTAGTTAGTTCCCATTCATCAAAAGGAACAGGGGTATATTCCCTATACTTTCCTATTCCCAAAAAGAATGACTCCTTTTGCCCAGTTCTAGATCTTAGACCACTGATCCATTACATTATGTCAGAACACTTTCATATGGTCACTCTCCAAGATGTAATAACACTATTACAACAAGGAGACTTCATGTCTGCTCTAGATTTAAACAATGCTTATTTTCACATCCCAATACATCCAACACACAGGAAATATCTCAGATTCGTCATACAAGGCAGGCATTATAAGTTCAAGGTACTCCCCTTCTGAGTAACTGCACTTTGTGATTTCACAAAATGCCTTGCAGTAGTTGTAGCACATCTACGCAGACCAAGTATTCATGTCTTCCCATATCTGGACGATTGGTTTATCAACTCCAGTTCACTCCAGCAGTGTCTTCACCATTCACAAACAACCATTCATCTCCTTCATCACTTACAGTTTAACATCAACATACAAAGATCTTGTATTGCAATAGTGCCATATGCACACCTAGACATCTGTCCGCTGCAGGAATGTCTAACAACTCTGTATTCTCAAGCATAGGGTCAGTTACACAATCTAGTATTGGTAGACAGCCGCACATACACTTTTATGCAATGGTGAAACACACAAAATCTGACTAAAGAGCAACCGTTTCTAGACCCTGTTCCCCAGATCACTCTCGCAGTTGACGCATCCCTCACAGGTTGGGGTGCCCATTTACACAACCTCTCAATACATGGTCTCTAGGACGTCAAACATCAAGCCCTGCAAATAATTACTTGGAGCTTTAAGCCATTTATCTAGCACTCAAAGCTTTTCTGGTTAATCTGCTAGGCATGATTGTGTTAGTCTGGACGGACAATACAACAGCCATGTTTTATTTGCAGAAACCGGAGGGGACACACACTCTACAGTTGTCTCGACTAGCCCAGACAATCTGGCATTGTGCAATTCACCATCACATCAAATTGCTAGCGGAACACCTCCCGGGGACATACAAGACCGTGCCGATCTACTCGGGATGTGGCAACAAGTACACAAATGGGAACTCCATGCTCAAGTCCTACTAACATACTTCCATTGGTGGGGATTTCCACAAATAGATCTGTTCGCAACAGCAAACAACTCAAAATGCCCAAACTTCACCTCTAGGCTCCTACACCCTCAATCCAAGGGCAATGCACTATGGTTGAGTTGGGCAGGGATATTTGCTTACGCTTTTCCGCCTCTCACTCTCCTTCCCTTTGTGGTGGGGAAGCTCAGTCAGACCTCTCACACTCAGCAGTTCAACATGAGAAGCTTCCCCTAAGCCCAGACCACCTCACGCAGAACAATGGAGAAATCAGCTAAATACCAAAAACTCAAGTTTGCAATTTGGCTCCTGAGGTCATAGTTTGGATATTGCCTGCATAATGCATGACCATTCTTAAGGAAGCACATAAACCCACAACCAGAGCATGCTATGCCGCTAAATGGAAAAGGTTTGTTGTTTATTGTCAAAACAAACTAGATAGGTTTAATGCAACTATTCAAAATATTGTTTGCTATATGCTCCATTTACAAACTTGCAGGGTAGCATACAATTCAGTATGACTGCACCTTGCAGTAATAACGTATCTACAAAACAGACAACATTTAACATTGTTCAAAATTCCTGTTGTTAAAGTATTTATGGAAGGTCTTAAGTGTAATTCCACCTAGGGTACCTCCAGCACGATTATGGAATCTTAACATTGTACTAACCAGACTTATGGTACTGCTATTTGAACCCTTAACTAACTGTCCAATTCAGTTTCTCTCTTGGAAGGTTGCTTTCTTGGTAGCATTCACTTCACTAAGACATGAGTGAGCTTCAGGCATTAACTTTAGAAGAACCCTTCTTCCAAATACAAAAGGATAGGGTAGTCCTTCGTACCAACCCAAAATTTCTTCCAACGTTTTTTTCTACTTTTCACCAATCGGTTGAGTTACTGGTTTTCTTTCCTCAACCTGATTCAGTTGCAGAAAGAGCTCTACATTCCTTGGATGTTAAATGAGCATTAATGTACTATATTGATAGAACTAAACAGTTTTGTAAAAATAAACAACTCTTTGTTGCTTCTCACCTTCACACATAGGGAAGGCTATATCAAAGCAGGTATAACAAGATGGCTAAAGGTATCCAAACATGGTATGCTAAAGCTGAAAGAGTTCTACCCATACCTCTTAAAGCACACTGAACTCGTACAATAGGTGCATCTATGGCTTTTTGGCTAACATACCAATAGTTGACATCTGCAAAGCAGCCACGTGGTCATAGCCACACACGCATACTAAACATTATTGTGTGGATGTTTTCGCATGGCAACAAGCAAATGTTGGACAAGCTCTGCTCTGTACTCTTCTTCAAACCACTGCAACATCCACAGGTTAGCCACCGCTTTTGGGAGGGCACTGCTTTACAGTCCATGCAGAGCCTGTGTATCTACAGCCACACATGCCATCGAACAGATTGTTACCCGGTAAGCATCTGTTTGTGGCATATAGTGCTGTAGAGTCGCATGCGCCCACCCACCTCCCCGAACACCTGAGGCTATTGCGGTGTTTTATTACACTTCATATGCATGGACATCTCTTTCTAACACTACGTTTACACTCCATTCTCACCCTCATGCAGTAAAACAATCTAACAATGGAGTTTATGCCCATGCGCAGTATTACCAAGAGGAGGGGTCACTTTATCTCATGACTTATTACTTCTTCGAACAAAAACAACTTGTACACATCTGGACCCAACACTAAATGGCAGAAGTATGCACAGCATGTGAATCTACAGCACCACATGCCACAAACAGATGCTTACAGGGTAACCTAATCCTTTTTGCACGCAATCTTGATGGTTTGTGATTAGTGGGCTAGAATGAGTGTGGGAGTGCTTGAGAAAAGGGAGTGCCACGCATTTAACTTGAACATCTTTCAGAGGCGTTTCACTGTTTTGTTGTAATGCGACTTCTTTACAGTCATGAGTTAGGAAAAACAAGAACAAGTAAGGAATTACCATGATAACAAAAATGTTTGGAGTATGTGTTGCTCAGCATACTCCTGCCATCCAGATGTTTGCAAGCTGTTTTTCATCATAAAAATCTTCAGTCTTGTGTTAGCCTTGTTAATCTTCTCTTAGCCCACAGTGCACAAGGACATCAACTTCATCTACATTTTTTTCCAGTATCTAGATCTAATGTTCCTGCTCAAACTTTAGAATCGTTGAACAGTTTGTTGCTTATTTTCGGTTCTGGGCATCAAGGAAAACCTCATTTGATGTCAGAAAACTAATTTGGGACATTGCCATTTTGTGTTCGTGCTTGAGCGAGCGGTTCTTATTACTGTGGTCTCAGGCCGTATAAGAATGCCTTTATCAGGGAAAGTGTATGGAGAATGTCATTCCAGTTTTGTCCATCTGCCACACCAAGTTCTAATAGTTAGACCAGTTTTGAGTATGTAATCTCTGCCTTCAGGGCCACAAGGGAACAGTGTTTGCAGTGCCAAAGCATTCAAAAACAAGAAAACTATCAGGATCTGAAGGGAACATCACAGGGTACAGTACTGGATACAGCACTGCCATAACCCAATGTGCCAGACTTATTTGGTCCTGAAGCATTGAGAAAGACTTTGACGAATCCGTACTTAAGCCCAGAGGCTTCATCACCCAAAGGCTCAGATGTCAAAGAGGAGCCTATCACTCTACAGCTAAAACAAGGGCCCAAGACGGACAACTCTCAGACAAAAATGAGTCGAGGCACACCCAGTGATCGATATGGGAAGCTGTTTTGACTAAAGGCATAGCAATGCTCCCAAAGGAGTTTGGTATCAAGCCCAAAGGCTGTCCATAAGAGGCCCTGCCAGGGAAAGGCACTGGAACCTCGAGGGAAAGATCAGCCCCCTTAGAAGCCTAAATTGACACCCAAGCTAGGTTTAAAGCCCATGCCAAAACTTGCATTGAAAAGGGTCTCTTCACTGAGATTAGTCAGTCAATGAGTCTTCAGTCATTGAGTTGCGGGAGGTCCCTGATGTTAGGCAGCACAGATTTACATCCACCCATCAATTGGCGAAAATTCTTGCTAACACTACACATGCTAAGGACCTACAAACATCGCAGCCTTTTCTTGGAAAGAAGAGGAAGTTGGCCTGTAGTGAAATATCAGAGGAAAATTCAAGTTTCCTAATACTCTAGAAGAAAAATGAGCAGCCCACAACCATGCCTACATCCTACCCCGCCATGGTCACCACACCGGCCAACATCCCCTCATCTACTCTTTTCTTTCCACATTGATCAAGTCAGCGCGAAATTCAAGACCCTTTAGGGTCCCATGGAGCCCATGCCACCAAGAAAAGAGAATGTCTTAGGGAACTAATACTAAGAGGACCTGCAGGGTGATGTCAGCATCTTGCCTCTGGTGACACCATCCTTCACAGAGCAGTAATTCAAAGAAAAGTGGTGCATCACCAATCTCATCTCTGCATTGTACAGGAGGACTGTTTTCTGGTGGAAATACTGTTAAAAATCGAGGAGCAGAGCAGTACTTGACATGGCTTAAAAGCATTACAGTGTGTGCCAAATAGAACCGTAAATAACTTGTCAAAGTTGGCATGGTCACTCCAAGGGTGGAGAAGAACTACACCACCAAATATACAACCTTGTCACCTGGCAATGTGTCAAAAACATCTTAAGAGTTTTGCAAGAGGAAGAGCAGGTTCTGATCAGGCAAGGTGTCATCAAATCAGTGCACCCTCACCAGCGAAGCAAAGGGGGGTGTACTTCTTGTAAATCCTCATGCCAAAAAAGGAAGGAACTCTGCAGCCTATCCTAGTCCTTAAGCTTAGTGTTGCATCTTGTCAGACCACTTAAGAATGAATACGTTACAGGTTGTCATTCATCTGTTTTGTGTAAGACACCAGATGGCAACCCTCGATTTCAAGAATGCCTTCTTTCACATTCCCATCTGTAGGAAGGTGGCCTGGTGTGTGGTGGACTCCTATGGTGTTTACACCTCATACCATCTCCAGGCAACCCCCTGTTAGTTAGACAGTGTCTAGGAAGCAAGGGCTCCCTAGTGGTAGCTGTGGTGAGCAGCCAAGACTTACTTAGGAGGAGTGTAAAGCACTTGCAATATCACAGTAGTGACACAGTAACGTATCACACATGAAAGGAAAAACAGTGTTGCAAAAATAAAGGTACTTTATTATAGTAACACTGAACTAGATTACTTATAGGCAGTCCCCCAATTTAGAGGTACGTTAACACTATATATTCATAGTACGTATTAGGAATTACCATAGAAAAACCAACAAGCATTGGCAAGAAATAGCAGAAATAATATCTAGGGCACTAAGGGGTGTGGCAAACCAGCTCCCCCGTGTTGCCCCTGAGGTGTGATGTGATTTGCTTGGCCAGAGAGTACCATATTGCTAAACTAAGGATGATCAAATATTGGTTAAGTTTCTGGACCATCCCTGAGCTGGCCTCATACAGATTGACATTTAAGGAGCTAATTGCTTTAGATGCAAACTGCTCCATGCCCTGGCTCAAGGCAGTTAAAGATCTTTGCCAACATATGCATATGCCCAGTTTAAAAAAGCCAGAATTCCTGGCCAGTGGCATGGGTACCCGGATTAGGAGTATGTAGTGGGATGAAATGATCTGAGTATCATGGCGTGAGTCTCGCTCTGAGGGTTGATAGGCTTTTGGTTTATAAATCTGTGCCAAAGTTTGAGAGCTTTATGGCCAGGATTACTTGGACAGCCTTTGCTTCCGCACTAGAATTGGTACACTTTCTCAACGCACACATTGCCAAATGGAAGGGAGTTACAAGTGTTGCTGGTGAATGCCCGTTCTGACTATTAAAAGAAACAAAGGCTCACTTTTTTGTTTTAATGATATGGTGCCTCGCATAAAGTGGATTATACCTATTTGTCCACTTTTGGGTATCTGTGTGCAGAGGCACTTTATTTGCTTAGCTGCGATACCCAGGAGTAAGCAATTTTTGCTCTTTCGAAATGTTTACATTGAGCCTGGAATATAAGAGCAAGAAGTTTGAAGTAGCATGACTTAACTGGATAACTCTTTTTAGGAGACATTTGCCATCACTGTTAGGTCTGTACCCCAACCAATGTCTAAAGTTCCTGCTACTGGTTGTTACTCCCGAATGGGAGTGTAAGGAAATGCCTCCTTGGCATGGTTACCCCCTGACTTTTTGCCTTTGCTGATGTCAAGTTATGATTTGAAAGTGTGCTGAGGCCTACTAACCAGGCCCCAGCACCAGTGTTTTTTCACCTAAAATGTACCATTGTCTCCACAATTTGCACAACCCTGGCACCCAGGTAAGTCCCTTGTAACTGGTACCAAGGGCCCCGATGCCAGGGAAGGTCTCTAAGGGCTGCAGCATGTCTTATGCCACCCTAGGGGCCCCTCACTCAGGACACACACTGCTTGCCAGCTTGTGTGTGCTGGTGGGGAGAAAATGACTAAGTCGACATGGCACTCCCCTCAGGGTGCCATGCCAACCTCACACTGCCTGTGGCATAGGTTTGATTCCCTCAGGGAGCAGCTGTCACGTTTAAGGAGACAGGACATCGGTCTAAAATACCATCTTGATCAGCTGGATCAGCAAATCAGTGAACTGAAGTTAGATGTCAACAAGGCATCCAGTGAACACATCGACAGTGACAGCAGGCCCAGCTCAGGTAATGCTTTTGATAATTTACATATATCTGTTTGAAAAAAAAACTCTAGTGTGGCCGAGCGATCATGGCTGTATTGTAAACCATTTGAAGCTACTTGGAGCAAAATCAGCATGTCAAGTTAGATCTGAGATCGTGCCAGGTACAAATGAGCGTACCGTACATGGGTGTATTTTAAGACTAACGCAGGTCCCTTAAGTTATAAATATTGTGTTAGGGAAATTTGGTAGCAAGGTTTACTTTGACGCACAAGCTTAGCTAAATTTCACCCTTTTTTAGGGTCGAGCCTGCGTTGCATGCGTATCGCAGCGAGACGCTTTTGTATTTAGAAAAGGGCTCGGAGCCCTGTCAACTTCACGTCAGTGTTTTTTATTGGTTCGTGGGCATGCCTAATAAAATCTGCTTGCTTTCATTAGTCGGAGGCACGCATAGGTCATGCCTTTTCCGGTGGCTAGCCGTCCTCGAGCGCAGCGACCAAGTACAGAAAACATGCGAGGCTAGCTGTTTTCCATCAGGCTCGTGGACTTCTTTTTCTGTAATTTACGAGCATGATCTCGCTTGGCAGAAGTCGAGCGCTTTACATGGTTAATTTCACTTTTTCGGGTTGTGTACACAAATGCACTTTTGCCCGATAGGTGAAAAGTCGGGTTAGGAGTTTACAACGCGATCAGCTCTAACATGAGCAAACGCGAGACCCGTTGCATTGTAAATGCTTGTTTGAAAAGGTTGTCTTCCTGGGTACATCGAGTTTCCAATATGACTGCAATCCGGTAGTTGCTGCTTGCCAAGTACTTAATCCACTGCTAGGTCAATGATACGTTTTGTGTTGCATTTAATTTCCCCTAAAACATCAATGGTCTGCCATTGTCACAGAAACATAACATATGCCTAAGCTCTTCCATCTGCTGCCACATCTAACTCACCAAACCTCACTCTACTACTGTGACCTCCCACACAATCCTACTAAATTCTCCTGCATTTATCTCACCCTGCTCTCCCTAACCCTTCCACATACTCTTCCTCCCTCCGCCCCCCTTTACTCACTCCAAGCCTTTGGCTTGAGTAAATGAAGGATATACTCCCAATTAACACTTCTGGATTTCTTTCCTCCTCCACCCCTCCATTACTCCAGTCAATCTAACTAACAAACACCCATATCCGTGGCTCAAATTAACTCATAATAATACTAAAACTGTACTCATTATTTAACGATACTAATCCATCACTAATTCTTGTTGGGTTCCAGAGTAGCGTGCTACTCATCGAAAATCGCTTCGACACCTCGTCAGGGGTAGTGAGCGCTATATAAATACGATTACAATACAAAATACAATATACTAAAATAGTGGAATGCGAAGTTAAGTCCCCCATCCAAGGATGTGAATTAGTTAGAAGGGAGCTGGGTGAGCTCTGGACCACAAGAGGTGAGTACCTAGGTGACCCCCAGTGACCAGGAGAGTAGAGGTAAGTTACCTGGTCTTCCGAAAAATCAACAAGGGGACTTGGAAAAGGAAGATTGCAAGACCAGGACCAGTTCAGTGGAACCCAACAGTGGATTCCAGAAGAAGTCAACAAGCCTTGGTTGCTGCAAGAGCGTTGCAGGATCTATGCAGTTCCTGTGGAGAGCAGATCCTAGCAGCCGATGTTGCTGCCCTAGGTGCTTGCGGATGTAGGGGAGTGACTCCTCTCCAAAGGAGATTCCTTCTTGCTTCTTTGGTGCAGCTGAGGATGCACAGCAGTGAAAATGTTGCAATTGCTGGAAGGAGCTGGAGAAACAATGTTGCAAGGCAAGGTCATCTCTGGAGTTGCAGGCTTGTTTGGTTCCTGTGAAGTCCAGCAGCTGTTCTAGTGGCCAGGAGCAGAAGAGGTTGATGCAGAGGAGTCCTGGGAGTCTTTCATTACGAATCTGGGAACCCCTCGCAAGGGAGTCCCTCAATAGTCCTAACAGGGTGGGTTGGGCACTCTGCAGGGTGACCACCTATCAGAGGGGGTCACTGACGTCAGTCACCTGTTCTGACCAACCAAATGCTCCCAGGGGCTCTGCACATCTTGTTTCCAAAATGGCAGAATCAAGTGGCTACCTCAAGGAACACTGGGCACGGCCCCTGGGGTGGTGATGGACATGGGAGTAGTCACTCTCCTTTCCTTTGTGTGGTTTTGCACCAGAGCAGGGACCAGGGGTGCCTGAACTGGTGCAAACCGGATTATGCAAGGAGGGCACCAAATGTGCCCTTTAAAGCAAGTCAGTGGCAGGGGAGGCTACCCCTTCCCAGCCTTGTAACACCTATTTCAAAGGGAGAAGGTGTTGCTCCCTCTCCCACAGGAAATCCTCTGATCTGCCTTTCACTACTTGAGCTGTTCAAGCAGCAGGAGGGCAGAAACCTGTCTGAGGGGCTGCAGCAGCGTGGGCTGCCTGTAAACCCTGGAAGACTAGTAGTAGCAACATTGAGGGGGTCCTCTAAGGACCCCCAGAGTGCATTATATCATGCCACCAATACTGGCATTAGCATTGGGGTATGATTCCGACATGTTTGATACCAAACATGCCTAGGTTTGGAGTTACCATTATGTAGCTGGATCCCAGGTAGTGAGTGACCTGTGGCCAGTACACGGGTAAAATGGCTTCCCCACGCTTACGAAGTCCAGTGCATTGGAACTGGCGTTCATAGGGGCACCTATGCTCATACAGGGGTGCCCTCACATATGAAGGAACCTTCACCCTGCCCTCTGGGCTAGGGGGGCCTACTATAAGGGTGACTTGACAGTGACCTGGCATGTCTGCAGACAGTTTGCATGGGCTCCCAAGGGGGGCATAATACATCCTGGTGTACCAATGCACTGGGTACCCAAGTACCATATACTAGGGACTTACAGGGGTACACCAGTATGCCAATTCTAGGGTGTAAAGGGTAACAAAGCAACCAAATTTAGAGGAAGAGCGCACAATCACTCGGGACCTGGTTAGCAGGATCCCAGTAAAAACAGTCTAAACACACTGCTAAAAAGGCAAAAAGTGGAGGTAACCATTCCAAAAAGAGTGACTTTCCGACACCATCCATGTGATGCATCACAGCTACTTGCTCGTCATAGTAGGTGGACAACACTACCAAATCAAAGTTCTGCCATTCGGTGTCATAACAACCCCAGGGATATTAATGTAGTGCTTAGCGGTGGTGGCATACCTCTGCCGCAACACCCTTCACGTCTTCCCGTAATTGGATGTTTGTTTGATAGACCAGCACCTGACAACAATGCCTAGCACACACTCAAACATAGTTTCTCTACTCAGATTCTAGTTCTGAATCAGTGTGACAACATCTTTAGTCTGTGCATCGAAAGCTCACCCAAACAAAGAGAGGGTGATTGCGTTTCAAAGGTTGCTGCGTCTTTTTCAGACACAGTCTCATTACTGTAAGCATTGTAATGAAACTGCTTGGGGCAACGATTACTTCAGATGCAGAAGTTGTACCTTATGTCTGGTTGCATATTGCGTCCTTGATATGGATGTTTAGCGAGCAACGGTCGCAAGAGGTTTGTCAATTGGAAGATCTAGTGTTGCTGAAGCCCACTGTTCAGCAAAGTCTAAAGTAGTGGAACTAGAAGAATTTGTTACAAAGCTGGCAATATCTGAATAGAGACTTCTAGATGCAGATTCCTTATCTTGGAATATTTCCAGGTGTTAGACTGGAAGCAGACATTTTTGAGCAATCACTTTCATTGCCAGTAGCTGGCATTGTTTGGCTCCGTGTGGCATTGGAAGTGTGCAGTGCCAACATAGACACTACGCCAGCACACTGACCTCAGTTTAGTTTTTTCTGCACCATCAGCGCAGAACTGGAGGAGCTTCCCCTCAGTAATTTTTTGGCTGAATTATTATCAACATTTTGTCAAACTCTAGTGTGCCAGTCTTTCTCCATCCTTTTTTCTAAATGGTCCCCAGAGAAACAGACTGGGTTCAAGCCTTGTGGAGCCTGCCATCAACAACTTTTGGTGACGGACCCAGACTTGGTGTTTCTGTGATGTAGCAACCTGAATGGAGTGCAAAGCCATAAACACCAAGACCATCCGTTGGTGAACCTGGAAGCTGTTGGCTGCTCGACATGCAACTCTACACCTCACCAGGTTCCATTCATGTAGGAGGTATCAGGATGGCTCCCGAAGTCACTTACGTCGATCCTTGTCACGATCCCAGACTACTTCTGATAAGTTGTATAAAAAGAAGTTGAAGTGCTCTTCAACTTCTCTGCATTGCTCCCAATCATCAAACTGTAAACTTCGTACTTGTATAGCGCACAACTCACCCGTTAGGGTCTCAAGGCGCTGTGCACATACCGCTGTGGAACCCCTCCTGGCTTTTCCCTGTGAGGTGCCCATTTCTGGTCAACCTCCAAGGTGAAGCCAGGCATCCCAGCGCTGTTGGGGCTGTTGTGGAGATTAAGCAAGCTATTGCCCAGAGTTACAGAGTCGGACCCATGAATTAGATTAGGCACCGATGCGAGAATTATCAGGTCCGAGGAAATTGAGCCCAAGACCTGCCGAGGTGGGAATTGAACCCTGGTCCCGGGCCAGATTTCTGCATCAGGGTCTGCCGCTCTAACCACTGAGCCACACTTCTCCACCATTGAGCCACACTTTTCCTCAAACAACGTGAGGGAACAATGCCACATATTTGGATCCCGCTCTTAAGTTGTTCCTGTACAATCATAGTCTGTCGCAGGGTCCTCTTTGCTCTTTCCTGAGTTACGTTAGCAAGGCTTACTCAGGCGAACAATTGTTAACCCTTTAAACAGCATCAAAACAATTCAAGAAGAAATCAATATAACACTCAAAAAAATCTTATATCTGTTAATAAAAATAGATTGTATTTTTATAAGAATTTAGACACTACAATGAAACCAATCCACTGTCCAATTTGTAAGCATGTGCTCCCAGACAATCAATTTGTAGAGCCCTTCACATGTGTTTACCTAGTTACCTTTTACCCAATCATCCAGTTCCTTTACTAATGTATCTACAAAGTCAACCCAGGTTTTTGTTGCCTTCTTGTGTGATGTCTTAAGCTTCTTTTTATAGTCCTCAGGAGTGAGACCAAACAATTTGACAAGTGCTACCTTTATGTATGGGTTGGATTCAGATGCCTCATCCATTAGTGTAAGCAATCTGTCACTACCAGTTACTGGCACTAACTCCCATAACAGTTTTCTCCAGTGTAGTCGTCCCCTCTTCCTATCTTCCTCTTCCTGAGAGCTCTCTCACATGAGGCCATCCACATGCCTATCTCATCCCCCTTGTATGTAGTTAAGCACAATTCCTGTGGGTAATCTGTATTGGGTACCCCTGTCAGATACTTCAGAGTCCTTGCTGCTCCACCATTCTCTTTAGGCCTCGTGCCCAGCTTGGATCTCATTTCCCCAGTGGCCAGCTTTCTTTCTTCCAGGGCCAGGGCTCTCTCCTCCAGCTCCAGGGCTGCCGCTCCTTCTTGAAGGGATCTCTGCTAGAAATCCCCACACTGCTGGCTGTAAAGTGCACTGTTGGCCTGTGTTGTGGTGGAGGATGATATCCTCCCCTTTGTTCTTCCCCTTTACCTTGGGGTATCTCCTTCCCAGTCCTAGTGGGGCTTTGTGGCTTCCCCCCCAAGCCCTGAGGGTCTTCACCAGATCCTCTTTCTCTGCCTTTTTTCACCACAGAGATCCTTCTGTCCTTACAAACCTCCATCTAATCTTTTCTTATGAGCGTGGACGGATTGGCCATGGCAACCTCCAAGTTCTCCTTGCTCACAGTGACTTCAAGGAACTTTTTCTAAAACCTTTTGAACTTTTGGAAATTTTGGCACAACTTTTAAAACTCCTTTTAAAGTTCAGCAACTTCTAGAAACAGTGCCTCTGAAGCCTATGGAACTTGGCAAATGGGGAAAAAGGCTACTTTGTACATGTCACCTTAGGCAGATTCTCAATGGTTTCAACCTTAACAACTGTATGGTATTGCTAAACACCAAGCACCAAAACAATTAAAAAATTTGACACAATGTTCAAGAGCTTTGACACTAATACATAAAAATAGACTGTATTTTTATAAGAATTTAGACAGAACGGAAATGACCCACCAGAGGGTCCTGGAGATATTACAAGCCATAATAAATCAAAGCAATTTCACTCACCCGTGACCAAGCCTTGGCAAAGTCAACACATTGGACACAGCAACATTTTCAAGGAAAACTTAGGTAAGTGCCAATGCAGTCGGTTAGAAGTACTTTGGATGACCAGCTTCAGCAGGGAGTTAAGCCGGATCACCAGCAAGGTTCTTAAAAACAGTTACTTTCACAGAAGAAGCAGTCTTCTAGCAGTTCCAGCACTGTATCTGCATTGCAATGGATTCCTGTAGAGTGGCCCTGATGCAACGAATGAAAGATGCAGATGATGCTCCAAGGATTCTGTGGCTCATCAATGAGGATGGTGAGGGGGTCCTGGTTGCCGTGTCGGCGTCCCATAAAGTCCTCTGCGGACTGGCTGAAGTTCAGTTGCTAGTGGACTACCAGTTGCCCATTGTCGCAGGCCTATCCTTCCTGTGTCGACAACGTATTTTCTGAGTGTCCCAGCAACCTCATGACCGCACTTCCAGGCTCAGCGAACATGGGTGCAACTCTGTGCAGTAGGTCTTGGTCTATGGTGCTGCACAGTGGTGGAGGTAGCGGCTTGAAGGCTTTAGGCTATCCACTTGCCCTGGCAGGCTTCTGCAGCTGGTGCGAAAGGAGGCTAATGGGCTGGCCCCTGGAGTTCTCTTGGCTTGAGTGGATTCTGGAGCCAGCTTCCTGTTCAGAAGGACACAGCAGGCACAGTGCCTCTCTGCTCGTCCCTTGGTGCAGCAGGGCAGTCCTCCTTCGATCCTTCTTCCAAGTTGTTCAGATCTGAGGTTTCGGCTGCCCAGGTGTGCCCTATTTATCTTCAGAAAATGCCATCATGGTACGGTGTTGTTATTTGTCAGTGGGCTACCAGGCTTGGCTCTCTCCCTCCTAATGACCACTTTCTAGGAAGTTTGGCATCTATCCCATGATGCACCATTCTGGCCACTCGCAACAGGGCAAAACCCCTCTCTTGACACTCAGAGCTCCTTAGCCCACTCCTAGAGGTGTAGCTATCAACGGACTACACGTCCCTGGAAAAAACAGGTTGACAGTTGGCGTCTCCTCTCCAGTCCCCAAAGCCAAACTGTCTGCCTAAACCAGGGGTCTCCAACTATTTCTATTATGAAAGCTTCTTCTGGTTAATAAAAATCATTGACACCTGCTAATATTGTTAATGCTGTAATAGTGACCAAATCAGGCATGATAATAGTGGCCACCATGTTCAAGATTACTAGCAATGAACACCTCTGTGCACCAGGCGTGGTTGACAGCAATAATGTGAAGGATTTGTTGATTTAGTATGCCTTTATTTAAGTAATTAATTGCTTAATTGCTCCTGGCAGCAAAGTAATAATACCAGTAATAAGTGCCCCAGTGCTACATCATCTATCACTCAAATATTAACTTTAAATATATTTTGGAAATGTAAACATGTTTCCCCAAATGTTGGTGTTTATATATTAATTCCGCTAAGCAAAGCTTTAAAATTAATGAGCTGGGTTGCACACAGGAGAGATACTGACAGCTACAGAGCCATCAGTAGCTCATGAGCTACTTGTGGGAGAAGCCTGGCATAAGCAATAGAGCAGCCTCTCCAAGTGTCATTCAAAGGCAGATTCCCAGTTTAAGCTCGCCTTTTGGGTTAACACCCATGTGGCTTCCTGAATAAGGTAGGTAACACCTCTCTCCCTTGCAGGCACCTATTGTGTCCTATCCTGGGAGTGGTCATCACGACTGCCCATGAGGGCAGCAAGCTGTCTGCAGGATAAGCCCTGTGTGCATCAGTAAACGTACACTGGAAACTTTGGGCAACTAAAGTGGCAACTTGTAAAGTTTGCTCGCCAGTGACATTAAACCAGATTTAATGCACTGAGTCTTTTGATATCAAATAGTTCCAACCTTTGTAGGCCCATTCAGTAGACAGCAGGGCGGTGATGCCAGCTTGTAACTCTGTACTTGCCAGTGGGGCTACCAGCCTTTACACAATAAAACAACAATTTAGGGTTTTTACTGTTGGGACTAATAAAAGTACATGTTATACATCTGTAAATTCCACAGGGCTCGTTAGGCCTAGCTTAGGGGTGACATAAATATTTTGAAAATGGAGGTTTGGGCTTTGTCGTTACCTTGAATGACAGACGATTTAGCAGTTAAACACTTCCCCTCATGCCTGCAGTGGTAAACTGGGAGCCATGTTTTATCTTGTCCTATGCAGGGTAGCACAACAAGTACTGTAGTCCCTGGCCCCCTAACATACAAGACCTGGGGACCTCTGGTACCAATTAATGAGGACTTAAAAGAAAGTTAGGCAATGCCAAATGGGGACAAGCCAATTAATCATGTACTATTTAAGGGTCAGAGCACATGCACCGAGTCTGCTTTAGCAGGGCTGAGGGTATTTCGGAGCAACTACACTGGTACCTAGTAGGCAAAGTGGGGGCAAAAAGTTGGGGGTAAACCTTCAAAAAGCCTTTTTACTTGGATTCCCCATCAGGTGGTGTGGTAGGGAACTCTAACAGGCTGGATAACTTTGGTAAGTGACTTTTCTCTTCCTCCAGTCTCACGATGCGTGAACACCATGTGCTTATTGGGCCATTATTGGCTCATTAAACAAGTTACTTACCTTCTGTAATGCCTTCTTTGGCCATATAAAGCCGCAGATTTACCAACCTTTGAATTTCCCAGACTGGATCCAGAAGATTTTTCATGAGGAGTACCCCTGCACGCCAGTAATTTGCGGCGGTCGGCTCCACGCAGCATCGCCTGTGCTGGAAGTGACATCCACGTCACCTACATAGACTCCACTTTGGCGCTGATGTCCATTCATTTTCACGGCTTTCCATACCAGGAGCACGGAGCCATGAAGTGCACGGACACTGGTTTGTCCAAACTCTGACCCTGAAAGGGAGTATTCCTAACCCTAGATTTCTGTCCGCAGAGCAGAATGGGTGGGTGGGTCGGTAAGGAATCTGCGGCTAGATATGGTCTCTACAGATGTATTACTGAAGGTAAGAAACTTGCTCATCTGATAGAGACGTCTTGCGGCAGATTCCTTACCTCTTAATAGATAACCAAGCAATACCGTCCCCGGTGGTGGGCTGCAGACAAATTAGTGAAATTAGAAAGTCCTGCAGGACCGTCGGCCGAAATGCCCATCCCTGCGGACCTGACTGTCCAGGCAGTAACAAGGATGCCCACGTTGCTGCCTGGCTGATGTCCAGGACTGGGACTCCACATGTGAACACCGTGCTTGCAGCTTTGGCTCTGTGGAATGAGCCCGAAACCCTCAGGGGGTTGCTTCTTGGCCAATGTGAAGCAGATTTTGATGCACAGAATGACCTATCAGGAGATTGTTTGTTTCTGCACATCCCAACCTTTCTTTTGTTTTCTTTTTTTTTTCTTCTTTTTTTGTAAACAGATTTTATTGATGTTTTAGTTTTATGCAGAAAAAGCTTAATGAATGTAGTGCAGCCGGGTTCTTTGCTTCTTAAACTAAAGCAGTGGTGTTTGCAATTTTGTATTCTTTGTGGCTGAAATATTACACAACTTATCTGGATATTCCCAACAACCCCATGTCCAAACACCCCCTCTCCCCAAGGAGGCGAGTCAATGCATCTGAAGTGTTGGATACTGTTTGTGCTTGCTATTTAAATAATAGCTTGACCTGTGCACCCAGGGTAATGGTGGGATTAGTATCCGGGATTCCAGTGAAAGTTCACTACTATATTGTATTATATTGGCTAGTATCACGTTTGGGTTAAAATTAAGTATTAGGGGAGCTAGCTCATGAGGAATCCCCCACGAGTACCTCCCAGGTCTGTGCTACTTCTGATGTACCAATGCCTCTACGGGCCTCTGCATAGTAGTGTTCCCTGGCATCATGCCCATTTCTCCACTTCACTGCGCCAGGAGATAACGTGGTGTTGGACCTGGCCCTTTTACAGGGTCATTCTCCAGACTTTTTGCCTCCTTATTTTTCTGACCTTTCTTGGCCGACGTTATGACTCTGAGCACTTTTTTCACTGCTGACCAGTGCTTCAGTGCATATGCTCTCGCTTATAAAATTGGTATGATTGTCTTATACCTAATTGGCTTTTTTAATTTACCTATAAGTCCCTTGTAAAGTGGTATCCCTATACCCAGGGTATGTGGATTAAATGCTACTAGTGGGCCTGCAGCGCTGCTTGCGCCACCCACTGAAGTGGCTCTTCAAACCTACCTCAGGTCTGCTAGAGCAGGGCCTGTGTGCGCAGTTTTCTGCCACAGGGACCTGGCATCTAAATTTACTTGCCAGGCCCGAACTCCCCTTTTACTACATGTAAGTCACCCCTAATATACGCCCTAGCCAGCCCTATGGGCAGGGTGCTATGTATGTAGAAGGCAGGACATGTGCCAGGTTGCGTGGCCTGTCTTGGTAGTGACAGACAGCCTAACTTGGTGTCTCACTGCTGTGAGTGCTGGCTTCTCATAGGATTGCATTAGAAATGCCCTGCCTAATGTGTAAGGGTATTGTCTGATTTATGAGGGGTAGCATAGGCATGTTTGGTATGGTTATGATAGTGATGGGAAATGCTGCTTACTGGTGTAGGTGTATTTTTTATTACTCTTACAGAAATGCCACTTCTAGAAAGTGTGTATTTATCTGTGCTTATGACTCTGGTGTTTTTGCAGCTTGCCTCCAATCCACATCTGGGCAGACTGACACTTGGGGCTTTGTGCATACTTTTCAGACAGCCTGTACACAGGGGGGTGGAGGTGTCACAGAGTTGCATCTATATATTGTATAGTCTTCCTGGGCTGAGAGAAGGGAGAGGTGGGGGCACACCTGCATTTGTAAAGGCTGTGCCCTGGCCTGGTTGTTTACCCCCACTGATGTTTGGAGCCTGTGCTGGAGGAGAGAAGGAGCACTCCCAGAAACAGTTGTAACTGGTTGGAAACACCTCTCCTCCTCATTGACAAAGACACTGTAAACTGAGCATAAGTACAGGGGAATATTCCCCACAATTTAGACATTCTTTTGACATTCTTGGGACTCCAGAAACCTTACCTGGAACTGGACACAGGACACTGTTGAGAGTACTCACCAGGACCACCTTGGACTGCTGCAGCTGTGCTAACCTGTGACCTGCCTGGTCATTAGGAGGAACTGCCACTGCTTGCATCCACTTTTGTGCTGGCCTGTAGATGCGTTCTCCAGCCATGTGCTCCCTCTTCAATTTTTGTCTCAGGAGCAGGGTGTTGTAGCCCCTGGCCCCTGTGGAGCTATTTCAGCATGAGGAGTGCTGCTGTGGATAAGGAAGGCACCTGGAAGCGTGCTTCCTGGTGCCCTGGCGCCTCCTGCGCACAATCATTGTGACCAAGAGATTACCGTCACAACCTGGGCTACCAGTATGGCCATAGCGCCTTGCAAAGCGCTCCCTGCTTTCCCAAAATCACTGCCGCAGCCCAGGCGTCTTATGCCAACGAAGCGCGAATGTCAGGCGCTCCCCAGTGCCCCCGGGGGCACCAGAAAAAGGTAACTGGTACCCCCGAGGCACAGCTCGCTCCTCAGAGTGCACCCGGGGCACCAGCCGCTCTCCATTATTGCCCAGATCACCGCGGTGGCCTGGGAACTAAAGAAAAACACTCACACACCACATTGGGTGCGGGCGAGTGTGCGGCAGCAGCCCCAGGAAGGAGAGACCTCATCGGAGGACTCCTCCGGACCCCATGGCCGCCCCTGAGGAGCAGGACTCCGGGGAGGCAAGGGGAACCTCCCCCCTACCTCCGGTCACTGCCATAGGAGCGGTACGCTCCTTTTTTTCAACCAGGCATTGTTTTTAAAGATCGGAGAAGGGAGGCGTTGACGGAGGCCCCTTCCTCTCGCCCCCAGTGCTCTTGTTGGGCTGCCGGCCCCCAGGAGGGGCCCGTTCTACACATTAGAGAGGGTGCTGACTGCCCCTCTCCCCTAAAAAAACGCATGTGGGCCCCGCTGAGCGCATAGGAGCGCCGGGGGCCCCCACCACGACATTCCAGGCACTAGGAGTGCCTTACTCTATTATATAAGGTACTCTTCGGGACACTGGGAGGGTGGGATGTCCCAGGGTTATTTTTCCACTAATATATATTGACTAAATGTTCATACCATGGAAATGTTAGGCTGATGTATGTTTACTCTCTCATGACTTGCCATATAATTTTGTAATGTTCCTGATATAGGCCCTTATGATATTTTGTATGACAAGTGCATACATTCTTTTAGTGTGATTCCTAACTACTGCTTACGTTGCAGAATCCTGAGTACTTGCATGTTCTAATGTGACAACTGCTTATTCTTGCACAGTATTAGTAACTTTTGTAACGTTCTGACAACTGATAAGGTAGCAGGGTATTACTGCTGTGTAATGTTGGTCTAATTATGTTTTGTGCAATACAGTTTATTTTTACATAGCTCAGTGTTGTTTTTACCTTGTGGTGTACATCTTGCATCATGTGTGTTGTGCAAACGTTTTACACATTGCCTCCGAATTAGGCCTGACTGCTCGTGCCAAGCTACCAAGGGGTGAGCAGGGGTTATCTTGGACGTGTAACTCCCTTGCCCTGACTAGAGTGGGTGGGTTCTGCCTGGCTTAGGTGCATACCCTAGCCAATCAGAAAGCCCATTTCTAACACGTGGGTCCCCTGGGATCCTTCTAGCATCTGGTGAGCTCCTTTTTTGCTAGTTTAAGACCTAAGTCACGGAACTTGCTAGTCACCTTATTTTTAGAGGTATGGGAGAGCGAGTGCAGTAAGCAGTGGGCTGGGGTTGTCGGAATTGTTTTTTTTCGTGACCTGTGCTAGAAATTTGGAGACCTTGGTCCAATTGGAGGCCACTCTGGGGCATTTCCATATCATGTGCAGGAAAGGGGGCATCTCCCGCTTCGCATAGAGGGCAAGCCGCTTTCATGGTGTCAAAGTATTTATCCTGTCGAAAGAGAGGTTTGCTCTGTGTAGTATATAAAAGTTAATTAGCTTAAACCTCGTATTGCTGGAGACTCTCGGAGTTCTCTACATTATGACCTCCCACATTTTTTCTGGAATTGCTTTCGCCAGATCCTCCTCCCACTTGGCACAAAGGCCATCTAAGGGTTGTAAGGTTTCAGTTTGCAAGTGACAGTACATGCAAGTTACCGCTCGGAATGTACGAGCTGCTTATAGCATATAGGTGCAGCAAAGGTGGCCTTCTAGGGTCTGCGTTTCCCATTCCCCAGGGTTTCCGTATAGCAGCTGTTATCGAGCCATAAAGCAGGATATGGCCTCTAGGCAGGTCAAATTCAGCCTATAAATGGTGGAATCGGTGGCCAAGATGGCGGAGTGAACGGGCGTGTTTTCTGGAGCTCTGCTGCCCGGGCCCAGAAAAGCACAGCGGCTGGACCCCGGCCCTCCACGGCGAGCCGGCCAGTGTGGCTGGGGCCCACCCCGAGATTTGGAGGGCCACGCGTGGCTGGAGGCGGCGGCCGGGCCCTTGGATCGGCGGCCGGTGATGACGGGGCCCACTGCAACTGTGGAGTTGCGGGGGCGCACGAGGCGCAACGCGGCCCCTGACGGGCGGAGAAAGAGGACTGCACCACCCGAGGAGGCATCAGGAGCGCGGGGACTGGGGTGCGCCCTCCCGATATTCTGGACTGCGTCCATAACTTTCAGGTCAAGGAAGCAATACTTCAGAAGGTGCGGAATATGCCGCAGATTCAGTTCCGGGGGCATTCCCTGCAGCTTTATCAAGATCTTTCTGTGTTGACCCTGCAGAGGCGCAGAGAGTTCAAGCCTATTACGGACCATCTCCGGGCGACTTCCACGTCCTATACTTGGGGCCATCCCTTCCGTCTGGTGTTTTGATGGGATGATCAGTTGAGACAGGTGAGAACGCTCCAGGAGGCCCGTCGGCTGCTGGGGATGGACGAGGTGGAGAAGAGGGACAGGTCCCCCGGAGGGGGGCCCCTTTTGGGAGTCGACCCGGATGGCGCCGAAAGGAGAAGAGGCGGAGGTCGTCGCGACCTTCATCCAGAGAACGAGCACCGGAGAGGCAAGCGGTCTTGACAGTGTAGCCACCGGTGCTGGATCATAGGCCTAGATGGACAGTACTGGTGCAGGGAGGTGCCGGTGGACCGTCCAGCAGAGATGAAGTCGACTGGACTGGAGCAGGGTCTGGGTGGTGGGGCTCCGGGAGTTTGACGCCTGCTCGATGGTGTGGCCCCGACTTTGGTTGGAACCTTTCCTTGCTGTGGACTTGGACACTGGATGATTTGCACCTGTTGTGCCCTTTTGTCTGGTTGTATTGTACCCCTCTACAGGTAATTTGCTTATTACTGGGGGTTATGGCGGGATGCCCTGTTCGCCTTGTTCTGTGCCGTCTCGGCGCCGGGCCTTATGGTGATGGCCTGACAATCGCTGTTTCCATCCCCTTCTTGTGGGTTTCACCTTTAAATGTCTGAGCCTTAATGTGCGTGGCCTCAATAATCCTTCGAAGAGGCTGGCGATCCTGTCCTTCTTAGAGCGCTCCGGGAGTCAGATCTGTCTGCTGCAGGAGACGCATTTGCTAGCCGCAGACACGCACCGTATGCGCTCTAGGTGTTTTCTGAGGCAGTTCTGGTCCTCTGCACCCACGAAGCATGGTGGCGTAGCAATTTTGTTTTCAAAATCCTTTCGGGGGGGAGGTAATAGCGAAGGCTCATGAGGTTAGGGGTAGATATCTGGCTCTGAAGCTCCGCATAGGCACCTTCCACTTCACATTAGCTAATATCTATGCACCTAACACACAGCAAGAAAGTTTCATAGAGCAAGCGCTCTCTTCGACGTTTGCGACCTCGGACAGGGCTTTGTTAGTTGGCGGGGACTTTAACATTGTTCTGGACAATGATTTGGATTGGTCGGGGCATAGGTGCGGGCAGGCGGGGGCTTTATCCACAGCGGGGCTCAAGTGGCTTGCTGATTGTGATATGGAGGATATCTGGCGGGCGGCCCATCCAGGCCTACGCGACTATTCATTCTATTCGGCTGCGTCCAGAACATATGCACCCATTGACTACTTCTTGGCCTCTTCGGCGTTCCGCGCACGAGTCCAGGAGACGGCGATTGAGACATGCGCCTTGGCGGATCACGCCACATTCACGGTGATGGTCTGCGCAGAGGCCGACCCTGTGCGGGGCTTGGGGTGGTGCTTCCGAGATATGATATTGCAGTCTGGGGAGGTGGTGGACTCCTTGCGCCGTTCGATTACGCATTATCTTGAAGAGAATGATGATGGTCAGACTAGCATAGGAACACTGTGGGAGGTGCTTAAGGCGGTCGTGCAGGGGGAGGTGATCTCTCTCGCAGCGAAAGAAAACAAGGCCAGGAGGGATAAGAGAGGCCCTGGAGCAGTGTGTGGCAGCTCTGAAGTGTTCCCACAAATCTACGGGAACTCCTCGAATATGGCGGGAGCTGGAGCGGACGTGATTGCAGTTGAAGAGACTAGACTGGGATAGAGCGGAGTTTGCATTAGCGCACCTTAAACATAAGTATTACGTTGGGGGAAATAGAAGTGGGAGGCTCCTGGCTCAGAGGTTGAGGGCCCAGCGATATGCCTCAGCAGTGCGGATGGTGCGCTCTTCCTCACAAGGAGAGGCTCACACAGATGATCAGATTGCGGAGGCCTTTGCTGAATTTTATCGGGAACTCTATACGGCAGATGCGGCTATTGTCTGCGACCATTCCCCTTATCTTTCTGATTGCGCAGTAACGCCGCTTCGGGAGCAGGATGCGGCTTCTCTCGACAAGCCTATCCGCCTGGAAGAGGTGATATCAGTTGTTTTGCGCCTGAAGGTCGGGAAGTCACCTGGCCCGGAGGGTTTTACTCCACTCATTTATAAAACTTTCTGTCCGGAGTTGGCCCCTGTGCTAACTCCATTATTCAACTCTTTCACAGAGACACATACGCTTGTCGCTAGCATGCTTGACGCTATCATTACAGTTATACCTAAGCCCGGCAGGAGCCCAGAGGATTGTGGCTCTTACCGGCCCATCTCTCTTCTTAATATTGACGCCAAGCTCTTTACGGGTATACTGTTGCAGCGCTTAAACCCTTATATGCCTGGGCTTATTGACCCGGACCAGGTGAGTTTTATACCTCACTGACAGTGTGGGGACAACACTAAGCGGATCCTACACCTGATTGATAAGACCCATCGGTCTCGTAGAGAGGCCCTTCTTCTTACTATCGACGCTGAAAAGGCATTTGATGGGGTGCACTAGCCGTATCTCTTCCAGGTGTTGGAGCTTTTTGGTATAGGGCCGAAGTTCCTGACGTGGTTTAGGTGTGTCTACAGCCAACCTTGCGCGGTGGTGCGAGTCAATGGCATGGTTTAATTGGCGTTTCCGATAGGTCGAGGAACAAGGCAGGGGTGTCCTCTTTCCCCGCCTTTGTTTGTGCTCTATATGGAGCCCCTGGCACAGAGGCTTGGTGCTGCCCCTCATATCATGGACATTAAGTTCAGGGGGATCATCATCTTATTAGTCTGTACGCGGATGATGTGCTCCTCGCCCTCTCGGAGCCCATGGTCTCGCTCCCGGCGCTTGTGGAGGCTCTGGAAGCATTAGGTGCAGTCTCGGGGTTCAAAGTGAATATGCAGAAGTTGCAGATCCTGAATCTTTCAGTATCGTTGGCCCACACAACAGAGTTGCGCTTCAGGTTTCCTTTTATTTGGGCAGCGTCGCCTATTCCCTATCTGGGGATAGTTCTGGCAAAGACAGTGGCAAGGATGGCTCGTTTGAACTATGTGGCCCTCTCCAGAGATATACATAGGGACCAAGACGCATGGAGGAAATTTAAGTTGTCGTGGTTTGGTAGAATAGCCATTAAAATGACGATCCTGCCGCACGTCCTCTACCTGTTCCAAACACTTCCTCTAACTCCACCACCTCGTACTGTGGTGACGCTTCAGGCGGCACCCATGAAGTTCGTCTGGGACGGGAGGCCTGCGTGGATTTCCCGTACCACGTTCTTCTGCCCTAAAGCCGAGAGGGGGTTTGGCAGTGCCCTGCCTGTTAAAATACTACCAGGCGGCTCAGCTTCGTTTCCTGGTTGAGTGGAGCCGGCCGCTGACCGAAAAGCATTGGTGCTTCATGGACCAGGCGGTGGCTGGTTCCCATGTGTGGAGAGAGTCTTGGTTGCGGCGCCGGCATAGAGCGTCTGGTCTTGACTCCTCCCCTATTATGGGAGCGACTCTTGGGGTATGGGATACGGTGGCGGTCCGATGACCTTCCCTTCCCCTATGACTCCGATATGTGCGAATCCAGAGTTTACGCTTGGTTTGAGCTCGGAGGGCCTCCAGCGCTTGCACGTGAAGGGATGCAGAAGGGTGGGGTGTCTCTTTGATGAGGATGGTATTATTCCCTTTGATCGGCTCCGGGAGGTCTAGGGCTTAACAGAAGCAGGTAAGACTGTCTTACTATCAAGTTCGGCATTGGGTGCTGCAGCCAGCGATCAGGCCTTTAGTTGCTAGAGCGCTTACGCCATTTGAGAAATGGCTGGTCAGGAAGGATGATAATAAGCGGTTGGTGTCGGAATTGTACGCCCTCCTTCTTGGGGCGCGCCCGTTGCCAGGACGAAGGGGCAGCTGCACTGGGAGAGGGAACTTGGGAGAGAGCTTTCGGGGGAGGAGTAGGAGGACATCGTTTTTAGAGTGCACCATGCAGCGCATCATGTTCTGGGGGTTGAAACGGCTTACAAGATTGCTACTTCCTGGAACTATACCCCTGCGAGGATTCATGCATGGGACTCGACGAAGTCTGGGCTTTGCTGGAGGGGTTGTGGGAATCCGGGTTCGCTCGTCCACTTGTGGCATTGCCCGAAGCTGACGAGATATTAGAATGGTATTCTAGACGAGATTGACAGTGTTCTCTACAGAGATTCCTAGGCTAACGGCATATACCATTCTGGGTCTATCCAACCCTTTCACCTTCCCCCTTCGTTCTTTGCGGGGTCTGTAGATTGCCCTTGCCCTCAACGCATCAGGTGATTCTGGGTTTGTGGGGTACGGATGGGGTCCTGAGCTATACTTCCTGGCTGTATAAGCTTTGGTATATTTTGGCCATAGAGAAATTAACTCTAGTGGCCTACCAGCGAGCGGATATATTAGCCGAGCTATGGAAACCTTTCATTCAGATTCTATCTGCTGAATTTTAATGAGCTCACATGGCCCGTCTATTTGAGGATGTTGAGGTTACTGGGAGATGACTAGAAAAGAGCTGGAGGGGGGCCCCGGGAGTGGGGGGCAGATGGGGTCTGGGCTGGGGGGGCTCGGGCAGGCGTGGGGGGGATCTCGCTGAGCATTGCTGTGAGGGGTTTGTTACGTTTTTCTCTTGTTAGGATTGGTTGAGCCTTCTTGTGCCCTTTTGTTTTTCTATTTTTAGATGGGGCTTCAGCATTAGCGGGGTCCTGCGTACGTTGAGGCCCGTTGGGCGAGATGGAAGAGCTTAACTTAGTTGAGGCTGTATAGCCCTTTCATTGGAGCCTCTGCCTGGGGCTTGTTGATTTTGGATGTGAAACACCGCCGGCCCGAGTGGTTGTAGGCGCAGGGCTGTGTAAGATGTTATTTGTATTCTAAAATACGAATAAACAGATTTGATCCATAAATGGTAGAATCTCAGTAGAGGTTGCTCAGTGTTGCAATTTCCACCACAATCCAGGCCCCCAATTCTGCTCATCTGTTACCGGGTTGGAGCAGCGAGATGACTGTGATGGGAAGTGCAGGAGAATATGGTATCTTAGTACTAGACTTCCTTCTTTATGTTCCTCTATATTTCTGCACCGGTCTGTGAGTCTGCAGTGGAAGCCCAGGTGATCCGGGCACCTTCAGAACTAGCTTCAACTGTGTATTCAGGGAGGGTGTGAAACCATCCATGGGCTCGTCTGGGGAGCGCTAGCTAGCAATCCATCTCACGAGCCATTGCAGCTGAGCCCCAAAGTAGTAAGTTTCAAAATCTTGAGCCGCCATACTTCCCATTAGTGTTGGGTGCTGAAGTGTTATAAGCGCTACCCGCCTACACCTGATGCCCCGAATAAAGGCCGTGACTATGATGTTGAGGTCATCGAAAAAAGTTTGGGGCAGCCAAAGCAGGAGAGACCCGAATAAATATAAGAGGCGGGGCAAGGCCACCATCTTTAGGAGACTGATGCGCCCTGCCACTGATAAGGGGAGCGTTTGCCAGAAGGCAATGGAACTTTTCAAGTTTTGAATCACCACTCCGTAGTTCCCTTCCTAGGTGTCCGAAGGGAGTGGTAAACCTTGACCCCTAAGTAGGGAAGGCAGTGAAGCTCCAGCTCCAGACCCCTTGGGGGCTCTTTGGCCCTGCTGGCCTGGGCCAAGGGGAAGAGTTTTGTTTTAGATTAGTTCACACATAGATTCTGCGGGTCCTGAAGGGCATGTGTGATACGTAGGGGATTCTGGAAGTGGGGGGTGGGATCAATCTTAATCTATATCGCAGCTCAATTAAGCCCCCAACCACCACCACCACCAGCATGCCTGTTAGTATGTCAGTGAGTTGGGAAGATAGTCTGTCAAAGAAGTTAGGCTGATTAACATTCTGGGCATACACATTCACCACAGAGAGGTCCAGTCCATTTAATTTGCCCACCACCACCACTACTACATATCTACACTTATGGTCTGCAAAAGAGCCCGTAACTTGAAAGGGCACACCAGCCCTGATCCACATCAATGTCCCCAAGGCATATGCTGAGTAGGATACCTGTCCTCTCCCCTGAAGTTGTAAAGCAGCCCCCTCTTTGGCTGTGAGGTGAGTCTCTTGTAAGAAGGCTGTCTTGACTCCCCACCTCTGGAGATAAGAAAACACTTTGTATCGCTTATTCATAGTATGGATGCCTCTAACATTCCAGGAAATAAATTTATAGTCGTGGGCTGGCGCCATGATCTATCTGTGGAATACACACAGGTGTCTCTAACTAGGCTCTAAGTAGAAACTAATCTACATTGCTGCACAGTTTGTATGCTGTGGGTGGCTGCTATAGGTGAGGGGAGTACCCTCTAACTCATTTCCCAACAACAACTGAAAATGCCTAACGCCCGCACCCCAGGACAGAAAGAAACAACCCCTCCCATCCAACCCAAGAACATGGAACCAAGTGTTAGTACTTGCTGTTCTGCATCGGGGTGGAAATCAGCGCCAACTCCCAGGAGCCCCAGCCACTCACCCAACCCTCTCAATGCATTGCAGGATTGTCAGTGTGCACATCCTCCCCCAAACCCCCCCCCCCACCCCCACTGGCGGTTGGCAACTGCAAGAGTGGCAATAGACCATCAATTTCTGCCAGGACTAAGTAGCTACCTCTCCCATGTTCGTGTTATGAGGGCAGACACTAACCTCTTTTACACCAGGGTCCGAGATTATATTAGATGGTTGGCAGTTCTAGGCGTTACCACTGGCGAGTGAATATTTGAATGGTCAGAGTTCAACGACTCGCTCTGTCTGATTTCTCGCTGCTGACCTGCTGTGAGGGGGATTGAGGGCCAGAGGTCATACCACTCATAGATGCCACCACTGCATTCGCCCTCTGTTCTTACTGCGCTTCTTCTCCCGACGGGGGCTCCACTGGGGCCCACGATCCCTCCCCACGGGATCAAGCTCATTGTCTCCTCTTCCGCCCGCCGGCTCTCCACTTGGGACTGGTTGTGGTTGCCACTCCACCCATTCCTAGGCCTCCTGAGGTGCATTGATACTCTGAGCCTAGCCGAGAACTACTTGGAGTATACAACCCCCAGCTCCATCATCATCTTCTTCACGTCGTAGAAGGCAGCTCGTTGGCGTTGCACCTCGTGAGAAAAGTCAGGGAAGGTAAATACTTTTTGGTTTTCAACCATAATAGACTCTTCATGTCTGGCCTGTTGAAGGATGAAGTCACGATCTCGGAAGTGCCGTAGCAGCGCCACCACTTTGTCTGGCCTGTTGAAGGATGAAGTCACGATCTCGGAAGTGCAGTAGCCGGCCCACCACCGGTTTTGGCGGGCCCCGGGAGTGGGTGGGCGAGCTGGCACTCGGTGTGCCCGTTCCAGGGTGAAAAAGGAGTCAGTCCCTCCAGTGCTATTTCACAGTGGAGTCAGTCTTCCAGATAATGCACCAGGTCAGGGCCTTCAATTGTCTTGGGGAAACCCACCACTCTGATGTTGCTGCATACCCTATTTTCAGCATCCTCTGCCCTGGTTTCCAGAACTTTCAGTCGGGTTTCGATGTCTACCATCCAAGTGCCAGTCACGGCCACCATTGGGGTGGTTTTAGACAGTGTGCCCTCTCTAGTCGGTGGTTATCTCGCAGGAGTCTGAAGTTGGTGCTAAGCATGGCTATTTTTAGTTTTCAGGGCCTCACAACAGGCAGCTATGGCCTGTAACATGTCTTGTAGCATAGGAGTGAAAGGAGACTATCCAGTAGGTGCTTGCGCCATGTGTTCTGCGCAGTCAGGGTCAGCACTAGGTCAGATGGTGCCCACCAGGTCTCAGTCTCGCTTCTTTGTGCTCTTGCCCATGATAGGGGTGGGAGGGTCATAGTTCAGCACAAAAGAAAGCCAGGCGGTTCAGCTGCGTGAGTGTACCAGTGCACCCATCCCCAGATGCTTGTCCAAGTGGTGGGCCCAACAGACCTGCCCGTTCCCTTGCCCAGGTGGTGGGCAGAACAAGCTCTGCCCCAGCTGTTGTGAAATCGCCACGAGGGGCACTATAGCGGGTGAGAGCAATGCCCAGCATTCCCCGTGCTGTGCCTGTCCCCTTGTTGTATGAAGGGGTCCCTCAGAGTTAGTTCCCCTGGGTGGGAAGAGCAAGGAGTCACAAGTCCCTCCTGTCCGATGTCCGCAAGAAAGAGCAGGAGCATAGTTCTCTATCCTAGTGGGAGCCCAGCCTCAATGTTATCCTTGTCTGTGTGTGGGGGGGGAGGGGCAGACGGGTGGTAAGGGTCACAGAGGTGTGAGTGGGCTATAAACTGTCCTTTAGCGTAGGGCGCCCCTCAAGATCCATCTCCCCCCGGTCACCTCCAGTGCTACCACAGGCCCAAGTGGCTGTGTACAATTGGGAGGCAGAGTGTCACCAAAATCCAGGATAGAAGCTGAAACATTGGTATCATAGCCTGAATATCTTGGACTCACTGCTCGGGAGCATAGGCCGAAACTGCACTGTGTTCAGATCAACTCCAATGAAAGAGGGCATCTGAGACTGAGTCAGGTGTGACTTTGGTGCATTTATAGTGAACCCCAGTGAATGCAGAAGTTCCGCCGTAGTCTGGAGGTGGGAGACCCCAGCCTGGGGTGAGCCTACCTTCAACAGACATTCGATGAGATAGGGCAAAACTGGTACCCCTAATCTCTGCAGATGTGCTGCAACCACGGCCATCGCCTTGGTGAACACCCAAGTGTGCTGGTGAGCCCAAAAGGGAACACAGTAAACTGAAAATGTCATCACCTACCGTAAACTGCAAGTAACCTCCGTGGGCAGGCAGGATGGGAATATGGAACTAAGCACCCTGTAAATCCAACGCTACCATCCAGAGTCTAGGGCCGACAAGACCTGAGCCAGTTGAACATCTTGATCTTCTCCTTCTTGAGGCTACCTCACCCACGAGGTCGGTATGTACCACACCCTTGCCCACATGTATATGCTGGGAAGGCTGCGCGGGATAGTGGCTGGAAAAGAGTTGGGGCGTGTAGGAAGTTGGCTCTGTATGTGCTATTTCAAAGTAAGGAATAGCATGCACAGAGTCCAAGGGTTCCCCTTAGGGGTAAAATAGTGGTAAAAATAGATAATACTAATGCTCTATTTTGTGGTAGTGTGGTCGAGCAGTAGGCTTATCCAAGGAGTAGTGTTAAGCATTTGTTGTACATACACATAGACAATAAATGAGGTACACACACTCAGAGACAAATCCAGCCAATAGGTTTTGTATAGAAAAATATCTTTTCTTAGTTTATTTTAAGAACCACAGGTTCAAATTTAACATGTAATATCTTGTTTGAAAGGTATTGCAGGTAAGTACATTAGGAACTTTGAATCATTTCAATTGCATGTATACTTTTCAAGTTATTCACATATAGCTATTTTAAAAGTGGACACTTAGTGCAATTTTCACAGTTCCTGGGGGAGGTAAGTTTTTGTTAGTTTTACCAGGTAAGTAAGACACTTACAGGGTTCAGTTCTTGGTCCAAGGTAGCCCACCGTTGGGGGTTCAGAGCAACCCCAAAGTTACCACACCAGCAGCTCAGGGCCGGTCAGGTGCAGAGTTCAAAGTGGTGCCCAAAACGCATAGGCTTCAATGGAGAGAAGGGGGGTGCCCCGGTTCCAGTCTGCCAGCAGGTAAGTACCCGCGTCTTCGGAGGGCAGACCAGGGGGGTTTTGTAGGGCACCGGGGGGGACACAAGCCCACACAGAAATTTCACCCTCAGAGGCGCGGGGGCGGCCGGGTGCAGTGTTAGAACAAGCGTCGGGTTCGCAATGGAAGTCAATGAGAGATCAAGGGATCTCTTCAGCGCTGCAGGCAGGCAAGGGGGGGCTTCCTCGGGGAAACCTCCACTTGGGCAAGGGAGAGGGACTCCTGGGGGTTACTTCTGCAGTGAAAGTCCGGTCCTTCAGGTCCTGGGGGCTGCGGGTGCAGGGTCTTTTCCAGGCGTCGGGACTTAGGTTTCAGAGAGTCGCGGTCAGGGGAAGCCTCGGGATTCCCTCTGCAGGCGGCGCTGTGGGGGCTCAGGGGGGACAGGTTTTGGTACTCACAGTCGTAGAGTAGTCCGGGGGTCCTCCCTGAGGTGTTGGTTCTCTACCAGCCGAGTCGGGGTCGCCGGGTGCAGTGTTGCAAGTCTCACGCTTCTTGCGGGGAGATTGCAGGGTTCTTTAAAGCTGCTCCTTTGGATAAAGTTGCAGTCTTTTTGGAGCAGGTCCGCTGTCCTCAGGAGTTTCTTGTCGTCGTCGAAGCAGGGCAGTCCTCAGAGGATGCAGAGGTCGCTGGTCCCTTTGGAAGGCGTCGCTGGAGCAGAGTTCTTTGGAAGGCAGGAGACAGGCCGGTGAGTTTCTGGAGCCAAGGCAGTTGTTGTCTTCTGGTCTTCCTCTGCAGGGGTTTTCAGCTAGGCAGTCCTTCTTCTTGTTGTTGCAGGAATCTAGTTTCTAGGTTCAGGGAGAGCCCTTAAATACTAAATTTAAGGGCGTGTTTAGGTCTGGGGGGTTAGTAGCCAATGGCTACTAGCCCTGAGGGTGGGTACACCCTCTTTGTGCCTCCTCCCAAGGGGAGTGGGGTCACATCCCTAATCCTATTGGGGGAATCCTCCATCTGCAAGATGGAGGATTTCTAAAAGTTAGAGTCACCTCAGCTCAGGACACCTTAGGGGCTGTCCTGACTGGCCAGTGACTCCTCCTTGTTATTCTCATTATTTTCTCCGGCCTTGCCGCCAAAAGTGGGGGCCGGGGCCGGAGGGGGCGGGCAACTCCACTAGCTGGAGTGTCCTGCGGTGCTGTGACAAAGGGGTGAGCCTTTGAGGCTCACCGCCAGGTGTTACAGCTCCTGCCTGGGGGAGGTGTTAGCATCTCCACCCAGTGCAGGCTTTGTTACTGGCCTCAGAGTGACAAAGGCACTCTCCCCATGGGGCCAGCAACATGTCTCTAGTGTGGCAGGCTGCTGGAACCAGTCAGCCTACACAGATAGTCGGTTAAGTTTCAGGGGGCACCTCTAAGGTGCCCTCTGTGGTGTATTTTACAATAAAATGTACACTGGCATCAGTGTGCATTTATTGTGCTGAGAAGTTTGATACCAAACTTCCCAGTTTTCAGTGTGGCCATTATGGTGCTGTGGAGTTTGTGTAAAACAGACTCCCAGACCATATACTCTTATGGCTACCCTGCACTTACAATGTCTAAGGTTTTGCTTAGACACTGTAGGGGCACAGTGCTCATGCACTGGTACCCTCACCTATGGTATAGTGCACCCTGCCTTAGGGCTGTAAGGCCTGCTAGAGGGGTGTCTTACCTATACTGCATAGGCAGTGAGAGGCTGGCATGGCACCCTGAGGGGAGTGCCATGTTGACTTACTCATTTTGTTCTCACTAGCACACACCAGCTGGTAAGCAGTGTGTCTGTGCTGGGTGAGGGGTCTCTAGGGTGGCATAATACATGCTGCAGCCCTTAGGGACCTTCCCTGGCATCAGGGCCCTTGGTACCAGAGGTACCAGTTACAAGGGACTTATCTGGATGCCAGGGTGTGCCAATTGTGGAATCAAAAGTACAGGTTAGGGAAAGAACACTGGTGCTGGGGCCTGGTTAGCAGGCCTCAGCACACTTTCAATTCAAAACATAGCATCAGCAAAGGCAAAAAGTCAGGGGGTAACCATGCCAAGGAGGCATTTCCTTACAGGGCGGTTGAATACCTCTTCCGTAGCCACGAAAGGAGTAAAAGGCAGTCTGGGGATGACTCAGGCAGCTGATATGCCCAATGACTTGGCCGTAGCCTGCGAGTCATTAAGGGCTCCAGCGTCGAGCCAGCCGTGTCTCTGAAGAGACTGTTGCCATCAAAAGACTTGTCCATATGCAATAAGCCTGGATATCCCCCAACAAAACAAGATGTTCTCTGCCAGGCGTGGCGTTGAAGCACCACCGTTGTGGAAACTGCTCTGCCCAGCGAGTCCGTCATGCCAAAACCACATCTAATGGTAAACTTTGCTGCATCTCTCTCCACTTGGCAGAGAATGGCCCAGGCCTCCTCTGGGACCTGTTGCAGCATTTGCAAAACCATGTCCCACAGAGTGTGGATATATGGGCCCAGTAAGCATGTGGTGGTCACCAACCGCCATGCCAGACTGGTGGAAGAAAACATCTTCTTTCCAAAACTATCCAGACTCTTGGATTCCCTGTCTAGGGGTGTGGCAGGGAATGTGCCATGGGAAGTGGAGGCTTGGAGTACCAAGCTCTCATAGATGGGGTGTTAGGTGTGGAAGTTTGGGTCCCCAGGTGCGGGGTGGTGGTGATGGGCAATTGTCCTATTCACAGAGCCCCTGTGCTGGGCATAGACCGATTCCCAGTAGGACATCTTAGTGCTTCATTGAAAGGGAAAAGGGGTTCGGAAGAGGAAACTTCAGCTACAGCACTTCTGTCAAGATGTTAGTCTCGACTGCCACCAAAGGCAACTCAAGGTCTACAACCTCGGCTGCCATCAACTCCACCATAGCATATATTTCTCCCTCCTCCGTAGCCACTCTAGGATGAGAAAGCATGCCAGCATCTGGAGACTTATCCAGTAAGCTAGCATCACCCAGTTCCTCAAACCAGTCCATGCTTTTCTGGCCTTATAACTGGTATTCTAAAAGGTTCGGTTGACTTCTTTCCAGGTCCGTGATGGATTCAGGAATTCATATGGTACTGACGAAACTGTGTGGGTGCCTTCGGCACCAGGAGCCTCGGCATCTGGACCCACTTTGAAGAAGGTCCCGTGGCATGACTGGCCTCGTAAAATTATTTTACCTGAGTGGGGGTCACTCCAGCTCCTGGACAAGAAAGGAGGCTCTGAATCAAACCTGGGAAGAGCTCCGAACTACCGTGCCGTTGGCTGAAGGACAAGAAGTCTAAACACACTTCATCTTCTTAAGCCACTCTCCCGAATATCCCGATGACTTTGAGTGGGAAGAAGAGGACTTGGACTTCCTGGAGCAGTCCCGCAATCTTCCCTTCGAAATGGAAAAAGATCTCCTAGGGGTCGTGCAACCCGGTGTGTCCTCCTGGGCCACTAGCAGCTTTAGAGACTGCTCTCTCATAGCCTTCGGTGCCACGGCCTGGCAATCCAAGCATGATTTTGAGTCGTGGTCACGCTCAGAACAATACAGACACACTAGGTGTGACTCCTTAACTGCCATGGCGTGGTGACCGGTGCCACACGGTTTAAACCCAGTCTTCCTCGAAAATATCCTGGACACTCCAGATGTAAAATTCCTCAAAAATTAAGTCAACAAAACATTGAACAAAAGCCCATTGGAAAAAAAACGATAGAGGGGTAGCTTTTCTCTGGATCAAAACTAACTGGCACAGAAAGAAAAGAACTGAAGTCAGCGTGCCAATGTGGTGCATATATAGGTGACACAGGCATCACTTCTGCCACGGATGACGCCAACGATACTACACAGAACTGATTGATGCCACCTACTGGCGCGGAGGAGTACTGTTGACAAAAAATCTTCCAGATCCAGTCTGATGCCTGGAAATTCGAAGGTAAGGAATCTGTGTCTAGAAGTCTCTATCAGATATTTTCACAGAGTGTGGGATACTGTTGCGCAAGTGCTGCCTTTGGTCCCGGATAAGGCCTGGGCCATTCTTTCCCAAGCTACTGCTGATTGAATAGATAGAACGAATTTCACACTTAGATGCTTATTGGATACGATCGGCTCTCTGGGCAGAGCCATTGCTTCACCTGTGGTGCTTCAAGGCCGCACCTGGCTGAGAGGTACTGACTTTTCGGGGGATGTTCAGGTTTCCCTTATGGGCATGCCCTTCAATGCTGTTCCCCACTTTGGTGACAAGGCGGATTCAGGTCTGGAAAGATTTTATTTCTAGTCTGATTTTATTGGTTTTAATGTAAGCATGTACTTCAAACATAACTTGACAAAATAACATTGCATACATCCCGCACCTCACCCCGAAGCCCTCTGTGTCCAGGTCCACCATATCTCTAAATTCCTGATGCAGCACGTTTAACGGTCCATAATATCTTCACCGTCTCCCCTATATTTTGTCGTATTTCTTTAGACACCCTCTGGCTGTGTAACTGGGCTCCTCTTGTTTAGCACACCAGTCCATCTACCGTTTACACTCGGGTCGGTGGTTTTGAGGAAGCACATTTGCGTGCACTGTCCAATTTGGCCACACTTACGGCTGTCCAGACTAGTGCACAATCCACTCGGGTACATCCCACATCGTCCAGGAGTGCCATCTTAGGTGACAGTTCAAACGGTCTTTCCAGTATTCGCGTCAGGGTATAGGAGATCATCTTCCAGTAGTCAGCTGTACTCTGGCATTGCCACACCATGTGCAAGAAGTCTCCCTCGGGGTCCATGCACTGGTAGAGCATGTGGGTTCTTCATGCAATATCTCGCTCTCTCGCCGCTGTGATCTGAAGTATGTCATGTGTAAGTAAGGTAGCAGAATCATCCGAAGGCATGCCGATATGGCGGTTTCTTGGGGAGACATACAGGCCAAGTCTGTCTCTTCAAAGGCACCCACTGACTGCACATATCTGTGAAGGAGATTCCTGAGTGGGGGGTGTTGCACATCAATGAGCAGTACATCTGAGTTATGCCACCTTGCCCTAAGCGACCCATAAAAAGTTTCACTTCTGTCGGGTTGAAGCCTTGTAAATCAGTTGTTTCTGTGAAGTACCTCGCTAGTGCATGGCAAAGTTGGAGGTATTTATGAAATTGGGTATGTGAGAGTCTAAATTGCGTCTGCAGCTCTTGGAAGGACTTCATGTCAGACACTCTCCAGACATCCTCTCGGTGGTGATTCATATTTTATCCCATTTTCTAAAGCCATATTTTATTTGTGTGACATTCTGATCTAGATTGGGCAGGTTAGGTTGCTTTGTCCTAAAGAAAACCCCCGTGATTCTTCATAAGTGGGTTGAAACATCAACAGACCCTGGGTGTACCCATATCTTTAATAATTCAATGACGTTCAACACTCAAATGCCCATATCATTTGATTTGTCATTGATGCACTCATGTATCCTATGGGTATCAACACTGTGTGCATATTGTAAATATTTCTTTCTTCACAGCTTGTTGTGATGTATGGCTCACTGCATTGTACTTGCACTGTGTCATCACTTTGAGAACCTACTTTTGTTTGTGTGTATAATCAGTTTAAATCCTTGCATTTAATTCAGGAAATACAATTAATCTATAATTTATACTGATACTTGTCTTGTCCCACCCCATGAGTCTATTTGTGGCTCATCAAATTAGGATCATATCCTTGTCGTAATCGTATAATATATTAATCAGATTCAGTCCTCAAAGGGCGAACTCCAGCCACTAAGCCAGATCACTCAAGCCACTGTTTAACCGTTTATGACCTGGAGTTGGGACGCCCAGTAGTACAGTTTAATGTCTGCTGCCCCCAAACCCCAGTCGTAGACTGGCAGTTGGCATTTGTTAATGGGCGATAAGTCCTTCCCCAGAGGAAAGAGCAGATTAATGCAGACATGCCATTATACCACCTGTTAGGAAAAGGCAGTGGGAAACTCTGCAGCACACACAGAGAGCACGGTAGGATCATCTTTGACATAGGCTACCATGGCCATGAAATTCAGAAAGATTAGACCAGCTGTAAAGGTTGTAAATAGTCTTGGTTAGGAGGGGGGTTGAGATTACGGTTAAGATCAGGTATTATTGATATGTGTACCCCCAAATCTTTTAAACTGAAACACCAAATGGGGATACCCGATTGCCATGTGACAGTAGCATGATCTCCCTTCGGGGAATCAGGAGAGATTTACTCTAATTGAGGCCTCTTTGTATAGCTTCAGGATTTCTGGAATTTGAGACCCCGACTTCTAAGGATTGGTGAGAAAGAAGAGTATGTCTACCGCTTATAGTGTGATCTTGTCCTCTAGTGAGTCCCCTAGTTCAAACCCCTCATTTGGGCTTTGCATCGTACCAGCTAAGCCAGTCACTTGATGGTGAAGACAAAAAGGAGGGTAGAGAGAGCAGGTATCCCAGCCTCTTCGGAACAGGAATGTGGTTGATAGTACCCTATTTAAGAGGACCTGAGCCAAGGGTTCACAATATAGGAGCATGACATAACTCCAGTATCTGGGCCCAAAGCCCATTCTTCAGAGGACCTAATCTAAGTGTCCTCAGTCAATCGTGTCAAAGGCCTTCTCAAAGTCAATCAACAAGAGCACCAAAGGGTCTGAGAGAGCCTGAACTCTGGCTATAGTGGTGTGTCGATATTGTATACAGTACTGATTTCCCAGTGCTCTGATTGGGCATGAAGCCACATTGGTCGCGGTGAAAAGAGTATCAAAAACTTGCAGCCTGCTTTCTCACATTTTTTGGGAAGATTTTTATGTCTGTGTTGGTCAGTGATGTGGGGCGATAGGCAATTCAGTTGAAGTGAAATTTACTGATTATTCAAGAGGGAAGCAGCCGGGGCTTGGTGTTTTGCCTGCATCGAGAGACTGGATTACCTGTCCAATCTCATCTGTCTTGGGGCGTCATCTCTGTATTCTCTTTAGGGAGCTAGGAAATCAGGAAAAGAGATTTCAGTGAGGAGCCGGTCAGCCTGTTCTTGGATCTGCCTTGACTGATGGGCATATAGTTGTCTGTAGTAATTGTGAATGCCTCTACAAACTCTGCAGATGTGTGTACTCGATGCTTCATAAGGTAGGAAAGCAAGGCAGTGCCCCTGCCTTGTGTGGTCAGCTAGTACACCAGCTTTCTACTTTTGTCCCCATATTCATACATGCGCCTAGTGGTTGCCTGCCACACGTCCTCCAGTTTAGTGTGTTGCAGCGAGGTTGGGTCCAGTTTGAGCTCCAGTCGGAAGGTTTCTGAACTATCAGATTGACTTTTTGTCTCTAGTTCCAGGATCTGGGCCTCGAGTTCAGTCACTTTTGCTCTGTCGACCCACCTCAATTATTTCTTAGCCTCACCCCCAATAGTAGCCTTATCGGCTGCCCATAACGTAGCGGCGCCGCCACCAACCCCTCGTTTGTGTCAAAGTAAGACTGAAACTCTGTGGCTAAATGGGCCGCAGATTGGTCATCCACCAGAAACCAGGCCACATTGGTGGTCGGTGGTGTAGGGGAGTCCATATGTGTAGCGTGACCAGAGAGTGGTCAGTAATCCATCTAGGGGAGATATTTTCTGCTGCTGTGTGATGTGTGTATGTAGCTTGGAGGAGTAAAAGATCCATGCTCAAGCTGAGCTTGTTTTAGTGGATGCTGAGGTGTGGGTGTATGTAAGCGTATGCGGTTGCCAAGTTCTCCAGTTGTCGCAGAGCCCTAAGGACTGGTCTGAAGAACCTTAAGCATCTCCATACAGTGCTTAGATGGGAGACCCAGGGTTAAGCGTTCTAGATGAGACACAGTGTTAATCTCCTTTAATCTTTATTCCCAGGTTGTAGCCACACAATAACATCAGTTAAGTCTTCGAGAGTGTGTCCTGTAGCAGGGTGCCACAAAAACACTAAGAATATTGCAGTGTTTCCCTTTCAACAATCCTTTGGTCCTCACAAAGCGACAATGTGGGTCCCGAAGGGTGAGCGTCCCCACCAGTGGGAAGTTTTTGTGTAGAAGGATGGCCCTTCCCCTGGTGAACCCAGTGTGGACAATGCAGCTGTAGCCAAATCTACTCAGAAAGGGGCAATGTGATCCCAGTAGGTGGGTTTCTTCTAGTAGCAAGATTTCAGTATTGTTTATTTTAATAGAACTGCGGTGCTCTAAATGCGACCTAAGAGATCGTTGTCATTCCAAGACAAAATCATGAAGTCAGCAACATAGTCGATGGATTGGTGAGTTGTGAGAGCACCCCCCGGGGGATCTCAACACCCTATAAAGTAGTGTGGTGATGAGAGTATGCAGATTTGGATGCATAAAGAAACAACATATTGCAGCCTACTGCAATAAGTGTGAACTTCAAACTGTACCATTACCTCCCGACTCCCACCCACCCCACACTTCCACCCTAAAGTATCTGTCACCACTAACCCCTAAACAATATTTCTTTAATAAGACACATACAGGGCATTAGAGGTGGACCTTTTCTTAATTCAGTGGCTACTGGCAGCTGGCTGTGCCCTAGTTCCAGTAGTGAGTCTTGGGGGATCATGACAGCAGACCTCCCGCCTCTAAGCTGCCCACTCTTATGCCTTCTCAGGAGTATTGAAGAAGTAAGCCTGAGAGTTGTATGTAACCTTCAGTTTCACGAAAGATCAACATGTATTGCAGGGCCATTTCTCTCAGTTGTGACTTAACTCATTGAAGGACTTGCGTTGTTTCTGGACTGGTTTGGTATAAATGGAGAAGATCATGCAGGGTGCATGGCCAATGCCCTGGGTGCCCACTCCACCACAGTCCAATTATACAGTTTCCCCCGAAAACCCGGACTTCAGTGTTTCTGGGTTTGAGGTTTCAGCTGCCTCTGAGAATCCCACAAAGTGTAAGTTGTTGCAGCTTGAACAATTTTCCACATCTTGCGTGCGGGTATCCAACGTACAGGACGCAGATTGGTCAACTTTGCCTTCAAGTCCATCCTGTTGTCCTCCAGAGTTGAGACCTTCCCCTCTGCCTCAGTGCAGTGCAATGTCACCTTCTGTGTCCCCTATGTTCATTTTCACCACCTCACAGGAAGTTTGAATCCCCTGTAAGATCTTCTCCACCTAGGCAGATTTCAGCTGCTCCTGTGCTGTGGAGATGCAGCAGCCACTTTCATATGGTCAGTGGAGGGAGTGGTTTATCCGCCTATTCTGGGCTGGGTATGTTGTTGAGGGCCTTTGTCATTCCCCATTGTGGCCGGCGTTCCCAGTGCCCCTTGTTTGGCCTTCCAAACCTGTGGAGGCTTTTGCAGCTGTGTGGAAGCGTAGATTCAAGGCTGTACACTGCAGCAGTGCAGCTGCTGGGCGGGTGTGCTCATCCAGGTCTGCTGCCTGACCCACAGGTCCAAGTCTCTCCCGGCCCACCTCAAGTTCACCCCCCCCCGAGGTAGCGCAAGCAGCCAGGAACCAGTTTCCTCTGCCAGCTACAATGAGCAGTGTGTAGGCCCCAGCGACAAGACCCAGCAGCTGCTGCAGTGCAGTCTGACCTCCCGTGTTACACATAGCACATCCCATCCAGTTCACATTGTTGCCTGGGGATGGGACACAGAAGGTGCCTCTTGTTTTCGAGGGAGGGCCGAGAGCAACACCCCAAAGGTCACATATGGTCAGGCACTGTCTGTGGAGTTCCAGCAGCCAGGCCTGTTTGGTCCCCCAGCATGGGTTATGGCCCCTGGTCAGTCAAGACAGAGAACCACCTCAGGGAGTCTCCACTTCAGCCTGTCAGCAGGCCAAAGCAAGGTGTTCTCTTGCCCCCTACTAGGACGGGCAGTCAGACACAGGCCCCAAGCAGCCCTCTTGTCTTCTCCGCAGCTCTAGCCGCTTCCATGAAGAACTGTCGTCTTGCAGTGTTGCACACTTCATTAGTTGGCCACAGCTACCCCCCAGCTGCGCATGCAGCCCAGGGACCTTGTCATTCCTGTCCCAGGGTCTCACCACATGGATTGTGTCCTCCGCCGAGGTCAGGCAGCTGCCATTTTGTCTGAAGGGACTGCTGGCACTGTGGTCGCTTCTCAGGGAGGTATTGGGCCCAGGGTTTTTGTCTTGTGGTAGGGCCACCACCAACTGGGTAGGGCATTCTCGGTGATGGTATCTTGGGCCGTCGCTGGGATTTGATAGCAGGATGTCTCTGGATGGCGAAGAAGTTTGCAAGCATTCTCAGAATGCGCCTGCCGTCTTGGCCTTCTCGGCCACACCCCAAGCCTGGCAAAATTTAAGGTCATTGGTACTCACTATGACTGCACAACAGCTGCATTCAACCTTTCGCCCCTCCCCTGGCTATGGTAAGGTTATCATCCATGTCCATTTCATCCTAGCCACCACGTCCGCAGGCATTAGTCCTTTTGTGGCTACGAATGAGATTCCCACAGACCTTGCGGGAACCAGAAACAGAGGTTAGCCCAGTTAGCCCTCCGCAATCCTATTCAGAAGCCTCTTGAATTTGCCCTCATTCCATCATGGGCACCCGGTTGGTGGAAGTATTTGGTACCACTTGCACCAATGCAGAAAATAACTTAAGGCAAGTGGGTACTTCAAATAGTCCAGCAGGGCTAAGCTCTCCCATTCAAACAGCCCCACCACCTTTGCCATTGTCTTCTGATCGGCTTACCAGGGGGCCACCTCTTGATCGTGCAGCAGGAAGTGTTGGCCCTTCTTATCAAAGGAGCCATCGAAAGGCTACTGGCATCAGGAATAGAAGTTGGTTGCTGGTCATGCTACTTTCTGGTTGCAGAGACAGATGGAGGACTCTGTCGCCTATTAGACGTATGCCCTTTCAACTACTTTTTGAAGAAGGAAAAATTCAAGATTCTCCCTTGGCTCAGGTATTATGTTCCCTCAACCCTCGAGACTGGATGGCAGTGTTGAATTTGCAGAACGCTTACTTCCATATTCCCGTCCAGCCTGCCCACAGGCAATACCTGTGGTTAACGGTGAGCCATAAGCACTTTCAATTCATTGTGCTCCCTTTTGACCTCCCACCCTCCCTCAGGAGTTTACTAAAGTGATTGCGGTGATTCTAGGACATCTAAAAAGGTTAGAGTTCCTGTCTTCCCCTACCTCGACGACTGGCTGTTGAATGCAAGTGAAAATGCCCCAGGCAGTTGTCTCTCACCTCAAGTCTATGGCGAACCGCCTGCACTCGCTGGGGTTCACTATAAATATGCAAAAGTCACATCAGGCTCCCTCTGAGATGCTCCCTTTCATCAGAGCTGTTCTGGATACGGTGCAGTTGCAGCCTTTTCCTCCTTAACAACCAGTCTAGGATATTTAGGCTATGATTCTGATGTGTTAGCCTCTGTCCTGGATTTCGGTGAGACTGACTCTGAAGCTACTGGACCTCATCACTTCCTGCATCCTGTTGGTAAAACAGTCTCTGCATTAAGATTTGAAGACCCAGTAAACACAGCATCAGAGGAATTTCTCCCATCTTACCCAGATATTGAGATACACTGCAAAAGTTCTGCAGTTGTGGCTCACAGACAGTGATTGGGCAGACTCTTCTCCTTTTCCAAACCCCAGAGATCACAGGGGAGACAGATGTCTCTTGAGTTGGTGCAGCCATCTTGCAGAGATGGAGATCAAAGGACTCTGGGTTATGCAGAGTTGTGGCTCCACATAAGCCTGTTGGAACTTAGAGGGACCAGACTGGTGTTGAAAGCCTTTCTTCCAACCATCAAGGGAAGGCTGGTTTAGGTGTTCAGACTACATCAATGCCATGTGGTATTGCAACAAAGCAGGGGAGGGTGGGGTCTTGGACCCTGTGTCAAGAGACCCTGCATCTCTGGATGTAACTGGAACATCAGGACATTTTCCTTCTTGTTCAACATCTGGTGAGTTTTCTGAACATCAGGTCAGCCAGCCATTGATGCCTTGTGGATCACGAATAGTGTCTCCATCCAGAGGTGGTGCAAGGTCTCTTCAGAGTTGGGGGAACTTGGTTAGATCTAATCGCCACAGCTTAGAATCTGCAATGTCAGCACTTTTCTGCACGCTGGAGTTTTCAAGACGGCTTTTACTCAACTATGCATTTTTTCTTGAGTGGAGCCCAGGGCCTCCCATACATCTTTCTGCTGATACCCGTAGAACGACTGGGCCTAAGCTGTCTTAATGACCCCATACTTTTCAAGGAGAGTCTGTATCCTGAACTTCTGAGCATGAGCATCTGTCTTCCAATCAGGCTGCACCTAAGGGATGATCTCCTGTTGTAGCAGCAGGGCAGGGTTATGGAAACAAACCTGTCAGCTGTTCACCTACATGCAGGGAGATTGAGCGTAGACGGCTTACTGTTCAACCTCCTACCTGAAATGTGGGATGTCATCTTGGCAGTAAAGTGTCCCGCCATGAAAACCTTTTACGCTTGCTGCTGGAACAAATTTGCGGCATGGTGTGTATCCAAATCTGTTCATCCTTTGTCTCATCCTTGTCAGAAATTCTACTGTTCTATATCTGTTCTTAGCCTTGCTAAGGGCATGGTTATGGGGTACCTTTTCACCATTAGTTCCTTTCTGTGGTTGCCAGACCAACCTTTCCTGTTCAGGTCACCTGTTGTGACTCGTTTCCTTAAAGTTTTACAGCATACGATTCCTCCCACACCCTTCATTATGCCCCGATGGAATCTGTGAATTTAGTTCTCACATTCCATATTTGCTCACCTTCTGAGCCAGTGCACAGCTGCCCTCTGACTGCTGACCATGAAAACTCTTCCTTGTAGCGATCACATCTGCAGGAGAGTTAACAAATTGCAAGTGCTTTCCTCTAGTCCTTTCTTCCCAGACAAGCTGGTTCAGAACCCAAGCATCCTTTTTGCCAAAGGTGGTTACACATGTTCACGTTGGGCAGACTATAATGCTGCCTGCTTTCTTCACCCCAACTCATCCTGTCAAGGAAGAGGAGAGACGCCACCATATGGACCTGAAAATAGCAGTCTTTTCATATAGATTATTTCATATTGGTCACTCCAAAGGTTTCCAGGTGGATGATCAACTCTTTGTTGGTTTTATGAGTGTGAAGAATGGCAAATCAGTTCACTCAAGAAACATCTCTAAATGGATTTCTCTTTGCACTAAAATCTGCTACGCAGTGGCTAAAAAGCAGTCTCCTGAGGGCTTAAGAGCTCATTCAACCATAGCTAAAGCTGTGACCGCTGCATTGGCCAGAGAGGTCCCAGTTCTGTATGTCAAGCAGGCTTATGTACATTGCTGCACATGTTTCCTAAACTTTACTGCTTTGACAGTACTGCCAGTTTGGTGCTCCAGGACTGCAACACAGTCCCCAGACCCACTCTGTGGAGCGATATCTATTCTAAGGTAATTAATCTGTGGCTAGAAGTCTCTATGAGATGTACAAGTTACTTACCTTCGGTATTGCCCTATCTGGTAGAGACTCTAATCTAGCTGCAGATTCCTTCCCATCCTCCCTTTTCTGCGATATGTAATTTACAGTTGAAGAGAGCTTTCAGGACCTCACATGGCAAACGAGTCATTCCTCCTCAGCTTGGCTCAGTGCTTGTGTTGTGAAAAAAAACTGTCAAGAACTGAGTTCGGTGTGCTGGGGTAGCACCTATATGGACACTGTGCCTGTCACTTCTTTCGCCAAGCACTCCAGACGGAACCAAACAGCACCATTTACTGGCGCACAAGGGGATTGGTAAAAATAAAATTGGGATCCACCCTGTCACATGGGGAGTATTCTAAGGTAAGTAATCTGCAGCTAGATAGTCTCTACCAGATGAGGCGTTACCAAAGGTAAGTATTTTGCTTTTCTCAACTCTGCTCCACGGATGACCATTGCTGCAGATGGCCATTGCCACAGATGACCCTCTGATAAGCTGGGGAGCACATCTCAACCACTTGAATGTTCAAAATACAGGATTGAAAAATCAAATATCTGAAGCTGACAGCAATAATTGACACACTGGACGCTTTACACCCTCAGTGAGAATACTTTTTCTGATAAAGACAGACATGACCACTACATATTACATTTAGAAACAAGGTGGAACTAATTTGCATCACCAGCCCAAACGATTTGCCATTCAGTAATTCGCAGCCACGTTCAGTTATCAGAGCATCTGCCTGGAGTAGACTTTGCAGACCTGCTAAGAAGGATTCATCAAAAAGTCCAAAAATGAGACGCGAACTCCCTAGTACTTGAAAGTACTTTCAATGAGTGGGAAGCAGGTCAGGAACTGATTCTGATTTACTTGTTATTATTTTTTTATTTAGACTCCACTTATATTCCATAATAAGATATTTTTCTTTGTTTAATTTCAATTTCTGTTCCTTTAAAATCTACTCTGGATGCAGATTAGAAATTTAGAAAAATGAAGCTGCTACACTTGCTGTGATTTCTTGACTTTATGAAATAGTTTATGCTCCTTGCTTTTCTTGACCGTTTTCAGTTTATTTGCTTGACTTGGCCACCCAAATAGTGCTTTGCTTTTCGTTAACTGTTCATAACATATTTTAGAATACCCTATCATATAATAGAAACTATTCGGAAATGGATAGATAAAATAACGTAGAATGTTGGCAACCTTATTTTCTACAGTACAATTGTTAAAACATGTGAGTTAATTAATATTTCTGTCAGAATTTTGCGTGTACTTTTAAGATATAAAAATAAAATACTAGAAAATAATTGAATATACACTTGCTAAAATTAATATTTTCCAAATTTCCCTGGTGTTTTGGCTACAACATAGCCAAATCTTTACGATCTAAAGGTGACTCATTAGTAGATCACGATTTTGCAGTGCAAGTTGTTTTCCACGGTTTTAGAAGATTGTTGGGGTTATTACAACTTTGGAGGAGGTGTTAATCCGTCCCAAAAGTGACGGTAAAGTGACGGATATACCACCAGCCGTATTACGAGTCCATTATATCCTATGCAACTCGTAATACGGCTGGTGGTATATCCGTCACATTTGGGACGGATTAACACCTCCTCCAAAGTTGTAATAACCCCCTAAGTTTAAAAAAGCACATTTTCATACGCTCTCACTGAAGTTGAACTGCAAAGAAGCAGTTCACTGTCCAGTTATGTTTGGCCTATTAGTAATGTTAAATGTTTTCTGTATTCCAGGTTCGTCTTCAGCGATCACCGGGGTGAACAGTCTGGGACAGGCCAATTCCAGCAACCCACGGGTGTTCTCTCAGTCTCAAACCCTTGTACAAATCGGAGCAGGCCACAGCTCTGTTTCTTCGGTGCCCTCAGGATCCAACCAGCAGGAGCGTGGCGTGACTCAGTATCCGACCATGCAGAGTGTTCAGCGAGGAGGAATGTACAATTTGACCTCTGGTATCTCCCAGATGGTTCAGACTCATGCATCCCAGCCTTCTATGGCCAACGGACAGCCTCAAATGCAGCGACAGCCAAACCTGGTTCAGGGCAGTGTGGTTCCTACTGGATATGGGCAGAACCCCTTGGGGAGCACCACCATGGCACAGCAGCAGCATAGTAAGGGGCAACTGAATCCTGCCTTGTCCAAACCCCAGATGGCCAGGTTGCCAACAGCAATGGCTGCTCAAAATCCATCGTGGCAGCACCAGACCTTACAAACTATGAATAATCAGGTCCAAGGAAGTAATGGTTTGGGGCAGTTTAATGCAACCACTAGTTTTCACCTTCAGCAGAACCAGCTCAAAATGGCCAGCCAGCAGTTTGCACAAGGAATGCCTCAGGTAGGTCTTAGTGCAAATAGGCCAATGGCATCAATTAACTCTGCGGTTACTGGACAGATGATGACTTCCTTAGGCACTCAGCAAAGGACCAACCCACCTGGCCAGCAGCCAGCACCAGCCCAGCAAGTAATGCCTGGCATAAGCCAGGCAGTGCCTGACATGACTGGGTTTAGCCAAAGTTCAAATCCTCAAATGGCCAATAGAGCTGGTCTGCACTGTGGTCAAAGCTACCAAGTAAGGACGTCCAGCCAAGAGATGACATTTGCATATGGCAGCCAGTCAGGCAACAGTGGATTGCAAGGGTTGACTGGTGATGCAGAATTGATTGACTCTTTACTGAAGAATAGGACTTCAGAGGAGTGGATGGATGATCTGGATGAGTTGCTTGGCACTCGTTAATACATTATTTTTAATTCTGGTTTTAGGCTTTTTTTTATTTTACTTAAAGTTTGTCAAATATTAAGTTGGCTTAGGACCAAAGCCTGTGTGCATTCAAGATGACCTCTTCGTTCTTTCTTGAGGAGAAATTACTTGACTACTTTTTTCAACAGGTTTTTGTTGCATGGTAAGCCTGCTATAGTTACGCTTGGCATGGATGTTACCACGTCTGCTGTGCAGATATTGTAGTGGAAGTAGCCAAGGAAGGGAGACTATCATCCTAAACCTCCCTGAGCAGTCTGAGTCCCAGCATCTGTTTCTGACTTCTTTGTGTGAGCAGGCAATCACTTAATGACAACCATACGCCCCTAAAAGCTTCTAGACTTGGGCAATACTCTAAAAGCAATCATAAACTGGTATTAGAAGTTATGTTACGTTACACTAAGGCATTGCTGGCTCTTGAAATGGCTGTACTTACAAGGCACCTTATACCTCAGAAGGTGCTCAGAGAAAATGTTTTGAATGCTCATGAACCCGGGCAGTAGGGTTGGCAGTGGACCTAAGGCACTCGCTTTTAAGGACTTTTCTATGAGACATGATGGTTCCAGTTGTGTACTTTTGTATGGTGGAGTCTGTAAATGTCTAGGCCCATAAGCCTCCGTCGTTTTTCACTGGTTTTGTGAGGCTGAAGTGCATAAAGAGTGAGCTGGCTTCACTCTTCTTTACTGCCATCTCATTGTGTGGTGCTTCCAGGGTAAACCCAGGACCACCTCAGTCTTACTAGCTTTAAAATATCCTTCATGTGCTTTCTTTACATTTGTTACTTTTTCTCCATGTATTTATTACTGCAGTATTCTACCTGCTCACCCCTCCCCCGTACGCCCCCAGGTCGTTGTAATCTAAACCCTCTCATTTCCGTCTGCCTGCCGGTTGTGGCTTCCTTTCACAGCTTCTTGCATTACCTTGTGCGATACCGGTAGCCTACATGGCTTAGGGACTAACAGCTCTTGCATTTATTGTTTTAAAAGTATGGAAGGCAAACGGTCTGAGGTTTGCAGTGCATTAGGGATGCATCACATAATTGATCTCGTCGACCTCTTCCCGAACTGATAACTTGAGCCTCCTTATTATAATCTGCTGCTTGATCAACTGCACTTGCCATATTCTGATATTCCCATGACTGCTACTTCTACCTCAAAAGACCTTTCAAAAGGCCTCCTGCTGCTGGGATGATGCCTTTAGCAAACCACCTATCCTTTTGGTAGATTGAGCTTGTGGTTGAGGTCTTTGTTTCTTATGGGAGCTGTCTCAAGCACCAATTACTATCCAGAAACAGTGTTGAGGTTTAACAAGATTCATGGTTTTTCCTTGCATGAAACCAACTGTCTCTTTGGGATAGTGTCCATGCTGCCACCCAGAATTAGTGCTACCTAGTCCTAACTATCTTTCCTTATCATTAAGGGAGCATTTATGGTAAAATGAAGATTGCTTTTGGTCGAGATCCTGTGCAATTGCACCTTACAAAGCATCAGTTAGGTCTTGGACATTTGTTCTGTAGTCCATCCAAAATGATAAACTGTAGGTTTGTTGCTAAACCGTGTGAACAGGTGCGGCTGCCCTGTACCTGGATCGCATACAATGACTTTATTGAGAAAATACATGCAAATCTTTGTGTTCATAACTAGGGAAGTCACATTTGAAGAAGTCAGTCAAGGTTTGGTGTCAGAACTCTTTGGAGATATTTTAATTTGTGGAAGATCTTTCATGAAGTTCGTCTCTGATGCATTCGAGATTTATACCCAGGGGTATTTTTTTTTTTTTTTTTTTTTTTTAGTAGGCTCGTGCCTAGCTATTCTTGGTTAGCACACCAATCGGCTTCAAAGAATACCAAAGCCTGAAAAAAGATCGTTCATTGTGTTGGTGGCTTTTGGACCTTTGATTTAAAGGTGTTTTTAATGCAACAGTGACACGCCTTTTATGACTTTTTCCCGATTTCCTTTGCAGCCTTCTATTTTGCTGTATAGAAAATACAGTTCAGAAGGTACTGGATTCAGTTTCTTGTGAGCATTCGAAATACATAAGGGATGTTTTTGTTCGTTGAAAATGTTTTGCATAAACAGTTTAGCAGCAGGTTTGTTATTAAATCTTTCACTACCCAAAAATCCCTTAGCTAAAGGTGTTAGACTATCAATCCAGACCAGTTTTTTAACCTTATTTCTGGAGATGATTGTAATTGTGCTGCTTGGTTGTAGTATTCAGTGCATTTATTAGGAAAACTCCCAAGACAATGGGGACAGTGTAGGCCAACCAATGTCTGTATTATTTACCCTAGCTTCCAGAGTGAGAAATTATCTTTGCATCTTACTGCTTCACGAGTGCTTGGGCAGGTGTGTGGCATTTTTCCGTGTCACAGGATAGTTATTCGATTACAGTCGTGGGGACAGACTTCCTGACTAATACCTTTCACAAACTCCTTCATTGATAGCACATTTTGCACTTTGACTTCTAACTACATTTTTTACACTAACCTTTTTCTTCTCCTTTATTTTCGTAGATGTGGGCATGCACACTATAGTTTTAGATTAGCCCACACAATGGTAGTGCTCTTCTTGGTAGAAGTTACAGCTTGTTGCTTTGTCACACTGATCACCCACAGAAAAACGTATAGTGAGCACTGATGGTTTACAGTACCACCAGTCGTGTCATTTGTGTCTCAGAGAAGTTAATCTGGAAATTTTAATTTGGGTAAAGGAAATCCTATTGATAAATTCGCAAACCATGATGCTCTGATTTGTTCTTGAAATGGTTACGGCGGAAATTTCGGACTTAATATAAAAGGTGACCCTTGTTAGTAAGCTCTGAAATGCCAGGTTTTTTGCTCCTATAGGCCTCTTCAACAAAGGGCCATGCACACAGCTCCCTTGTTTGTCAACAGTGTTGATATTCCATCCTAAATGATTAATTGTATGGTTTAATTGTGTGACTTTTAAAATGAAGTTGTCATATCCACACATGCACAGTGGTTTATGTATTGTGTCCATTGTATGTCAAGGGCTTGGAGTGACTGCTGTATTCTCTCACTCGTAACACATGGGTCATCATTTTGTACTGTAGTGCCTTGACTTGCTAGAGGATGGTGGTAGGTTGGAGAAATCGTAGGTTTTTGGATATTACCTATCCCAATTTCCTGCAACTCATGGACAGGCCACAACCCTTTTTCACACTCCCAGGAGAAAGGAGAAATACTTTATAAATGGGGAGGTTTTAAAATGTGTTAATTAAAAAAAAAGTAGTTTAACATATTTTTTTAAGCACAGGCTCATTGGCGGCAGGAAAGTCTTTCTACAGAAAAATCATTTTTTGCACACTTGCAACAGGTGATACCTCTCCACACGACTTTTGCTATTTTCTAAAAACGAGTTCTTTCTTTCTGCAATTGGGCATTGATGTTGCCTCGTACTTTTCCTTGTGGCTCAACCTTCAAACTCCTTGCAGGATGAGGAGTGAGGTGGGCTTTCCCTTCCAACACCCCTGTTTTTATCCACAGTCTGGTTCCTATGTACCTGCAGGGTTCCTCAGCCAGTGAGGCTTGGGGATTGGGAGAATAGCTAAATCTATCACTGTGGAACGTTTTGCTGCCTTCCAAAATTTAAACCCGTGGAAAGGGTGTTTTTGTTTATTTTGTACTACACATTTCCTATGTGTACATAAAATGTTTACACTTTTATATGAAAGATTGACTAAGATTTAGGTCTTTTGACTGTATATTTTTTACTTTTTATAGATTTAAAAGAACTGTATAATTCTTTATATATATATGTTCTTTGGGGGGTGTGGTAAGTTTTTATGCTTTGTAAATGGAAAATATTTGAAATGTTGATGCTAACATCTAAGATTTGTATTTTTTGTAATTCAAATGTATACATGACCTCATTAATATCTTTATTTTTCTGCTACACTTTAACACCTGGTTCACACCAAAAAAGACTGAACGCTCACATCTGTTTGTCCTATCATTACTAAAATAAATAAAAGTATTTTGCTAGTGTATTCAAACTGATGTATTTATTTTTTTAGAAAGTTCTTCTGCATGCAATAGGTTTTTATTTCAGATCGAAACCTAAAATCTGCTGCACATTTTCGGTTGACATTGTTTCCTGTTTTTTCCTCATATCTGTGATCTTCAGCTCTGTAGAACTGTGTTCACAGAACTGTGTAAACAAAAGTGCTTATTGTTAAAAAACTGAGTTGTAATTTACAGCAAGAGAAATAAGTTGCTAAAAGGTTTACCAGGGATGTTCTGAGAACTCCAGTGGAAAGAGAAGCAACATGTGAAAAATAAAAATGGATAGCTTGATTAGTCTAATTGGAATTTTTGACACGAGATTCCCATTTCTTTACCGACATGAAGTATGAAAGATTTTATTTACATTATCGTCCACTTGAGTTGGAGGGGCGGGAAATAAGTCCAGAGAAATCTTCAAAATTGTTCAAAGCTTTTTGCGACCTGATGTCAACTCTAGGCTACAGGAACCATCAGCCAAATGGTGCGAACAGCTAGCACACTACTTCCAGAACAAAATCACCAGCATTCAGGTTACTCCCTCCTCTAGTATGGAATCTGAGATTATGCTGAAAAGACTACCTGAGGACATGTCACCTACATCCACTGTGTCTTTGTCCAGGTTTGAATTTTACGGCCCTCCGTGGCCTAAAACCTGGATCCCTGGTGAACCTGTGCCATAAATGTTGGCGCTAAGGACTAGTGTCAATAATACCTTGGCCAACAAACTTCTAAATGAGTTTTTATCAGCTGCTCTGGTGTCTCAAGCCTGGAAAAAGGCTCAAATCTTAACTTTGTTGAAGAAACGCCAGGCAGACCCAGATGAGTAATCAAATTACAGACAAATGTCTCTGCTTCCAGCTTTAAAGTTCTTGAGTAACATGTCAATTGTCAGCCTTCTCAATATCTCGAAAGCAACAGTCTTCTACACCCAAGTCAGTTGGGTTTCCGGCCCAGTTTTAGTACGTAGACGGTCCTAATCTAGGTGGCAGACTTCATTAGGGGTGCGCTAGATGTCAGAGGAAATGCAGTGTTAATTATGTTAAGTCTTTCTGCAGCCCACGCCGCTCTCAGTACCTGCCTTCAATCAATTGGGATTGAGGGCCAAGCACTGGACTGGCTGACTTAGTTCCTGGAGGGACGTGGTCAAGGGGTCTGGATCGCTCTTTCACCTGGGTTTTGGGAATTGCAAGTGGGAGTACGACAGGGCTTGGCCTTTAGCCCCACGTTATTCAGCATGTACCTTACCCCATTGGCCTCACTTGCCAAAGCTCTGTGAGCTAAAATATCATCATATGTTGATGACACCCAGTTACGTTTCTTCTGGGATAGGGACTCAGGTTTCCTGGGGGAAATTGTCAGAGTATGTCCGTCAGCCATTTTTAAGTGGCTCACCCAACACCAGCTGAAATGCATTGCAGAAAAGAACAAGCTGCTTTTATTTGGCATGGAGACCCCTGAGACTTGACAGACTTTTTGGCATGCTGACGCACCCCTGTTAACCCCCCTTTCCCCCCCCACTTTCCTTCCTAGGCGGCAGATGAACTCAGTAAAATATTTGGGCATTACATTTTATGATTGTCTTTCCTTTGTACCAAAGGTCAGTATGGTGGTTGGGATGTGTTTTGAACTCCTACGTATTTTTTGGAAGTTTTTACACTTTCTCTAGTGTGAACCAGGAACCTAGTCTTATAGGCCCTAATATTATCAAGGCTGGATTATGGCAATGCCTTGTATCCTGCAGGAGACCGCACTCTCCTAGCCTTGCTTTTGAAAGCACGTGTCCCAGCACCTTAGAGCACTTCACTGGCTATCTTAAAAAAAGCGGATTTTATTTAAGACTCTTGTCCTGGTCCACATAGCCCTTCATCAGTCGGGCGTAGGTTACTTCAGGGCTAGTAACAGTTTATGTGTCCCCTTTTTGATGCCTATGTTCAGCAAATACTTTTTTTGGCCCAAATTCCTGGAATGTAGGTGTTCTAGGTCCAGTGGTAGGTATTTTTCCTTTTTAGGGCCTGCGGCATGGGACACTTGAAGCTGGAGCTACGGAAATTCTTTGACACTGCTGAGTTTAGAAAGAAACTGAAAGTGGCTTTTTATTCAGGTATAACAGTGTGCTGCTGCTGGACAGGTATTTGGAGGTTCAGCGCGCCAGGATACTCCTTGGAGTGGCAGTGCACTATATAAGTGCCTTTTCATTTCACTTGTACCTCCTTCCCATATTACCCCGATACCTGCACAACCCTAAACTCTAAATATCTTTACTAATTCTCAGAACTATTCTTCCCAAAACTGGAAAAACTTTTACCCCCTCAGCACTACTCATCCTGAACTCTAAAAGCGTCATTCTACCTCTTTGCATATTCCGTTCCTAAGCCCTAACATCTCTTAACTACCCTACGCACATCCTTCAACCCTAAAACCTCTGAACTAACCCTAAGCATTACCTGTCCCTGAGCCCCAAAAACTCCTTACTACCCATATGCACACCCATCCCTGAGCCCTAAAAACTCTTTAGTACCCCTAGGCATCACGTAACCCAGGGCTATACAAAGTCCTTACTGATCCATAAGCAGCACCCATCCCATAGCATTGAAAACTCCTTACTACTTGTTACTTAATCCTACCCATCTTAATCCTACCCATCATTAAACCATAAGAGCCCTTTATTTCCCCTTAGGGCTACCCATTTCTGACCCTACACATTACTCCTATACAATACCTATCCCTTAATCTTAAAAATACTCTCAACCCCTAGACACTACCCATCCCTGTACTCTTTAAGGGAACAAAACTCCATATATGCTACCTAGCACTGAATCCTACACTACCCACCCTTAAATCTTCCGTTGCTAAAAAAAAAAAAAAGTATGTGTAATGCATTTTAACTTGTTGTAGTGGTAAATGCGTTGTACGGGATACATTGCAGTAGTATCGTACTGACTGGTTATGAGACCCATTGAAGAATGGCTGAGCAACTAATGATTACTAAGGATGGGCAAATGGGAGAATCTAGTAGTTGTAACAGACAGTTTCAGCAGGGAATTAAAATGGTGAAAAAAACAAATATGTTGAAAGGGACACCATTCAAGACACTTCCACCACAAGCCATCATAGCAGATGTGTTTCTGGGGTATGGAGCATAAATGAGACCGCTAAGATGAAGAGACAAGTCCTCGTAGGAGGTGGTCAATCACAACCGTTACCTAGAACACAAAACTATTTCTTTGGCATTGAAAACTTTTCAGAGTCAAATTGTAAAAAAAAAAAAGGGGGTTCAAATTTTGGTGGACAATACAACTGCAGTGATCTGACTAAACAAGCAAGGGAATGTCGTTTATTGCCTGCATTCGAAGTGAGCTCAAAGCTTCTGCAGGTGGGCAGTTTTGAGGAATATCCATTTTGTGATGAATCATATAACTGGTTGAAAACATTCATGTGTAGGAGCTAAGCACGCAATTGGCTCTCACAAATGAGGGCTAAGACAATCATTGGTTGTCAGACTATTCATACAACGGGGCACGCTCCAATGGACCTATTTGAAAATACTAAATTACAACTGCTAATTCTTCGCATCAGAAATTACCATCCCAAGTCACAGGAGAAAGCACTGTTGATAAGCTGATTCCAACAGTTTTGGAGACATTCAGAACATCCAATGTGACATTGACTCTTGTGACACCAAGATGGCCACAGCAAATTAGGTACTCCCTTCTAATACAGGTATCACAGGGAAACTCCAAGGTCTCACTACAAAAGTACACACTCGTATATGACGGGGGAAAGGTTTTCCACCCAGACCCAAAGGAGTTATAACTAATGGCTTAGCTCCAGAGACAGGTGAATTTAGTCAAAACCTACGAGAGAACAGACTGAACATAAAAAGGAAGGCCCCTAAACATTCTGCCACGAGGGGTGTTCTGCACTAACCAGGGACAGATAGCTAGTGTGGTGTAAACAAAGCAATTTCCATTATGGTGTGAATGATGAATCAGTAACTCAGAGATACCTTACACCCCTTAAGGACTGCAAGTTAACATATGTCCCCTTACCAGCAATTTCAGCTTATACTAAACAATGTCAATGAGATCGTTTTTATTTATTATGAGAATGTACTTTAAGTGCCTTCTCACCTTACAGTAGTGTCTAGTCCGTCAGTCTCCTGGCTTTCGTCCTTCCAGAAGTCAAGTTATAGAGCAGCGAGAGCATTATACACCATGGTGAAAGAAGGGAGGGGGTGGTAACATATTACATACTAGAAACACGTGGCATCTGAAGACCATACAGGCTTTCATTGCACACTGCAGGCACAGTAGTGGCCAAAGGTACCATTACAGGATAAATAGTGCAGACAACAGACTGCTGTTACCAGTTAGCCAACAAAAGCCTGGAAGTGAAACCAAAGGTACGCTTTACCAGCAAGAGGAGGCTAAGGATGCATTCATGGCTAATGTTTCCCTACAAGACGTGTTCTAAAAGTAGCTACATGGTTATTTAAATACACGTTCACAAGACAAGGGTACACTCACGGAAGCAGCAGTGGGACAATCAGTATTGAGTCTTGCTCTTGTCCTCTCCGTTATTTATCCTCCTCTGGAGGGTAAATTATTCCACTAGGTAATGTATGCACACCATGTGGATCTTAGAGATTTCACACTGCAAAAAACATGTATGTACGTGTAACTAATAGTTGCACCTCAAAGCTCTTCTAGATTCACATGTTGCCCCTCTCAACTCTCCGGTAAAGGAGGAAAATGGGAAAAAATAAAAAGCATTTGCAAAGCCAATAGGTCTTGCCTATACAAGAGCTATAAGCTTTGACAATGTGTCTTTGCCATGTTGTACACCAGTGTGGCTGCTGTTCAGCATGGCTAAAAGTTAGTGACATGAAGTGTCTCAGAAGTGTTGTAGAGGGGAGTAGTGTTGTAGATTTGAGAGTAGAGTTCCCTGGTTCAGATGCCAGGAGTATCATGGATTGGGGAGGAATAGGGTGGAGGGGGTTAGGGTGGATTGGATCGGGTGGGGTGGATTGAAGTGGATTGGATTGGAGCAGGTTGGTTTGGAGTATGGTGGAGTGGTGTGAGGTAGAATATATTGGAGTGGGGTGGAATGTGCTGAATTGGATTGGCCCGGAGTGGGATGGATTGGATTTGAGTTATGTGGATTAGGCTGGATTGGGGTGGATTGGTGTGGGGTGGGCTGGAGGGATTGTATTGGGTGGAGTGAAGTGGGGTGGGATGGATTGGGTGGAGTAGATTAAAGTGGGGTGGATTGGCATAGAGTGGTGTGGATTGGAGTTGGGTGGATTGGAGAGGAGTGGATTGAAATTGGGCGGGTTGAATTCGATTAGGGTGGCCTGGAGTAGATTGCATTGAAGTGGGGTGAACTGGGGTGGGGTGGATTGCTTTGGAGTGGGATGGTTTGGGGTGGGGTGAATTGCATTCGACTGGAGTGGGTTTGAATGGGGTGTATTGGAGTGGGTGGATTAATAGGGTGGGTTACATTGGATTGGAATGAAGTTTGGTGGAGTGGGGTGATTGGGTTGAGTGGGGGTGGATTGCAGTAGGGTGAAATGCATTGGACTGGAGTGGGGTGAATTGGCAGCAGTGGGTTGTTCGGAAGAAGGTGGATTGGGGTAATGTGGACTACATTGGGGTAAATTGCATCAAACTGGAGTGGGGTCAAATTTTTGGGGTGACTTGGATGGGGTGGATTGGAGTGGGGTGGTTTGGATTGAATGGGGTGGATTTGGGTGGATTGGGGTGGTGTGGATTACATTGGGGTGGACTACATTTAACTGGAGTTGATTCGAGTTATTGCAGTGGGGTGGGTTTAATTTGGGTGGATTGGATTCATAGGGGAGGATTAGCATGCATTTGCATGGACTTGAGTGGGGTGGAATGTGTTGGATTGTTTTGGAGTGTATTGGACTTGGGTGGGTTGGATTTGAGTGAGTGGACTGGAGTAGGGTGGCCTGTATTGGACTGGAATGTGGTGGATTGGGGCAGATTGGACTGATGTGTTGGATTGCACTGGGGTGGATTGGGATGGGTTGGATTGGAGTCAGAATGATTGGATTGGAGTGGGGTAGATTGGTTTGGGCGGGATAGGAGTGGACTTGAAGTGGGTTGGTTTGGTTTGGTTTGGAGTGGGGTGGTTTTGGGGTCGTGTGGTGTGGATTACATTAGGGTGGATTGCATTGGACTGGAGTGGGGTTGAGTTCTTGGAATGGGGTGGATTTGATTGGGGTGAATGGGATTGATATGGGAGGATTGGACTTAGAATAGCATGGATTTGAGTGGGATTGATTGTGATTGATTGTGTTTGAGTGGGTTGGATTGGAGTATGGTGGATTGGACTGGAGTGGGTTGACTGTAGTGGACTGGAATGTGGTGGATTGGGATGGTTTGCACTGGTGTGTTGGATTGGGCTGGGATGAAATGGGATGCGTTGGAGTAGGATGAGTTGGATTGGAGTGAGTGGATTAAAGTGGATGGAGTGGGGTGAATTGCAGTGAAGTGGTGGATTGGTTTGGGATAGATTGGATGGTGGTGGATTGGAGAGTGAGGTGGACTGGAGAGTGGGTGGATTGGGTTGGGGTGAGATGATTGAAGTGGGGTGAATTGGATTTTTGTCAGCTGGACTGTGGGGGATTGGAGTGAGGTGGAACGGGACCGAGTGGGGTGGATTGGATTGAAATGGGGTTGATTTGAATTGGATTGGAATGGGGTGGATTATTTTGGATTTATGTTGGGGAGGATTGGATTGAGGTAGATTAGATTGAGTGGGGTGGATTCAATTGGAGTAGGGTGGAATGGACTGGATGGGATTGATTAAATTGGAGTAGGGTTGGTTGGTCTAGATTGGATTTTAGCAGATTGAATTGTAGTACATTCGATGGAGGGGCAAATGATTGGAACTATTTCTGGTTGTAGCCGTCATTCGCAAAGTGGCTTTTGAGGAAATAGTCCAGTCTGCTGGAGGCATTAGCAGCCGGCATGTAACATAAATACGTTCGACTGCGCGAACGTTGAGTCCTCCAAATGTCTATAAATCCAGCTCCCTGCATTAACTGCGTCATGGCGGCGGTCAGTTTGGGCTTAGTACCCATTCTCGGCGGGGAACGTTCAGGAACTTTTCCCTTTAGATGCTCAGTTACTTGAGCACATTTTTGCATGAAAACTGGTGAAGGCTTTTAACTCTGACCATCTTTGTAGTTCTTCCTGTGACAGTATTTGTACACTAATTCCATAGAGCTTTAGGCATGGTCATTGAAAATAATGTATCCAAATCTTCACAAAGCATGATTGCATCAGTCAGTCATATCGACTTCTGTTTATTACTTTTTCCTGCTCCTCCCTGCGTTTTGGAAAAAAAGTCTTAATAAATTCTGTCTGCTTTAAAGAGCTTGCCTATCAGCCTCTTCAGGCACTTCTGTATGAGAAATATTTTTCATAAGTGATTTACGTTCAGAATCACTCATTACTTAATTTTGTATTTCTGTGGCCTTTTGGTCCATTCATCATAGTGCTTTTTCACGTTCTTGCAGTTTCTGAATAAATATATAATTTCTCTGAAATGTGTTCTTAATTGTACAATGGTTTTATTTTGGAATTCAGATTCTTTCTCACTTGATAAGTGTTAGAAATGGGGTCTTTGGTTGACAGTCAGGTTACCCCCTGTTCAAGCAAGGACCCTCACTCTAGTTAGGATAAAAGAGAATCACCCTCAGCTAACCCCTGCTTACCCCCTTGGTAGCTTGGCAGAGCAGTAGGCTTAACCTCAGAGTGCTGGGCGTAAAGTATTTGTACCACCACACACAGTAACTTAATGAAAACACTACAAAATGACACAACACCAGTTTAGAAAAATAGGAAATATTTATCTAGACAAAACAAGACCAAAACGACAAAAATCCAACATACACAAGTCAAGTTATGATTTTTTAAAGGTTTAAAATAAAAAGAGTCTTTAGGTAGTTGTAACACCACACTAGCGCTGCTAGCGTGAAAATGTACCTGGTTTGCGGCAAAAATAACCCCGCACGGGCGGTGTGCGTCGAAAATAACCCGGCACGGGTATATGCGTCGAAAACAGCTCGGCTCGGCGAGGCGCGTCGAAAAAGCCAGCCACGCGACGGTCCGAAGTCCCGCGGCGCTGGTTGCGATCTCTCAGCCTTCGTCAGCGATGCTGCGCGTCGTTTCTCCTGCTCCGGGCGTCGATTCTCCGGTCGCGTTTCCAGCGGCGTCGTTTCTCAGCTGCGGAGCCGGCGTCGCGTCGTTTTCTCAGCCGCGATCGGATTCGCGTCGATCTTTTCTCCGCACGGCGCTCGGTGCGTGTATTTTTGTCCTTAGGCTGCCAGCCTCTCCTTTCAGGGTCCCAGGAACTGGAAGGGCACCACAGAGCAGAGTAGGGGTCTCTCCAGAGACTCCAGGTGCTGGCAGGAAGAAGTCTTTGCTATCCCTGAGACTTCAACAACAGGAGGCAAGCTCTACATCAAGCCCTTGGAGATTTCTTCTTCAAGATGGAAGGCACACAAAGTCCAGTCTTTGCCCTCTTACTCAGGCAGAAGCAGCACTGCAGGAAAGCTCCACAAAGCACAGTCACAGGCAGGGCAGCACTTGTTCCTCAGCGATCAGCTCTTCTCCAGGCAGAGGTTCCCCTTGATTCCAGAAGTGTTTCTAAAGTTTGTAAGTTTGGGTGCCCTTCTTATACCCATTTTAGTCTTTGAAGTCACCTTTCTTCAAAGGGGACTCACACCTTCTTGTGAAATCCTGCCTTGCCCAGGCAAGGCCTCAGACACACACCAGGGGGCTGGAGACAGCATTGTCAGAGGCAGGCACAGTCCTTTCAGATGAGAGTGACCACTCCACCCCTCCCTCCTAGCAGAGATGGCTAATCAGGAAATGCAGATCACACCCCAGCTCCCTTTGTGTCACTGTCTGGTGTGAGGTGAAAAACAACCCAACTGTCAAACTGACCCAGACAGGGAATCCACAAACAAGGCAGAGTCACAGAATGGTTTAAGCAAGAAAATGCTCACTTTCTAAAAGTGGCATTTCCAAACTCACAATCTTAAAATCAACTTTACTAAAAGATGTATTTTTAAATTGTGAGTTCAGGGATCCCAAACTCCACATGTCCATCTACTCTCTAGGGGAATCTACACTTTAATCATATTTAAAGGTAGCCCCCATATTATCCTATGAGAGAGAGACAGACCTTGCAACAGTGAAAACGAAATTGGCAGTATTTCACTGTCAGGACATATAAACCACATTACTATATGTCCTACCTTATCCATACACTGCACCCTGCCCTTGGGGCTACCTAGGGCATACCTTAGGGGTGCCTTACATGTAAGGAAAGGGAAGGTTTAGGCCTGGCAAGTGGGTACACTTGTCAAGTCGAATTTACAGTGTAAAAATACACATACAGACACTGCAGTGGCAGGTCTGAGACATGATTACAGAGCTACTTATGTGGGTGGCACAACCAGTGCTGCAGGCCCACTAGTAGCATTTGATTTACAGGCCCTGGCACCTCTAGTGCACCTTACTAGGGACTTACTAGTAAATCAAATATGCCAATCATGGATAAACCACTTACATACAATTTAAACAGGAGAGCATATGCACTTTAGCACTGGTTAGCAGTGGTAAAGTGCTCAGAGTTGAAAAGCCAACAGCAACATGTCACTAAAAATTAGGAGGCAGGAGGCGAAAAGGTCTGGGGATGACCCTGCATAAGCAAAAGTCCAACAATAAGATTCTAAAACTTTTTAGCTAGACACACACCCAGTTCTTCAGCCATTCTCAAGTGTTTCATATGCATGACATCCTAATTAATACTCGCTCACAATTTGACTCTTAACAATCACGAACTTCAACTTATTTGTAAAATTGCACACTGCCTTTTAAATCTTCCAGACACTTTTTTTTTTCTAACTCTAGCTCTCCAAATATCCTCACATAGAATACACAATTCTGATAGAGACTTCTAACCGCAGATTCCTCACCGTAGACTATTCCCTCGGTGCAAAACTTAATCTGGATAATCTTGAGCTGTACCAGTGCGCACCAGTAGGTGGTGTTAATCGTTCTCTGCGTTGAGTGATGTCGCTGTGCCCATATAAGTGCCACCAGGGAGCGATCACATCAGTTCCTTTCTGCACCAATACTGCAGATCTGGAGAGCTGCATCAGTCTTTTTTTTTGTTTAGTTTTTTAAACTTTTTTCAACTTTATAAGTCTCTTTTGAGCTTTGCTCTATGTGTGCTAGGGACATGTCTCCCAACAAACCCATGGGGTTTAAACGGTGTGGAGAATGTCACCAGCAGATGTCTGTCTTTCACCCGCACTTACTTTGCTTGTGGTACCTGTGATCGTGCCATGAAACCAAGGACTGCTCAGACTTCAAGTCCATGAATTCAACATCGATTCAAAAGCTCATGGAGGTGTGATAGAAAATGGGCCCACTCCCATGGGAGATCGCAAGGCCGATTGTTAAGCCATTTCCGCAGATGATCAACTTTACAGTCCAAGACCTCTTCCTCAAAGTCTGGTAAGTCCAAGAAGCAATAGAAAAAGAAGTTAGTGTTCTTCGTCTTCCCTGTCCAAACACTGTTCTTCTAAGTCCTGCATACCACCTGAAGAGCTGGCATCCAGGCCTGCACCGTGCTACCCCGAGTTCCCTGGCAGTTGTTTGTGGCGATTGAAGATCTTGGGCTACCAACTTTCCCCAGCAGGGTTCTCAGCTGTTGTCCCTGTGCTGCACACAGGAGGCCAGCACACTGACTCTTGCTGTCTCCTGGCTTTGGCTGGCCTCTGGAGACGACTTCTCCTCAAGCAAGGCTCAACAGGCATAGTCCCTCTGCTTTGCTAACCACCTAGGTTCAGCAGATGCAGTCCACGTCAGTGCAGCCTCTCTTTGCTGGTTCCACAGTGCAGCATGACAGTCCTCATTAGTTTCTCCTTACGGTCCAGTTGAGATCCGAGTTATTGGTTCTAGGGGTGCCCTACTTATGCTCCAAAAATGCTCTCAGGACAGGATGCCGTTGGTAGCCAATGGGTTTCCAGGTTCCCTCTCATCCGATGGCCACTTCCTGTGGAGTGTGGCATATGTCCATCCCAGGAAGCACTATTCTGCTCTCTTCCAATATGGAAGGACTCCTCATGGCGTGTGGAGCTCCTTAGCCCAACCCAGAGGTGTAACTACCAAGGGGGCTACATGCCCCTGAAAAAAACAGTTTGGCAACTGGTTTTCCCTCTCGTCCCAAGTGTCCGCCTGAACAATGGAGCAGCCCTTCTCCAAAGTGTTACCCGTTTGCCCTTCAAAGACTACTTCTCCTATGAAGCTCGCCTTTTGGGCCAATACCGGTGTGGCTTACTGCAGGAGGGAGGTGACACTTGTTTCCAGAGCAGGCCTCCATTACGTCCTTTCTTCCAAGGAGGGCAGACAGTTGTCTCAGCTACAGGACCCAGTTTGCAACCACTATGGGTATAGGGAACAGAAGGCAACAAAGTGGCAACTTTGCTAACGTTTCACACTGCAACTTGGTACATTAATTTTGACCTGAGAATCAAGTCAGGCTTTATGTAACAACTTGTTTGATATTTTGTATGAGTCACTTTGTTCACCATTCCGGAGTTAGCACAGCTGAGGGGACAGCATATAAATCTGTACTCCACAATTGAGCGACCAAGCTTTTACACGGTAAAAATGACAGTTCCTGTTTTACTATTAGAGTTTGTAAAATTACATGTTTTGCCCCGGAATATGTTGCATCAAGTCTTAGGACTTGATTGGCCTGTCATAGGGGTGACTTTTATTCCAAAGGGAAGTCTTGCTTTGGCATTGCTTTAAATTGTAAAATTGAGTCAACAGATAAAACTGCCCTTCCAGCCTGGAAATAGCGGGATGGGAGTCTTGCTTTACATGTGTCCTACCTAGAGTGGCACAACGAGTGCTGCAGTGCCCGGGGGGGCCTTCTAACTTACATGCCGTGGGTAGTATTTACTAGGGACATGCAGGGACGTTAGCCCAGCCAACTGGATAAAGCCAATTAGACATACAAGTTCAATGGTAAGGGCACATGCACTGAGGCCTGGTTAGCAGGCCTGAGTGCACTCTCAGTAGAAAAAAAACAGCTGCATTAGTCCATAAACTTGGGGGGTGACCAAGCCAAAAGAGGCATTTTCTTACAGCAGGCCTGCTAAAAATAGGCTAAATCTGGATGGAGGATGACAGCAATGAAGCGTTCCCACTCCTGGTAGTGTCTGTACTCCACTGGTGTACCAGGCCCCTTCTCTGCCCATTAGAAACCTGTAGAGTCTAAAAATTGTACTCCTCTGGGCCCGTATTATGGATAGGGCGCCCTTTCCATGTTTGTGCCATGGTGCATGTAAGGAAATGCCTCCTTGGCATGGTTACCCCATAACTTTTTGCCTTTGCTGATGCTAAGTTATGATTTGAAAGTGTGCTGGGACCCTGCTAACCAGGCCCCAGCACCAGTGTTCTTTCCCTAAACAGTACCTTTGTCTCCACAATTGGCACAACCCTGGTGCTCAGGTAAGTCCCTTGTAACTGGTACCCCTGGTTTCAAGGGCCCTAATGCCAGGGAAGGTCTCTAAGGGCTGCAGCATGTCTTATGCCACCCTAGGGACCCCTCACTCAGCACATGCACACTGCTTCACAGCTTGTGTGTGCTGGTGGGGAGAAAATGACTAAGTCGACATGGCACTCCCCTCAGAGTGCCATGCCAACCTCACACTGCCTGTGGCATAGGTAAGTCACCCCTCTAGCAGGCCTTACAGCCCTAAGGCAGGGTGCACTTTACCACAGGTGAGGGCATAAGTGCATGAGCACTATGCCCCTACAGTATCTAAGCAAAACCTTAGACATTGTAAGTGCAGGGTTGCCATAAGAGTATATGGTCTGGGAGTTTGTCAAACACAAACTCCACAGTTCCATAATGGCTACTCTGAAAACTGGGAAGTTTGGTATCAAACTTCTCAGCACAATAAATGCACACTGATGCCAGTGTGCAATTTATTGTAAAATACACTCAGAGGGCATCTTAGAGATGCCCCCTGGATACATACCCGACTTCTAGTGTAGGCTGACCAGTTCCTGCCAGCCTGCTACACACTAGACATGTTGCTGGCCACATGGTGAGACTGCCTTTGTCACTCTGTGGCCAGGAACAAAGCCTGTACTGGGTGGAGGTGCTTCTCACCTCCCCCTGCAGGAGCTGTAACACCTGGCGGTGAGCATCAAAGGTTCACCCCTTTTGTTACAGCGCCACAGGGCATCCCAGCTAGTGGAGATGCCCGCCCCTCCAGCCACTGCCCCCACTTTTGCTGGCAAGGCTGGAGGAGATAATGAGAAAAACAAGGAGTCGTCACCCACTAGTCAGGACAGCCCCTAAGGTGTCCTGAGCTGAGGTGACCCCTGCCCTGAGAAATCCTCCATCTTGAGTTTGGAGGATTCCCCCAGTAGGATTAGGGATGTGCCCCACCTCCCCACAGGGAGGAGGCACAAAAAGGGTGTAGCCACCCTCCAGCGATGCATCCGACAGGGACCAGCAACCTCTGAAGCCTCAGAGGACTGCCCTGGACTACAGGACCAAGAAACTCCTGTGAACAGCGGACCTGTTCAAAACCAGCTACTTTTTTGCAACAAAGAAGCAACTTCCAAGGACTTCACGTTTCCCGCCGGAAGCGTGAGACTCTACACTCTGCACCCGACGCCCCCGGCTCGACCTGCAGAAAACCAACACCTCACAGAGGACTACCCGGCGACTGCAAGCCTGTGAGTAACCAGAGATGACCTCCCTGATCCCCCACAGCGACGCCTACAGAGAGAATCCAGAGGCTCCCTCTGACGCCTGGAACCAACACTGCACCCGCAGCCCCCAGGACCTGAAGGAACCGAACTTCAACACAGGAGTGACCCCCAGGTGACCCCCTGCCTAGCCCAGGTGGTGGCTGTCCCGAGAAGCCCCCCCTGTGCCTGCCTGCATCGCTAGAGTGACCCCCGGGTCCCTCCATTGTTTCCTGCCTGAAACCCGATGCTTGCTCTGCACACTGCACCCGGCTGCCCCTGTGCCACTGAGGGTGTGTTTTGTGTGCCTACTTGTGTCTCCCCCAGTACTCTACAAAACCCCCCTGGTCTGCCCCCGAGGATGCAGGTACTTACCTTCTGGCAGACTGGAACCGGAGCACCCCTGTTCTCTATAGGTGCCTATGTGTTTTGTGCACCTCTTTGACCTCTGCAACTGACTGGCCCTGAGCTGCTGGTGTGGTAACTTTGGGGTTGCCTTAAACCCCCAACGGTGGGCTGCCTATGCCCCAGGACTGAGACTTCTAAGTGTTTTACTTACCTCCTAATCTAACCTTTACTTACCTCCCCCAGGAACTGTTTATGTTTTGCAGTGTCCACTTTAAAAATAGCTTATTGCCATTTTTACTAAGACTGTACATGATATTGTTTTCATTCAAATTTCCTAAAGTATCTAAGTGAAGTACCTTACATTTAAAGTATTAACTGTAAATCTTGAACCTGTGGTTCTTAAAATGAACTAAGAAAATATATTTTTCAATATAAAAACCTATTGGCCTGGAGAACGTCTTTGAGTGGGTGTCCCTCATTTATTGCCTGTGTGTGTACAACAAATGCTTAACACTATCCTCTGATAAGCCTACTGCTCGACCACACTACCACAAAATAGAGCATTAGAATTAGCTACTTTTGCCACTTTCTTACCTCTAAGGGGAACCCTTGGACTCTGTGCACACTATTTCTTACTTTGAAATAGTACATACAGAGCCAACTTCCTGCAGTGCACTTTAAGCAAGTGCACGGAGTGCAAGCATGAAAAGTGCACACTATCAGGAAGAATGTGCTACCTTCGGGGAAGTCGCACACTTATGCTTCCCCAAGGCCTGCACATTCAAGAGAAATGCAGAGCAGCTGTTTAAAAGCTGCTTCGTGTTTCTCTGTGCAGGCAGCAACCCGTCTGAACTTTCAAAATGGATTAGAGATCCCCTTGCAGGCAGTTGTAGTAAGTGACTGCACCTGCCTGCAAGGGGATTTCTGGGGTGGGTCTGTGGGGTTAATGATGGGAGAGTACCGATAAGGCTTGCATTCTTGATATTATGGTTTTTGGTTATATGCCAATGTGTATGTTGATTTTAAATATATTGTGCTTTCAAGAGTGAGCAGCAAAAATAGTGGGTTTAATGCTTGTAAATCACAAATTGACAAATGTTACGGGATGATTAGGGCTTTGATATACTGGTGATTAATTTAGGTTGTCACCATGTTTCAATTTTGTATTTCAATTGGTCTCTACATTAATCTCTTTCCTTTTTGTAGAACTTTAACCCAGGTTATGTGGAGGTAATTGGGCATACCCTGTTTTCGTTTATAACATTTTCGTTTCAACATTCAACAACGAGATAGGTCTGTATGAGACACATTTTTCTGGGGGCTTCCCCTGTTTATGACTTACCACTATTGTAGCTGTTCTGAGGTCGAGCGACAGGCACTTATACCCAGGTAAATATTTAAGAGAAGAGATGTCACTGTACCAGTAACCCTTTATATAGTTCTGAAGGTAAGCCATTGTTGTCCTGTGCTTTCTGTGATTGAAATTCTTTGATGGCCTGTTCAATTTCATTTCTGGATGTCTGACTCAAGTTCTTTCCTATGCCCAGCTGTTAGATTGGGCATTCTCACGTCTTCCAGGAAGGTTATCTTGCCCTAGGTTATTCTGTGAGGCAAAGTGGTCTCAAAAATAGTAGTGAATGCGTTTGCAATGTCAAAGTTCTCTTTGCCGCTGTTCTTGTGTGATCCACAATTTCTCTGGCCCAACTCATGTTCTCATCTCTGCTTCCCAGCCAGCAAGCAGCTCGCCTGCTTGTATATCCTTCACTGAGTTGCCAGGAATATGTTAAGAGCCTCACTCTCTGTAATTTCTCTGTGTTCTTATTCTTAGAGTGGTGCCTCAATTCTTCTATTAGTGTGCATAAGTATGACTCCCTGAGCACCACCATAAAGTTCACTCAGTTGGGTTTTTCTGTAATGTAATTATCAGTAGCAAGGTGTATTTTCTCCCTCATCTCTTTATGTTGCAATAGCCACCTGGTTGGCTTCCATTCTCCCAATCCTTAGTGTCTCCTGAGCTCAATTTCTTCTATCAGTGGAGAATAACTAGTTATCCCCCTGGCCGTAAACATCACATTTGTGTATCTGCATGTGCGTGCCTGACCAATAAGTAAGTAGTCTACGTGAGATAAACTGCTGTGTGACCCAGAGTAAAATGTATGGTCTTGCATTAGGGTTGTGACTTCTTGAAACATCCATTACACAAAAGGCATCTAAAGTGTTGCAAGCAAGTAATTTCCTACCTCCCATGCCGGAGTCTTTCTATGCTGTCATTGTACATTTAAGGTCATACTACAGCACCAGCAGTACCAGCAAGTTGCCCAGCTTATCTAGAGTCGTAGTTGGAAGTTTGGCAGCAATATCTATCCAAAAGAGAGTCTGTTGTTTTCTATTCCAGGATCCCATAGTAATTGCATAGCAGCCTTGTGTATCTAGTTTGGTTTTCTCCATAATTACTGGAGTGGACTTTCATGTAAGTATCGCTACCCTTCCAGAGCCTGATGTAATCCATGCACGGGCTACGGCACATTAGTTTCCTCTCCCCAGCATTGGGCAACGTGTGCTTCTTGGGTGTGTTCCTGTAGTACACTATGTGCAAATTACTTTCATGTTTTATCTTCAAAGTGACAGACACTGTGGCCCATATTAATGGATTTTGACGCAAAATTGCGCTAACGCAGTTTTGCGTCAAAATCCATAGCACCAGCAGGGCGCCATATTTATGGAATAGGGCACAGTGGCACAAAGGACAGGCTAGCGTCTACAGAAACAGCGCCAGCCAGGGGAGTGGCAGGAGGGGAAAAGGCTAGTGGGCCAGAAAAGACTCTAGGCTTCTTCGCAGCAATAAATATGCTGCTAACCAGCCTAGCATCATTTTCTGAAGCACTAACACCCGAACGTGACTCCTGTCTTACTAAAGACAGGAGTCATGCCCACCACCCTAATGGCCAGCCCAGGGGACCAGTGTCCCATGGGCAAGGCCATAATACCCAGTGCCTGGCAGGGGGTCCCATGTAAGGGGCCCCCGATGGCACAGAAAAAAAAATTATATTTACCCAGGATGGGGTCCCCCATCCTATGGCATCCCTCTGGTGTGGATAGGAGTGTTCCTGAAGCTTAGGGTGGGCATCTGTGGACCCATTCCATGGTGTTCAACCATGGAAATGGGTCCACAGGTCCCCTAATGCCTGGTCAGTCCTAGGAGATAAATAATGGTGCTAAGAAGGGATAGCGCCATTATTTTGGTCCGCCAACTCCGTGCGCGTCGTTTCTGCACCGGAGTAGAAGTAAGGCGGTAAGGGCTTAGCGTGATATTGTGCACGGGAACACCTACTTTGCATCTAATTAGCGCAACGTAGTTTGCCGCACCCACAATATGGCGCCAACCCCTATATTTTGACGCTAGATGGGACTAGCGTCAGAATATAAATTTGGAGTTAGCTATGCACCGTTTTAGCATCAAACTTTTTGACACTAATATGACGCAAGGCAATTATAAATATGCACGCTTGTTACATATCCGAGGGCCAAATTGATAGAGACCCTATGTCTGTTTCCTTTTCCAAGTGCCAGGGCACAGAGACACTATGCTTACATGCCAGAGGCACTATGGGGCAGATTTATACTTTTTCTCTCAAAAAGTATAGCGCCGGCTAGCGCCATTCCAAGATGCCAGCCGGGTGCCATATTTATGGAATGGCGCTAGCCGGCGCTAATGCCCTGTTAGTGTTCTTGGAAAGGACGCTTACAGGGTGGGGGAGGCGTAGGGGAAACCGGGGCTTGTGCGCCGAATTATGGCGCTACACTGTTTAGAGGCAGAAAAATGCCTCTAAGCAGTGTAGCGCCATTTTCTGACGCACAACCCCCATGGACATGGCTCCTATCTTAGTAAACACAGCCATGCCCACCACCCCAATAGCCATGCCCAGGAGACGAATGTCCCCTGGGTATGGCCATTGGGGCCAGTGCCATGCAGTGGGCCCCATGTCAGGGTCCCTGAGCGGGGAAAAATAAACAAATTAAAATTCTTACTGGGACTTTCCTGAGATGGGTCTCTCATCCTGTGGTATCCCTTGGGTGTGGGTGGGTGGGGGTGTCCCTGGGGCCAGGGAAGGGCACCTGTGGGCACTTTCCACGGTCTCTGACCATGGAAATATGCCTATAGGTCCATTTGCGCCTGTCCATACCCATATGTTAATAATGGCGCTAAGCAAGATTAACGCCTTTATTTAAGGCCCCCATCCCACACCATGCTGGATTTTAGCATGGGTGGATAAATATGGCGCAAAGGCCATATCGTCCTTTTCTGGACGAGAACGCCTACATTGCATCTCATTGACGCAAGGTAGGTTTTCACATCTAGAAAACGATGTTCACTCCATAACTTTGACGCTAGACATGTCTAGCGCCAAAGTATAAATATGGAGTTAGGTTTTGCGCTGAATTAGCGTAAAAAAAAAAGGACACTAATTCAGCGCAAACCGAGCATAAATATGGGCCTATGCTTGCAAAGGAACAGAGATAGATGAGCATACTCAAATGTGCGATGTTATGGACATTCATTGCCAAAGTATAAATATGGAGTTAGGTTTGCGCTGAATTAGCGTAAAAAAATTACGCTAATTTAGCGCAAACCGAGTATAAATATGGGCCTATGTTTTCTAGAGACAATGTTTGCAAAGGAACAGAAATAGATGGGCATACTCAAATGTGCGATGTTATGGACACTGGTGAATGTAACCTTGTTGTTGCCAGCACATGCTTATTGTATGAAATGCTAAGTGATGCCATGGTGCGTAGCAGTACAAGGAAAAGTAAGACCCATCTGGAGAACTGACAGGGCAATACTGTTCATATGTGTGTTTTACTGTCAGCTGTAACTTTACAGAGTCATTGCCGCAGATGCCCAGCCGACAGACACCATTCAATGAAATCCCGCGAGTCAACGCCGAGATCCCAGACGCCACCTTGGGTGTGGCCGCTCCATGAATAGCGGCCCCTCCCGTTACTGAATGCATGCAATTGCATATGTCGGAGTATCCAGATCGTTGCCAGCCAACCTCTGAGGTTCTCCTGTGCAGTAAAAACGCGCTGTGCATTCCGATCTCAAATGTATGCATGTCACAGAAACACGGTAAGTGGCTATTCATGTATTGTTAAGGAAATCGTTGTTAAAATCATTGCATAGGACTCTTGACAAGTGGAGTGATGCCACAAGTGTATTAGCAATGAGTATCTGAACCAGTGACAAAAAGCTAACATTGTTACGAGAGCATGATGTAAGCAAGCAAGAACAAGGTAAAGATAACCTGTCGCCAGTATATTAGAGTTCACAGAACCTATCACTTGAGTTTTATGTTTATTTACGGTTGTCTTAATTTAGAGACACTAATCACCAGTCCTGATGCAAGGTAGCAGGAGTGCTTCGCATGATTGAACTTTGTATAGCCATGGTTAGACGCCGCATTGCTAGAGTACCCTCATTGAGGTTTCTTCCCATAGGTAAATGTACATGGCTCAAAGAGAGACATTGTATTAATGTTATGTACACATGACCCTTATAAGAAATGTCTGTAAAATATGTGAATCTAATTAGGATTCTTATCTCATTCCAGATCTCCCTGCCCACAGTACCTTCCCTAAAGCCCTTCTGCTAGTCTGGCCACTCCTAACCTCTGCTTTATGCTACTGAGTCTGTGCTGCTGTAAGTTGGGCATATTGAGGGTACTGCTCCTGAGGAACTAAAATTCTTGACTTTTCAACCATTTACTCTGGTGGGCTGTTGTCTAACTTTCTGACACTGGATTCTGCACAATTCACTAGAGTCTTGCTGCAAATGGTAATTCACTGTCATTAGTGTGTTCTGTGACTGTATACCCAATGACTTGACTGTGCATCTTAACACAAACTGAAACTCTCTCCAATCAGCCCCTGGCCATCTCCACACTCTAGTCCTTGAATCACCTGGCACCCCAATTTGCAGGGAGCCTTTTGTCCCTGCATCGCCATGCCTTAAACTTTAACTGTTAATAGTTTCTATTGCCATTACTTTATTGGCCGCAGGGTAGCAACTTATAAAGTAGAGTAGGCTCTTATTTACCCTTGTCAAACTCTGCAAGGCCCATAACAAATGACACCCTCACCCCATGGCCCATCCCTCTCAGCTTGAGAGTCTTTATTCACTCAGACATATGCATTTCACCAATTTGATTCAGGTCTACTCACTATGTGGCCGGTGTGGTCTGTTCCAGGTGGATATAAGGATCCTGTGAGAAAAGGTCTCTTTTTGACATGATTAGCCCCCATTTTTTGCCTGATATATAATGTAGCCTAGAAACTGTAGTGCCCAGGGCCCCTAGTAACCAGGTTCCCTGGGCCAGAGCTCTTTCCCTAAAACTGTTGTGATGCATTGGCACAATTGGATACACCTATATCTACCACTAAAAGTCCCCAGTAAAAGGTACTTAGGTACCCAGGGCATGGGGTACTCAGGGTAGGCCCCTGAGGGCAGCAGCACTGATTGTGCCTCCCTGTAGGGCAATGCATCCAGATGCACTCAGCACTTCCATTGCAGGCTGGGTGTGGCAGGCTGGGTGTCATGGTGCAAACCTAAAATGCAAACTCAATATAGCACACCACCTGTGTGCCCTGTCCATCATACCGCATACACTATGGATAAGATACCCCTCTGGCAGCCCTTCCAGCCCTAAGGCAGAGTGCACCATATTATATGTTCGGGAATAGCCGCAAGAGCAGTATGCCCCACTGTTTCTTTGCCAAACCTGGGACATAGTGAATGAACAGAGTAGCCACTTTAATAGATGTGCTGGACACTGGTCAACATGGGTTTCCCAGCTACACGATGGCCACTCTGAACCCTGGGTTGTTTGGTATCAAACAACGCAGAAAGATAGATCCAAACTGGTACCAGTTTTGGATTTATCCCTAAATGTACCCGGGGGCCATCTTAGAGGTGCCCCTTGCAAATGCTAAGTACCCTGGTATGGTTGCTGACTGGTCCTATCCAGCCTGCCACCTCCAGACACCCCACCTACAAACCTTGGGGGAGAGATCAGTATCTCTGGTCTGTAGAACAATGCCCTTCCTGGGTGGAGATGCTAACATCCCATCCCTCAGGAAAGTGCACTTCCCTGGTGGCAAGCTTCAAGGGGCTTACAGCCTTTCAAACTCAACCCCATGCCTGCTGCTAGCAGCAGACGGTCACCCCCTTCGCAAACCTCCACTTTCAGCAGGAGCAAAGACCGGAAATTACACAAAGAGTAGGAGGAGTGGCCCCATCTGGCATGCACACCCTTAAGGTGTTGCCTGTGGGGTGGGCACTCCACTCATATTCCTCCATTCATATTCCTCCATCTTGGATGGAAGGAAAATAGCCAATCAGGGATAGGGAAGTGACCCTTCCCGCAGGAAGTGGACAATTTAGTGTGTGAAGACTCCAGAGACTTTTAAACGCTGCTCCCGCTGGAACCGGGAGCCACCCGAACTTCTCCAGCTGGCATAGTGTGCCTACTGACGACCTCAACCAACCTGCAAAAGAAGAACTTGGTAAACCAACTGAACAATTGTATATGTATTTTTAAAGGTGACTTTTCATTGATTCCTATGGTGCATAATTATGCACAAAAAGACTATTTTTATTAAACTTCAAAAAGTCATATCTCAAACAGTACTTAACCAATTTTGATAATCTTGGTCTTAAAAATTACATACAAAGCTCAAGTACTTTTATTGATTGGTCTTGAGTTACTCCTCTGTGTGTGTGTGTGAGTTGCAAAATTGATTCTGAGAGCACAACAAATGCTTTGCACTCCTCCAAGACTGGCCACAGCTCGACCAAGCTAGATTAAAAATTTGATCATTAAGTGATCTAGTTTTTACTCCTGAAAACCAACGTGTGGTTGCCAGGGCCCCCTACACGGTGTGCCTAGCTTTGCACACTACATAAAGGGCCAGCCTCCTGCAGGTCCTCAGGGTGGACCTATCACCACAACAGCAACTACTTGTTTTGAGTGTAGGCCTCATCTTTGTCAGGCAGGCACTGGAGCTGGAGAGACCCTCTGGGGAGCAAAGTCATGCAGCACTTTCTCTCCTTCTGTAGGAGGTTTCTGTATTGTTTCCAAGGGTACCGCTGCAGTGTTTAACCTTCCTGTGTCTCTGTGGTTGGTGGAGTTTTTGATAACTGCCTTCTTCTGGTGTGGAATAGTTCCAGGATTTCCACTCCATTAGAACATGCAACTCGGCCGGTAGCAGCATCAAATATCTCATATCTTTGCTTCTGAAAGCTCTTTTTGCCTCGTCAAATCCATGGTTCTGCTGCTGTACAACTCATGTGAAGTCTGGAAAGACTCCCATCATTGTGGTCTCGTATTGCAGTTGTTGTCTTGCAGTCTGTAAAATAGTATCCTTGTCACAATGGTTTAAAATTTGAGAGATGATAGTTTCAGGGGTCGGTAGTGACTTGTTTCATATAACCCTTTCTACTGAACAGAACTTAAATATCCCTTCGGGTTTCAGCTCGTGCATGTTTTTGTCAAAACCTGCTAATGTTTTATAAGAATTTACTTTTTGCATCCTCAATTCATGCATGTATGATCTTATTGTTCTCTTGGAGTCTTTCAAATGTGGCACATAGTGTTTTATTTTCTTTTTAATACCGCTGATCATAGTTTGTCTGCTTGACTTTTCTGTGGAAGTCCACGCTCAGAAAATTAACATTGATAGATACTGAATCTGTATTATGTTTCAGGATGGTCTGTGTCAGTTCTGCCCTAAGCACATCTTTTAGGGTAGGTTCCATATTGGGGGATGTGTTTGCCTTTCCCCTTGCACTCAACATGTGGGTCTTGTCTTGAATGTCTTCAGGTTTGTGTTTTGTTTTCTCCCATATTATATATGGGATAAAGTACCCCTTGCAATACATTATAAGGATACTGCAAATCACCAAGGAGTTCCATGACCATATAGAGGAACGAGGCCAAAGGGAGTTTGTTTAAAAGGTTATGGAACTTTAAGGTGACTTGCAATATCCTTTTCATGTATGGCAGAGGGGTACTTTGTCCCTGATAATAAATGGTCACACCATCATTTTTCCCACAAACCACTTCAATTCTTACTCCATAGCTATTTCATATAAAAGAAAGAGCATGTTTGCAAAAATGAAGAATATAAATACAATCTCTACTGCAAAATTAAATACAGTAAAAAAGTGGAGAGATATTTGTTAGAAAACATTAGAATCAAGTCTATAAAAAAAAAAGTGCAGTACCTCGGGACGTGTAGAAACATGCAGAAAGGTTTTAACTTTTCTATAATTACCTAATGACTGCAAATAATAAGCATGCTGCCATAAAATCACCTTTCTGGCTGTCTCTGTGCAGCTACAAGAAAGCAGAAAGAAAAAAGCCGGTTTTGTTTCTTAAACAGGTGCCCACACTCAGCGCACCTTGCAGAGTACTCTGGGCTAAGTTTCTTGGGTAGTTTCTTCCCTATGGTTTGCCACTCACAGAACCCTCCTCCAAATATCTTCAGGGTCAAAGCTGGCACATTTCAGGCAGTGGTTGCACCCGAGTACAGGCATCTCTATTTTTTTTTTCCGAGTAGGCCGCTTGTTTGTGGCAGGATGTTTAGGGATTATAGATCCTTTCTTGAGGGAGCACTAAGTTTCAGCTGTCATTTTGATTCAGCATTTAGCCACACCCATTTATGTTTAAAATCTCTTATATTGAATTTAAAGTGCAACAATACAACATGACCCACCTACAACCACTGGCCGGTGGGGAGGGGGAGCAATTGTGAGGGGGGAGGAAAGAAGGCACAAAGAAGGGGGAAAAGAAGAAAAAGCAGGTTGGCCCTCTGGGTGCATGCACTATGCTTCCCTATTCCTTTAGTGTGCCTCAGGTGCGTGGTATTGCTAGGACTCTCGTGTTGAAGGGGTGTCTATTAATTTGATCGGGTGGTGTCTGTAGGGTTTGTCAGTTGGAGAATGCAAAGATAAGACGGGCATGATAATTACCTGAATTCTTCTGATATGTACCATATTGATGGGCCCCAAGTTTCATCAAAGAGGGGCGGTGAGCCAGTTGCTGCTGCTGTCAGTTTTTCCATACCCATGAGGGCCCACGATTTATTTAACCAGTCAGTGTGTGTAGGGATGGTCTCTGACCCCCATTTGGAAAGTAAGAGGTTCTTTGCTGCTCCCACTGCCAGTGTCATTGCCTGGCCTCGAGGTGAGCAAAGCAGGTACGTGAGGGGATAGGGGAGGCCCAATAAGATGTAGCTAGGGAACCGTGGTATGTTAGTATTGTGGATTTCGTCAATCACTTGGAGGATTGTGCGTCAGAAAGAGGCAATTTTCTGGCAGTGCCACAATATGTGTGTAAGTGTTACCTCCTGTCCGCAATCATGCCAACACCCCCCCCCCCATCCCCGCGCACTCCCCACCCAGCCTTCCGAGCTAGTGTATAATAACATGTAATAGGCTATTTTCAGGAATATTTCCTTGGTGTTTGTGGCACGCGCTGTGACTCGTGCTCGTGGAGTACATCGCGCTACTCCCTATCTGTAAAAGTGCGTTTGCATTCTGCTTCCCATCTATGCCACGCAGTGGTTGCAGGGAACGCAGCTGGCGCTACCAGAAAGGCGTAGATATCAGACAGGAGTTGTTTGTCAGTGTCCCTAGTTAACAGCCACTGCTCGAAGCGTGTAAGGGGTCAACTTGCATAGGGGAGTATTGTGGGGGAAGTTACCCAATGGTGGACTGCAAGGTACTGCCAATATGTGGTTGCTGGGAGCCCAAATGCTGCTCGAAGACGGTTGAAGTCCATGACTTTGCCCTCAGCAAGGAGATCTCCTATCCTCTTGCAGTTTGCCTCCTGTCAGGGTGTGAAAGTGGAATTGCCCAACGCAGGAGGAAAGCACGGGTTTCTGATGAGCGGTGCCTGTGGGGAGACGGCGTAGACAGCCCCTTCTTAACCTGTACCTTGTCCCATGCTCCCACCGTTGCCCGCAGGAGAGGGGAAACATACACTCCCCCCGGTCGGTGTTTCCTTTGCAGCCAGGGCACTCTCCAAATATGGACTCCTGCCACTGCCTGCTCAATAAAGCACCAGTATTTCTCAGTGAGAGGTTGGGCCCATTCAACCATGTACCGCAGTTGGGCCGCATGATAATAGCTCATCAGGTGAGGGACTCCCAGGCAGAGCATATATGCCTGGGTCTTTGACATTCTAGCCCACCTGCCTTCCCAGATATACTTCCATATGTGTGATTGCAGTTTGTCTATGAGGTTAAGCGGCAATTGCATCAGCAACGTCTGCATAAGGTAGAGTATTTTAGGCAGGTGTGTCATCTTTATCGCCGCTAAACAGCCCAACCATGATAGTCCATGTGTCTTCCACCTCGTCAGTTCGGAATATACCATCTCTAATATCTTGTTATAATTGCGAGCCTTGAGTGTGGGGTGTATCCAGAGACCAAGGTACTTGATGCCATGCGGGGCCCATAGGAATGGGAGGCTAGCCTCTAGCGCGGTCTGTTCGACCTCTGGGATCGAGAGATTTAGAAGAGTTGATTTAATGAGGTAGGTTTTAAAGCCCGAAGCTTTGCTAAATGCCGTGAGTTCCGCCATGACCAGCGCGAGGTAGGTTTGGGGCTGAGACAGATGGAGAAGCACATTGTTTGCATAGAGCGCTAATTTGTGCATTCTGACCCCCATCAGCACCCTAAGTATATCCAGGGTCTGACGAATGTACTCATCGAATGGCTCCATAAACAGGGTGAACAGCAGAGGCAACAAAGGGCCTCCCTGCTCTCTCCCCCTGGAAATAGGAAATTGCTGCGACAGCTCTCCGTTGACCATGACTCTGGGTCTATCATAGGTGCTTCGGATCCACCCACAGAATCTGGGTCCGAGCCCAATGTGTCACAAGGCCTCATGAAGGTGTACCGCCAGTCTATCCGGTCAAAGGCCTTCTCCGCATCATTGGAGAGGAAGAGGGTGGGGGTTCGGGATCGATGGACCTTATCCATCAAGTGGCATTCTCTCTTGGTGTTGTCGCTACAGGATCTCTCCGGGATAAACCCTGTTTGATCTGGGTGAACCAGACCCTGCATATACGGGTTCAGCCGGCGGGCCAAGATACCCGTGAAGATCTTAGTGTCTACGTTCAGTAGCGTGATGGGTCGTTAGGAGGAGCACATCTGTGGGTCCTTCCCCAGTTGAATTGTTGGTGGGGGGGTGGTGGGGTGAGCCGGGGTCAGTGCATTATACAGCCGAGCCAACACAGGGGCTAACTGTGCCCCAAAGGCCTCATAGAACTCTGCTCCAAAGCCATCCGCCCCCAGTGCTTTACCAGTTTGTAGACGTGTATAGTCGCTAATACCTCAGCCGGGGGAATGTCCTTCTCCAGTATGTCCCTGTCTGCGGAGGGAATTTGGGACAATGGGACGGAGTCCAGTTAGTCATCTATGTCCTATGACTGTCAAGCTCTTCCGCAGCGTATAAGTCTGAGTAAAACCTCTCGAACTGTTGGAGAATGAGCGCCTCCTGACTTGTCAGTGTGCTGTCTGGTAAACATACTTAAGCCACTCTGCGGCTCGCGGTGGGCCAGAAGTCGGCCTGCCCTATCTCCCCCTGAGTAGAATTTTTGCCTAGTACGGAGCAGAGCATATTACACCCTATCCCTGTCTGGCTCGCAATTGTTTCCTGAGGGTGGTGAGCTGTCGCCTCACTGTCAGAGATCCTGTCCTCCTTTGAGTGGCCTCCAGGACTCTTATTTTGTCCTCTAATTGGTGGCGCTTCTCGCGGCGGGCAATATTCAATTTTGCTGCTATCGCTATAAATTGGCCCCTGACGACTGCCTTGAAGGTTTCCCACAGGATTGTGATATTTGTTGTGGGAGTGTTGTTTATTTCCAAAAAAGGAAGCTATTGTATCCCTTATTTCGGCTAAGATATCCTCATACCCCAGGAGCTGCGTTTTAAACCGCCAGTGGGGAGATTGGGGAGTGCAAGGCACAATGTGAGCAAGGAATGGTCTGAAATAGAGGCCACCCCTATCTCAGTCCTGTGGGGGGGTAGTGAGAAAGAGGTCTATGCGCGCATATAGCTAGTGGGCAGCCAAGAAAAAGGAGTATAACCTATCAGTCGGGTGCTGCCGACACCAGATGTCTGTCAGCCCTGCCCCCTCCAATCATTCCTGAAAACCCCTTGAAAAGGCTCCTGTTTGGCCATATCTCTGGGTGGACTTGTCTAGCGGGGGTCCGGAATTAGGTTAAAGTCTCTGCCCATCACAAAGTCCTCATCTGGTGTTGTCAGTATCCTCCCCAATGTGCCTTTCAAAAAGCCCTCCTGGCTCTCGTTCAGCCCGTAGATATTGGCTACTGTAAGTCTGCATCTGTGAATGTCCATATGAAGTGAGAGGAGCCTCCCTGGGATCTCCACCTGTGTCTGTTACCTTCCCTGGAAGGCTCTTGGCCGGTAGGATAGCTACCTCTGCCTGCCTCCCCGGTCCTGAGGAGTGAAACTGGCAGTCAAACCAGCGGGATCGCAGTCTCTTCTAGTCTGGTCGGAGTAGGTGGGTCCCTTGTAGTAGACCGATATCACTCTTTGACTCCCTAAGCTGCAGAAGAAGGCCCTGCCTCTTCACAGGCTTGTTAAGTCCCTGAACATTTAAACTAAGAATGGTTACCATTGACGTTCGGTCACTTTGACTTTGCCTTTGTGAGACCGCCGCTCGGGAGCGCACTCCACTGGTGTCTTGAATCACCGCTCCAACCCCCAACAGGTCCCAGCGCCGGAGCCCCAATATGTGTCTGGGGCAATACGCCTCTCCGTACGGCCTGTGGACCCCCTGGCGGGGAACCGCGCGATCAGTCTGACTGATCACCGTCCTTGCTGCAGGGGACGCTCATCGGGAGAGGCGGTCTCGCTACTGTGTCCCCAGAGGCCTGCCCGGCGGACCTACCACCACACAGCACCCAATAGGTCTCCTCTCCCACCGGGGCGATGCACGTGGCCCAGCGGCCGCTCTCCCTCGGGCTCGGGACCGCGGCACTCAGCCCCTGCAGCTCTCGGCTTCCAGCCGCACTCGGGGCTTCCAGGAGGGCAGACAAGCTTCATCTCTTCTCCCAGCTGCGATACTGGGTGCCCGAACTGGTCATTTACTGCGGCCGGCGACAGAGCTCCAAAAAGACGCTCCTACTCAGTGGCCATTTTAGCCACGCCTCTAGCCACACCCATTCACAACAACTTTTTCGGAGGGAGAAAAGGTAAGTCTTGAGTCTTACTTGATGTGACCGAAATGCCCCAACAACAGCTCCTTCAGCTGCTATGAACTATAGGTGCTGTAGTGTCTTCCCCAGTCCCGGGGGCATGCAACGAATATGCCACTTTAAAGCTCTGTAATAACTATTGCGCTCTGCCCGCATTGTTATAACTTTCATAACCACACTTTAACATCTCCTACCAGACTACATAATTCCAGGACTGCAAGAGTTTTAGCACGCATGATATAAAAGATATACTACATCTCACCCTTTGTTAAATAAAAAGTATAAATGACATTAGCATCATATTTCCTCAGTGAGACACTTGCACTGGTCTGCTAGATCAGGTGGTATGAGAGTTGAGATGTACCGTCATTATCCGTTGATGACGTAGGCCTTGCTTGTGAGCTCAGGAGCTGATGAGCATTGACATAGCTGTTTAAAGTGTGACCATTCCTGTGTGATGGATTTTCTGGGATGATGCGCTGTCACCATGTGTCTTTTGCACGTCACAACCTTCAAAGGGTCAAAAGTGAACAGAGTGTCTGTTTTTTGTTTCTGTTTGACCTGAACACATTCCCCTTTCTCAGTCTTTTTCTTGGACATGTCGGCGCTGATCGGTGTATGTTTTCATTTTACACTTTTAAGGAGTATCTGTGACGCAGACCTTATCTGCATTCATTGATCAGTCATAAGTCCATTGTGCTAGTTTGGTTCCGATGGCTCTCCCAAATAGTAAGGTTGCAGGGCTCTCACCAGTTATGGACTGGGAAGTTGATCAATAGATGTAAAGGGCTTGGGACAGGGCTTAGTTTAGATTCATTCCCCTTATCAGCGCTTGTTGAACTACTCTCTTGAAGGTGCCTTACATCGTTCTACAACACCTTTGGCTTGTTGCCAGAGACGTATGCTCTTTTGATGCTTGACATTGGGTGGAACAAGAAACTCCTTGAATTCTTTGCTATTGAAAGGCAGGCCATTACCGAATTTGAGGATAGCAGCGATGCCCCAGCTGCAAAAATGTCATAAAAAACAGGGGAAAAAGCAAGCAGAAAGCAGTAAAAACAAGGAAAAAGAATGGGGAAGATACAAAAAAAATAGGGAAAAGGCAAGGAGAAAGCAGTGACAATGAGGGGAAAGCAAGGAGAAGGAATACAAAATATTTAGGAACAAACAAGGAGAAATCAGTGAAAACAAGGGAAAAGCAAGGAGAAGGCACACAAAAAATGGTGGGGGGGGGGAGTAAGGAGACGACAGGAGCAAGAGCAATGCAGCAGCACAGGGAGTGCTGGGCCTGGGAACTGACTACCATGAGATGATGTCCATTTTCTATAGGCCCAAAGAAATCAACTAACATTTTCTCTCCCAGGCATACTCAGGAAGGTCAGACATAGTCAATGGATGTTGAGTCACCTCGGGAAATAAACATTTACAAAGGTGGCATACTTTCAGCTCTCTCCCAACTCTTTCATCTAAGGGAGGGAATCACACTTGGTCTCTTACGACTATTTTGGTGGCTACAATGCCACCATGTCCTTAATGGGCTATCTCAAAGACTTGCTGGCTCAGGCTCTCAGGTATGACAGTTCTCAAACCTCTCAATATGATACCCTCTCAGGTGACGGATAGTTTATCCTGTACATTGTTAATTTTTGGGAATTCAACATCAGCAAAAGTTTGAATACTTTTCTTCCAAGTTTGCATTGTAATGAGGATGAACATTGCTTTATCTGCATTGGTCGCAGCAATAATGTGGACAGAGCTGCTGGTGTGTTGGACCTCACAATGCATTTGAGATACTCTTCAGCTGGTTTGGATGTCGATCTGTGGCGATGTAGCAGCACTCATGACAAAGAATCTGCTGCGTTTTTTACTTTCCCCGACTTGTGTACAATCATGTACTCGTACACTAGCAGTCACAACTCCCACCTCTCGATGCAAGGGGTCATCTTAGTTTTCGGGTTTCCAAAAATAGTGAGCAACGCCCAATGATCTGTGATGATAGTGAAACGTTTCCCACATAAAAACACATGAAAATGTTTGCAGGCCCACACCAGACTCTCCTCAAGCTGAGAGTAGGCAAGTTCTGTTTCAGGCAGGCTTCTACTGACATAGGCCACAACGTGTCTCTGGGCATTCGGATGGCCATTGTGTTGAGCAATGATTGCCCCCAACCCCACCGGGCTCACATCTACTGTGATCTCAGTATGTAACTTCGGGTCATAATAGACCATTTCAGTTGCAGTCTCAATTGCATGTTTAATTTCTTGGAAACTGTGATCGCATTCAGGAGACCACTGAAATGGGGCATTCCGCTTTATGCCTCACAAATGTACCTTGAGTAATTGTTACATCTTGTGGGGGGCAGTAGATGAGTGCTTGCACGCTATCCAGGTCAGGAGTCATTCCCCCACCAGAGAATACGTACCCAATGAATTTAAGTTTGACTTTGTGAAACTCATACTTTGCATTCAGAGTGAGACCTGCATCAGCCAGTAACTGTCACACTTTTCATGCTCCTTTTGTGTTGTCACAAATACCATTACGTCATGACTGCAATTAAAAGCATGTGTAAGAGGTTAAATAACCTGGCGAATAACATCCTGAAATATCTCAGCAGCCAAAGATACTCCAAAACTCAGGGCTTCATTATGAGTTTGGCAGTCTGACCGCCAAACTCATGGGGGTGAGGCTGCCGTCGTACCAGTGGCCTCACTTCCTGTTGTATTACGATGTTTCCAATGGGCTGACCGGCGGAAACGTAGTATTAAAACGTTTCTGCCAGTCAGCCTGATGGAAACAGTGCTACGGCATTGCCCTCTACTCACTTAATGGAACAGAGGCCAATGCCGTCGCACAACAGCACCTTCGGAATGCGCACTGTCTGAAGCTCAGGGGAGCCCCTGCTCTGCCCATGTCATAGGCAATGCAGGGGCCCCCAGCCCTGGCTTTCTGCCAGCGTTTCCATGGCAGTTAAACTGCCATGGAACGGCTGGCAGGAAGTGGACTCTTAATCATCACTGTGGTGCTCCCATGGGCACTGACGTGGCTGACCACGACTGACTGCCACCACCCAATCGGAATCCGGGATCCCAGCGGTTTCCTGACGGTCCAGGAGTGCAGCGGTCCAGCAACCGCTACTAGTTTGGAAGTCGTAAGACTGCCAAACTTATAATGAGGCCTTCAGTCTTTTTTTTTTTTTTTTCTTTTCTTAGGAGTCCTTTAAGTACCTTAGCTCTGGGATGCCCTAGGGTAGCTATGTGCTCTATAGAACCATAAAACTAAAACTAAACTATATGAACAAACCAACATGACTAAAAAAAGTAGGAATGGTACTGCAGTTCTCTTCCAGCTCAAATTGATGGTATCCCTTGTTCAGGTCAAGACAGGAGAAAGTTGTCGCTCTGTTCAGCTGCATAATCATGTCCACTATGAGGGGAACAGGATGTCTTTTGCTCTTGAGTGCTTTGATGGCCTGGTGCATATCAACACAAGTGAGCACTGCACCTCCACTGTACTTTTTTGGCACCACAACTATGGGCAAAACCCCCAGTGTAGGACCGGTGGAGTGTTTAATGAACTCATGCTTCAACAGTATTTCTAGATCTTTCTCAACAGCCGCTTGTAAGTGAAAAGCAACTCTACTGTGCCGTTTGGCAACAGGGAGAATGTCCTCATGAATATGAAGTTGCACTTTCATCATTTTGAGTTTTCTTATGCCATGAAACGACGACGGGAACTGACTCTTAATTTCAGCCTGAGCATGGCTTTTGGAGTTGAGAGATCAGTCCTGTGTCGGCAGCTGTGTCAAAGCTAAGTAGGCATGCACTAGATCGAGTTCCCTGAAGGACATGAATTGACACTTGCACTGACATTGTTTTATGTTGCAAGGTTATTGTAAATGACCCTTGACTTTGTAACGGTTTAGAAACATCCCACATGTATACTTTAGTGTTTGACGGAGTAAAGCATGGCACAGGAGACAGGCTGTTTAACCTTTCTACTGGCATGGTTTTTATCAATGCACCACTGTGTATAATGGAGGTTATGGAGTTGACTGTCCACCTTTACTGCAATTTAAGGACCATGTCAAAATGAATTTTGTTTGTTTGGTGATTCTTTTTTTTTTTTTACTTTTGATCTTATTTGCAAGCAGTTAATCCTACATGTGTAAGTCGTCTTAGTTGATGATATCAGCGCACATCTGTCTTCTTCGCTAGTACTTTATAATGACATTGAAGAGCCTTTATATGATAAATTTCACAATGATAGACTGTGCTTGGGTTCTACTTGTCATATCTAATGTTTCCTTTTGGCCTCAACAGGTTCTGGAAACCTTCTGGAATACATTTTCTCTTCTCGCTCTGACGCATTTGGTTTTTCTTTTGCTTTGCAGACTGCTATGAAGTGGTTTTCTTTCCTGCAACCTTTGCATTTCAGTCCTGTGGCTGGACATTTACCTTCATGGGGATATGAAAACCCACATCGGAAAGATAACTTTTTCTTCTTCGGAGACGTTGACTTGTGTGTATCTATTTTGTGCTTTTGCTTGCTATTTATGATTAACATTGATTCATTATGTGCTGTTCCTGCTTCCATATCAGCAGCTTATCAATCTGCTTGTTCTTGTGCCCTTGCAGCCACTAGCATTATCTCTAAACTGAGTGACTCACCCAACATGCATCTTCTGAAGGAATCTGAAGGAATCTGAAAGGCACGCATCAATGACTCTAAGGCGCATGGCTTCTTCATCATTAAAGTTACAGAACTTAGTGTTAGAGAACAAATTCTCTCAAGTCTCAACAAATTCATCCATCATTTCACCACCTTGTTGTCGTGCTTGGTTGAAGATGTACCTCTTCTAGTCCACATTCTGCATCAGATTGAACTTGGCATTCAAAGCTTCTTTTATCTTTTGGTATGATGTTGCATCAGCTGTGAGATGTTCTTTAGCACTTCTTTCACTCCATCACCGGCAAGGTTTTTCAAATATTTAATGATTTTCCTATTGTCTTCTTCCGCTAGCGCATCTATGAAGTCAGCAAGGCGCAAACCTTGCCCCATATTTATACTATGACGCCCAACCCCGCGGATGTCAAAAAACCTCAGTGTGCTTCATTTTTGGGATGCGGTAAACCGCCTTGCGTTAATGACATGCAAGGTAGGAGTTCCCGTCCAAAAAATGACTTTAAGGCCTGTGCGCCTTATTTATACTCCTGTGTCATTTTGACGGACAGGAGGGGGCGGGCTTTAAAAAAACAGCACACAGCCTGATGTGCGTCGTTTTTTAACGCCTGGGTGAGGGCAGGCGTTAAGGGACCTGTGGGCTCACTTCCATGGTCTCTGACCATGGAAGCAGTCCAGAGGTGCCCTTCCCTGCCCCCAGGGACACCCCCTGCCACCCTCGCCCACCCCTGGAGGACACCCATGGAGGACACCCATGGATGGGGGGGGACCCATCCCAGGTATGTACAGGTAAGTTGAGGTAAGTATAATTTTTTTATTTTTTAAAAGTGGCATAGGGAGGCCTAATTTAGGCGCATCTACATGCCACTGTGCCCAGTGGCCATGCGCAGGGGACAGAAGTCCCCTGGGCATGGCCATTGGGCAAGGGGGCATGACTCCTGTCTTTGCTAAGACAGGAGTCATTTCAATGGGGGTTGTGCGTAAAAAAATGGCGCAAGTCCAGATGGAGCCATGATATTTTACTCTAACCTGAATTGCACCATTTTTGACGCACAACCCCCATTTTCCACTACGCCAGTGCTGCCTGGTTTGAGTCAATTTTTTTAAAATTTTTTTTTTTTACTCTGACCGGCCCGCAGTGCCGGCTAACGTCAATCCTTAAATAAGGTGCCCGCACGATGTGTAGGAATGGCGTTAGCCGGCGGTACATTTTTTGGCGCAAACCGGCGCTGGTTTGCGTCAAAAAGTATAAATATGGGCCCAAATGTTTCAATCCATGCAGTCCACCTGACACCAGTGTTCTGTTTCTTCACTGTATCAAAGGAAGGTGGTGGCTTCGGAAAGGTAGCTGCATCGTACTTTGCAACCCCTTTGTCACCTTTGAGAGCATGTGCTGTTCAGGCAGCATTCTTCTTGCAAAGCAGAAGTAGCAACCTCTTCACGCAACACCCTATTGCTTGGGCCTGGTTGTCTCGTCCAATTTTCAAGGTTGTATAGCACTTCACTTGCTTGTGCAGATAAGTAAGTTTCTGTTTCTATATCTGGTCATCACTGCATTTAGTGTTTGCTTTGTATCGATGATGCCTCTGTGTTATGGCATAGTGCAGTATCTCTTCTTTCAGCCTTACAAGCGGGCTTTTCGGATGTACTTCTTTGCAGGGCCTTCACATTCTTCTATGGGCTGAAATAGGGCTCTAACTCCACATATGGCCATCGCAGACAGCTTTGCATCGATTTGGGGTGCATGTGGCACTCCTGAGCAGTTTGCTGCACCTTTGCAAACTCTCGGGGAGAGTAGCTTTGTTTCTTCAGGGCACATATCCCCTGCTTGTTGCCAGTTGTAGCGCCTTCTCCAGCTTGGGAGCATACAATGAACACCCAACACACCGAGTTCTGTAATGGACACCTTTATTCTTCAAATTACTGTCAAGTTCTGCACTGCACCATAACTTTCATAACCACACCTCAACACTACCCATCTGATTACATAATTCCTGTCTAGAGTCCACCCTGGACCACGAGGGTCCTAGCTCGCATAATATCAAAGACACTCCAGGTGCCATGGGCTCATCTGGAGATCTTGTAGTATGCAACCATAGTAAGTGGAAGACTGTCATTCTTCACCATTAATTGAAACACTGCACTTTCACTCATGATTAACGTAATGGATGGGTATGCTTACAGTCCCTCCCTCATGTCTTCTAAGATTGTAAAGGTAATCTCAAGAACAAATTCAGAAATTAAATCTTGGTACAGTTGAGCTGAGTCCTTTAACTGGCTGCTTCAAACAAGCTTTTCAACTGATTGTCACAAGAGCTTTAGTTTTGCAATAGGATGTATGATCTGGCATTTTCCACAGATAAAAAAACATCTTCAATCCAAGAAACCTCAACTGAAAGAATTGAGACATCTCAGTGAGGCATGCATTTCTGCTTCTAGAGGGATTCATTTCTTTGAATCAGACATGGTTCTCTTTTCTTATCATATTGAGTATGGTGGAAAAAGATCTTCCTCAGCCATGTATTTTAAGTCCCTTCACTAGTTGGCTGTAGAATCCACCATGTTGAAACAGCACCCCTTTTTCTTCTCCTAATGTTATGATGATGGCTACATAACCACATTGACAAGTCCATCATTCACTTAAAGCTCTAAGCCATGTTTGTGGCCATAAAGTCGTTTTCTAATGCATAAATCTTCCCACATATTCCTTCTCTTATAAATATCCAGACTTGATCCAGAAACTATTTCCCCCCAGCAAAAGCTCTCCAGCATCATCAGATCACAGAGTGCTGCTTCACCCCCGCCTCCTCTTGTCCTGAATGGAACATCAGAGAAGGTAAGGTGGCGACTAGTATGCTGGTATCAGTTCCTGGTTTTCTGGGCTTCATCAGCACGGGTCTGGAGCTCTTGGTGTTTCACAAGTGAAATTTCTCTGCTTGTTGACAGCTACTACATCCAGATGCCTTCTCCCAAGGTTTCTACATTTGAACCCTGTTGCACATGCTATAAAACAATGTCATCTGACCCACATGATATCTGCATGTTATGCCTGGAATCTGAAAAAACTCCTGTTCCTCACTGCACACAAAGACAATCAACAGGGAAGCTAAGCTATTTTGGCCAAGGCCCAAAGGGATAAGCTGAGGTGTTCCCCTTCCCCTCAGAGTAGGTCCTCTGACCGGGAACCTCCACCTAAAAGATCTTCCCACAAAAAGTAAAACGGTCCCATTTCCCTCCCTTACCCCCTCTCCCCAAGCATCACTGAGCTAACCAAGATAAATCCAGAATTTATGATTACATCGGCTGACCTTGTGTAGATAAAAGCCTACCACTAGACATGCTGGATCTTAAAGCCCAGAGGTTTGCTTGTATGGAGGAACTGTTCAGGTCCAGCCCTGATGTTCTTAAAAGGCCCAGTAAAGATTGTCTTTTCAAAAGATGTCAGCTCTGCAGACCTTTAACCGTGTTCCATCTTAAAACACTGATTTTGGCCTTAACCTGGTCTTACAAAATAAGTGGTTTGGTCACTTCTCTGGAATGGGATATCCCTTGTCCCACTGGCCCTCCTTCAGAGGTAGTTTCTTCATTCACTTAGTTAATTAAAAAAAAAAAGCAGCAAGATCGTTGGAGCTGACTTTTCCTTCCATGAAGACAAATGTATTTTAACAAAAATCGTGCTGCCTTCCTCTGCAGTGTCAGAATGTCTGGTGTCATTTTAAGCCTGTACTCTGCTTTGGAGAAACCCTTCATTAGCCCACTAGTTGACAGATAAATCACTGGATGCCACAGGCCTGCCCCCTTGATTCAATATATTTGTCAACGCACTGCTGGCCAGAGACTCTAGTGGGCCGTACTGCCTCTGCTAAATTAAACCCAAATGTATTACCCACAGCCCCTCCAGGCCAAGAATACAAATGATTAGCTTCTATGGGCTAAAAAGTATTTACCTCTGTGAGCCTTGCTAAATGCATTGCTAATGTTAGAAGCTTACTGGGCTTTGTGTACCCATGCCCTATAGGAATTGGCAGAACTACCTTCAGCCTCCCTGATATGAAGAAGCCTTTTTCAGAACTTGTAAGTGATGGCATGGATACTTCCAAACAAATGCTGAAGTGTGGCCTAAAATCTGCATACATCATGTCTTGATCATGGGTGTGGCTGTCAAGCTTAGATGCATTCCATGGGCTTCTCTAGAGATGCCCAAACCATACTCCACGACATGACCTAAAATGGCGAGGGGCTATTTCATGAGTTGTTCTTGGAGCACTCTAAAAACAAAAGAGACAGAGCACGCTCACTGGGCCTGGTCTCCACAGTAAGGCAATTTTATCAACAGTACAGGAAATTCTGAAGCTACATCAGCCAAACAATCACAGCAGCACCAGCCTGCCCAAATACTCCCAACAAAATGACCACTCCTTTCTGGAAGGGGTGGGTCTAAGATGTTCTTTCCCTGCTGACCAACAAAGGGCCCATATAGGTGGTAGCCCATGGAAGATAGGGACACATGTTTCTACTTCCTTTACTTCTTTGTCCTCGAAGGAGTGGGGCCTAACACTCATTCTAGAAGCTTGCATCCTCAATCTGTTCATTCAGCATAGCAAGTTCAAGATACTGGGCTTCAGCCAGGTCCTGCTGCTCCTGAAGTGATGGATTGATTTGTGTCCCTTGTGAACTAGGGCACCTATTTTCAACTTCCAATCCTTCCTTCACATCCCATTTACTTCAGGGTCACTGTGGGATCTCAAAACTGTCAGTTCACAGTTCTACCATTTAGACAGGCAAGAACACCACGTTTTTTCCCGCAATTGTCTAAATTTAAAACCTGTTATGGTGGCTTCACTTCTGAGATGAGGCGTCTATTTATTTTCCTATTTGGACAAATGGCTAATGAAGGCAGTGCCTTCAGCGCTGGTCAAGGAACCTTTTCTAAACACTATGACTCTTCTCCATTATTTGGGCTTTATGATTTATGCTCTGTTTATAGGCAAACATTCACAGCAGCAGCACTAGATGTGAATGAAGTAAAGGGTTTTCTTTCTCAGTGGATTGTAGATATTCAGGATATGATTTTGATGTTTGACTCAGACACTGAGTCTTGTTCTGCAAGTCCTACTTCTCCTTGGTCTGATAGCCCTGTACATGCTGTTGGTGTGGCATGGCTGATGATAGCCATTGAATTGTGTCCAAGAATGCAGTAGCTCCAATGCCAGGGTAGCATCTTGGGACTAGATCTTTGGTTCGGCCCTCCTGGATTTGCACTGGCGCATATGTCTCTCCAAACGTTTAGAGGGTCATCCCCTTAGCTTCCACCTATCCCCATGAAGTGCAAGATACTATGTTAACTGTTGCTTCCTCATTGAATTGAGGCACGAGCTGGGTATCATGAAGGCGCAAGGCCTATGGTTTGTGTTTGTGCAGCACCTGTGTTTGAGCTACAGGCAGTCTGTCTTGCCATGAAGGCCTTCCTTCCTTCTATTTCAGGGAGCACTATTAAATTTTTATTATATAGTATCACCACTGTCTATTATTTTAACAGATCGGGCAATGTGAAGTTGTCGGCTCTGTGTTGGGAAGATTATTGACTATGTTGGTGTGCCGAGCAATGAACCATTTTCCCAGTGGTGGCACACTTCACAAGTTTTCTCAGCCTGAGAGAGGATGCATAGAATTGCCTCCCCTTGGAGGACTATTGCCCACTTCATGAAGTGTTATTGGTTGATGCTCTATATTTCCCTTTGAATGGTTCCCTGGAGGATGCCTTAAATTCAGTTGATCAAGGGGGTCTGCTTTATGCAGTTCCACTGCTTCAGCTTTTTTTTTTTTTTTTAAAGTCCTGTGGGAGTGGAGGAAGATGATGCACAGCTGATTGTTCCAAACTGGGAGGGGGGGGGAGGTCTGTTGGCACTCTTCCCAACCTGGTCTCTTTTCTACGGGACAGATTTGCTTTTGCAGCAGTATGGTAGCGTGCTCCACTCCAGTGCAAAAATGCTGTGGCTGCACCCTTGGAGATTGAGGTTGAGCTGTGTAAACTAGAGCCTTACTTGCTGGCTTGCAGGGCTCATCTTAGTTGCCTGGAAACATGCTGCAAAGTCAATTTCTGCACTGGGCTGGAACAAGTTTGTTTGACGTGGAGTCGGAAGAGCTGAACCAATTTTTGTCAATCCTTTCATATATTATATGGTTCACTCTGTCACTTGGCCAGCTAGTCCTAGCACTGGCTATACTAATTGTTATTTGGTTGCCCTATCACCTAATATGTGTCTCTTTGTCCAGCCTAATGCCACTGTTAGTGCAATTTCTTTTAAAGGTTTATTTCATCTGTTCACTCCTGCACCGTTCATTGTTCTTCAGTGGGAGCTGGATCTTGCTTTGACCTTCCTCATTTCATCCCCAATTGAGCTGACTCATCGTGGCCCAGTTTGACTTGTGACTTTTTGGCCGCAAGGACTTCAGTCCCTAGAGTAAGGAAACTTAAGTCACTGTAGGTTTGATCACCATTCACTCTCTCCTACCCAAATAGGCTATTTTTTCTCATCTCCCCATTTTATTAAACTAACAGGGTTATTTTCTTTACACATGGGCCAGTCCATTACTCTCCCATCTTTTTTTTCTCCTCAACGCTCCAAGGAGGAAACCTGATGGCGCAGATTGAACTTCAGGCATGCAGTACCCTACTACTTTGGCCACAGTCAGCTAGACAGAGTGGATGATTAGCTTTTTGTGGGTTTCACCGGAGCAAAGAATGGCAAATCAGTGAACAGACTCACCATTTCTTGTTTGCGTACCTTTTGCATTAAAATCTGCCATGCTTTGGAAAAGAACGACCCTCCAGAAGGAATTTGTGCCTACTCTATTAAGGCCATGGCTGCTTCTACTCTCATCAGAGGCGTACCATTGTTTGACTGCTGCTAGGCACCCATAATGTCATCTTTGCATATTTTTGCCAAGCACCACTGCCTCATAAACCAAGCTTGCAGTGAAGTACTTTGCCAGGGCTTTGTTGCACAACTTACTTGATTGTTCAGCAGTATTAAATCTCATCCCAAGGAGGGTACAGATTTGGAACTTTGTCATGAGGTGAAAAATCAGTGGTAAGATGTGTCCATCAGAATGAAAAATGACTATCGGTAACAATATGTTTGATGGCATGTGTGGCTGTAGATACACATGCTTTGCATAAGTCCGCCACCTAGTGTTGGGCTTAGAGTGTTGCAAGTTGTTTGTCTTCGAAGAATCTTTTGGAGTCACGAGATCGAGTGACTCCTCATCTCGGTTATAGTGCGCATGGGCATCGAGTCCTTTGTTAGATTGTTTTCTCTCCGCCGTCGGGTGCGGACGTGTTTCCTCTTCATCCGGTGGATCTCGGTTTGGTTTCTTTCGAACTTTACTTTCCATCTTTCTACTTACGTTGGTATAGTTTTCGAACGCATATTCCACACTTTTATTAATCGGTCCAGTTTTCATCGTTTGGGTCGATTCAACGCCCTAAGGGGCATCCACGCCATTCTTGGGCCTACTTTGACAACTGTTGTCTCAAAATGCTAGGCTAATGGAATGTACTCAGATTAGATTCTGTCCTAAATGCCACTCAAAGTTTCTGTACACGGAGCAACACTTGGTGTGTAATTTATGCTTGGCTCTGGAACATGGGGAGGAGACCTGCGACACCTGAAGGTCTTTTCGATCCAAAAATACCCTCCTGGACAGAAGAGTGCTGCAGTTAGAAATGGCATTGAAAACAACGGATGACACTCCAGACATATTCGGAGAAGAAGACACACAAGAAGAACTCAGAAACCTGCTGCCCTTTCCATCCGAGACTCCAAGTTGAACCAAGATTCTGATATCGAGAGGCAGTAGATTCCAGCAACGCAGTACGTGTTTACACAAGCCCCATCTCACCATGCAAAGACCTTTAAAAAGACTTCAAAGTTGGTCATCGGTCCTCCACTGCCTTTGGGGCATTTTAGTATCCGAAAAATACATTTGGATGCCCCACCCTCCCACCAAAATTTATACAGACCAATAAGCCTTCTGCACCGACCAAAGAGACTATGCCATCCCAATCTACATCTTGATCGATTCAAGCTTTCAAATTGACCACTTCAGCGTCCACAAAGCAGCCATCACCCTCAACTTCGGAGCTGACACTTTTTGTCTCGAAAAATAATTCAGTACCGAAAAGTTCAGAACCGAAAACTTAATTTGGCAAAGACTCTACAGTTTCTACTGAAGAGACTTCTTCTGTGGAGCCTATTTTGGAAGTCATGGACACTCAACAGCACAAAATTCATATTCAAAAGGGAACAGGAAAAAGAATCGCTTCTCCTCCTGTTCCAATTAAAGGAGACTTACTTTCCAAGAAACATTAGACACTGTGCCTCCCCCTAAGAAAGTCTCTATAGAAAAAGACAAGGCTCCAGACCAACCTCTGCCTTCTCCACCTGACTCTCCGTACTTCCCTCTACTCCACCACAACCACAGTCACCTACATCTTTTACACAACCATAATTCTCTCCACAAGGGTCAGCATCTTCACCTCATAGAGATGACTTGCACTTCAGAATAACAGAACTATGCACTTCAGGACAATTTAGGGCACAACGTGAAACAATCACTCCTTTAACTTGTTAAAAAAAATGTTCCCCTTTGAATCATGCAAATGACTACGTCAAAATATTTTGCTTTCACTAATGACCGAGCTGAAAACAATCTCTGGAATGCACTTCTTAGTTTAAAGAAGACATTTAGCATTACTTCACCACGAGGTTCCTGAGAGAGGAGATTAGTAGGTTGGAGGCACACGTTTAAAAATAGTCACAGCTATGAAAGAAAAATATATCAAAGTGATTCTCAATTGCAATGTACACAGCAAATATATGTGATTATATTATAGCATAACTTGAAAGCAAAGAATAAAAGTCAAAATTCATCACTGTAGGGCCTTTCACTGCTCGTCATCCAACTCATGCCTGCAAGTTGATGATTCCTGTTCAACTGCAAGAAAGAGATTTTCTAACCATACGGGACAGGTCAGGCTGCTGACGTTCGCACCTGACTGAAGTCTCGGAAAATTCCCCTCGCTGCTGCCCAGGGACACCTTTTATAGATTAAAAGGCCCTTCCCTCTAATAGTCAAAACATGCTGGATACTGTACGTCAGAGTTGGAAGAAACAAGCGTTGAAAGTTGGCCAGGCTTTCAAGGATGTCTCTCTCCATAGGTTGCAACACGAAATATATGCTTCCTTATCATGCTTGGGTTCAGTGAGAGCAAAATAGGAAAAACACAGCTTGGTTTACCATGTGGAAAAACACAGCTCATCTGCAATGTCTCAACTGCAATGTCTAACGCCATGATAAAGCCAATAGGCAGCTAAACTGAATACAGAATGTCTAATGCCACGTTAAAGCCAATAGGCAGCTAAACTGAATACAGAATGTAATGTCTAATACCACGTTAAAGCCAATAGGCAGCTAAACCGAATACAAAATGTAATGTGCTACTGGTGAACATTGAACAACTAATATGCACAGTGGTGAAACACAAAGTCAGTGGTCAAACATACTTAATGTCATTACAATGATGCAGATCCCTTTCTCCCTTATGACCCTTACCTTTATCCAGCAAGGCCTTCTCCCCCTGAAGATACAACTGTATTGTAGGAAAATGGCTCCCTGTTGCAGTTACCCCCCCCACTGTTTGCCTGATATTGATGCTTACTTGACTAAGAAGTGTGCTAGGACCCTGCTAACCAGGCTCCAGCACCAGTGTTCTTTCACAAAAAATGTACCATTGTTTCCACAACTGGCACACCTCTGGCCCCCAGATAAGTCCCTTGTAAAAGGTACCAGTGGTACCAAGGGCCCTGTGACCAGGGAAGGTCCATAAGGGCTGTAGCATGTGTTGTGCCACCCTAAGGGACCCCTCCCCTAACACTTGCACACTGCCAAGGCAGATTGTATGTGTGGGTGAGAAGAAAAAAGGCAAAGTCGACATGGCGTCCCCCTCAGGGTGCCATGCCCACAACCCACTACCTGTGACCCCTCCCCTAACACTTGCACATTGCCAGGGCAGATTGAATGTGTGGGTGAGGAGAAAAAAGGCAAAGTCGACATGACATCTCCCTCATGGTGCCATGCCCACAACCCACTGCCTGTGGCATAGGTAGGTCACCCCTCTAGCAGGCCTTACAGCCCTAAGGCAGGGTGTACTATACCACAAGTGAGGGGATAGCTGCATGAGCACTATGCACCTACAGTGTCTAAGTCCATTCTTAGACATTGTAAGTACAGGGTAGCCATATTAAGTATATGGTCTGGGGGTTTGTCAAAACAAACTCCACAGTTCCATAATAGCTTCACTGTATACTGGGAAGTTTGGTATCAGACTTCTCAGAATAATAATCCCAAACTGATGCCAGTGCTGGATTTATTACAAAATGCACGCAGAGGGCATCTTAGAGATGCCCCCTGTGTTTTACCGAATCCTTCAGTGAAGGACTGACTCGTCTGTGCCGGCCTGCCACTGAGATGAGTTCCAGTGACCCCATGGGGTGAGAGCCTTTGTGTTCTCTGAGGCCAGAAACAGCCTGCACTGGGTGGGGGTGCTTCACACCTCCCCCTGCAGGAACTGTAACACCTAGCAGTGAGCCTCAAAGGCTCAGGCTTCATGTTACAATGCCCCAGGGCACTCCAACTAGTGGCGATGTCCGCCCCCGGACACGGCCCCCACTTTAGTGGCAAGTCCAGAGAAGATCATGAGAAAAAGGAGGAGTCACCCTCCAGTCAGGACAACCCCTAAGTTGTCCTGAGCTGAGGTGGCCCCTGCCTTAGTAAATCCTCCATCTTGTTTTGGAGGATTCCCCCCAATAGGATTAGGGATGTGCCCTCCCTCCCCACAGGGAGGAGGCACAAGGTGGATGTAACCTCCCTTAAGGTCAGTAGCCATTGGCTACTGTCCCCTAGACCTAAACACACCCCTAAATTGAGTATTTAGGGGCGACCCTGAACCCAGGAAACCAGATTCCACAGGGAGGAGGCACAAGGTGGATGTAACCTCCCTTAAGGTCAGTAGCCATTGGCTACTGTCCCCTAGACCTAAACACACCCCTAAATTGAGTATTTAGGGGCGACCCTGAACCCAGGAAACCAGATTCCTGCAACCTGGAGAAAGAAGGGCTGCTGACCTGAAAGCCCCGCAGAGATGACGGAGACCGGTCTGTCTCCAGACTCAGAGAACCTGCACAGCGACACGCACAGCAGGACCAGCGACCTCTGAGGACTCGGAGGACTGACCTGCACCTAAAGGACCAAGAAACTCCTGAAGACAGTGGCTCTGCCCAAAACTGCATCAAAGAAACCATCTCCAAAGAAGACTTCAGCCTCACTCCGGAAGCGTGAGTCTTCACACTCTGCACCCGAAGCTCGTGTTCAGAAGAACCAACACCGCAGAGAGGACCCCCCAGGCGACTCCAACGACGTGGACACCCTGAGTCGACCTCCCTGCACCCCCACAACGACGCCTGCAGAGAGGATCCAGAAGCTCCCCCTGACTGCGACTACCCGGTAACAAAGTAACCCGACGTCTGGAAGAAGCACCGCACCCGCAGGCCCCAGGATCGAGAGGAACCAACCACTGGTGCAGGAGTGACCAGCAGGCGGCCCTAATCCTAGCCCAGATGGTGGCTGGCCCAAGAAGCCCCCCTGTGCCCTGCCTGCATCGCCAAAGTGAACCCCAGGCCCCTCCATTGATTTCAACACAAAACCCGACGCCTTGTTTGCACACTGCACCTGCCCTCCCCCCGTGCCACTGAGGGTGTATCTTGTGTGTCTGTTTGGGACCCCCCAGTGCGCTACAAAACCCCCTGGTCTGCTCCCCGAGGACGCAGGTACTTACCTGCTAGCAGACTGGGACCACAGCACCCCTGTTCTCTATAGGTGCCTATGTCAGTTGGACCCTACTTCGACCTCTGCACCTGACCGGCCCTGTGTTGCTGGTGCTGGGTGTTTGGGGTTGACTTGAACCCCCAACGGTGGGCTGCCTATGCCCAGGAGACTGAACTTGTAAGTGCTTTACTTACCTGAGAAACTAACCAATACTTACCTCCCCCAGGAACTGTTGATTTTTGCAGTGTCCACTTTTAAAATAGCTTATGGCCTTTTTTCCCAAAACTGTGTACATTATCTCTCATTTTGAGATAGTATATATAGAGTCAACTTCCTACATGCATATAATCAAGTTATTGCAAGGGCAGCAGCATATCATAATGTACAGATACACACTGATCCAAGGAGGAGGATTTCCTCTTCGATACTCTTAACACTCATAAAGAATATCAGTTTCTATCCATGCTATCAGGTATGCTCAGACATGCAGCAGACATATTCCAAGAACCTGTTAGGGCAAGTATCATTATGCCAAGGATAGATAAAATAAAATAAAATATAAAGCTGCACCCTCAGATCCAACGTTTATAAAAACACACATACCATCAGACTCTATAGTTGTAAGTGCGGCAGGAAAGCGTGCTAATAGCAAGTGTCCATGAGATGGAGAGTAAAAAAACTGGACAAGTGGGCAAAAGAGTTGCAGCTCAAGCTGCAAATCACTGGAGAATTGCAAATTCTCAGGCACTCCTGGCGAGGTATGACAGGGCCCACTGGTACGAATAGGAAGAGTAACTTCAGTATCTTGCACAAGAACACCAAAAAAGAGGGCAAGAGAATAGTCACTGAAGGACAGGTCATCTCAGATAACTCAATCAGGTGTGCCGTTGATGAAGCTGATGCAGCAGCACATGGTGTGAACACTAGTTTTCTCATAAGGAGACATGCCTGCTTGAGGTGTTCAGGATTCAAACCAGAGATACAACAGGGAGTGCTCAACATGCCTTTTGACAAAGAGCATTTATTTGGCCCAGAGGTAGATGCCACTAATTGAAAAATTAAAGAAAGACTCAGAAACAGCTAAAGCCATGGGGGCCTTATTAACTACCCCAACCAGGTGTAATTTTCATAGGCCGCAATTTATGGGTGGTTTCAAAACATCGTCCACCGAGCCCTCCACTTCACAAAATAAACAAGGAACACATTTTTTCAGCAGGGATTCCCTCCGAGGATCTTATAGAGGCTCAAATAACAGATGGAGAGGTAAAGCGTCCACCTCTAGAGGCTCTCCCTGTAATACAATACAGTGATTTTTTTACAGATTCCCACACCACATACAATTCCAGTGGGAGGAAGACTGGAATTTTGTTTATCACTAATGGTCCAATATCACCACAGACCAATGGGTTCTATCAATTATCAAACATGCTTATGGTCTAGAACTCATTTCCACTCCACCAAATATGCCTCCTCGTTTTCACCAGCTCTCACACAACCATCTCATTCTGTTAAAAGAAGTAGTACAGGCCCTTCTTCGCAAAGGTGCTATAGAGCCAGTTCCCCTGTCTCAACAAGTATTAGGATATTATACCAAAGAAAGGCAGTTCCTTAAGACAAATTCTCGATCTCAGGCCTCTCAACCTATACATACTTTCAGAGCATTTCCATATGGCCACTCTGCAAGATGTTATTCTCCTATTACAAGATTTATTGACAGCATTAGATCTCAAAGATGCTTATTTCCACATTCCCGTACATCCAACACACCACAAATATCTATGATTTGTCATTGTGGGAAAGCATTATCAATTAAAAGTTCTTCCATTCGGGGGTAACAACTGTTCCCATTGTATTCACAAAATGCTTGGCTGTAGTAGCTGCAATTTTCAGAAGGCAACACATTCACATTTTTCCATACTTGGATGACTGGCTCATGAAAGCCAATACCATCCAAAAATTCCAGCAGCATAATCAGTACACAGTAAATCTCTTACATACTTTGGGATTTACAATAAACTACCTCAAATCCCACCTTCAACCCTGACAAATAAAGCATGAAATGGGAGCACTTCTCAATACTCGCTCATGATTGGCATATCCAAACTCAGCACGAGTTCAGGCTTCTCAAAATCTCCTGGCTCAATTACAGGAGAATCATACTTCCACAGTGAAACAAGTGATGCAGCTATTGGAGATGATGGCTTCATGCATTGCCATCGTTCCTCATGGAAGACTACACATGCGTCCACTTCAGCAGTGTCTGTCTCGTCAGTGGTCTCAGTCACAGGGTCATCTCCAGGATCTAGTGTTCGACCGCCAGACTCATTGCTCTCTGCAATGGTGGAATTCCACCAACCTTTCAAAAGGGCAGTCCTCTCAAGACCCTGTGCCTCAGATCACTCTCACAACAGATGCATCACAGATGGGTTGGGAAGCTCACCTCAACAACCTTACAATACAAAGCAAATGGGATCTCATTCAACAGACTTATCACATCAACTATTTAGAATTGCTAGCAGTCTTCCTAGCTCTCAAACCATTCCTGACACAAATCTCTCACACAATGGTTCTAGTCCGTACAGACAACATGACAATTACGAGCCACAGAAATATTACCAGAAATAGATCTCTTCGCCACCCTAGAAAACTCAAAATGCCAAAACATCGCATCCAGGTACCTACTCCCTCAATCCAGGGGAAATGCTCTATGGATGAATTGATCAGGGATGTTTGCTTACGCTTTTCTGTCTCTCCTACTCATTCCATTTCTGGTTCGCAAATTGAGACAAACATCACTCACCATGATCTTTGGAGCTCCCACATGGGCACGTCAACCTTGGTACACACACTAGTGGATCTGTCTGTGGTTCTCTATCACACTCTTCCCAACAGACCAGACCTTTTGACTCCAAAGAGAGAACAAATCAGACATCCAGACCCCAAAACATTAAGGCCCATATTTATACTTCTTTAGCGCCGCATTTGCGTAATTTTTTTTTACGCAAAAGCCATGCAAACTTACAAAATACAATTATCTTTTTTAGCGACTCATTTGCACTGCTTTTTGACACAAAAGCGGCGCAAACTTACAAAATACAATTGTATTTTGTAAGTTTGCGCGCTTTTGCGTCAAAAAGCAGTGCAAAAGCGTCGCAAAAAATATATAAATATGGGCCTAAATCTTGCGATATGCCTCCTGAAGTCAGAGTTTGAATATTTACTACTTCCCTCTGAATGTATGGAAATTCGTAAAGAGGCACGTGCTGCAAAATGGAAACATCTTGTAAGATACTGTCAGCCTAAACACATTGATCCACTCAAAGCGTCAGTACAAGACATTGTTTGTTATTTACTACATTTACAAAAGGCAAATTTAGCATACTCATCTATTAGACTTCATTTAACATCTATAGCTGCTTACCTCCAAAACAGACAACAGATTTCTTTGTTCAGAATTCCTGTTAAGGCATTTATGGAAGGACTTAAGAGAGTTATTCCACTCCGGGTTCCTCCAGCTCCAGTATGGAACCTTAACATTGTCCTTACTAGACTTATGGGTCCACCATTTGAACCCATGCAATACTGTTCTTTGCAATTTCTTTCGTGGAAAATTGCCTTTTTAGTAGCTATAACTTCATTAAGACATGTGTTCTGAAATGCCTCCTTGGCATGGTTACCCCGGCATTTTTGCCTTTGCTGATGCCAAGTTATGATTTGAAAGTGTGCTGAGGCCCCAGCACCAGTGTTCTTTCCCTAGCCTGTACTTTTGTTTCCACAATTGGCACACCCTGGCATCCAGGTAAGTCCCTTGTTACTGGTACCCCTGGTACCAAGGGCCCTGATGCCAGGGAAGGTCTCTAAGGGCTGCAGCATATCTTATGCCACCCTGTGGACCCCTCACGCAGCACAGACACACTGCTTGCCAGCTTGTGTGTGCTAGTGGGGATAAAAAGACCAAGTCGACATGGCACTCCCCTCAGGGTGCCATGCCAACCTCACACTGCCTTCAGGTATAGATAAGTCACCCCTCTAGCAGGCCTTACAGCCCTAAGGCAGGGTGCACTATACTATAGGTGAGGGCATAAGTGCATGAGCACTATGCCCCTACAGTGTCTAAACAAAACCTTAGACATTGTAAGTGCAGGGTAGCCATAAGAGTATATGGTCTGGGAGTCTGTCATGCACGAACTCCACAGCACCATAATGGCTACACTGAAAACTGTGAAGTTTGGTATCAAACTTCTCAGCACAATAAATGCACACTGATGCCAGTCTTAATTTTATTGTTACGTACACCCCAGAGGGCACCTTAGAGGTGCCCCCTGAAACTTTAACCGACTACCCGGGTAAGCTGACTAGTTTTAGCAGCCTGCCACACACCAGACATGTTGCTGGCCACATGGGGAGAGTGCCTTTGTCACTCTGTGGCTAGTAACAAAGCATGTACTGGGTGGAGATGCTTCTCGCCTCCCCCTGCAGGAACCGTAACACCTGGCGGTGAGCCTCAAAGGCTCACCCCCTTTGTTACAGCACCCCAGGGCACTCCAGCTAGTGGAGTTGCCCGCCCCCTCTGGCCACGGCCCCACTTTTTGCGGCAAGGCCGGAGGAGATAATGAGAAAAACAAGGAGTCGTCATTGGCCGGTCAGGACAGCCCCTAAGGTGTCCTGAGCCGAGGTGACTTTGACTTTTAGAAATCCTCCATCTTGCAGATGGAGGATTCCCCCAATAGGGATAGGAATGTGCCCCCTCCCCTCAGGGAGGCACAAAGAGGGTGTAGCCACCCTCCAGGACAGTAGCCATTGGCTACTGCCCTCCCAGACCTGAACACACCCCTAAATTCTGTATTTAGGGGCTCCCAGAACACAGCAAGATAGATTCCTGCAACCTAAGATGAAGAAGGACTGCTGAGCTGAAAAACCTGCAGAGAAGACCGAGACACCAACTGCTTTGGCCCCAGCTCTACCGGCCTGTCTCCCCACTTCTAAAGACACTGCTCCAGCGACGCGTTCCACAGGGACCAGCGACCTCTGAAGCCTCAGAGGACTGCCCTGCATCTAGAAGAACCAAGAACTCCTGAGGACAGTGGCTCTGTTCCACAAAGACTGCAACTTTGCAACAAAGAAGCAAATTTGAAACAACACACGTTTCCCGCCGGAAGCGTGAGACTTTACACTCTACACCCGATGCCCCTGGCTCGACTTGTGGAGAACAAACACTTCAGGGAGGAATCCCCGGCGACTGCAAGACCGCAAGTAGCCAGAGTAGACCCCCCTGAGCCCCCACAGCGACGCCTGCAGAGGGAATCCTGAGGCTCCCCCTGACCGCAACTGCCTGCTTCAAAGACCCAACACCTGGTACAGACACTGCATCCGCAGCCCCCAGGACCTGAAGGATCCGACCTCCAGTGCAGGAGCGACCCCCAGGTGGCCCTCTCCCTTGCCCAGGTGGTGGCTACCCTGAGGAGCCCCCCACCCCCTTGCCTGCCTGCATCGCTGAAGAGACCCCTTGGTCTCCCATTGAAATCTATTGCGAACCCGACGCTTGTTTGCACACTGCACCCGGCCGCCCCCGTGCCGCGGAGGGTGTACTTTTTGTGCTGACTTGTGTCCCCCCGGTGCCCTACAAAACCCCCCTGGTCTGCCCTCCGAAGACGCAGGTACTTACCTGCTGGCAGACTGGAACCAGGGCACCCCCTTCTCCATTGAAGCCTATGCGTTTTGGGCACCACTTTGACCTCTGCACCTGACCGGCCCTGAGCTGCTGGTGTGGTAACTTTGGGGTTGCCCTGAACCCCCAACGGTGGGCTACCTTGGACCCAACTTTGAACCCCGTAGGTGGTTTACTTACCTGTAAAACCTAACAAACACTTACCTCCCCCAGGAACTGTTGAAAATTGCACTGTCTAGTTTTAAAATAGCTATATGCCATTTGCGTGAAAACTGTATATGGTATTTGGCTAATTCAAAGTTCCTATAGTTCCTAAGTGAAGTACCTTTCATTTAAAGTATTGTTTGTAAATCTTGAACCTGTGGCTCTGTATGTACTATTTCAGAGTAAGAAATAGCATGCACAGAGTCCAAGGGTTCCCCTTAGAGGTAAGATAGTAGCAAAAAGAGATAATTCTAATGCTCTATTTTGTGGTAGTGTGGTAGAGCAGTAGGCTTATCAGAGGGTAGTGTTAAGCATTTGTTGTACACACACAGGCAATAAATGAGGAACACACACTCAAAGACAATTCCAGGCCAATAGGTTTTTATATAGAAAATATATATTTTCTTAGTTTATTTTAAGAACCACAGGTTCAAGATTTACAAACAATACTTTAAGTGAAAGGTATTTCACTCCGGTATCTTAGGAACTTTGAATCATCACAATAGCATGTACAGTTTTGGCAAAAATGGCAATAAGCTATTTTAAAATTGGACACAGTGCAAAATTCAACAGTTCCTGGGGGAGGTAAGTAAATGTTAAGTTCACAGGTAAGTACAATACTAACCGGGTTCAGAGTTGGGTCCAAGGTAGCCCACCGTTGGGGGTTCAGGGCAACCCCAAAGTTACCACACCAGCAGCTCAGGGCCGGTCAGGTGCAGAGGTCAAAGTGGTGCCCAAAACGCATAGGCTTCAATGGAGAAGGGGGTGCCCCGGTTCCAGTCTGCCAGCAGGTAAGTACCCGCCACTTCGGAGAGCAGACCAGGTGGGTTTTGTAGGGCACTGGGGGGGGGGGGGGGGGGGGGGGGGGGGCAAGTCAGCACAAAAAGTACACCCTCAGGGGCGGCTGGGTGCAGAGTGCAAACAGGCGTCAGATTTGCAAGAGGTTTAAATGGGAGACCCAGGGGTCTCTTCAGCGATGCAGGCAAGGGGGGGGCTCCTCGGGGTAGCCGCCACCTGGGCAAGGGAGAGGGCCACCTGGTGGTCGCTCCTGCACTGGAGGTCGGATCCTTCAGGTCCTGGGGGCTGCGGGTGCAGTGTGTTTCCCAGGCGTACGGTTCTTTGAAGCAGGCAGTCGCGGTCAGGGGGAGCCTCTGGATTCCCTCTGCAGGCGTCGAAGGAGGGGTTCAGGGGGGTCAACTCTGGCTACTCATAGGGTCGTAGTCGCCGGGGAGTCCTCCCTAAATCAATCAATCAATCAATGCATTTATAGAGCGCGCTACTTACCCGAGAGGGTCTCAAGGCGCTGGGGAGGGGGTTACTGCTGCTCGAAAAGCCAAGTCTTGAGGCGCTTACTGAAAGTGAGATGGTCCTGGGTAGTTCTTAGGTGTGCTGGGAGGGAGTTCCATGCTTTGGCTGCCAGGTAGGTGAAAGATCTTCCTCCGGCGGTGGTTCTGCGGATGCGTGGTATGGTGGCGAGGCTAGCTAAGCGGAGCTGACAGGTGGGCGTGTAGAACGAGAGGCGGCTGTTGAGGTATTCGGGCCCATGTTGTGGAGTGCTTTGTGTGCTTTGGTGAGGAGCCTGAAGGTGATCCTCTTGTTAACGGGGAGCCAGTGTAGGTGTTTGAGGTGCGCGGATATGTGGCTGTTGTGAGGGATGTCGAGGATGAGGCGTGTGGAGGCGTTCTGTATGCACTGTAGACGTTTCTGAAGTTTTGCAGTGGTACCTGCATATAGGGTGTTTCCGTAGTCCAGACGGCTTGTGACGAGGGCATGGGTAACTGTCTTTCTGGTTTCGGTGGGGATCCATCGGAAGATTTTTCGGAGCATGCAGAGGGTGTTGAAGCATGATGACGAGACGGCGTTGATTTGCTTGGTCATTGTGAGGAGGGGGTCCAGGATGAATCTGAGGTTGCGTGCGTTGTCCGGGGGGGTTGGTGCAGTGCCCAGAGCCGTGGGCCACCAGGAGTCGTCCCAGGCGGAAGGGGATTGTCCGAGGATGAGGACCTCCGTCTTGTCTGAGTTCAGTTTTAGGCGGCTGAGCTTCATCCATTCCGTGACTTCTTTCATTCCTTCCTGTAGGTTGGTTTTGGCGGTGGTTGGGTCTTTGGTGAGGGAGAGTATCAGCTGGGTGTCGTCGGCGTAGGAGATGATGTTGATGTTGTGTTTGCGTGCAATGGCGGCGAGCGGGCTCATGTAGATATTGAAGAGGGTTGGGCTGAGCGAGGAACCTTGGGGTACGCCACAGATGATCTTGGTGGTTCTGAGCGGAAGGGAGGGAGGTGTACTCTCTGGGTTCTGTCAGAGAGGAATGAGATGATCCAGTCAAGAGCCTGTTCTAGGATTCCAGTGGTGCAGAGGCGGGTTATTAGGGTGCGATGGCACACGGTGTCGAAGGCAGCCGAGAGATCCAGGAGGATGAGGGCCGTTGTTTCTCCGTTGTCCATCAGAGTTCTGATGTCATCGGTGACTGCGATGACGGTGGTTTCTGTGCTGTGGTTGGCCCGAAATCCAGATTGGGAAGGGTCGAGCGAGTTGTTAGCTTCAAGAAAAGCGGTCAGCTGTTTGTTGACTGTCTTCTCGATGACCTTGGCCGGGAAGGGGAGAAGAGAGATGGGGCGGAAGTTCTTCAGGTCATTGGAGTCCGCCGTGGGTTTTTTCAGGAAGGCGTTGACTTCTACGTGTTTCCAGCTCTCGGGGAAGGTGGCTGAAGAGAACGAGCTGTTGATGATGTTCCGGAGATGGGGGGCGATGACTGAGTCGGCTTTGTTGAAGATGTGATGGGGACAAGGGTCCGAGGGGGAGCCGGAGTGGATGGTGTTCATGATGCTTCTGGTCTCTTCTGAGCTGATGGGGGTCAGGCGTTGAGTGTAGTGGTGGGGGCTGTAGGTTCGGTGGTGGGGGGTGGGTCTGGGGTTCGAAGCTGTCGTGTAGGTCTACGATCTTTCGGTGGAAGAACGTAGCGAGGGAGTTAGAGTTCTTGTGAGGGTGTGATGACGATGGCGCTGGGGTTGGAGAGCTCTTTGACGATGTTGAAGAGTTCTTGGGTGTTGTTGTCTAGTCGCTCTTTGAATGATGTCCTTTTGGTGGAGCGGATCAGCTGGTGGTGTTTACAGGTGGCGATTTTGAGGTCTGTCATGTTTTCTATGGTGCGTTCCCTGCACCAGGTTTTTTCGAGGGTACGGCAGGATTTCTTGGATTCTTTGAGGGCGTCCGTGAACCATGGGGGTTTCCTGATGCTGGTCCCGCTTGGGTGGTTTTTGAGTGGTGCGAGGTTTTCGGCACAGTTGGTGATCCACTGAGGCTGTGGGCTGCGTTGTTGGTGTCAAGATGATGGCTGGTGGGTTTTGGTTCAGTGTAGAGAGGACCTGCTCTGTGGAGATTTTGCTCCAGCGTCTGCGGGGGATTTGTTGTGTGCGATGGTGGTGAGTCTCTCGTTTGAAGGTGAAGTGGACGCATCTGTGGTCGGTCCAGTGTAGTTCGGAGGAGTGGCTGAAGGAGATGTGGTTGCTGGCGGAGAAGATGGGGTCGAGCGTGTGACCAGCGGTGTGGGTGGGGGGTGCTCACCAGTTGCTTGAGTCCAAGGTTGGTGAGGTTGTCGAGCAGGGTGGTGGTGTTGTTGTCGTTGTCGTTGTTTTTCTCCAGGTGTAAGTTCAGGTCCCCGAGGAGGATGTAGTGTGGTGAGGCTAGGGCGTGCGGGCTGATGAAGTCTGTGATGGTTTCACTGAATTGGGTGCGTGGGCCCGGGGGTCTGTAGACAAGTGTTCCTCTGAGGGTGGTTTTGGGGTCGGTGTGGATCTGGAAGTGTATGTGTTCGGCGGCGAGGGGGGTGTCTTCGGTGGTGGTCGTGATGTTGAGGGTGTTCCTGTAGATGATGGCGATTCCTCCTCTGGTTTGGTTGATGTGGTCCTTCCGGGCGATCCTGTAGCCGTCGGGGATGGCTACGGCGATGTCTGTAGCCGAGGAGGCGTTCATCCAGGTTTCTGTGATGAAGGCGACGTCTGGTGCTGTTGTGTCCAGGAGGTCCCACAGTTCGATGGCGTGCTTGTGGACGGAGCGTGTGTTGAGGAGGATGCACTTGAGGTGGTGGTTGTTGCGAGGGCCGGTGGGTGGTCTGCAGGTTCGGTGGAATGTGTATTTGCAGGCTTGGCAGGTGAAGGGTCCATGGGTACGTTTAGGACTGGCTTGGTAGCAGGTGGCTGTTTGTCCGGTGTTGAGGGCGTAGAGGGAGGTGGCGTTGTATCTTAGTCAGGTGCTTTGAGTGCGGTGGGGGCCAGGGGTTCTGGCGCTGGGTGCGGTCCAGGCGTGGATGGGTGCAAATGGGCTTGCTTTTGGTGCAGCTTTGGCGCGCCAGCGGCACGCAGCCGCGCAGCAGCCGCCATAAGATGGGGGGGGAGGGGTCAGCTGGGAGGCGGGCGGGAAGGAGAGCAAATGGGAGCAGGGGGGCGGGGCCACAAGGGTGGCAGCGGCGGGAAACAGAAAGGAACAGAGAACCAAATACAAACAGAGAAACAAATACTAACAAAGCGCCAAATACAAACAGAGGGCTAAATACAAACAAACAGAGAAACAAATACTAACAGAGAGCCAGATGGAAACAGAGAGCCAGATGGAAACAGAGAGCCAGATGGAAACAGAGAGCCAGATGGAAACAGAGAGCCAGATGGAAACAGAGAGCCAGATGGAAACAGAGAGCCAGATGGAAACAGAGAGCCAGATGGAAACAGAGAGCCAGATGGAAACAGAGAGCCAGATGGAAACAGAGAGCCAGATGGAAACAGAGAGCCAAATGGAAACAGAGAGCCAAATGGAAACAGAGAGCCAAATGGAAACAGAGAGCCAAATGGAAACAGAGAGCCAAATGGAAACAGAGAGCCAAATGGAAACAGAGAGCCAATGAAAGGACCGACAAAAGGTGGAAAGAAAAGGCAAAAACTACCTGGCAGGGGCCTGGGCAGGCGGAGCTGCAGCGGTGGGGAAGCGACCTACCCGAAGGTCAAGGGTCTCTGCTGCGCAGCGGCCGCCATAAGAAGGGATGGGGGGAGGAGGGGTCAGCTAGGAGGCGGGCGGAAAGGAGAGCAAATGAGAGCGGGGCGGGGCCGCAAGGGTGGGAGCGGCGGGAAACAGAAGCGCGAGGGGGGCGAAAGGAACAGAGAACCAAATACAAACCGAGAAACAAATAGTAACAGAGGGCCAAATACAAACAAACAGAGAAACAAATACTAACAGAGAGCCAGATGCAAACAGAGAAACAAATACAAACAGAGAGACAACAAAAGGACCAAGGACCAACAAAAGGATGGAAAGAAAAGGCAAAAAGGCAAAAACTACCTGGCAGGGGCCTGGGCAGGCGGAGCTGCAGCGGTGATGAAGCGACCTATCCGAGGTCACTCCCTGTAGTGTTGTTTCTCCGCAGGTCGAGCCGGGGGTGTCGGGTGCAGAGTGGAAAGTCTCACGCTTCTGGCGGGAAACGTGTGATCTTTAAGAGTTGCTTTTTGTTGCAAAGTTGCAGTCTTTGTGGAACAGGGCCGCTGTCCTCTGGAGTTCTTGGTCCTTTTAGATGCAGGGTAGTCCTCTGAGGCTTCAGAGGTCGCTGTTGCAGTTTTTCTTGAAGTGGGGAGACAGGCCGGTAGGGCTGGGGCCAAAGCAGTTGGTGTCTCCGTCTTCTCTGCAGGGCTTTACGTGAGCAGTCCTTCTTCGTCTTCAGGTTGCTGGAATCTAGTTTCCTAGGTTCTGGGGAGCCCCTAAATACTGAATTTAGGGGTGTGTTTAAGTCTGGGAGGGCAGTAGCCAATGGCTACTGTCCTTGAGGGTGGCTACACCCTCTTTGTGCCTTCTCCCTGAGGGGAGGGGGGCACATTCCTATTGGGGGAATTCTCCAAAATCAAGATGGAGGATTTCTAAAGGCAGGGGTCACCTCAGCTCAGGGCACCTTAGGGGCTGTCCTGACTGGTGGGTGACTCCTCCTTGTTTTTCTCATTATCTCCCCTGGACTTGCCGTCAAAAGTGGGGGCTGTGTCCAGGGGGCGGGCATCTCCACTAGCTGGAGTGCCCTGGGGTATTGTAACACGAAGTCTGAGCCTTTGAGGCTCACTGCTAGGTGTTACAGTTCCTGCAGGTGGGAGGTGCGAAGCACCTCCACCCAGAGTAGGCTTTTGTTTCTGTCCTCAGAGAGCACAAAGGCCCTCACATGGGGTCACATGGGGTCACAAACTCGTCTCTCAGCAGCAGGCTGGCACCGACCAGTCAGTCCTGCACTGAACAATTGGGTAAAATACAGGGGGCATCTCTAAGGTGCCCTCTGTGTGCATTTTTTTAAATAAATCCAACACTGGCATCAGTGTGGGTTTATTATTCTGAGAAGTTTGATACCAAACTTCCCAGTATTCAGTGTAGCCATTATGGAGCTGTGGAGTTCGTTTTTGACAAACTCCCTGTCCTTATACTTAATATGGCCACACTGTACTTACAATGTCTAAGAATAGACTTAGACACTGTAGGGGAATATTGCTCATGTAGCTATGCCCTCACCTGTGGTATAGTGCACCCTGCCTTAGGGCTGTAAGGCCTGCTAGAGGGGTGACTTATCTATGCCACAGGCAGCAGTTTGTTTGCATGGCATCCTGAGGGGGATGCCATGTCGACTTTGTCTTTTTCTCCCCAACAACACACACAATCTGCAATGGCAGTGTGGATGTGTTAGGTGAGGGGTCCCTTAGGGTGCCACAACATATGCTGCAGCCCTTAGTGACCTTCCCTGGTCACAGGGCCCTTGGTACCACTGGTACCTTTTACAAGAGACTTATCTGTGTGCCAGGCGTGTGCCAATTGTGGAAACAATGGTACTTTTTAGGTGAAAAAACACTGGTGCTGGGGCCTGGTTAGCAGGGTCCCAGCACACTTCAGTCAAGTCAGTATCAGGCAAAAAGTGGGGGGTAATTGCAACAGGGAGCCATTTCCTTACACTCAACAACAGGCAAATTTTGCTCAAGCAGTCCTCAAGACACTTTTTCAATCTACTCCAACTCCTACGGGCTAGCCACTGCTTATTTGGAGGGGACTGCTTTTGTCAGAGTCACCAGATCCTCAGGGTCTGCGCACGTTCCCAACATGTCCACCACAAGACAGCTCCAATACTCTGATTAGAATGTCACAGAGTCTAAGAGAGTCCAAGTGCGGAAAAGGGGATTAGGTAGGGAACAGCGGGGAAAGAGACCTGTAGGAAGCAAAAGGTTAAAACACACAATATCAAGATTATATCATATTATTCTTTACTAGACGATGATTCTAAGCATTGTCATACTGTAACCATGGATTACTTAAGCATGGATTAAATAACTAGGCCTCAAGACGTCTGGGTACCTGGGAAGGAATTAAGAATGATTAATACAACTTCTCAATGAATCTCTTAATGAAATGTTACACATTGACTAGAAACATAAGAACCCTCTAGGATTATGTTTTCAAAATCAAACAGAGTCTTTTTGCATGAGAACAAAGGAATAATCTGAACTTTTTCTGGAACACCATGGGAGTTGTATTAAGAGACTTATTACGCACATATAATGTAACATCTAGAATTCTAACACTTAGTTTTTAAATGCAGAAACATGAATTGCGCACATTGCTGATTTCAACAAGAATATGCAAATGCCATGAAATGATCGCGCACTCTGCAAACGATCTGAAACATCAAGTTCAATTGCGGGAAATGAATTGCGCGTCTTGCCAATTCGAATGTCACCTTGTGTGCAACCATTTCTTGACACTTACAATGAGCATCAAGAATTACACACAAGGAATGAATCACGCGTCTTGCCGATCCGAATGCCACAATGTAAACGCCATGAAATGGTCGCGCACAATGAATATCATGAGTTAAGCACAAGAAATGAATTGCGCATCTTGCCAATTCAAAAGCCACCATGTAAATGCCATGAAATGGTAGCACACAATAAATATCATGAATTAAGCGCAAGAAATTAATCGCGCATCTTGCAGATTCGAAAGCCACCATGTAAATGTCATGAAATGGTAGCGTACAATGAATATCATGAGTTTAAGCACAAGAAATGAATCTCGCGTCTTGCCGATTCAAAAACCACCATGTAAATGCCATGAAATGGTAGCACACACTGAATATCACGAGTTCAACACAAGAAATTAATCACGCGTCTTGCCGATTCTAATGTCAGCATGCAAATGCCAAGCGTACATTCACACGCACAAGGTCAAATCTTTTATCATGAAAATTAGGCCCAAGAACTCGAAAGCCTTCGAGAACGGGATCGGGGGCCCAGCCCGACCTCCGTCTTACCGCCCTGATCAAGAATCACCAACAAAGTGAAGGGCAAGGCCTGGAAGACCAAAGTAGGCCTCCGGAACAGAAGCTCAGGAAGTTGCTGCTGCTCTGCACCGGGACCTCTGAATAGTGAGCACGTGGAGCTGGGCTGGCTCCCTTTATATAGAGTCTTGGCCCAGCACACAAACCACACCCAGTCATGCTGCAGAGGAAGCTTCTACAAGGCCCTGGAAAGGGACCACACCCTGACACACTCTGAAAGCCTGCAGCAATACATTACAAATGAGTAGTATTTATAAGCACCTTGAATATAAGTCTTCAGGATTAAACTCTGCAATGCAAAAAACTATGCAAAAAATTAAACAACAGCACATCAGCATAATACATGAATTACGTCATCTTGGAAGTGCTGGGTTTTTGCATTCCAGTCGCCCGTAGAGCTTGCACTGCCCTGATGTTGACAGCTTTTACAGTCTATGCAAAACATGTGTATCTACAGCCACACGTGCCATTGAATGGAAAATGTTTTTTACCCAGTAGACATCTGTTTGTGACATGTAGTGCTGTAGATTCGTATGCACCCTCCCTCCTCCCCAGAAGCCTGTAGTCGTCGTAGTACAACATACTGTAAATATGTATTCGGCAGCATGTCTAGCTGCAGATACACATGCTGTGCATATTCTGCCATCTAGTGTTGGGCTCGGAGTGTTACAAGTTGTTTTTCTTCGAAGAAGTCTTTTCTCAAGTCACATGATCGAGTGACTCCTCTCAGTGATAGTGCGCATGGGCATGGACTCCTTTGTTAGGTTGTTTTCTTTCCTCCATCGGGTTCGGACGTGTTTCCTCTCGCTCCGAGACTTTCGATTCAGAAACTTTATATTAACTTTATTCTACCATCTGTATTGTTTCGATCGCGTTTCCATCTGCAATCGATCCAATAGTACAGTCGGGATCAAGAAAACGCCTTTTTGGGTGCTTGTGCCCTACTGGGGCCGGTTCAGGCCTACCATGCCATACCCTGATGGACAGAACTTCATTCAGATTTTGTCCTCGATGCCACGTGAAATTCCCTTACACTGATCAGCACGTGGTATGCAATCTTTGCCTTTCTCCAGAACATCGAGAGGAAGATTGTGAAGCCTGTTGGTCGATCCGGTCAAAAAAGACATTGCGTGACCGGAGAGTAAGAAGACTCGAAATGGTGTCAAAGTATACAGAGACCACTGACACCTTAGAGGAGGAGCAGGCACAGGCGTCTGTTTCGATTCAGTGCACCGACTCCGAAGCAGATTCAGATGAAGACAGCCAACCTATCACTGCGGCTCAGCATGTGAGTACACCTGCCCCTACCCTACGCCAACTACCAAGAAACCTATTAAGGCCCTGGGTGCACCACTGCCAGAAAGCCATGGCTCCACCCGAAAGAAATTTGTTGGCGACCGACCCTCGGGTTCGGCGCCGAAAAAGGCCAATTCACCCCATCAACAGTCCACGCCTGTTTCGCTGCTGGAGTCGAGCAAACACAGAAAAGCTCCACCTCTTAGTCGAGCCGACGTCCAAACTCTTCGGAGTCGAAAATTCAACGTCTGGCTTCAGAGCCGAAATCTCAGCTGGTATCTTTGGGACCGAAAAAATCTGTATCATTTCGGAGCCGAAAAGATCCTTCTACACAAAAGAGACAGGACTTTCGAGCTGTCTAAAGCACATATCAAAGACAACTACTGAACAATCCTCTAAAAGCACAAAACAATCTGTATATCAATCTTTGGACTCTGATATCCAGCCAGTCTTGGACAGTAGACAGAGAAGGATTCATATCCATAAGGAGACAGGAAGAATTATTGCTTCACCTCCTCCACAGACCAAAAGGAAGCTGGCATTTCAAGAGACTCTTGACACTCCACCACCGCCAGCAAAAACTTTTAAGAGAAAGGAGAAGCCATCACCTCTACAGCTCTCTCCACCACATTCGCCACAGCTTTCTTTCTCTCTACCACCTCACCGCCACTGCCCTCACCATCACACTCCCACACCTACTCACAGGGAGATACAGTGGACCCCTGGGTCTTGTATGACCCAATAACCCAGGTGTCTATCCTACCAAATCTTCACCGCCAGAGGATAGTACAGTTTACACTCAGGTCATTTCTAGGGCAGCTGCATACCATGGGGTTCAGATGCATGCAGAACCATTGGAGGAGGATTTTCTTTTTAATACATTATCCTCCACCCACTCACGCTACCAGTGTTTACCAATGCTGCCTGGTATGCTTAGACATGCTGAAGATTTATTTAAGGAACCAGTCAAGGCTAGGTTTTTATCCCCAAGAATAGATAAAAAATATAAGCCTGCGTCAACCGACCCAGGCTACATTTCCCAACAAGTACCACCAGACTCTATTGTAGTTAGTGCTGCAGGGAAAAGGGCTAATAGCCAGTCTTCAGGGGATAGTCCTCCCTCTGACAAAGAAAGAAGGAATTTTGATGCTGCAGGTAGAAGGGTAGCTACACAAGCAGCTAACCAATGGAGTATAGCCAATTCCCAAGCTCCGTTAGCGAGGTATGACAGGGTGCACTGGGATGAAATGCAAGAGATCTTGCAATATTTACCCAAAGAGCATCAGAAGAGAGTGCAACAGATTGTTGAAGAGGGACAGGTGATCACTAATAATCAAATTAGATCTGCCCTTGACGCAGCTGATACTGCAGCTAGAAGTATCAACACCAGCATAACAATTCGTAGACATGAATGGCTTAGATCCTTCGGGTTAAAACCCGAATTCCAGCAGGCAGTGCTTAACATGCCTTTCGATAAGAACATCTGTTCGGACCTGAAGTAGATACAACTATTGAAAAACTCAGAAAGGATTCTGACACTGCAAAAGCTGTGGTAGCCCTATATACCACACCTTTTCTGGGTTCCTTTCGCAAACAACAGTTGCGGGGAGGCTTCAAACCCCAAACTACAGAGGCTTCCACCTCACATCCTAAACAAACGCAGCAATATTATCCAAGAGGGTCATTTAGAGGCTCTTACAGAGGCCAACACTTGAGAGCCAGAGGAAAGTTTAATACCGCAAACAGTGTCACCACTCCCCCAGAACAATGACTTCCTCAACATCCCACATGTCTCCTGCGGGAGGAAGACTGCTGCAATTCCACTCTCACTGGCAAATCATCACCACAGATCAGTGGGTACTTTCAATTATCCGCAGTGGTTATTGCCTAGAACTCATTTCTACTCCACCAAACATTCCCCCTCTTTCTCACAGACTCTCTCCAGAACACAATGTTCTGCTAAAACAATCTCTATTACTAAAAGGAGCAATAGAAACGGTAACAAATCACTACAGGGAACAGGAGTATATTCACTATATTTCTGGATACCAAAAAAGGATGGTACTCTCAGACCCATCCTAGATCTCAGACCTCTAAATCTATACATCCTATCAGAACATTTTCACATGGTCACTCTACAGGATGTAATTCCCCTACTACAAAAACAAGATTACATGACTGCTGTAGATCCCAAAAATGCTTACTTCCATATTGCCATCCATCCAGCTCATCGCAAATACCTAAGATTTGTAATAGCGGGCAAACACTACCAATTCAAGGTACTTCGCTTCGGCATAACAACAGCTCGAAGGGTTTTCACAAAATGTCCAGCTGTAGTAGCAGCTCACCTCAGAAGACAACACATACATGTCTTCCCTTATCTAGACGACTGGCTAATAATATCAAGCAATATTCTACAGTGTCAACAACACACTCAATGCACAGTAGATACCCTATAAACATTAGGGTTCACAATCAATTACCAAAAATCTCATCTTCAACCAGCATAGGTTCAACCTTACCTAGGTGCAATTCTCAATACTCAAAAAGCATTAGCCTACCCAAATCCACAAAGGATACTGGCTTTTCAAATCCTCATATCACAAATACAGACCAATCAGAATTGCACAGTAAGATTTATCATGAAACTATTGGGAATGATGGCATCATGCATAGCAATAGTACTGCATTCAAGACTATACATGAGACCACTGCAACAGTGTCTCTCACAACAATGATCTCAAGCACAGGGTAAATTACAGGATCTAGTGTTGTTAGACCGCCAAACTTACAAATCACTGCAATGGTGGAATCACAGCAACTTAATAAAAGGGTGGTCATTTCAGGACCCAGTGCCTCAGACCATGATAATTACAGATGCGTCAATGACAGGTTGGGGAGCTCATCTCAAAAACATAACCATACAAGGGGAATGGAACTCAACGCAATTAACTTTTCACATAAACCATTTAGAATTGTTGGCTGTGTTCCTGGCTCTAAAAGCTTTTCAACCTCAGATCAGGCACAAAATAGTCTTAATAAAAACAGCCAATATGACAACAATGTATTATCTGAAGAAACAGGGGGGAACACGTTCATCCCAATTGTCCCTTCTAGCCCAAATAATATGGAAATGGGCAATTCACAATCGGATTTGCTTGCTAGCGGAATATATCCCAGGGATAAACAACCAATTAGCAGACCTACTAGGAGACAGCAACAAATATACAATTGGGAAATTCACTCGCAGTTACTTCAACAGTACTTTCAGATGTCGGGAACACCAGACACCAGACCTTTTCGCAACAAGGGAAAACGCAAAATGCCAAAACTTCACATCCAGACACCCACACCGTCTGTCCAAGGGCAATGCTCTATGAATCAACTGGTCAGGGATATTTGCTTACGCTTTTCCCCCTCTCCCATTAATTCAATTTCTGGTCAACAAACTGCGTCACACCTCTCACAATAATACTCATAGCTCCCACGTGGGCACGCCAACACTGGTACACAGCACTTCTGGATCTGTCAGTAGTACCCCATCACAAACTTCCAAACAGACCAGATCTGTTAACCCAGAACAAGGGTGTCAAATCAGGCATCCCAATCCCAGTGTACTCTACCTAGCCATTTGGCTCCTGAGGTCATAGAGTTTGGATATTTACTCCTTCCATTAGAATGTATGGAAGTTCTAAAACAAGCACGCAAACCAACAACTAGACAATGCAATGCAATGCAAACAAGTGGAAATGGTTTGTTTGCTACTGTCAATCCAAAAAAATAGATCCACTTAAAGTATCAATACAAGATATTGTATGCTGCCTGCTTTATTTACAAAAAGAAAATTTAGCTTTCTCCTCTATGAAGATTCATCTCACCGCTATCAGCGTACTTACAGACCATACAACATACTTCTCTCTTCAGAGTCCCTGTCATAAAAGACTTGGTGGAAGGACTTAAAAATATTATTCCACCAAGAACTCCACCAGTTCCTGCATGGAATCTCAATATTGTACTCACAAGATTAGTGGGACCACCATTCGAACACATGCATTCATGTGATATTCAATTTCTCTCATGGAAAGTTGCTTTCTTAGTAGCAATTACTACATTAAGAAGAGTAAGTGAAATTCAAGCATTCACCCTAGAGGAACCATTTTCCCAAGAACACAAACATAAAGTTGTACTTAGGACAAATCCTAAATTTTTGCCAAAAGTGGTTCCGCCTTTCACATTAACCAATCAGTTGAATTGCCAGTCTTCTTTCCACAGCCAGACTCAACTGCTGAAAGAGCTCTTCACACTCTTGACCTTAAAAGAGCTCTAATGTGCTATGTTAACAGAACAAAAGAGTTTAGGAAAACTAAACAGCTTTTTGTTGCTTTCCAACAACCATATAAAGGTAATCCTATCTCAAAGCAAGGAGTAGCTAGATGGGTTGTGATATGTATTCACACATGTTACATTAAAGCAAAAAGCCAACTTTTGATAACTCCTAAAGCACATTCCACTAGAAAAAAGGTGCTTCTATGGCATTTTTAGGAAACATTCCAATGGCAGACATATGCAAAGCTGCCACATGGTCCACACCACATACATTCACAAAACATTACTGTGTGGATGTATTATCAAAGCAACAGGATAATGTTGGTCAAGCAGTACTTAAGACACTATTTTAAACCACTTCAACCCCTACAGGCTAGCCACCGCTTTATTGGGAGAAGGACTTCTTTTTAGTCTATGTACAGCATGTTTATCTGCAGCTACACATGCCACTGAACGGAAAGTGTCACTTACCCAGTGTACATTTGTTCGTGGCATGTAGTGCTGCAGATTCACATGCACCCTCCCTCCTCCCCTGAAGCCTTCAGTCATTGCAGTACTTATTTGTGCATGTGTGTATATATATATATATGTTTGATGGCATGTGTAGCTGCAGATACACATGCTGTGCATTATCCTGCCATCTAGTGTTGGGCTCGGAGTGTTAGAAGTTGTTTTTCTTCGAAGAAGTCTTTTCGAGTCACAAGATCGAGGGACTCCTCCCCCTTCGGCTCCATTGCGCATGGGCGTCGACTCCATCTTAGATTGTTTTCTTTCTGCCATCGGGTTCGGACGTATTCCTCTTCGCTCCGTTTTCAGTTCGGAAAAGTTAGTTAACTATCCGAAAATTAGACTGTATTGTTTGCGCTCGGTATCAGTTTAGTAAGAGCACATCGACACCGAAGAAAAGAAGAGCTCCGGTAGCCCTTTGGGGCTTCCATTCCCCAGCGGGGCCTGGTCAGCCCGACCGCGTGCGTCTTCAAGGCTCATGGTACGGACCCCATTCCGCTTCTGCCCCGAATGCCACGCTGAGCCGAAACAAAGCTCCTATACCGAAGAACAAGGCCTTTCATCACAACTACAAGGCCATAAGTTTGGACAAGAACTAGAGATGGGAGAGCCAGACTATACACAGAGAAGGCTCCATATACAGAAGGACACAGGGAAAATAAGAACTCTTCCCCCAATTAAAATGAAACGGAAACTCGCTTTCCAGAAAACTGAAAAACTGCCAAAAGCAAAGGTGGCTAAAGAAAAAACTCCACCACGTTTTTCTCCACAGCCATCGCCACAGCACTCACCGCAACTGTCCCCAATTGCAACACCACCAATGATGCAATCACCAACACACACAGGTATGAGCCAAGATGATCCAGATGCATGGGATCTATACGATACACCAGTATCTGACAATAGTCCAGATTGCTACCCGGCAAGACCATCACCACCAGAAGACAGTACTGTTTACATGCAGGTGGTTTCCAGAGCAGCTACTTTTCACAACGTAGCACTGCATTCCGAACCTGTAGAGGATGACTTCTTATTCAATACCCTGTCATCAACACATAGCCAATACCAGAGTCTGCCTATGTTACCAGGCATGTTAAAACATGCGAAACAGGTGTTTCAAGACCCAGTCAAAGGCAGAGCCATCACACCTAGGGTGGAGAAGAAGTACAAACCTCCCCCTACGGACCCTGTGTACATCACGCAACAACTAACACCTGACTCGGTGGTAGTAGGGGCAGCCCGGAAAAGGGCAAACTCACAGACTTCTGGGGATACACCACCACCCGACAAAGAAAGTCGAAAGTTCGATGCGGCAGGAGGAAAGGGATGCAGCACAAGCAGCCACTCAATGGCGCATTGCCAATACACAGGCTTTATTGGCAAGATATGACAGGGCTCATTGGGACGAAATGCAACATTTCATTGAACATCTTCCCAAAGAGTTTCAGAAGCATGCACAACAAGTGGTGGAGGAGGGCCAAAGTATCTCCAACAACCAAATAAGATCGGCTATGGATGCAGCGGACACAGCCGCCAGAACAGTAAACACAGCGGTCACCATTCGGAGACACGCATGGCTACACACCTCCGGATTTAAGCCAGAGATCCAGCAGGCTGTGCTGAATATGCCTTTTAATGGACAACAGTTGTTTGGGCCAGAGGTGGATACAGCTATAGAAAAGCTAAAGAAAGACACGGACACGGCCAAAGCCATGGGCGCGCTATACTCCCCACAGAGCAGAGGCACCTTTAGGAAGCCAAACTTTAGAGGGGGGTTTCAGGCCCAAAGCACAGAACCTTCAACCTCACAGGCCAGACCCACATACCAGGGCCAATACCAAAGAGGAGGCTTTTGGGGACAATATAGGGGTGGACAGTTCCCTAAAACAAGAGGGAAATTCCAGAGCCCAAAAACCCCACAAACTAAACAGTGACTCCAATGTCACAAATCCCCAACACATAACACCAGTGGGGGGGAGACTCACAGATTATTACAAAAATTGGGAAGACATAACTACGGACTCGTGGGTCCTAGCCATTATCCAACTTGGTTATTGCATAGAATTCCTACAATTGCCACCAAATGTGCCTCCAAAAGTACACAACATGTCCAAACAGCACTTGGATCTATTACAACTAGAAGTCCAAGCGTTGTTACAAAAAGAAGCAATAGAACTAGTACCCAGCCATCAGAAAGGAACAGGTGTTTACTCCCTGTATTTTCTAATACCAAAAAAGGACAAAACACTGAGACCCATCTTAGATCTCAGAACACTAAGGGGGTTATTCCAACTTTGGAGGAGGTGTTAATCCGTCCCAAAAGTGACGGAAAAGTGACGGATTTACCACCAGCCGTATTACGAGTCCATTATATCCTATGGAACTCGTAATACGGCTGGTGGTATATCCGTCACTTTACCGTCACTTTTGGGACGGATTAACACTCCTCCAAAGTTGGAATAACCCCCTAAATCTTTACATCAAATCAGATCACTTTCACATGGTGACACTTCAAGACGTGATTCCCTTGCTCAAACAACAAGACTACATGTCAACATTAGACCTCAAGGATGCTTACTTCCATATACCCATACATCCTTCCCACAGGAAATACTTAAGGTTTGTAATCCAAGGAGTATATTACCAATTCAAAGTGTTACCATTCGGGATAACAACAGCACCAAGAGTATTTACGAAATGCCTTGCGGTAGTAGCTGCACATATCAGAAGACAGCACATACACGTATTCCCGTACCTAGACGATTGGTTAATAAAAACCAGCACTCAGAAACAGTGTCTTCAACACACAAAATACGTCATAGAAACCCTTCACAAACTAGGGTTCTCAATAAACTACCTAAAATCACACTTACAACCGTGTCAAATACAACAATACTTAGGAGCAACAATCAACACGGAAAAAGGGATTGCCACTCCAAGTCCACAAAGGGTACAAGCATTCCAAAACGTAATACTAAACATGCACCCAAACCAACAGTATCAAGTAAGGTTTGTGATGAAACTTCTAGGCATGATGTCTTCATGCATAGCCATTGTCCCAAACGCAAGATTACACATGCGGCCCTTACAACAGTGCCTAGCGACACAATGGACACACGCACTGGGTCAGCTTCAAGATCTAGTGTTGATAGACCGCCAAACACACTCCTCGCTTCAATGGTGGAATCCTATAAATTTAAACCAAGGGTGGCCTTTCCAAGACCCAGTGCCTCAATATGTGATCACAACAGATGCTTCCATGGTAGGGTGGGGAGCACACCTAAACCTGCACAGCATCCAGGGCAATGGGACACTCAACAAAGCCAGCTTCATATAAATCAACTAGAACTACTAGCAGTGTTTCTAGCATTGAAAGCATTTCAACCGTTAATAGCCCACAAACACATTCTTGTCAAAACAGACAACATGACAACAATGTATTACCTAAACAAACAGGGAGGGACACACTCATCACAGCTGTGTCTCTTAGCACAGAAGATTTGGCATTGGGCGATTCACAATCACATTCGCCTAATAGCACAGTACATCCCAGGAATTCAAAACCAGTTGGCCGACAATCTCAGTCGAGATCACCAACAGATCCACGAATGGGAAATTCATCCCCAGATACTGCAAACTTACTTTCAAAACTGGGGAACACCGCAAATAGACCTATTTGCAACAAAAGCAAACGCAAAATGCCAAAACTTCGCATCCAGGTACCCACACCCTCACTCCAAGGGCAATGCGTTATGGATGAGTTGGTCAGGGATATTTGCTTACGCTTTCCCCCTCTCCCACTCCTTCCGTATCTAGTAAACAAATTGAGTTAAAAAAACTCAAACTAATACTAGTAGCACCAACTTGGGCTCGCCAACCATGGTACACAACACTACTAGATCTGTCAGTAGTACCTCATATCAAACTACCAAACAGACTAGATCTGTTAACTCAACACAAACAACAGATCAGACACCTGAATCCAACATCGCTCAATCTGGCTCCTGAAGTCTTAGAATTTGGACATCTAGACCTTACACAAGAATGTATGGAGGTCATTAAACAAGCTAGGAAACCTACTACAAGACATTGCTACGCAAATAAATGGAAAAGATTTGTTTATTACTGTCATAATAATCAAATTCAACCACTACATGCGTCCACAAAAAACACTGTAAGCTACTTATTACACTTACAAAAATCTAAGCTAGCTTTTTCATCCATTAAGATACATCTCACAGCAATTTCTGCCTATCTGCAAATTACACATTCAACATCACTCTTTAGAATCCCAGTCATAAAAGCATTTACGGAGGGTCTAAAAAGAATCATTCCCCCAAGAACACCACCAGTTCACTCATGGAACCTCAATATTGTATTCACACGACTCATGGGTCCACCATTTGAACCCATGCACTCTTGTGAGATGCAATACTTAACATGGAAAGTAGCCTTCCTAATAGCTATCACATCTCTTAGAAGAGTAAGTGAAATACAAGCATTTACCATACAAGAACCCTTTATACAAATACACAAACATAAAGTGGTTCTACGCACAAATCCCAAATTTTTACCAAAAGTTATATCACCGTTCCACCTAAATCAAACTGTGGAACTCCCAGTATTTTTTCCACAACCAGACTCTGTAGCTGAAAGGGCATTACATACATTAGACATCAAAAGGGCACTAATGTATTACATTGATAGAACCAAACAAATTCGCAAAACAAAACAATTGTTTGTAGCTTTTCAAAAACCTCATGCAGGAAATCCAATATCCAAACAAGGCATTGCCAGATGGATAGTTAAGTGTATTCAAACCTGCTATGTAAAAGCAAAGAGAGACCTGCCTATTACACCGAAGGCACACTCCACTAGAAAGAAAGGCGCCACAATGGCCTTTCTAGGAAATATACCCATGACAGAAATCTGTAAGGCAGCCACATGGTCTACGCCTCATACATTCACAAAACATTACTGTGTGGATGTGTTAACAACACAACAAGCCACAGTAGGACAGGCAGTATTACGAACATTATTTCAACAACTTCAACTCCTACATCCTAAATCACCGCTTTTGGGAAGATAACTGCTTACTAGTCTATGCACAGCATGTGTATCTGCAGCTACACATGCCATCGAATGGAAAATGTCACTTACCCAGTGTACATCTGTTCGTGGCATGAGACGCTGCAGATTCAAATGCGCCCTCCCGCCTCCCCGGGAGCCTGTAGCCGTTATAAGTTGATAAAGATAAAACTTGTACATTTGTAAATTTGGAAATATATATCACTTTTAGACACATTATGTACATACATACTTACTCCATTGCATGGGCACTATTACTATATACACAACTCCTACCTCACCCTCTGCGGGGAAAACAATCTAAGATGGAGTCGACGCCCATGCGCAATGGAGCCAAAAGGGGAGGAGTCCCTTGATCTCGTGACTCGAAAAGACTTCTTCGAAGAAAAACAACTTGTAACACTCCGAGCCCAACACTAGATGGCAGGATAATGCACAGCATGTGAATCTGCAGCGTCTCATGCCACGAACAGATGTACACTGGGTAAGTGACATTTTCCATATATTTACATTTGCATGGGCATCTTATTTACTTATTACATTTAGTTGTACATTTCCATTCTTTCACTCTATCACTCCTTCCTATTCCCTTCGGCGGAAAAACAATCTAACAAAGGAGTCGATGCCCATGCGCACTAGCACCGTGAGTAGGAGTCACTCGATCCTGTGACTCGAGAAAAGATTTCTTCGAAGAAAAACAACTTGTAACACTCTAAGCACAACACTAGATGGCAGAATATGCACAGTATGTGAATCTGCAGCACTACATGCCACAAACAGATGTACACTAGGTAAGTGACATTTTCCATATACATTGCATGGACATCTCTTTTCATTATCTATACGCTCCTTACCTCACCTGCCTGCGGGAAAACAATCTAACAAACGACTTGATGCCCATGTGCACTATCACAGAGAGGAGGAGTCACTCGATCTTGTGACTCGAAAAGATTCTTAAAAGAAAAACAACTTGCAACACTCCAAGCCCAACACTAGATGGCGGACTTATGCAAAGCATGTGAATCTACAGCACTGCATGCCACAAACAGATGCTTACTGGGTAAGTAACATTTTCCTTCTGATGGATACATTCTCTTCCCACTGTATTGTTGCTCTCAGTTCCTCTCTGCATGCTTTGATTAGGCATGGGAAAGTATCAGAAGGAACTGACACCACTGCACAGGTTGGGGCCTTATAACCTCTGATGTCATACCCAGGATGGGTAGAGGTATGCCTAAGGCTACATGGTGCCACTTGGTTTTGTATTGCTAAGGGGAAGTATTTTCAGATCCAGTCTGGTGCCTTAATGGTATTCATAAGGTGGGGAATCTGCTGGAAGATAACATATCACTCTTATACGCAACAGTGATCATGATCATCTTGTCACTCACCTCACCCTTCAACAGGGCAAGCAGTTGTTCATTGTCTTCATTAGCTAACAGGTCATTGCCAACTGAACCAGGAGGAATCCCTCAGGTTTAATGTACTTTCTCACAACCATAGTTTTGTAGGCACCAGTACCCCTTAGGCATGAACATTCCTCCCATTAACAATCACCTCACTATCTCCAAAGTGTTTGAGTGAATGTGCTTAGGATTGCTTGCCCACATCTCAGAACAACTAGGTTGAGTGCCATTGGAATCATAGTGGTACGTATTCTCACTTAAGGCATGTTGCCTATCGGATGTGGCTGGCAGTGGATCTCCAAATGGACATTCCATCTTGCAATGCCATTCCCAAAGTAATCACCCCAAAATATCAGCGTCTAACCCATAAATATTTATCCACTCTTTAGGTACTTTAGTTTAGGATTCCTTGGGTTTGGAATAATTTTCCCTAAAGCTAACTCCTTTTTCTGTTGCTAACCTGAACTTCACCTTTTTCAGGCTATCCAATCTTCTTTCAATTCCCTAAATATCTTTTTCCTATCTGTCATGTTCCTTTCCCTCTCTTCCCAAACCCTCTCTCTCTGTATATCTTCACCTTTCCTCCTCTTTCTTCCTTGCTAATCCCAGTTTATACATCTCTAACTAATTTGCCTTTTCCTCTTGCCCATCCTTAACTTTGTGGGTGCTTTAGTAAATTGTACGACTTCAGTAAAGTCTAACCCTCTTAAGGCGATGATATCTGAGACATGGGACAAAAGCAACCCTAGAGCTGGATGATGGAAACTCTCTAAGGGAAAGCCTAGATAGTAATCCAGGGGATTTAGGAGGTGGGATCTATGGAAAGCCTGAACTCAGGGACTCGGAGAGCCTGCATTCACAGCGCTGTCCCGTTATCTACTAAACCCGTCCTTGAATTTCCTACGCCCTTTTCCTTTTCTACGAGAGGCCACTTCTCTCATTAATCAATCATGAAATCTAGTATGATCTCGCTATCGTTGGATATCCACCCCATGGCAACACATAATTTACAATTCATGTAAAGACAGTTTTTTCTAGTCTGCCTCTTCCCAGTTCCTATTGTTTGTGCAGGCTGTGTGTAACAAAAAGAAAACTAACAGGCTAACCGGTCTTAGCACTGGAGCTAGGACTTAGTAATCCCACCTTTTTCACCAATTGTGAATTTTGTCCAGAGTCCACTGGAAACTATGAATTACTAGGCTCAAATTGTAACAATGACAGCTTTTTTCCAATGGTGTCCAAGGGCTTACCCGTACTATTAGACCCAAAACGGAGCATCAAGTACAGCTCTGTTGCACAACACTTAGAGTAGCAAAGTCTAAGTCCAAGGCTTACTCCACTAGTTGCTGTGGGGTGGAGACTCAGAAATCCAAGAAGCATCTAACAACTGATAATAACTCATTTTCCTGTCAGGTCCTTTACTTGTAAAGTACTTTAACCACTGCACACAACTCAATAGTAAAAATGAAACGCACAGAGCAAGAATATTATATAGAATTGACAGGACAGTTTTTGGGGAGCAGATAGTTAACAAGAACAAACTGTGGGCCTCTTCCATATGCTTACAGGTGGTATAACCGAATACGTTTGTAACACTTTTAAAAGGTGTGGTATTGGAAGAAAGCACTCGAATTCAAGCAGATTTTGTTCTTAGATTCCAAATAATAAGCCACCCCAGCAAGCCAGGATACAAGCCTTCTAGCAGCTCACCACTGAGTGATTACCACAGAATCCTATTTGGAACATTCAGTTTGTCTAAACATTCATAATACAATAGAGTCTTATAAAAACCATAACAGAATTATTAAGATACAGCAATCTACCTCAAGGCTCAGGAGTACAAACCCCTTTCACTTCCCCAAGGAACTGTCGAAACCAGTGTTAAGCACTTCTTACACTACTTATGTAGTGGCTCCAATGGCCATTAGGCTAGATATTGCTTCCCAAATATCAAACAAAGGTCTGGGTTCTAGAAAAGTGTCCATGAACTTGCATGATGAGGACCTTACGTATGCTGGATTTAACTACTGTATTTAATTAAATTATCAGTAGTTGACATACCCCATTGCTGCAGATGTGCAATTATTATTCCAATAATCAAAAAAGATAGGCGTTCGACCTATTTTGTTATTGGATGAATTATGGAAAATATACTGCAAGTTTTGGTAAACTGCATCCTGGAGTGGGTACAGAGTAATAACTTACTGAATAACCTCCAGGCAGGATTAAGCAGAGAAGAGGGCACTTTTGAGCAGGTCATATGAGAAGATATGGTTCCCTTCCACATTCTACTGTGCATCAGACACAATAATTGTATTCTTTCTTGTGAAGATATCATATACAAGATTGTATATTAAGTGAAAAATATAATAAATTCCAGAGACCCTCATTTTGGAACTATCCATATCTGTCAGATATGTATTTATAAGGTAAGTGAATATAAAGGTAGAGCCAAACCCTCCAGTATATTCCGTATAACTAGTGATACCCACTGCATTTCACGCTTCCAACAGCGCTTCATCTGGAGTAGCTGTACATATACAGATATGAAACTAAGACATTCAGCCAATCACATTATCCAATGTTGAACATAAGTGAAAATACAAGATTATAAGTATGTCTTTGGTGATATGGCGTTCCAAATGCTGGAAAGCTTTAATAAAATGTATTAGTTAAATACGGAACTGCACACAACTACTCATTGGTGACCACTCCAGGCTCCACCAAGGCAATTGAAGTGTCTGGAACAGTCTCCAAGAGATGCAATTATAAACCCTGACTCAACATTCTATGTTAAAAGAAACCACACTAAGAATACACAAAGATTACTTTCATACCATATATTTACATTAGTAAAGCAATCTAATGTCATAATGAAAACCATTACTTCTAAATTATCTATTCCTTATAACCCTCTAAGTCACCTATGCTTTAATGATGACTCCGTGGTGCATGTATTTCTATCCTCCTAAATCCCCTGGATTAAATGATTGAATACGATGCACCCTGTTGGACACAGCTGAGCAGACCACAGCTAGACGAGAAGAACATTTCCAAACTTGTTTATTTTCTTTCCAAACAGGAATGGTTTTGCTTGTTTTTAGCGAAGCAAGAAATCAAGGTATAACAGCCACAACCAACACGTTTCGCGTCACTGACAATATATCCTTATTTGGAAGTGATTGTACAACAGTCCTAAGCATATCAATATAATCAGTTGGTCTGATTTAACTGGATAATGTGATTGTAATATAGTGCCTTGTACAAGTCCATAGGAAAGCTGCATACATGCATATTTAAAGAATATGAACTATGTATACAATCAGTCTTTGCTGGTTGTTATTCGTCTTTAGGATACCAGCAGATTGTGCTGCCTGGATACAGAAAGAATGGAATTAAGGAATGTGAACTTCGCATAGTGTAAATGCCTCAAATTTAGACATGATTGCATTTAACATGTAAGATAATGGTTTGGCTGTAGCTGTGCTCTCTGAATTAAATATAAACTTTTTTCAGCTTCCCTGAATCAAACGTTAATGGATTTAGGTCAAAACACATTCATATAATTGCCTAGTTTTCCTAAATTAAATTACACCAGGACAGCTTCTTTTTATGGCAAGGCATGGCAGCTAACATTAAGCTAACATTAAGCAGCTTCCAATCACAGCAGCAACAAAAGACATAGGGCCATATTTATACTTTTCGACGCACAACTGCGCCAACGCAGTTGTGCGTCAAAAAATCTAACGCCGGCTAACGCCATTCTGAAGCACCATGCAGGCGCCGTATTTATTCAATGACGTTAGCCGGCGGAGCTGCCTGGTGTGTGTAAAAAAAAAATGACGTACACCAGGCAGCGCCGGCGTAGGGGAATATGGAGCTTGGGCGCCAAAAAATGGGGCAAGTCAGGCTGAGGCAAAATTTTCACCTCAACCCGATTTGCGCCATTTATTTTGACTCCCAACCCCCATTGAAATGACTCCTGTCTTAACAAAGACAGGAGTCATGCCCCCTTGCCCAATGGCCATGCCCAGGGGACTTGTGTCCCCTGGGCATGGTCATTGGGCATAGTGGCATGTAGGGGGGCACAAATCAGGCCCCCCATGCCACCCAACAAAAAAAATTACTTACCTGAACTTACCTTATGTTCCCTGGGATGGGTCCCTCCATCCTTAGGCGTCCTCCTGGGGTGGGCAAGGGTGACAGGGGGTGTCCCTGGGGGCATGGGAGGGCACCTCTGGGCTCCTTCCGAGCCCACAGGTCCCTTAACGCCTGCCCTGACCAGGCGCTAAAAAACGACGCAAAAGCGGCTGGACGTCATTTTTTTTGGACCCGCCCACTCCCGGGCGTCAGTTTTGCCCGGGAGTGTAAATACGGCGCACATGCCTCGGAGTCAATTTTTTAGACGGGAACGCCTACCTTGCATATCATTAACGCAAAGTAGGTGTCCACGCAAAAAAATGACGCAAACTCCATGGACTTTGGCGCTAGACGCGTCTAACGCCAGAGTATAAATATGGAGTTCGTTTTGCGTCGAATTTGCATTAAAAAAAACAACGCAAATCCGGCGCAAACGGAGTATAAATATGGCCCATAATTTGTAATCTCCTAAAATTTCTACAAAAATATAACACCTAAGTACTAGCAGCCATCTTGTTTTTCTTGCTGTGCTCTCAGGATAAGTACCTCTTCTGATCTCTGCGGCAACTTTCTAAGTATAAAGTATTCCTCAGTGGTGTGAATGGTGTTTTAAATGTGTTATAAAGATAGTTTGTGTAACCATAATTTTGGTGGTTTCCCCACATTTTAAGTTGATGGGCTTTGCATTTTGTCCACAATTTTTAATTTCATGACTAGAGATTTTATGCTAATATAGCTTTTCCTTCTTGTTGGGTGTTTTTCTTTAGCGCTCTTGCCGTTTTTCATTTATTTTTAAAACTGTCCGTTCGGGTTTGCACAGTCCCAGCATGAATATTACCCAACAGAGGGTCATGAGACTGTTAGTTAGCATTTGAAGGGTGCCACGGTCATGTGTCTGTACTCATGTCATCAGTGAGCCAGTTGGTGATAAACTAGTGATTGTTTTGGAGTTAGAGAAAATATTCGAGGTAAGCGCCATATGCGTGGTGTTTTCTTCTATGGTGACCATTTTGAAGCATTGGACTATCAGCTGTTAAGAGTATTACAAACAACATTTTATCGTTTGGGCTAATCTTCCAATTAGAGCCCGGCACCCTAATCATTTCACCATTATTTTATCAGGAAAATGCTTCTAATGATAGTAGTTGAGATGCCTGAGGAGGATATTCTAAATACTTTGGGTAACAGAATTGAATACTCTGTTAATCGAGCTGTAGGAAAATTATTATGAAATATAAATTATGCCATTGACAATAAGTTTGGAGGAGTCTGTCCTAATATTAGGAAGAACATTGTAGAAGTGGGGGAAATGGTTGATAAGATTGATTTGAATCACATTCAAACTCCTCCCCAACGCTCACAAGGCACTGCACATCACCAGACCAGAATACCTCAACAGACTGCTCTCCTTCTACACCCCGACCCGACAGCTTTGTTCCGCCAATCTTGCCCTCGCCACCGTCCCACGCATCCACAGAACGGCCGCCGGTTGCAGATCACTCTCCCACCTCGCCGCCAAGACGTGGAACACTCTTCCCACCCACATGCGACACAGGACCTACTTACCTTCAGGAGACCACTCAAGACGTGGCTGTTCGAGCAGTAGCAGCCCCCTGCCCCCATCAGCGCCTTGAGACCCTCACGGTTGAGTAGTGCGATTTACAAATGCTCTGATTGATTGATTTGAGTTCAGCAAACAACTTAGGAAGCATGCTACAGCGACTGGCTTTATAAAGTGCAGGGTAAAAAGAAAATAACAGATTATTCATTGGTGGTGGCAAAAAAGAGAAAACCTATTGAGAAGGCAAAGCCAGAAGATATTCAAGCCTCAGACTTTGGTAAGGATAATGCTGAAGGTATTGTGAATGGGTGCAAACTGTGGCATGCTGATATTTTACTTATTGTGCTTTTAAATTATTTTCTCTTTCTTTGTAAGTGCATGTTATGTTTTTTTTTTGTTCTGTTCCTGTGAGTATTCCAAGCCGGAAATGAGTCAACCAATCAATCAGTATTTGTAAAGCGCGACTACTTACCTGTGAGGGTCTCAAGCGGCTGGGGGGAGGGGCCTTATCCAACGAGCCATGTCTTGAGGTTCTTCCTGAAGAAGGTGAGCGACGGGCTTTGTCTGCGGTGCGGGGGGGGGGGGGGGGGGTGTTCCAGCTCTTTGCTACAGCGTTGGTGAAAGATCGTCCTCCGGCTGTGGTTTTGCAGATGCGAGGGACGGTGGCCTGGGTAATCTGGGTGGAGTGGAGGGATCTGGCGGGGGTGTGGAAGTAGACTCGGTGGTTCAGGTAGGCTGGTCCTGCGTTGTGTATTGCCTTGCACGTGTGGGTGAAAAGTTTGAAGGTGATTTGTTTCCCGACGGGTAGCCAGTGGAGGGTTCTCAGGTGTTGCCAGATTTGTTCTCAGCGAGGGAGGTCCAGAATGAGTCTGCCAGCGGCGTTCGGGATGAGTTGAAGTTTTTTGATGTTCTAGTTGAGGTGCCGGCATAGAGGGCGTTGTCGTAGTCGAGCTTGCTTGTGACTAAGGTGTGGGTGACTGTCCTGCGACAGTCTGCTGGGATCCATCTGAAGATCTTCCAAAGGTTGCAGAGTGTGTGCCAGCAGGAGGAGGCGACAAAGTTTACCTGGCGGATCATGCATAGGGAGGAGTCGAGGATGATTCCTAAGTTGTGAGCGTGCTCGGTCGGTGCAGGTAGGGGGGCGCTAGGGATGTAGGCCACCACGAGTTGTCCCAAGCTGAGGTGGCGTTTCCGAAGATGATGAGCTCAGTCTTGTCGAAGTTGAGCTTGAGGCAGCTTTCTCTCATGCAGGTGGCAACGGCTTCCATTCCTGAGTGAAAGTTCCTTTTGGCCGTGTCCGGGTCTTCGGTGAGGGAAAGTGGGTGCAGTGGGAGTTGGCAGGCACTGATCCTGGACACCTTGGTCTTCCTTAAACTTCATTTATCGTATTGGAGCTCTAGTTGTCTGTTTTAACTGTATATTAAAATGTATTCTTCATGTTTCTAAAGGAAGCCTAAATATAATGTTGCAAATGTTAATGATTGATGCTGGTTAAACCATGTTCCAGTCAGTAGTTTATTGTTCAGTAGTGCAATGTCATTCCCCATTTATGTAGGTTAGAGGTTCTTATTTATTATTCATTTTGGGAGGGTTCTAGAGTAGACAGTTTCATGTAATATTTCTACAATGTTCATTGGTTTCTGTCAGTGTATCTTTATTAGTAAAGCTCATGGTGCCACCATGCAAAAGTATTTCCTGCTCCTGAAACCCTTTATAACATGCTGTTTCAGGTATGTTTCCTGGAAGCTATCCCATTTACCTGGAGAGCAGACTTCACACGTTAGTCTGTTTAATGACTCTCCTTCCCTTTAAAACTGACCAGTTCCTATGATAATTTGATCTTTGATTTATTATTTATCTTGTGCTAGATCACATTCTGTTCTGGCTATTAACTAGAATAGGGAACAGTCTCTATTACCTTATGCTAATTCCAATTTATTTACATTTGCTGCATTTTAATTTGTACTGACTGACTAGTTTGCCTTCTGTAATGATTGTAAAATTTTAAACAAACCTTCATGGTTTTGACTTCGAACCTTGTCAACTGGTGCGAGTGATTTGACAGGGTTTATCTCTATTTGGAGGTCATCATCCTTTGGGACTTACAGAAGGCCCTGGTCATGCAAATGAGTGTTTGGAATAATACATCTGTATCAACAGAATTTGGGAGTACATAAATATTGCCTACATCAGTGAATGCGCTCACTATCTGGCACACAACTCGTCTGACTGCTGTGATCTGGAACAGCAGACAGCCCGATAGGGAATGATCGAGTATATGCCAAACATCGGCTGCCCTACCCTACCACTGCAAGATAGCTTGATGATCCCGAACCATCAATAGATAGATACAATAGGTAGTGTCAGTGAGTGAATCACTTGATTTCGTAATGGTTCATAATGACTCACCGGCTTCTTGAGTGCCTGTTGCCTTACTAGGGGGAGTATAACATAAAACATTGGGGACCGATCCCAATATCCCTGTATGTATGGTAACTTTGGTAGCTGGGTGATTGCCCAAAGCAATTTGTTACTCCTGTACCCGTATGACCATGCTGGTATGTCCAGTGATGATACTTTTGCTTACATTATGTGCTTGTTTCTGCAGGTTCATACTTCTGCAAGTAAGATGTGTTACTATTACCTGGTCACCTCAGTGGTACAATCTTTTCAGGCAGACTATGAGCCTTACACCTGTTGGCTAGACAGAAATATATCAGAAACTGATGCTAAGCTTTTTTGGTTGGGCTGGGTTTGGATGAGACACCCCCTACTTGCCTGCCTGTCCACCCCCCTAGGGATCCAACAGTTCTGCACTCTCAGCTGAGGTGCCCACAAGGCCCCGGTTAGGGTGCCACCCAGTCCATGACCCCCTTTTCAGCAGCCCTACTTGCCAAACCTGTTTAGTGTGCCTTTGACTGAGCACAGCCATCCAATAGGAGGAAGCATCCAGTAATCCTTTCTGGGTTGGCTGGCTTTCCACTGCCCCCTCAACAAACGAACGGAAGACCATCTCTCCATTATGCAGCAGGAAGTTCAAGCCTTCTTGGTCAAAGGGGCTGTTAAGAGAGTGCGGGCTCCAGAAGTAAGGTGTGGTGGTTGTTCATTTTACTTTCTGGTGCTCAAGAAGGACACAGGCCTTCAGCCTATATAAACACCCCCCTATCATACCTTGCTCCAAAAAATAAAAATTCAAGTTGCTCACCCTGGCCCAGATCTTGATTAGATGATGGTTTCGTACCTGTAGGACACCTATTTTTAAATTCCTGTCCTGCCAGCCCATCAACACTACCTGCAGTTCCTGATGGGACAGGAGCATTTCCAGTTCACTGTGCTCCCGTTGTGTCTCACCATTGCCCCTTGGGTGTTCACTGAAGTGCTGGCGGTGGTGGCAGCTCATCTTCGGATGCCTTGGGTACCAGTCTTTCTCTACCTCGATGACTGTCTATTGAAGGTGAGCTCGCCCCAGGCAGTTGTCAGTCACCTCCAAAGTAGGGTAAACCATCTGTCATCGTTGGGGTTCACTGTCAATATGCCAGAGTCACATCTGAGTCCTTCTAAGATGCTCCCCTTCATCTGAGCCACTCTTCACATGGTTCGGTTTCATGCCTTTCCCCCGGGAAAAAGAGTTCAGGGCATTTGGGGCAATAATCCCCATCTTTTAGCCTCAGTCCTGGATTTCAGTGATATTGATTCTGGCCAGGTAGCATATGCATGTTCTGCAGTGGGATCTGAAGTCTTAATGGGGATAACATCAAAGGGACCTCTCCAACCACATTCAGATTTCAGAGGATACTGCAAAAGATCTGCAGTGGTGGTTGCTGGGCGGCGATTGGGTCTGAGGCAGAACCCTCTCCCTTCCCCACCCAGAGCTGACAGTGGTGACCAATGCATGGCTTCCGTGCTAGGGCAGCCATCTGGGAAAGGTGGAAATCAGAGGCCTCTAGTCTCCGGCGGATTCATAGTTCTATATCAAGCTTCTGGAGCAGGGGGGGTCCCTTCTGCTTGTTGTTGAAAACATTCCTGCTACTCATCAAAGACACGCTGGTACAGGTGCTCAGGGACAACACACAAGCGATGTGAATCTGCAGCAAATAGGGCAAGGTGAGTTCGCAGATCCAAAGCCAGGAGGCCTTGAACCTCTGCAAATGACTGGACCAGCAAGGAATTCTACTGGTGGTGAACCACCTGGTGGGATCTTTGAATGGCAAGACAGACAAACTCAACCGTATGTGCCTAGTGGATAACAAATAACAATTACGCTCCGAGGTGGTGCAAGGTCTCTTCTGCGAATGGAGAGAACCTTGGCTTGATGTGTTTGCCACTGCCGAGAATGCATAGTGTCAGCACTTCTGCCCGTTAGAGTTTTCAAGGCCTCTTTCTCTGAGACGTGTTCCGCCTTCAGTGGATCTCGGGATTCCTGCATGCCTTCCTGCCCATAACACTCCTGACCCAGGTTCTCAAAAAGATGAGGACTGACCTGCCCAAGTCATCCTAGTGGCCTTTCTATTGAGCATGGGACGTCCTCCAATCACGCTGCCTCGCTTGGAGAACCTGCCGTAGCAGCAACAGGGAAGGGTTCTGAACCTAGTCCTTCGCAATCTCCATCTTCATGCATAAAATTGAGCGGCAACAGCTGAAAACCCTCAACCTTTCTCCAGAAGTGGTTGATGTCATTTGGCAGCCAGGTGTCCCTCAGGGAAAACTGTGTGCACCTGTTGTTGGGCCAAATTTGTGACTTGGTGCCTCCCCCGAAAAGGCCAAATTATCTGTTCCTTTGTTAGTTCTTTCTCTTGACCGACAAGGCTTTGCTTTGGGCTTGGTTAAGGGTTATCTTTTGGCCTTCTTAAGGTTGCCAGATCAGCTGTCATTGTTTGAGTGACCAGTTGTGATGTGATTTGTGAAATGCATCAACATATGTTTCCCCTTTCTCCCTTTGTGATGCCCAAATGGAATTTTAATCTGGTCCTGATTTATAAGATGCGCACTCAGTTCAAGTCACTTCACAGCTGTCCCTTATGGCTCATTACCGTTAAGTCTGTGTCCCTCGTTACCATCACCTTGACACAGCTAGTGAGTTTCAAGCTCTTTTTGTCAATCCACCATACACTACCTTCTTCCCAGGCAAACTGGTTCTGCGGCTTTGGGCATCCTTCCTGCCGAACTTTGTGATGCTATTCTATGTCACTCAAACATCACCCTGCCGACATTCTATGCTCCACCTCACCCCTTCAAGAAAGAAGGAAAAGAGACTCCATCACTTGGACCCCAAGAGAAGCACGTAGCTTCTACATAGATCATACCAAAGAACTCTGGGCAGACGGTCAGGTCTTTGTGTGGGGTTCTTGAGCGAAAAAAGGCAAGGCAGTGCAGAGGAGAACCACCTCCTGCTGAATCGTGCTCTGCATAAAGTTCTGCTACACACTGGCTAAAAAGCAGCCCGAGATGGACTCCGTTCTAATGTTACCAGGGACAAAGCTGCTACTATTGTGTTAGTACACAGGGTCCCTTTCCTGGAAATATACCAGGCTGCTCTGTAGCCATCCCTCTATATGTTCACAAAGGACAGTCAGAATCTCCAAGAGGCTTATTTTTCCCATTGAGTCCTGCATGACTTTCTGGTTTGAATCCACTCACACACCCACCTCCAAATAGATAATCCTTTGGTGTCTATTAAAAAGGTGAAGAATCTGCAGCTAGAAGTCTCTTTCAGAAGAACAAGTTTCTTACCTTCAGTAAAGCTCCTTCTGGTAGAAACTGTACCGTGCCTCAGATTCCTCACTGAACCTCCCATCCTCCCTTTTCTGTGATTGAACTCTCTCCTTTAATAAAGGCCCAAGTTTAGGAATCTGCACAATGCCTTCCAATTAGCTTTAGGGGCTGAACGTGGACAGTCTTGAAAGCAACTGAAGTCAGCATGCAGGAGCAGTGCCTATAATAGGCCCCAAGTGATAGCTGAGGAGCAGAATGATGTCAAGTCTAAGCTGCAAGGGACCACCTTCCGTTGCACAAAGATGCTGCTGAAAGGTTTCTGGATCCAGGCTGACATCTGGGGAATTTTCAAATGGTGAGGAATCAGCCGCTAGATATAGGCCCGTATTTATACTTTTTTTGCGCCGCATTTGCGTCGTTTTTTGACGCAAAAACGGCGCAAACTTGCAAAATGCCATTGTATTTTGTAGGTTTGCGCCGTTTTGCGTCAAAAAGCGGCGCAAATGCGGCGCTAAAAAAAGTATAAATACGGGCCATAATCTCTATCCGAAAGGACGTTATTGAATGTAAGTAACATGTTCTTATAGCTTGCAAGGGCCCTTGTTACGTTTCCTTATACCTTACACAGTTGGTAACAGGCTTGGTACTCATCGTATGGACTGTAAAATAGCTCCAAAAATAAGCCAGTGCTCTTGTTTAGGAACCAGTGACCTTCAGCTTCTCTGGAGCAGATGCATGAACCATCTTGAGCTATCCTTGCCAGTTTCTGTAAACACTGTTTTGTCTTAGTGCTTTGCTATAGGGGCTCTATGTACCATGAGAAAAGTGCTCTGCAAACCTGCATTTCTATTACTTAGTGGTACAAATACTCTGGCTTCTCAATAACTTTTACTTGACTGGCCAAAACCAATATGTTAACATAACACAAACTTGGACATCCTCTTTCCAGAGCTTCCAGAATACTTCTTACAGTGGGTATACACTGTGACTGCAGAATGACTATTGTCTGATACAGAATAATAGACCAATAGATGTACAAAGCTGTCTTTGCAAGAGAAAAAGACAAGGCGGTCATTGGTGCTGTGTTCTTTTTCTCTCAACATGAACACCTTCAAATTTGCTGTGTAGCACCTAGAGCAAAATCAGAAGAAAAGCAGTTTGACTAAATGATCATTCCCTTTGAATGAGTATCATACTGAGCTTGTTGGGGCTCGGAGTCTATGGGGTCTCCAAAAGAGACTGAAAGCATGATTCCTGGGCTCATGGAGGTCAACTATAGATGCTTCATGCAAGTTGCCAGTGCAATATTATTGTAATAGCATTGTTAAATGATTGAAACTATAGCTGCCTTCCATGTCTCAGCGAACCAATGTATTCTTTGTTAGAGATTGTGTTTGAAAAGTGATCTCCATTTTTAATCATTGGCACTCCATTCAGCATTCCATCATCCTATGGTATTACTGAGTTGTATTACAACAAACATGTCATTTAGCACTATGTCACTGATGGGTGAAGGTGCACTTTACACATACACATCAGAGTTGCTAATGTTTATGGCCAGAGGCACAAAACTTTTTTGCATTTATGACTTCCAACAACTCCAGAGACCAAACAGTATTGTACAAAGCATAAGCTGCAAGTCCGAAATATCTTTCCAACTTTCCAAAGTACACCTTCTCAAACGAACCTTCTCAGCCACAGCCCATTCAACCACATCTGCTACCCACAGTTTTTCCCTCAGTCCAACCTGAGCCATCCAAGTAATCACAACTAGTCTCTTGGTCAATAACAATATCAAATACAAGAACTTAACCCCTTCGCTGCCAGGCCTTTTCCCCCTCCTGTGCCAGGCCTTTTTTTTGCCTATTTGGGGCAGTTCGCGCTTAGGCTCTCATAATTTTTTGTCCACATAAGCTAACCAAGCCAGATTTGCGTCCTTTTTTTCCAACATCCTAGGGATTCTAGAGGTACCCAGACTTTGTGGGTTCCCCTGAAGGAGGCCAAGAAATTAGCCAAAATACAGTAAAAAATTCGTTTTTTTCAAAAAAATTGTAAAAAGTGGCTGCAGAAGAAGGCTTGTGGTTTTTCCCCTGAAAATGGCATCAACAAAGGGTTTGCGGTGCTAAACTCAGCAGCTTCCCAGCTTTCAGGAACAGGCAGACTTGAATCAGAAAACCCAAGTTTTTAACACAATTTTGGCATTTTACTGGGACATACCCCATTTATGCTATTTTTTGTGCTTTCAGCCTCCTTCCAGTCAGTGACAAAAATGGGCATGAAACCAATGCTGGATCCCAGAAACCTAAACATTTCTGTAAAGTAGACAAAATTCTGAATTCAGCAAGGGGTCATTTGTGTAGATCCTACAAGGGTTTCCTACAGAAAATAACAACTGAAAAAGAAAAATATTGAAATTTAGGTGAAAAAAACATCAATTTGTCTCTACGTTTTACTCTGTAACTTTTCCCTGAAATGTCAGATTATCTAAAGCAATATACCGTTACGTCTGCTGGACTCCTCTGGTTGCAGGGATATATAGGGCTTGTAGGTTCATCAAGAACCCGAGGAACCCAGAGCCAATAAATGAGCTGCACCCTGCAGTGCGTTTTCATTCTATACCGGGTATACAGCAATTCATTTGCTGAAATATAAAGAGTAAAAAATTGCTATCAAGAAAACCTTTGTATTTCCAAAAAAGGGCACAAGATAAGGTGTTGAGGAGCAGTGGTTATTTGCACATCTCTGAATTCCGGGGTGACCATAGTAGCATGTGAATTACAGGGCATTTCTCAAATAGATGTCTTTTTTACACACTCTCCTATATTGGGAAGGAAAAAATATAGAGAAAGACAAGGGGCAATAACACTTGTTTTGCTAATCTATGTTCCCCCAAGTCTCCCGATAAAAATGATACCTCACTTGTGTGGGTAGGCTTAGCGCCCGCGACAGCAAAAGCCCCAAAACGCAACGTGGACACATCCCATTTTTTTTTTAAAGAAAACAGAGGTGTTTTTTGCAAAGTGCCTACCTGTAGATTTTGGCCTCTAGCTCAGCCGGCACCTAGGGAAACCTACCAAACCTGTGCATTTCTGAAAAGTAGAGACCTAGGGGAATCCAAGATGGGGTGACTTGTGGGGCTAGGACCAGGTTCTGTTACCCAGAATCCTTTGCAAACCTCAAAATTTGGCTAAAAAAACACATGTTCCTCACATTTCTGTGGCAGAAAGTTCTGGAATCTGAGAGGAGCCACAAATTTCCTTCCACCCAGCGTTCCCCCAAGTCTCCAGATAAAAATGGTACCTCACTTGTGTGGGTAGGCCTAGCGCCCGCGACAGGAAACGCCCCAAAGCGCAACGTGGACACATCCAATTTTTTGAAAGAAAACAGGTGATTTTTGCGAAGTGCACAGCAAGTTTATAAGGGCATATTCTTTTATACATCTTTAGACGGGCTCTGCTGTGGGGACCCACATAAGTGAGGTGTCATTTTACTTGGGAGAGTGAGGGGAAAACTGGGGAGTAGGAATTTTGTGCTGGAGCGGTGATCCTACTAAGAAATGTCAGGAAAATATGCTTTTTTATGCAAGTTTTGAGGTTTACAGAGGAGTCTGGGTAAGAAAATGTTGGGGGAGCCACGCAAGCCACACCTCCCTGGACTCCTTGGGGTGTCTAGTTTTAAAAAATGTCTGGGTTTTGTAGGTTTCCCTAGATGAAGGCCGCACCCAGGACCAAAAACATAGGTGGGCCCTCCCCCCCAAAAACAGGTATTTTTGTAATATATCATTTTGATGTGTGCACATACGTCCGTGATGTGCCAAACACTAAAATTGTGAAAAGAAACACACTTAGGTTATGTGAAGAAGACCCCTCACCCACCAACCAAGTTGGTGGCATGCTTCATCATCGGGGTCCCACGAGGCACCTAGCGTGTCACATGTGTGCTGCGACGCCTAATTACAGCGGAGCAGGTTTTGTCATTTTTACCACACATACTGGTTGGATTTGGCACGAGGGTGAGTGATGGTTCAGTGGATCAAATTTTATTAACAAGAGATTTCACAAAAATGAAATGCACTGCTAATAACTGAAAGGCAAAAAACTGAACCAATGACTCACAGCACGTGAGTTGTAAAGCCGCGACAAGGCACCAACCGCTTTACAGTCCATTCACACACCTTTCATACATGACACGCACAAGACCATTCACACCGCCAGGCACGAGCCCAGCACATTACAACACTCACATCGACAGACTGCGCCACTCAAGGGCCCATCACTTTCATACGCCCACATGCCTGATACAAGAATCACACCAGGTGATGGGAGTGTGGACTGCCGTTTGGCTGGCACCGCCAGCCAAGCGCCACCCCACGCACACCGCCAGCCAAGCGCCACCCCACGCACACCGCCAGCCACGCGCCACCCCACGCACACCGCCAGCCACGCGCCACCCCACGCACACCGCCAGCCAAGCGCCACCCCAAGCACACCGCCAGCCACGCGCCACCCCACGCACACCGCCAGCCAAGCGCCACCCCAAGCACACCGCCAGCCATGCGCCACCCCAAGCACACCGCCAGCCATGCGCCACCCCAAGCACACCGCCAGCCATGCGCCACCCCACGCACACCGCCAGCCATGCGCCACCCCACGCACACCGCCAGCCAAGCGCCACCCCACGCACACCGCCAGCCAAGCGCCACCCCACGCACACCGCCATCACTTTTTTTTGTTTATAAACAACAAAGAAACCACTAATTATAAAATAAGCACAAAACTACAAACACAAAAGCTCTAACTAAATACATGACACAGATGCCAACCGTGAAACATATGAAAATATAAAACCGACAGCTCACGGTATTTCCCAGAATTTTTTTTTTGGTATGGTAACTTCTGTAACAGCCGGGCACACACAGCCCAGGCTTTGAAGGGCATTCGGGGCAGTACATCCGGCTCTCCCTCCGGATTAATCTCCGGGCACATACTCTACATTTCTTTGTGGGCAAGTCTTTTTTGGGAGTAGGAGGTATGTGATCTGGAAAGTGCCGATCTTTCAATCTAGCCACATCCTCCACCACTTCTACTCTAGGAACTCTTGCCGGTTCCACCACAATAAGGCTTTCTATCACCGACTCCTGAAATTTAACAAATGTCATCCTTGACTCAGGTGAACAATCCTTGTATACAATAAAGGCATTAAAAGTTGCCAAATGAAATAAATGTAGGGCCACTTTTTATACCACACATAAGACTTACAAAGAGCAGTGTAAGGTTCCAACCTCTGATCTACTCTATCAACACCACCCATGTGCCTATTGTAGTCCAAAATGCACGCAGGTTTGCGCACTTCCGCAACCTGACCCCAAACAGCCACAGGGGATGTACTCTCATCATGGATGGTCAATAGCATGTACACATCCCTCCTGTCTGAAAATTTCAGAGCTAGCAGCTCATTATTCCGCAAGGCACGGCACTGTCCCCTCTCAAGTTTTTTTTACAGACAAGCTCCCTTGGATAGCCTTTCCGGTTAGAACGGATTGTGCCACAAGCAACAGTTTCCACCCTAAACAAATCCTTGAACAACTGCACTCCAGTGTAGAAATTATCTACGTACAAATGGTGACCTTTGTTAAACAGCCGTCTAGCAAGTTCCCACACAATTTTTTCGCTAACTCCAAAAGTGGCCGGACAACCAGGAGGGTCAATACTGGAATCCCTACCAGTGTAGACCCGGAAATTATACACATATCCTGTACTGCTTTCAGACAGCAGATACAATTTAATCCCATACCGTGCCCTCTTACTAGGAATGTACTGCTTAAAAACTAAACGCCCCTTGAAATGGACCAAAGACTCGTCCACACTTATCTCTTTGCCTGGAACATAGACCTCTGAAAACCGATCCACAAAATGATCAAGGAAAGGCCTAATCTTAAAAAGACGGTCACAATCAGGGTGATCTCGTGGCAAGGCTAAAGCATTGTCTACAAAATGCATCATACGAAGAAGAAACAAATACCGATTACGTGTCATAGTTGCAGGAAATATAGCAGTTGCCATCAAGGGACTAGTAGACCAATAAAAAGCCAGTGACGGCTTCCTGATCAACCCCATCAAAAAAGACAAACCTAAAAACCTTTTCATCTCTTCCAGATATGTGGGAACCCACTGAGTAGCTCTAGACTGAGGCTTAAGTCTGGCAGCGTTGTCCCGCAAATATTGCTCTGCATACACATTTGTCTGCTCCACAATCTCTTCCAAAAATACATCGTCCATAAACAAGGGAAAGAAATGGACAGGCAAAAAGTTTTCCGTATTAACTCTACACCCTGGGAGACCAGTAAATGCAGGTAACTGTGGCTGCTCCATGTTTGGGGCAATCCAGGTGTCAGGTCTTCTAATGGGAAACCCTTCAGCCCCAGGCTGCTGCACTCTTGGCACATCAATGTCCTCCTCTAACACAGGCCCTTCATCTGCACTGAGAGTAGCTTCCTCATCAGAAGAATACACTCCGACAGAAAACTCACTTCCAGAATCTCCTGCTTCCTCCTCTGCCTCAAATGCAGAATCAGTGTCGTAATCATGGTCTGAAGACGACTCAAAGAGCATGCGAACAACCTGCTGAGCGGTCACTTTGCGGCTAGCCATGATCCTAACAACAAATGGATTGCCAACAACAACTAGCACTAAAATAAGTAATAAACAAAGTGTAGCTTTATCACAAAGAGTTATGTACTACAAAAAACTATACCACTCACTTGCCTGAAAAAGCTACTCACCAAGCAACTACTCTGCACAGACACAGCAATCACCAATGATATCCCACTAAAAAGAAAAAAAAAAGAAAAATAGACATATGACAACACAAACATCACTGTGCTCAAATCTAAGGACAATGTCAAACACACAATACTGCATTTAGTACACCACCTACAAACATGTCATTCATGCATGTCAACAATACTCCTTTGGAGTAAATTGCTTTCACTTACCTAAAACATGCAACTATGCAAACCGCAGGACAAGTACTACCAAAACCGCAAAGATCCACAGCAAAGGAAGCAAAAGCGTTGAACTAGAAGAAAAAGAAGAAATACATTGTTATAATCACAAATACAAATACTTTGCCAGTTGACAAACACCCCACCACCAAGAACTTAGAAGTTGTCCCTGGTACCTAAGTGGATCCTGCCCCCCTTGGAGGGTTGATGGGCGTAAAAAAATTGCCCAATCTGCCCCCAAGGGGGGCAGAAATGGACAACACCTCTGTGCCCCCTTTAGGGGGCGACCCTTCCCAAAGGGGGCACCCCCAGCACAACACAAAAAAAAAAAAAAATCCCTGCCGTATTGGTGGTTTCTGCCCTCCTTGGGGGCAGATGGGCCTACAAAAATAGGGGCAGAGATGGCCAATACGAACTTTCCCCACTTTAGGGGGCGACCGTTGCCCAAGGGGTGCCCCCAAACACACACCACACACACACATACCACACAATCCCTGGCGCCTAGTGTGCTTCCACCCCCGGGGGCCAGATCATCCAAAAAATGCCTGGTCTGCCATCGGGGGGGCTGAAACAGAAAAAAAAAAATAGCCCCCAGGGGAGCGACCCTTGCCCAAGGGGTTGCCCCCAAAATAAACAATAAAAACAAAATCCCTGGTGTCTAGTGGATTTCGTCCCCCCCCCCCCCCTTGGAGGCAGATCAGCCCAAAAATTGGCAATCTGACCCCAGGGGGGGGGGGGGCGAAATACTAAAAAAAAATAGCCCCCCAGTGGGGCGACCCTTGCCCAAGGGGTCACCCCCAAAAGAAACTTTACAATAAAAATAAATCCCTGGTGTCTAGTGGATTTCGCCCCCCCCCTGGGGGCAGATCGGCTGAAAAAAAGGTGATCTGCCCCCATTGGGGGGGCGAAACACTAAGAAAATTGACCCTGGGGGGAGCGACCCTTGCCCAAGGGGTCACCCCCAAAAGAAACTTTACAATAAAAATAAATCCCTGGTGTCTAGTGGATTTCGCCCCCCCCTGGGGGCAGATCCGCCGAAAAAAAGGCGATCTGCCCCCAGGGGGGGGCGAAATACTAAACAAAAATTGCCCAAGGGGTCGCCCCCAAAATACACACCCAAAATAAAATCCCTGGTATCTAGTGGTTTTCGCCCCCCCTGGGGGCGAAATACTAAAATAAATTGCCCCGGGGGGGGGGGGTCGACCCTTGCCCAAGGGTTCGCCCCCCAAAAGAAACCTAATAGGAAAAATCACTGGGGTCTAGTGGAGATTCGTGGAGCAGGAATCTTGTGAAAACAGGCACAGGGGGAAAGGAAAAACCCTTTCCTTTCCCCCGTGTCTGTTTTCACCACCCCCGCCCCCCAAAAACAGAAAGGACTCACCTTCTGGGTCCTTTCCTCCTCGCGCGCTGGAAGCAAATGGCTTCCAGCGCGCCTGGCAACACTAGATGACGTTGGCGCGCTGTGCGCGCGCTGACGTCATCGGATTGCCGGGGGGGGGGGGAGGGGGTGGAAGGGGAAGGTCTTCCCCTTCCATCCCCGCCTTGGGGGGGAGGGGGGAGCACGGGGGCGCGCTAGCGCTCCCCCAAGTTCCCCTGTGCCTTAGACGAGGTGACCTCGTCCAAGGCACAGGGGAACTGTAGCCTTGGACGAGGTCACCTCGTCCAAGGCACAGAACAGGTTAAAGGCCATTTTCTGGCCGCTCAATCGAAGGATGTCTCCTAACAAGCAAACAAGAGGACCCATAGCCAAAGGAATTCACACCACGGTTCTCACATGGATCAACACATTCCCCCAGTAGTCATACACCTTGGGACATTGCCAGGCTAAATGCAGGAATGAGCAGTAGGGCATTGGTGGCATGACTCAGTACTACCAGGATCTATTCTGTGCACAAATATCCGTGTGAAATACGTACGATGAAGGAAGTGGAAATACAGGAGTTTGAATCGTGCATTACTCAACAGAGTCTTCACCAGCGCGCACATCCGGTGCCAGGAGAAATCATCGATCGAAACCCCCACATCACACACCCAGGCCCCTGGGCCAGGAACGTGTACCGCCCATGGTTTGCCGTCAATGCCTTATAAAGGTGTGATATCAAGTGACAGCTCCCACCCAGTCCAAACAGGCATCTAAAAATAAGTGAGGTAGTTGGGGCCCTGAGAAACTTAGGCCATATATACCGCACAATAGCTGCAATACTCACATGCTGAAAAAATTGGTCTGGCCCTACACCAAAGCACTCCTATCCTGCCTCAAAATCAATAAACTCCTCATTAGGAAATTGATCCCCCATCATTTCACAGCCGCCAGCCCTCTAAGCAGTCAAGTCTACAGAAGCCCCCAACACTCTAAGAGCAGGGAGTTCCCAGAAGACCATGTCATGAGCAAACAGGGCTCTACTCAGTACACTTTTAACAGTATGTTCCTACAATGAAGCAGTTTCCCTTACTAAATTAGGGATATTCTCTACATCTCTGGCCTCCACCATCAAGAGCTGAGGTAGTAGTTGTTCACCCCCACCTCCCCTGAAATCACACTAAGGTGATTTCTCCCAGGTGCACTCCTCACCTAACCAATGCACCACTTGTATTTGGACAGCCAAGTAGTATTGCTCTAGATCAGGTACCACAGGACCTCCCTCCTCCAACTGCAATGTCATGTGAAAGCTGGCCACTGTATTTTGCCCTCCCCGCCCAGATCAGAGGTGTCAGAAGACAGTTCAGCCTACAAAACACAGCCCAGGACAGCATGTCAAAGGAATGCTGGATAACGTAGAGGCACTGGCGGAGAAACACCATCTTCACGTCAGCCAAACAGCCCATGAGAGACAGCGGCAGGTAAGTCCAGAATAGCACTGCAAACACAGGTCTTCAATCACCCTCTCTATGTTACATTGTTTGCACCTTTATGGTGTTGTGGGACTCCCGCTGTTAGAACAAGACTGCCGGATTAGGGGCGGCAGCACCAACGTCTGTGGGTGACTGAGTCAATCCCACACCATCTTGGCAGCTGTCGGACCAAACTTTTTGGCTGGCTAGCTAGCAGCACCTCACCCAAACCTGAAAGGAAAGGTGATTTGTGGCAGCCTGAAACATGACACACTACGGCTTCTCTGGGGACGTCGTGGTTGTCAAGTCTCACTCTTTTCTCTCAGTAGCAAAAGGTCTCAAGGTCTCATACACACATAGACCAATGAACGAGATGCAGGATGGTTTCCAATACATTTATTGAAAGGACTGCAATTATCAGGGCAATGAGACATAACAGAATTTGAATGGTGGTGAACAAGGGGAAGAAAATAGTTGCAACATATTGGAAAAACATACATAGATGAATTCTACCTACTCTTGAGAGCATAGCGGTGATAGCCCATTCTGTCCATACTTAGTCCATTAGAGGAGCATTCAACCCCATTACCTGAAAGATAGGGGTCTGTCCTCCATCTCCTGGGTTGATTGTAGAGACAGGGATGAGGACAGTAATAAAATGGGATGCAGCGTGGATGGAATTCTGGCTGGAATGACCTCCCTGTAGTCCCTTAGCCCATACAGAATTTTTTATAAGAAACATTTTTGTTGTGTGAAAAAGGCTGACATGGGCATACTGGCAACAATTGCTAGCTAGATTATCATGTTCTGTTCTTGTCAACCTTGGACAGGAGTACATGGTGAAATGTGCACAGAATATTAATTACAGTGCTTTCTCAGAATCACAAAGTTACAGCTGATTAGAAAATAAAAACATCCCGCTGTAAGCAGGCTAACTAAAAATGAATAGAACTGAATAAATTATATCGGAGCACATTTGTAGGTAAAAGGGCACAGGCTGAAGGCTTAAGCTAAGATAAAATATGTGTGCCCAAGCAGAGTGTAAAATGATCCCACGACAGTGGGGTATGGGCAACAACCATCCCTAGATAGCAGAAGGAGTCTAGCTCCTATCTTAGGGGCACCTCTGGCAGTTCCCCAAAAGCAGTTAAATACAACCTGATGGGCAGAGACCGTCAAGGTGACGATAGGTAAAAATAATGTAATGTCCGCATATAGGGACACCGAGTGGGGTGATTACGCGGACCCCACACTAATACCCCACTCGACCATTTGTTGCCAGATTTGAACCGCAAGAGTCTCTACTGCAATAGCAAAGAGGAGGGGGGGAGTGGGCGCCCCTATTGCATGCCCCTCTCCACCTCCCAGAGCACCTCTGTCCCACCCTTATCTGAGCCATGGGTTATGTATGCAATATACATACTCAGGAACAGAAGTGGGGTCCAAACCAACACCTGCATGAGCTATTGCCACCTAACTGTATCAAAAGCTTTTACTATATCTATTGACACCACAGCTAGTTCTTCATCACGTCCCTCCACCTCATGTAACACATGCACCAGTCACCGTAGGTTCCTAGAGGTATTGCAACCCGGCATAAATCTGTAGTGGTCTGTGTGAATCTGTTGAGTAATGATTTGGTGCAGCCAAAGAGCTAGCACCTTACAAAGTATCTTGGGGGCATATTTATACCCTGTTTGTGCTGAATTAGCGTCACTTTTTTATTCTAATTCAGCGCAAACCTAACTCCATATTTATACTTTGGCGCTAGACCTGTCTAGCTCCAAAGATATGGAGTTAATGTCATTTTCTGGACATGAAAACCTACCTTGCGTCAATGGTAGGCGTTCCCGTCCAGAAAATGACGATATGGCCTTAAAACCATATTTATCCCCCATGCTCAATTCAAGCACAGGGATGGTGGCCTTAAATAATGGTGCTAAGCTTGCTTAGCACCATTATTTAACACCTGGGTATGGACAGGCGTTAGGAGACCTGTGGGCCTTTTTCCATGGTCAGAGACCATAGAAAGAGCCCACAGGTGCCCTTCCCTGGCTCCAGGGACACCCACAGCAAAGGGACATCACAGGATGGGGGACCCATCCCAGGTAATTCCCGGTAAGTATATGTGTGTGTGTGTATGTATGTAGATATATGGAGGACACCCATGGATGGAGGGAGCCATCTACGGTAAGTAGAGGTAAGTATTTAATTTTTATTTTTTTTAAGTGGCATGTGGGGGCCTAACTTGGGCCCCCCTACATGCCACTGTGCCCAATGGCCATGCCCAGGGGACAGAAGTCCCCTGGGCATGGCCATTGGGGTGGTGGGCAAGGCTCCTGTCTTTATTAAGACAGGAGCCATATCCATGGGGGTTGTGTGCTAGGAAATGGCGTTACACTGCTTAAAGGCGTTTTTATGCCTCTAAACAGTGTAGCACAATAATTCGGTGCACAAGCTCCGGTTTCCCCACCGACTCCCCCACCCAGTTAGCATCCTTTACAGTGACGCTAACAGGGCATTAGTGCCATTCCATAAATATGGCACCCAGCCGACGTCCAGGAATGGTGCTATACTTTTTCACGCAAAACTGCGCTAACGCAGTTTTGCGTGTAAAAGTATAAATATGGCCCTTGATGTCTGTATTAATCATCATAAGTGGCCTATACTCGAAGGGATCTGGCTGGCCCTCTCCGGGCTTCGGCAGCATGGTAATGCAGCCCTCTCTCATAGACTCTGGAAGCAAGGCTCCCTCCCGTGCCTATAGGTACACCTCCCAAAAACAGGGAGTAAGCACAGATGAAATGGTCTGATAGAACTCGGTGGGGAAATTATTAGACTTGGCACCTTGTGACCCATCCCCCCCCAACCCTCGCCCTTGACCCGTAATTTCCCTAAGCCTGTGCACATTTCTTCCTACATGAGGGCTACATCTAGTCCTGAGCCTCCAGGTCTCCTATTTACAGTAGCAGCAATAATGCCATAAAGGCCTTGACTGGCACCCGCAAAGCAGGAGGTGGACCACAGCATACCTTTTCCAAGTGGTTGCTCAATGTATCTACTATATCGTTCTGTGTGTAAACCCCTCTACCCTGTGGAGTATGAAGGTGCGAAATGACAGAGAGCAGGACCTCCTTCTAAAGAAGTTAAGCAAGGAGGCACATTAATCTGTCCCCCTCACTATGGAGAAGCTGGCAATACAATCGAAGTGTAAATAGCTCCAGTCTATCCCTAACCTCTGTGACTTCTCACAAAATGTGCAACTCATCTCTGCACTCCTCCCTGGTATCCGGTGCCAGCCACCTGGCCTGCATAAGTGCATCCTCCTAAGTGAGCTCAGACTGCAAAGTGGGCTGTACCCCACAACTGACTGGCCAATACAGTGGCCCTGGGGCACTGCCTTCATGGCCTCCCATTCGGTTGCCCGAGACTGCGTCATGCACCTATTGAGTTTGAAAAAGACTGTCAACACTCCTGACAAGATTTCTTTACTTTCTGGGTCCTGCAGGACCTCAGGGGACAGCTCTCACATTCCCGGAGTCCGCCTACCCCCTCTCCCCCATTGCGATTCACAGTAAACCAGAGCATGATCCTACAAATAGGTGAGATGCGACACCTCAAGAACATCAGAGCCCAGTGAAGCTGGCATAAGAATGTGGTCAATACATCTGTAAGTACTATGAGTCAGTGAATAAAAGAGGTGTTTAGCCCGCCAAACGTCACAGAGACCCAAGTATATCACAGCCTTGCCGACGGCCACAGTCATTCTAGGTTTAGTTCCTTGCCTATCCAGCACCCTACCCACCACGCAATTAAAGTCGCCTACCCACAGTACTCGAGTATCAAGCACTGGTGCTATAACATCCAGCACCTTCGGATAGAAGGCCTTGTTGTCAGCATTGGGGCTATAAGTGTTGACTCTTGCCCCGCAGGCTTGCCTTGAATCAAAATGTACCTGCTGTCCACATCCACTGCCATGTATGTCAGGGGGAAGGGAAGCCCAGGCGCCATCCATATAGGCACCCCATGGGCATGACAAAAGGTGGAATAATGGAATAATTAGCACTGTATGCCTGACCCCAGCATTTCTTGCGTATTTTGTCACCATCAGAGTGATCAGTCTTCTGCACACATGCAATGTCCACCTTGCATCTCTTAAGGAAGGAGTGCACCTAGTATTGCATTTTATAAGATCCCAGCCCACCAATATTCCAAGTAAGGAGCCTACACAATACCTCACCCGCCCCCACCCCAGACATGTGCGTACCAACAAACAGTGCATATACAGTTCCATAGTGTTCGATGCATTAAGACTTTCAGCATCACTACCCTAACTTACAACCCCAAAACAAAACCTCCCCAAGTCACCTCCCACTTTCACTTCAAGAATCACATCACAGCATCCAACCAGCACTCAAGCCAAGTGCTACCCAGTCATCCTATTCTGACCGTAAAACTGCAAAAAGCAAACATCCACGCCAGGCCCAACTCATATGGGATAATGCCCATTCCAAAGCAAGGAGAACTTAAGGGGGGATAAAGTATCAAGGTCAGAAAGTATGCCACCCCTAGCCCCCAAATGTATCACAGCCACCCAGATCTTGTTAATACTTAAGTTCCTCCATCAGTCAAAGACAACTGAGACCCTCCCCCACCCCTCACATCAGGCAAAGCACCCGCGGCTAGACAGTTCCGAGTCTTCCCAAACACAAAGAGGAAAGGAGATCAATGTTTACTTCAAGCCCTCAGGGTGGAACTGTATCCTGCACAATGTCACTGTCTTGGGACTGTGCCTCCAGCATCTGACCCACCTGCACAGCTCTGTTCACCGGAGTCTCAGGAATCTGCAACGTATCAAGTTCAGTAGCAGCCATTGTACCATCCTCGTGGACCACAACGTGGCCAGTACCCCCTGTTGGGGAGTTAGAGCCATCCTTCTGGCGAAGACACTCTCACTGTCCACTTTCTTCTTGGTTATGCAGGTGATCTGCATCACTTAACACGCCAGCAAGGTGAATATCTGACAAGGCTTGCCAGGACCAAACATCCTTTGGGCGTTGAAAGAAATGGGACCTCCCGGAGGAAATAACACAGAGTTTGGCTGGGTATAACAGCATATACCTGAGGTTCATAGTACGTAGTTTCCTTTTAACCTCAAGGAAAGACTTGCGCTTTTCCTGCACCTTCTGTGCATAATCAGGATGTATGACTATATTGCAATTTTCATACTGTGGGATGAAAGCCTCCCTAGTTGTTCTTAGGATCACGTCCCTGTAATTCAAAATGGAAGCAATAAACGCCATTGAGGGAGCGCCTGGCGATGAGACCCGTACCAGAGCCCTATGAGCCCATTCAGTGGTGAAAAAATTAAACGTCTTTATGGCACAACACATTCCTCACCCAGTTCTCCAGAAAACGCTCAGCAGATTGACCTTTCACCCTCTCAGGGAAACCCAGCAGGCGCACTTTATTCCTCCTGGAGTGCCTGTCACCATCCTCAACTCTATGCTCCAGGGTGCTCAACACTGTCTGCACCTGGGTGACCTGCTTTCTGAGCTGCTTCACTTCAGTCCATAAGGTAGTAATATGGGTCTCAGCATTTTTGACTTTGTCAGCCACCTTGCAGTTGACAACTCTCAGCAGATTAACCTCTATGGCTACCCCTGCAAGCTGCCCCTTCAAGGCCAACTCTCAACCCCTGTGTTGCTCCAAATGTGTGGCATGGGAGGGTTCCTCTTGCTGCTTCGTTAAGAACTCCAGTGTAGACTAGTGTTCTAAATGAGTGAATCTATAGGTGGCCTGCTGAGACGTAGTATACCACGTAATAGTATTCCCTTGTTGCTGCTCAATCAGTCAATCAATCAGTATTTATAAAGCACAGCTACTCACCTGTTAGGGTCTCAAGTCTCTGGGGGGGAGAGGAGGGGTGGAATTGAGTGTTAGCGTGTAGCGGAGGTGGATTAAAAAAGCCATGTCTTTAGTTACATCGTGAAGCTGGTTTGTCTGATGTGGATAGGTAGGAGAAGGAGGGTCCTCCTGTTCTGGTTTTCCTGATGGGGATACTTCTGCGATAGAGAGCTTGGCTGAGCGTAGGGCCCTGTGGGGTATGTGGAAGTTGAGTCGCTAGTTAAGGTAGGCTGGTCCGGTGTTGTGGAGGGCCTTGTGTGCGTAGGTGAGGATTTTGAAAGGGATTCTTTTCTCAATGGGGGGCCAGTGCAGTGTACGTAGGTGTTGCGAGATGTGACAGTGTCGGGGTAGGTCGAGGATTAATCTGGCGGCGTCGTTCTGGATGTTTTACAATTTGCAGCTGAGTTTTTTGTTGATTCCGGCGTAGAGTGCGTTGCCGTAGTCCAGTCTGCTCGTGATGAGTACGTGTGTGACGGTCTTTCTATGCTTGAGGGGTATCCATTTGAAGATCTTGTGGAGGATGTGAGTGAGATGATCTGATGCTTCATGCTGTGGTCGGTGTCCAGGGTGATTCCGAGGTTGCGGGCTTGGCTGGTGGGGGTGGGTGGGCACCAGGAGTCGCTCCAAGCATTGGGTTGAGGGCCCAGGATGAGTACTTTGGTCTTGTTTGTGTTGAGTTGAAAGCAGCTGTCTCTCATCCAGTTGGCGACTGCTTTTCATGCCTTCGTGGAAGTTGTGTCTGGCTTTGTCTGGTTCGTTGAAGAGGATGAGTTGGGTGTTGTCGGCGTAGGAGATGTTTATTCCGTAGCTTCTGACGATGGTGGCTAGCGGGGCCATGTAGACGTTGAACAGCGTGGGGCTGAGGGAGGATTCTTGGGGCACTCCGCAGGTGATGGGTGTGGGTTCTGCGAGGAAGGGGCGAGTCTCACTCATTGCGTTCTGCTGGAAAGGAAGGATTGGATCCAGTCGAGGGCCTTGTCTCTGATGCCTGCTTTGTAGAGTCTTTGTAGGATGTGATTGGAGACTGTGTCGAAAGCTGCCGAGAGGTCAAGTAGGATGAGTGCCGCCGTCTCTCTCTTGTGCAGTAGGGAGCGGGTGTTGTCTGTTGTGGATAGGAGGGCCGTTTCGGTGCTGTGGTTTGGCCTGAATCCGGATTGGGAGATGTCGAGAATGTTGTGGCTTTCTAAAAACGTGGTGAGTTGGCTGTTGGCTGCTTTTTCTATGACTTTCGCAGGAAATGAAAGTAGGGAGATGGACCTGAAGTTTTTGAGGTCAGTGGGGTCAGCCAAGGGTTTCTTGAGGAGGGGGTTGATCTCAGCGTGTTTCCAGTCGTTGGGGAAGGTGGCAGCAGCTAGTGAGCAGTTGATGGTGAGGCTGAGCTTGGGGGGCGATGGTGTCGGCAGCTCTGTAAAGACGTGATGAGGGCAAGTGTCCGTGGGGGCCCCGGACTGAAGGGACTTCATGGTTTTCAATGTATCTTCAGTGGAGTGTGTTGTCCAGGGTTAGATTGTAGATTTGTTGGTGTTGGGGATTGGACGGGCCTGTCCTTACCCATCTTTGGGGTGAGGGGATGAAAGATCAACACCACAGTACTATCAGGCCTAGAAATTGCCAACGGTCCTCCTGTGTTCTGCCACTTAGATTTAGTGCCCCAGCCTAAGAGACACCACCGTAGCTCCAGTCAGTACAGAGGGCTGGGCACTCAGCTGCTCCGCAACCTCGATATCACCAACCCCAGTCAGCAGCCACCTTGTGTCGGCCATCAATCCACAGTGGCATACACACTCTCAAAGTCACTCTGGGCTGACCAGCCACAATGCTGCCCCAGAGTCAGCGCACACATTCGTGGGGGTCCCCTCACGAAGTTACAGGGGCTTTGAACATCAGTTTCATGTCCCTGGCACCCCCCTGGCGATCTAAGGAAAAAAACTGTCAGGGCACTCCCCCTCAAGGCTGAGCATTCTGCAGCTATAAACCTCCCGTGGCACCCACCAGTCACCCCAGGAGCAGACCTACAAGGTCCTGGTCTCTCATTGCAGCAGAGGCAGGAATCACACCTGTTGCGCAATGCTGCTGTCACACCACACCGGAGGCAGTCACTTGATGCACTGTATCCAGCACACATGCACTGCCTCACCCCTGGGCCTTTCACTGCTCGCAGCAGCCGTTCCCAGCCTACACCAGCAGGACAGCACTGCTCCCATCAAGGCCCCGGCACTACTGGTTGGACGCCCTTCATCTTGCTGCCTCCTAGAGCCCCAGGCATTCCAGATTCAGCAAAGCTGCAACTCTTCTGCAGAGGATCTGCCGCAGCTGCAACTCGCTGGGCCAACACAGGCTGGACGACCAGTCTAAGGCCCTCCAAAAGCTTCTTTATGGGCACCAGTACTTCCGCAATGGTCACCGATGCTGGGTGCTCTCCTGCCCCCAGGCCACACAGCTCCATCAGGCTTCTCCTCTCCAGCAGCCCACTCAGGTCCCAATCTAATTGGAGGAGGCAATCCAGCCCCAACAGCTTTGTTGTACGGTCACATTGTTTGGCCACCAGGCCTGCAGCATCAACAGGCCGCACCAGGCCGTGACCCCCCTCCTGCCTTGATCCCACAGGAGCTGGCTGCCTCACCCTTCCAGGCAGTGTTGATATGGGTGGTCCCCGGCCATGGTGCAGGCTACTCTGAAAGGCCACCGTTTGCATGCCCTCTTCCTGCCTATCCTCTTTAGGACAGGCAGAGCCGCCCCCACTGTTCTCCTGGGGGCCCTGCTCTTTCACCACACAGGTCACTGAGCCCCTCCGCGGATGATAGCTGGAACTCTGCGGTTCAGCGATGCAGCCACACCCCATTGGCTGCTACCAGTACCCTCCGAATATCTGGTGATCTGGGGCAAAAACAATCCACTAAAAGGCTCCCAGACCAGGCAGGGGTTATTCAGCGAGAAAGCAGCATGCAGCTGTAGCCCAGATCCCTGAGGGTACGTCCCATCTTGGCTAGCCACGCCCTCCTTACCTTGGTCCTACTGTAATAAGAACACCCCATCCTAAGTGGCAGAAAATGCCCCCTCCACATAGGAACACAAGCCACTCCAGACCAGTGTCGGCCTCTTCAGTGAGGTATAACTTGAGTCCTGTGGAACACTGATCCCAGGCCCCACCTCTGGGCATATCTTTCGCATTGAAGACATTGGATTGATGGACTGTTTCTATTGGAGCTTTTGACAGGATTATATACAGATTGGCATAGTGGAAAAAAAACAATGTACTTGAATGTAGCCTGTGCAATTACCAGTGGCTGAGATTGTGCAGGTAGTGTGCAGTGGACATCACACTTGCCTTTGTCAGCATCCAAAGGATGAATTACTTAAGGCTGGTTTTGCTGTTGCAAACCAAGTATTTGTTACAGAATTCTGAAAAGTAAAACAGTTGCAAAGTAGAAAATGTTCCTGAGGAACAGTGTTCTTGTTAGTAGCAGTGTTTCGAGATTTAGGGAAGCAAACAGTGGTCCAGCAGATAATTGTATGCTTCCCATATTGTTTTTCACTAACTGCCAACATATAATGTTTTATAAGTTCTTATTCTTGAACATTTTTAACATCATGAGGGAAAATAGTTATCTTAGTAGTGAGCTATGCCTAGCCATTGCATTGTTCCACTTTAGTGTAATGCTTCTCCCATCCGTATCCCTCGTCTAATCCCTGGGTGATTTGCACACGTTAGTGAGTGACAGAGCGGCATACAGTTATGTTTATTCCCTCGTGTTTTTGGTCGCTGTTTCAGTTAAAGATAATTTGACCTTTGTACCTTCTTTATCCATTTATCCTGACATCAGTTGTCATATGAAGAAAAAAGCATCTTGGTCTCCAATTAGGTGTTTTCGCAGTCTTTTCATTGCCACATTTTCCCATAACTGGGTGTAGTAGAAGTTCAGTGTGGAAGAGTTCGATTTTTCCATATATTCACAATCACCATTTTAGCTGCATCTAACAACTGCTAAGTTAGCGACCATTCTCTCCTTCTCAGGCCTTTACACCCTTCTGGTTTAAGCTCTAGAATGATCACTTACATTTCAGACCAAATCAGAAAACTTACTTTAATTGCCACCATCAATTTTTGTCCCAACAAAACGAAAGGACCAGACAAGTCCTCTGTATGTGAGTATGGTTACTTTTACCACTCAGCCTCGTCAGATTTTCAATGCCCCATCAGGAGATTTAAAAAAACAATTTGTCATTGTCTTAATGGAAGATTCTCTGTATAGGACAAACATTGTTAAATGTGGTTGCGTCTCTTCAGACGTTTTTCTCTTATCTTACAAGATATTTGGGACTGTTCAGATACTATGTATAACCATGAGATGTGGTAGTAATTTCTGGTGTCTGGGAATTCTAATCCAAACCCCGCCACCCTTTTCTATTCAGGTTTGTGCAGAGCCATTCTTAAAGGTTCTTCGTGACATACGTAAGTTCCCCTACAGTGTAGTTTGCCCCCTAAAATTACTGTGGTCTGAGAGGTGTCAAGCCTTCTTACACATCCATGGGTCTTCTGGTTTTTACATTTTCATGCATTGGTTCAGTAGCTATTTCTGACATCTCATTTCACTTAGTGGAATTTCTAACTTGTGTTCCTTTAGTATTTAAAAGCCTTTGATTTTCATTCCAAGCTCTCTGAACTAGCAGCTTGTTACGGTTGATATACTGCATCATTATCCTCTTCTAGGAGATCCTGCAGATTCTCACTTCTCCAATTTTCCAAGTCAGTCTGTATCTTCCTGTTCTGTATCCAATTTATAGTTGCTTACCCTTAATTTGGCCTGTGTCCATGTTTGGTATAAGGACTTGCCATTAGTTTTGCAGGCCCTGAAGGTAGTGAGCCATGGTTTGGGACATGAGAGACTCAGGAATATGAGAGGCAATGTCATGGTGTGTTCTAAAAGCTGGATTGAATGTGAATTGGTAGCATGGACCACAAGTGTTCACGGGACAAGAATGCATCAGTTTTACCCTCAACCTTCTTTAACAATTGGGCGAGGATAGTCTTAGGATGCATCTTTGTTAACATTGAGAAACTATATATGGTAGCAGTCTGTATCAGGACATTTTAAACATTCAAAGTGTATGTGAACCGACCATCTCTCTGATGCAGCTAGTGTCTTACCTTAATTTTCCCTTTTGTGATGAGGTATTTATTGACCTACTTCAAGACTGCTGCAGGCAATTATTTTGAATCCCTAACAGGACCAAGTCATCTATCTGTGGTTCATAACTATTATTAAAATGGGTAATAGTAAAACCAAACATTTACAGGACATTGACTATGAAACAGCATAACTGCAGTGTTAAGCACTATTTAGGCAAATATTTACAATGTTTGATTTTGTATAGTGAATACACTCAGACAAAAATATTCATTCACACATTTAAAAGTGGATGACACATGGAAAATATGCAGACAGCGCAAAGGACCCAGAGGCACCAATGCAAGCGCAGACCAGGTCATCAGACAAACATACAACTAGACACAAATGTGCAGGGACCCATATATATGACACAGCTGCTAAGCATTTATACTTGCAGAGAGACATGTGTAATGATATGTTGGTTTATGCAGCTCTAAGTCTAAACGCACTGGTGAGAACCCAGAGTCGAAAGGAAAGACCAGGATAGAGAGAAAGAGAAAGATGCCTTGTGAATGGAATGATCTTTCCCAAAGGAAGGCAGTACTTCATAGACAATCCTAGGTATCATCTGTCTCTTAAGGAGAAAGTAGGAGAGGAAAACAGATGGTGGAAGAAGGAAGGAAGGAAGGAAGGAAGGGGACGAGAGAGTTGTGGAGCCATAAATCTTGAGGGAATGGGTAAAGAGCCTAATGCTTGTTTGTGTCAATCCCAAATTAATTCTTGGTTTCGTTTTAGGTACATCCCTGAAAAAGGATGATGAAATACTTCAATTCTCACGCCCATCGGTCGGTCACAGAATAGGAGTTCGAGAGTCGAAGTCAGAAGCTCCATCTCGAATCGGGGTCGTGCTTGTGCCTGCAGGAATAAGATCCCCACTTCTGCATTCCCTTCCTATACACGTGGATGGTGACTATAAAGCACAAATCAATTAGGATAGGTAAGAGTTGTTTTCTGTATTTACATAAGCGGATATTACATTTCTGCCCCTGTACTACTGAATTTCCCCTGCACACTTGTACAAACACAGAGGAAGTATCCACCCACTCTATTACTAAACGTGCAAATTGAGTCTTCCCATATTGGCGAAAATCAATAAGTTCACAGATTGTGATTTAGAACCTTAATGTTCATTACAGTGTTCTTTATACTTGTTAGTTAGTTATGCTAAGCTAATAGCATTCAGCGGTAACTGGTTTGCAACTGCTAACTATCTTTGATTCTTTGGTTTGCAGAGACTTTGCGCTGACGTCACAAATGCATCTCAAGGAATTGCTGCAAGGACGTGTCATTTCATCTTCCTTGATGCTGAAATGTGTTCTTTTCTTTATACACAATGCATTGTTTGTGGTGAAGACCTTATGGAAAAATGAAAAATTGGGCTCTGTATCGGATACGTTCCAGAATGAATCAGGAAGAGAACCAGAAGGTGGGAGCACAGCCCAAAACGGAGCATCTGTTGTTTAGTCCTCAAAGACAAACAATGCTGTAATGAATGGTGCAGCCTAAATATGATACTGCTCCCAAGATGACCACCAGCCTTGCAAGAACTAGTGCTGTTGCAACATTTTATGGAGTGATTCCTACAGGCTTCATGTAGCGCCACTTGGTGATGACTCTGGTAGGATTATTAAAGTGTGCTCCCATGACTGACTGTACAAAAATAGGGCAATTCACTCTTGCATTTGAGTTTCCTGTGTTTTTCTCTGTAGGCCAGAAGAGTTTTGAGTAATGGTTGTAACCAGTGAAGCATTATCAGATCCATTATGGGGCATGACATTGTTTGGCTTCACTCCAGAGGCCCAACGCCCTGGCAGTGCAGATCCTTCCCCGAGCAATAGAGGGCCAGAGACTGGCTCCTGTTGACCCTCCTCGTCTAGATACTTGCAGTATCACTTTCCAGCAATCACTCAACTCCTTCCTTCAAGGTAGTTTCAAGGCAGCTCTTCCTAGCAGGATGCAGAAATTCCAGGTTTCTGTGCTCAAACATAGCAAGGGAAGTAGGCAGTTAACACTTCAACCCTTGAGCTCAAAATATCTTTCTCAGGCTCCACGAATTTGGGAGCCCTGGCACTGGTTGATAAGTAAACTGGGCACACTTGGGGCCTGATTTATACTTTTTTAGCGCCGCATTTACGTCATTTTTGGACGCAAAAGCGGCACAAACTAACAAAATTCAATTATATTTTGTAAGTTTGCGCCGCTTTTGTGTCACAAAATGACGCAAATGCGGCGCTAAAAAAGTATAAATCAGGCCCTGGGTGTTTCTACCCAAACATATAACAGATTTACAGACAGATTATTCATTCCACAGTTACTGCTCTAGGACTGGTTTCAGACAGTTCCTGACTTCTTTATATTACTCCCACTCCATTTAGGCCAGGATCTTTACACTCTTGTGTCAGCAGTAAAAAATGGCAATGCGAAGCTACCACAGGAGACTCAAAACAAAGGCATAAAAGAGGGAATTTTCCTCGTTCAACTACCTCTCAACCTGTTAGGAAAGAATGGAGCAGGAAGGAGTTCAGGGCTGTCCTTATTCTTCAGAAGGACCCTCTAGCTCCTATTCTCCACACTAGAAGAACCATAGGAATACATTGGAGAAGCCCTGCAATACACTTTGTTGTCAGTCTGGTACTCTCCAACCTATACCCATCTTTGAACCTTCCTGTACCAATACTTTGCTTACCACAACACAAACACCCTTGCTCTATGATACACGGCCTATGACACCATTAAGTGTGTCAGCACAGGTGGAGAGCAGAATATCACCATATCTTATCAGATATGGGGCTGTTGTGCCTTCTCCACTTCTCACTACACAGTAGAGCAACTAATGTTTGTAATAGGGAACACAGTGTAGTAAATACATAAACACCTAGAATTGACATATGTAAAGTATTAACCGAAAGTTGATTAGGCCTTGGTAAATATTTAAAATCTTAAACATTAGACTGAGAGGCAAAACATACAAGACCCAGTATAAAGAAATACCATGATTATACACGAAAATTGCATTGTTTGACCCTTTCCCTGAATTATAGGTAATGCCCCCAGCTCAACAATGTCTGTACCCTCGACTCTGGCAACCCACTCTGTTGAAATGATTGATTCTATCTGCTCCTCCTTTGGAGCCAAGTCCTCTTAGGATTCTGTTCCTGCACACTGCAGCCTTCATGTCCCAGGCCAATTTCTCCTTAGTCTTGCTTATAATCATACTACATTTTTTTTACATTCCATTAAAGTCCTTCGTGTTGGTGCAACAGCATTAATTTTGGCCACAGCTGCTTGCCATAAAGCATCTTTCTTAGATACATTTAATTTGGAGGCGACAAAGGGTTATTTATCTTGCTTTGTCACCTCTGAATTCAAAATCTGTTTTCACCCTTCTGTAAAGTTGTGTGCCTCCAGGACATCACCTCCATCACTAGAAGGACTTTACTGGTAGGTAGCATTATTGTTGAAAATGATAAAGCGATGCGGGAAACTGCATTGCTTTTCAACCTGAAGTGCAACACAATTCTCTCTTGCGTGACGCAAATCTGGCTTACGTTATGCAACTCTCGTTTATGACACACATGTAGGAGTTCTGCTACAGCCCGTTGCACCACAGAAACAACTTTTCATTGTTTCTGCATAGTGCTCCCATTGGGATGTGCCATATAGTAAATATGGAACAGCTGCGAGTCAACGAGGCAGTGTATTGCAATGTAATTTATTATGATGCAGCGTAGCATTGCTTGACTCTTAGTAAATCTGGGCCTTAATCTTTGTTCAGAAAGAAGTGTACTAAAATTCAGTTTTTTAAGATGGGAAACTTCAGAAGTCCTTTAAACAGTACAAACCATGTATTTATTTAAATTATTCACTTGAGGGTATTTCGTCACGGATTGCATGCTGTATCTTTTTTCGCTTCTGAGCTGTATTAGCAAAAAGCATTGAATAGTTAAGCCATGAGTCTAAAAGCCCTGGGTTGCAGCTACTAATCTTAGATGTTTGTCGGGCAGCAAGGCAACAGAATAGGGCATCGCTCGAGACCATGAGTGAAGCTTCATTGTCTTGATCAACATGGTTGAGCTCTAGGCGCAGCAAAAAAGGTTAGTGTTCTTTTGCATAATAGGAAAACCATCTCAGGTCTCAGTTTGAGAGTTCGTTCCAAAGGGTGGTGTCTTAAATGTTGAGAGATCTGCCTCCAGGCCTTTTCATCTTAGGTGGACCAATGGACACCGAATCATTTGCATGGCATGAAGCAATTATGAAGGTAATCAAGAGTGTAATGGTGAAGCTACTCATGAATTATACAAAGGGTCTAGAATTAGGACCTCTGACCGTGAGAATCTGGAAGGAAGTGGTGTGATCTGCTGGCAGGCATGATGTGATCAGTCCATTTTAGCCTAACTGTGAGTCAAATTGTATGGTTTTGTACCCTTAGTAGGTTGCTTAAGAATCTCTTACACAATATTCCAAACTGTGTGTTAAACTGTAATCTAACGAAAGGAAGAGCTCACATCAGCAGGTGAGTAAAGAAGTTTATTCTTCTGGTACACAGCTTAGAAACAACCAGCAGGAACAACATTTTCCAACTGTAAAGTTTAGAATTCTCCAACTCCACTGCTCAGTACACAACATCACCATAGTAGAACTCCCAGCAACATACTTTCTATCAAGACCACAACATACCTCCTTCCCCTAATATATTTATAAAAAAATAAAAACAGCAACCCCTAAAAAGCAAAAACTAAATAATAGTTACAATAGAAAGACAAATTAGTAAGTTAAACAGCGCATGGCTTATAAAAGATATGACATTAAATAACAAGGCATGAAATAGGTAACAGAATTTAACATAAATACATCATAACCTTTCAGGTGGGCCAAATGTTTGCTCCTTTATACACAAGTTAAACTTAATTGCGGAATTAAGAGAGGAGGACGAACTCAACCTTCAGGATAGTCTCTATGCCAAGTGGTGTTCTCCTCATTCTCTTATTTCCAGATCTCTGGGAAGAATCTTCACGTGCAGGAAAACTATTGGACCAACTGTTGGTTGGTACCGATGTTACATTCTTCCTATTAGGTAACTTAGTCTTCACTTATCTTGACATGCTCCAAACATCTCCCGAATCCAGTAGTGCCATATTATTCCTTGCATCACTAATTATGAAAGGTTTCATAAATCTGGAACACCCCTTTTTCAATAACCCTGGCTTCTTGACAAAAGCAGCCTCATCTTCCTTCCACACCACGTTTGACATTTTTCCCATCATCATATCTTACTATATATATATATATATATATATATATGTTCGATGGCATGTGTAGCTGCAGATACACATGCTGTACACTGTTCCTGCCATCTAGTGTTGGGCTCGGAGTGTTACAAGTTGTTTTTCTTCAAAGAAGTCTTTCCGAGTCACCGTACCGAGTGACTCCTCCCTTTCGGCTCCATTGCGCATGGGCGTCGACTCCATCTTAGATTGTTTCTTTCCACCATCGGGTTCGGACATGTTCCTCTTCGCTCCGTATTTCGAATCGGGCAAGTTAGCTAAAGTATCGAAAATTCGACGGTATTGTTCTCGTTCGGTACCAGTTTAGTGTTAGTGTATCGGCACCGACATCAAGACCGCTTCGACGGCCCTTCGGGCCTTGCACTCTTCATCGAGGCCTGGTCGGCCCGACCACACCCGTCATCCCAGACTAATGGACCGGACCCACTTCTGTTTCTGTCCTAAGTGTCACGCAAAGTATCCTTATACAGACCAGCACCAGGTCTGTAACCTGTGTTTGTCACCCGAACACAGAGAGGATACTTGTGAAGCTTGCCGAGCGTTTCGATCGAAGAAAACCTTGAGAGATCGACGTGCAAGAAGACTTCAAATGGTGTTGAAACCGAAAGAACAGCTCGACGTCGAGGAGGAAGAAATAATCTCCATCCAAGAAACGGACTCGGATGAATCCGACAGTGAATTAACCTGCCCCGTCCCAAACTCAGGGTCACACCAAGAAACTTAAGGCCATGGGGACGCCATCGCCAGCAGGCCATGGCTCAACCCACTGAAAGGAAGGTGACCAGATAACATTGGCACCGAAAAAGGCCAAAGAGTTGCCGAAGACTTCCGACTCCGGTCGAGATGCCAGCACCGAAAAAGTTAGACACCAAGTGATCGAATCGAGCAAACCCCGTAAAAGCTCCTCGGAACCGAAAAAGACTATTACATTAGAATCTTCGGTACTGAAAAAAGCGGCCTCGGAGCTGAAACGAAGCTCATACACTGAGGAGCAAGGGCTTTCCATGCAACTCAAGGAAAGACATAGATTTGAGCAAGAGTTGGATATAGAGGAACCTGAGGAAAGACAACAGAGGTTACATATCCAAAAGGATACTGGCAAGATTCTGACTTTACCTTTACTCAAATCTAAAAGAAAACTGGCATTTCAAGAAACAGAAATGCAACCAAAGGCAATAGTGGTTAGAGACAAGTCACCAACACCACAGGTCTCACCACAACCATCCCCACTGCACTCACCACAATTATCACCAGTGGGAACACCAATAATGCAGTCACCCACACATACTGGGATGTCCCAAGATGATGCTGATGCATGTGATTTATATGATCCACCAATATTGGATAACAGCCCAGAGTGTTATCCAACCAAGCCGTCCCTACCAGAAGATAGTACAGCATATACGTAAGTACTAGCCAGGGCAGCTATGTTCCACAACGTAGCTATACACTCTGAACTAGTGGAGGATGACTTCCTTTTCAACACTCTGGCATCCACCCACGCATCCTATTAAAGCCTGCCAATGCTACCGGGCATGCTCAAGCACGCACAACAGGTCTTCCTTGAACCTGTAAAGGGAAGAGCTATCACGCCTAGGGTCGAAATACAAACCACCTCTAACAGACCCAGTGTTTATAATGCAACAGCTCACACCGGACTCAGTGGTTGTAGGAGCAGCAAGGAAAAGAGCGAACTCTCAATCATCAGGGGATGCTCCACCACCTGACAAAGAAAGTTGAAAATTTGACGCAGCAGGCAAGCGAGTGGCATCACAAGCAGCCAATCAATGGGGAATTGCGAATTCGCAAGGCCTACTTGCACGCTACAACAGGGCACACTGGGACGAGATGCAAGACATTATACAGCACTTGCCCAAGGAACATCAAAAACGTGCCCAGCAAGTAGTTGAAGAGGGACAGGCCATATCGAACAATCAGATAAGGTCCGCATTAGACTCTGTAGATACAGCAGCACGGACTGTCAACACGTCTGTAACAATTCGCAGGCATGGATGCGGAGTTCTGGATTCAAACCAGAAATTCAACAAGTGGTATTAAATATGCCGTTTAACCAACATCAGTTGTTTGGGCCGGAAGTCGATACTGCCATTGAAAAAATTAAAAAGGACACGGTCAAAGCCATGGGCGCGCTCTACTCCCCACAATTCAGAGGCACTTTTAGGAAACCACAATTTACAGGGGGGTTTCGGCAACAAACATCTGAACCTTCCACCTCCCAAACAAAACCCACCTATCAATCACAATATCAAAGAGGAAGGTTTTGTGGTTCCTATAGAGGCCAATTCCCAAGAGGAAGAGGGAAATTCCAGCCCGCAAAACCAAGCCTTAGCAAGCAGTGACTTCAATGTCACAACACCCCAACACTTGTCACCAGTGGGGGGGAGGCTAACCAAATACTACCACAATTGGACACATATTACCACAGACACATGGGTCCTATCAATTATCCAACATGGTTATTGCACAGAATTCACAACATTCCCTTCAAATGTGCCACCAAAACCGCACAGACTGTCTCCACAACACTTAGACCTATTACATATAGAGGTCCAAGCACTGTTACAAAAACAAGCAATAGAGCTAGTACCCAATCACCAAAAAGAAACAGGTGTTTACTCACTATATTTCCTCATTCCAAAAAAGAACAAAACATTAAGGCCTTGTACTGCCATTTGATGGAGTTTGTTTTGACCAATGACTTTGTGTTTCACCACTGCGCATATTAGTTGCTCAATGTTCACCAGTAGCACATGGTATGTTTTGTTCAGTTTAGCCGCCTATGGGCTTTGACATGGCATTAGCCATTACTTTCTGTATTCAGGTTAGCCGCCTATGGGCTTTGACATTGCATTAGCCATTACATTCTGTATTCTGCCTATTGGCTTTGACATGCTGTATCCAGTCTAGCCGCCTATTGGCTTTGACATTGCATTCCTATTGGCTTTGACATGATGTATTCAATTTAGCTGCCTATTGACTTTGACATGCTATTAGATATTCTGCCTATGGGCTTTGACATGATATTATACATTGCATTTTATATTCAGCTCCGCTGCCTATTGGCTTTGACATGATATTATACATTGCATTTTGTATTCAGCTCAGCTGCCTATGGGCTTTGACATGATATTATACATTGCATTTTGTATTCAGCTCAGCTGCCTATTGGCTTTGACATGACACTAGACATTGCATTTGATATTTAGGTTAGCTGCCTATTGCCTTTAACATGACATTGCATTTGATATTTAGGTTAGCTGCCCATTGCCTTTAACGTGGAGTTAGACATTGCAGTTGAGAATCCAAGCTGTATTTTTCCAAGCTGTGTTTTTGCACCAGAGAACCAAGATGTTTTTCTCACAGTAGACTAGACATGATAAGAGAGAGTACATGGGTGTTGTTTTCTCTTCGCTTGAGCTTGGGAACAGGAGTAGTCTTGGAGATCTGGCCAGTCTCCAAAATGCTTGCTCAGTTTCCCAGGTCTGAGAGGAGGGGGCACACCTTTGTAACGGATGTAACAGGCTGCAGAGGGTCAGATTCGAATCTGCCGGACCTCGTGCTGGAGCTTGGCGCCAGCTGCCAGCAATCCCGTGTGGGTAGATGAATCTCTCTTTCTCGCGGCTGACAGGGGTCATCAGCTTGCAGACCTTAGAAAGATGAAGCTGTGAATAGTTCCCACACGGTGAAGTATTTGTTTTGCTTTGCATTCAATATCTTATAAATATAACCTGCTGTGTATATTGCAAACTGATATATTTTGTTTGATTAACGCGGACTTGAAAGCTACTAATTCGTCATTCATAAATATTGTGGTTGGGGAAGAATTAACAACAATAAAAGTCTTCTTTGACCTCAGAAGTGCATTTCTGTTGTGTTATGTTAGTGCTTAGAAACTAGCTAAGAGGAAAGCACTACAATTGGTACCAGGAGTCGTGGGGGCGGTCATTAAGAGGTGATTAAGAGGGTGTTGACGAGTTGGTAGATTTCTAAGTGCACACGTTAAAAGTGTAATTGTTTTTGTTGTTTGGAGAATTACAGAAATTGTTTTGTTTGGAGAATCACAGTAGCACCGCAGACCATGTCTGAGAATGCATGTGTTGATAAACTGCCTGATGGTGCTAAGAAAAACTGTGAATTGTTTTCTGTTTGGGGAATTACAGAAGAAAATGCATGTGTAGCTAAAATGCCTGATGTAGAAAACGTGTGTTTTGGAAGTAATGATGACAGAAAGGTCTGGATACCTTTATCTGCTTACAGAGAAATGCAGGAGAAATGTAGGAAGTTGGAACATGAAAATAGGAATTTACTTGAGCAAATTAGCCCGACTGAAAGTTATAAAAAGGCTGTTTTTGAAGAATCTTTCTTGTCCCATTCCAGTAAGGAGGGGGTTAAGACAGCTCCGAGCTGCACTGAGTTTTCGTGTGAGCCAGGGTTTTTGGCAGACAAAATGCATTCCTTAACTGATAACACGGACGAGAGAGACCAGAATGTGATTTACGAGTTACCGTTGCAAAATGCACAAGTAAAACGAAGGATTTTAGAGCAAGACACCCCGAGTTTCATTAGCTTGTTTGATTTTTGGAAAAAGAATAGCTCTCATTTGAGTGAAATCCTAACACTTTTGTATATGGTCACTGTGAAAAATTATATGCAGTTGCGCGCTTGTGATTTGGCAAATGAAATAATGCAGACTTTAGGTTTCTGCGCAGTGCAAGAAGGAAATACTTATGTACATGTAATTCAAGAACAAGGGAAGAAAATAGTGCCCCTACTAGAATCATACAATGGATCTGGTACTTGCAAGACAGGGCTAGAGTACCACAGATAAAAGAGTTACCAATGAAGTTGAATGCACCATTTGAATTCGTGTCCACTGAAGATAAAAAGCACGTTTGTTTTACTAATGATTCATTGACTGAAATGTTGCTTTCTGGCACAGTAGAAGGAACAGCGTTGTATAATGTGTGTCAGATTTTAAAGCAAGAGCTACGTGAGATGTGTCATTTTTACGCTGATTTTTGGTTCATTGCTAATGTTTTAGCACCTAACTGGTTCAATTACCTTGCAGATGTTAATGAGAAAAATTCAGAGAGAGAAGGGTTCACCCAGAATTCTGCCTTAGTGGGGATGGCTAAGTGGGTGCCCCAAAAATGTGAACAGCTGAGAGAAAAAGCCACTTACAGGTGGGCAGAGATGAGAGAGATGCACATTCCCCTAGATTTGATAAAAACTGTGCAGCACGCACAAAAGCAATCTGTCATGCAAGCAGTCACAGAGCAGTTGGGGAGAGGAAAGTTACCAGAACAGAAATGGCAAATTGATCAGGTTTTAGGGAGAGTGATTGCTGCAGATTACCAAGGAAAAATCGAAATTATGCTGATACCTAGAAAATAATCTGATTCATTGATACAAATTGGAGACAGAATGGCCCAAATTGACAAAAATGCAGTGAATGGAGGTTTGTTAAAGAAGGAGTCTGCCCCAGCCCTTCTGACAGTGCAAGAAAAGGGAAGCTGTGGCGCAGCAGATAAAAACCTCAGTGCTGATGTGTGGGCTGAAGCCCCAAGTGATCCTCCAGAACCTGCAGAAAATATAACAAAGGGCCTCAAAAACGTCCTGCTGATTATAAAACAGGGAAAGAAAGAAGAAGGGTGCAGTTTAAATGAAAAATGTTATTTGCAAGAAAAGTCATACTTGTTTCTTTTGCAGATCCTACCACGTTTCGCCACTGTCCCTGAGTGTGCTGTGTGGTCCCCCTTCCGGTGTGTGCGTGTGGGGTCGGGGAAGGGACCGAATCCCCAACCTGAACCTGGCTGAGTAAAGTGCCAGCACCATGGATCCATTTTGCGCAAACTGCGCCTTCAGTTCAAGTTCAACTTGTTTGATTGCATTCTTCCACTGGAACTAAGCTGTGGTTTTTTTTTTTTTTCCCTTCTCGTATGGAACTCTGACTTTTGCTTATCTTCCAGCAAACCTTTCAGGTGGACCGTGCATCTTTTACATGAGTAGAACTCATGCCACATCAAATTGCTAACACTGTTGAATTAGAGACTCACTCAGAGTATAAAAATTGCCCAGTCTTTTCTGTATAGATGTATCTGATGTGAAAGGTTATGAGATCAATGTGTTAATTCACTTCTATTGCTTTACAGGGATTGCTTTGACTTGCTGATAATGTTTTTTTTTTGTTTTGTGCCGATGTTTTTTGTTTTTGTTTGAAACAGGAGATATGTGAAACAAAAATTCATTGGTCAAAGGGCGGAATGTACTGCCATTTGATGGAGTTTGTTTAGACCAATGACTTTGTGTTTCACCACTGCGCATATTAGTTGCTCAATGTTCACCAGTAGCACATGGTATGTTTTGTTCAGTTTAGCCGCCTATGGGCTTTGACATGGCATTAGCCATTACTTTCTGTATTCAGGTTAGCCGCCTATGGGCTTTGACATTGCATTAGCCATTACATTCTGTATTCTGCCTATTGGCTTTGACATGCTGTATCCAGTCTAGCCGCCTATTGGCTTTGACATTGCATTCCTATTGGCTTTGACATGATGTATTCAATTTAGCTGCCTATTGACTTTGACATGCTATTAGATATTCTGCCTATGGGCTTTGACATGATATTATACATTGCATTTTATATTCAGCTCCGCTGCCTATTGGCTTTGACATGATATTATACATTGCATTTTGTATTCAGCTCAGCTGCCTATGGGCTTTGACATGATATTATACATTGCATTTTGTATTCAGCTCAGCTGCCTATTGGCTTTGACATGACACTAGACATTGCATTTGATATTTAGGTTAGCTGCCTATTGCCTTTAACATGACATTGCATTTGATATTTAGGTTAGCTGCCCATTGCCTTTAACGTGGAGTTAGACATTGCAGTTGAGAATCCAAGCTGTATTTTTCCAAGCTGTGTTTTTGCACCAGAGAACCAAGATGTTTTTCTCACAGTAGACTAGACATGATAAGAGAGAGTACATGGGTGTTGTTTTCTCTTCGCTTGAGCTTGGGAACAGGAGTAGTCTTGGAGATCTGGCCAGTCTCCAAAAGGCTTGCTCAGTTTCCCAGGTCTGAGAGGAGGGGGCACACCTTTGTAACGGATGTAACAGGCTGCAGAGGGTCAGATTCGAATCTGCCGGACCTCGTGCTGGAGCTTGGCGCCAGCTGCCAGCAATCCCGTGTGGGTAGATGAATCTCTCTTTCTCGCGGCTGACAGGGGTCATCAGCTTGCAGACCTTAGAAAGATGAAGCTGTGAATAGTTCCCACACGGTGAAGTATTTGTTTTGCTTTGCATTCAATATCTTATAAATATAACCTGCTGTGTATATTGCAAACTGATATATTTTGTTTGATTAACGCGGACTTGAAAGCTACTAATTCGTCATTCATAAATATTGTGGTTGGGGAAGAATTAACAACAATAAAAGTCTTCTTTGACCTCAGAAGTGCATTTCTGTTGTGTTATGTTAGTGCTTAGAAACTAGCTAAGAGGAAAGCACTACAGGCCTATCTTAGATCTCAGAACACTAAATCTCTTCATCAAATCAGATCATTTCCACATGGTAACACTTCAAGACGTAGTTCCCTTGCTAAAAAACCGGGAATACATGACTACACTGGATCTCAAGGATGCGTATTTCCACATACCCATCCATCCTTCTCACAGGAAATACCTAAGGTTTGTAATTCAAGGCAAACATTATCAATTCAAAGTGCTACCGTTCGGGATATCAACAGCCCCCAGAGTATTTACAAAATGCCTAGCTGTAGTAGCAGCTCACATAAGGAGACAGCACATGCACGTATTCCCATATTTGGACGATTGGCTAATAAAAGCCAACACTCAACAGCAATGTAAATTTCACACGCAATACGTCATAGAAACTCTACACAAACTAGGGTTTTCTATAAATTACCAAAAATCACATCTGCAACCATTCCAAATACAACAATATTTGGGAGCAACACTCAACACACAAAGAGCAATTGCCACTCCAAGTCCACAAAGAGTCCAATCATTCCAAAATGTAACATCAAGCATACAACCAAACCAAGACTACACAGTAAGGTTCGTAATGAAACTACTAGGCATGATGTCCTCATGCATATCCATTATCCCAAACGCAAGACTACACATGCGGCCCTTACAACAGTGCCTAGTAAAACAATGGACGCAAGCACAGGGTCAACTACAAGATCTAGTGTTGATAGACCGCAAAAAACACTCTTCGCTTCAATGGTGGAACCCTATAAATTTAAACAAAGGGCGGCCATTTCAAGACCCAGTGCCTCACGCCATTATCACGACAGATGCTTCCATGGTTGGGTGGGGAGCACACCTCAACAATTACAGCATACAAGGCCAATGGGACAATCAACAAAAACTACTTCACATAAATCACGTGGAACTGCTAGCAGTATTTCTAGCATTAAAAGCGGTTCAACCACTAACAGCCCACAAACACATTCTTGTCAAGACAGACAATATGACAACAATGTACTATCTCAACAAACAGTGGGGGACACAGTCGTCACAACTGTGTCTCTTAGCACAAAGAATTTGCCATTGGGCAATGCACAACCACATTCGCCTAATAGCACAATACATACCAGCCATTCAAAATCAGTTAGCCGACAATCTCAGTCGAGATCAACAGCAAACTCACGAATGGGAAATACATCCCCAGGTCCTACAGGATCACAGCCACCCCTGGGAGACACCAAACATAGATCTATTTGCAACAAAAGAAAACGCAAAATGCCAAAACTCTGCGTCCAGGTACCCACACCCTCAGTCCTACGGCAATGCTCTATGGATCAGCTGGTCAGGGATATTTGCTTACGCTTTTCCCCCTCTCCCGCTCATTCCTTATCTGGTCAACAAATTGAGTCAAAACAAACTCAAACTAATACTCATAGCTCCAACCTGGGCTCGCCAACCGTGGTACACAACACTGTTGGACTTATCAGTAGTACCCCCACATCGAACTACCAAACAGACCAGATCTGTTGACACAACACAAACAACAGATCACACACCCAAATCCAGCATCGCTCAATCTAGCAATCTGGCTCCTGAAGTCTTAGAATTCGGACATTTAAACCTTTCACAAGGGTGTATGGAGGTCATTAAACAAGAGAGAAAACCTACAACAAGACATTGCTACGCAAACAAATGGAAAATATTTTTTTGATACTGTCAGACTAATCAAATTAAGCCACTAGATGCCTCCACACAAGACATTGTAAGTTATTTATTACACTTACAAAAGTCTAATCTAGCTTTCTCTTCCATTAAAATCCATCTCACTGCAATATCCGCCTATCTGCAGATTAAACATACAACATTGCTTTTTAGAATCCCAGTTATTAAAGCATTTATCTAAGGACTTAAAAGAATCATACCCCCAAGGACACCACCAGTACCTTCGTGGAACCCTAATAATGTATTAAGACGACTCATGGGCCCATCATTCAATACCTTGCAATCTTGTCAAATCCAATTTCTGACTTGGAAAGTAGCCTTTCTAATAGCAATCACATCACATAGAAGAGTGAGTGAAATACAAGCATTTACTATTCAAGAACCCTTTATACAAATACATAAACATAAAGTGGTTCTCCGTACAAATCCAAAATTCTTACCAAGGGTCATATCATCATTCCATCTAAACCAAACCGTGGAACTCCCAGTCTTCTTTCCACAACCAGACTCAGTAGCTGAAAGGACCTTGCATACATTAGACATAAAAAGAGCACTAATGTATTACATTGACAGAACGAAACAATTTCGTAAAACAAAACAATTGTTCGTAGTTTTCAATAAAACCTCATGCAGGTAACCCTATATCCAAACAAGGCATTTTGCCAGATGGATAGTTAAATGCATTCAGACCTGTTACCTTAAAGCTAAAAGAGAATTACCCATTACACCAAAGTCACATTCCACTAGAAAGAAAGGCGCCACAATGGCTTTTCTTGGAAATATACCAATGACAGAAATTTGTAAGGCAGCCACCTGGTCTACGCCTCATACATTTACAAAGCATTACTGTGTAGACGTGTTAGCAGCACAACAAGTCACAGTAGGACAGGCTGTATTAAGAACATTATTTCAGACAACTCCTACAGGCTAACCACCGCTTTTGGGGAGATTACTGCTTTGTAGTCTATGCACAGCATGTGTATCTGCAGCTACACATGCCATTGAACGGAAAACGTCACTTATCCAGTGTACATCTGTTCATGGCATGAGACACTGCAGATTCACATGCGCCCTCCCACCTCCCCGGGAGCCTGTAGCCGTTTTTAGTTGCATGAAAATTGTAAATATGTAAATAAATATTATTTTAATACACACTATGTAAATACATTACTACTCCATTGCATGGGCACCTCTAGTATACTCCCAACTCCTACCTCACCCTTTGCGGGGAAAACAATCTAGGATGGATTCGACGCCAATGCGCAATGGAGCCGAAAGGGAGGAGTCACTTGGTCCCGTGACTCGAAAAGACTTCTTCAAAGAAAAACAACTTGTAACACTCCGAGCCCAACACTAGATGGTAGGAACAGTGCACAGCATGTGAATCTGCAGCGTCTCATGCCACAAACAGATGTTCACTGGGTATGTGCTCCCACAGGAACTTCGATTGGCACTCACGGGGTTTAAAACTTCAATTTATTCACACCCAGGCAGACGCGTTTGGGCAAAAAACTGCCTTTCTCAATGCCAGTTTCCACATGAAAAGGGCTTCTCTCAGACTTGCACTTTAAAAGGTCTTTCCCTCGCTCCCATTGGTGCTCAGATCACTATCAGTAAAAACGGACTGCTCCTTCTCTTAATGTCCCTTATCATCCTGCCGCCATCTTAGCATGATTTACAAGCTGTAAGTTAATTAACTCACTGCACCCGTGGGCATTAGAAGAGCCTCTGGTCACTGGACCGTAATGAGCTCTTAGGGTTGTAGGAGGTTAGCAATCACTGTATTAGAGGAGGTCTTTTGTTGTACATTGCCTGGTGGGCTAGACAGACAGATTGAAATGTAGTTCTCTTGATATTGGCAGCCACTGAAGGGCTGCCAAGATGAGGAAACAGATGCTTAGGTATCTTTAACTGAATGTGCACTACAGCATTCTGGACCACTTGAAGTCGCTTGATGACATACCAAGGGCTTCCCAGGTAGATCGAGTTCCCGTAGTCAAGATGGGACAGCACAAGACCCTGGACTACAGTTCTACAAGTAGCCGGGGGAGTCAGCTCAGAACCTTCCTCACTGTCCTGAGTAAGCAAAAACAACAGGCTGGTAGTTTTCTTACATGAACTTCCATAGTGAGGTGGCTGTCAATCCAGAAGCCATCACTTTTCTATTTCTGTTTTATGAGAGGGCAGGTCTCCTAGGTTGTCAAGTCAGCCTATCTCATTCCAGAGAGAGGGTTTGTTGCTGACTACCAGGAACTCCGTTTTATTTCCCTTGAGTTTTAATCTGCTATTAGTCATCTAGTTGTGACTTCTCTTAGACAGGCATTCAGTTGAGTGGAGAGTGCTGCCATATCTGAGGCTAGAGAAATGACTAATCTTAGGGATGCAATATATTGATGATTTATTCATAGTTTGTGATGGAACAAAAGATGAATTTGTCATATATTTTGAATTGCTGAATCATAATGAATATGGATTAAATTTCACTTACAATATCAGTGAGGATCAAATATATTTTTGGGACATTAAAGTCTATGTACGGGACAATCAGCTTCACACAACCATGTTTAGGAAAACAACAGCTACGAATAATACTGCATTGAACAAGCTTTCATCCTAAACCCTTACTAAAAAGTATTCCTTTTGGAAACTTTTTGCGTACTAGATGCAATTGTTCTAGTGATGAAGAGCTGGCAGCACAATTTGCAGATGTGAAGCAAAGATTTACTCATAGAGGTTATCCACAATCACATATTGAATTAGGTGCTACTCGGGCCATACTTAAACTCGACAGCAAGCCCTGAGAGAGAAGTCATTGCAAACTGACAAAGATCAAAATGATAGTCCGCGTCTCATACTCACTTACAGCAAAGAGAGCAAAGACATTATAAATATTTTTTAAAACAATGGAAAATATTGAGAAGTGATCAAGATATAGTAAAAAAGTGTTGGTGCAAGGCCTTATAGGAAATCATGTTCACGCAAAGATATGCTTGTGCATAGCCATTATACAGCACCCATCAAAACTTATTGGCTGAACAATGAAATGGTCGGCTTCTACTAATGCAATAAATGTAAAGTCTGTCAAATAGCCAAAAATGTAAAGACCTTCAAGGATCGTAATGAAAAAGAGATCTGGATTAAGCAAAGAATCACTTGCAATAGCCAATATGTTGTATATTTGAGTGAATGTAAATGTGTCTTATGATACCTAGGTAGTACCATCTGTCCACTTAAGAAAAGAATATTGGAACATGTCAGAGCTATGCAACATAGAGATCTGAATTATGCCGTAGCAAAATATCTGGCAACGGAACATACTCATTGGAAAAGAATTCTAATTTTTGGTCTGGTGATGGTGAAACAAGATGAACGAGGTGGAGATAGAACTTTGAAACTAACACAGTTGGAGAGTAAATACATTATTCAATTACAGACTAAGATACCGGGGGATTGAATGCTGATGAAGAGCTTTTTGTTCATTTAAATTGATTTATAGTGCAAAAATAGTTTGAATATGACACTATTTGGGATGAGTTATAGATTTTTATGGTAATGATTTATAAAAAAGACAATAGAACAAGTGAAAACGAAAAAAATAAAAATATATATATATCCAATAATATGTGAAATGAATTAAGTATATTGGTTACAAATGATACAAATTAGGATCATTATGAATTCATCTCAGACGAATATTACTAATATGTTTATAGCACTAAACCTCTAAAGTGTAAAGAATATTCATTTTTATTGATTTGTTAACTTCACATGAAAACGCATGGCAAAGTTATCCATTATAAAGATTGTATTATTTTAAAATATTTATTTTATTTTATCCGGCTTAAGGATTTAAAAAGAAGCAGAAAAAGATATATTTGTTATTCAATTTTGTTATGGCAGTTTGAAATATAAATTTTAGCACCTCGAATCATTATACACAATTATGTCCATATCTTTAACTTATAAGTTTGTTTTAGTACTTAATTGACACTACGTTATCCAGAATGCTTCATTACTAGATTCCTGGATCATTTGTAAAAATGGTGAAGGGACTCTCTACCGTGATCAAGACTCCAGGCAAGTTGAAATGCGTTGGTGGCTGTGCAATTGAAATAAAAGATTGATAATTGGACTTTGTGGAGTGCTGTGAAATTCTTCTGGTTAAATAATTATCTACGTGAATGGTCTCTGCCGTCACAAGCACCGCAAGATGAGTGCACCCCTTCGAACAACAGACCACTTTCGTTTAGAAACAAAGTGGCAGCACCTGACATTTCATTACTAGCATTGAAATGTTACTGGTAAGAAAACAACTAAAGATAATTGAGCAGTATAGTTTCAAATTTAGAAGCGGATACACTTTATACTTTGAAAAACATTAATCACTGTCTGAATTTGGTTTGTACTTAGTACTAAAGAATGTTTGTATCACGTGCTTTTTATAATTAATGGATGCTACGAACTACGGCAATCACAAGCAGTATCAATGAATTAGAGTATACTAATAGAACGCTACCGTTTTTTTAGTTAATAACAAACATGTCTGGCAATAATGTAACATTTCTGATTTTGAAACGGATTAATTTCGAGGAATACTAATCATTGTTTGAACTCTGGCTGGATTCAGGATTAAAGAATGTTCATGTCACGTGTTTTTGGTAACTAATCGATGCCTTGAATTACGGCAACCAACAAGCGATATAAATGTATTGAAGCACACTAACAAAGCATTGTAGTTTCTATTAACAACCGAACAATATTATTGGTATAAATGTGGCACTCTTGATTTTATAAACAAACTAACTTCGAGAAACCACTAATTATTGTTTCAATTCTGGCTGAATTGAGTGTCAAATAACGTCTGTGTTATACGGAACGAGTTGATGTTTTGAATTACAACAACTGACAAACTGTTTAAATCAACTGCAGTACGCTAACTAATTACTGTGGATTTTCTTGGCAGTTACCAATTTTAAACAAACCCATCTATATCAAATCTAATTGTCAAATGCACTGCACTGCGATTAACTTTTAATTTCATAGACGAAGTCGGAGAACATCGTATTGTGCAAGAACACTTTTGGGTAATTGCCATTCAGGAGAAGCATAAGTAAGTCAGTAATAAATCTTACTTTGGTTACAATTTGCTTACAGACTTGAAAGAAACTGCTCACTTACACATTTTTGTAAATTATAATTATGATGTTGATGCAGCCTTACTAAATAAAGGTCACAAGTCCAATCCAATAATAAAAGACATTTACTAATTATATGCATAGGTTTGTGGGTTTTCACAACGTTTATGGACATGAATTATAATGGAGGTGAGAATTGATAAACGGGCTCAGAAAGCTGAAACTTTATTCACAACCTCCCAGTCATCAAATACATCACTCAATAAAACAACTGAATGAACCAACTCCACAAATTTACAGATTTTATTTTTTCAACTAGAAAAGATGTATTGAAAGGAAATAACAAAGAGTTGGGAAATACAGGGAGTGCAGAATTATTAGGCAAATTAGTATTTTGACCACATCATCCTCTTTATGCATGTTGTCTTACTCCAAGCTGTATAGGCTCGAAAGCCTACTACCAATTAAGCATATTAGGTGATGTGCATCTCTGTAATGAGAAGGGGTGTGGTCTAATGACATCAACACCCCATATCAGCTGTGCATAATTATTAGGCAACTTCCTTTCCTTTGGCAAAATGGGTCAAAAGAAGGACTTGACAGGCTCAGAAAAGTCAAAAATAGTGAGATATCTTGCAGAGGGATGCAGCACTCTTAAAATTGCAAAGCTTCTGAAGCGTGATCATCGAACAATCAAGCGTTTCATTCAAAATAGTCAACAGGGTCGCAAGAAGCATGTGGAAAAACCAAGGCGCAAAATAACTGCCCATGAACTGAGAAAAGTCAAGCGTGCAGCTGCCACGATGCCACTTGCCACCAGTTTGGCCATATTTCAGAGCTGCAACATCACTGGAGTGCCCAAAAGCACAAGGTGTGCAATACTCAGAGACATGGCCAAGGTAAGAAAGGCCGAAAGACGACCACCACTGAACAAGACACACAAGCTGAAACGTCAAGACTGGGCCAATAAATATCTCAAGACTGATTTTTCTAAGGTTTTATGGACTGATGAAATGAGAATGAGTCTTGATGGGCCAGATGGATGGGCCCGTGGCTGGATTGGTAAAGGGCAGAGAGCTCCAGTCCGACTCAGACGCCAGCAAGGTGGAGGTGGAGTACTGGTTTGGGCTGGTATCATCAAAGATGAGCTTGTGGGGCCTTTTCGGGTTGAGGATGGAGTCAAGCTCAACTCCCAGTCCTACTGCCAGTTCCTGGAAGACACCTTCTTCAAGCAGTGGTACAGGAAGAAGTCTGCATCCTTCAAGAAAAACATGATTTTCATGCAGGACAATGCTCCATCACACACGTCCAAGTACTCCACAGCGTGGCTGGCAAGAAAGGGTATAAAAGAAGGAAATCTAATGACATGGCCTCCTTGTTCACCTGATCTGAACCCCATTGAGAACCTGTGGTCCATCATCAAATGTGAGATTTACAAGGAGGGAAAACAGTACACCTCTCTGAACAGTGTCTGGGAGGCTGTGGTTGCTGCTGCACGCAATGTTGATGGTGAACAGATCAAAACACTGACAGAATCCATGGATGGCAGGCTTTTGAGTGTCCTTGCAAAGAAAGGTGGCTATATTGGTCACTGATTTGTTTTTGTTTTGTTTTTGAATGTCAGAAATGTATATTTGTGAATGTTGAGATGTTATATTGGTTTCACTGGTAATAATAAATAATTGAAATGGGTATATATTTTTTTTTTGTTAAGTTGCCTAATAATTATGCACAGTAATAGTCACCTGCACACACAGATATCCCCCTAACATAGCTAAAACTAAAAACAAACTAAAAACTACTTCAAAAAATATTCAGCTTTGATATTAATGAGTTTTTTGGGTTCATTGAGAACATGGTTGTTGTTCAATAATAAAATTAATCCTCAAAAATACAACTTGCCTAATAATTCTGCACTCCCTGTATTAACACTTGAAAAATACATCGAGGTTGACAGGGTGCCTAGAGGGCTTTCGAATTTCTACTTTGCCGAATTGATGGTGGAATGAGGTTAAAATAATATGAATTGCTCACACAATATGATGCACATTTTAATCAAATATTCCAAAATTGAAGTTGAAGAAACAATAAAAACTATACATGAAATTGAAGAAAGATTTACTATGATGACCAATCAAGAGGACATTAATAAATTATGGCAAAAAATGGAAGATAGACTAAATAAATATGAATTTGAGGTGGAAGATCGTAAAGAAAGAAAATTTCTTCGGGATGAAAATGACTACAATAATGGCACTATTATAACTTTTGCAAGAAGATTTGCAGCTATAAAGCAACAGTTTACATCACAAACTAAGATCACCATTCCATCCACAACGGATACGATCAGTGAATCAGATACTGAATTGAGTGAAAGTGAGGAAACAACAGAGTCCAGAACCAAAACAACATTACTAGAGGAAATGCAAATTATGTATAGGGATCAGCAAACATCAAAAGGCAGGGCCAAGGACGCAATCAAGGCAGAGGCCGATCAAAAAATTTACAAACAAGCACAGAAAGACGAGAAGAAGCAACAAGACACAAAAACTATCCATTGCGCAACAGACAGAAAAAATAATAAATAATATGGAAGATAATTTAGTTATAAATTTATCTGACCATGTACTAACCCAAAATTAGATCAGAGTGTTAAAGGTTTATCTTTCTGCCCGGAACATCATTTTGACAGAGTTGAAACAAAGATTGATGCCTACAAATTTGTGTGAAAAATAAAACTAGCCAATTACTGCGCAAAACATCTGCCTAAGCCAACTGGATATAGAGAAACCGAAATGGATACAAAATTGACAGTTGGACAGATGCATGACATCAAAGTCTGTTATGAATTAATGCACAACATGGGAGAGGAAGAAATTACATCAACTAAAATTATGGATGATTTACAAATATGAACTAATGATCATTCTTATAGACATTTTAAAGAAAATTCTGTCCGATACTAACACCTGGGAATAAAATTGATTTATTTTTTGACATGGTCACAGCTGATTTGGAATCATTATAATATAGAGAATCACCACGAAAACAAGAGAATTTAAACTTAATGGAAAGAAAATCCTTACAATGATTAATGAATAAGGATGACATAATTATCAAACCTGCAGATAAGGGAGGAAATGTTGTAATATTAAATCAAAAGTATTATGTAAATGAAGCCATAAGACAACTAAATGAAGCAGATAGTTGTAAAGAAATGGACATCAATCGTATAGAAAAGATAATACATCTTGTGATGAAAAAATTTGAATTATGGCATCATGAACGATTGATAAATGAAGCAGAATTAAATTCCTTAAGACCAATTGATCCTAGGATACCAACCATACATTTTCTTCCTAAAATACATAAAACATTAACAAATCCACCTGGGAGACCTACTCTTTCAGGATATAGCTCTCCATTGGAAAACATTTCTAAATATGTTTAACATGGGATCTTCACTCAGTTCTTATATCAAAGACAGTGGAGATTTCTTAAGAACTATTTCTGATATAACTTGGCAGAATAATTAAATTTTAGTTACCATGGATGTAGTTTCACTATACACATCAATTCAGCATGAAGTGGGCTTGACAGCACTTGAATATTTTTTTAAACAAAGAAACATCAAAGGAACAAGACATTCTTAAATGTTATTAGCAATGGTATAATTGTGTCTTCATAATAAAAAAAAATTATTTGACCATCAAATTTACAAACAAACACGAGGGACATCCATGGGAATTTCTCTTTCCCCCCTTACTATGGGCTGGTGGGAGAGGGAATATGCATGGCAAGAGGGTTATCAAGAACATCTCAATAAAGTAATCCTATGGCTGCGATATATTGATGATTTATTCATATCTTGGGATAGAACAAAAGATGAATTTGGCATATATTTTGAATTGCTGAATCATAATGAATATGGATTAAATTTCACTTACAACATCAGTGAAGATCAAATAGATTTTTTTGGACATTAAAGTCTATGTACAGGACAATCAGCTTCACACAACCATGTTTAGGAAAACAAGAGCTACGAATAGTATCCTACATGGAACAAGCATTCATCCTAAACCCTTACTTAAAAGTATACCTTTTGGAAAATGTTTGCGTACTAGACGCAATTGTTCTACTGATGAAGAGATGGAAGCACAATTTGCAGACGTGAAGCAAAGATTTATTCATAGAGGTTATCCATGATCACATATTGAATTAGGTGCTACTCGGGCCAGACTTAAAACTCGACAGCAAGCCCTGATAGAGAAGTCAATGCAAACTAACAAAGATCAAAATGATAGTCCACGTCTCATACTCACTTACAGCAAAGAGAGCAAAGACATTATAAATATTTTTTTTTTCATTGGAAAATATTGAGAAGTGATCAAGATATTGTAAAAATTGTTGGTGCAACGCCTCAAGTAACTTATAGGAAATCACATTCACTCAAAGATATGCTTGTACATAGCCATTATACAGCACCCATCAAAACTAATTGGCTGAACAATGAAATGGTCGGCTTCTACAAATGCAATAAATGTAAAGTCTGTCAAATAGCCAAAAACGTGAAAACCTTCAAGGACCGTAATGGAAAAGAGATCCGGATTACGCAAAGAATCACTTGCAGTAGTCAATATGTTGTATATTTGAATGTAAATGTGGCTTATGGTACATAGGTAGTACCATCTATCCACTTAAGAAAAGAATATTGGAACATTATATGAGCTATACAACATAGAGAACTGAATAATGCAGTTGCAAAACATCTGGCAATGGAACATACTATTGATTGGAAAAGTATTAGATTTTTTGGTCTGGCGATGGTGAAACAAGATGAACGAGGTGGAGACAGAACTTTGAAACTAAGACAGTTGGGGAGTGAACACATTATTCAGTTACGGATTAAGATACTGGGGGGACTGAATGCTGATGAAAAGTTTTTTGCTCATTTATTTATAGTGCAAAAATTGTTTGAATATGACACTATTTGGGATGAGTTATTGATTTTTATGATAATGATTTATATGAAAAAAGACAATAGAACAAGTGCAAATAAATATATATATAAAATGAAAAAAGAAAAATATATGTATCAAATAATATGTGAAATGAATTAAGTATATTGGTTAAAAATTATATAAATTAGGATCATTATGAATTCATCTCGAAAGAATATTACTAATATCTTTATAGCACTTTATAACACTTTATAACAAAGTTGTCCATTATAAAGATTGTATTTTTAAAAATATGTATTTTATTTTATTTTATCCAGTTTAAGGATTTAATAAGAAGCAGAAAATATATATCTATATAATATATATATATCATTTTTCTGCTTCTTATTAAATTCAATTTTGTTATGGTAATTCAGTTTGAAATATACATTTTAGCACCTCGATTCATTATGTACAATTATGTCCATATCTTTAACTTATAAGTTTGTTTTAGTATTTAATTGAAACTACGTTATCCAGAATGCTTCTTTACTAGCTTCCTGGATTATTTGTGTATAAGAAAAAATGGTGAAGGGACTCACTACTGTGATCAAGACTCCAGTTGAGTTGAAACGCGTTGGTGGCTGTGCAATTGAAATAAAATATTGATAATTGGACTTTGTGGAGTGCTGTGAAAATCTTCTGGTTAAATAGAAATGACTAATGGTGTAAAAATATTCTGATAGATATAAACATATATACAAAAATACATAATATTATAATTATTCTGATTGATCTCTCTTGGGGCTGATTCCGTCACTAGAAAACACTTTGAATTTGCATTTGTCTTTTTTAAGTGAGAGTTTATGCTCCTTCAACCTACCAAAATCAACTTCAGAAGGTTATCATGCTCAATTTTGTCTTCTCAGGGTATCAAGATGTCATCCTGGAACACCAGAACGTTTTATATTCTCTCCATCACCCTCAACATCACCCTTTTGAAACATGCTGCTGAGGATACTAATTGAACAGGCGTCTTGAGGAATATAAACTCCCCTAATGGGGGGTCACAAAAATTGTTAAATGTCTTGAATAAGCATTCAGGGGAATCTGATGATAAGCTGAGGATATGTCCATCACACTAAAAAGTTTAGCCTTACACAAAGTAGTCAAGGTCTCAGTGACACTAAGAAGGGGTTGTGAGTACACCCCAATACAATTATTAAGGTGTCACCAAGCAAGACATATTCTGATTTTCCTCCCTCCATCCTTTGGTGTCAAAACTACCGAGCCAACCATTCAGAGGAGTCAATCTCCTCTAGAGCACTTTTTTGGAACTCATCCCTTAAGGTACTCAACATCAAATGCAAATGTGAAACCTTTCTCACTTAATGAACAGCAGGGATAGTATTCTTTTATAGACTAATCATGTGCTCAAAATGTTTGAGCAAACCCAAACCTCCAGAAAACACCCCAGGAAACTCTTGAAAAACATCAGAATAACAACTGGAATTATCCAACAATAACACTTTATCAATAGCATTGGTATTGAGCATGATACCCATGTAACCTAGGTGATCCCATCCCAACAAATTGTCACCTCTTTTTGCTACAGATACTTTCCCAACGGTCGTTTTATCCTTAAATTGCAATTTCATCACATTTCATCACTGTATACCCAGGAACATCAATTTTGACACCACCGTACCCCAATGAGTTGATATCTGGTGCCAATACATTGATCTTATCCAAACCAAAGCTGTCTTCCCAAGTGTTATCACCTATCATCATATACAGTGAACCTGAATCAACGAAGAACTTCACAGGTTTTCCCCCAATGACAATCTCACACTCTGCCATTGCTAATGGTTCACTGTCAACCAACTTACCTTTCCCCTTCCTCCAGTGATATATTTTGTATGTTATTACACCTACACACCCTACCATAGTGACCTTTCTTACAGCATTTTTTACATACCACCGTTCTAGCAGGACTACCCGGACTACAGGAATAGTGGCGTTTACTACCACCTGTAACATTTACCACATATATCTTTCTCTATGCTATCCTTGCTGGTACCCTTCACCTACTTGTCACATGCTGCACACTGTTACCCTGTTCACTCCAAGCACAAACTACACTCACAACATCTTTAGACTCAGAAACTTCTCTGCCACAACCATCCCTCATTTCATGCACCCAAATATTTGTATTTTCCATGCTCTCTATTATTACAATAGCTTCCTTGAAATCAGGGGTGCTAGCTAAAAGTTTGTCTTGGACATTTTGGCTATTGGTGCATCTTACTAACTGATTCCTGATTAAAGAATGGGACAAAGTTTCAAAGTCACACGTTAAGCCAACATCTTTAAAGAAGCAACATAATTGTCAATCTTTTTCTTCTTCCCTTATATTCTAGTTAAAACTTTCTTTCAGGGACCACTTTAAAGCATGAACAAAAATGTTTTTCCAGCATCATCACAGACATCTCATATTGATCATTAGGTTCCTTTTCTGCTCCACCCCTGGGTATCTAATCCAGACTCTCATAGATGTGCCTACCCTCAAATCCCAGTTTATGAAGAACCACCACCTGTTTCCTTATGGCAGAAAACCTCTTCCCAACCAATGCCAAGGCCAAGGAGATAAGAGTAACAATGGATTCTGTTTTTCTGACAGAAATTGCAGAGACTGCAACATGTTAGCAGCAGCCATGATGATTTATAGTGAACTGAACACTTAAATCCAGTAACTCACACCACCCCAGCCCTAATGACGAGATGTCAGATCCTTCAACTTGGTTTTCAGAGATCCCAGAAAAGTACACTGGTAAGCTGGTCTACATTGCTCTTTAAATGAAGAAATAAAGGAAAAAATACAGAAATAGAAATAATTTGCCTGAGGTACAGAATTGTTCTGGACTTACCTTCCCACATCGTTATCCAGGCAAAATATATGGTACAATAAACCATCTCTATAGGAAATGGGTAAAGCTATTTTGAGTATGTTCCACAAATAAAAATGACTGCCACGCAAACCTGTTGTTTCTAGGGGTGAGCAAGCACAAAACCTAGACCGCACACTCATTTTGTAGACCAACCTAACAGCCTGAATCCTTTTTTTCTGGGGGCGGCTGGGCACACATACTAGATTGGTGACTGTTCATGAAGGTGGTCCAGTAGGCCTTCCGTGTTTCCCTTGTTTCCAGGGTTAGTTAATCACAAATAAGAGACCGCTCCACTCTGTGTTCCTGGAGATGGTAGTCTTCACCACTAGGCCTTCTGCACCCCTCTTGTTTCTGATGGTAGTAGGGCACAAAAGCTAGAACTCCAACTCCCTAATGTTGGAGAAATGCTTCTAAGGATGGTAGGCCATAACCAGTCGGCCACACTCAGTCCTCTAATGCCTCTTCTCAAAGCCCTCAAATCAATGCTACAAAGGTTTAATCAAAGCTTGCCAATACTTGCTGTCCTTCATCGGATGATTCCCGATAGCCAGCTGTACTGCCACATCTCAGAGAAGGGCATATAATTGGCTAGCAGTGCTCCAACTTTAAAATGAAGCATGTCCAGAAAAACAGCAGTCCAGGACAGGTTTCAAAAACTGCCTAATTTCTCTTGCAGTGGTGAGTCTCCTTCAAGAGGTAATCCATGGGTTCATAGGAGACTAAATCAGTCATTTTATTAGAACTTCAAAAATGAAGCAGCCATCATCACCAGTGTTAAGCTGTAATCAAAAGGAAGAGTTAACATCAGCAGGTGAGTTAAAGAAGTTTATTCTTCTGGTACCCAGCTCAGACATCAAAAGCCATCAGCAGGAACTACATTTTCCAACTGTCAAGTTTAGAATTCTCCAACTCCACCACTCAGTGCATGACATCAACGAAAGAACTGTTTCTCTAGCAAAACTGATGTGCTAACCACCAGGCCTCTTCTTGCTCCACAATATCAGGCTGGAGGTCAGATCACCAAGATAGTTTACCCAGTGAGCACCCTCTTCATCTGGGTCTTGACCCCACAAGTTGTGCTACCGATATAGTAAGTATTTGCTGCTCTTGTAGAAATCTGATGGCATTTAATAACTTTTCAGAACAGGCAAAAGCTGTTGGTTTTCACTTCCAAACAAAAGAATTTGATGACAGTTTAGAACCAGTTTTAAGGAGTCCTCCAAACCGCACAAGAGCATTCACAACTGAACAAGCCTCTGTTTTCATTGCTTTCCACTGACCACCTACCCTCACTCTCCATAATTGATAAACTGGCATAATAACCAGAAATTACTCGGCCTCCCTAAAGTATCTGGGATACACAGTGCTGTTTTGTCCTACTATACACTTTCTTCCTGTACAGCATGTGGAGCAGCATCCTGCAACCAAAGGCAGACAAGACTCCAATCACAGTGCAAACAAGAGATAAAGTCCAGGACACAACAATACATGTCAATGCTTTTGTCAGGCCTAGAAAAGAAAACCAAATATGTATAAAATTAGAACATAAACCATAGAGGTAGTTTTCTTCTTGAGTGCTTTGACCGGTCCCAGTACGCTCGTTTTTGGTCCAGAGAGGACTTGGCTTGGCAGTTTAGGGCTGGACTGTTTCCATTGGGAGCAGGGTCAATACTGATTTGTATATGGCTGGAATGGCATGGCGTGCAAAGAAACTGATGGATAAAACCCAAATCTGTGTCTGTGGGTGAATGTTTGGTTTGTTCCACATTCCATCCATCACCTGTTCTTTTTGCATTTATTGCCATTCATACATGCAGCCTTGAATGAAAACTAAATAATTGAAAGTAAACTAAAAAATAAAGTTATTAATGATGCCACTGGTTTACAAAAAACTCAGTCAGTGCATAGTGCTACTCAAGCCACATTATATGCATTAGTGTACAGGCGGGTAGATGCCCCAGTATTATGTTTTGTAAGCACTACATAAAATGCAAATTATTTATACAGTAGTTAAATGGAAAAAAGTTACGGTTGTGGCAGACCATAACAGCTAAAAAAAATGCACTGAAAAAAGGTCAGCATGGTGCTTTCCAGAAAAAGAGCTTTAGCGCTAAGGGGCATGTTTGCACCGAATTAGCGTCATTTTTTTTTAAAACTCTAATTCGGTGCAAAACTAACTCCATATTTATACTTTGGTGCTAGACCCGTCTAGCACCAAATTTATGGAGTTAAAGTCATTGTTTGGAAGTGGAGACCTACCTTGCCTTAATGAAATGCAAGATAGGTGTTCCCGTGCAAAAAATGACTCTATGGCCTTAACGCCATATTTAGGGGCATATTTATACTCTGGGGCATATTTATACTCTGTTTGCACCGAATTAGCGTCATTTATTTTACTCTAATTCAGTGCAAAACTAACTCCATATTTATACTTTGGTGCTAGACCCGTCTAGCACCAAGGCCCTGATTTATACTTTTTTTGCACCACATTAATGTCATTTTTTGACGCAAAAGTGGCGCAAACTTACAAAATATTGGCCCTTATTTATACCTTTTGCTGCAAAACTGCACTAACTCAGTTTTGCACCAAAACGTTTAGCACCGGCTTGCACCATTTCTGTGCACCAGCCGAGCACCATATTTATGGAATGGTGCAAGCCGGGGCAAAGAATAGGATACAGTTAAAAAAAATGACTTTAGTCGGTGTGGCTGGTGGTATAGAAGAAGAGGGTTTAGCACCAAAAAATGGCCTTAGGCAGGTTAGAGTAAAAAAACAAATGACTCTAACCAGATTAGAGTCATTTTATGGTGCTAAACCTACCATGCTACATGACTCATGCCTTAGAAAAGGCAGGAGTCATGCCCACCACCCCAATGGCCAGCACAGAGGACAAGGGTCCCCTGGGAATGGCCATTGCACCCTATGCCATGTATGGGAGCGCATTTCAGGGCCCCCTATGACACTTTCAAAAATAAAATGCAATCTTGCCTGTACTTACCTGGGATGGGGTCCCCCATCCTCCGCAGTCCCTCTGGTGTGGGTGGGGGTGCCCCTGGGGCCTGGGAGGGCACCTGTGGGCTTATTATATGGCGTTCCACCATGGAAATAGGCCCACAGGTCCCTAGCGCCTGCCCTGACCCAGGCTTAAAAAAATGGGCCAAAGCAAGCTTTCTCTCCTCCCTCCCTTGCACCATTTTTGCATGAGAGTATAAATATGGCGTCAAGGCCATAGAGTCATTTTTTTGCACGGGAACACCTACCTTGCATCTCATTATGGCAAGGTAGGTTTCCACTTCCAAAAAATGACTTTAACTCCATAAATTTGGCGCTAGACGGGTCTAGCACCAGAGTATAAATATGGAGTTAGTTTTGCACCGAATTAGAGTAAAACAAAATTGATGCTAATTCAGTGAAAACAGAGTATAAATATGCCCTTTAGCATTAAAAAAATTACGCTGATCTGGTTAGTCATTTATTTTGACTCTAACCTGCCTAACGTCATTTTTTTAAACGCTAGCCTACCCTTTGCACCGGCTTGCACCATTCCATAAATATGGTGCCCAGCTGGTGCAAAAAAATGGTGCAAGCTGGTGCAAAACATTTTGGTGCAAAACTGTGTTAGTGCAGTTTAGCACCAAAAAGTATAAATAAGGACCTAAGTATATACCTTAATCCTTCTTGACTCCTGCATTGTGCGGTGTGTCACAAACTCGGTGATCAATCAGTCTGAATTATTTTGTATTGCTTTGGATAGCACTGATGTAGGTTTTAATTTTCAATAGCACCATGAAACTGATGTATCTCAACCTTTGAGACATCTTTATATATCCTAGAGTTTACACTAATTGTATTATTTTTAAAAATGTATTTTTATTTAGGTGTTGTTAACAACAAAACCTGACAGTCTAATCAGCATGGCATCTTCAGCTTCCAAGGTAACGTTTTACATTCACTGGAAGGAAATTGATAAATCTTGTACAACATTTGAGTCTCAGTAATTTAGCTTTCTCTTACAAGACAAAACCGATTTTTTGTCAAGCTTGGCCACTATCACACAATAGCAAATTCAAAAGAAAGTTACAACAAAGGATAGAAAATGGTTAAACTATAAAAAAAAAATCAACAAAACAAAATAGCAGAGACAGGTGTCCAGTGACACCTGTAAGTTTTGATTTGGTTGTCTCTTCCCTGTTACCAAGAGGCTTCATTTAATTAATGTACTTCTTATCTCAGGGTGAGGCATCACTTGTCGGGTAGATTGATATTCTACGGACCAGAACCTATTATTCTGTTTCTTTACTGTTGAGGAAGAATGCTCAGAAGCACTGGGGTCACATATGTCAGATTTGTGCAATATTTTAAATACCCTACCTTGACCCAGTCCTGCTCTCCCCTGTTATTTTAGGTAGGTATGAAAGGGGGACCACTGATTTTCAAACTTTGAGACTCGACCCCACAATATCTCTGTAAGATTTTCCATGACCTATAGGGCCTATTCCTTAAACCACCATATCTTGATCGCTGGTGATAATGTGGATTTCTAAAATCGAGCAATAGCGAGTCTCAATGCTATCAGCAGGTGCTTGAGGAGTCATCCAGTCATGGTCATCAACAGATATCCAGAGTCATGTCCCTTATTGCCCAGTATCAAAGTCAGAGGGTTCAAACTGAGTTTTAGACCAATAATGTCTTTGATTGTAATAATATGTTTGCACTATTTTTGAATCGGGTCGCAATCCCACCATATACTGCACACTGCTTCTATCTTTGCCAAAAAACCAGAACACCAGCATGTTGGGGGAGTCCTAAACATTGCATTAAGTCGAGATTGAGTTAATTAGCATCTCAGAATATTATTGTAACCTTCTATTTATATTGAGTACAAATCAACGCCAGCGCTGCTGGCTGCCAGATATGAACCCAAGATCATTGTCTTGTTTTTCAGCATAAGTCTAGACTACTGATGGAATCCTCTAGACATTGGTATAGCTGTGTCAACATCTTGGGGACATTTGGAAAGATTCCTTAGGAATTCATTCCGCCCATTGCTTAACATTGGCTTTGCGGTTTGTAACTCACATTTCTTTGCTTTCTATTTGCTGGCTCCATTTGTTTTAGACTGTCCACTTGAGTTCGTCCCCTCCCTTGCTCAAACCCTATTTACTGTATTCTTTTATCAATACTGAATTTCTGTAAACAGGCTTTTAAACCTTGTTCTTATCTTGTCACATTTGCTGTGCATTCAATGACAGAGGTCAAATGTCAGGCTTTGTCTCACAGGGAGCTTGGTATTTACCTTTCTTTCTCTGACTTCAAAGTGTGAGGATTTGTGTGCAAACAAGCTAGCTACTCCATTGTGCTGTACAATGATATTTGTTTCCCAGCACAGAACAAAATTTAAATGTATGTAAATGAACTATGTAGATATTTCAGAATATGGAAAGCACAAATGAAGCACATTTTTCGGTAATTATAAAGTGAGGTGGAAACAGATATTTTAATGCGATCAAAATCAATGCACTAGGTGATGGCATCTCCACACATTATCGTTTGTGTTCTGTATACTTTTATCAGTAAAACTGTATGTACGTCTAAAAGTCATTTCTAGTGGTGTAAGGCAAAATAATGCCCCCACGCAGAATGTGATGAAGAACCCTATGTCTCCCAGATTGCACAGATATTCATTGGTCTTGGACTCAATTGGGGGGGAGGACGCTGAATGGTTGCCCCCTACGTTGCAGGGGCTTGCTTTATAAAGCATGATGGCGTTCCCAAGCATTTAACTATTTCTCATTTCATGTCATTGCATGCATTTTGCAAGACATTCAATGGCATAGCTTGAAGAGTGAGGGGGCCACCTCCAAAACAAGGAACTCTGGGAAGGCCCCCCCACCACAGGAGCCTCTGTTATGTCATTTATATTGAAGATGTGTTGTCTGTAAATGCAGTGCACTACCATAGCATGCATACTCCACCTTACCCCATTCTACTCTACTCTGCACCACTCCCCACTGCACTCTTTTCTGCACAACTCCACACTGAGCCACTTCACACTGCATCACTGTGCTACACTCTACACCACTCCACTTTGCGTCACTGAACTCTACTCTGAACCACTCAACGCCTCTCTACTCCACACCACTCTACGCTAATGCACTCTACCCCACACTGCTCTACTATGCACCACTGTACTGTTTGCTATGGCACTCTACGCCAATTCACTCTAAGCTACTCTGACACTTCACTCTGCGACTCTACTCTGGGCCACTGCAACCTACCACACTTCACTGTAGTCCACTCTGTGCAGTTTCACTCTGCGCAACAGCAATCTTCCCGTGCCAATCGACTCTACCCCACTGCACCCAACTCCATGCTGCTGCACTCTACGTTAATGCACTCCACAACACTTTACTCAAAACCAATACACTCTATTTCAACCTTCTCTGCACCACTGCACTGTATGCCACTATATGCCACAATACTTTGCCACTCTACTCTACACCATTGAACTCTACATACTCTACTCCACAACATCCTACTCTGCAACATTGCACTCTGTGCCACTGAACTCTGCTCCAATCCACTCTCAGTAGGGACTCAATCTCAAGTGGGTGCTTTTTGTCTCATTCCTGAATTGGCTAATGTTGGAGTTATGTGAATCTGAAAATGTTAGAAGCCTCAAAATTCTATTTTTGCTTTATTCCTAACAGGGGAAAAATTGCCCTTTTTAAAATGGCCAACTGTTGTTGTGGTAATTGTGGGGAACCAAATCCGGATGCCTATTTAACAAACCAGTAAAAAAAATAATCTGGGTTATTTATGAATAGAATCAAGGGGGAGGGCTGGGAGGCTAATCTCCCCTTCCTGACACTGGCATTTCAATGAGTAAATGTAATATGAGTGTATTGCAAAAGGCGAGAATGGTTTCTCACACGTGTAGGAAGCCATAGTAATGTATAAATAGGCTTGGAATTTGTTTTTGCTTTCTACGTGTAAGCCATGATTTCACACTATCTTGGATAACCAGATCCAATTAAGGACGAAGCTGGGCTGCTCAAATGTATATGTCAAACTGGGGCAATCCCAAACCATCTTCAAACTATCCTCTATACAACAATTTTCCTAGATACTCCTTAAGGTTTTACCTTTGATGTAAAAGCCAGGAGTTTATTCTGTATTGCTTGAATCATGTCTACGGGGAAAAGCTATGGAATAGTTTGGCCATTGTACAGATGTCTAGGAAGAAAGACCATTCTAAAGCTGAACTCCTGTTATAAACTTTATACCTCATTTAGAGGTTGGATGTAATAAAACTGACACCAAATATTGGTGGCTCTTCTGTTTGGCCAACATTTGTGTCTTCTGCTTCACTTACCAGTTGGGGTGTTAGTATTCCTGATGGCACAAACATTTGAGTCTCTGCCATTAGCAAAACCCTGTCAGTGGTGCAATTGTAAGCAGTCATGGTGTCAGAAGGGCTCCTTTATTTAGCCCAAACCAGCTTCTGCCAAGAAGGTGGTATCTGCTTCAGAGAACAAGCACTAGCAAAGCAAACGGGTCGTTTATTGACTAACAGCATTTTGGCTTTATCAATGTTTTTTTTTTAAATCATGGTTTTTGCTTCTAGACCCTTATCAATCTAAATACAGTCAACAGTATGCTTTGTGAATTCCTTCTGGAGATCCTGTTCATCATCAGGGAAAATGAGGAGGGCGTTACCCCAAAGATCAGGGGTATAGCTTCGGGGGAGGGGTGGGGTACTAACCCCCCTAATAAATTAATTTTCTGATAAATAGGTGGGTACAGATGCTTTCAGTCAGGTATGGTGAGATGTCTGCCGGATTTCACCATGAATGTTTACAAACATTCAGACAAAAACACACACTCTCCCTCTCAGTTTTTAAAGTCATCAAACATATTATTAATTTTACAAAATATTGTGCTTTCCCTCACTTAGTACCCCTACCAAGCTGCATTCCTCTCTCTTTTTACTGCCCCTGAGGCCCTTCCCATGCACTATGCTCAGCGCATAATGTGTTTAGGGATTATGTGCCAGCCTGATTGTCGTAAAATCTGAAGCTCACTCCCTCCCTCAGTCTTATTGATCAAGCTACGCCCCAGGTGGTGCTGTGCAGCACTGGGAACAAAATGTAAAATGAAAAAAGTTAAAAAGGCACGATGATGTGACTGCTGCTTGTAGTTGTTCATTTCTCTTGTGCACTCATTCTACACAACACAAGTGTGCCAACGAATTACATAGGCGGCATTTGCTTTGCTTTTTTATTTACCAGTCTAAAATGGCCCATGCTACTTGGAAAGGTAAATAAGAAACTGAATTTGTTTTAGTGCGAACCATGGGGATGCCAACAGAGGAATGGTGGAGAGGAAAAGGGGAAAAGTGGTGCAGGAGGTAGAGAGCTACATTGGGGCAGTAGAGATGCACACAGTAGAGGCAAGAACAAAGGGGAAGATTTAAGAAAAGTAGCTGTGCACCCAGTGCAGTGCCACTTTTCTTGAGACCCTTTGGCCCGTATTTATACTTTTTTAGTGCCGCATTTGCGCCACTTTTTAATGCAAAAGCCGCGCAAACTTACAAAATACAATTGTATTTTGTACGTTTGCACCGCTTTTGCGTCACAAAAATGACGTAAATGGGGCGCTAAAAAAGTATAAATATGGGCCTTAGTGTCCCCCAACCACCACCATGTGTGTGCCGTATTTAAAATATGGCGCAGGTTAGGGGGCAATAACGTCAACATTTTTTACACTATTTGTAGGAAAGTGCTACTATTGGCTTGGTTACCCCCCACGCTTAGCCTGATATTGATGCCAACTTTGATTGAAAGTGTGCTGGGATCCTGCTAACCAGGGCCCAGCACCAGTGTTCTTTCCAAACATCTGTACCTCTGTTACCACAATTGGCACCTCCATGGCACACAGTTAAGTCCCTTGTAAAAGGTACCCCTGGTACCAAGGGCTCTGTGGCCAGGGAAGGTCCCCAAGGGCTGCAGCATGTATTATGGCACCCTTGGGGACCCCTCACCAGACACATGCACACTGCCTTTGCAGCTTGTGTGCACTGGTGGAGGGAAAAAGGCAAAGTCAACATGACATTCCTTTCAGGGTTCCATGCCCGCAAACCGCTGCCTGTGGCGTGTGCCACCCCTCTATTAGGCCTTACAGCCCTTAGGCAGGGTGCACTATACCACATGTGAGGGCATAGCTGCATGAGCAATATCTCCCTACAGTGTCTAAGTCCATTCTTAGGCATTGTAAGTGCAGTGTAGCCATATCAAGTATATGGTCTGGGAGTTTGTCATTACGGACTCCACAGCTCCATAATGGCTTCACCGAATACTGGGAAGTTTGGTACCAAGCTTCTCAGCAGAAGAAACCCACACTGGTGCCAGTGTGGGATTTATTGAAAACTGCACCCAGAGGGCATCAAAGAGATGCCCCCGGTGTGTTAGCCAAACTGCTAGTGCAGGACTGACTGGTCTGCGCCAATGTGCCACTTCCATACGAGTTTCTGACCACGTGGGGTGAAAGCCTTTGTGCTCTCTGTGGCCAGAAACAAAGCCTGTCCAGGGTGGAGGTGCTGCACACCTTCACCCTAGAGGACCTGTAACACCTGGCGGTGAGCGTCAAAGGCTCAAGACTCTTGTTACAGTGCCCCAGGGCACCCCAGCTAGAAGAGTTGCCTGCCCCACTTTTGACGGCAAGTCCGGTGGGAAGATTAGGGAAAACAGGGAGGAGTGACCACCCCAGCTAGGGCCAACCCTAAGATGTCCAGAGCTGAGGTGACCCCCTCCCTGCAAAATCATCCATCCTAGCTTGGAGGACAGAGACCAACTGGGTTAAGTTTATGTCCCCCTGCCCAAAGGGAGTGGCCACAAGAAGGGTGTAGCCACCCTCCGGGACAGTAGACATTGGCTACTTCCCTCTGACCCCTGTAATGCCGCTAAATCCAGGATTTAAGGGCTCCCCTGAACGCAAGTCATCACATTCCTGGATACCTGACAAGAAAGAAGGACTGCTAAGCTGAACCCCTAGCACAGAAGAAGGAAGATGCAAACTGACTTGGTCCCAGCCCTGCTGGCCTGTCTCCTGCTTCAAAGAACCTGCACAAGAACAGTGATGGATCCTGCCAGACCAGCAACCTCTGCCCAGCTCCAGAGGACTGCCTGCACCCCAAAGGACCAAGAACTCTTGAGGACAGCAGCCCTGCCCAAAAAGAAACTACACCAAAGGACTCCAGAGCCTCCCTGTATCCGTGAATCCTGACCACTCTGCACCCAACGCCCACAGTTCGTGCCCAGGTGGCCTAACTAGCTAGAGAGGGTCCCCAGGTGATTCTGAGCAAGTGCACACCCTAGGTTGACCTCTCCTGCCCCTCTCGACGATGCCTGCAGCGTGAATCCAGAGGACCTCCCTGACCGCGAAAACACTGGGCGAAGATATATGACGCCTAAAGATACACTGCACCCGCAGCCCCCAGGCTTTGGAAAACGAGGCCACTGGTGCAGCAGCGTTCAGCAGGCGGCCCTCCTACTTGTCCAGCCTGTGGTTTTCCCGAACTGTCCCCCTGGACCCAGTCTGCAGCATCTAAGTGACCCCCAGGGCCCCCACGTAGGAAAGCATTGAGAGCCTGACGCTCTGTTTGCACCCTGCACCCCAGCCGCCCCTGTGCCGATGAGGGTGTGTGTTTGGTGCCTACTTGTGCCCCCCACCCCAGTGCTCCTCTAAATCCCTCAGATCTGCCCTCCGAAGACGCGAGTACTTACCTGCCAGCAGATCTGAAACTGAGTATCCCCAGTCTCCGTAGGAGCCCATGTTAAATTTGCCTCAACTTTGACCTCTTCACCCAGCCGGCCATGTGTTGCTGGTGGTGGGAGTTTGGGGTTAACTTGAACCCCAAGTATGGACTTCCTAACCCCTAGAGACAGTATGATTTACAGGTAAGTACTTGACTTACAGTTCCTAACTGTTCTCCCTCCCATGAACTGTTTCTGAAAATTGCAGTCAACTTTTAGAACAGATTTTTGTCATTTATTCTTAAACTGTACAATTTACCGATTCCAAACAGTCATATTGATTCATATGTGAAATACGTATTTATTAATGTATTCACCTGCAACTTAAATCTTGCAGTTCTAAAAAGAAAGTAAATATATTTTTGCTTCATAAAAACTATTGATCTGGGGTTAAGTCATTTAGTGTGTGCTTCACCTATTGTCTGTGTGTGTACAACAAATGCTTTGCAATACCCTCTGAGAAGCCTAACTGCTAGACCACACTACCACAAAAGAGAGCATTAGTATTATCTACTTTAGCCTCTGCTAAGCCTCTGGGGAACCCCTGGACTCTGTGCACACTAAATCTCATTTTGATATAATATATACAGAGCCAGCTTCCTATACTATTGATGTATTGGTCAGGGTTAGTGCCAAAATGTTGGCACTAACCCTGAACAGTACATAGGGGCCCATTGTAACCAATGGTGTGCCCCCTTTTAACGCCTGCTCTGAGCAGACGTTAAAGCTGTGAAATCGCTCAGATTCCCCTGCACCATTTTTGCGGTCCCTCTAATGGTGAACGCACCCTTTGCATACATTATGCGTGGCTCATAGATTCTACTGCGTCATTTTTGCAGTCCCCTTAAAGGGGGAATGCCCTCTTTGCATACATTATGCATGGAGCATGCACAATATAGCATGAAGGCTTACAAAGTGGCGCAATGCATGCAATGCACCACTTTGTAACTATGGCATGGCTATTTTTGAAGCCGAACGCCACATTTGCATCCATAAAATGACACTACTGTTGCACTAGTGCTTCTTAAATCTGGGCCAAAGAGTATTGGGACAGCGGATAACCACAAAAGACAGAAAAAGTAACATGGTAGGTTAGGGGGGAGATGTAAACAAGGGTGAGAGCAACACAAGGTTGAGGGCAGAAGCTCAAAGGGAGAGAACAACACAGAGCACACAGGGAGAAGTACACAAGAGAGGAAGAGAGCAGCACACGAAAGAGTGCAACAAGGAGCTTCGGGGCAGGGGAGTTTGAAGAGAGGAAACACTAGAGGGAGAGATGAAAAACACATAGATTCTCATGGAGTGCTTAACCAAAGAGGAAAAAAAGTTTCCTAAAGGCGAGTTGTGGAAGGATATAAGTAAGCCAATCAATGGGATGGTAACAAAGTTAAGCTGAAGGGGAAGGATCAACATGAAACAGAAAAATGAGACAAGGAAAGCAATCGAATAAGTTCTTGGGAAGCCCACATTAGGTGTTTTGCAACCAGACAGCTTGTGTAACCTGGTAGGTGAGACCTAATAATATCAGCTAAAAGCAAAAATATTTTTTAGTTTTAGAAAGCACACATTGCCATAGTAGTCTAGGGGCAGATAAAATAACTACTTTGTGTGGATGTGCTTCTCGTAAAAGGGCAAAATGCTCTGACTCACACTGAATTTAGCGCTGTAGTGGGCTGCCCAATGACCCCATGATGTATGCTGTAGTGAAGCAAAATGTGAATGAGGCAATAACAAACCAATGTCTGAATGGGAATTGCTGAAAGCAATGCGCATAAGTATACTATTGATATAATTGTAGTAAAATCAGAAGGTTATGGCTAATGCCAGATCAAACAATAAAATATTGGCTAAAATCAAAAATATATTTGTGGTCTTAAAAAGCACACATTTCCATAATGGGCTGCTACTGTGTGTGCAGATATACTCCTTGTGAAAGAGCAGAATGCCCAAATTAGTCATTGTCTGAAGCGGACTGACCCACTGCCCCGTCTTGTATGCTGTGGTCTGAATATAATTGCTGGGCGCTATTGCACATTCATAGGTTTGAGCATTACAGAAGCTGGTGGGAGTTAGTGCATTGTTGGCTTGGCTCGAATGGTCCTTAGAGTGTATATTCATTTTTTTATGCAAATGTATATTCGTAGGGAGAGCGTACATTTGTTTAGACTCAGTTCCATGTGGTCTAGATGAGTAATGTAATGGACTTTGTTCTGTAGTGCTAATTTTATTGTTGTTTTGTCCTCAGAGTAACCAAATTTGCAGAATTTGCATTGATAACAACTAACCATGTTTACCATATGTTCAGTGACTGACTTTGTTCGTTCTACACACACCCAAAGTCCGTCATGAACACGTTTAAAGCATGCTTTCTGAAATGGCAGAAGGAGGTGGTCCACATTTTCAATATAGACGTGCATGGTACCTGCGGTGAAAGACTATGTAAATAGTTATGAGAAATGTTTAGTGCTTGAAAGCGCTCTGAAAATATGCCTGTGTTAAGGTAGCGCTCTGAGGCCCATATTTATACTCTGTTTGCGCCGGATTTGCATCATTTTGTTTTACGCAAATCCGGCGCAAACCTAACTCCATATTTATACTTGGAGTTAGAGTTATTTTTTTTACGTGGAAACCTACCTTGTGTCAATAAGATGCAAGGTAGGCGTTCCTGGACAAAAAAAGACTCAAAGGCATTTGCGCTTTATTTATACTCCCGTGCAAAAATGATGCACTGGAGGAGGAGAGCCTTAAAAAATGGCTCTAAGCCTGTTTAGAGTCATTTTTTAAAGCGTGGGTCAGGGCAGGCGTTAGAGGACCTGTGGGCTCATTTCCTTGGTCTCTGACCATGGAAGCAGTCCACAGGTGCCCTTCCCTGCACCCAGGGACACCCCCTGCCACCCTCGCCCACCCCTGGAGGACACCCATGGATGGGGGGACCCATCTACGGTAAGTAGAGGTAAGTATTTAATTTTTATTTTTTTAAGTGGCATAGGAGGGCCAGAAGTCCCCTGGGCATGGCCATTGGGCAGGGGGGGCATGACTCCTGTCTTGCTAAGACAGGAGTCATTTCCATGGGGATGTGCGTCACAAAATGACGCTAGTCAGGTTCGAGTCAATATTTTTGCCTCTAACCTGACTTGCACCATTCTTCGACGCACAACTCCCAGTCTTCCCTACGCCTCCACTGCCCGGTCAGCGTCAATTATTTTGACGCTAACAGGCGGCAGCGCCGGCTACCGTCATTCATCAAATATGATGCCCGGTTGGCGTGTTGGAATGGCGGTAGCCGGCGTTAAACTTTTTGGCACAAACCTGCACTAGCGCAGGATTGTGTCAAAAAGTATAAATATGGGCCTGAGTTCTAAAAAATTATCTTTTACACTATTAACCCCTTGAGCACTGTTAACCACATTTTATGTGTGTTCATATGTACCTCCCTGATAAGCAGCTTGTGACTCTATAAATTGTAGTCAAATAATTTGAAAGGTATTGCGAAAAAAATATTTTGAGTTCCCTTAGGGAAGTGTAACATAGTGGCACCTGTCCCGCTATTGATGGGTTCTGAAGACATGATAATCAAGCATGAATTGGCGTGAATTCATTTTAAACATCGCCAGATATCCATATCAAGATACTGGCTATGTATTTTTCAAATTGCACGGCTTTGAAACTGCAAACGTTTACTGAAAGCAGTATTACTGGGCTTTTCATTGGCGGAAACCTTTACTTCACTGTGATCATGTAATTACCTTGAGTTATGGCAAATAAACAGTACGAAGGGATGACATAAGCCAAGTGTTGGGTGCTCTCCATCATCTTGTGTCATCACGAAATGGATCAGATTCCCAGCCCAGCTGCAGGTCTACGTCAGCGACATCGATTGTGCAGCAGAAACGCTATCCTTGGAAACAACGTTGCCAAAAGTGCGTATCTTTCTCTTCATGTGTATGGTCAAAAGTGGAAAGATTTTCCCCGTGTCTAAATCATTGCATCTACTGAAAGTTGAAAACCTCCAAATTGTTTTATTGCCCACCCACCTTTACTCTCACCCTGATCCTTCTTCATTCCCTTTCTAGATCCAGAATCCTGGAGCCAGGCTTGAGTGGCAGTCTCACTGAGTGAAGTGCACCGAATATGTATCGATAAAGAAGCTCAACGCTCTCTTTGGGTCCAGACGGTGCAGTCTTTCTTCCTCTTTGGAAGGATGAGGCGGAGGATAGAACGTGGACAAAGTAATTGCCTGGGCCAAATGGAAGGGTGAAACAACCTTCGGGAGGAAAGCAGCCTTGGTCCTCAACACCACCTTATCCCCATAAAAAGTTGTATAAGGGGGTTTTACTGATAAGGCCTGCAACTCACTCACTCTCCTTGCTGATGTTATAGCTATCAGGAAGACTGTTTTTAAAACCAAATACCTCAAGGGGCAAGAATGCATAGGTTCAAAAGGGGACCCCATAAGGAAAGTCAGGACTAAGGACAAATCCCATTGCGGCATAACGAATGGCTTTGGAGGATATTGATTTAGAAGACCTTTCAAGAATCTGATAACAATAGGGGATTTAAATAAAGATGGTTGGTCTGGAAGACATATGAAGGCTGACAAGGCCGATAAATAACCTTTAATGGTAGCCACTGCACAACCTTTTTGCGCCAGAGATAGAGCAAAAGACAAAATGTCCGATAGATGAGCATGTAAGGGATCAATCTGCCTCTCTCCACACCACGCAACAAATTTAGACCACCTATTAGCGTAGATAGATTTAGTGGAGTGTCGCCTGGCCGCTAATATAACATCCACTACCTCAGGCGGGAGAGAGAAGGAACTCAGGTTGCCCCGTTCAATCTCCAGGCATGTAGGTGCAGACTCTGGAGGTTGGGGTGTAGAACCTGCCCCTGCGACTGCGAGAGGAGGTCTGCCCTGAAAGGGAGACGGAGCGGCGGGCACGTTGAGAGTTGGAGAAGATCGGAGTACCACACCCTCCTTGGCCAATCCGGAGCTATTAAGATTACTAGAGCCCGGTCTTGGCGAATCTTCCTCAATACTCGAGGAATCAAGGGTATGGGAGGAAACGCGTAAAACAACTGGCCGCACCAGGTCATTTGAAACGCGTCCCCCAACGCTTCCTGCATCGGATACTGAAGGCTGCAGAACAACGGACAATGCGCGTTCTCTCGAGTGGCGAACAGATCTACCCGAGGAAACCCCCACTTCTGGAAGATTAAACGGACTTGATCTGGATGGAGACGCCACTCGTGGTCTGCCGAGAAGTGGCGACTGAGACTGTCCGCACGCACGTTCAAAACTCCGGCCAGATGGTTTGCTATCAAGCAAATCCGATGGTCCTTTGCCCAGGACCATAGTCGAAGAGCTTCTCTGCAGAGAAGGTACGACCCCACTCCTCCCTGCTTGTTTATGTACCACATCGTGGTAGTATTGTCCGTTAGGACCTGTACCGACTGACCACGAAGGGAAGGGAGGAAGGCCTTGAGAGCCAGACGTACAGCCCGTAACTCTAACAGATTGATGTGAAAAATCTGTTCCTCTGGAGACCAAAGACCTTTGATCTCCAGATCCCCCAGATGAGCTCCCCACCCTAGACTGGAAGCATCCGTTATGACTGTTGTCACTGGTGGCGACTGCTGGAACGGCTTTCCTTGTGAAAGATTGTTGCTTGCAATCCACCACTTCAAATCCACAGCAGCATCTCTGGAGATCTTGACAGTACCCTCTAGATCCCCTCTGTGTTGAGACCACTGCCTTCGGAGGCACCACTGAAGAGCCCTCATGTGCCAGCGAGCATGCGTGACCAACAGAATGCAGGAGGCAAAAAGACCGAGCAGACGAAGGACCTTGAGGACTGGAACTACCGCTCCATTTCGAAACATTGGAACCAAATCCTGAATATCTTGAATCCGCTGAGGCGGAGGAAAGGCCCGACCCAATGTTGTATCCAGTACTGCCCCTATGAACAGGAGGCGCTGAGAGGGCTCTAGGTGAGATTTGGGCTCGTTCACCGAAAAGCCCAGGTCGAACAACAACTGGGTTGTTGACTGCAGATGACGCAACACAAGCTCCGGGGACTTGGCTTTGATTAACCAATCGTCCAAGTAAGGGAATACTGCTATCCCCTTCCTTCTGAGCTCTGCCGCAACCACCGACATCACCTTCGTGAAGACTCGAGGTGCTGAAGTAAGACCAAACGGAAGGACCGCAAACTGGTAGTGTTGCGATCCCACCACAAACCGGAGATACTTCCTGTGTGACTTGAGTATCGGGATATGAAAGTAAGCATCCTGCAAGTCGACAGACACCATCCAGTCTTCCATGTTCAACGCCAAAAGCACCTGTGCTAGGGGTCAGCATCTTGAACTTTTCCTGCTTGAGGAACCAATTCAAGATCCTCAGGTCCAGAATTGGTCTCAAACGACCATCCTTCTTGGGAATCAGGAAATACCTTGAGTAAACTCCTTGACCCCTTTCCTGCTCCGGGACCAACTCCACCGCGCCCTTTAAAAGGAGGACTTCTACCTCCTGTTCTAGCAACAGGAGGTGTTCTTGTGAACAATACAAAGGGCGGGGCGGGATGAGGGGCGGAAACTCCCGAAAGGGAAGGGTGTAGCCTTTTCCCACAACACTGAGAACCCAAGTGTCCGACGTAACAGTCTCCCATTTGGTGAGAAAATGCTGTAATCTTCCCCCTACAGGAGAGGAGTGAGTGGGAAATGGTGGAAGCCTAAGGCTGCTTCCCCTGCTGCACCCCGCCAGAGGATGAGGAAGAGGCAGAGTGCTGCTGAGAAGCTCCCCTAGTGCGGACCCTACCCCTCCCCCTAAAAGATCTATAGGGATGGGAAGAGGCAGGTTGCTGATATCTTTCCCGAAAGGAAGAGGAGGAAGAGCCACGCCCAAATCCACGAAACCTCCTGAAGAATCTGGAAGAGGCCGTGGAAGAAGGAGCTTGGAGTCCCAGCGACTTAGCCGTGGCCCTGCTCTCCTTAAACCGTTCCAAGGCCGAATCAGCCTTAGCCCCAAACAGTTTGTCCCCATCAAACGGGAGATCCAACAATGTGGACTGTACATCTGTCGAAAAGCCCGAGTTACGGAGCCAGGCCTGTCTCCTTTCCACCACAGTTGTGCCCATTGCTCTGGCTACCGAGTCGGTGGTATCCAGTCCCGTCTGGATAATTTGGGTCGCAGCAGCCTGGGCATCAGAGACAAGATCCAAAAGACCCTGGGGAAGCTCTGTAAACGAAGAGGAGATGTCATCCATCAGAGCATGAATATACCTCCCCAGGATACAGGTTGCATTGGTGGCTTTTAATGCCAGACTGCAGGACGAAAAAATCTTCTTCGACTGCGCCTCCAGCTTTTTTGAGTCTCTGTCCCCAGGCACCGTCGGAAAAGAACCAGGCGCTGACTTGGACGAACAGGAGGCCTGCACAACCAAGCTCTCTGGCGTAGGGTGCCTAGATAGGAAACCAGGATCAGTTGGAGCCGTCCGATACCTCCTGGCCACGGCTCTGTGAACTGCTGGGGAAGATGCCGGCTTCTTCCACACCTCTAAAACCGGATCCAGCAGAGCGTCATTAAAAGGTAATAGAGGCTCCGCCGCGGCTGAGGCCGGATGCAACACCTCTGTCAAAAGGTTTTGTTTCGCCTCCACCACCGGCAAAGGCAGGTCCAAAAAACTAGCTGCCTTCCGTACCACTGTATGAAAGGAAGCAGCTTCCTCGGTATATTCCCCCGGGGACGAAAGGTCCCACTCAGGGGAAGTGTCCAGCCCACTGGCCGACTCCAGTCCACGCAGCCCATCACCCGAGTCCTCTAGCTCTCCTTCCTCTAGAGCTCGTTGGTACTCCTGCTCCTCTAGTACCCGGAGAGCACGCCTCGTTGAATGCAGTCGTTGCTCAATCCGCGGAGTCGACAATACCTCCGCCGAAGTCGGAGATCGGCGCCGATCTTCCGAAGCCACCGACGCCGCATCCGGCGCCACAGGTAACTTCGGCGCCGACTGAAGAGCAGATGAAACGGATGGACCCACCGGAGTCACAGGCCGAAATCTCGACGTCGACGGGATGGGAATCCCTGGGGCCAATCCCTCCGAAGCCATCGGAGCGGCCACCGGCGCCGACACTGGCGCCGAGCCCACGTTCCCAAACGGGAGAAAGGGCATAAAGGGTGCCGGCCGAAGAGGCGCAGGATCACCCAAAGAAAAGGCCAAAGGCCCAGCCGGAGCACCCCCTGGAGCCATCTGCTGGAAGATGGCATACATCGCATTCAAGAATGCGGAACTATCGGCTCCAGGGGTGGGAAAAGCCGGATACTGGGGTGCCTGACTCGGAGGCGACCCCGACGCCGGCCTCGGCGTCTGCGCCGGAGAAAACACTTGAGGCTCCAATACCTCAATCACCGACGCCTGTCCAGGCGAAGTTGGAGACGCCGGAGAGAGCAACGGCGTCGAAGGATGCGGCGTCACCGTGGGGCTGATCTCCCATGTCCTCCGGCGCCGATCCGGAGACCTGGAACGAGCCTCCCTTGAATGACGCCGAGATTCTCTACGGCGCCGGGAGTCTCGATGACGCCGATGTTTTGGAGAAGACTTTTTCTTATGATGCTTCTCCTTTGACTTGGCCATAAACAGCTTCGCCTCGCGTTCTTTAAGGGCCTTCGGATTCATGTGCTGACACGAATCACAAGTCGAGACGTCGTGGTCGGAGCTCAAACACCAAAGGCAATCGGAATGAGGATCCGTCACCGACATCTTGCCTCCACACTCACGACAAGGCTTAAATCCAGACTTTCTCTGCGACATTATTTCCACAGAGAAAGAGTACGCAGCAAGATATACACTGTAACCGCAAGAGTAACAGTTGCTCCCTCGAAGATAACCGTTTCGAATGCACGGAAAAAAGGGAACTGACGTCTGCACGTCGTCGAGGACCTCTTATTGCCTGTATGACGTCAGACGGCGTCGCGTGCGAGACAGTGACGTCCTCGTCGACGTGCAGAGACTAGTAAGAAGATTTCCGTCGAATGCTGGCGCCATGGGAGTATTCATGAGGTGAGGAATCCACAGGTAGTTGTATCCATCAGAATACACGTGTTCTGCCTTTTTCCCTAGTAAATATCTGCAGCTGGGGCCTGCTGATATTCAGAAAAAAAACTAATAATTCTGATATGTGAGGTAGCATGAGTTACAGCATGTTGGACCTGGCCTTTTGACAGGGTCATCTCCAAACCTTTTGCCTCCTTCCTCCTATTTTTTCTGACCTGTTGTTGTTGGCTTTTGAACCAGTGCTAAAGTGCATATGCTCTCTGTGTAAACTGTACTGTTGATTGGTTTATCCATGATTGGCTATTTGATTAACTTGTAAGACCCGAGTAGCGTGCACTATATGTGCCTAGGTCCTGTAGATTAAATGCTACTAGTGGGCCTGCGGCACGGGTTGTTTCACCCACCTAAATAGCCCCTTAACCTTGCCTCAGGCCTGCCATTGCAAGGCCTGTGTGTGCAGTTCACTGCCACTTCGACTTGGCATTTAAAAGTACTTGCCAAGCCTAAAACACCCCTTTTGCTATATATAAGTCACCCCTAATGTGTGCCCTAGGTAACCCCTAGAGCAGGGTGCTGTGTGGGCAAAAGGCAGGACATGTACTTGTGTAGTTTATATGTCCTGGTAGTGTAAAAACTCCTAAATTAGTTTTTACACTATTGTGAGGCCTACTCCCTTCATAGGCTAACATTGGGGCTGCCCTCATACATTATTGAAGTGGTAGCTGCTGATCTGAAAGGAGCAGGAAGGTCATATTTAGTATGGCCAGAATGGTAATACAAAATCCTGCTGACTGGTGAAGTTGGATTTAATATTACTATTCTAGAACTGCCACTTTTAGAAAGTGAGCATTTCTTTGCACTTAAATCTTTCTGTGCCTTACAATCCACGTCTGGCTGGGCTTAGTTGACAGCTCCTTGTGCATTCACTCAGACACACCCCAAACACAGGGTACTCAGCCTCACTTGCATACATCAGCATTTTGAATGGGTCTTCCTGGGCTGGGAGGGTGGAGGGCCTGCCCTCACACAAAGGACTGCCACACCCCCTACTGGGACCCTGGCAGACAGGATTGAACTGAAAGGGTACCTGGTGCACTTCTCAGCCACTCGTTGATGTCACCCCCACTTCAAAGGCACATTTTAGTATAAAACAGGGCCTCTGCCCTACCACCTCAGACACTTACTGGAGAAGAAACCTGAACCAGAAGCTGCATCCTGCCAAGAAGAACTGCTTGGCTGCTCAAAGGACTCACCTGACTGCTTTCTACAAAGGACTGCTGCCTTGCTGGTGGCCTGCTGCCTTGCTGAACTCTTGTCTTGCTGCAAAAGTGCTCTCCAAGGGCTTGGATAGAGCTTGCCTCCTGTTCCCTGAAGTCTCAGGACCAAAAAGACTTCTCTTTTTCAACTGGACTCCTTGTGCGCCGAAAAATTCGACACACAGCTTGCTCCGCGGTGAAAAATTCACCGCATGTGATCCGGAAAGACGCCGCTCGACGCGACGCCTGTGGTGCGACCGGAACTTCGACGAACGGCCCCGCCTGGACAATGCCGCCCGACTTCCAGAGAGGAAATCGACGCGACGCCTGCCGTGAGGAAGAAAATTCCACGCACATCCCACCTGAACGACGCGCAGCCGGATAACAAGCCTAGGATTCCACGCACAGACCCTGGGACATCTGGTAATCCCGCGACCCACAGAAGGAGATGGTCCGCGTGCCAGAAAACGACGCACGTCTTCCCCGAGTGAAAGATAACGACGCAAGTCCGTGTGTGAAGGGGCGAAACTGATGCACACACCATTTTTCTTCCCATAGAACGACGCACATCTCCCCGCTTGGAAAATAACTACGCAAGTCCGTGTGTGAAGGGGGGTAACCGACGCACACACCATTTTTCCATACATCTCCTCCTCTGCGGCCCTCTGTGGAGATTTCCCACTCCAAACCAGGTACTTTGTGCTTGAAAGAGACTTTGTTTGCTTTTTAAAGACTTAAGACACTTTATATCACTTTTCAGTGATATCTTTACAAATTCATATTGCATCTTTGATCGTTTTGACCTGCAAATATCCAGATAAATATTCTATATTTTTCTAAACACTGTGTGGTGCATTTCTGTGGTGCTATATTGTGTTATTGTATGATTTATTGCACAAATGCTTTACACATTGCCTTCTAAGTTAAGCCTGACTGCTCAGTGCCAAGCTACCAGAGGGTGGGCACAGGATAATTTGGATTGTGTGTGACTTACCCTGACTAGAGTGAGGGTTCTTGCTTGGACAGGGGGTAACCTGACTGCTAACCAAAAAAACAATTTCTAACACAGCATATATCAGAATTATGGCTCCCGGTTTTCCATTTTTACTAATAAATACAGACAGAAGATAGAGTGTTTCCTGTCTGTATTTATTTTTAAAAGTGAAAAATTCTGATAATTTGACTTTTTTTGAGCGATTCTCTAAGCTATCTTGCCTGAACTCCATCCAATAGCGGTGCAGATCGACAGCATAGGGAGTCTAAAAATAGAATGAGATTTCCTTAGGTAACTCTATTTTGCAAACTTTGTGCTGTAAAGCTTCTAATTTCACTTCGGTGTTTTGTTTTATTCTATTTGTTTTTTTAATGTCTTAAAACCAGGTAGGTGGGAAGTATGTGTACACATTTATCAGTTAAATTAACATCGAAATATACATGTTACGGAGGGCGTGGCCAACTGTCATGGCTGAGTGGACAACCCACAGCTGCTCCCCACCACACTGCGAAAAATATAATCAAAGGCTCCTTTAGGTCTACCAACTGAGCCAACCGAATGGAGGCAGTGACTGGAGGTGCTGAGACAGCCTGGACCAGACCAAACAGTGTCTGTCTGTAAGCTACCACAAGAAGAACTCCACGTAGCAACCTGGAGAAGACATAGCAACATGGCCAACACTGGGCCACTTTGGGAATTGCAGGCCGGATGGCAGCAAGGAGACAACTACTGACAGGGGAGAACACACCCTCAGGGCCTCAGGGAGCACTTGAAACAAGACCCCCGGCTACTGCAACGAGACGCTGCAGTGACAAAAAGCCCGAAACATCACTCCCTGGCCTTAACATGGCACTGGCTCCAAGGCGCTCATGGAGATGGGCGTGATCATTGGAACTCGGCCAGGGCCTCCATGCAGCCTGACTGTAGGGTGAGCTGGGGACTGGGTGTCCCTCTGAGGAGATCTTACACCAGGGACTCCCACCTGTAACTGCACATTTTATGCACAGCTTTCCAGAGAGGGGAAGGGGGCAGCCCGGACCCTTTGAAAGAGCAGAACCCTTCCCCTCGACCCTGCTATTTGCTCCTGCTGGGTTCGCCAGTCTGCGAGGTCCACCACTGCCTACATTACTGATTTTCACTACCTTGGACTAAGGGACCTTTCTTAGGCAGGCCTTCTAATTGCTCCCTACATTATTGGAGCCCTCTGCTCCTGTTACCTGCACCCAAATCTAGAGTGTTGGGTTTTTCCAACCTGCTGTTGGCCCTTGTGATGTGCTCCCCTGCACTTAGAAACATATATGTGGAAGCATAAAGGTGGTTCCCCACAGTATTGATCATACTGGCTAGTGAAGTCAGATGAGCCTGAATTACCAGCCCCCGCTGGACCTAGATTCAGATAGTGAATCAAGCCTGAGGAATACCACACTAACTCTGAAACTCTTCTCTCTTTGCATTGAAACTTAAGGGGAGTCAGACCCACCATTGTCCCCCAAGGGCCCGGACTGATCATTTGGGAAGCTCGTAGAAACAGTAACCTCTATGCCACCTACAAATGCCACGTCTAACAGAGTCACTAGCTACTTAACCCAGTAGGCACTGACAAAAAAAGACCTCCTGGCCTCGCTCCGGGACTTTAAAAAAGAGCTCAATGAGGAACTACGCATAGACTTAGCTGATCATTCGACTCCCTGAGGAAAGATATCAAGGCCTGGATGTCCTCCCTTTAAGCGGATGTAGACTCTTTGGGGGCCAGGACTCAAGACCTCAAGGCGAGACTCCTTGACCTCGACAAACTGATTTCTCCTTTAGAAATGGACACAGACCAAATACGTTCCCAACTGCAGACCGCACTTCTCAAATGCGAAGACTTCGGAAATCTGTTCCAGACGCAACACCATTCAGATAGGGGGACTAGAGGAGGGGTTAGAGGGTCCTGATCTAGAAGCATTTGTGGTGGGTATGTTTTTAAATCTCTTGGGCTACGATCATCATGAGGTGGGAATTGAGAGGGTCAATGGGGTGGAACCACAGAAGACTGGAGACAGTAATCATTATAGGGACATTTTAGCTAAACTGCGCTCCTTCAAGACAAAGGAAAAGATCCTCCATGAGGCTCGCAAACAGTATTCTCCTTTCAGGGAGCTTCTTGTTCTCTATATCAAGATGTAGCCCCAGCTCCCTTAGCACATAGCATGCAACTCAGATCATTATTTGCAGATGATGTTCTTCTTACCCTAACCTCCCCTCAGACTTCACTGATGGTCTCGCAAACAGTTAGGGGAGTTCGAATCAGTGACAGGATTTAAGGCCAACTTAACTAAACCCTTCCTACTCAATCTGACGGTTCCGTCTTGGGAGATGGAGAGACTGACTTTCAATACGCCTTTCCTTACAGTAAAAAAGAGAGATCACATACTTAGGCATCAAAATCACACCTCGGATGGAGGACAAGGCTAATTATCCTCCACTCCTATGCCACCTGCAACAAGACCTTAAGAAATGGGTTCCTCTCTACCTAACCTGGCTAGGTAGAATAAACGCCATTAATATGACGGTGCTGCTGCATCTACTATATCTCTTTCAAGGACTTCTTGTGGAAGTCAACAGGCAGTTCTTCATCTCGCTACGATCCATGCTTACCACCTTTTAGGAAGCTGGTCTGGTGTGTGGTGAGTACCTATGGTATTATCACCTTATACCAGGTCCATGTATCCCCTTCTTAGCGAAGTATAGGGAGTGTCTAGAAGCCAGGCTTTCTAGAGGTAGCTGTGAATAAGCAACCAAGGTTTATCTAGGAGACATGCAAAGCTCATGCAATAACACTATAGGCACACAGCATTTACACACATGAAAGAACCACACAGTGTTACAAAAATAAAGGTACTTCATTTTAGTGACACAAGTACTAAAATACCAGATAGGCAATACTCCAATGGAAGGTAAGTAAACACACTATATATGTGTAGCAAAAATCAGGAAATAGGCATAAAAAGTAATAGAAAACAATGAAAAGCAATAGGCAATATTGAAGGCCTATGGGGAGACCAAACCATATACTAAGAAAGTAGAATGCGAAGCTCGGGTCCTCACCTGAGGAAGTGGAATCTGTAAAGGGGAGCTGGAGGTACTAGGAAACCCCAAAGGTAAGCACTGGAGTACCCCCAGCGACCAGGAGGAAAGAGGTAAGTTACTGGTTCTACCCAAACCAACACACAGGAATTCAGAGAAGGATATTGCAAGACCCAAACAAGACTGCAAGCAACGAAAGGTGGATCCTGAAAGAGGAATACCTGGAAAGGAAAGTCCAGTTCCAGTTGGAGTGTCTGGTGGTGGCAGGAGCCACTACCCACCCATCTGTGGATGCAGGAGTTGGTCCATGGGGACATGAAAATAGTCAGCAATGCAACCATGGAGCAGATGAAGAGCTCCTCGGATGATGCAGTCGACGCCCCACGCCGGATGAAGGATTGCAGTCAGTCTGTGGTGTGGAAAAAACACCAACAAGCCTTGGCATAGGCAAATGTCGCGGTTGGAGGAAAAGTGGAGCTGCCAGGGACCAGAAAGGTCCAAGGGGGACTCAACCCATGGGGGTAGTCCCAGGCAATCCTCAGCAGTGCAGAGAGTCCAAAGAATAGGAGGCAGCCCCCACAGAAGATCCATAGGCAAGGACCCCAGGAGTGGCAGAGAGGCCCACGCAGCACACCTGAGGAGCGGTCCCACATCGCAGGAGAAGCCCGCAGAGGGCTGTGCGTCACAGGGAAGAGTGCTGGGGGCTGGGGCTACACAGAGCCTTAAGATCCTTTGGAGGAGATGCCAACAAGCCTTGGTAGCAGCAAGAGACACAGTACACAGAGATACTGTCCTGCGTCCACCAAATTGGACAGCTGGCTGATAGGACCAAGGGGACCACTCCAGACCAAAACCTGTGATGCAGGATCCATGCAGCTCAGGATGAGAGGAGATCTACGCAGCCGGTTGTCGTTGCTGTTGTTGCCTGCGGATGCAGGTGAGTGACTCCTGCACTCCAAAGGAGATTCGTTCTTGCTTCTTGTGCAGGCTGAAGACTTGCTGCCCTCAGAGGATACACAGCCAGGGAAATGTTGCAGTTGCTGGAAGGAGCTGGAGAAACAACGTTGCAGGGCGAAGTCGCCGCTGTTGCTGCAGATTGTAGGTTACTGTGGAGTCCAGTTGAGGTTCCAGCAGCCAGAAGTCGAAGTAAACGGTGCAGAGGAGTCCTGCTTGAGTCTTGCCTGTCGAATCTGAGGACCCATCCAAGAGGGAGACCCTAAATAGCCCTAGAAGGGGGATTGATCACCTAGTCAGGTGACCATCTATCAGGAGGGGACTCTGACGACACCTGCCTGACTTAGCCACTCAGATGCTCTCAGAGGTCTATGCCCACCTTGGATTCAAGATGGCAGAATTAAGGAGCCCTCTGGGCACCACCCCCTTTCCATTGCCCAGTTACGAGCCAGAGCAGGAACTGGAGGTGCCTGAACCGGTGCAGACTGGTTTATGCATGGAGGGCATCAAATGTGCCCTTCAAAGCATACCAGGCCTTGGAGAGACTACCCCTCCCGAGCCATCTAATACGTATTTCGAAAGGGAGAGGGTGTTGCCTCCCTCTCCCAATGGAAATCCTTTGTTCTGCCTTCCTAGGCCCCAAGCAGCAGGGGGGCAGAAACCCATCTGAGGGGTGGCAGCAGCTTGGGCCCAGAAAACTGGTAGAAGCAATGCTGGGGGTCCTCTATGGAGCCCCCAGAGTGCATGGAATCATACTTCCAATACTGGCAACAGTATTGGGGTATTATTCTGACATGTTTGATACCAACCATGCCCAAGTTCTGAGTTACCATTATGTGGCTGGACATAGGTAGTGGCCTATGTCCAGTACACAGGTAAAATGGCGTCCCCGCACTTAAAAAGTCCATGAAAATGGAGCTGAAGTTTGTGGGGGCACCTCTGCTCATCCTCTGTACCTGCACCCTGTCCTTTGGACTAGAAGGGCCTACCATAGGGGAAACTTACAGTGACCTGTAGTGAAAAGGGTACATGCACCCTTTCACTCAGGCTGCAATGACAGGCCTGCAGATACACTTCGCATGGGCTCCCCATGGGTGTCATAATTCATGCTGTAGCCCATGGGGGACCTCTGGTGCCCCAATGCCCTGGGTACCATATTCTAGGGACTTATAAGGGGGCACCAGTATTCCAAATGTCAGGTGTTTGTGTTCCAAGCAACCAAGTTTAAATGGAGAGAGCACAGTCACTGAGGTCCTGGTTAGCAGGATCCCAGTGAACACAGTCAAAAACATACTGACAACAGGCAAAAAGTGGGGGTAACCATTCCAGAAAGAGGGCATTTTCTACAACATTCATATGGCAGAAACACAGAGCCTGTCTCCAAAATAAGATGCTGACTCCAACCAAAATGGAAGACGGGTTAGCACTACAGAATTTCTCCCTTCATTACAAAGCGGCACAACTCTGACTAATCACGGAGTGGTTCCAGAGGGAGTCAGACAAACATTGGCTCCATATGGACAGAGCGATGGTGGGGAGAACTATTTGGGACTTTCAATGGAAGCCTAAAGCTAATCTACCACCTAACGTTTATCTGAGCACCCCAACTAAAACCACACTGAAAGCATGGGATGAGGTTACACACCAACATAGATTGATGACCTTTCCCTCTCCATAGACCCATATTCACTTCAGCAAAGGGCTTCCCGCCAGCTTTAACCCCAGGCCCCTTTGATGCATGGCAAAAAGGAGGGTGCCTAACCATCTCTGACTTGTTCCATGGCTGGAACATACTTGGTTTGATAATTGCTGCAGAGACTTCAATCTGCCTGATTCAGAGATCTGCCATTATAATCAACTTAAACACTGGGTAACACATCCCGAGATCCAACAAGCAGCCACACTGGAGTTACTCCCAATAGAGAAATTTGTGCTTAAGCAGGGAGGTTCCAATGGGAATATCTCATTACTGTATTTTCTCCTGGTCTCCTCCAACGACATTCCTACTCCGAGAGACAGAGGCCTCTGGGACCAGATCTTTGGAAGCCTATCACCATAGAGCAATTGCTGAAATTATGAAGGGACATCCCGGGGTTTACCGTGTGGATAGGCCTAGGAGAAGCCCACTATAAAGTACTTTACGATTGCTATTCACACCCTGCTAAGCTCCACAAAATATACCCAGAAACATCTGACGGAAGCTGGAGAGGATGTGGTCTATTTGGTGATTTTTCACCACAGGTGGTGGGATTGCCCCACGATTCAACCTTACTGGAGTGAGATACTTGCCTAGATGAAAGACATCCTGGGTTAACCCTTACCTCAAATGCCTGATTTTACCCTGTTAAGGGCTGCATTACCCTTCTCTTAAACACCAAACAGCTGGATAAATCTATTATGTGGATCTGTCTAGGGGCAGCAAAGATGGCCCTGGCTGCTGCCCGGAAGAAGCCAAAGGCCCCCTCTGTGCCCCAAATGTGTGTTTGTTTCTGGCAGAGTATTACCATGGAACACCTGACAGACAAACTCACGGACTCTCATAAAGGTTTTGAAAACATATGGGAACCTCTGGTGAGTTATCTGTTGGTGGGCCTCCCCCTATTCTCCTGCCCTACACGTGCAACAGCCCACCACCTGTTCCAGACTTGGGACCTCCTTCTTTGGATACCCCCTCCCGCCAAACTCTACAGCTTGCCCAATGCAATCGATTTACAACCCCTACCCTAACCATCTAATCTCAGTAGATATCTTACCCCACTGTACATGCATCTTTTTGTGTTTAGTTTGTTGAGTTTTTCCTGTTAAGGGAATTTGGGAAGGTTATATTGGGCCCTATGCTAATCCCCATGTAAGGTGCTGCATGAGAATGATGTTTGAAGAGTAATATTGGCCACTATCAATGTATGTCATTTCCACATCTGACGCTGATCTGTATTATAGCAAGGCTTTTGGACGATGCCTCCTTAAGATGTTATATTGCATTGCTTCTTGTAAATGCTCAAAACTAATAAAAAGTAGTTTGAGAAAAATATACGTTACTTCATTTGTTCACAAAACTTAAATTACACCTGGATAAATACTGATATGATCGACAAAAAATAAATATGGAAGACGTAAATGTTAAAAAATAAATAAATACCATAAAACCGAGAGCCCTAATCATAATTTATTGGCAAACTCATAATAAGGCCCATGGTTTGGTTGTACTCTGTGACTGACTAATTGTGGCAGGATATAATGGTCAAACGAGTATAGTATGGGTTGCACCCACTGTCTACTAAAGGAAAGACCCATCATGGATTTGTTGCATTATGTCTGTTGGTGGCTTGTCAGAGGATAGCCATACGCTAGTTACATCCAGAGTGCCTGAGTTAAGCATGTGGAGTAGGGTTGTGTATGAGAATGGGCAGTAACAGATCTGATGCTCTTCTGCAGAAGTCGGTATAATGAGTTTAAATGTGGCTGAATTGAAAATGTGTGGGGAGAACTAACCAGAGCTTTGTTGCATCCACCTGATAACCATCCATTATCATTATAAATTTTATTAATTACAAAGTATATGAAAGAGAACACTATGATGCAGTGAAGTTGTACAAGTACTGCCACACATACTTGGTTTAAAGAACTATGCTGACTCTGTAAAGCCTGCATTCTCTTTCTGGAACAGATTGTCTATGCTTCCAGTGGCAAGGAAGTAAATCAATAAAAACATTAAACATATTGAAGGTCTAGCATTGCTAGCAGATAGGAACTCCAATATCATTAAGATAGAGACCCATAACGACAGAAAACATTTTTGTCAATCGATTTTGGCTTAAACAGGGCAGGACCCTGTTCTCATTAAATGTGAGCCGTTATGCTTTGCAGGCAGTATAATGCTTATGTTTTGGCAGTGGTAGGAGCTATCTGTATATTAACTCGGGGTCATTTTGTTTTGTCCTACTGACCAGTGCATGGGCAGGTCTGCAAAATGAAAATGTGCTAGTAAGCGGATGAACCACATGTTGCATATTTGTAACTACACCCTGCTTTCTGCCTGATCTAGTAAAGAACAAATGAAAAAGCATGACATAAAGTTTGCAGATCCTTTATAATGTTTCGACAAAGACAGCACACAGTTTCATGGCATATAATTACATAGTGAGGTGGTACCAAAATGATTACTTGTAAATTCAATTAAACTGTTAGTTCCTAAACCACCTACTCGCAAATGATTGTCATTGAGAGAAACACGAGCAATGCAACTTAATCCCTTTGCTGCTAAGCTTTTGCCTTCCTCCTGTGCTAAGCCTTTTTTTGGCTATTTTAGGTAGTTTGTGTTTAGCCCCCTAGCCCCCCAAATAACGTTTTGTGCACATAAACTATTTTGCTGTATTAAAATCACCATCTTCCCAGCTTTCAGGAACATGCAGAGCTGACTCAAAAAACCTGATTTTGTACCACAGTTTTAGCATTTTTCTAAGAGATAACCTATTTTCCTTATTTTTGTGCTGTGAACCTACTTCATTTGTGGTGGAAACCAGAATAAGACCCATCAGAGATCCAGAAAAGCTATAGATTTCTGAAAAGCAGACAAAATTCTGAATTGAATTCAGCAAGGGATCATGTGTGTTGATGCCTCAAGATTTTCCCAATGAAAACATCTGTTGAAAAAAAGAAAATAGAAAATTTGAGAACAACATTTTCATCTGTATCTTTTTGACACGATGACAGAATGACAAAAGCAATGTATAATTACATCCGCTAGACCCTTCTGGTTGTGGGCATATATAGGGTTTATAGGTTCTCTAAGAACCCAAGCTACCCAGAGCAAACAACTGAGCTGAACCAGACCGAGGCTTTTCATTGACTACCACGTATAGACCAATTCTTGGAGCGAAATATGCAGAGTACAAAATGGATATCAAGGAAACGTATGTATTTCTGAAATGGGCACAAGATATAGAATTTAGGAGCAGTGGTTAATCCTACATCTCTGAATTTGTAGATACCTATACTAGCGTATGGTTTGGTGGGCATTTTTCAAAATATCATCTTTTTTATACACTGGCTTACATCTGAAAGGCACAAATGCAGCAAAATCCACTTGATATTAACAATTTTCTACTATTCTATGCTGCTACAAGTCTCCCATTTACCTCACTGGTGTGGGTAGGCCTAGAGCCTGCGACAGGAAACAGCCCAAAACGCAACATAACATGGATGCAGCACATTTTGCCACCCAAAACTGATTCTCTTTTTTCCGATGTGGGTAGCCCTAGCTCAGCCGGAACCTTGGGAAAGCTAGCCAACCTGTACATTTTTTAAAACTAGACACCTGAGGGTATCAAGGGTGGGCTGACTTGCGTAGCTCTTGACACATTTTTTACCCAGAATCCCTTGCAAGCCTCAAAATTTGACTGAAAAAAACACACTTTCCTCATATTTCCGTGATGGAACGTTCTGGAATCTGCGGAAAGCCACACACGTCCTTCCACCCAGCATTCCCCTAAGTCTCCTGATAAAAATGAAAAATGGTGCTTCACTTGTGTGGGTAGACCTAATGCCCACAACAGGAAACCGCCCAAAACGCAACATTGAAGGCAGCTCATTTTTCAAACAAAAATTTACTCTTTTTCCAATGCGATTAGCTCTAGAATTTGGACCCTAGCTCAGCCGGCACCTAGAGAAACCTAGCTAACCTGTACAATTATTTTTAAACTAGACACCTAGGGGAATTCAGGATGGCATGTCTTGCGTGGATGGCATTAGGTTTTATTTACCCACAATGCCCTGCTAACCTCCAACTTTGCCTGCAATCACCCATTTTCCTTACATTTCTGCGATGGAAACTAGCGGAGTAGCAGGAAACTACAGAAGTCTTCCCACCCCGCACTGCTGCACCTGTGTCAATAAAAAGCTGCCCCACTAGTGTAGCTGGGCCTAGTGCTGTGACAGGAACGGACCAAATCAAGGATAATGGGAGTGCTTGCATGGATACTCTTATTGACCACGGTTAGATCCAATCCTACTACTGACAATAGGCCCTGCCACACAAGTGGGGTAGAGTTTTTATCGGTATACATAGGGCGATGCTGGGCGGTAGGAATTTTGTGGATTCCGGAAGTTTCCTTCACAGAAATGTAGGGAAAATGCATGACTTCAGGAAAAGTTGGAGGTTTGCAGGGCATTGTGGATAAGAAAATAGTGTGGGATGCATGTGAAGCACACCACCCTAGACTCCCCCAGATGTCTAGTTTTCAAAGTGTCTGGGTCAGGTAGGTTTTTCCAGGCAGTAGCGTACCCAAGCCCAAAAAGCGCAGCTGTTCACTATTGCAAGTGGGCCGAGATTGGGAGTTAGCAAAGTTGTCCTGGACCAGCAGAAATACTTTAGCCCCATTTGTTTTGGCTGGGGGCATGTCCATGCCCACCGTTGGCAACCCCACTCCTCCTTTATAATTTTTTTTTATTTTATCAATCCCTGGTGTTCAGTGGGATTTCTGCCTCCTCTAGGGGTGGCAGGGGGAGAGGTGGTGGAGGATCGGGGGTAATAATACCCATATACCCCCCAGAGGGGCAGCAAGACTGTGCCCATTAATTAAAACAGGGTGGGGCATTGGCATGACTATTTTAGGCAGCCCCACCCCTTCAAACTAGCTAAAAAAATCCCTGGTGCTGTTTCTCCCCCCTTGGAGGGGAGGGGCCTATATCGGGGGCTTTTGCCCCCCATCTACCCTCCAGGGGGGCAGAAAGACTGAATATGGACAAACAAATTTTAGGGGGGGGGAGCAAAAGCCCTTGCCCAAAAGAGCCACTTCCCCCTTCTCTGGCTTTTAGTGGTAGATTCCTGTTTGGAAATCGCCTCCCTGAGGCAATCCCTACGGAGGAATTCACAAGGGAGTGGTACCATTGGAAAGAGGAGAGTATCCCTTTCTAATGATACCCCTCCCGTCTGCCTCGGTGCTCGGGTGTGAGATAGCCCTGCGAGCAACGAGGCAGAGAAAGTGAAATGAGCCTATTAGCTTAATTCATTTTCAGTGAAATGACTTCAGTGCACCGTGCGTGCTGATCATCATTTTACTGAAATAAAAGAAACAGGAGATGAGGAAGCTTTTCCCCACTCAAGAGGCTTTATCCTTTGAGAAGGGATTCCCTCTGATGCCCGCACCAAAAGGATTTCTAGTGCCATGTGCACGGACTGCCAGGAGCCATTGAACTCACACAAGCACCGTTACACAGGTCCTGGCCGTCTGACCTATCGAAATAGTTATTACAATTGACCGTTCAGCACATTCATAACAAAAATTATACCTTTGTACATATAGAGAGATTTCGTGTCAGCAGCTACATTTTAATGATTTTCTGAAAAGTTAATGAAACATACACCTTTAGAATGTGGCCTGGTTGTGGTAACTGAAACAAACTAATATTATGCATTATTTTTCTAATTAAAAATATTTTTTACAGAAATTCATGATTAGAGACCACTAGTTCATAATTTCTATTTTTGTCTAGGTGAAAAAATGTCTGCTGTGTTTGAAAGCTCTTAGTTCCAGCTCACAGTCTGACGTATGTAATAATAAAATTCTATATTTAAAATGTTAAAATGACCTAATGGGTTCTATTGGTTTGCGGATCTTTAGTCTAATAATGAAATTGCAGTGCTTAGGCTGCTTGTATTATTTTGACCTTTTAAGGGCTGTCAAATTGATGGTTATATTTAATTATGCTGCACAAGGCTAGTAAATATCGCTGCTTGCTAGCTATAGATCGACGTTACTTAGAGTACGGCCCGCGGGCCGCCAGCGGCCCCACGGACCTACTTTGGCGGCACGCGGACACATACAAGAAATGGCATATGATAATGGCCGCAGTATATAAACATAGAAAAGGGCCGCGGGAGAATGTGCAACAGTGGCTTCTTTGCGCATGCTCCCGCGGCCCTCCTCTATGTTTACGTACAGCTGCCATTATTTATGGCGTTTCCGTGACGATCCTGGAATCCAAAGCCCCATAAAAGTCAGCGCTTGCAGCTAACTTTTACGGGGCTTTGTCGTCTGCTTCCTGTCACCGGCTCCACGTCTGCTGCCCGCCTGCCTGCCTGCCGTTCTACATTTGTGGCATCTTTACAGTGCTTTGAGTCAGGTAAGGCTCTTTGGTTATTTATTTATTTGTTTTTAATATAGTGTGTGTGTTACTGGGGTAGGGGTGAGAGCAGATTGCGCTGTGTGTGTGTGTTACTGAGGTAGGGGTGAGAGCAGATGGCGCTGTGTGTGTTACTGGGGTAGGGGTGAGAGCAGATGGCGCTGTGTGTGTGCGCTGTGTGTGTGTGTTACTGTGGTAGGGGTGAGAGCAGATGGCGCTGTGTGTGTGTTACTGGGGTAGAGGTGAGAGCAGATGGCGCTGTGTGTGTTACTGGGGTAGGAGTGAGAGCAGATGGCGCTGTGTGTGTGCGCTGTGTGTGAGTTACTGGGGTAGGGGTGAGAGCAGATGGCGCTGTGTGCAGATTGAAAAAGGGGGCGGGTGGTTGTGCCCCCTATAAGCCCCCCCCACCCCCGCTGTCACTTCAGTGCGGCCCTCGGCCGCAAACCATAATGCAATTTTGGCCCCCGAGAAAAAGTTTGTGAGTACCCATGCTATAGATGGTCATAAAAACTCGATTGGCCATAGTTAAGTAATGTTCCAAATGATGCTCTATTCGCTGTCACAGCAACAGAAATCTGGAGTATGATGATACTAACTTTTATTTCTATAATTCCAAGAGCATCTGATTGTGCATTATGTAATTTGCTAATTGAGTATTCAAAATTGTGATTGCAATTTACTTTTCTATCAATAGTGACAATCATCATTGTTCTTTGTAGGTCTAAAGACCAATAAGACCATTTCCCTTTAATAATTATTAACACCTACATGCTTTTATCCAGTCACAAATATGTATCATTGTATCATGTTGATATATATATATATATATATATATATATATATACACAATCCAACACGTGCTCAAAATGACGGGCCCTGATACCTTTGGGAGGTGGAACATGGAACAAGTCGAGCTAATCAGCAAAATCTATTTCAAGTCCCAAAGCCAAATGAACCATGCTCTCTCAGGATGCTTGAAACAGAGTCAATTTTCATCCAAAATGATGCGTTTCGACCGTCGCAGTGGTCTTGCTCACACAAATGTATTAGAAACACCACAGTGTATATACAACTTTAGCATCATAGAAGCACAATCATTGACAAATACTGCCTTGTGCTCCTGCCTCGCGTGTGTCAGATATTTTCCCGAATCTTCGACATCCCTTCAGCTTGCAGTCGCCATTTTTGACAACGGTTGAGGGCAAACATCGAACTCCTACCTGTCTATGCGGTCAAAGACTTCTGGGTTTCCAGTTTTATTTCCTGGATATCCCGACCGCTCGCATTGCTGTTCCATGCAGGTTGCCTCTGTTTCTTTGCCCTTTTCCTTACCGGTCCCTCCCTTTTCTCTGCCCATAGGTGAGGCCAAACCATTTTTTCCTCTGGTTGAGAAAGGATTTAACCCTTTCATCACCAGTCTCTCTTATAATAACAATTTTACTAAATAGTTGTAATGGAGATTGATAGTTCTCCTATTTCACATGCTCAGAATGAGGAGGAGGAGGAGGCTACTAAGAAAAACTTGGGTGACTTTATTCAAGTCTCTGTGGAGAAGGCAGTCTCTGCCTCAATGGATAAACTGTCAAAAAATTTAGAGAATTCAGTTATTAATTTGGGTTCCAAGACTATTTTGGCCAAGTCTGCGGGGGATATCAAAAGCGCCCTTTTTCTAAAAAAGTTCCTAAGGTGGTGCTATTGGTTGGTGAGGGTTCCTCACAAAAGGCAGAGGACATGGTTGCTCAAAGGCCTCCCTGACGGAAGGGGATAACAAAAAATAAATTGTCTCCAAAATGTACCTCAATCTAAGCAATTGTCCTCTCCCATATCATTTCAAAAATCCTTGATACGATGAGGATTTACAAGATGCTGACTTGCATACAGGTAAATCCGACAATGATAACGGGGACTTGTTTCCCCCTCCTCCCTAGAAAGCCAAGCATTCGGCTCAAGAAACTTCCAAACCTTGTAAAATTATTGACATGGAAGGGGCTCCTATGTTTGACCCAAATGATATCCATCGCCTGCATTCCACTGAATGGTTTCCTGCGGACCATGTGGGAGCGTACGTAGCTTCAAGACTACGCACATCTCTGGACAAGCAAGTCATAGCAGAATTAAGATAGGAATGTCCTCGCCTTTCCCTACCGTCAAAAGTAAAAGTAACTGTAACACTTGCCATCAACCCTTCTCCTATTACCTTTTTTACCAAGTTCGGCAAGGATCCCCGCAAGGGAGTGGATAAGGCATGGTCCACATGCCAGGACAAACTGTTAGACATTGTGGGGCCATTAACCAGAATTTTTGATCTGGCCGAGGAAGCTCGATTGGTTAAATTCTCCTGTTAGTCAAGTTGACTTGTCTTTATGGGTTCAGAGTGCTATATGTTTACTGGGTAATGCCAACTCAATGATCACCCATGAGCGCAGAAAGGGGCTCCTGCTCAAACTCGATCCCTAACTGGTAAATCTGGCTGTCACGGATCCAGGTATTAAGGCGGAAGTCCTCCTGTTTTTGGACTCTTTCATAAAGGAGCTTAGTAAATATATTGCAACGTTCGCTTCTCTGGACAAAGCTCAGCAATCTCTTAAGAAGAAGTTCTCCAGTCGGGTTTTTGCCAGGGTCAGCAGAGGCAGGAACCACTTTGCCGGCCATACATACAATAACCAGGGTTCCTGTGGCGCATACAACACCTCTTACCAGGAGTACCGACCACAGATCTATCCACAGAGAAGCCATGGTTTCAGCAACAAAGGCAACAGGAGTTCCAGATATGCCTCCTAACCCGGTAAGTCGCTTTTCTGGCCTTCCTATTGTAGGAGGTTGACTTTTACTGATTCTTCCGAAATGGCAGTCAATTACTGCGGATCCATGGGTTTTAAACACCGTTCAAAGATATGCTATTGAGCTTTACTCAAAGCCTTTTCAGTCAATGCTTCCTCATCCTCTCCCAGTTTTCTACAAAAATGACAAACTTAATTTCCTCAGAAATTCAAACTCTCCTCCACTCTTGTCCACTCGTTTTTCAGGTTTCATCAGTTCAGTTCCAAAAGAAGAACAAAAAGATGCGCCCAGTTATCAACTTGAAACATTTCAATCACTTTGTCGTTTATCATCATTATAAAATGGAAACCATCTTGCATCTCAGAGATTCTCTTCTTCAGGGCGAATGGATGGTTTTCTTCGATCTTCAGGATGCGTATCTCACCATCCCCATGCATCCGGACTCCAGGAAGTACTTACAATTCCAATCGCTAAACTAGTCTTTTCATTTCTCTTCTCTTCCTTTCGGGCTCTCTTCCTCTCCATGTTGTTTCACAAAGCTCATGAAGTCGGAAGTAGTTTTTCTCAGAGCTCAAGGAGTCAGGTTGATCATTTATTTGGATGATATTCTTCTTATGAACCAAAATCGTTCTTCTCTCCTATCTCAAGTCCAATTACCTTGTACTCTTCTGACAGATCTCGGTTTTATCTTCAACGACAAAAAGTCATGTCTAGTTCCAGTCCAACAGATAGAGTTTCTAGGTTTTCTAGTGGATTCTGTATCGGCTACTCTACTCCTTCCCCCAGCAAAAATAAAAACCATAAAATCAGAAGTTCTTCAAGCTTTACAGAATTCTCTTAAATCCATCAGATCCACAGCAAGGATAGTAGGCCTTTTGTCTTCTTCAATTCAAGCCATATTTCTAGGCCTGCTTCATTGTCGGGCCCTTCAAAGACTAAGGATACGTCATCTTCAAAAAGGTCTTGCTTATTCAGACACCATTGCCCTAGATCAAAAATCGCAAGTAGAATTGCAATGGTGGACAGACCATTTAGACGCCTGGAACGGCAGGACCATTTTTGCATCAGCCCCAGATCTTGTATTAGAATCGGATGCAAGCCGGTCAAGCTGGTGGGCCCTGTGTGGTACATGGTCACTAGAGGAGTCAAAATTACATATCAATTGTTTGGAGATGCTTGTCGGCTCCTTTGCGATCAAAAGCCTAGCAAAAGACAGGGTTTGCTGTTCAGTTCTCCTCAGAATGGACAACATGTCAGCGGTCCGTTATATCAATCATTTGGGGAGCACAAAATCCAAACCTCTAGTGGAATTAGCGAAAGGGTTTGGGGATTTTTGCCTCCAAAACCGAATTTCGGTCCATGCAGAATACCCACCAGGCAATATAAACTCAGTAGCAGATTGGTATTCTTGCCATCTTCAAGACTCAAGCGATTGGAAACTCCATCACAAATTTTTTGAGATTATTCATCAGAAATGGGGTCCTTTTCAGATCGATCTACTTGCTTCTCGCCTCAACGCACAACTTCCCCAATTCTCCAGTTGGCGGCCAGATCCTTTGACATTACCCTTCGATGCCTTTTCACAGGATTGGTCAATTTCTCTCAATTACACTTTCCCTGCGTTCATCATGATCAACAGATTGTTTGGACAGGTAAGACGTCAGCATGCAGTGGTGGTTCTCATAGCCCCCTTTTGGCAATCCCAGGTGTGGTTTGGCACCCTCCTGGAGCTACCAATAGACTTCCCCTTTCCTCTTCATTCCTTTCCAATTCCCTTCCCTATGTCTTCTTCACAACTTAATTTTAGAGAATCTCCTTACCCTCTCAGCTTGGAAAATACGAGGGAATCCCAGCCAGTCCCTGCTATTTCAGCAGAAGCTTCAAACTTCATCAAACTCTCTTTGGCTCCAGGAACAAAAAAGGTGTACAGATCAGCTAGGTCTTTGTGGCATAGCTGGTGCATGGGAAAACATATTGATCCCTTTCGACGGATGTAACCTTCATTGTAAATTTCCTTGTAGCAGAAGCTAATAAAGGTAAGACTTATCACACCCAAGATATGTATAGGTCAGCCATTTCCTCCTCTCATCCTTACATCAACAGAAAGCCAGTTGGAGAACATCCGTTGGTCTGGCGTCTTTTGAAGGGAGTAACATTTTCCAATCCTCCTCAAACAAAATACAGTTCTTTGTGGGATCTCAATGATGTATTTTACCTATTTGCATCTTGGCCAGACAACACAATGCTTACTTTGAAAAAGTTATCTGCTAAACTTACCATGTTGTTATGTCTTGTTTCTTTCAAATGACTTTCAGACAGTAGAGCCCTTGATATCACTGCTCGTCAATTTACCCTAACAGGAGTTTTATTTAATATCCATAGACGTACCAAGACTAATCTTTCATCTGTATTTTATCCCAATTTTCCTGCCCACCCTAAATTATGTGTGGGTCAATGTTTGAAGATATATGAAGAAAAGACAGCCGATTTGAGAAATTCCTCAGCATCCTAATTCCTTATTTCCTTCAGGAAACCTTTCAAACCCATCTCCTCCCCAACTTTTGCCCATTGGGTCAAGCGGCTTATGTCCTTAGCAGGCATTGATACTTCTTCCTGTGGGGCCCATTCTGCCAGAGGAGCTATGGCTTCTAAAGCTTTCTGGGCTGGTTCCCAGATCGGCTAACTGGTCTAATGATAATGTTTTTATTGTATTTTATTGTAAACCAGTAGAAAATGCCTCATTAACTGTCATTAATTCGCTTTACACAAGCATAATGGAAGCCTCCAGTCTTGACATAAAATGTAGATTTTGAAAGTAATTTATGAAGAAACATCTTCATTTTACTAAATACACAGAGGCAAGTGCTCTGAAGATGGTAACCAAACATAAATATACAAAAGTGTTTTTCCATGGAGCTGGCCAGAAATTAGGTGCAATAAAACGTCATAAGTGTTTCCCAAAGGAAACATGAGTGACACTCAAAACTATAACTTGCTCCCATAAAATCAGGGGAGATCCCCACCGTGACTCCAGAATTTCAGAAAGTAGGGGAGCAGAGAAAAAGATTAATACAAAATACCGAATATGGAATGTACTGTAAGCCCAATTGGGCAGAGACATTACATTCTCTACTGGTTATGCAAGCGTAAACTAAAAATCAAGGTGAACTGAGGCCAAATCTTTCAGGCCCACAATTACTGTGAACCAAGAGACAAATTGTGTAGCAAAAACGCGATCCAGACAAGTGTCACAAAATTACTAAGAATTAAGCCCAAGTGGGCTAAGGGTGTTCCTATCCCCAAAAGAACACAATTGCACAATATAAGGGCAAAAAATATATACAGTCACAGTTTCACATTTGCAACTCAACAAACAATACTCAACACGCTCAAAACCTGAAATACTACCTTATTATTTTGTCTCGCACCTGGCGTGTACTGTGTAAGAACCCAAACACTCGCCACATAAAAAGTGCAAAATCTTACCTGTACTTGATACTACAACCCGTAGTGAATTCTCAAAGTGCAGTCCTCACCCCTGGGATTTTGTGCAATTTGTTCTATGGAATAAAAGGACAGTTTGGTGTTATCACAAAAATGCGCCTCGTGAACATATCTAGCCACAGGGTTTTTAGGATTGCACTGTTCAATGGCACGAATGTGTTCAAGTACCCATTTCTTTACAGTTTGATGTCATCACCAAAATGCACCTCGTGAACATGTCTAGCCACAGGGTTTTTTAGGATTGCAATGTTCAATGGCACGCATGTGTTCAAGTACCCATTTCTTTACAGAGAAAATGGTTCTGCCCATATACATTAATTGATATGGGCACTCAAGAACATAAAACACATACTGAGTGCTGCATGTGAGAACGTGTGTAATGGAATGCGTATGAACCCTGATGGTATGGTATTCTTTCCTCATCTGGCCGTACTTACAAGCCTTGCAACAGCCATTTGGGAAGAAAACCTTCAGGTCATGTTCTCTGATACTCTTGTTCAAAGTGATGTCATCACGGACCAAGGAGTCTCTAAATGACTTTGCCCTTCAGTAAGGAATATTAAGGCCCATATTTATACTTTTTTAGCGCTGCATTTGCGGCATTTTTTGACGCCAAAACGGCGCAAATTTGCAAAATTCAATTGTATTTTGTAAGTTTGCACCATTTTTGCGTCAAAAAGCTGCGCAAATGCAGCGCTAAAAAAGTATAAATATGGGCCTAAGTTTGTTCCCAGTATGTGTCCCAATAATCAGGTCACTCATGAGAATATCGCAGTGTTTGGTTAAAATCCCCCCTCACTCGATTAGAACTGTTGTTGTATGTGAATATGACTCTGGATGTGGGATCATCATGACTGACAGGGTTGTTCTTAAATAAAATATGATCTCTCCTGACCTCTTCAATGCATTTAATGGTCTTCTGAAGAACCCACTGGAGATAGCCCCATTCCCTGACCCTCTGGACCATCATCTTAAGTTCAATATGCTACACCTCCTCAGGACTGCAGTTCCCTCTTGCCCTTAGTAGGTCACTATAAGGAATACTCCTCTTGAGGTTGTCCGGTTGACCACTCAGCATGGAGGAGACTGTTACCTGCAGTGGACTTTCTGAAAAGTCGAGTATATGTCTAACCATTGAGTATCTCAACTATAACATCCAAATATTCAATTCTGCTCTTGCTGATGGTTTGTGTAAAGATCAATTTCAGAATGTTGTTGACGAACACAGTGGCTGCAGCCTCAGAACCTTTACAGATGATAAAGAGGTCATCAATAAATCTAAGCCAGAGAACATTGTTTTGACAGTAAGCCCCAAAGACACATCATTGAATACCTTCTCCTCCCATCAGCCATTGAGTAAACTCGCAAAGCTGGAGTCAAAACAAGTACCAATGGCCGTGCCAAGGATTTGACATATAATACCATTGTAGGTGAAAATATTGTTGTGGAGTCAGTGTCTTATCATTTCCTCTATCATCTCAGTATGGGCCAGAAATTTAATGGGTCTAGCCCGTACAAAATGACGGCAGGCAGTGATCCCTCTCTCGTGATCAATGACTGTATATACTAGGAACTGACATCCAGTGTCATCAGAAGAAAATCCACCTCCCATGTGATACCAGCAACCTTACTTAAAAAATGTGTAGTAATCTTCACATACGAGGGCAGACTGGTACCAAACTCCCTCAGTATCACATCCACATACATTGACACATTTTCTTGAGCACTGTTTCTGGGGGACACTATAGGTCTGCCAGGGGGATTGATTCTATTTCTATGTACTTTGGGGAGAAGACAAAGTTTAGGTAATTTCAGAAACTCCTTCTTCAAAGAACAATATTCATCCCAATCTAAAAGTCCCTTGTCCCTCCAGACTACCAACTTATCCCACAGGATGGTTGTACTGTTGGTATCTGTGGCCTTGTCAACAATCTCGTATGAGCTGGAATCACTCAATTGCCTCATGGCTTCTTCAATTCATTTCTCTCTATTGAGCACAGCTACATTCTCGTCCTTGTCTGCAGGACGTATATCTATACTCTCATCCTTCGCAAGGGATTCTAGGGCCTCCATATGTTTGAGAGAGGTGTTTTGTCTGATATTCCCATATTTGCGTTTCCTCAACCTCTTGAGATCTTGGATGCCCACACCTAAAAAGGTATCAATATTATCATGAGGCATGGTAGTGAAGAGCGAGGTTCCACTAGGAAAAGAGTTTTTATAAGTGATGCCCAGTTTATCCAAAAGAGTATGGGGGCCACCAGGAGCATTAGTATCAGATCCTTGTTCATGTAGTGTGTAACTAGCAGATCAACATGCTCTATAGTTAGATTCTGTGAGATATCACTGTTACTAGGACTGCTTACTCTGTATGGACCTATTCTCAAATGGTGCCATTTAAAACATTTCAATTTTCTAATTAATTTAAACAGACCAATCCTAGTGTTTATGTAGTCAAAGCCCCATAGGGGGCAGAGGGGAGACCAAAACATAACACTTGCCTTTCCGTGTCCATCAAAATTTTATCTGACAAGTTGATATAGTCTTGTTTACCAGTTCCAAATCCATTATGGTTCCAATGTCAGGCTTGCAATGACTCCCATGTGCCCCTGTAGGTTTGTTTTACCTCTTCCACTGTCTCCTCTGCCGACTCTACTGCGACCTCTTTCTCTCCTTTTGCTGAGCCGCGACCCCTGTTCCATGGGGTCCTTGTCTCCCTTGCAATCTGTCAGGCCCTCCTTAGGAGCCGATATTGATCTAAAAAAGTTGTAAATTTAAAAATGCATTTGCTCCCTGAAGTGTTGCTTTCAATAGATACCAAAGTATCAGTGTCAATACCAGTAATTGCTCCCTTGTCTGAGATGGAAGTGCTTCCTTGTACAGAAGTTACAACTGTACTTTTGCCAAATTACCCGTCAAATCTACATTGTAGTCATCATATTCCCTTTGTAGTTGGGCTTGTTCCCTCAATTTGATATCCTCCTCATGTTTATTGAGGTGTATCGACATCTCAGTCATACATTTCTCAGGAGATGTCCTTCTTCAGTCTAGATTCAAGCTCTGTCTTTATAGCTTCTGTTTCTTTCAATAATGCCTCTCTGTCCAGCCATGCATATTTAATCAAAATATCAAACATCCTCTCAGAACTTGCTGCTGCATTCTCTGACCAATCCTCCAACATTTTATGATTGGGTGATTTGTTGGAGGAGACAATATAAATGTGAATGCCTCTTTGGGGCCTTCCCTTTGCCAGCAAAGTTCTGTAAAGATGTGCTGGGATTGTTTGTCCCCATCTGTTAAGGGCCATCATGAAAACAAAGAGTCATGATGTTTTGGTTTCATGTTGTTAGGTTTGATGTTAGGCATAATAACACTTTATATGTGAAAATATACTTATCTTGACTGCGAGCAGCAAGAAAAGAGGGCTGTTCACGGTCAAGAAAAGTGATATGGAACCATCTGATATGTGATTTGTGTATTGCTTTGAACTATGCATTTCTTCCCATTGGCTACTACCGTTCGCCTCTTGGGATTTGTAGTTTTTGTCTTGACTGCTACTATTTAAATTAAACAAGAAAAGAAGGCATAATAGGAGCCTCCAGTCTTGTCATAAAATGTGAAGAGTAGCAGGCGTTTTGACTTTTGCTTACATAAATGACTAGCTTTTGGCTAACATTCTGTTCAAATTCTTACAGTTATGGTTATTGTTTATACAATTTTGCACAATCTTAATACACTAAAGGCTATATTGTAGCCCTGGTATTTCCGTTGTGAAGTATGCCCTAGCGCTAGAATGACTTGTACATCTCCATGTTCATCTGTAGATTTTTATTATGAACTGGCCAGCATTGCGATCGTTTGTCCCCATCTGTTAAGGGGTATCATAAATGCTGCATAAATGATGTTTTGATTTAGTGTTGTTATGTTTGATGTTAAGCATAATAACACTTTATATTCTTTGTGCCTTAATGAATCCATTCCAAGATGGCGACCTGTTGGGGGCGGGGATTCTGGTGCTTGTCACCGATTGTGTTTGTTTCCATGTTGCTAAAGTTGTATGTACACTGTGGTGTTTCTAATACTTTTGGGTGAGCAAGGCCACTGCAACAGCCAAAGCGCATCATGTTGGATTAAACCTGACTCTGTTTCACAACATCCTGAGAAAGCGTGGTTCATTTGCCTTTGGCTCTTAAAATAGATTTTACCGGGTAGCTCAAACGGCTGCACACTCCACCCCTTCCCCCACATGTATTGAGTTCTGTCATTTTGAGTGCGTGTTGGATTCTATGTGTGTGTGTGTATATATATATATATATATTTATATACAGGGAGTGCAGAATTATTAGGCAAGTTGTATTTTTGAGGATTAATTTTATTATTGAACAACAACCATGTTCTCAATGAACCCATTTCAATTATTTATTATTACCAGTGAAACCAATATAACATCTCAACATTCACAAATATACATTTCTGACATTCAAAAACAAAACAAAAACAAATCAGTGACCAATATAGCCACCTTTCTTTGCAAGGACACTCAAAAGCCTGCCATCCATGGATTCTGTCAGTGTTTTGATCTGTTCACCATCAACATTGCGTGCAGCAGCAACCACAGCCTCCCAGACACTGTTCAGAGAGGTGTACTGTTTTCCCTCCTTGTAAATCTCACATTTGATGATGGACCACAGGTTCTCAATGGGGTTCAGATCAGGTGAACAAGGAGGCCATGTCATTAGATTTCCTTCTTTTATACCCTTTCTTGCCAGCCACGCTGTGGAGTACTTGGACGCGTGTGATGGAGCATTGCCCTGCATGAAAATCATGTTTTTCTTGAAGGATGCAGACTTCTTCCTGCACCACTGCTTGAAGAAGGTGTCTTCCAGGAACTGGCAGTAGGACTGGGAGTTGAGCTTGACTCCATCCTCAACCCGAAAAGGCCCCACAAGCTCATCTTTGATGACACCAGCCCAAACCAGTACTCCACCTCCACCTTGCTGGCGTCTGAGTCGGACTGGAGCTCTCTGCCCTTTACCAATCCAGCCACGGGCCCATCCATCTGGCCCATCAAGACTCACTCTCATTTCATCAGTCCATAAAACCTTTGAAAAATCAGTCTTGAGATATTTCTTGGCCCAGTCTTGACGTTTCAGCTTGTGTGTCTTGTTCAGTGGTGGTCTTCTTTCAGCCTTTCTTACCTTGGCCATGTCTCTGAGTATTGCACACCTTGTGCTTTTGGGCACTCCAGTGATGTTGCAGCTCTGAAATATGGCCAAACTGGTGGCAAGTGGCATCGTGGCAGCTGCACGCTTGACTTTTCTCAGTTCATGGGCAGTTATTTTGCGCCTTGGTTTTTCCACACGCTTCTTGCGACCCTGTTGACTATTTTGAATGAAACGCTTGATTGTTCGATGATCACGCTTCAGAAGCTTTGCAATTTTAAGAGTGCTGCATCCCTCTGCAAGATATCTCACTATTTTTGACTTTTCTGAGCCTGTCAAGTCCTTCTTTTGACCCATTTTGCCAAAGGAAAGGAAGTTGCCTAATAATTATGCACACCTGATATAGGGTGTTGATGTCATTAGACCACACCCCTTCTCATTACAGAGATGCACATCACCTAATATGCTTAATTGGTAGTAGGCTTTCGAGCCTATACAGCTTGGAGTAAGACAACATGCATAAAGAGGATGATGTGGTCAAAATACTCATTTGCCTAATAATTCTGCACTCCCTGTATATATATATGTATATATCCAAAAAACAAACAAAGTGCAGGAGCCCCGATTCCATGTAAGCCACCTGTTTATTTCTCAATAATACTGGCAGCAGAGATCACTTTCGATATATGTATATATATATAGATGTATATATATGTATACATATACACATATAATTTCAGCTCATGTCACTTCTTCAATAAAGAATCCAGACGCATATTTCGGCTCACATCACTTCTTCAATAAAGAATCCAGACACAGACCACAAATACTATAGAACACTTGCTTTAATTCACGCGTTACTCTCTCATGATGTGTATCAGTCACAACACTGGCCTTGATCACATGATGCGCAGCGCCATCTTGATCCCATTTATATTTCCCACGTGATTTCAGAAAAAGACATAAGGACATAGTGAAAATGGGCAACGTAAATGAACTATTAAACCTAGAATAAAGTGAATGAATGTTCAAGTAAAAAGTGGCTGTACCCCACATGTGGACATCAAGTGGGTTGTACCCATCCCAACAACATTTGCTCCTCAATCAGGCCCAAGTGGGCTAAGTGTAATATCTCTGCATCACACAGGTTTGCTGGTGGATATCAAATAACAGTTTAACCCCAAATAGGAACCCCTCACTACCACCATCTAGTACTTATCAATCACACCCCAGTGGGCAATCTATACATAATGTTGAAGTCATTGTAAAAGGAGGAAAACTGTCTCTATATACATAACAATACTACATAACAAGGACAGCAAGACCCATCCATCAGATGGCTATTAAGCGGATGGACATAAAAATCGCCTCTGTATGGATCTGCCCAGCTAATGTGCATTGCATCCCTTTCTCTGTAGTAGTAATCCTATCAGTAACAACCTCTTTATACCAAAATGGTTTGTCTATATCTGGATGGGAAGTACTACCTATCAGTGACATAATAGTTTGGTTAAATTATATATCTATGGGTTAACAATCATAATGCTCATTGCAAACCAAGAAATGTTGTGTTCTATATGTTACCCCTTTCCATAGAACCCTTAATCATATACTGTGTACAGATGTCCTATGAATGTGTACAGCTCCCCTCCAAGATTATACAATTAGGTGTCTTGCTGTCCAACTTTACTATTTACCTACTTTCCATATGTCTACATTTTCTTTCCCTGTTTCCACTCCTCAGCTGCAGAGAGACCGCATCAGTCACAAAATACTTTACAAATTCGGTGTCATCCCCATGTGTTTCAATGATATGTCTAGCAACTGGGTAAGACTAATCTTTGTTGGTGATAGTTCTTATATGTTGCAGCACCCTTTTGTGGACCTGTTTTTTTAACAATGCCCACATATTGTAGGTCACACTTAAATCGCAGTACATAGACTGCAAATTTTGTCTTACAACGATAAGATCCCTAAATTACCAAGGGTCTGCCTGAAAAAGGTAACATAATGTCTAGTCCATATCTCCATATCTGCAAGCTTTACATTTGTGACATCTGTGAAAAATGTTTTCCTGCAGCCATGTTGCCTTAATTTTAATTTCTAGGCTGGTTGAAACAAGGGAATCTCTCATTGAGTGAGCGCTACGGAAAGTGATCTGAGACGATTTTGGAAGAGTAAGGCCTAGTATAGGGTCTGTATTCAGTAAGTGCCAGTATTTGTTCAAAATGTCTCTTAACTTCCTGTGCTCTGTAGTGTATGATGTTATTATCCTGATCAGGGAAATGCTTATCTTTTTTTTTATTTATTTTTTATAAAGAGTATGTAGTCTCTACTGATTGCCGCAACCTACAGCTACTGCTGTGTTAATGGCGTTTTTAAGATACTCCCTGTGCTGGAATCTCTGCATTGTTTCCTCTCTAACTTTCCCCCAGTCCGCTCAGTACTAGTGTTCCTTTTCACCCTCAATAACTCACCATATGGAATATTATAAATGGCGTGCCTGGGGTGAAAGCTAGATGTATGTAATAGGAAGTTTTCCACTGTGGGCTTCCTAAACAATCTTGTTTGCAACCTATTCTCATCATCATACACCTGCAGGTCTGAGAGTTCAACCTGCCTTTCATCTATGTATTAAGTAAAATGTAAGTTCTGATTGGTTTGATTTATACCCTCAATATATATATATATATATATATATATATATATATATATATATATATGTGTGTGTGTATATATATATATATATATATATAAAATATGAGAGCGTGGTTCATTTGGTTTTGGGACTTGAAATATATGTGTATATATATACACACACACACACACAAACAAAAGTTAAAAGGATGTTATAGTTAGGTAACAATATCATGAAGTTTCAAATAAAAAAAACTAAGAAATTCACCAGTTATGGTTCAGCAAGCTAATTATAACTTGTACCCTCCCCATGCAATGCTTATAATATCACATATTATATCACTCATGATATGTTTGATGAAATCACTGATGACATCTCAAATCACATCATTGATAACATCACTCATGACGTCACCCAAGCAGAATGAGAGTTTGCAATTTGTTTATCACACTTCAGTGTATCAATTAAGGTACGTATATGTACAAGTAAACTTTCCAAATATTTTGTGCTGCTAATGTGTGCAATTTTCTGTAATATTCTTGGAATCTAAATGAAACTAGTGTATTTGGAGGGAGTGTACTCTTTGTGAAGAACTTTGTAGAGGACAGAGAGGCCTGGTAGTAGTGGAGGTTACTTTCCTAAACAGAATTCACTATTTGTAGGTACTGGGCGGTTATAAATCTTCAGGGTCAAACGTGTGTAGTAGGCATTTGATAACTCTAATGGACTTAGAAGTGTAAACAGAGAGGAGACTCTGTCGAGACCTAACCACATAACAAAGTCTGTGAATAGTAACATCTTGGGCACCTAAGGTGGGTTTGGTGTCTGAATGCTGTGTGATCCCTGTGAAGAGTTGTCCACAGAGTGAAATCTGTGCATAGTTGCGGCTTGACTAGCTTATGTCACTTGATTGTCTGAGGGTATGAGGCTTTTGTGAAGACCTGTATAGAGGGTGAAACTTTTTTGTAGTAGAGGCTTCTCCATAGAATTGGACCTGGGTGTCTACTGTGAGTGTTGTCTCCATTAACAGTTTTGTACAGGACAAAAGGTTTCTGTAGTAGTGGCTTGGCCTTTTAATGCGGTTTTGGGTGTCTAGTAGTAATATGGTTCCATGTAGATGTTAGGACAGGATGAAAACTGTGTGTGGTAGGAGTTCGGCACAGAATGTGGTTTGGGAGCCTGGAGGAAGGGTGCTTTATGTGAAAAGGTTATGTACAGGGCTATTTGCATGCATATTAGGGGCTAGAACACCTATCGGGGTCTATGTGCCTTTAGAGATTGGGCTACTCTATACTTATTTCATATAGACTCATAAGTTCTTTTAACTTATGGTTTAAATGAGTTGTGTAATATATAAGGTCATAAGCAGTGCATTGAGAGGGTGTGAGTTATAGTATGATTGCTTAACTATAACTGGTGAATGTCTGTGCTTTTTTAAATATAAAATGTCAGGTTATAATTGATATTGTCTCCTCACTATAACTTCCTTCTAACTTTTTTTTTATTGAATGTTGTAGTTTTTTTGTCCTTTAGTTAATACGCTGCTAACTGTGTTCCTAACTATAACGTCACTTTAACCTTCGTTTTTTTCAGTGAATTTATAGGGTACTTTAACCTAACGTAAATGTTTCTTTTTTGTATATCAGTAATATAAAATTAATAATTTTGTGTGGTCGATATCTCTCAATTGTAAAAGATTTAATTTAAAAGGTAATGTATGCTTTGGAGTGTACTTATTTCTACCACAGCCAACGGTAAGCCCCCGTGGGAACCCCGGGAATGTTTTACTTACTATTACAGGTTCCTCAATAGTACTGAGAAATCACTGTAAAACTATAAAAACGTGTGTTTCGGATGATAGTTGTAGTCAACTAAGTTTGACCCCAGAGGTTTTATAAGAACATCATGTTATGAGGTTCACTTGAGTACTTGTCTTAAAAAATCACTTTGTTTTCCATTTTTCGGAATCACACTCGTACTGCAAGACCAATGACACACAAAAGACTTCTGATTGGTTGAAATGCCTGGCTTCCTTCATAGACAGGAAGAATATCCCCTTCCTAACTCATTTTGTAATAGCACTTGATTGTGTTCACATGCTCAGCAAAGCCCTGCCGCTTTTTTTTTCCACTACACTTTTTTTTTGTCAAAGCATGGCATCTGGGCAGGAAAGACCTGCGGTTGTACAGGAAGAAAAAGAAGAGACTCCACTACCAACACCATTTCGGTGATGTGGGAATTCTTCACCATTCCACCCGGAGAGAAAAGGGTCTCTGCCTGAGTTGTCCTCTGCAAACTCTGGGACAGACAGTTTAGTAGGGTGGACTACTAAACAGTATTAATTTGGACCTACTGGGAAGCACACACACATGAAGGCCATGTATCCTAGGCATGTCTTACATGCTGAACGCTGATGCCAGCAAGAACTTGAAGAAGAGGAAGCATCAAACCTCAGCTGCTGGACCATCAGGAGGGCCTTCCAACATCCTCCAGCAGGAAATCAGCATGGTCCCATAATACCTATACATTGTGACCTACTGTGAGTGATGCTCCAAGATTGTGGGGGCTGGTGAAAACAGTGTCTCAACACATAACAACATGACGGTGGCTCAAACGCACCAGAAGATGTATTTTTTTTCCAATTCTAAGTTTAGATGACCATTTTTAATTTGAACTCCAAAACATTTTTCAAAATCCATTAAAAAAAATTGAAAACAGTTCCTGAAAAAAAATTAAGGTTCTTTTCAGAACTGCCTATACGGTTTAAAATTTAGAAAAATTTTGTAATGTGTGTGTGTGTGTGTGTGTCTGTATATCTGTGTGTATATATGTCTGTGTCTCTGTGTATATGTAAACGTCTTTATGTGTGGATGTATCTATGAATATGTGTGTGTGTGTGTGGATGTTGTGTGTGTCTGTTGGATGAGTCAGTATGTGTTATTGTTGTATGTGGGCAACTGAATGTTGGGAGAGTGTATTGAGTGAGTGTGTGTGTGGAAGTGCCTGTGTGGGTATTGTGTGAGTGCAGGTTGTGTGAAAGGGTTGTACGTGTATATCTGTGTTGCATGTCTAATTGTGGGTGTGGAAGTGTCTGTGTGCCTCGGTGTATGTGTAGGTGGTTTGTGTTTGAATGTGTCAATGTTGTGTGTGATAGTGTTCTCTGTGTGTGTCTCAATGCTGCATGTGTTTTGTGAATGTGATTGTGTGCATGGCTGTGGGCATCTCTGTGTTTGTGTCTACAGGAGTGTCGGTGTGTATTGGATATATGTATGTCTGCATGTATGAGTATATATATGTTTATATGTATGTCTGTATGTTTGCATGTTTGTCAATGTCTGTATGTGTGCATTATTGTGTGTGTGTATCTATGGATGTGAGTCTGATTTTGTATGCATAAGCATATGTGTGTATTTGTTACATTCACTCCATTCTGATAAAGCATGTACTATCTTCAATAGCGTTGACAATGCTCTGCATAGTGGTTTGTCTTTGTAGTTTTCAATTTTCTAAATTACTAGTGATCTGTGAAATAAAACATTGACAACTACACAGTAGTAAGAGCTTTCTCCGGAAGTAATAAAAAATGGGGAGCTTAACATATTCCGCACCACTTTTACTTTTAGCTTTTTCTGTTGCTCTTGTGAAACTTGTGTGACTATGAACTCTTCAGATGTTTTACTAAACTTATGATTTGTACAGATGGCATGTTTGACACTAATTGAATATTGACCCAGATGAGGAGTGCACAGACTTCTCAATCTATTGTACTCTCTAATTATACGTGCGATGCTTGCATTTACTTTGATCTCCTCAAAATCCAAAAAGTACAGATCTAAAAGTGACCTAATGTGTGACAGTGCAATACAAGACATGCCCTCTTTGGAAATGTTTGGGCCTATATTAATCAGTGCTGCACCTTTACTCAGTGCCCCGATTGAGATTTCGGCAGACTGGTTACTCTGTCACAATGGTGATGCATATCCCATCTGCTGAAATATAAATCACATAGGAAATAACAGGATTTAATTTCGGCGGACAGGATATCCGTCACCATCGTGACAGAGTTATCTGTCTGCGGAAAACTAAATCAGGCCCTTAATCCTGGCGATTTGTGAATGGTGACAGCATAGGCCAAACACAAAGGAAACTCTTCCCTCTGCTATTTGGCGCGCTTTTACTAACAAGAATCTGACACTGAACCTACCTATTTGTTTTGTCTCTTTTATATGATTAGATCGCTCAAAGTCACGTGTATTGAGATATGTGATGAACTCTACCATATTTCCTGTAGCTCCATTGACTAGGCCCTCCTCAATGTTCAAATTGTGCTGTAAAATAATCCAGTTCTTACAAAGAATTAGAGTTTTCTCTAAACCAGCTGTACATGAAGCTGATGAAGCTGAGTTTTCAAGTCTCTCAAGCTTTTTTTTTTTAAAACCACTGATTGACATAGTGGTAAATTTAAACATTGATGCTCTGTTTTATCTATACAGGGAAGCTCAATAATCCCCTGCCTTTCTAACTGTAGCTTTTCTATATTAAACTGTCTACACTCGTCCAATGTTGGCATTAGCCACACAAAATGCTTGAATGTTTTAAGAAGCTCCTTCATTATACCTACAGCGAAGTTCATTTGTGGGAAAAGAGTACTTACAGTCTGACTCTCAAGAGCTCACGTACGTTCTTTAGTCTCTATTCCTATTCTAATGACTTTCAATATATTGCCATAGTCTACGCCTGTAGCCTGTCTATTGCAGCCTAATATTTTTTGTTAAGTCTGTATATTGGAAATGTAAGCATATGCTAACATTTCCATTACTCACTAAAGATTTTCTGGTTTGTTCTTGGAACAGTTTGTTGAAAACTGGTTGATCTTTTACATGCATCAGCTGAAGAAAATCACCAAAGATTATAACATGTGTTCCACCAAAAGATTGTCATATTCAATTTTGAGAACTTCTTGCATTCTCAAATGAGCAAAGGCTAGAATTGTTACAACCCATGCTACCCCATCCATGCATAAAAGTTTCAGTTTCTTTAGAACCCTTAATTTTTCATGACAAGCATCACCAGATAACTTAACATTAGAAGATGATGTGATGTAGTACCTTTTATGTTGTGTGCAGCTAATCCGGCGGGTGTTGTTAAAACATAAAAAAGGCTGCAATCTGTCTTTTTATGGACCTATGCAGTAAACATGTTTATTCAGTAAATGTTTCTCTGTGCCCTCCTATCTTCTAACATGTAGAACTGTAGGTTGGAATGTGGTGCATGCACATTCAAATTGTTCATGTAGAATGGCACAGTCAACTGATTCAGTGACTTTTTGGAAAATCTGTAGCTTCTCCTCATTTAGTTGAAATACAATCTTTTAGGTCAATATTCTCAATCCTTTCTTGAGCAATAGCATTTTCCAACCAATTCATAGCAGTAGGTGCCTCATTTTCAATAATAGGCAGGACAAGTAGATTTTGACTATGAATGCCTCTTGCTGACTTGTGAACTGTCCTTCACAACCTCAGCTGCTATGGTTCCCTCTTGTTGAATCTCATCACTCAACATTTGGCGATAGATAAGAAATGCTGGACATTGAATTTGTGCTTTAATTTAATTGAAAGTGTCTTTATAGCACTCATCTTGACCTAACAGTCCTTATCTGGTGCACCAAGGTTTAAGAGTTGAAGAAGAGCAAGGTTAAAAAACTCAATCTTATCAGCATGTTGGCAGCAAATGTTACGGTGATTGATGAGTTTGGGTTTGTTGTGTCTCACTTAACAACCATTACAGTGAGAGACAGTAAACCTGCCAATCTCAATGTTTTTCCTCAACATAGTTTCTGTATGTATAGACCTGAACCCCTTCATACAGATAGAATGTTTCCAAAGGAACACTATGATTGGGGTAGCTATTGTCCATCATATTGGTTTTTACTATGTCAGTGCTGCCAGGATCAAAGTGAGCAAGATAACCAGTCTCTAGAAGTGACTTAAACAATCTCTTGCATGTGGAAGCTGGGCCTAAACTAATCCGAATTATAGCTTTGTTTTTACCATATAGACACGGTTAATCAATCATAGGCTTTAAAAGATCCAATGTCCTTGTGGGAAAGCACCTTCTGAGCTATGCAACTTTTTTATCAAAGATTTCCCAGCAGAGATCTCTTCCCAGACTTCTTGCATTTCTGTCTTTTCAAACTTTGTTATGTATGATATAACATAACTAAAAAAAAGTAATGCAATTATCTGCTACAAACTGAATGGCCACGTTTGCATTCCACGTAGACAGAATGACAGCCTTGTACTCATTGCTTAGTTTTGAAGCCTCACTTCCCTTAATGCCATATGTATTCTTTGGAGATTTGCCAGTGACTGCATATCTGACTGCAGATGTGAAACTATTCACTCTTCATTTTGAGATAGCAGGCCTAAGAAATCCAAAACAACACTTTGTGTGCTATTTCCCTTTAGCTCAGCATCTGCGATTACAGAACTTTACAGATTTGTGAAACTGAAACTGCATTACTTGCTACTTAAGGGTTCTGCTTTAAGACTCATTGGAAATTCAATATGTAATACTCCCTAATAAATGACAATACTGACTTATCTGTATCCAGTCTGAATGTAGGTGCCTCGTTTACCCCCAGCAGGATGTGAATATATGGAGCACTTTTAGCTTGATATTCTTTCCTCCAAAAGTAGTCAACAACCACACCTAGAGTAGAGTTATTTGTTGCAGATGAAGTGGGGAATAGCCTGAAATCTATGGTTAAAGTACCTACAAACATTTGCTGGATCCATTGAGCACAGTTCTCTAGGCTTTCTAAAAATTTATACCAGCAATGTTGAGTTTTCTATTCTGAGAAAGTTGATCAGATTGTGCAAGTTTACTCAAAACAGCTCAGAGTTACAAACCAGGTAGAAGCACCTAAGTTATCTAACATGCACTTTAGCACAGCATGCCACCCAAACCAGCACTCATTTGTTCCATATTGACATGCCATAAGATTCATCAAATTGTATTCAAGAATTACATCTTTGCCATGGACTTTCCCATCAAAATCTCTGGCAATCATTCAGGAATCGTAGTCCGTTTTTTACAGATGTGCTATAGCATATGACAAAACAGACAGTTCACTGTCAAAGAGAAGATGAAAAAGACATGGAATGATTTGTTTTAAACGCAGATCTTCAGAATTCATTCTAGTTGACCTGTACTCTGAAACAGGAATCTGCACTAGAAAATCATTCTACCAACTTCCATCTTCTTTAGTAAATAAATATGGAAAGCATTTAGCTTATAAGTTCTAAAGCATCACCCATAACATCTCAGAGGTTGAATACTGTAATGTTCATAAATTTCTTCTACTTAATTAGATTCTGCTCTTTCAAGCCACTATCACTAGACTTTAAAGAGTGTGTGCCCAGTGAACATATATGTTGCTCTAATTCTTCACCAAGAGTTTCAATATTTTCTTTAAATCTTTTACTTACTCTGTAGGAGGTAATTTTCCATTTTTCTCTGCATTCGTACTATAGTTTGGAAATGATGCATTGTCTGTATGGGAATACTGTCATAAACACTGACCTGTTGAAGCTCAGCAGGGATTAGAAACATTTCTGTCATATATACTTCTTGCTGGCATTTTGTTATCATCCAGTTTGTTGCAACAACCTGGCTGAAACATATGTTGAACCACAGCGCCAGTTTAAATCACTGTATAAGGGCACTATCTTCAGTTTACGCACAGATGTCTACTTTTCTTGTTTGTGCTTTGTAGTGAGTATCAGGGCAACAAACACATATTTTGTTAGGAAGTTCTGCTAATCTTACAGAAAAGATAACCGTTTCTTTCCTATAGTTGCCTAACACATTCTCCATGTAAAGTAAGTCATTTGTTTATCATCTGTATTTGTTACATCAGAGTGAGTCCCATGTAGCAGAGCATTATTGATGGCTAGTAAATGCAGAGCTGGACGTTTAAAAAAAAAAAAAAAAAGAATACAACCTCTGACTAGATTCTGCATTTTCATGTGATGAACAGACAACATCCGAATGTATTGGAAAGTATTGTGACAAAGCGCTGAGATAAACAAGCCAACAAATGTCCTTGTAGGTTTAACAGTTTCCTAACTCTGCAGTGATCAAGGGTTTGGAGAACTCTAATTTTCTGTTTTAAAGTTCCACTACTGAATTTTTTGAATAATAATCTAAATTCAGTCTTGTCCTATGTTGCAAATATTGCTGCCTCTCGTACAAAGGCACAGTAGGACATGTTGTAACATCTCATCCCTTGTTATTTTGTCCTTATTTCTATGTACTAACTTCTCGTTTGATATTGCTGTACCTTTTTTACCACATATGCAAAAACGTCCAACTGGAAATCATGTAAATAGCTCTGTAGTGGAGGTGTATTTTGACATTCTCTCGAACATAACACAAAAGTTTGATTCCTTGATATTTTGCTTCTGGTGGTGTTTATTTTTTCAGAAAAACTCACTAATTTGTCTGAATGTTCACATTCTGTTAAGAATGAGGATTATCAAATATCGCTTTATAGCAAATGCCTTTTCTACAATATTCTCAACAAACTCTTTCTGCTGAAGTCTAGCTGCTCTTTTTTTCACCTGCTTCATAGATCACAAAATATTCTGTACTACCTTATTATGAAACAACTTCAATCGAAGTTCTCTAAATTTTGTGCCCCTTGCAAAAGAATTCTCTTATTTCTCAGTAAAAACATTGTCTACTCTTGTAGTTCTCCTTTGGCATACTTTCCAAGTAGGAGCCATGTCTTTCTTCACAAGGGTAAATACATACATCTGTTTTGTAAAGGTACATAGGCTAAATCTGAGTGAAACATGGCTTTCCCAATGTAAGGGGCTTCAGTGTAGTGAGCAGCCTGTATATGAACACCGCTCAGTAGTCTGAAACGTCTGTGCCATGGGAGTTTCCCCATATAATAGGACTTATGGTGATAAAGGAAATGTCTTTCCTTTATGAGTTTTATCCAAGGTGAAGGACAAGTTGCATACCTTTGGTAACACTTTATCTGGTAGAGACAATATATAGTTGCAGATTCCTCACCTTAGAATTTCCCCCATGTGTCAGTCTGGATCCGGAGATTTTTCTCGAGCAGCAACTCTGCACGGCACCTGGTGGCATTGGTCGGCTCCACATCCGTCGTCAGCATCGTGCGCCGGATAAGACATGGTGGGTCCTATATAGATGCAACCCCTGTGCGCTGACGTCAGTGTCTTTTCTTGACTTTCCACATCAGAAGCACGGAACCAGGAAGAACATTGACCACTGGTGCATCAGAACTAGGGCCTGCAAGGAAGTCCCTGTCACTAGAAATCAGTTCACAGAGCGGGGAGGATGGGTGGGTTGGTAGGGAATGTGCAAACAGGTATTGTCTCTACCGGATAAGGCGTTACTGAAGATAAGTAACTTGTCCATCTGACAGAGACAGCTAGTTGCAGTTTCTAACATTAGAAGAGATACCCAAGCAATACCATCCCAGGAGGTAGGTCTGCGTACCATGATTATACTAGGACGTCCTGCAGGACTGAGCAGGCGCCCCTTCAGACCTGACTGTCCAGGCAGTAGTGTTTGGTGAATGTGTGCAAGGATGCCCACTTTGCTGCCTGACAGATCTTGAGGACTGGAACTCTGCATGCTAATACAGTGGTTGCAGCTGTCACTCTGGGAGAGTGAGCACACGGGGTGGCTTTTGAGCCAATGTGTAGCACATTTTAATGCAGAGAATGACCCATCTAGAGATGGTTCTCTTCTGCTCTGCCCGATCTTTCTTCACACCCACATAACCAACAAAGAGTTGATCATCCACCCGGAACTCTTTGGTACGAACAAGGTAGAATGCCAACGCTCTTTTTGGGTCCAGGAGATGGGAATCTCTCCTCTTCCTTAGAAGGATGTGGGGATGTGTAAAAAGTAGGCAAGGTGATGGAGTGGCCTCCATGAAAGGGCGTAACCTCTTTTTGTAGGATAGAAGCCCTGGTGCAAAGCACCACTTTGTCAGGATAGATGAAAAGGTAGGACACCTGCAGCTCACTCACCCTGCGGGCAGAGGTAAAGGTCACAGGGAAGGCCGTTTTTAATGTTAGAAGACTGAGAGGACAATTGTGGAGAGGCTGAAAAGGAGCGCACATTAGGAATGTCAGAACCAAATTCAAATCCCACTGGGGCATGATGAATGGGGATGGAGGAAACATGTGGAACCTACTAATAATAAGAGACTTAAACAAAGAGGGTTGATTGGGTAAACGCAAAGATAGTGGATAAATAACCTTTCAGGGTGCCCAAAGCAGAGACCTGCTGGGCCAAAGAAAGTATAAACAAGAGAACCTCGGAGAATGGAGAAGAGATAGGGTCAATAGATTTACAAAAGGTCCTCCCGAACGGGCAGTCTGATTGCAGGATTGATAGCATACTCAATAGTTTGGGATACCAGACTCTTTGTGCCCAGTCCAGAGCCAATGGGATGACTTAGGCCCGGTCGTTCTTGATCTTCTTGAGAACTCTGGACAGAAGTCGTATGAGTGGAAAGGCATTCAGGAGGCCTGAGCTTCACTCAAAACGCGAGTGAGTGCCGCCTCGGAAACACCAACGCACAATACTGCTGACATTGCATGTTCTCTTCTGAGGTGAATAGAGCTAACCATGGCGATCCCCACAGCTGAAAGAGACCTTGCTCCACCTCCGGATGGAGATGCCATTTGTGATCAACCAGACATTGTAGGCTGAGTTTGTCCGCTCTGGCGCGCAAAGAGACCACCAGGTGTTGAACCATGAGGGAAATGCCCTGATGATCCAGCCATGTCTAGAGGCATGGTGCCTCCCGACAACGAATCCATGACCTCACCCTGTCCTGCTTCTTTCAGTACCACGTGGCGGTGGTGTTGTCCATGAACACCTACACTACCTTTCCCTTGAGAGGGGGAAGAAATGCTTTCAATGCCAGTCTCATTGCCGGGAGCTCCAACAGGTTGATGTGGAGTCTGGACTCCACCAGAGACCAGATGCCTCTGATCTCTGCCTCTCCCAGGAGGCCTCCCCATTCCAAGAGTGATGCATCTGTCATTACTGTCACATTTGGTTGGGGATTGAGAGGGATCTGCCTCTGACCCAATCGCAGTTCAATAGCCACCACAGCAGATCTTGCACAGTTCCCTCTGAGATTTGGACCATGTCGGAGTGATTCCCACGATGCCCCCACTAAAACTTCAGGTCCCTCCGCAGAGCCTGCGTTTGCCATCTGGCATGTGTCACCAGCAGGATGCAAGAGGCCATGAGGTTCAGCAGCCTCATAGTCATTCTAACCTAAATACAGGATAGAGGCTAAAACATCAGTATCATAGCCTGAACATCCTGGACTGGCCGCTCGGGAGGATAAGCCGAAGCTGCACTGTGTCCAGAACAGCTCAGATGAAAGGAAACATCTGAGAGCGAGTCAGGTGTGACTTCTGCACATTTATAGTGAACCACAGTGAATTCAGGAATGTCCGTGGCAGTCTAAAGGTGGGCAACAACAGCCTGGGGCAAGCCCACCTTCAGCAACCAGTCGTTAAGGTGGAGAAAGACTGAAACATCTAAACTGTGCAGGGGAGCTGCAACCACCTCTATTACCTCAGTGAACACCCAAGGGGCACTTGTAAGGCCAAAAAGGAGCACAGTGAACTGAAATGCTCATGGCCTACCATGAACTGCAAGTAATGTCTCTGGGCAGGCAGGATGGGGATATGAAAATAAGCGTCCTGCAAGTCCAATGCTACCATCCAGGTGCCTGGGTCCAGGGCAGATAAGACCTGACCAAGAGTGAGCATCATGAGCTTCTCCTACTTGAGGAAGAGATTGAGGGACGAAGGTCTAGGATAAGTTGGAGGCCCTTGTCCTTTTTGGGCACCAGAAAGTAGAAGGAATAACAACCACAACCTACTTCTGGCACAGGGACCCTTTCTGTGGCTCCCTTGGCCAAGAGAGCCATAACCTCCTTACGGAGAAGTGCCAAGTGATCCTCCGTCATTGGGTCATAGGATGGTGGCATGGATGGAGGGGTAGCCCTGAAGGGGAGGGAATAGCACCTTTTGGACTGTCTGCACAACTGATCTGTCTGATGTGGTGGACAGCCAGCGGAGCAGGTGATGGTGAATCCTGCCTCTGACTTGTCCATGGTGGGGAATTGTCAGACTTGGAAGGTTTGGAGGCAGCTGCAGAGAGGGGGAGCATTGGACTGGCTGGACCGCTGGCTCGCTGATCTACGGGGATGGTGGATCCCAAGTCCCTGACCATGCAGAGACTGAGCATCATGCGCAGCACGGTGGCTGGAGGGGAACGGGCATGGTTGGGCACCCCTTCCATAGCCACAAAAGGTGTAAAAAGGCTCAAGCACCAGGCCGTAGAAAGATAATCCTTGAAGCGCTCAAGTGCAGAGGCTGCTTTGTCTCCGAAGAGATGGGTGCCATCAAAAGGCATGTACAGAAGGGTATATTAGACATCCCCCGATAAGCCAGATGTCCTTAACCAGCCGTGATGCCTCAAGGCCACCATCAATGCAACCGCTCTGCCCAGTGAGTCGGTCGTGTCCAGCCCACATTTGATTGTGAACTTCGCTGCATCCCTCCCATCAGCAACAGCATGGGAGAGTATGGCCCGTGCCTCCTCCGGGATCTGTGGCGTACCTGCATAACCTTATCCCATAGAAAATTAGTATAACACCATAAAAGCATGCCGTGTTCATGGACTGCAATGTCAGGCTGGAGAAAATGTCTTCTTCCCAAATTGATACAGTCTCTTGGATTCCGTATCCAGGGGTGCGGAATGAAATGCACCCACAGACATAGAAATGGAAGCCGGCCATTGTCCTGTTCACAGGAGCCCCAGTGTCAGGTTTGGACCATGTACCCAGCAGGACATTGGTAAGGGCTTCATTAAAGATTAAAAGGGATTTGTAGGATGAAGCCCTGGGCTGAAGCACCTCAGTCAGGAGGTTAGTCCTGACTGCCACCAAAGGTAGCTCAAGATCCAGGACCTTGGCCACTCTTTGCACCACCATGGAATAGGACGCTCCCTCCTCCAAAAAGCATGCCAGTGTCTGGAGAACTATCCAGACTACTGGCTCACCCAGGTCCATCCACTGGTCCATAAGGTCTTGGAGCTGGTATTCTAAAGGGTCCAATGGCCCCTCCCATCCCTCACCATATCCCAACCCATAAGAAGAAGGGTCAGGATCTGATATGGAGGGGCAAGGTGCCTGTCGGAGTTGGCGTCGCCCGATGCCGGTTTGGCTCCATATCGGAGTCAGCAATAAGGATTGGGTCGAAGCCATCCGGTGGCATGGGCTGCATCAGGAGCGTTGTGGTCAGAACCGGCATCAGGGAAGGTAATGGTGGCACGACCAATGCCAGTTCAGATCCAGGAATGGGTACCCCCTGGAGCCGAGACCGAGGCTGCCAGTGCAGAACTGAAGGGGGCCCCCTTCTGATGCTGAAGGCCAGAAGGCGCTCCAGCAGTCAGACTGCTCAAAGAGGAGGCACATGGCCCTATAAAACTCTCTGAGTTGGGTAGAAGTCGCTCAGGGCTCCTGAAAATTCAGGGAGGAGCAAAGCCAACCCAGACGCAGACTCCAAGGACAGAGGCCTAGAGTGACAACGCTCCCTTTCCCTCGTCTAGTCGGCCAACAGATTGGGTGAAGTCAAAGAACGCTTGTTTTTATTCAACTTCTTCTTGTGCCTCGCTTATCTGACCATTCCGAAGACTTGGAGTAGGACGGAGATGAAGTGGGGCTCTGCAACCTTTCTCGGATGCGGAGCTGAGCGCCGGACCGCAAGGAGGATTAGGGACTGCTCCCTTAAAGCTTTCTGATTAATGGCCCATCACTTGGAGCATGACTTTGGGTCGTGGTTGCACTCCAGACACCACAAGCACATGAGGTGCGGATCTGTCACAGACATCGCCCAATGACAGGATCCATAGGTCTTGAACCCTGTTTTACGTGAAAACATCCTCGACGCACAGGAGTGTAGAGACTCAAAAATCTTTGACAAAAAGTGACTGAGGGGTAGCTTGTCTTCAGATCAGCTCTGGCTGGCGCTGAAAGAAAAGAACTGACCTCAACGTGCCAGGTTGGGGCCTATATAGGACCCACCGCATCATATCCTGTGCGCATGACGCTGACAACGGATGCAGAGCTGACCAATGCCACCTGACGGAAAAATCTCCAGATCCAGACTGATGCCTGGGGGAAAGTCTAAGGTAAGAAATCTGCAAGATCATACAGATGTGCTTAGTGGGAGTGTAACCTTATAATGAGGTATGCCTGTGGTGAGGGATAGGCCTGTGCATAAAGAATTGTGTAGAGGGCAAAGCCTTAGTGGTTTCTCTACATGGGGCGTTTAAGTATGGTGATGGTGGGGCCTATCTATATGAAAAGCTCAGTAAAGGTGCAAGGCTGTGCAGGCATCCCCAAATAATATTCTTGGGCATGTTGAAGGACTGGCCTCTCTGAGTAGTGCTCAATACTGGGCAGAAGCTACAGATACTAGGACCTTAACCACATAACACGGCTTGGTTGGGGTGAGGGACTGACCTCCCTGAGAAGAGCTCTCTAAATGGTAAAGGGCATATTTAGTACAGGCCCACCTATAGAATGAGACTTGGGAGCTGTCAGGGACTGTCCTTTTCTTAAAGAGTTGTGTTGTAAGCAAAGGGTTTGCTTAGCAGGAGACTTGGAAAATAGTGGTGGTTAAATTGGTGCAAGGACAGGCCTATGCATAAACAGCTCTGTACAGGGTGAAGTCTGTATGTAGCAAAGGTTTCCCTACGTAAGACTGAATATGGTGACGGACTGGCCTCTCTGTGTGAAGAACTCAGTACAGGTACAAGGCCATCCACTGCATGGTCTTCACCAAATAATGGGCTTGGGTGTGGTGAAAGAGAGGCCTCCATGTGTAGTGCTCAGTGCAGGTTACAATTGGTAGATACTAGGACCTTAACTACGTAACAGGGATTGGGCCTGATGAGGGACTGTCTAAAAAAGGGTAAAGGTTAAATGTGGTATTAGTTTGCCTACAGAATGGGACTTAACAGGAGGTTGTCCACATAGTTGGCTTTGTCTTTGGTAGGGGACATGCCTGTGTGTAAAGAATTCTATACAGAGTAAAGCTGTGCGTAGCAAGGTTTTCCCTACATGCAGGGATTGAGTATGGGTACAGGCTGGTTTCTCTATGTGAAAAGCCTAGTACAGGTGCTAGGCTTTGTTGTGTATAGGCTTCCACACATAATGTGTTTGGGTGTGATGGAGGACTGGCCTCTGTGTAGTGTTCAGTACAGGTCAGAAACTGTATAAAGTAGGACCTCAACCACATAAAATGTGGGTTTGGTGAGGGACTGGTCACTCTGTCAAGAGCTCTCTGAAGTGTAAAGGTTGTATGAGCTTGCCTGTAGAATGGGACTTGGGCATGGTGAATGATTGACCTTTCCCTAAAGAGTTGTAATGAAGATGAAGGGTGTGCTTAGCAGCAGGTTAGATGCATAGCAAGGTTTTCCTGTGGTGGGGGACAGGCCGATGAATCAAGGGCTCTGTACAGAGTGAAGCCTATGTGTAGCAATCGTTTCACTATGTGAGCTTACTGAGATTGAGTATGGTGAGGGACTGGTCTCTCTGTGAAGAACTCAGTGTAGGTCCAAGGCTGTGTGCCATAGGGGAAGTTCCCCACATAATTGAGCTTGGGTGTTGTTAAGTACTGGCTTCTCTGTGTAGTGCTGAATAGAGGCCCGAAGCAGTACATTAACCACATATAAAGACTTTGGCCCTCATTATGACCCTGGCAGTCTTTTGACCTCCAGGGTTAATGTGGAGGTATCACCGCCAACAGGCTGGCAGTGTATACCGCCACATTATGAGTGTGGCATGTTGGCCGCTGCCAACCCGCCACATCTCTGCTCATACCACCATGGCGGTATGAACCGCTGGGCTGGCGATGTTCATCTCCGACCTAGCATTCCACAGAAGACCACCGGTGGCATTATGAGCCATCACGAAAACCATGGCGTTAGGGCTACCGGTGACAGGGAATTCCCTGTCACCAGTAGACTGCTACCCCCCCCAGCAATCACCTGCCCCCCTCATCCCCCTACAGTCACAGTGCCGGCCTCCCCCCCAGCAACCACCTGACTCCCCCACCTCCTCTACAGTCACAGCACCCCCAACCTCCCCTCCCCGCATACATGCACACACACAACCACATGTACCACACATACACCCATTCACCTCCACTTCAGATACGCATCCACTTGCACACATCCATACACGCATTCACTCATACTCATCCATACATGCATTCACTCACACACACGCATTCAGGCACGCATTCACACTAACATGCTCACACGCATACAGACTGACATGCAGACACACACTCACAGCAACATTCATACACGCATTCACTCACATGCATACAACCATGCATACACCACAACACTCACAGACACATTCACACACGCAGACACAACACATTCACACACAACACTCCCACCCTCCAACCCCCCCTCCCTTGTCGGATGCCAGACTTACCTTGTTCGTTGAGGAGGTCGTCCGTCAGGGAACGGCAAGGGGCGCTGCTACCGCCGGGAGCGCCCATTGCAGGACAATGCCAGGCCATATTAATGGTCATAATACGGCCCGCGGTGTCCTTCTGGGGGGGCGGTGCAGGTGGTAGCACCACCCAGGCGCCTCCAACAGCCAGCACAGATACTGACAGATTTCCGCCCACACTGCGGGCGGAAATCCGGCAGTGCCCATATTATGCCGGGCTGAGGACCGCCAGCAGTGCCGGTCTCCTGGCGCCCGTGGCTTCAACGGACTTAAGGAAAGACTGCCGAAGTCATAATGAGGGCCTTTGTGTGGAGAGGGAATGGTCTCTGTGAAAAGCTCTTTAAAGGCTAAAGGCTGTTTGTGGTAGTGGTAGCAGCTTGTCTAGGCAATGGGAGTTGGCTGTGTTGAGGGACTGCCCTTTCCAAAAAGAGCTGTGTTGAAGGCAATTGCTGTGCATATTAGTAGAGGATTCCCCTACCTCACACGCTTGAGTATGGTGATGGACTGGACTCTCCATGAACAGCTCAGTGCAATTCCAAGGCTGTGCACGATATGGGCTTTCCCACACTGGGACTTGGCTATGGTAAAGGACCAGCCTTTCTGTGTATGTCAGGAATAAGGCCAGGCGCGGTCCAGATCTCACCCGAAACTCCGCTGCGCGACTATGCAGCGCTTTATGCGCACCACTTGTCATCCCCTCTTGTGCCAAAGGTGACCATCAGTGTCGTCTGCCCTGTGGCAAAGCTCACAGAGCTGCAGGTTAAGGACATTGGTGGACAAGATGCACTTATCAGTGCTATTCTATGAAGGGACTATAATTCCCATGTTTTTAGAGGCAGCAGCCATCTTGGGGTGTGGCAGGCCTATATAGCCCAGCCACACCTAAGCACGTTGCTCACTATTTTGAAGACTTTGGTGCAGCCAGACCTCGTGGGGGTTTCTCTGGAGAAGAGCAGAGTTCCTGAATGGCAAAGTGTTGTCCAACCAAAGTATCCTTGATTCCATGGTGCATTAAAAAACGAGTAGGTCGTACTCGTAGCGGTAAGTCCTTGCTGAATCCAAGTTTGGAGGAAGTCATTACTTCCAAAAGGTAAAGCGCCCCTTAGCATAACGAGCAACACATTTTCAGTTTCTAGAGTACAGCAGCCTTGGCACAACAATCAAAGGCATTTCAGCGCACAGATGTAAAGCGCTCTTGTGCACAGCAATTCAAAGCGTTTCAGTTCACAGATGTAAAGCGCTCTTTTGCACAGCAATTCAAAGCGTTTCATTCACAGATGTAAAGCGCTTTTGTGCACAGCAATTCAAAGCGTTCCAGTTCACAGATGTAAAACGCTCTTTTGCACAACAATTCAAAGCGTTGCGTTTACAGATGTAAAGCGCTCTTGGCACGACAATTCAGGCGCGTCAGTTCAGAGATGTAAAGCGCTCTTGGCATGGCAATTCAAGCACTTCAGTTCACAGATGCAAAGCGCTCTTGGCATAGCAATTCGAGCGCTTCAGTTCACAGATGTAAAGCGCTCTTGGCATGACAATTCAGGCGCTTCAGTTCACAGATGTAAAGCGTTTTTAGCACGATAATTCAATTACTTCAGTTCACAGATGTAAAGCGCTCTTGGCACAGCAATTCAAGCACTTTAGTCCTCAGGTTTAAAGCGCTCTTGACAGGAGTAAAAGGTTCTTGGCACAACAATCTAAGGCCCATATTTATACTTTTTTAGTGCCGCATTTGCGCTGCTTTTTGACGAAAAAACTGCACAAACTTAAAAATACAATTGTATTTGGCAAGTTTGCGCCGATTTGCGTAAAAAAAATACGCAAATGCGGTGCTAAAAAAGTATAAATATGGGCCTAAGTGATTCAGGCTACTTGAGTAAAAGTGCTTCCTGGTATTATTAAGTAAAGCGCTTCAAGTTCAATGAGTAAAACCGTTTGGCATTTATTGTTGTGAATGTGAAAGTATTTCTGGAGATAAGCAAATCATAGTTTTCATTGTTTTTTGAAAGGCTTAAGATGTGGAAAGCATATGTAATTCTTTGATATTTTCTAAGTCATGATCAAAGGTTTATGTTGTGAAGGCATAGATGTTACAGGATTGATATTCTGAGTATAATCGTAGTCCAAAGTTCTTGCCATCTCTTGATTCCGAGGTCGTAATTTACCCTTGTTCCATGTTTCAAAGACGGGGCTTTGCCCTCATTTCAAAAGGGGTCTCCGTCTGATATCTCGGAGACGCATTTAGTCACGAGTTTATTGATGAGGTACATTTCTATGAATGAGTAAAAGCATATTTGTTCTAACCTTTACTTTTCAGATCTCTCTCCCTGCTGTTCCCTACCCTAAATCCCTTCCCCCGACTGGCTTCATCATAACTCTTTGCTATAATAGCTTTCTGAGTTGGTGACGCTGGAAGGTGGGCCTTTTGTTCAGCAACGTGCAGATCCCGAGGAAAGGACACTGTGACAATGTAGTGGTGAGTACTGGTCAGAAGCTTTATACATAGGAGCTTAACCAGATAACATAGCTGGGGTGTGGTGAAGAACTGGCCTCTCTGTAAAATGCTTTGCACTGGGTAAAGGCTGAGCATTCTGGCAGTTTGCCCATGGGAAGTTCCTTAGATATGGTAAGACACTGGCCTCTATATAAAGAGTTGTGTACAGAGTGAAAGCCGTGCACAGTTGAGGATTCCTAACATAGGGTACTTCAGTGAGCTGAAATACTGGCTTCTCCGTGAAGAGCTCTGTACAGAGCAAAGACTCTACATAGTAGGATTTAGATCTTGTCATGTGGGTTATCTGTGTGACGAGATGACGTCTCAGTGAACAGTTGTACACAGAACTAAGGAACTCGGCAGCGATTGATTCGATTACAAATCTTTATTTGGCACATATACAAATAGTACATAAAATACATCAACAATCAATACAATACATTAAAACGATAATGATAAAAATAATTAAATTATCAATGCTCCCAATTACATACTCACTATAGTATAATACATTTTCTAAGATGTATAGCTCACCATATATTAAGTACGGTACTGAGACAAACTAGAGGATTTTTAAGTGCAAGAATATAGCGTAAATCTCAGCAGCAGTCAATTTGGCACCTAAACAACCTTGATTATCTGAATAGACTATATCTAAAACAAAGTTGGAAACATCACATACCACATTACTATATAAAACTATGGATCTATATGGCACACCAGGTATATATTTAAATTTAAACCTATTATATGTTTTTTCATATTTTCCACGTATGAAATCCTGCAAAGATACCATACCATAAATAATACTAGAAATGCATCATATAGGTGATCACTCTGCACTGCTCCAAATACTCACATAAAATAAAATTTTAGCTTTGTGGTATCCTGCACCTACTTACCGCCCAGAGGTAAACCGAACAGGCAAAGATTATGCAAGTGATAAATCTAATCAAGGCTTCAACCCTCCACCTAATCAGATTAAAGTTTTTTGCAAAAATATAGTAGGAATGTCACCCATTGGTTCAACTTAATGTGACCCCCTACGGTTTTCCAGCACCAGCATGTTTCATCGTTCGTCTCCCTCCTCATCCAGAACAAACTGGGATAATACAAGGCATCATGAAGAAGGCATTTATCACAGTTATACAAAAGTCAGACAATAACCCTTTATAATTAAATACATACGGATTGATCGCCCTGTTAAACGTAGATGCCAATTTGTTTACAGGGATTTTGAGGACAGGTGGGATTAGAAGAAGAAACAGGGAGGGGGCGAGTTGGAGGGAGAAATTAATCAGGGAGGTGAAATATAAATAGGGGGTTTAAAGATGAAACAGGGAGCGTGGTAGGTGGGAGGGGAAGACACAACATGGTTGGGGAGGGAGGGAGCGAAAGGAGCAACACGAGTGGAGTGGGTGGGCGGGAAAGGAGCAACACGAGTGGGGTGGGTGGGAGGGAAAGGAGCAACACGAGTGGGGTGGGTGGGAGGGAAAGGAGCAACACGAGTGGGGTGGGTGGGAGGGAAAGAAGCAACACGGGTGGGGTGGGCGGGAGGGAGGGAAAGAAGCAACACGGGTGGGGTGGGCGGGAGGGAAAGAAGCAACACGGGTGGGGTGGGCGGGAGGGAAAGAAGAAACATGGGTGGGGTGGGCGGGAGGGAAACAAGCAACACGGGTGGGGTGGGCAAGAGGGAAACAAGCAACACGGGTGGGGTGGGCGGGAGGGAAACAAGCAACACGGGTGGGGTGGGCGGGAGGGAAACAAGCAACACGGGTGGGGTGGGCGGGAGGGAAACAAGCAACACGGGTGGGGTGGGCGGGAGGGAAACAAGCAACACGGGTAGGGTGGGCGGGAGGGAAACAAGCAACACGGGTGGGGTGGGCGGGAGGGAAACAAGCAACACGGGTGGGGTGGGCGGGAGGGAAACAAGCAACACGGGTAGGGTGGGCGGGAGGGAAACAAGCAACACGGGTAGGGTGGGCGGGAGGGAAACAAGCAACACGGGTGGGGTGGGCGGGAGTGAAACAAGCAACACGGGTGGGGTGGGCGGGAGGGAAACAAGCAACACGGGTGGGGTGGGCGGGAGGGAAACAAGCAACACGGGTGGGGTGGGCGGGAGGGAAACAAGCAACACGGGTGGGGTGGGCGGGAGGGAAACAAGCAACACGGGTGGGGTGGGCGGGAGGGAAACAAGCAACACGGGTGGGGTGGGCGGGAGGGAAACAAGCAACACGGGTGGGGTGGGCGGGAGGGAAACAAGCAACACGGGTGGGGTGGGCGGGAGGGGAAACATGCAACACGGGTGGGGTGGGCGGGAGGGGAAACATGCAACACGGGTGGGTTGGGCGGGAGGGGAAACATGCAACACGGGTGGGTTGGGCGGGAGGGGAAACATGCAACACGGGTGGGTTGGGCGGGAGGGGAAACATGCAACCGGGGTGGGTGGGAGGGGAAACATGCAACCGGGGTGGGGCGGGCGGGAGGGGAAACATGCAACCGGGGTGGGGCGGGCGGGAGGGGAAACATGCAACACGGGTGGGTTGGGCGGGAGGGGAAACATGCAACCGGGGTGGGTTGGGCGGGAGGGGAAACATGCAACCGGGGTGGGGTGGGCGGGAGGGGAAACATGCAACCGGGGTGGGTGGGAGGGGAAACATGCAACCGGGGTGGGTGGGAGGGGAAACATGCAACCGGGGTGGGTGGGAGGGGAAACATGCAACCGGGGTGGGCGGGAGGGGAAACATGCAACCGGGGTGGGCGGGAGGGGAAACATGCAACCGGGATGGGCGGGAGGGGAAACATGCAACCGGGGTGGGGCGGGCGGGAGGGGAAACATGCATCCGGGGTAGGGCGGGCGGGAGGGGAAACATGCAACCGGGGTAGGGCGGGCGGGATGGGAAACATGCAACCGGGGTAGGGCGGGCGGGAGGGGAAACATGCAACCGGGGTAGGGCGGGCGGGAGGGGAAACATGCAACCGGGGTAGGGCGGGCGGGAGGGGAAACATGCAACCGGGGTAGGACGGGCGGGAGGGGAAACATGCAACCGGGGTGGGGCGGGCGGGAGGGGAAACATGCAACCGGGTTGGGGCGGGAAACATGCAACCGGGGTGGGGCGGGAGGGGAAACATGCAACCGGAGTGGGGCGGGTGGGAGGGGAAACATGCAACCGGAGTGGGGCGGGTGGGAGGGGAAACATGCAACCGGGGTGGGGCGGGTGGGAGGGGAAACATGCAACCGGGGTGGGGCGGGTGGGAGGGGAAACATGCAACCGGGGTGGGGCGGGTGGGAGGGGAAACATGCAACCGGGGTGGGGCGGGTGGGAGGGGAAACATGCAACCGGGGTAGGGCGGGTGGGAGGGGAAACAGGCAACTTGGGAAACAAGCAACCGGGGTGGGGTGGGTGGGAGGGAAACAAACAACCCCTTGGGAAACAAGCAACCCAGGTGGGGTTGGTGGGAGGGAAACAAGCAACCCGGGTGGGGTGGGCGGGAGGGAAACAAGCAACCCGGGTGGGGTGGGCGGGAGGGAAACAAGCAACCCGGGTGGGGTGGGCGGGAGGGAAACAAGCAACCCGGGTGGGGTGGGCGGGAGGGAAACAAGCAACACGGGTGGGGTGGGCGGGAGGGAAACAAGCAACACGGGTGGGGTGGGCGGGAGGGAAACAAGCAACACGGTGGGGTGGGCGGGAGGGAAACAAGCAAAACGGGTGGGGTGGGCGGGAGGGGAAACATGCAACCGGGGCAGGCCGGCGGGAGGGGAAACATGCAACCGGGGCGGGGCAGGCGGGAGGGGAAACATGCAACCGGGGTGGGGCGGGCGAGAGGGCAAACATGCAACCGGGAGGGGAAACATGCAACCGGGGTAGGGCGGGCGGGAGGGGAAACATGCAACCGGGGTAGGGCGGGTGGGAGGGGAAACATGCAACTTGGGAAACAAGCAACCGGGGTGGGGTGGGTGGGAGGCAAACAAACAACCCCTTGGGAAACAAGCAACCCAGGTGGGGTTGGTGGGAGGGAAACAAGCAACCCGGGTGGGGTGGGTGGGAGGGAAACAAGCAACCCGGGTGGGGTGGGTGGGAGGGAAACAAGCAACCCGGGTGGGGTGGGTGGGAGGGAAACAAGCAACCCGGGTGGGGTGGGTGGGAGGGAAACAAGCAACCCGGGTGGGGTGGGTGGGAGGGAAACAAGCAACCCGGGTGGGGCGGGTGGGAGGGAAACAAGCAAACTAGATGATTTAGAAGCGACACATAAGGGGTGGGTGGGAGGGAAAGAAGCAACACGAATGGGACCGGTTGGAGCGAAAGAAGCAACACGAATGGGGCGGGTGGGAGGGAAAGAAGCCACACGAATGGGGCGGGTGGGAGGGAAAGAAGCCACACGAATGGGGCGGGTGGGAGGGAAAGAAGCCACACGAATGGGGCGGGTGGGAGGGAAAGAAGCAACACTAATGGGGCGGGTGGGAGGGAAAGAAGCCACACGAATGGGGCGGGTGGGAGGGAAAGAAGCCACACGAATGGGGCGGGTGGGAGGGAAAGAAGCCACACGAATGGGGCGGGTGGGAGGGAAAGAAGCCACACGAATGGGGCGGGTGGGAGGGAAAGAAGCCACACGAATGGGGCGGGTGGGAGGGAAAGAAGCCACACGAATGGGGCGGGTGGGAGGGAAAGAAGCAACACGAATGGGGCGGGTGGGAGGGAAAGAAGCAACACGAATGGGGCGGGTGGGAGGGAAAGAAGCAACACGAATGGGGCGGGTGGGAGGGAAAGAAGCAACATGAATGGGGCGGGTGGGAGGGAAAGAAGCAACAGGAATGGGGCGGGTGGGAGGGAAAGAAGCAACAGGAATGGGGCGGGTGGGAGGGAAAGAAGCAACAGGAATGGGGCGGGTGGGAGGGAAAGAAGCAACAGGAATGGGGCGGGTGGGAGGGAAAGAAGCAACAGGAATGGGGCGGGTGGGAGGGAAAGAAGCAACAGGAATGGGGCGGGTGGGAGGGAAAGAAGCAACAGGAATGGGGCGGTGGGAGGGAAAGAAGCAACAGGAATGGGGCGGGTGGGAGGGAAAGAAGCAACATGAATGGGGCGGGTGGGAGGGAAAGAAGCAACAGGAATGTGGCGGGTGGGAGGGAAAGAAGCAACAGGAATGGGGCGGGTGGGAGGGAAAGAAGCAACAGGAATGGGGCGGGTGGGAGGGAAAGAAGCAACAGGAATGGGGCGGGTGGGAGGGAAAGAAGCAACAGGAATGGGGCGGGTGGGAGGGAAAGACAGACGGATTAAGGTGTAACACAGATGTAAGAAGTAACACAGATGGGGTGTGAAGGCATGAAGTAGCACGGACAAGGCAGGTGAGAAGCAAGAATAAAAATTATACCTAGTTCACAGCACCAGTAAGGGAAGGACCTTGATGCATCTGAAACAATCAGTACTTGGTCCATGTTCCTACCAAAAGAAGAAGACGTCAATATGGCTTGTGCTGCCCAATTAGAAGGCAGCAAATGAGAGTGACAATGAAACCCATAAATAGTAAGTAATGGGTGGAGTCGAAGCCTCTAAAAGAACCTAATATCTCTTGCAAGTGAGAGAGCTTGCTCATGCAGACTAGACTTAAAAATGACTGCACTATGTAGGTTTCTCTGTCTGACTCAGACATTGCCCCTGTGGTCTCTGCATGGCATGCTTAAGAAAATACAGGAACAGATTTGTCTGGGTGAGATGTGAACCATATTGGCTATAAATTGTATATCCTAACCTGCAAAGAAAGGGGTGATGGGTCTTCCAATAATAGAAAACGACTATATGACTGCGCAACACCGCTACATGGTGGCGTGGAATAGGTCAGAGGGTGAGAAACTCTGGTGTTTCATCTTCTGGATGATAGTGGGGGCACATATCTGGAAAACACTTTTAATGCCAGAAAAAGGTATGGCCAGGGGCCTCTATTCATCTGCTGTTACCATGGCCATGAATTTAGCTTGGGACACAGGAATGCTAAAGGGACTCTACAATTCTGTCCCCATGACCCACTTTCTTTGTAACCCCGACCTTACTCTGGTGATGGAAGAAGCAGGTTACTTCACCAAGCAGGCAGCAGGTGACAGGCTGAAAAACGTCGGGGGACTTCTTTGGCTATGTTGGTCTTATTTTCAGGCTGTTAAATCTATGGGCCAGACAAGGCGGGAAAAAGAAATTGTAAGACTGCTAACTGCAAAAGAATGGGATGAAGCATATTTCGGGCAAGAGTCAAGTGCTACAAACAGTGAGCCAATTGTGAAAATATTACCTTACTGGTAATACAGCCAGACAAAGTCCACGCTTGGTATAAATCTAAGCTGGAGGTAGTGTGGTAGGGCCGGTACTCTACCCGTCCATGTTGCTTCTTTCCCTCCCAACTGCATGAAGCTTCACAGGTATTGGAAGCAGTTACTGTGTGACATTGACCTACTGTTGAATACCAAACTACCTAGTTTTCCCGCATACAGAATATTGAGCCTAGCAGACATATTGTCATACCCATTGCATTCCCCTAAGGGCAAATTTATAAAACTGCTCCATTGCACCACCAAGCAGGTGATACAAATCAACAGCAGTATGAGAAAAGTTCCTGTATATAGCTCATAGCTGTACAGAGTATGGCAATTGATTGGCCTTGAGGGATTACCATGCCCCTAGAAAAAAGGGGGCCCTATTTGAGACATTCTGGGGATCTTGTCTGTTTTTTTTTAGTGAAACAGTTGTGTACAAGACCCGGGGAGATTTCCAAAGGTTAACAGGTGCCAGAGAACAGCCCCTGTTCCAACAGACTTGTGAATAGGCTCACCTGGGTTTTTATTGCACAGAGGTGGAGTGGGCGATGGGTTCAGTGGGGTGGAAGGGAAGGTTATGTTGTGGTTGGTGGGTTCCAGTGGTTGAACGCGGAAGTATATCACTTCAAACACAATAATATAAAGAATTGTTCCATAAAATGATGGTTCATTGTCAATGTGCCAGTACTAATGTAATGACAAAAAAGTTTTGGAGTACATTTCAATGGGGAAACCTCTTACATGCCTGCTTTCATGACCTATTAGCTCTGTTTCTAGGAGCGTTGGTCATATAATCTGGCACACCTAGAATCTTGCCTAGGGCTGAAAAGATTGGTCTGGCAAAATAGTTTCATCCAATAAAACCATTACATTACAACTTCATTGCTTTAATGACAGGGTGTCTGTTTCTCAAGGAATATGTAAAGTTGACCAACATGCTGAAGGCTTATATTTTCTGTAAGCTGTCTTGAATAAATAAAATGCTGTTTTTTCAACATTAATTGTTATGTGTGCCATCTTTTACTCATATATGTATACATATGGTAATTCTATAGTATGAAATGAACCAAGGGGCAGCAGAGTGTTGTAGATGACTAAAGACAAGCATAAAGTCAAGCAGTTAAAGGAGCGGAATCTGGGTTCTGGATGGTTAATGCATTATGATGTACTGTTCTTTAAAAGCGCAAGTCTTTAACGCTTTCCTGAATTGGAGCAGTGTTGGTACAGTCCTAAAGGATAGGGGATGTTTCAGATTCTGCATGCATAGACAAAAAAGACCCGTTGTCTTATGTGTTTGTTTTTTTTTAAACATTTCTTAGTCTGCAGTATGATGGTGTCCTGGCTGCGGGTGTGACAAGAACCACCAGAGATGGTGAACGTGTCTGCAAGTTAAGAAGAGGTGCTGATCACAATACCTTTGTAAAAGAGGCCACTGGTTTTGAAGATGGTGTGAGCCTGCAAAACCAAAGGAGCTCCATCAGAATTGGGGTAATGTGATCCTATTTCTTTAGGACCTGATGAGAGGAACAGCATCATGTATGATGCTCTTAGCCAATGTTTCTGATGAAATCACCAGACACATTATCTTGTCCTTAAAGTCAGAATGCGGCAGAAAAACTTCCCTTATTTCACAATTCGTTTTTTTGTTTTGCTGTAACAAGCACGTCACAGTAAAATATAAGTGAAAGCACAAGCTTTTTGAATTGTTGTGAGAAGCATATGTCACTACAATACAAGTGAAGGCAGATTTCACTAATGGTGTGGCAATAGGACAATGTTGTTTTTCGAGAGCTTTCTCTCCATAGTGAATCCCTGCTTGGGGATCACAGTAGATGTGCGTTCCCCAAGCAGTGATCCATCCCACTTGACACCCGAAATGCTTTCTTGCAGTGGGAGTAGCCCCCCTGGGCATGGGTCTGTGCTCCTCCACTGCCAGGGCAAATCAGGCTTTTTGAAGGTGGTGAAAAGGGAATGTTAAGCCCCAATCTGTCTCGGGGTGCAAGCCCACTAGGCACTAGGAAATTCCTCACCACTGATTTCAGGGAGAGGACCTCCCCTCTCCCGGGGAATGGGCATTATCCACCCCCACCTCCAGGGCAAATTAATCCTCTCTTCAAAGCCCTCTCCACTCCCTGGGGGGCTACTAGGGGATGTTTAGCCCCAATCTTCGCTCTGAGGATGCAGAAAATCAACTACGCTTCAGGGAATTACACACCACTGTTTTTTGGGGGGGACTCTCCCCCACCCCCTACATGTAAATCAATGTTTCTGCCTCCTGGGACAATTGGTGGTGTTGATCTCAACCTGCCAATGGTTGGGGGGCACAGAGCCCACTAAGCACCATGGATTGCAGGTTTCACAGTTCTGGGGAGGTTGAAGTGACCCCTTGGCATAGGATTTTGCTCCCACCCATCCCTAGGCACAAACGTCTTCTTCTCTCCTCCTCCTCTGGGGGGAGTGGGGACAGAAAGGGGATCTATAACCCAAATCTGTCACCTCAGGGTGGGAAATGGGGGCAGAAAGCTCTGTAGACCAAAAGGGACTATCTTAGTGTACTGTTTGGCAGAAGCAGCGTGTCCGGGCTTGGGCATGTGCTCCCCCACCCCTGGGCACAAGAGACTTTATGCCTCCAAGGGGGGCAAATAGGGAGTGTTGTCCCCAGTTTACCCCCCAGAGGAGCAGAAAGCCTGCTAGACCTTGAGGAAATATTTTAGGTTTATTGTTTGGGGCGTGGGCCCCTGTGCAGGGACTTGTTCTCCCTTTCCCACCCCCAGGAGCTAGAGTCTTTCTGCCTCCATGGTGTGGATCTGTGGTGTGGATAGAGGGTGTTTCACCCAAATGTACCTTCCCCAGATGGGGCAGAAAAACCCCCAAGCACCAGGAAAAAAGAAAAAAAAGTGGGTGTTGGGGATATCTGACACAATTACCTAGGGCATCCCTCTCTTCTGAAATTTCTTCACAAAATGAAACCACATTAGGCATCTTTACTTCCTTAATAAAAGCAACTTCAGGCCACTTGGAGAAGCAATCCACAAGGACCAGCGCAAATTTACCTTCAGGACACAGACATTCAAATGGACCACAAACATCAATGGCCACTTTTTTCCACGCTCTACCGGGAAAAGCCACCAGTTGAATACTTATCTCGGAAACGTTGTGTTTTATCACTACATGTGCAAGTCACACAATTTCAGACAAATCTTTCGACCTAATTGTCCATTCCAGGCCACCAGAAATCATTGGGTGCCCTTCTTTTCATAGTGAACATCCCGCCATGACCTTCAAGTAACAACGTAATGTGACGTAAATCCTTTGGTACTACCAACATGTCACACCTTCTCACAATCCTCTTCACCACTGATAACTCACTCCACACTGGTTAAAGTTAATTCAACTCAGGTTTCAGATCTTCACTCACATTTTCATCATTGCACAACTTGGAAATTAGTAATTACAAAGACTTGTCCGCCAACAATGCTTCCTTCCACTCATCCTCACAAATGTCTCCCCTACAAACCAACCTCTCCAACCAACCACTCATCCTCATCAATCAGTGTATTATCACACAAAGGTAATGGGACAAACAATCTGCATTAACATTTCTGGATCCAGGCTCATATTTGATGTTGAACATGAATTCTTGCAAATGATACAACTACTTGTAAATTAGTAATAGCGCCTTTCCAGACCCTTTAGTGATGAACAGGTCAGTCAATGGTCTATGGTCAATATGTAATTCAAAACGAGTACCCCCCAAATATGTTATTAAACATTGCACCCCCTACCAGCACACCAATGCCTCCTTTTCAACCATGGAATATGTGCTCTTGGTGCCTTTTATCATAGGCGATAAGAATGCCACCACTCTTTCTTGTCCCTTATCCACCTGCATTAACACTGCACCCAGCCTATACGCACTAGCATCTGTCACAACGATAGAAGCATATTTGGGATCGAACGGTTTAAGAACATTTCCATTCATAATAGCTGTTTTACTTTTGTCTAATGCCACATGACACTCTTCAGACCGTTCATACATGGCACCTTTCTTCATTAAGGCGCTTAAGACATGCACCTTTTCCAAGATTTGTTCAACAAATTTGGAGTAGTACTCTGCTTATCCTAAAAAGGATCTGAACTGCTCCTTGTCTATCAGTACAGGTGTGTGTTTTCAATGCCCTCTGATAGTTTCAATTTAGGCTTACCTCACTGGGAAGACAGTGTATGTCCCAGATACACCACCTCATTTTCCTCAGATTTAACGTGTCCACCCCAGCCAGCAATCCTGCCTGTTCCAACTTCTTCAGCATTCTCTCTAGTTTCGAGTCATGTTGTTCTTTACTAGAACTCCACACCAAGATATTGTCTGGAAGAAATAAGACATTAGACAGATCACTGAATATACCTTGCATGATTCTCTGGAAAACTGGAGACGCAGAGGCCATACGAAAAGGCATGTGCACAGACTGGTATGCTCCTTCAGGTGTGTTAAATGATTTCAAGTGCTTAGATTTCAGATGTAATCGCACTTGATGAATGCAATGTTGAGAAATACTTAGACCGTTGTACATGCATCAATCTCCCATTTATTTGGGAAAGGGTATGTCTGTCCACCAAATATTTTCATTCAAATCTCTCAAGTCCACTCACAAACGCAGATTCCCATTGGATTTCCTTGCTAACACAATGGGACTATGCCATTCAGAAGGCTCTATAGGCTCTGTAATCCCTTCTCTACACAAACAATCCAGTTCTTCTTTTAATGGACTGTGTAATGCCAATGGATCATAGTGCACCGTATGGACTCTTGGAACTGCCCACTTTTCAAAATTATGCAATGTTCAAATTTCTGCAAACAACCCAATTTTTTGCAAACAATATAGGAAACATAACCTTCCATTTCTCCATCTTGTTTTGCGAGGTCAGTATTACTTGCTCTGGATGATTAGGGTAGAGTACAATTCCTAAAGCGAGTTGCTCTTTTCAACCTAGCAATGTTTTCCCTTTCTTTGCCATATACACCCTTCCAACAGCCTTCCTGTCTTTGTACATCAAAACTGCATCAAAGTAGCCTTTGAGCAAAAACATGATTCCATTATGCCCGTGCGGTTCCACGTCTGTGGAGATTAGTTCATAGTAGTATACATTTTTCCAAGTGGCTTTGTCGATCAAGGTATACAGACAACATGAATCCGCCCACATGGGATTTCCACTCCCTTCATCTCTATGGCACACTTATGCAGATTATATGCCTCACAATATTGAACTATCCCCTCAGCCTGGTTGTCACAGCCACTTACCACCAATACCTCTACCTTATCACTAGCAGTGTCCCCAACTTCATCCGTTTTGCTGCTTAGATTATTTTTCATCCAATTCACACTAGATTTCTCATTGTTACCCATTACATGTGTCTTAGAAATTTTTTCAAACTTTTTGCATTTGTAATATTGGGCTGTAGCAGCTGGACATCAACTGGACTCTGCTATATGCCTTAAGCTGCCACACTTGCAACACTGTTTTTTCTTTATATCTGCCTGTGTCTCCTTGTAACCTTTATCATTTCTGTCCTTCTCCCTTTTCTGTAGAGCATGCATGTTTTTCCCATCCTTCAATGTATTACTCTTCTGCTCTTCATTTAACTTTCACATAGCGTGGTGATGTATTTTCAATACATTTCGCTATATCAATAGTTTTCTCTAATGAAAATCTTTCACGCCCAACATCTTCTCTTGTATTTTCATACTACATGACCTGTTTTTCATTTGATCTCTAATGATCTCTTTATGTAATTCCCTAAAATTGCATGCAGCTGCTAAGTTTCTCAGAATGGCCTGGTAATTGGGCACGGAAAAATAATTTATGTCAACAACTACGTTTACTTTCTTTTACAAAATATTCTTCTAAAGCTGTCATCGCTCTAGTATATTCGTCCTTAGGCCCTTCATCAGCCTCCAACTTTTCATCATTCTCGCCATAGGTAACTGCAAGGTTTTTAAACACCTTCTACCCTCTATACCTCGATTATGTCTTAACATTGCCAGTTTCCTCCTTGCCACAAACACCTCTCCACCAATGGCCTCAGGATATGTCTCAAATGCCTCCCTCCAGGCTACCCAAGCCATTACTGGAAGCCCTGGTTCCTGCAAAAACATGGGAAGTATGCATTACCATGTTTTCACTCAAATACACCGCCTCAGACACCAAAATTACAATTAAGTCCACAAACGAAATAACTAACATAAATAAAGTAGTCACCGTGGTGACTTTGCTTCTATGCAACCCTTTTTCTGTTCCAGGTCCTGCTTCCCCCTCTTGCAGAAATAATTGTTTCTTTCAAGTGAAATGTAGTCCTTCCTCCTTGTTCACGGAACAGATGCAGTCCTTCCTCAATGTTAATATCCTAATGTGCCACTTCTGAACTTGTCCTACTACTTTGTTTGTGGCAGTGTTAGTGCTTTGGTCAATGAGGGTCATTGCCGCTTAGTGCAGCAGCCAACTCCCACAGACCTGTCCTCCCAGATGCTGATGTCTAAGTCATCATGGTCTGATTGCAATAGGCAGACATAGGTCTAGGGGCAACACAAACCATATACTCCAAAAGTGGAATGTGAATCACAAGTGGACCCCAGACCTATGGGAGCTTGTAGAGGGTCGCTGGGACTGTAAGAAAACAGTCAGAGTGTCCAAGATACCCCACCCCAAGACCCTTAAAAGTAGGAGTAAATTACACCTACTACCCCAAGAGAGCACAATAGTCGTGATAGGGGGATTCTGCAAGAACAACAAACACCAGCAGTGCACTGACAACGGATTCCTGGATCTGAGGACCTGCAAAGCCGAGGACCAAGTCCAATAGTCGCGATAGTGTCCGGGGGGGCAGGAGCCCAGGAAACCCCAGATGAAGGTGCAAGGAAGCTGCCTCCGGATGGAAGAAGCTTGGAATTCTGCAAGAACGAAGAGGACTAGGAACTTCTCCTTTGGAAGGAAGATGTCCCACGTCGCGATGAAGGTTGCAGAAGTATTCCCACGCAGAAATAATGCAAACAAGCCTTGCTAGATGCAAGGGTCGGGGTAGAGGTTTTTGAGTGCTGCTGAGGACCAGGAAGGACCAGGATGTCGCCCCTTGGAGGAGGAGACAGAGGGGGCGCTCAACAACTCAGAAAGCCCTCACAGAAGCAGCCAGCACCCGCATAAGTACCTGAACAGGCACTTGGAAGATTTGTGAACCGGAGTCCACTCAGAGTTACAAAAGACGGTCCCACGACGTCAGAGGCCAACTAAGCGGGTTGAGCACTGCAGGACGGAGTGCTGGGGACCCAGGCTAGGCTGTGCACAAAGGAAATCCTGGAAGAGTGCACAGAAGCCGGAGCATCTGCAAATCATGCGGTACACAGGTTTGCAGTCTAGCGTGGGGAGGCAAGGACTTACCTCCACCAAACTTGGACTGAAGGGCCACTGGACTGTGGGAGTCACTTGGGCAGAGTTCCTGTGTTCCAGGAACCACGCTCGTCAGGAGGAGAGGGGACCCAGAGGACCAGTGATGCAGTCTTTTGGTGCCTGCGTTAGCAGGGGGAAGATTCCGTCGACCCACTGGAGATTTCTTCTGTGCTTCTGGTGCCGGGTGAAGGCAGGCGACCCCCAGAGCATGCAACACCAGGAAACAGTTGAGAAAGCCGGCAGGATGAGGCGCTACAATGTTGCTGGTAGTCGTCTTGCTACTTTGTTGCAGTTTTGCAGGCGTCCTGGGGCAGTCATCGGTCGATCCTTAGTAGAAGTCGAAGAGGGAGATGCAGAGGAACTCTGGTGAGCTCTTGCATTCGTTATCTGAAGAATTCCCCAAAGCAGATACCCTAAATAGCCAGAAAAGGAGGTTTGGCTACCAAGAAAGGAGGATTGGCTACCAAGAAAGGTAAGAGCCTCTCAGAGGGGGTCTATGACATCACCTGCTGGCACTGGCCACTCAGAGCAGTCCAGTGTGCCCCCAACATCTCTGTTTCCAAGATGGCAGAGGTCTGGGACACACTGGAGGAGCTCTGGGCACCTCCCCTGGGAGGTACTAGTCAGGGGAGTGGTCACTCCCCTTTCCTTTGTCCAGTTTCGCGCCAAAGCAGGGCTGGGGGATCCCTGAACTGGTGTAGACTGGCTTATGCAGAGATGGGCACCACCTGTGCCCATCAAAGCATTTACAGAGGTTGGGGGAGGCTACTCCTCCCCAGCCCTTCACACCTATTTCTAAAGGGAGAGGGTGTAACACCCTCTCTCAGAGGAAATCCTTTGTTCTGCCTTCCTGGGCCAGGGCTGCCTGGACCTCAGGAGGGCAGAAACCTGTCTGAGGGGTTGGCAGCAGAAGCAGCTGCAGTGGAAACCCCGGAAAGGCAGTTTGGCCTTACCCGGGTTCTGTGCAGATTGGTATTGGGGTGACAATTCTATGATCTTAGACATGTTACATGGCCATGTTCGGAGTTACCATTTGTAAGGAAATGCCTCCTTGGCATGGTTGCCCCCTGACTTTTTGCCTTTGCTGATGCTATGTTTACAATTGAAAGTGTGCTGAGGCCTGCTAACCAGGCCCCAGCACCAGTGTTCTTTCCCTAACCTGTACTTTTGTATCCACAATTGGCAGACCCTGGCATCCAGATAAGTCCCTTGTAACTGGTACTTCTAGTACCAAGGGCCCTGATGCCAAGGAAGGTCTCTAAGGGCTGCAGCATGTCTTATGCCACCCTGGAGACCTCTCACTCAGCACAGACACACTGCTTGCCAGCTTGTATGTGCTAGTGAGAACAAAACGAGTAAGTCGACATGGCACTCCCCTCAGGGTGCCATGCCAGCCTCTCACTGCCTATGCAGTATAGGTAAGACACCCCTCTAGCAGGCCTTACAGCCCTAAGGCAGGGTGCACTATACCATAGGTGAGGGTACCAGTGCATGAGCATGGTACCCCTACAGTGTCTAAACAAAACCTTAGACATTGTAAGTGCAGGGTAGCCATAAGAGTATATGGTCTGGGAGTCTGTCAAACACGAACTCCACAGCACCATAATGGCTACACTGAAAACTGGGAAGTTTGGTATCAAACTTCTCAGCACAATAAATGCACACTGATGCCAGTGTACATTTTATTGTAAAATACACCACAGAGGGCACCTCAGAGGTGCCCCCTGAAACTTAACCGACTGTCTGTGTAGGCTGACTAGTTCCAGCAGCCTGCCACACCAGAGACATGTTGCTGGCCCCATGGGGAGAGTGCCTTTGTCACTCTGAGGCCAGTAACAAAGCCTGCACTGGGTGGAGATGCTAACACCTCCCCCAGGCAGGAGCTGTGACACCTGGCGGTGAGCCTCAAAGGCTCACCCCTTTGTCACAACCCAGCAGGGCACTCCAGCTTAGTGGAGTTGCCCGCCCCCTCCGGCCACGGCCCCCACTTTTGGCGGCAAGGCTGGAGGGAACAAAGAAAGCAACAAGGAGGAGTCACTGGCCAGTCAGGACAGCCCCTAAGGTGTCCTGAGCTGAAGTGACTCTAACTTTTAGAAATCCTCCATCTTGCAGATGGAGGATTCCCCCAATAGGGTTAGGATTTGTACCCCCTCCCCTTGGGAGGAGGCACAAAGAGGGTGTACCCACCCTCAGGGCTAGTAGCCATTGGCTACTAACCCCCCCAGACCTAAACACGCCCTTAAATTTAGTATTTAAGGGCTACCCTGAACCCTAGAAAATCAGATTCCTGCAACTACAAGAAGAAGGACTGCCTAGCTGAAAACCCCTGCAGAGGAAGACCAGAAGACGACAACTGCCTTGGCTCCAGAAACTCACCGGCCTGTCTCCTGCCTTCCAAAGATCCTGCTCCAGCGACGCCTTCCAAAGGGACCAGCGACCTCGACATCCTCTGAGGACTGCCCCTGCTTCGAAAAGACAAGAAACTCCCGAGGACAGCGGACCTGCTCCAAGAAAAGCTGCAACTTTGTTTCCAGCAGCTTTAAAGAACCCTGCAAGCTCCCCGCAAGAAGCGTGAGACTTGCAACACTGCACCCGGCGACCCCGACTCGGCTGGTGGCGATCCAACACCTCAGGAGGGACCCCAGGACTACTCTAAGACTGTGAGTACAAAAACCTGTCCCCCCTGAACCCCCACAGCGCCGCCTGCAGAGGGAATCCCGAGGCTTCCCCTGACCGCGACTCTTTGAATCCTAAGTCCCGACACCTGGGAGAGACCCTGCACCCGCAGCCCCCAGGACCTGAAGGACCGGACTTTCACTGGAGGAGTGACCCCCAGGAGTCCCTCTCCCTTGATCAAGTGGAGGTTTCCCCGAGGAACCCCCCCCTTGCCTGCCTGCAGCGCTGAAGAGATCCCTAGATCTCCCATTGACTTCCATTACAAACCCGACGCTTGTTTCTACACTGCACCCGGCCGCCCCCGCGCTGCTGAGGGTGAAATTTCTGTGTGGGCTTGTGTCCCCCCCGGTGCCCTACAAAACCCCCCTGGTCTGCCCTCCGAAGACGCGGGTACTTACCTGCAAGCAGACCGGAACCGGGGCACCCCCTTCTCTCCATTCTAGCCTATGTGTTTTGGGCACCACTTTGAACTCTGCACCTGACCGGCCCTGAGCTGCTGGTGTGGTGACTTTGGGGTTGCTCTGAACCCCCAACGGTGGGCTACCTTGGACCAAGAACTAAGCCCTGTAAGTGTCTTACTTACCTGGTTAACCTAACAAATACTTACCTCCCCTAGGAACTGTGAAAATTGCACTGTGTCCACTTTTAAAACAGCTATTTGTGAATAACTTGAAAAGTATACATGCAATTTTGATGATTTGAAGTTCCTAAAGTACTTACCTGCAATACCTTTCGAATGAGATATTACATGTAGAATTTGAACCTGTGGTTCTTAAAATAAACTAAGAAAAGATATTTTTCTATATAAAAACCTATTGGCTGGATTTGTCTCTGAGTGTGTGTACCTCATTTATTGTCTATGTGTATGTACAACAAATGCTTAACACTACTCCTTGGATAAGCCTACTGCTCGACCACACTACCACAAAATAGAGCATTAGTATTATCTATTTTTACCACTATTTTACCTCTAAAGGGAACCCTTGGACTCTGTGCATGCTATTCCTTACTTTGAAATAGCACATACAGAGCCAACTTCCTACATTGGTGGATCAGCGGTGGGGTACAAGACTTTGCATTTGCTGGACTACTCAGCCAATACCTGATCACACAACAAATTCCAAAATTGTCATTAGAAATTGATTTTTGCAATTTGAAAAGTTTTCTAAATTCTTAAAAGACCTGCTAGGGCCTTGTGTTAGATCCTGTTTAGCATTTCTTTTAGAGTGTAAAAGTTTGTAAAAGTTTGAATTAGATTCTAGAACCAGTTGTAGATTCTTAAAAAGTATTCCAACTTTTAGAAGCAAAATGTCTAGCACAGATGTGACTGTGGTGGAACTCGACACCACACCTTACCTCCATCTTAAGATGAGGGAGCTAAGGTCACTCTGTAAAATAAAGAAAATAACAATGGGCCCCAAACCTACCAAAATACAGCTCCAGGAGCTGTTGGCAGAGTTTGAAAAGGCCAACCCCTCTGAGGGTGGCAACTCAGAGGAAGAGGATAGTGACTTGGAGGAAAATTCCCCCCTACCAATCCTATCTAGGGAGAACAGGGTCCCTCAAACCCTGACTCCAAAAATAATAGTCAGAGATGCTGGTTCCCTCACAGGAGAGACCAACACCTCTGAAATCACTGAGGATAGCCCCAGTGAAGAGGACATCCAGTTAGCCAGGATGGCCAAAAGATTGGCTTTGGAAAGACAGATCCTAGCCATAGAGAGGGAAAGACAAGAGATGGGCCTAGGACCCATCAATGGTGGCAGCAACATAAATAGGGTCAGAGATTCTCCTGACATGTTGAAAATCCCTAAAGGGATTGTAACTAAATATGAAGATGGTGATGACATCACCAAATGGTTCACAGCTTTTGAGAGGGCTTGTGTAACCAGAAAAGTGAACAGATCTCACTGGGGTGCTCTCCTTTGGGAAATGTTCACAGGAAAGTGTAGGGATAGACTCCTCACACTCTCTGGACAAGATGCAGAATCTTATGACCTCATGAAGGGTACCCTGATTGAGGGCTTTGGATTCTCCACTGAGGAGTATAGGATTAGATTCAGGGGGGCTCAAAAATCCTCGAGCCAGACCTGGGTTGACTTTGTAGACTACTCAGTGAAAACACTAGATGGTTGGATTCAAGGCAGTGGTGTAAGTAATTATGATGGGCTGTACAATTTATTTGTGAAAGAACACCTGTTAAGTAATTGTTTCAATGATAAACTGCATCAGCATCTGGTAGACCTAGGACCAATTTCTCCCCAAGAATTGGGAAAGAAGGCGGACCATTGGGTCAAGACAAGGGTGTCCAAGACTTCAACAGGGGGTGACCAAAAGAAAGGGGTCACAAAGACTCCCCAGGGGAAGGGTGATGAGACAACCAAAACTAAAAATAGTAAAGAGTCTTCTACAGGCCCCCAAAAACCTGCACAGGAGGGTGGGCCCAGAGCCTCTTCACAAAACAATGGGTACAAGGGTAAAAACTTTGATCCCAAAAAGGCCTGGTGTCATAGCTGTAAACAGCATGGACACCAAACTGGAGACAAGGCCTGTCCCAAGAAAGGTTCCACTCCAAACTCCCATCCAGGTAACACTGGTATGGCTAGTCTCCAAGTGGGATCAACAGTGTGCCCAGAGCAAATCAGGGTCCACACTGAAGCTACTCTAGTTTCTGAGGGTGGGGTGGATTTAGCCACACTAGCTGTCTGGCCGCCTAACATGCAAAAATACAGACAGCAACTCTTAATTAATGGGACTAGAATAGAGGGCCTGAGGGATACAGGTGCCAGTGTCACCATGGTGACAGAGAAACTGGTTTCCCCTGGCCAATACCTGACTGGAAAAACTTACACAGTCACCAACGCTGACAATCAGAGAAAAGTACATCCCATGGCAATGGTTACTTTAGAATGGGGAGGGGTCAATGGCCTGAAACAGGTGGTGGTCTCCTCAAATATCCCAGTGGACTGTCTGCTTGGAAATGACCTGGAGTCCTCAGCATGGGCTGAGGTAGAGCTAAAAACCAATGCAGCAATGCCGGGTATCCCTGAACTGGTGTGTGTGAAAACAAGAGCACAATGCAAGGCACAGGGTGAACAAGTAGAGCTGGAGTCTGGAAGAATGGCCCAGCCTACCAAGAGAACAGGAAAGTCAGTTGGGAAACCAACTGCAACACAGCAAAAGAAAGGGAACCTCTCTTCTCAGGAAGAAGTTCTGCCCTCTGAGGGAACTGAGCCTTTGGAGCTTGAACCTTATCAGGTTGAGCTCTTAGGCCCAGGGGGACCCTCAAGGGAGGAGCTGTGTAAGGGACAAGAAACCTGTCCCTCTCTTGAAGGCCTTAGGCAGCAAGCTGCTGAAGAGTCCAAAGGCAAGAAAAATGGAACACATAGGGTCTATTGGGAAGATGGACTCCTGTACACTGAGGCCAGAGACCCCAAACCTGGTGCCACTAGGAGAGTGGTAGTGCCTCAGCTGTTCAGGAAGTTCATCCTAACATTGGCCCATGACATCCCCCTTGCTGGACATTTGGGACAAACCAAGACGTGGGAGAGGTTAGTCAACCACTTCTACTGGCCCAATATGTCCAACATGGTTAAGGAGTTTTGCCTCTCCTGCCCCACCTGTCAAGCCAGTGGTAAGACAGGTGGGCATCCAAAGGCCCCCCTCATTCCACTTCCAGTGGTGGGGGTTCCCTTTGAAAGAGTGGGTGTGGACATAGTTGGTCCACTAGAACCTCCCACAGCCTCAGGAAATATGTATATCCTGGTAGTAGTGGATCATGCTACCAGGTATCCTGAAGCTATTCCCCTTAGGTCGACTACTGCCCCTGCAGTAGCCAAGGCCCTCATTGGTATCTTTACCAGAGTGGGTTTCCCTAAGGAGGTGGTGTCTGACAGAGGTACCAACTTCATGTCAGCATACCTAAAGCACATGTGGAATGAGTGTGGAGTGACTTATAAATTCACTACACCTTACCATCCACAAACTAATGGCTTGGTTGAGAGATTCAACAAGACATTAAAGGGCATGATCATGGGGCTCCCAGAAAAACTCAAAAGGAGATGGGATGTCCTCCTGCCATGTCTGCTTTTCGCTTACAGAGAGGTGCCACAGAAGGGAGTAGGATTCTCACCCTTTGAACTTCTGTTTGGTCATCCTGTAAGGGGACCACTTGCCCTTGTTAAAGAAGGCTGGGAGAGACCTCTCCATGAGCCTAAACAGGACATAGTGGACTATGTACTGGGCCTTCGCTCTAGAATGGCAGAGTACATGGAAAAGGCAACCAAAAACCTTGAGGCCAGCCAACAGCTCCAGAAGTTTTGGTATGACCAAAAGGCTGCACTGGTTGAGTTCCAACCAGGGCAGAAAGTCTGGGTTTTGGAGCCTGTGGCTCCCAGGGCACTCCAGGACAAATGGAGTGGCCCTTACCCAGTGCTAGAAAGGAAGAGTCAGGTCACCTACCTGGTGGACCTGGGCACAAGCAGGAGCCCCAAGAGGGTGATCCATGTGAACCGCCTTAAGCTCTTCCATGACAGGACTGATGTGAATCTGTTGATGGTAACAGATGAGGATCAGGAGGCAGAGAGTGAACCTCTCCCTGATCTTCTGTCATCAGACCCAAAAGATGGCACAGTAGATGGAGTGATCTACTCAGACACCCTCTCTGGCCAACAGCAAGCTGATTGTAGGAGAGTCCTACAACAGTTTCCTGAACTCTTCTCCTTAAACCCTGGTCAGACACACCTGTGTACCCATGATGTGGACACAGGAGACAGCATGCCTGTCAAGAACAAAATCTTTAGACAATCTGACCATGTTAAGGAAAGCATCAAGGTGGAAGTCCACAAGATGCTGGAATTGGGAGTAATTGAGCGCTCTGACAGCCCCTGGGCTAGCCCAGTGGTCTTAGTCCCCAAACCTCACACCAAAGATGGAAAGAAAGAGATGAGGTTTTGTGTGGACTACAGAGGGCTCAATTCTGTCACCAAGACAGATGCTCATCCAATTCCAAGAGCTGATGAGCTCATAGATAAATTAGGTGCTGCCAAATTCTTAAGTACCTTTGACTTGACAGCAGGGTACTGGCAAATAAAAATGGCACCTGGAGCAAAAGAGAAAACAGCATTCTCCACACCTGATGGGCATTATCAGTTCACTGTTATGCCCTTTGGTTTAAAGAATGCCCCTGCCACCTTCCAAAGGTTGGTGAATCAAGTCCTTGCTGGCTTGGAGTCCTTTAGCACAGCTTATCTTGATGATATTGCTGTCTTTAGCTCCACCTGGCAGGATCACCTGGTCCACCTGAAGAAGGTTTTGAAGGCCCTGCAATCTGCAGGCCTCTCTATCAAGGCATCCAAATGCCAGATAGGGCAGGGAACTGTGGTTTACTTGGGACACCTTGTAGGTGGAGGCCAAGTTCAGCCACTCCAACCCAAGATCCAGACTATTCTGGACTGGGTAGCTCCAAAAACCCAGACTCAAGTCAGGGCATTCCTTGGCTTGACTGGGTATTACAGGAGGTTTGTGAAGGGATATGGATCCATTGTGACAGCCCTCACTGAACTCACCTCCAAGAAAATGCCCAAGAAAGTGAACTGGACTGTGGAATGCCAACAGGCCTTTGACACCCTGAAACAAGCAATGTGCTCAGCACCAGTTCTAAAAGCTCCAGATTATTCTAAGCAGTTCATTGTGCAGACTGATGCCTCTGAACATGGGATAGGGGCAGTTTTGTCCCAAACAAATGATGATGGCCTTGACCAGCCTGTTGCTTTCATTAGCAGGAGGTTACTCCCCAGGGAGCAGCGTTGGAGTGCCATTGAGAGGGAGGCCTTTGCTGTGGTTTGGTCCCTGAAGAAGCTGAGACCATACCTCTTTGGGACTCACTTCCTAGTTCAAACTGACCACAGACCTCTCAAATGGCTGATGCAAATGAAAGGTGAAAATCCTAAACTGTTGAGGTGGTCCATCTCCCTACAGGGAATGGACTTTATAGTGGAACACAGACCTGGGACTGCCCATGCCAATGCAGATGGCCTTTCCAGGTTCTTCCACTTAGAAAATGAAGACTCTCTTGGGAAAGGTTAGTCTCATCCTCTTTCGTTTGGGGGGGGGTCGTGTAAGGAAATGCCTCCTTGGCATGGTTGCCCCCTGACTTTTTGCCTTTGCTGATGCTATGTTTACAATTGAAAGTGTGCTGAGGCCTGCTAACCAGGCCCCAGCACCAGTGTTCTTTCCCTAACCTGTACTTTTGTATCCACAATTGGCAGACCCTGGCATCCAGATAAGTCCCTTGTAACTGGTACTTCTAGTACCAAGGGCCCTGATGCCAAGGAAGGTCTCTAAGGGCTGCAGCATGTCTTATGCCACCCTGGAGACCTCTCACTCAGCACAGACACACTGCTTGCCAGCTTGTATGTGCTAGTGAGAACAAAACGAGTAAGTCGACATGGCACTCCCCTCAGGGTGCCATGCCAGCCTCTCACTGCCTATGCAGTATAGGTAAGACACCCCTCTAGCAGGCCTTACAGCCCTAAGGCAGGGTGCACTATACCATAGGTGAGGGTACCAGTGCATGAGCATGGTACCCCTACAGTGTCTAAACAAAACCTTAGACATTGTAAGTGCAGGGTAGCCATAAGAGTATATGGTCTGGGAGTCTGTCAAACACGAACTCCACAGCACCATAATGGCTACACTGAAAACTGGGAAGTTTGGTATCAAACTTCTCAGCACAATAAATGCACACTGATGCCAGTGTACATTTTATTGTAAAATACACCACAGAGGGCACCTCAGAGGTGCCCCCTGAAACTTAACCGACTGTCTGTGTAGGCTGACTAGTTCCAGCAGCCTGCCACACCAGAGACATGTTGCTGGCCCCATGGGGAGAGTGCCTTTGTCACTCTGAGGCCAGTAACAAAGCCTGCACTGGGTGGAGATGCTAACACCTCCCCCAGGCAGGAGCTGTGACACCTGGCGGTGAGCCTCAAAGGCTCACCCCTTTGTCACAACCCAGCAGGGCACTCCAGCTTAGTGGAGTTGCCCGCCCCCTCCGGCCACGGCCCCCACTTTTGGCGGCAAGGCTGGAGGGAACAAAGAAAGCAACAAGGAGGAGTCACTGGCCAGTCAGGACAGCCCCTAAGGTGTCCTGAGCTGAAGTGACTCTAACTTTTAGAAATCCTCCATCTTGCAGATGGAGGATTCCCCCAATAGGGTTAGGATTTGTACCCCCTCCCCTTGGGAGGAGGCACAAAGAGGGTGTACCCACCCTCAGGGCTAGTAGCCATTGGCTACTAACCCCCCAGACCTAAACACGCCCTTAAATTTAGTATTTAAGGGCTACCCTGAACCCTAGAAAATCAGATTCCTGCAACTACAAGAAGAAGGACTGCCTAGCTGAAAACCCCTGCAGAGGAAGACCAGAAGACGACAACTGCCTTGGCTCCAGAAACTCACCGGCCTGTCTCCTGCCTTCCAAAGATCCTGCTCCAGCGACGCCTTCCAAAGGGACCAGCGACCTCGACATCCTCTGAGGACTGCCCCTGCTTCGAAAAGACAAGAAACTCCCGAGGACAGCGGACCTGCTCCAAGAAAAGCTGCAACTTTGTTTCCAGCAGCTTTAAAGAACCCTGCAAGCTCCCCGCAAGAAGCGTGAGACTTGCAACACTGCACCCGGCGACCCCGACTCGGCTGGTGGCGATCCAACACCTCAGGAGGGACCCCAGGACTACTCTAAGACTGTGAGTACAAAAACCTGTCCCCCCTGAACCCCCACAGCGCCGCCTGCAGAGGGAATCCCGAGGCTTCCCCTGACCGCGACTCTTTGAATCCTAAGTCCCGACACCTGGGAGAGACCCTGCACCCGCAGCCCCCAGGACCTGAAGGACCGGACTTTCACTGGAGGAGTGACCCCCAGGAGTCCCTCTCCCTTGATCAAGTGGAGGTTTCCCCGAGGAACCCCCCCCTTGCCTGCCTGCAGCGCTGAAGAGATCCCTAGATCTCCCATTGACTTCCATTACAAACCCGACGCTTGTTTCTACACTGCACCCGGCCGCCCCCGCGCTGCTGAGGGTGAAATTTCTGTGTGGGCTTGTGTCCCCCCCGGTGCCCTACAAAACCCCCCTGGTCTGCCCTCCGAAGACGCGGGTACTTACCTGCAAGCAGACCGGAACCGGGGCACCCCCTTCTCTCCATTCTAGCCTATGTGTTTTGGGCACCACTTTGAACTCTGCACCTGACCGGCCCTGAGCTGCTGGTGTGGTGACTTTGGGGTTGCTCTGAACCCCCAACGGTGGGCTACCTTGGACCAAGAACTAAGCCCTGTAAGTGTCTTACTTACCTGGTTAACCTAACAAATACTTACCTCCCCTAGGAACTGTGAAAATTGCACTGTGTCCACTTTTAAAACAGCTATTTGTGAATAACTTGAAAAGTATACATGCAATTTTGATGATTTGAAGTTCCTAAAGTACTTACCTGCAATACCTTTCGAATGAGATATTACATGTAGAATTTGAACCTGTGGTTCTTAAAATAAACTAAGAAAAGATATTTTTCTATATAAAAACCTATTGGCTGGATTTGTCTCTGAGTGTGTGTACCTCATTTATTGTCTATGTGTATGTACAACAAATGCTTAACACTACTCCTTGGATAAGCCTACTGCTCGACCACACTACCACAAAATAGAGCATTAGTATTATCTATTTTTACCACTATTTTACCTCTAAGGGGAACCCTTGGACTCTGTGCATGCTATTCCTTACTTTGAAATAGCACATACAGAGCCAACTTCCTACACCATTGTGACGCCATACATTTGTATAGTGCACGCGTGTAATGGTGTCCCCGCACTCACAAAGTCTGGGGAATTTGCCCTGAACGATGTGGGGGCACCTTGGCTAGTGCCAGGGTGCCCACACACTAAGGGCCTGATTATGACCCTGGCGGACGGCGGAGGCCGTCCGCCAAGGTACCGCGGCTGAATGACCGCACCGCGGTCAAAAGACCGCGGCGGCCATTTAGACATTTCCTCTGGGCCGGCGGGCGCTCTCCAAAAGAGCGCCCGCCGGCCCAGAGGAAATGCCCCTGCAACGAGGACGCCGGCTCAGAATTGAGCCGGCGGAGTTGCAGGGGTGCGACGGGTGCAGTTGCACCCGTCGCGTATTTCAGTGTCTGCTTAGCAGACACTGAAATACTTTGCAGGGCCCTCTTACGGGGGCCCCTGCCGTGCCCATGCCATTGGCATGGGCACGGCAGGGGCCCCCAGGGGCCCCGCGGCACCCCCTACCGCCATCCTGTTCCTGGCGGGCGAACCGCCAGGAACAGGATGGCGGTAGGGGGTGTCAGAATCCCCCATGGCGGTGCAGCAAGCTGCGCCGCCATGGGGGATTCTAAGGGCAGCGGTAAACCGGCGGGAGACCGCCGGTTTGCCTCTTCTGACCGCGGCCGAACCGCCGCGGTCAGAATGCCCTGCGGGTGCTCCCGCCAACCCAGGCCCCGGCGGTCTTAGACCGCCGGGGTCAGAATGACCCCCTAAGTAACTTGGCACCCAACTTTCACCAGGTGAAGGTTAGACATATAGGTGACTTATAAGTTACTTATGTGCAGTGTAAAATGGTTGTGAAATAACGTGGACGTTATTACACGCAGGCTGCAGTGGCAGGCCTGTGTAAGAATTTTTTGAGCTCCTTATGGGTGGCAAAAGAAATGCTGCAGCCCAGAGGGATCTCCTGGAACCCCAATACCCTGGGTACCTCAGTACCATATAGAAGGGAATCATATGGGTGTACCAGTGTGCCAATGAGAATTGGTAAATTTAGTCACTAGCCTGCAGTGACAAATTTAGAAAGCAGAGAGAGCATAAACACTGAGGTTCTGGTTAGCAGAGCATCAGTGATACAGTTAGGCACCACACAGGGAACACATACAAGGCACATACTATGAGTACTGGGGTCCTGCCTGGCAGGATCCCAGTGACACTAGGGCTAAAACAACATACATACAGTGAAATATGGGGGTAACATGCCAGACAAGATGGTACTTTCCTACAAATATTATACAACAGTGGCCTACTCATGCATCATGGCCTCCCCGGAGTATGGGTCCAACAGTCTTTCTGCCCCTCCTGAGAGCAGATTGGGGTAGTTTTCCCTTAATATGCCTCCCAGTGGGCAGAAAGCCAACTAGACCACCTGGGAGAAAATGGCCCCAAAAAAAAGGTGTGGGGGCACTCGCCAAAGCATCAGGGTAGTGCCCCCAGAACAGCCCCCCCGCCGGGTGTTTTTCTGAGGTTTACCACAATTCTACTATCGGGGAGGCGCAAAAAGGTTCACTAAACACCAGGGATATTTATTTTGTTTTAAGGGATATATTTTTTGTTTTAGGAAAAAAAGTATGAGGCGTGGACTGGCTACCCTGGTGTTGTTGGGCCAATGCCCCACCACTAAAGCCTCAACAGACTTTCTGTCCACCTTGGGCAGAGGGTATAGCAGTAACCACAGCAAGCAAGAAGAATATGGATTTATTTGAGTGTCTGAGTATAGTTTTGACAAATGAACCGGTAGTTTCGGTGTAAATCCAAATTTCCTCTTGCTTTGCTGATTGGCTGCACTATTTGGGCACAGGCACAGTTACCACACAGGGAAACCTACAAACACTCAAGAATGTAGTGTAGTGAAAACTAGTCACCCAGGGGAGTTCTCAGTTGGTGCCTTGCATAAATACCTAGTATTTCCTTATCCACAACACCCTGCAAACCTCTAAATTTACCCCCAACTTACGCAAACATACACAAACCCATCAAATGAAAAAAAAAGTGCAAACAGAACATTTTATTTACTCAGTGACACTGAACAATGCATGTTGTAATTGTGCTAAGCAAATTAAGTTGTTGTGTTTTTTAGGTCAAGCCTGTGGGTAGCGCATGTGGGCTGCTGTCACTTGGTGAACTATTGTATCTAAAAAAAACTGCCTAAAATGCACATTTAGCATTCCCAATACTTGCCATTTCTCAGCATCATGATCACTCTTAACTGTCTTCTAATTCAGCAGCATGTCCCAGGCATCATTTACTGCCTCACTTCCATTCTTTGTGTGGGACATGGACGAAGTAGACACTGATTTCTCTTAATTAGTGTCCGTCCACTACTCACCCTTTGTAGGTCCTATTTATTGTGCAATTTTTTTTATAACCTAAACTCGACCCAACCAGACTCCACTCTACCCCACTCAACTCTATGACATTCCACTCTAGGACTCTTAATGGCACTCCACTCTACGACCCTTCACTTCACTCCAGGACACTAACTCAGTCGAGCTGAAAGCAGTCACACTGGTGTACCACATCTAAAACACACGCTTGTTTTATTGAAAACTTTTCACTTCTGCGAGAGTTAAGTTTAAAGGTTTAGAGTGAAATGGGATACACGTGATTTACAAAAGTGAAAATGGCATTGAATTTGTGTGCGCGCGCGCCGGAAACGGCATTTTCGCTTAGGGCAGCAACACCCCCCCCCCCCCCCCCAAACACACATACATTCCTATCCAGTAAACATCCTGTCCCACCAGTTCCTGCCATGTCCTCATCCGAGGCGTACTCCACGTCGCCATCAGATTATACATCGCCGGGGGTTTGTTAGCTGGAGATTCAAGTATTGGTTAATGGCTGAGCCAGCTCATGGGGAAGTTCGTAGGCTGCTGATGAGAGAGAAGTCATTTGGCAGGGAGCACAAGGAAAACAGTGTGCGCATGTGCGGGCGGTGCTGGCTTCCCGGAGCTGCAAGAGGTTCCTTACCTGTGCATCGACGCAAAGCCCTACTGCGACTACAACCAGGCTGAAGGAGGGAGGATAAATAGAGAAGACGTGGATTCCAACAGCCGAACCATCCGCGGAGAGGGAAGCAGCAGCATCTCCTGAGACTATCTACACGCGCCTACCGAACAGCCCACCTGCCTTTGTATTCAGCTAGCAACAGGCCACCGTTTACACATCCTCAGAGACACCTCCAGCCATCAGGCTAACACTAGAGCACTGCTACGGGGTTTTCACCCTCTACTGCTGCGGCCAGCCAGTTTACCTCGTTGCACCTGCTCACGCCCCTGCCAGGAAACCAAGGAGGTCACCTGTCACCTCAAAGGTAAGTTACTACCCAGCCACAGAGCAGATACCTCTACAAGACCCAGAGAAAGATCTATGCCAGAGACAGAGTTCGTGCCAGGAAGAGTAGCTTGCTACTCAATCTCGCCCCCCTCCACCTTGTTCACTGATCCCAAACCCTACGCAATCCAGTGACCAGCCCCCCCCCTGCTCTCTTCCTCATGGTCCGGAGAGTGGTAGAGAACTCACACCGGTTAAATTACGTGCATCCATTAACCAAGCCTTCACTAACTGGAAATGTACAGCTTCTTTAGAAACTAAGACCTGCCAACTTTTACAGAAATCCATCAACTCACCAATTGTGTAGAAAACTAAGATCCCACTAATTCTAAAGAACATTAACTTTTACTCCTGTAGAAAACAAACACTTCACTGCTGCCTCAGAAAGGCAAAAACTCGGCAATTCTATAGAAAATGTAAACCTTACAATCTGTGGGAAAAAAACCTAATACTTCAGTGCTACTATAGAAAAGTAAGACTTCACCACTTCTATAGAAATGTAAAAGCTTATAACTGCAGTTACAAAAACTTCACTGTACTTAAGAAATGTAAGACCTCACCACTTCTACAGAAAATTAAACGTCGCAGCATTTGCAGAAAATACACTTTTTATAGAAGATCCCACCACTTTTTATAGTGAATGCAAAGAAAGTGTCTATAGAAGTCTAAGACTTAAACACTTCTTTAAATTACTAGAATTTCACAACTGCAAGAAACTACGTAGACTTTCCCACTGCTTAACTAACCCCTTACTTCCTAGTGAATGACTGGCGTCCACCCCAGTACTGCCAGTCTGAACTGCAAGACCACAACACCCACCTGAGGGTGACGAGATCTGCATCAAAGTACGCAGAGCTCTTAGCGACAACACGGCAGCGGACCAAGGGGCAACGTCAATCATCCACGCCGAATCCACCATGCAGCCACAGATTATCCACCTGGCTACCGTCACTGTGATGGGTGTCTTGGAGCAAGGTATGGGGCACATGATTATTGTGTTTTCTATTGTGGGTGGGAGCAGTTGAGTGTTTAATTGATCAGAATAAAAACACATGCCCATATTTCTTTAGTGTTTTTCTGGGAAAAATCTTGTAGAGTTCCCACTATCAGTGAGTCACTGGTGAGAAGTTGTAAATTGCCACAGATTACACAGTTTCTCAGGGTTGTTGGGCACAAGAACCACTGCCCTTGGTGATACATTTGTGAATTGGAGAGAAAATAAAAGTTGCCGTCGGGGAGAAGATAAAAGTTGCCACAGACCACAGTGTTGCAAGGTGTGTCAAGACTCGCCGAGCATCCTTGTAAATGCCCGTATCCGCGGCCTATGCTTGGCGTGGCACAGAAAGCGTGGTAAACGTGCACAGTTTGAAACATAGGTGTTAGTTTTAGGACACGTCTCTGGAAGCTGCAGCAGCAGCAGCAACCCCGAGGAAGATGAATGTTTGCTTCTAATCTGTTAGGAAGGCGGAGGCTTTACTGGCCCGGAGTATTTTGACGACACAAACCTTATATTTTAATTTCAACAAAAGTCGCAGACTAGCAAAACGTAAAATAATTTCTAAAAATCCCGGCCAGAATGTAGGCGGTTATTAAAAATACATTTTTCGCCAAAATCCCGGCCAGAAGGTAGACGGTTATTAAAAAGACATTTTTGAGCCAAAGCAGCTCAGTAGGGCAGGGGGTTCGCGGAAGCAGGCTGTCTGGCCTGCAGCCCGCGGTTTGATTCTTGCCCATTCTGTTATGTTTCGGAGGTCGATTTGTGAGATTCCAGTGCTGGGGTGTACATTGATTTACATCGGTAGGACTGTAGATGCACATTCAGTCAAAACTATTATCAACGTATTGTACTGAATCTTCGCTACAACACACAATTTAAGTTTCCGCACGCCGCACCTCACACCCCAGAACTATCACCTGCTCCCGCAAGCAGCTGAGCGAAATGTCATTTCCAATACCTGCGATTCCCCGCTAGTGCCGCCTCAATCTACCCTACACCAGCCAGTCTTATTGTGACCCAACTACAACAAAAAGGATGTGAAGCAGCGCTTAATTTGTAGAAAATGAAGTGCCCAGAACCTCGCCAGGAGACCACGGAGCTTGCACACCCCTTTCCTGTGCCAGCGCCAGTGACAATGCTAGCGCCATTTACACTACCAACACAACAACTAACCATCGACTCCTACAAGTCTTCCAGGACCCCAAAGCTAGAAGAAGGGCTTGGGATGTAGGTAGTAGTAATCGTTAATGTTTATTGAATGAATTAACAAAAATTGTTGCCCTCACCTCGAAAGAGGACAATCAATGGCACCTTGTGGCAGACTGTCACAAGTGCCGGTGTTGCCAGTTAAGTGCCGGCACCGAGCACAAGAAACCACCGGCTCAAATTAAGCACTACATGAGCAACCCTCATGCCCTTTGTGACCTGCTGTAAAGTGGTGCTTCACCTCCGGGACTCAGTCTGCGACACGTACTAATAATACATGTCCACCCATAAAAAAGAATAATGTGTGTGGAGAGATTAAATTGTGGTAGGGCCGCAAGCCTCTAATGTGAGCTGTCCCTCAAGGAGAGTAGTTGGACCAGGATGTTTGGTGACATCCAAGTAAGAATGCCATTTGCAGATGTTACCTTCACTGCTCTGTAGTACAGAGCATCCTGAGACAGAAACTCTTGGAATCGTTTTCAGCTCACCAGTGGCGTCTCCTGAAAAGCATTTCAGGGGAGGCTCACAAGGAGTCACAGCTAAACCCGGTGGACCACCTGAAATTGGTGAATGTGAAATGTTTGCCCATGCATGTATGTGTTGGATGATAAACTGATCTCCACAGACTCACGGAGTGCAGGCCTTAGTCTTTTTGTCTTTGGTGTTGTAAATTTATCATGCTGCATCTCGTGAACACCCACGTGTACCAGCCCCACAACGGATTCTGACACCCTGAGAACAAGCAAGTGAAGATGTGTTACATATGCAGATGTGCAGGGTGTAATATGCTATTCATTACCACTGTTAAGTGCAGAGATGTCCCTTTCCTCTAAAAAATTGTGATCCATAGCATATTATCCTCTGCACATTTGCATGTATGGTTTATGCTATCACACTGTTTCATGTGTATTCGTTTTAACAAATGTATTTAACAAAAATGAAAAGTGTGTGGGGTTACATTTGTGCAGCAAAGTTAAATCATTGGAATAGTTGCTTCCATGTGTAAATAATTTATTACAAGTAGCCAGTGAGGCAGTAAAAAGTGTTCTTATCATGCCCCTTTTGCAGTACTGTGGTAATAAACTTGATTTTGATCTATCGATTGTAATACTAAATGTGTATTTATTAGCACAATAGTTCTAAAGCGGGCCACCTTTATCTACACTGCTATATACATATATATATCTAAGAAGACACACTTTCTCAGCAGAGGGAGCCCCAGACCCTGGCAGGGTGGCCTTGGCGTAGTGGGAATGGAGTACCTCACTAATACTGCACATAAACGTCTTCTCTAAAGAAGTACGCCATGCGCCCAGTTTCAAGGCGCTTCATTCAACAATTAAAATCCGCAGTAGTGTGTTCGTAATCCCAACGCTTTTCGGCTTTCATAATGAGCCTTGTTAACAGGTGAGCAGTTTCTCTATTAGAAAGTGACCACGTGCTTTTGTAGGCAAATGATTTTCAAGGGAGCACTGAAACCAAATGAGACATTGTGTTGTTACACTGCAGTGTAATTAACAATCAATATCGAGTGGACATCTTCATAAACACTGCAGTGTCAGTTTTTATCCATGCCTTTCCAATGTGTCTCATATTTAATTCTGCAATATACGCAGCCACGATTGTCACAGTGTGCTACGCCTCCTGCTGCGCCTTTGTGCACTTCTAACACTTGAAACTTGGCCTACTTCTTTGGAGAAGTGTGTATGCAAACCAGATAGATAGATAGATAGATACAGTTAGGACTTAGTTTCCATAGAAAAAATGTTCTTTGTTTTATAACTTTGGTGCCGTTTGACGACTCTTCACGAAATTTTTTAAACCAGTTGGCCACTCACTTCGGCTGCTGCTTGGAATGTTTTGGAGTGATTCGTCAAGCGGGGATCGAGAAAAAGGGAGGCCCAAAACGCATTTCCCCATGGAATTTCTTATAGGGATTTTAGACACAACTACTGACCGAACTGCTGAATGGAATTACACCAAATTTAACAGAAAGCTAGATCTTGGTCCAGCAAGAGTGCTTTTTGAAATTTGGTATAAATCTGTTCAGTAGTTTTGGAGTTCTTAAAGAAAAAGATTTATGTATATCTAGAGACATGGATCCGCGCACCAACAGCAATACCGTGAATAGCTGGTCACAACCTGAAAGTCGCAGCCATTATTTTGTGTATCGGCACTCGGTCCTAGGGGGGATGGAGAGGGTTGAAAGTGATAGAAAGGGTCAGTGTAGAGGTACACTGACCCCATGGGAGGGTAAAAAATTGTACAAAACCTTTTTTTTGGGGCACGCAAGGATCCGCGGATTCTCTGCGACACTCAGCGTTGCACCCGTGGAAATCCAAGATGGATCTGTAGATCCAGACCCCAATTAAATAAGAATTAATCTTTCAATTTTGCGTCAGGAAGTCCAAGCCCTTTTGGCCAAAGAGCTATTATGAGGGTATTTGTGCCAGACATAGAACATGGCTGTTATTCCGGCTACTTCCTGGTGCCCAAAAAAGGATGGGAGCCTACCTCTGGAAAGAAAAATTCAAAAATGCTTACACTGGCTCAAGTCTTTTCTGCCCTAGACTCTGCGGACTGGATAGCAGAGTTGGTGCTGCAGGATGCCTATCTTCATATACCACTCCTGCTGGCTCACCTGTGGTTCATGGTGGAACATGAGCATTTTCAATTTACTTTGCTCCCTTTTGGTCTCACCAGTGCCCCTCTGTTGTTCATGAAAGTCATGCAGTGGTGAGAGTACATCTTTGGAGGTAAGGGTTGCCAATCTTCCCCTACCTCACTGGAGCCATTCTCGACATGGTTCAGCTTAATGCCTTTCCCCTTGGAAATTTAGTACAGGATATTCAGGCTATGATCCTGATCTTTCAGTCTCAGTTCTGTATTTCAGTGAGCTAGACTCTGAGGCTGCTAGGACTGATGGACTCCTGCATCCTGCTGGTCATGTATGCCAGGTGGAGTATGCACGCTCAACAATGGGTCCTGAAGTCTCAGTGGGTCCAACATGAAGGGGACCTCTTCGACCACGTTCAGCTGGACACTGCAAAAGATGTGCAGTGGTGGTTACTGGACCACGATTGGGTCAGTGGCAGACCTCAATCTCTTCCCCACCCAAACCTGACAGTTGTGGCCAATGCATTGTTTCTGGGTGGCCATCTGGAGAGGTGAAGATCTGAGGGTTCTAATATCCAACGGAATCCCGGCTCATGAGAGCCAACTGCTTGGCACTGAAAGCAGCCTTCCATCCATCAAGGGGAGACTGGTGCAGGTGCATATGGATAACACCACTGCCATGTGGTACTGCAACAAAAAGGGAGGGGTGGGCTCATTAACCCTATGCCAGGAGGCCTTGCACCTCTGGAACTGGCTCGACCAACAAGACATTTTTCTGATGGTGAACCACCCAGCACGATCATTGAACAGCAGGGTGGACAAGCAGATCACAAGTGGCTGTTACACCTAGAGTTAGCACATGTCCCTTCCACACAGGGGGAGAACCTTGACTCGACCTGTATGACACCACCGAGAATGTGCAATGTCAGCATTCCTGTGCGTTGGAGATTCCAAGATATTTGTCTCTCTGAGATGCGTTATGCCTCAAGTGGAACTTGAGATTTATGTACGCGTTTCTGCCGATATCACTTCTATCCTGAGTTGTCAAGAAGATCAGGACCAACTAGATCCAAATGATCCTAATGGCCCCGGATTGGGCACAGAGAGTATGGTATCCAGAATTCCTGGGCTTGAGCATCTGTTCTGTGATCAGGCTCTGCCTTTGGGAGACCTGCTGTTGCAGCAGCAAAGCAGGGTTCTGCACCCAGGCTTTTGCAATCTCCACCTTCATGCATGGAGATTGGATTGAGTGGCAATAGCTGAACACCTTGGGCCTTCTTCTGGAGGTGGTTGATGGCATTTTGGGAACCAAGGGTCCTTTGACCAAAACTGTACATGCCTGTTGTTGGGACAAATTTGGGGCTTGGTATGATGTTCTGCAGATTGACCTTTTCAGGCCAAGTAATCTGATGTTTGTTTTGTCCCTAGCCCAGCATGGCTTTGTCCGAGGCACAGTTAAAGGGTACCAAAGATGGCTGCATCATATCTCTTTTTTAAAAAAAATTGCTGATGGGAGGCATCTCAGACGTAGGGAGGCCGTCCAATACACATGATGTAGATGCCTCCTGCCAGCAAATAAAAATAAATGATGTAGTCAGTGTTACCTGTGTTATAACCACGCTGCACAGTAGTGCAGAGTTTGCAGAAACAACAAAAGATGAGTGTCAGACTGGAGAGAGATAGGGGGATATTTTTGAAAGGACGGTGGGAGACAATAATAGTGCATTAAATAGATATAGGACCAAGTTCCCAATATGTAGTAAATAAATCTGGGCTCCCCCGCTTTTGAATCACAAAGTAAATAAACGCAGTGCCAGAGCCGCCTTCATGGTTAAAAACGTTGACAAACAGGCAAGATATATTGGCTTTGCCAATGCTTGAGACTCCGGAGCGATCCATTTTTCAAATTGCTATAGTTTCTCAGAATTTAACGTAGAACTTATGTTTAATTCCGACTATTTTATCATATTGTATCATTTATTAACATTTTACATTATGTCACAGCACACCCTGTTTCATGCAGTCAAATGGCCTGCTCGTTGCTGAGTTATTGGAATTTAATTTAATTTTACTTTTCGCATCATGTGGTTTATTTACCAACTCCACAGCCTGGTTTTATTGCACTTGTGACGTCTATTCTACTTCAAGCACACCGCTTGTTTATTTGCATTTCTTGTCTTTTAAGCTCCTGCTGCAGCATAATTGTGCTTTTTCATCGGAGTTCCATCTACTCACCCCATTACTTTAATTTTTGTAATTATAGGGGTGTGATAAATGCTTTAAAAATGCATTGTAGCTACACAAATAGGATGCCAGTAATTTACCTGGAAAGGATTATGTGGCACTATGACGCAGCTAATTCTGGCTGCATCATAGCACATTTTTTCTAGTGGGACAACGCAGGAGGGAAGTGTGGGGGACAAGGCAAGTCAACAACACAGGAGGGGTTCAGGGGCAGAGCCAAATCAATAACGTGGGTGGGGGACGGTGTGTTGAATGGGCCACAGCAACAACGCCAAAGGGGGCAGGCCAAAGTAACAATGGGGTGGGGAGGATGGTGCAAAGTACCAATAGGGGTGGAGGAAGGGGCAAAGCAACCATGCGGAAGCGTTTTGGCAAAGCAACGATGGTGTGCGCAACAACAGGGCAAGCAGCAACACAGGAGGGAGAGGGTGGGATGGGGCAAAGCACCTACAGGGCAAGTGTGGGGGACAAGGCAAGTCAAGACCACAGGAGGGGTTCAGGGGCAGAGCCAAATCAATAATGTGGGAGGGGGACGATGTGTTGAATGGGCCACAGCAACAAAGCCAAAGGGGGCAGGCCAAAGTAACAATGGGGTGGGGAGGATGGTGCAAAGTACCAATAGGGGTGGAGGAAGGGGCAAAGCAACCATGCAGAAGCGTTATGGCAAAGCAACAATGGTGTGCGCAACAACAGGGTAAGCGGCAACACAGGAGGGAGAGGGTGGGATGGGGCAAAGCACCTACAGGGCAAGTATCAACACAACAATGGGGCAAGCAACAAGACAACAACAATGGGGCAGCGACAATAAAGACTGCCTGCAAACACATGTACAGCTGCACTAAAAGAAAAAAAAAGTACCTCCAAAGTCTGTTGAGCAGTGGAAGAACACACACTGGGCAAGGAAGCAGTACTTGGACTATGCTCCAGGGGAGGGTCAAACACACATAGGGCCGGCATGCTGTGACCAAGGAGGAGGGGAAGAAGAGAGTGATGGCCAAGGAGAGGCAAATAAATTCGAGTGTTGATTAAGACAACCAATGGGTGGACCCTATGCCCCTGTAAATAAGCTAAATATCTCACAAGTGACAGTGTATGTACTGTTTCCAGTGAGACCTAAAAATGTTCTGGAACACAAAAGCAGTAACCTACTAATATATCTACATGAAGTACAAATCTGTGATTTGTATGGGGAACAAGGGCATAACCATATTCTCTTCATGAGCTCACCATGGCTTGCACAGCCAGTTTAGAGTTCTGGAACAGCAAGAACGCCTTGCATCCAATGTAGGCAAAAAAGCTGAGCCCCTCTGATCCTACCCAGTGGATTCCCTCAGCTCCTTAGCCGTCACAAGTGACACCACACCTTGCACTCACCCTCGACCACCCATCATGACTAGAACTCACCATCACCACTGCTAAGGACAAGCAACTCGAAAAGGAAATGCAACAATATTCTAAGTATATTTATTATTTTCACAGGGAATTTTTAAAACTGAGCTGGCTATAGCTCTGCCATCAGAAACAGAGCTCTTCGTCCATCCCTGAATAAGGCAGGTGAACTGCAAAATAAAACAGTCAACTAAACACAAAAGAGCTCTGAAACAAGTCAGTCATTTCAGAAAGACAACTGCAAACCATTTACTAATGTCTCACGATACACACCACCTTGTATATGCACCTGTGTACATCCCTGCAATATGGATACATGATGGTTAATTTACAAGCCGTGCAAATGCACAATGACTGGACTCAATAACGGAAAAACTGACACATTTATGCAAGATCATACTCTTGGTTCGGATGGAGAGGTTGGGATTCAAACCATGTTGCCATTTACAATTTAGCAACTACACCAAATTTTTACCTCTTACTCTCCTCACACTACTTTACCTTCTAAATTCAAAATAATTAATGAATTGTCTGCTGTGTGTATGATAGGTCGAGATCTGTGAATATTGTCCTTTGGGCACAGTATTCTCGAGGATCAGTGCCTTTCCTCCTACCACAATAATTATTTTTGTAAAGGTTTCTTTAAAAAAAATCCTATTTCTTTTTGAAATATGAGTGTCTCCAACTTGTTCACCTAATTAATCCTCTGGTGTAAGAGTCCTTGCTGGTGGGCATAAATGCTCAAAGTTACGTTTTTATGCACCAAAATAGTTGCCAAAAGTGACTAAAAAGTCACCATTCGATCCTGCTTTAAAATAAAGATTGTTGTGAGGGAAATCCTGCCTTGCCCTTCGGAAGAAGGCTCTTATTTACTCTGTGATTCAAAGGCTGGGGTTAGCCCAGATTTACTTATTGCATATTGGGAACTTGGACCTATCTCTGTTTCACGCCCTATTACTCTTTCCCACAGTCCTTTAAAACATATCCCACATCTGCAAACGCTGCACAATTGTTTTCTAGCTTAGCGCGCTATCGCCCTACTATCTTCTGCACCCTCTTATCCTAAACATTCATCTCTCTAGTCTTGCAACTTCCTTTTGCACAACTTATGTCACCTTCTCACGCCCTGCGCTAGTATCCATCTGTTTCTCTAACCTCCTGCTCTTACCCGCCCCAATCGCACATTTCCCAGCTTCCTTCTACACCCTTTTCTTTCTAAAATCCCCTGCCTCAAACAGACAAGGGTAAAAAAGATGGATGGGGTGCAGTTAACGTGCACGGGATGCATTCTGCTTATTTGCCAGTGCATGATCGCTGGTGAAACTAGAGGGATTTATGAATCACCACTGGTCGAATGTGGCTGACCACTGTCCACACCCTACAAAAAAGCATCATGGAGAGTTCCTGCACACAGACCAACAAAAACCGCATCAGAATTGGTTTATCATATGGATGTGAAGTAATGCAATCAACACAGCTCAAGAAAGATTACATACGAAGCGGTGTACCATATAAAATTACAAAGAAACCTTATATAAAAAAAAAAAACACCAAAAGAACACAAACATACAGATATCCCTGCATAGCAATCCAGTATAAGGGAAACTAGTTTCCCAGTCAGTGAGAGTTTCAAGAAACAGAAGGGACAAGCTTGATGAGTTACATATTTTTTCAGGGGAAAAACATGACTAATAGTGTCAGAAGGCTGACACTTGTGAAAGCACTTCTAATGTTATATCAGTTGGTGTAGATACAGTTCACAGGGAATTTACAACAAGCAAGCTGGCTGCAACTTTGCATAAGAAACACAGCTCTTCACCCACCTCTACACAAGGCAGTTGAACTTAGAGGGTAGACAAAAAGCTTCGCCAGTCGTTTGGCAGATGCCCCCTTAACGGCAATCTCAAATGAGGTTCCCAGTATTTTAAACAATCAGGACTTTTTAGAGTTTGGTGGATGGGATACTCGTCAAAATTGTGAGGACTATCCCGCCTGCCATATTACATGTGCCATTGGCTGTAATGCACTTGTAATACACTGTTGTGACACAGTATCCCGTCCGCCAAACTCTAAATAAGACCTTTAGCTTGGAAGTCAAAATTCCACCCATATAGGTATCTGTAGTTGGTTAGAATACCACCCACATGCCCAGGGACACCTTTTCTTTCTTGCATTCCTGAGAATGTTTGTTAGAGATACAAGGTACTGTTTCTTCCAATTGCCAAATGAGCAAAACAAAATGCTTTCATATTGCATAGTTTTCCATATTATATTGTGGGTTTTGCTGTGTCATTCAATTGTACCTGAACCCTCCACTTCACAAAGATAAGCCCCGGCTCCTCACAGAATCAGGTCTGACTGGGAAACAAAATAATCCTGATGATATTTAAAAAAAAAAAAAAAAATAGTGCGAATGGTGCATTTTACAACATATTGTCATCAAATGTTGCCTCCCACCATCTCCTTCACTTCTCATTCCTACTTTTTTTACGCTTTCATTCTTTCTCTTGATGTTCTCCCTTTTCACCGACCATAATGTCTTGACTTCCCCCTCACGTCTCCTTTCCTTTGCTCCCTTCTACTTACTATTGGTCTCTCCTTCTACTGTCCTTATTCTTATTTATCAATTCTTTCTCTGCCTCTCTCTTGCCGATCTATCTTTTTTCATGCTCTGCTCACCTTCTTTCTTTATTTTCTTACCTTGTGTAATACTCTCAATCGCCCCTCCTCTTCCTGCCTTTTGCCCCTTCCCTTTTCTCTCTGCATCCTTCCGACCAGTGCTTTAAATGGGCCGGTACTGTCCGGTACTGAGTACCGGCACTTTTTTATTTGGAGGGGAGTACCGGCATATCTCAAGAAAAACGTAATACTTTTAATTGGAGAGTACCGGCACTTCTCAGAAACAAGCAGGTACTCTGATAGAGAGTACCTGCACTTCTATTTTTCCATTTAAAGCACTGCTTCCGACCCCTCCCTCATAGACCGTCTTTCTCACCCGGCCTCCTCTTTATCTCCTTCCCGTTTCAATCTGGTCTGTCTTCTTTCTCGCTTTTATCTCCCTCCTCTTTAATTTTAAAAATACAGGGAAATACCATCACAGGTATTGTCCAGGGGACCTTTACGTGAGTGAGAAACAGAGTTAGAGACCTTGGAGGGTTTGACAATAATGAGGGAAATTGAAGTGGACACTTAATGGTCCTAAAACAAAGGGAGGAATAGTACTAGAAAAAGCAAGCCCAAATCTGGAGAGGGCATGTAAGCAGAGCCAAAGCAAAATGCGTGACATAGCTGATGCTCCATAGCAAAGAGTGTAACATGACTGATCCTCTAATGCAGAGTGTGACATACCTGATCCTCCAAAGCAAGGACATGCCTGATCCTCTAATGCAGAGTGGGACAGCTCATCCTCATATGCAGAGTGTTCCATGGCTGAACCTCTAAAGCAAAGAGTGTGACATAGCTGATCCTCTAAAGCAGAGTGTAACATACCTGATCCTCCAAAGTAAAGAGTGTAACATGACTGATCCTCTAAAGCAGAGTGTGATATAGCTGATCCTTCAAAGCAAAGAGTGTGACATGGCTGAACCTCTGAAGCAAAGAGTGTGACAGCTAATCCTCCAAAGCAAAGAGTGTGACAGCTAATCCTCCAAAGCAAAGAGTGTGACATGGCTGATCCCCTAAAGCCAAGAGTGTGACATGGCTGATCCTCTGAAGCAAAGAGAGTAGCATGGCTGATCCTCTAAAGCTAAGAGCGTGGTATGGCTGATCCTCTAAAGCAAAGAGTGTGACATGGGTGATCATCTAAAGCAGAGTGTGACATGGGTGATCCTCCGAAGCAAAGAGTATGACATGGGTGATCCTCCAAAGCAAAGAGTATGACATAGCTGATCCTCCAAAGTGAAGAGTGTAACATGACTGATCCTCTAGAGCAGAGTGTAACATACCTGATCCTCCAAAGCAAAGAGTGTAACATGACTGATCCTCTAAAGCAGAGTGTGATATAGCTGATCCTTCAAAGCAAAGAGTGTGACATGGCTGAACCTCTTAAGCAAAGAGTGTGATAGCTAATCCTCCAAAGCAAAGAGTGTGACATGGCTGATCCTCTAAAGCAAAGAGTGTGACATGGCTGATCCTCTGAAGCAAAGAGAGTAGCATGGCTGATCCTCTAAAGCAAAGAGTGTGACATGGCTGATCCTCTGAAGCAAAGAGAGTAGCATGGCTGATCCTCTAAAGCTAAGAGCGTGGTATGGCTGATCCTCTAAAGCAACGAGTGTGACATGGGTGATCATCTAAAGCAGAGTGTGACATGGGTGATCCTCCAAAGCAAAGAGTATGACATGGGTGATCCTCCAAAGCAAAGAGTATGACATAGCTGATCCTCCAAAGTGAAGAGTGTAACATAACTGATCCTCTAAAGCAGAGTGCAACATACCTGATCCTCCAAAGCAAAGAGTGTAACATGACTGATCCTGTAAAGCAGAGTGTGATATAGTTGATCCTTCAAAGCAAAGAGTGTGACATGGCTGAACCTCTTAAGCAAAGAGTGTGACAGCTAATCCTCCAAAGCAAAGAGTGTGACATGGCTGATCCTCTAAAGCAACAAGTGTGACATGGCTGATCCTCTGAAGCAAAGAGAGTAGCATGGCTGATCCTCTAAAGCAAAGAGTGTGACATGGCTGATCCTCTGAAGCAAAGAGAGTAGCATGGCTGATCCTCTAAAGCTAAGAGCGTGGTATGGCTGATCCTCTAAAGCAACGAGTGTGACATGGGTGATCATCTAAAGCAGAGTGTGACATGGGTGATCCTCCAAAGCAAAGAGTGTGACATGGTTGATCCTCTAAAGCAAGTGTGACATGGGTGATCCTCTAAAGCAAGTGTGACATGGGTGATCCTCTGAAGCAAAGAGGGTGACAGCTGATCCTCCAAAGCAGAGTGTGACATGGCTGATCCTCTAAAGCAGAGTGTGACATAGCTGATCCTCTAAAGCAAAGATTGTGACACGGCTGATCCCCTAAAGCAGAGTGTGACATGGCTGATCCTCTAAAGCAAAGAGTGTGACATGGCTGATCCTCTAAAGCAAAGAGCGTGGCATGGCTGATCCTCTAAAGCAAATAGCGTGGATGGCTGATCGTCTAAAGCAAAGAGCGTGGCATGGCTGATCGTCTAAAGCAAAGAGCGTGGCATGGCTGATCCTCTAAAGCAAAGAGCGTGGCATGGCTGATCCTCTAAAGCAAAGAGTGTGACATAGCTGATCCTCTAAAGCAAAGAGTGTGCCATAGCTGATCCTCTAAAGCAAAGACTGTGACATGGCTGATCCTATTCAGCAAAGAATGTGACATGGCTGATGCTCTGAAGCAGAGTGTGAAATGGCTTATGCTCTGAAGCAAAGTGTGTGACATGGTTGATCGTCCAAAGCAAATAGTGTAACATAGCTGATCCTCCGAAGCAAAGAGTGTGACATAGTTGATCCTCTAACGCAAAGAGTGGGACATGGGTGATCCTCTAAAGCAAAGTGTGACATAGATGATCCTCAAAAGCAAAGAGTGTGACATGGGTGATTCTCTAAAGCAGAGTGTAACATGGCTGATCCTCTAAAGCAAAGAGCGTGACAGATGATCCTCCAAAGCAGAGTGTGACATGGCTGATCGTCTAAAGCAAAGAGTGTGAAATAGCTGATCCTCCAAAGCAATGAGTGTGACATGGCTGATCCTCCAAAGCAAAGAGCGTGGCATGGCTGATCCTCTAAAGCAGAGTGCAACGTACCTGATCCTCCAAAGCAAAGAGTGTAACATGACTGATCCTCTAAAGCAGAGTGTGATATAGCTGATCCTTCAAAGCAAAGAGTGTGACATGGCTGAACCTCTTAAGCAAAGAGTGTGACAGCTAATCCTCCAAAGCAAAGAGTGTGACACGGCTGATCCTCTAAAGCAACGAGTGTGACATGGCTGATCCTCTGAAGCAAAGAGAGTAGCATGGCTGATCCTCTAAAGCAAAGAGTGTGACATGGCTGATCCTCTGAAGCAAAGAGAGTAGCATGGCTGATCCTCTAAAGCTAAGAGCGTGGTATGGCTGATCCTCTAAAGCAACGAGTGTGACATGGGTGATCATCTAAAGCAGAGTGTGACATGGGTGATCCTCCAAAGCAAAGAGTGTGACATGGTTGATCCTCTAAAGAAAGTGTGACATGGGTGATCCTCTAAAGCAAGTGTGACATGGGTGATCCTCTGAAGCAAAGAGGGTGACAGCTGATCCTCCAAAGCAGAGTGTGACATGGCTGATCCTCTAAAGCAGAGTGTGACATAGCTGATCCTCTAAAGCAAAGATTGTGACACGGCTGATCCCCTAAAGCAGAGTGTGACATGGCTGATCCTCTAAAGCAAAGAGTGTGACATGGCTGATCCTCTAAAGCAAAGATTGTGACACGGCTGATCCCCTAAAGCAGAGTGTGACATGGCTGATCCTCTAAAGCAAAGAGTGTGACATGGCTGATCCTTTAAAGCAAAGAGCGTGGCATGGCTGATCCTTTAAAGCAAATAGCGTGGATGGCTGATCGTCTAAAGCAAAGAGCGTGGCATGGCTGATCGTCTAAAGCAAAGAGCGTGGCATGGCTGATCCTCTAAAGCAAAGAGCGTGGCATGGCTGATCCTCTAAAGCAAAGAGCGTGGCATGGCTGATCCTCTAAAGCAAAGAGTGTGACATAGCTGATCCTCTAAAGCAAAGACTGTGACATGGCTGATCCTATTCAGCAAAGAATGTGACATGGCTGATGCTCTGAAGCAGAGTGTGACATGGCTTATGCTCTGAAGCAAAGTGTGTGACATGGTTGATCGTCCAAAGCAAATAGTGTAACATAGCTGATCCTCCGAAGCAAAGAGTGTGACATAGTTGATCCTCTAACGCAAAGAGTGGGACATGGGTGATCCTCTAAAGCAAAGTGTGACATAGATGATCCTCAAAAGCAAAGAGTGTGACATGGGTGATTCTCTAAAGCAGAGTGTAACATGGCTGATCCTCTAAAGCAAAGAGCGTGACAGATGATCCTCCAAAGCAGAGTGTGACATGGCTGATCGTCTAAAGCAAAGAGTGTGAAATAGCTGATCCTCCAAAGCAATGAGTGTGACATGGCTGATCCTCCAAAGCAAAGAGCGTGGCATGGCTGATCCTCTAAAACAAAGAGCACGGCATGGCTAATCCTCTAAAGCAAAGAGCCTAGAATGGCTATTCCTGTAAAGCAAGGAGTTTGGCATGGCTGATCTTCTAAAGCAAAGAGCATAGCATGCCTTATCCTGTACAGCAAAGAGCATGACAGCTGGTCCTCCAAAGCAGAGTGTGACATGGCTGGTCCTCTAAAACAGAGTGTGACATAGCTGATCCTCTAAAGCAAAGAGTCTGACATGGGTGATCCTCTAAAGCAAAGAGTCTGACATTGGTGATCTTCTAAAGCAAAGACTGTGACATGGCCGATCCTCTAAAGCAGAGTGTGACATGGCTGATCCTCTAAAGCAAAGAGTCTGACATGGGTGATCCTCTAAAGCAAAGAGTCTGACAGCTCATCCTCCAAAGCAGAGTGTGGCATGGCGGATCCTCTAAAGCAAAGAGTCTGACATGGGTGATCCTCTAAAGCAAAGACTGTGACATGGCTGATCCTCTAAAGCAGAGTGTGACATGGCTGATCCTCTAAAGCAAAGAGTCTGACATGGGTGATCCTCTAAAGCAAAGAGTCTGACAGCTCATCCTCCAAAGCAGAGTGTGGCATGGCGGATGCTCTAAAGCAAAGAGTATGACATAGCTGATCCTCTAAAGCAAATAGTGTGACATTGCTGATCCTCTTAAGCAAAGAGTGTGACACGGCTGATCCTCTAAAGCGAACAGCATAGCATGGCTGATCCTCTAAAGCAAAGAATGTGACAGCTGATCCTCCAAAGGAGAGTGTGACATAGCTGATCCTCTAAAGCAAAGAGTGTGACATAGCTGATCCTCTAAAGCAAAGAGTGTGCCATAGCTGATCCTCTAAAGCAAAGACTGTGACATGGCTGATCCTATTCAGCAAAGAATGTGACATGGCTGATGCTCTGAAGCAGAGTGTGACATGGCTTATGCTCTGAAGCAAAGTGTCTGACATGGTTGATCGTCCAAAGCAAATAGTGTAACATAGCTGATCCTCCGAAGCAAAGAGTGTGACATAGTTGATCCTCTAACGCAAAGAGTGGGACATGGGTGATCCTCTAAAGCAAAGTGTGACATAGATGATCCTCAAAAGCAAAGAGTGTGACATGGGTGATTCTCTAAAGCAGAGTGTAACATGGCTGATCCTCTAAAGCAAAGAGCGTGACAGATGATCCTCCAAAGCAGAGTGTGACATGGCTGATCGTCTAAAGCAAAGAGTGTGAAATAGCTGATCCTCCAAAGCAATGAGTGTGACATGGCTGATCCTCCAAAGTAAAGAGCGTGGCATGGCTGATCCTCTAAAGCAGAGTGCAACGTACCTGATCCTCCAAAGCAAAGAGTGTAACATGACTGATCCTCTAAAGCAGAGTGTGATATAGCTGATCCTTCAAAGCAAAGAGTGTGACATGGCTGAACCTCTTAAGCAAAGAGTGTGACAGCTAATCCTCCAAAGCAAAGAGTGTGACACGGCTGATCCTCTAAAGCAACGAGTGTGACATGGCTGATCCTCTGAAGCAAAGAGAGTAGCATGGCTGATCCTCTAAAGCAAAGAGTGTGACATGGCTGATCCTCTGAAGCAAAGAGAGTAGCATGGCTGATCCTCTAAAGCTAAGAGCGTGGTATGGCTGATCCTCTAAAGCAACGAGTGTGACATGGGTGATCATCTAAAGCAGAGTGTGACATGGGTGATCCTCCAAAGCAAAGAGTGTGACATGGTTGATCCTCTAAAGAAAGTGTGACATGGGTGATCCTCTAAAGCAAGTGTGACATGGGTGATCCTCTGAAGCAAAGAGGGTGACAGCTGATCCTCCAAAGCAAAGAGTGTAACATGACTGATCCTCTAAAGCAGAGTGTGATATAGCTGATCCTTCAAAGCAAAGAGTGTGACATGGCTGAACCTCTTAAGCAAAGAGTGTGACAGCTAATCCTCCAAAGCAAAGAGTGTGACACGGCTGATCCTCTAAAGCAACGAGTGTGACATGGCTGATCCTCTGAAGCAAAGAGAGTAGCATGGCTGATCCTCTAAAGCAAAGAGTGTGACATGGCTGATCCTCTGAAGCAAAGAGAGTAGCATGGCTGATCCTCTAAAGCTAAGAGCGTGGTATGGCTGATCCTCTAAAGCAACGAGTGTGACATGGGTGATCATCTAAAGCAGAGTGTGACATGGGTGATCCTCCAAAGCAAAGAGTGTGACATGGTTGATCCTCTAAAGAAAGTGTGACATGGGTGATCCTCTAAAGCAAGTGTGACATGGCTGATCCTCTAAAGCAAAGAGCGTGGCATGGCTGATCCTCTAAAGCAAATAGCGTGGATGGCTGATCGTCTAAAGCAAAGAGCGTGGTATGGCTGATCGTCTAAAGCAAAGAGCGTGGCATGGCTGATCCTCTAAAGCAAAGAGCGTGGCATGGCTGATCCTCTAAAGCAAAGAGTGTGACATAGCTGATCCTCTAAAGCAAAGACTGTGACATGGCTGATCCTATTCAGCAAAGAATGTGACATGGCTGATGCTCTGAAGCAGAGTGTGTCATGGCTTATGCTCTGAAGCAAAGTGTGTGACATGGTTGATCGTCCAAAGCAAATAGTGTAACATAGCTGATCCTCCGAAGCAAAGAGTGTGACATAGTTGATCCTCTAACGCAAAGAGTGGGACATGGGTGATCCTCTAAAGCAAAGTGTGACATAGATGATCCTCAAAAGCAAAGAGTGTGACATGGGTGATTCTCTAAAGCAGAGTGTAACATGGCTGATCCTCTAAAGCAAAGAGCGTGACAGATGATCCTCCAAAGCAGAGTGTGACATGGCTGATCGTCTAAAGCAAAGAGTGTGAAATAGCTGATCCTCCAAAGCAATGAGTGTGACATGGCTGATCCTCCAAAGCAAAGAGCGTGGCATGGCTGATCCTCTAAAACAAAGAGCACGGCATGGCTAATCCTCTAAAGCAAAGAGCCTAGAATGGCTATTCCTGTAAAGCAAGGAGTTTGGCATGGCTGATCTTCTAAAGCAAAGAGCATAGCATGCCTTATCCTGTACAGCAAAGAGCATGACAGCTGGTCCTCCAAAGCAGAGTGTGACATGGCTGGTCCTCTAAAACAGAGTGTGACATAGCTGATCCTCTAAAGCAAAGAGTCTGACATGGGTGATCCTCTAAAGCAAAGAGTCTGACATTGGTGATCTTCTAAAGCAAAGACTGTGACATGGCCGATCCTCTAAAGCAGAGTGTGACATGGCTGATCCTCTAAAGCAAAGAGTCTGACATGGGTGATCCTCTAAAGCAAAGAGTCTGACAGCTCATCCTCCAAAGCAGAGTGTGGCATGGCGGATCCTCTAAAGCAAAGAGTCTGACATGGGTGATCCTCTAAAGCAAAGACTGTAACATGGCTGATCCTCTAAAGCAGAGTGTGACATGGCTGATCCTCTAAAGCAAAGAGTCTGACATGGGTGATCCTCTAAAGCAAAGAGTCTGACAGCTCATCCTCCAAAGCAGAGTGTGGCATGGCGGATGCTCTAAAGCAAAGAGTATGACATAGCTGATCCTCTAAAGCAAATAGTGTGACATTGCTGATCCTCTTAAGCAAAGAGTGTGACACGGCTGATCCTCTAAAGCGAACAGCATAGCATGGCTGATCCTCTAAAGCAAAGAATGTGACATGGCTCATCCTCTAAAGCAAAGAGCATAGCATGGCTGATCCTCTAAAGCAAAGATCATAGCATGGCTGATCCTGTAAAGCAAAGAGTGTGACATAGCTGTTCATCTAAAGCAAAGAGGGTGACATTACTGATCCTCTTAAGCAAAGAGTGTGACATGGCTGATCCTCCAAAGCAAAGATCATAGCATGGCTGATCCTCTAAAGCAAAGAGGGTGACAGCTGATCCTCCAAAGGAGAGTGTGACATAGCTGATCCTCTAAAGCAAAGAGTGTGACATGGCTCATCCTCTAAAGCAAAGAGCATAGCATGGCTGATCCTCTAAAGCAAAGATCATAGCATGGCTGATCCTGTAAAGCAAAGAGTGTGACATAGCTGTTCATCTAAAGCAAAGAGGGTGACATTGCTGATCCTCTTAAGCAAAGAGTGTGACATGGCTGATCCTCCAAAGCAAAGATCATAGCATGGCTGATCCTCTAAAGCAAAGAGGGTGACAGCTGATCCTCTAAAGCACAGAGTGTGACATGGCTGATCTTTTTAAGCACAGAGTGTGACATGGCTGACCCTCTAAAGCAAAGAGTGTAACATGGCTGATCACCTAAAGCAAAGTGTGATATACCTAATCCTCCGAAGCAAATAGTATGACACAGCTGACAGGGGAAGCTCCTCCGTTAGGGTTGAGGAGCGTTGCACCCCCCCTCCCCAGCCAGCAGCAGAAGCTGCAAAACCGTTAACAAACAAAACAATAATATTATCGTTTCATTTGTTAAAGGGGCCTGGCCAGGGAGATGACGAGAAGTTGCATAGCACTCCCCCTCACTCCGCATGTATGTTTGGCCAGCCATCTCGGGCTGGCCGAACACACATGTGTAGTAGGCTCTCTCCAGCCCAGCAACACGGTTGGGCACTCCCAGCCAATCCTGAAGCTGCTTTGACCAGCGTAAGGATTGACCGCAGGGCAGGCTGGGAGCCTGTGCCTGCCTGCAGAGAGGAAACAGAGGAGTGGAGGGGCGCACAGCGGTAAGGGTGTTTATTTAAAAAAAAAATATTTTAAAAAAAATGTACCCCCTCCCAACCCAGCCCCGTGAGCCGCACCCGCCTCGCCCCGCATGTCCCCAGCAACCCACTGCTGATAGCTGATCCTCCGAAGCAAAGAGTGTGACATGGCTGATCCTCTGAAGCAAATAGTGTGACATAGCTGATCATTCTAAGCAAAGAGCGTGGCATGGCTGATCCTCTGAAGCAAAGAGTGTGACATGGGTGATCCTCCAAAGCAGAGTGTGACATGGCTCATCCTCTGAAGCAAAGAGTGTGACATGGGTGATCTTCTAATGCAGAGTGTGATATGGCTGATCAAACAGTATGACATAGCTGATCCTCCGACGCATGAGTGTGACATGGCTGATCCTCTAAAGCAAACAATGTGACAAAGCTGATCCTCTTCAGAACAAGAGCTAGTCCACTCCCCTAAGGGTCTCATTAAAGGTCATTGGCTCATCAATGTTTTTCTGTGGCAGTTGTGCATATTACCACATGTCACACTGCAGTCTCTTCAAGGACTTTATAGTTGGTGCATGAAGGGCACCTGCTTGCTGTTAGAGTAAAACCAAATATGATGTATACCCCCCACCACCGATAGAGCCATATTCAACATTCCTTAGTCACTACAAGTCCCTCTCTGTCCTCAGTTAAATGCCAATCTGTAGAGCTCTGTTTTAGTGAGTCTTCTGATTCACAAATCATTTTATGTCCATTTTAGGCTTAAGTGCATGATGGAATTTTCAGAACAAGTGTTTTTTATGTGGAATATTTTGTGCTCATTTTCAGACAAAAAAACACTTCAAAGCAAAACACTATGGCCCTCATTACAACATTGGCGGTAACTACTGCCTACCGCCACGGCGACGGCCACCAACATACTGCCGCGGTGGCTACCAGCCATCTACGCATATCATGACCGCTGACGGTATACCGCTAGAATACTGGCAGAATACCGCCAACGGTCATGGCGGTGGATGGCGGTAAGGCGGCACGGTTGACAGGAGCACCGCCACGCCAGCAAAACACCGTTGACCGTATCATGACCATTGATACGGCCTGGCGGTGTTTTGCTGGCGGACGCTGCTGATGACAGCAGCGCCGCGGACCGTCTCCAGCCGGATGACCCCCTGCAAGCAGGTAAGTCAGGTTCTCCGACAGGAGAGGGGGGTGTTGTGTGTATGTGAGGGGTGTTGTGTGTATGTTTTGGAATGCGTGCATGCGGGTGTGAGTTGCGTTGAATGCCTGCATGAATGAGTGAATGTGAGTGTTGTGTGTCGTGAATGCATGTGCGTGACAAGGTATGTTGGTGTGTGTTGGTGTGTGTTGATGTATGTGTGCATGCATGGGTGGTGGTGGGTATGCGTGTGTGCATGTGAGTATATGGGGCGCGTGCAGGTGTGTATATGTGCAGGAGAGGGAGGGTGGGGAGTACACTGGGGAGGGGGAGAGGGGCGGGGGAGACCCCTATCAGTGCCAGGGAAGGTATTCCCTGGCACTGATAGTGCCTACCCCCATGGTTTTCGTGGCGGTAAGTTTGGCACGAAAACCATGGCGGTAGGCCGGGTCGTAATCCCGAGGGTGGAATTGTGACGCCCGCCAGGCTGGAGACCGAAGTCTCCAGCCCAGCGGCCGTTACCACCCTGATAGTCAGTTTGATAAAGTGGCGGTCTTTGATGGCAGTTACCGCCAGGGACAAAATCCCATTTTTTTACCGCCGGCCTGTTGGCGGTATTAATGCCGCTTTAACACTGACCGCCAAGGTTGTAATGAGGGTCTATATTTGCCCCTGCTCAGGGGTTAGTGAAGTGACATGTGAGAAAGGATGTAGAGTAGAGAACAAACAATTAGAAAACGCAGCCCTCTTTGTGACTTTGTTTACAGTTTGTATGTCCATTCTCTGCAAATATGTTGTTATGGAGAAGAACACAAACATATAAACATATCAACCACAATAGGTCACAGCAATTTTTGAGTCTGCAGCCAACAACTGTAGAACTAAGAAGAACCAGAAGACTTGCAGCAGTGACGTAACAAAAAATGATACCCCTTCCCCCACAACCCTACACCAGCAGAATGTGACGAGGGCCCCTCAGTGTTCCCGTGTCTGATACAGCGTCACCAACAGGGACAAGAATGCAACTCTTTCCAACAATCAACAGATGCCAAAAGGCACAAAAACAATAAAAAGCATTTGGGAATACAAACAGAGGCAAGAAGTGGAAATTCTTCTTAAATATCATTATGTTATGGTAGCTGAAGGGGTTTACTCTGCAGAAGAGATATAGTTGGACATAGATGGGTCTCACTGTATTACTACTGAGGACCACACACCCACAACCTCATGACATGGATGGACTCAAAAAGTCAATCATTACCACCAATATGCCAGAGACTAGCACACACAACCACATAGGCATTGCATGAATGCTAGTCCACACACCACAGCTAGTGTACATCCACACAAACATGTATACACTCTCCTCCTTCGGAAGATTTGTTTATACTTACTTTCCACAGGCTGTCAGCCTGCACAGGTCCCCTCAGGCACATTCACCACACTGTCTCCCACAGCATGCCGGATTGACCTCTCAGCAGACTCTGCTCCCCACAGGCAACTCCTGGACACATATGTGGAGGCTACTCTCTCAACTCACAGAAAATAAGTGTGATTGAAGAGCAGGGCCTGTTGGCACCCTGTGCTACCAATCACACCATATGTGTGACATTGGCCTTTACATAGATCTCTAAAAGGAGCGGCAGCATAGGGTAAGGGCTTCAAAACCTGCCCCTACTCTCTTGATTTATTATGACCCATCAAGTCCTGAATATGGCTATGACTAAGACTCAGCAAATTTCATCTATGTGACTTACTGGGGAGAGTGGCACGGCACACTAGGGTTTTGGAACAGGTAACTGTATGGGTCAGACTCCACTTCACGTGAATTGGGAACCTCAAGTAACCAAATATCTACCAACATTTACATAGCTATCAAGTTTTCATTTGGCTCATACAGTGTGCCTTTGTGTGACATTTCATTATCTTAGATTATAGCTTATCATGAGGGGAACAAGGCACTTATTCACCTACAATGAGATTCATTATAGAATGAACTTCCATTTGTGCAATCTAATAGTCTACAATGCAGCCTCAGCCAATGATAAAAGGAGGAGGGATCCTGCCCTTCCACCTCTTAGCTGACACAGGAAGAGTGCCTGTGAGGATGAGCAAAGGTCAACCTGACAGTCTTCAATGTCTGGGCAGGCAGCCAGGCATTGTACATGCGTTAAATGTGCCCGGTGGGTGTGACCTCAGCCTGGCAAAGTCTTCTCTGAGCCTGACCCCTCATGACAAGGTGAGCGTCACTGACAGACTCAGACCTGGGCACTTCAGTTTTCAGCCCCAAAATGGCCAGGGCCGGGTGCCCCATCAGTGACGCTCATCACAGAGGGCCTCATTATGAGTTTGGTGATCTTTTGGGAAGAACCCTGCTGTGGCAGTCTCCAAAAGACCGCCATGTTGGCAGTAATCCAACTGCCTTATTAAGAGTGACACTGTGAAGACCGCCAAAAGACAGCCAAAAATTCAAAACCACCAGGACACTGGAGGATGGGAAAGAGGCGGTCCCACCACTAGCACCTCAGCCCGACACAAATCCACCCACCAGATTACGAGCCACAAATCACCACAGCAGTTCTTCCATGGCAGAAAACCATTGGCGGTGCGAACCACCACAGTCAAAACTCACATCTGTCAGTGCATTGGATAGTGTGAATACCCCACACCTGAGACACATCCACACACCTGACACTCCAACTCACTGCACTATATAACGCACTCCTACACAACCACAATCCTTTGCAACAAAAACAACATTTCGATAACTAGAGAGTAGGAGAAAATAATAAATATAGCATCTTTACACAATATGCACACATACACAAGACACTCAACACACACCCCATTTCAGCACAACACAATACACACATCACTAGCACATACAATTCGCAGCAGCCGTCTCACCCTCACAATGCAGCATCAATACCTTACCAATTACCTAACTATGCACCCTTACACTCACAACACCCCTACACACCCTCTACACAACAACCCCATGTCCCCACAAAAACACTCACGTTTCACTTGCCAGGAAAATAGAGTTGTGGCAAAGGCTAGTCGACAGGGTCAACTCAGTAGGCAGCCATCCATGCACAAGGGACGACCTCAGGGGTAAGGTGCATCTATGGCATCACAACACCAGATAGCTGTGCAGAAGACTGGCGGTGGGCTACCACCTCCTTCCCCCACAGTTCACATCATGGGAGGAGAATGTCATCAACACCTGCATCCCGAGGGCCTGACTGGAATACCTGAAGGACTGGTGTCTGGTAAGTACCCACAACGGTCATATCACACATCTGTATTGTCCTGCATGCTTCCTCACCAGCGAAATACTCCCTAATTAATAAATATCCCACTACACCAGTAACCTAATCACCTAATGCCCCTCTCCCGCATGCCACCACTCCACTCAGCCCAACTGCCCTCACAGCCCGTGGCAATGGCATGGTAACTGCTGGCTAATCATATCATTACGACGCCCAGAATACTATAACCCATTAGTTGTGAAACCTGGAATGTGCACAACACATCACATTTCATGCATGTACAACTAAAGTACTAGCTACACCATCTAGAATGTCCTAGTGAGGACCAATACATGGCAATGACAACAATGCAATGGCACACTCACAATAGCAAACAAAACAATATACAGCTGCAGCCGAGTGACCATTCCGAATGGCCAGAGATCAAATATCCCAGGCCAGAAATAGACTGACCTGGGTTGGAAGGTAAGATGGCTGAGTCGGTGCACATGCACAATATCAAGATACAGGACTATTACCTTTGCATACTCACATACTGTGTTCCTACTTGGACACCATTGTGCATTGTGCAGCTTTAATGTGTGGCATCTAGCAAGCCTGACTATTCACTAGGTAACAGAGGTGAAAAGTCATGTCAATTATCAAACAAAAATAGAACCCAACGGGAGTGCAATCTGTACCAAACTTGTATGTCAGCTCTCAACATGGAGTATGAAAATCAAGTCACAGAGTAGTATGTACAACTAAGATATGCTGTGCAGCAACTGTCAATGTCAGTGCAGGAGATCATGTAAAGCCACTGTCTGCGTCTCACAAAGAGGTAACTAAACAACCGGAACTCTGTCTCTCACTCCCTCCACATGCAACCCTACCACTGCCACCATGGAGAGGATACCTGAGACTGCCAGTCCCCCTTGAAAGAAGGCCCTAGGGAGGACAACACTCCTGGATGTCTGGACAATGATGAACAACCTGGCCCATCTGGAACACCTGGTCAGTCAACAACTCCCTGCCCACAACAACCCCCCCATCCCTGGTGCAGCCACATCACAAGTAACCATTTTCCCCCCAACCTGTGCCCCAATGACTGTTCAATCATTTTTGTGTCCCACAGTACAGGGACCTGAGTTGAACCTTGACATCCCCGGCAATGAAGGCCCTGCTAACACTGGGAGTGGGCACACTGTGCCAGAAGCACAGGTACCCAGGGGTAGGGTGCGAGTGAGGGATGCTGTAGGACATAGGATGGGCCCTCAAAGGGACTCCACTGACCAGGAAACCATCTCACAAGTCTTGGGAGCATACCAAAGATCCAGGGACAGGATGGGTCAAATAATTACCATGTTGAGGGAGAATCAAAGGCTGCAGAAGAAATGCTCCAGGAAGTTATGCAGCAGTGGCAGACACATAGGGGGTAATTCCAACCCTGGCGGTCATTGACCGCCAGGGTGGATGACCACGGAAGCACCGCCAACAGGCTGGCGGTGCTTCATTTGGGATTCCGACCGCGGCTGTAAAGCCGCGGTCGCCCAGCCGGGTCCGGCGGTTTCCTGCCGGATTTCCCCCGGCTGGGAGAATCCTCCATGGCGGCGCTGCAAACAGCGCCGCCATGGGGATTCCGACCCCCTTCCCGCCAGCCTGCTTCTGGCAGTTTTTACCGCCAGGAACAGGATGGCGGGAACAGGTGACGTGGGGCCCCTGGGGGCCCCAGCATGATTTTCACTGTCTGCATAGCAGACAGTGAAAATCGCGACGGGTGCAACTGCACCAGTCGCACCCCTGCAACACCGCCGGCTCCATTCGGAGCTGGCTTCTGTGTTGCAGGGCCTTTCCCGCTGGGCCGGCGGGCGATCCCTTGGCGGGCGCCCGCCGGCTCAGCGGGAAAGTCTGAATGGCCCCCGCGGTCTTCTGACTGCAGAGCGGTCATTTGACGGGGTAAGTTTGGCGGGCGGCAACCGCCGCCCGCCAAACTTGGAATGACCCCCATAATGCCACTATGGCTAACATTGCAGGGGTGCTGAGTGACATCAATACCACCCTCATTGGTTCCTCAAAACATCATCAAGCCCCTTCCACCTGCAATGTAACATCTGCCCCATCTACTTATGCAGCAAATAGTGGAATGGAGGCTCTGCCAGGGGAACCACATGCCTCAGACACCCCTCTCTTTGTAGCAGAAGAACTCTCCCGCAAACGTGGATGTCCACCCAGACTTGGCTCCAACTGAGTGCAAAGATCCATGATGGTATGACGATTCAGATGATATGTCTGGATGACATGCCCTTCCTCCATGGTATCTAGGTCTACTATTGGACAGGTCACTGGTGGTTGTCTCACTCTCCTCATGGCAGGATAACTATGTTGAGAGGAGAGAATATACAATGAGTTATGCAGTATGCATACATCATTAACACATTGTATATTACCTGACACCTAACATCTGTAGAGGATGCGTCGAACTTCTGACATATATAGTACAGACCATAGATATGCACCTATTTCACCCTCATTGCTGCACATTGTCTAACATGTAAATTGGATAGTACATATGAAACAAGTGTCATTGTACATGTGTGTGTGTGACTTAGCTGTCCTACATTAATCCTACAATATGTTTCGGATTCTATCAATATCTACCCGTGACCTATGTACCTCAGAGTAGCTTTACATAGTTCTCATCATATATACTCCATCAACACATCAGTGTTTATAAATGTGCACAATATGTTGCACAACCATGATGGTACTACACATGATTACACAGATTGTTGGGGGAGTGACAGGTGCAGATAATTAAGCACAACCATTGATTTCATGTGCCCAAAATGGCAGGCGCCTGACCTACTGTAGTGGACAGTTGGAAGTGACCTAAGTCCGCCGGCGGAAGTCTTCAGGGTGGTAGTCAGTTGCAACCGCTGTGAAACTTGCCATTGGTTAACATTGCTGCCTTTGGTGGACTGGGGCCAATGAGCATGACTGCCGGTGGTGATGGTTCTATACGTGGTGGCTGTGACCACCATTTTCTCCAGTATTGCTCACTTGACTCTTGACACTGTTGCCAGCAAGAGCTCTACAACGTGAGCTGCTGTGTACTACCTCTGGGAGCCATCATGTCACGCCCTGCAGGTGATAGGGCCCCTGGCGTCACCCTGGAAGAGCTGGAGAAGCTAGTGGAGGAGTTCCTACCCCTGTATGAACCACTATATGGGGCACCAGAGGAGCAGGTGAGTCCAATGCCCTAACCATGTGTGATAGGTGTTGTGTGTGACGTTTCATCAGGCATGTGAACTTGTGAGGGTGTAGATGCATGCAGCTGGCATAATGAGAAGTTGTTAGAGCAGAGAGGATGGATATGTGTGCCTACCTGCTGTGACTGATGTGTAATGACCACTCCTTTTGGTATGGTGCGTGTGTACATGGCTTTCTCCTCTTGTCTGTGTCATCCATGCAGGTCAACGCCCATCAGAAGAAGGTGATTTGGCATGCCATCGTCAAGTAAGTGTGGTCCCTAGGGGTCCACAGCTGGCAGAGCACCCATTGTCAAAAGCGGTAGTAGGACCTGAGATACTGGGCCCAGAAGACCACTAAGGCCCAGCTGGGGATGTTCTCCCAAGGAGGGAGGGGTACCCATTCGGCCTTGACCCCCCAAAGGCCTGCATTTTGGCTGTGTTCTACCCAGAGGTGGATGAGCGTTTGAGAGCAGCACAGCAGCCACAAGGAGGTAAGTACTGACTGTATCCTTGTACTTGGCTCTGGAAGTATGGTGTTTGCTGTCACACTTTAGCATCTGTGACAATGTAGTAGGTGCTACATGTATGTAGACTCAGGAGAATACATGGCACTGACATTGCCTGACTATTAGATGGAGGTCTGGCATTAGGGTTGGGCATGTGTACGTTGAGATCACCTGTGTCAAGGTATAATTTTGGACTGTATGTGGAGATGCACAAATGGCAATGCCATGTGTGACTCCACCCAGCAATATATATGGATGTAAGCTACTGTATCATCCTACCCATAGAGTATTTCCAGGTCCATACCTCAGCATGTCTGATGATGCAGCTCTAAGGTGTCTGACCACTGCCATCTGTTTTGAGGACCTGTATTTGCTACGGGGTGTCTGACAAATTTGGTACAGGGGCTAGTTAACTTTTGTCCTGGTACAGGTATTGACTCCATGTGAGGCTGGCATCTCAATCAGTCAATAGACACGGCCAGTATTGGACTGTACATATGGGTTTGTAGTTGTATTCTCATTGTCCCTTCATATTCATACTATGGAGTATGTGAAAGTTGTAACGGAAGAGGATTCAAATTTGGGTGTCTGATTTTGTCTATTTGCCCTTACCATGCATTTCCATGCCATTGAGATGTCGGCAAATCACTTTTGTCCAAATGGCTTTGTTGTAAAGGAGGTTAGTGGCTAGGCTGACCTACCCTTTGACAATATGCAATGTCCATGCAATATGTGCCAATGCCCTATCAATAAGAGTGCAACATATGATTTTGCCTGCCTACATCATGTCTCAATGGTTACTTGGGGGTACATCTTATTGAGTGGGACCATCATTGCTACCCTAAGCCTAGCTGATGTGGGCAGTTTGGACAGAAATTGGTATCGACTCACCTCATAGTTCCAGATGTAATGGCTTAGCTGTACTACTATTTCTAATACTGGTGTTGTAGTTGTAGGATATGTTGTGAGTGCAATGGCAGTTGTGTAGGTCCATGTGTACATTATGTGTACATGTCTATTCAGTCAGTTATCTATGTTGACTGGACATAGGTACAAGTAATCACATGTCAGGAATGGTGTGAGTGATGTTGGTTTACTCATGTTGTCATGTCGTAGAACTGTATCTGCATGTCAGGTGGAATGTTATGTGCCTTATAATGTATTTGTTGGCTGGCGTTTTGTTCAGTTGTTCTTACACTGCTCTTTGTGATTGTCAGTGGATGTCTCATGTGTGCTATGTAAGCCACTGTAGCTGTAAATGCATGTATGATGTGATGTGGTGTATCTTTCTATAGTGTTTGCAGATATTCTTCTGGGATTTGGTACATGTGTTGACATGGCTGTTCTCCAGACCTGGATTCTAAACATCAGATGACACCTGTATGGGAGTTCCACTTGTTGTGGCTTCATCAGAGATTGTAACCATTATGGCATATATGTAAAGAGGGTTCAGCCATGCTTGTTATTGGAATGGCAGGTGCTGTGAGGTCTGTGAATAGAGTTGTCCTAACTAGCATGGCACATTAGTTATGGACATGGACTGGTCAGGTGTTGAATCAGAACATGCATGATATGGTGTGATCAGTCAACTGCTTTTCCTAAAAGTGATAGGAGTATGGAGAGTTATGATTAGGATTAGGACAGAATTTGAGCTTAAACCAGAGCATGATGAGCATGCTGACATAGCTTCACAGGTAATTTGTTGGAATGCACCAGTTGTGCTACCTTACTTGGATTATGATGTCGGTGAGAGCGATGTCATAAAAAGGTGAATAGAAGTAACATGTTATGACATGATGTAGGATATGTGGTTTTATATCTGGGATTGCCTAGCCAGGAGATGTATACCTAAAGTTGCCCATGTAATAATGTGTGTATGTGAAGAATGTGAGGACCCTCTCTCGCCCTCTCTGTGTCTCCCTCTCTATTTATGTGCATCAGCATCGGCAGGCAAAGGAGATGGGACACAGGTGAGTGGGGATGCTGCTGGCCACGGGACCCGGGGTGCTGATAACACCGACAGCGAGGGACCCAGTGGCCCAGAGGGTGAGGGGAGTGCACCGGGGTAGACAGGATTATCATCATCATTCTCTGAATCCTCCTCCAGTGGACACTCCCTGGCAGTGGTGGGCCCTTCTGGGACCACCCCAGCACCATCTTAGCCCACCACCCCACTTACTACCACCGCCCTCCCCACCCAGTTGTCGGTGCCCGCTCACATGGTGGGATTCCCGAGATCACGGGGAAACCAGGAAAAAATATTCTTATATGCAGATGTGGTCTTGCTGTATCTCTCATAACCCAAGTCATCCATACTGTCAGTTCTGTCATTATGTTTGATCTTTGGGAGATATGCAGGATACATGATTAATAAGGATAAATAGGTTTTAAATGAAATGGGGATCTGGGCCAGGGTGAGAGATGTGGCCCATGATACTGAGGCGTCTGTAGAGGGCTTCTGATATCTGGCATTGAAATCACTCCGTACACGACAGTCTACTTAGACAGCAACCTAGAGGTGGTGCTCCGGGAGATTCAAAGAATCTTATATGTCCTGCAAAATATCCTTTGGATAGTCCCTGAACCCTTCTTTGAAAAAACAGACAGAATACTGTGTATTTTGCTTTAGGAAAGAGGTTTTTTCAGGATAGCACTGCATACACCACAGAGGTGGGTGCAAAACTGTGATATATCTCTCCTGGACATAAGGGGATATTACTGGACCTCTGAGCACTAGGTTATTAATAAATAGAGAAACACTTCACAGGATGAACCTGAGATGAGATTGGAAAGGATCCCAATAGAAACACATATATATATATATTATTTGTATGGGAAACCATTTAAAAGTGGACTACTGGAACCCACCCACACCACGCTGATGCCAAGGGATAGGGCCACAAACTATGTGGGATGGCATGGTACCTTCACTATAGGAGCCCCTTAAAGGAAAGGGAAAATGCTACAAGAGGTGACAGATTTTAATAAGTGGGATCTTATCGGCGTCTCCAAATCGAGAGAGGAAGTTGAGGGAGGAGAACCAAAGTATTTTGAAGAACAGAAGGTGGACTATAATTTAGCTCCCATCCAAAAGTATCAATACTACAACTCAGACATGCTTTACTGGCAGAATTAGTGAACTGGGCTGACCTACCAGACAGGAATCCACTGGAGAAAAGAGTCCTCGTGAAGAATTAACGAGCAAAGCAGTTACTTGTATACATCATAACAATTAACTGGATAACCTACTAAATCCTAGGGCTAAGTTTGAGCCTGATCTGGGTCAGTAGGAGGATATTCATTGGGAGGCCACCCTGATGTACCTATGAGAAGGGCCTATAAAAGTAAGAATGGGGTCGATTCAGCTAAACAAACCACACTGAGTTTATCATAACAGAATCAGGCTATTCAAAATGGGCAGCGCGCAATCTCCCACATGCAGAAAATGCAATGCTGTGGATGGAACCTTCCTCCTCACAATATGGGAATGCCTTCAAATACAGAGGTATTGCAAAGGGATACTTGTCAAACTTACAGAAGTACTGGAGGTGCACATACCTAATAGCACCTAATTTGTTATACTAGATATCCCAAGTGATGTTGATCTACCCAGAGCAAATTTGATGCTCAGTGCATTAGGGTTTGTGCTGGGAAAACAAGATATTGCAAGACTGAGGGAACCAGGCAGTTCCAACTAGAGTACTGTGAACAGCAGTAACGAATGTTTGTAACAAAGCAGAGAAAGTGCTCTATGAGGTAAGAGGCTGTTTAAGCAAGGTTGAGAACTTGGGGGTAGCTGGACGACTTACTATGGTCTGGATTGTGAGAAACAGGTAACCTCTGATGTGATCTCATGACAGAGTCTATACACCAGTCACCTTGTAAGGGTGAAGATACTATGTTGGCAGTGGCCTACTTCACACTAAGGTACTGAAGGGGGGACTGAAACTTTGAGTGGGTATTATAAGCTGAAGCACAAGCATTGCAAATTAATTTATTTATTAACTTTACTCTGATTTTGTTTTTCAAATAAACAGCAAAAAGAATAAACAAGCATAGACAAAGCCAATAAGTTTCGCCTATGCCAGATCTTTTGGCTTTGTCAACATTTTCTGTGCTACATAGCTTAAAGTGATAATAAAAAGTGATATCATGTGGTCAGATCGCAAAACGCTGAATGGACAAGAGCAGGAACTTAACAGACCCTTCTGCTTGTAGAAATCAATACAAAAGGTGGAGCTTCGGCTGCAAAAATGTCTGTAGCCACAACTTCTGTCAGTTTCTTGTGTTAATTGCAATCATGTGACGAAGCCTTGAAATGCAGATGCCTTTTGTGTACATGTATCCTGTAGGAGAAAGTATTACCTTTGCTGTGCATGCGCAGCATGTGACAACGAGAAAACATTGACCATGAAATGCTGTGCCAGCTCTCTTTTAAAGGAGGCTTGGTCAAGCGCTGGTTCTGCTGTAGCGGTTTTCTCTCTAAGGGAAGCTTGAACTGCTGCCCATATGCCCCTGTTCTGAGTAGATAGACATAGAAAGTCAAACTATTGAATTTGCCACTGCTTCTTCTTTGCCTCTTTGGGGATTGCTCATTTTGGGCACGAAAATAGATATTTTCATATATCCTCTAAAACAGCAATACCTTGTTTAAAGCAATTTGCTTTACACTCTCAAAAATTGTCACTACAATTTCCAGTGTGAATTGTGACTTATTTTGTTGGACGTTGACAGCGTATTTATTCAACATAGCAGCGACTTGAATAAAAAAAGTCACAGAGAAAGCAGCTGGTTTCTATGCTCAATTTGAGTGGAGGAGTAGGGCCTCGGAAGAAGGATGTGACGCTACAGTCAGAGAAGCTGACCTTGGTGCGTCAACATCCTGTGATCCTGGGCAGTATCACTCAATCTCCTGGCTCTAACAAACAAGTACGCTTGAAATGCGTGCTGACAAAAGGAGATTAAATAGAAGGTGTCAGACAAACATTTTTTTTAAAATGTATCTGATGAGCACGCTTGAAACTCTTTTGTGCAGGTAAAATGTACTAAAAGAAGTCCCACCCACCAAAGCGAATGGAAAGGAGTACTTGGGCCATGGGACACTGATAAGAGAAACACACAAGGAACAACAGGAAATATTATGCTACAACCTATAGAAACGGAGGAAAAGTAAGTGGCAAGCACAATTACAAATGAAAAGTGAGGGCGGATGTAAGCCCCTTTTAAGATTATATTAAATACAATAAATTTCACAAGCACAGTGCTGTGCAGACAAAACCTAATAAGGATAGCCCCATCTTTCCTGGTATACCCACATGGAAGGTGGTTGAGCCTCAAGTACAATTTTGTTAATGTATGATACTAGCCCAAGTGCGCCATCATATTTCCTAATGTACATTTCAAATGTGCTTAATTGTTGGAAGACTGAATCATTAGTAACCTGTTTAAGCCCCCAGCAACATACTTGAGCATATTGCCCAATACTATGACCCCAAATCCTTATTTGTTCGATATTTTAAAGATTCCCTGGCAGAAGAGGTCTGAGAACGTCCTGTATTTTCCCTTTCCCCTATATTTAAAGGTAACTGATGCTGCTGTCAAAAATGCAGATTTTGGTTTATTGGTGTTTTCAGTGAGGGAAACAAGATCAACCTCCTTTGGTGGCTACTCCACCCCACACCTCCAAGACTGTTTTCACATTTGTGACTAAATAAACTGCACATGGTCTGCATGGCCTGTAACGTCAGATTAGCTCCCTTCCTACCTCACAGTCCATTTTTTGTCTGATTCTTTTGCTACCAATTTCACCACCTGAAGGTGTGTAGCTGGATAATCTTTAACTATGTCTAGGCATTCTAGGTCTTCACAATTGTCTTGCTAAACCTTGCCTACCCATATAAACTCAGTCACTTTAGTCTGCAGGTCTACCAGCAGACAGAGGCATCGCTGCAGGGAGTGTCACGAAGATATATAGCAGACGTGACTGGATGCTCATTTTCAGGACATGTCCTCGGCCTAGCTATGACTGATGTACTGGTCACAAGCACCTAATGTCCGAGTGTGTATTTCCAGCCAGTTTGCTGCACATCACCCCTCTAGATTATCTGTGACATTAGGTCTAAAATAACTTATTTTTGTAAAGGCCCATGTGAGCTGATGCCCCCGCTGAAGCCAGTGAAGTATATCCAGTGGGGTAGAGATGTTCAATATTTCGGAAATACCATCTCAAACAGGTCCAGCAGTTACAGGACTGAAGGAATCGGTTGTTCTGCCTTTGTTAGCGTCAACAGGATGGCATCCGCCAAAAAAGACTTGCTTTGTATGTGTTGCCTCTAAAGTCGACCCCTCTAATACCATAAGAACTCCTGACTACTATCACCAGAGTTTCCACAGCAAAAGTAAAAAAAAAAAAAAAAACAGGAGGCGAGAGTGGACAACCCTGCTGCGTCCTCATAAGAAGGCTAAGCTGGACAACCACACTCCAGTCACTCTCACCTCGCATTTAATGCTTTGCAACTGGCCAGCATCCACTCCAGGGTGTTCAGTCCCAGGGGTCGAACCCACGAGCTCAAATGTTTTCTCAGCATCAATAACATCAGGATATTTATTTTCCTTATCTTCTCCTCAAGGTGTGCCACCCACCTAACGTTATCGCTACAGTGTCTGCTCCCATTGGACCAAAAGGGGCATTAGGGTCACCATTCTACTGACAAATATTTTCCTTGAAATTTTAGCATCAGAATTCAACAGCTAGATGGGGCTATTTGACACACAATCCTCTGGGTCAAAGCCCTGTTTGTGGACTTAGGCTAGAATTGATTCATGCGTCAAACTTGTCACTCCGTTGCCCTTCTCAAATGTATTGAACCATTTATCCATTTCCCTGTCCCTTTGTGTGAATTATAGTGTGTAGAAGCCCACCGAGAACCCATCCAGTCCAGGTGCCGTTCGAGGGTTCATACCTTTGAGTGCCTGTAGAATTGTCACCAACACATAGCTAGTGCTGGTCGAATGTGTGCAGAGTTCTGGGTAAATGTGCTTGTTCAGCTTGCGTTAGAGCAGGGGTTCCCAAAAGGTTGATCGCGAGCAACAGTGGCTCGCAGGCTGCTACTGAGTAGCTCCGACTGTCAGCTGGTTATTTAGAATAAACAGCTGCTTGCCTGAAAAGGCAGCTTTTTAACTGCTGTGCCCGTTTCTGTGAGGGCTCAAAACTTGAGAGTGCAGAATGATGCAGCCTACCCCTTTCTGAAGAAATATTGCCTTCCTTCGTTTCCTTCTTAATCCAGCATGTCCTTCTCTTTCTTTTTGTAAGCTTTCATTTATTTCTCTCCTTTTAATTTCTTTTATTACCTCTTTTTTTGCTTTCCCTCTTACTTTCTCCAGCTTTCTCTTTCTTCCTATCTTTTTACATTACTGCTTAGTTTTCCTACTTTATTCTCACCCCTTCTTCATTGTCCATTCCTTTTCAGCTTCTTTCTTTTTCCATTCGTTCTTTAATTTACTCTTGCTGTCTTCCCTACTTTTTTCTTGTTTCTACCTTGAAGTTTCTCCATTTCCTCCATTTTGTCTTTATTTCTCTTTTTTGTTTCCTTTCCACTTTCATTCTCTTTATTTCTTGTTTTTTCCTCTGCATCTTTAATTTTCTCTCATTCTTTCTACCTCACCTTTCTCTCAACAATTGTTTTCTTTGTTTTTCCGTTCTGTTTTTCTCCCCTTTCTTTCTTTTTTCTCCCTTTATTTTATCTTACTCCCTCTTTCTTACTAGCTCTCCTTTTCAGCTTCCTTTCATTCGTCCTCTTTCTTTATGTTTTCTTTACCTACTTTTCTCTTCTTCTTTCCTTCTATCCTTGTTCTTCTCAGTGATATCTTCTTTCTGTCTTCTTTTCTCATCTGTTAGTTTCTTTTTCTTGTTGCATTAACTTATAGTACTTTTTCTTTCTTTGTCTTCTTTCTTTCTCCACTACTACCCATTTCTCCATGCCTCTCCTTTCTTAGTTTCTTTTTTCTTCTACTCTTTCTTTCCCTTTCTTTTGCATCTATTTTCTTTCTTTCTGTTGCTTTTCTCTTTCTCTGTCGTGTACGTCGTTCTTTTTCTTCTTCTTCCTTGTCATTCTTTCGTCTTCCCCTTCCTTTCACTGTTTCTTTCTTTTTTCCACTTTAATTTTCTTCATAATTCATTTATCCTCAGGCTACTGCCAAGGATTTTAACACTATAAACACATTTCCAAATTTGGAGTAATTTCAAGATAATAACTAGTACTAGTTCTTTTTGTTTATCAGGGTAAACAACACAGAGATGCTGCCTCCATTAAAGTCAAAGATAACGTGCCTGATAGCATTTTTTATGCATAGTGGTGTGGGGATTGGTGTAATATTCACACAAAACCTGTCATATATTTTCTTATTACCAGTGCTGGCGCCAGAACTTGCTTGTAGTAAGACAAGCATTTGCAATGCAATAGGTCTCGCATATTTCGAACAAGTTGTTATCTTTTGACAACAGCGCCCACGAGCAAAAACATGAGAAGACACTGAGAAAAGACGACTTGGCAAAATAACAAAGTTAGCTTTAAAAAATAAATCTTTGCAATTTTGTTTGCCCTGCTGGGCACGATTTTGCAAGTCACAAGCCTTCTGTTTGCGGGGCACTGGAAGTTAAAAAGAAGAAAATAGTACGTCATTCAGGTTGTGAGCAGCGGACGGGCACTAATTAAGTTGAATCAATTAGTGCTTGATTCCTGCTGCACACAGAGGAACGGAAACGATGCCAGACGTGCTTTGATGAATTGCGAGGCTGTGATAAAGAAGAGTGCCATGCAAACCAACAAATGATGAGCGACAGGCGGGAACACAAAGGTGTCTCACAAGTGAGGCCCAGGCGCTAACGCATGCGCTCACAGGCTCGACCCTAAAACAACGACTCTAGTAGCCAGTACTTTGTCTAATGACGTCAAAATGGCCCTCAATGCTCATCGTACCGGTGGCACACAGCCCTTCTAACACAAGATGGCAGTACCCAGCTAGCGACCACTCCTCTACTTCATTTTCCTTAGAATCTCACCATTTCTTCCGCTGAATTACATTTGCAAAAAAATATATATATAAATAAATACAACAATAAAATGCTGGCGCCAAAACTAGCTGCAGGGGGAACCTCTGGTACAAATTTACACGGAAGCTTGAGCCAGCTGTCATCCGTTAGTTCCCTAAAGTAATTTACTTTCATATGTCACTTCTGTTGCAAAGCTGTGGCAGCCTGAAAATGTCCCTCTTTTGTCAAGTATGAAGGCATGAACAAGAATAACTGCACTTCACTACCAAGAAAACGGCTTCCTGCTTTTAAATCTCAAATTAGCTCTGCAGTAATTAATAAACCCAGTGACACCACATCCGCTGTATCATTTTCAGAGAAAGTTCTGGATTTATTTTTAAATGCACAAGGTACTGCACCCAAAACGTGCACGAAGAATTGGAATATTTTATTTTCAATATTTTCTTCTTGCTGTGTATATGGTATTTGAGTGATCATTTATTTATGAATTAAAATACCCTTAAAGCTGTACTTAATGAGGGTTTTGTAACATAGGAGGTCTGTGGCCTTTTGCCATAGATAAATGGCCTCTATGCCCTCGGTCTCCAGCCGTGTACCTTGGTTGGTTGTGGAACTCCTTGGTGCCTTGCAATCTATTGTTAGGGGCAGTTCGGGTATTTTAGTCATGTGACTGGTATTTCTGTAGCACAAACATAGCTGTCACGAAACACATTTGCCTATTTTAAATGCGATGCCAACAAGACGAGGCAACTCCTTTCTATGCTCCTGTTTACAGTTTATTACAGTAGTATCACACAAAAAAAACACTTCTCTCTTTTTCCCACTAGATTATCACCTACATAACAACTGTGTAGGGCCCTGCCCAGAGTACGCTGGCTAAAGGTGACCCTTCAGCATGGCATACTTACTTATTTATGCATTTATATATAGCACAGAGGTTACCCGAAGGTGCTGGAGTGCTTTGCAATAAGAACATAGATCGTAACATGAGAACGTAGTAACAGAGGGTTCAAAGTTGCAAAATATCTGGTAGCTGCATAAGTCACAGAGTAACAGTTTTCCAAGGTAGATAGTAATATAATTAAAGGCAGTAAACAGGCTCAGCTTAGGATGTGGGAGTGCGCATACCCATTGGCGAGGCTGACTCAGATGTCAAGAGCTAAAATGTCCTTAAAGTAGGGCTTTCAACTCTGTTTCGCAGATGTCAGCGAGGTGGTGACGTGAAGTTTCAGAGGTAAACCAAAAGTCGTTCCTTTTTAAAGGTTAGAGGTTCCAGCATCAGAGTTGTATTTTGTGATGGCCTAGAGCCTCCGGATAGCTTAAGTTTGCATGCTAGGTAAGGAGGGGGGGATGTGCCATCTTGTATTTGGCCCTGGCTTTGATGGTCAGACAGTGGAGAGTGATTAACATAGGGGAGATATGGTTGTTTCCCATGTACGAAACGTGCTGCAGATTTAGGCTGGACTGCAGAGGGAAGAGATGGGTCTTGGGGAGACCAGTGAAGAAAGAGTTACAATAGTGAATTCTGGAGAGCATTGGTGATTGAACAAGAGATTTCAGAACTTGCTCTGGAACACAGAGGCAGATTCTCCAAAGAAGACGCAGTTGATATCATGCATTCTCGGCCATGGAGCTGATTTGCGATGGTAGGCTGAGCCTTTTATTTAGGATGACTCCATGGGATTTGGCACTATCAACAATGGTAGGTTTGCTGTCAAAGACGTTGAGTGTGTCCTTCCGGAATAATGAAAGCAGTGATTTTGGAAGGTTCAGTTTTAAATTATGGGAATTCGTCCAGTTTTGAACGCAGGTTAGAGTGGTGGTGAGATGCGAGCTATCAATGGACAGGGGACCTTTAAGTGAATATGAGTGTGTTGGCACTTAAGTATTTTCCTGGAGCAGCAGGGGCTGAGGCTTGGCAAAACTCTTTCGTCCCAGGAAACCCTTTCATGCCATACTGGAGGCAATAATGTTGGGGTGCTTGTTCTGAAATAACCGGTAATGCGTCACTTGGAGTAATTAGCGAGGACTGCTATGGAGGAGCACTTGTGGCTGCATTCCTGTCATCCCAGTTCTTACCTGGGCATTAACATGAATGGATTACCTCCTTTAAAATAACTAAAAGTGGCATGTTTTTGGCAGACGGTAAAATTGAATATTTCAAATGTGCTAAGGTAGCTTTCCATTTGCTTTAAATTATTTTCACATTGAGTAATTTTTAACCTCATTAATCCTGTTACATGTGAGACTCATTTAATGTGGTATAAGTGAAAATGATCTCTAATTGTTCTTGCTGCATGTCTTTCTGTGTTAAATAGTATTGTACCGGTTGCTTCTAGTCAACGAACATATCAAGTTGCCCAAGTTTTTATGCATACGTGACAACAAGTTAATGAGTTTGAAACACAAGAATGCCTACCTTCCTGAGTTTCATAGCTGCACGGCACGTGTGCACATGGTCATTATTTTAGGCTATATACATCAGGGGTGACTCCTCCATAAGGGTGGAGCAGCGTCCCTCCCCCACCGCCAGCAGCGCTACTGATATACATATCTGTTAATTACACGCATTGTTTGTTCTTCAAATATAGGTTCAGCCCAAGCATTCAAAGCTTCTCAGTGACCAAGAAGAAAGCACATAGACATGAACATCAAGCTTATATATGAACACAGCACTACCTTCAAGCTCTGTACGTCAACGTACATGAGTACACACATACCTCGTATACATATTTACTAGGATAAATACATTACTTAATAAAAGGTGTATCCATGCTCTCATCATTTCTTACTCCGACCTTACAACTTATCCCTTCAGCCAGTGAACATGAATGGAAGGTTCAAGGAGGGTCCGCTTTTAATATCAGAGAATAATGATCTTCAATAAAATGTAAAGGTTGAGAGCTATGCGGCAGGCTGGTGGTAGGTGGGAACGTTGTGATATGTTCACAGTCTTACTGTGGGATTGGTTGGGTGGTTTACTGACAAGTATAGGGCTGGCATTTGTCAAGTCTGCTTGTTTACTCCTAAAGAGCTTGTACCTTGCAACCACCAGGATGTGACTTTTGCCACTTCATACTTGTATTATTGCTACCAGTGGTAGCTAAGTGTGAAAAATCGACCATATTAAATAAATAACCTGTTGGTTGTGTGTGTGTATGTTTTATATTTGAGTATCTGTGGCACTGTGCCTGTGTAACAACACGGGCAGCCCATTACCTCGCCTGCTCTGGCTGTTCACTGCTATTACTATGGGTGCATCCAGTGATGTTTGAGAATGAATAAACAAGGTTTGGTAAAGCCAATAGCGTTTGTTAATATATATTTTTTTTTTATAAATAATTTTTATTGATTTTTGCAAAAGAAAAAATAACCATGATACAAACGTCATAACACGATGCCAAAGGGCATCCAACATTGGTCGAACCTGTGATCCCAGATAGCACTAATATTAAAGATAACAGATAACATAGTATTCAGGAGCCTAGTGCGGCCTCCCATTTCCCCCATATCCTATTATATTTATTCGGACATCCTCTAGCCTCATATACAAGTTTTTCACTCTGCGCACACCAATCCACTCCCCGTCTCCATTTAGCCAATGATGGGGCATTCTTGGCCTTCCAGTTTGCCACTATGTCCCTCTTAGCCACTAAGCATGCCACCCCAAGGAAAATTCGATCTGGTCTCCTTAGCTCGATGTCACCCATGATCCCGAGGAGGAGGGGTAGAGGCTCTCTCTCTATATTCTCCTGCAACACCTCAGAAATCTCCCCCAAGACCGCTCCCCAATAGGCTACCATGGCCGGGCAGGTCCACACCATGTGGAAGAAGTCAGCTGTAAGGTTTCTGCAGCGAGAGCACTCCGCGTTGGGGCGGAGGCCCGCTCTGTGTAGTTTGTCGGGTGTGAGGTATGCTGTGTGCAAAAAGTAAGTTTGTATCAATCTGAAACGGGTGGTGATCGCCAGGGCCCGCGGGGCCATTAGCGCCTCACCCCATTCCATCTCTTCCATGGGGCCCACCCACCCCTCCCATCTCTGGCGAAGTACCCCCAGGGAGCCCGAGGTGCCGGAGACCAGGGTGCGATATATCTGGGAAACACCTCCCCTACCTAGGCTCCCCATCAATGCCTTGGCCTCCATGAGGCTGCATTCAGGTATGTTTTCCCCCTCTCGGATGTGTACTGATAAGGCATGTCGGAGCTGGAGGTATCTGTGGAACTGTGTCTTGTTTAATTAAAAGTTTTTCTGGAGATCTTCAAAGGACCGTATGTGTGACCCGTTCCAGACATCGCCTAGTGTGGAGATGCCTATGTTGTCCCAGTTCCGAAACCCCTCCAAGCCCGCCACCTCCATCAATTGCCTCCCATGCCACAGTGGGGTCTGCTGGGTAAGTCGTCCCCACCACCCCGTCGACTTTTGAGCCGTCCGCCATCCCTGTAGAACCACCCTGGTCACATCTGGGACGTCTCGAGAGATCGGACCTCCATAGAGGGTGTCCAAAATCCGTGGGTAACCCATCGTTTGGAGCTCCAGTCGGTACGCCGGGTCTGTCCACCCACCCCCCATCCAGTCATTAATCACAAGTACTTGTGTAGCAAGGTGGTAGGAGTGGATATTGGACATGCCCAAACCTCCATCATATACATCCCTCTGGCAGGTTTTGAGCGCTAATCGTGGGCGGGCTCCGCTCCATATAAATTGGCGCACCAATGAGTCCATTTCCCCAAACCATTTCCTAGGGATGGGATGGGGAAAATTTAGCAGGAGGTAGAGGAGCCTAGGAAGGATCATCATCTTATAGAGCGCGATTCTACCGAGCAGGTTAAGGGGGAGTGTCCTCCAGTGTAGGAGATCACTTCTGATTTTTCTGGTTAACGGTGTAATGTTAAGTTCCCATGTCAACTCCGGGAGAAGTGAAATATACATTCCCAGATATTTGAAGCTATTTCTTCTCACTGGAATGTTTCGCTGCCAGTCCACACAATCCCCGGAGCGGTGTAGGGGGACCAGTAGGGACTTGGCGGGGTTCAGGATCAGCCCCGAGGCTTCCGCGAAGAGGCCCAGGATCTCTAGCACGCAGGGGCCACTTTTAGCCGGGTTGGATAGGTATAGGAGGACATCGTCTGCGTATAGCGCCACACGGTCTTCTGCACAGGCAGGCCAGGACCAGCCCTCGATCAGGGGATCTCCTCGCAGCAGTATCGCGAGAGGCTCTATCATTAATGCGAAGAGCAACGGGGATAGCGGGCAACCCTGCCGGGTTCCGCGGCCAATAGGGAATGGGTCAGAGACCACTCCATTCACCCGGACTCGAGCTGTCGGTTTGGAGTACAGGAGTCTCACCAGGCCTCGGAATCTGGGACCGAGTCCATTTTTCTGCAAGACCAGTTCAAGGTAAGACCAATCCACTGTGTCAAAGGCTTTTTCAAAGTCCAGCAAGAGTAATGCCAAGTGTGCGTGTGACAGAGTATTGCGATGTGCCAGAGCCAGATGCAACCGCCTAATGCAGTGCCTGGTGCTACGAGTGGGCATAAAGCCACACTGGTCAGGGTGCACTAGTGTAGGCATTATCTCTTTCAGTCTAGAGGCCAGGGTCGAAGAAAGCACTTTGATCTCAATGTTTAGAAGTGAGATGGGTCGGTATGCCGAACAATGTCTCGATGGGGGCTGAGTTTTGGGAATCACTACTATTGTCGCCTGGTCAATCTCGGTGGGAAATCGGCCTATTTTCTTGGGTTCCCCATACATGTTGAGTAAGTGGGGACCCAGTATATCACTGCATTTGCTATATAGCTCTGCCGGGAATCCGTCAGGGCCGGGGGTCTTGCCCGATGCCAGGCTGGAGATTGCACTGGTGATCTCTGCAAGGCTAATAGTTTCATCTAGCCTGTCTCTTGCCTCCAGGGAGATCCTGGGGACAGTGATCTCATTCAGGAGGGGAGTCTCTTTCTCAATAGCGGGGCGGGGGTGCATTGCATAGAGGTGGGCATAGTAGGACGCAAAACTTTGTGCGATTTCAGCTGGTGTCCTAGAGAGGGCGCCCGAGGGCTCCAAAATCTCAGGTATAACCCTGCTGGCCAGAGGACGCGCGGCCAGCCAATGTAGGAGCTTCCCATTTTTGTCCCCCCAGCCATATATACGGGTCACCGAAGCTCTCCAAATGCACCTGGCTGAATCTAGCATTATGTGTTTAATTTCTTCTCTAACCATAGTCAGCTGCCTCAGGGCAGCGGCAGACGAAGAAGTCATTTGTTGGCTTTCCAGTCTCAGAGCCCTGGCCTCCAGGTCAGAGATCTGGGAGTTCCTGTCCCGCTCGCGGGTACGGAGAAGGTACTTGGCATGCCCTCTGAGGGTAGCCTTACAGGCGGCCCATAATGATCCTGGGGAGCGGACCGACCCCAGATTCAGATCGAAGTATTGAGTTAGTTGATTTCTGATCTCTTGGGTGTAGTCTTTGTCTTGTAAATACCATGCGTTTAGGCGCCATACTGGGCGTTTGGAGGGATCCGCTCCACCCAGTCGGACCCGCACTGGTGCGTGGTCCGAGACTCCCCGGGGGAGTATCTCTGCCCCTGTGACACTCGAGAGGTCCAGAGCAGACATGAATACCAGATCAATTCTGGATTGCGTCCGGTGGGCGGCCGACGTGTGGGTGTACCGGCGATCCCTAGGGTGCCAAGTTCTCCATACCTCGCAGAGGCCAAGGCTCTCGGTCCAACCAGTAAGAGCCGAAGCCCTGGCTAATCTACTGGCTGTAATCTCGCCGGATACATCCAAATCCGGATCGAGAACCGCGTTGAAGTCCCCCCCCCAGCAGGGTGGTCCCCTGGGGCAATCCCACAACCACTCGGCGAAGCGAGTGCAAGAAGGCATCAAGTCTCGTCGGGGGGGCATACGCCGATATAAAATTTATCGGAGTTCCATGAAGAGTCCCCGTAGCCACTACAAATCTGCCCTGTGGGTCGGCCTGTGATGCTGTGATCACCACAGGCAGAGAGCGGTGAAGTAAAATGGCTACCCCTCTAGAGCCCCTGGAGAAGCCTGCGTGGTATACTCTGTCATACCCTCCCCGTATGAGCATGGGGCACCTAGTCCCAAGGAGGTGGGTTTCCTGCAGAAGGACCACTAAGGGGGAGTATCTGCGGAGAGTGTTAAATACTGCTGACCTCTTAATCTTATCCAACAGACCATTTACGTTCCAAGAAAGAACCTGAGTTAATGAGTGCCAGGCGTGAATTGTATAGGTGGTGCATAGGGCTGAGTGTCAGGCTGTGGACCCAGGGACGACCATTTCAAACAAAACAGTAAGATAATAAGGAAGCTAAGCAACTTCTTCCTATCTAGGCTAACTTCAAAAACCCCTCCCCCCAACCACCCTCCTCCCCATACTCCCACCCCGGAAGCATCTGTCGCCCAAATACCCAACCAAAACCAGCCAGCCAGCAGGACTGTCCTTGGGGTGGAGTGGTGGACCCCTCCATATAGTCGGATCAATTACAATTAGTGGTGACCTGCCAAGTCTCAGGTATCTTATAGTAGAAAGGCATGACGCCTTCTGTGGTGACCCTTGTAAAGTCTGCATAGGTGAAACGGACCTCTCAAGTCATTTTGGACTCCCATCAGCAGGTGTCAAGTGTGTCATATTAACCAAGGACCGGGGACTGACTCAGGCCGTTATCATCTGCCGTTTGGCCTGGGATCTGAGGCCCAGAAGGGTCCGTGGGTTTCTTCTCTGTTTGTGAGCCAGAATCTCGGATTTCCTCATTGTTGTCCAAATTGTTTGTGTCTTTCGGTCTCCCTCTCCGGGATCTGGTGCGCCTCCGGCTCCTCCGGGGGCCTCCCGGGGTGAGGGGACCGACCCGAGGGGCCCCCTCCGTGTGCTCCAGGGGCCCCCTCCGGGCACCGATGCCCTCCTCCGTCAGCCAGTCCCAAGCCTCTTCAGGTGTTTCAAAAAAATGTGCTCGCCCGGCCAAGAGGACCTTGAGCCGCGCGGGGAAGAGGAGCATGTATGAAAGTTGCATCGCTCTAAGTTTCTGCTTAACGTGTTCATACGACCGGCGGCGGATCTGGACCTCACGGGTATAGTCTGGGAAAATTAAGATTTTATGGTTCTCCCATTGAAGATCTTCCGACCTCCTAGCCTCTTTAAGGATATTGTCTCTATCCTTAAAGTTAAAGAAGCGCGCAATCATAGGTCGTTTTGGGCCGCCCGGTGGGGGGCGCGGGCCAATGCCCTGTGGGCTCTTTCAATCACAAACCAGGGCGAAAGGGACTGGTCCGGCATCTATGCATTAATCCACCTTTCTAGGAACTCAGATGCCCCACCATCCTCCACGCCCTCCGGAAATCCGATGAAACGCAGGTTGTTGCGTCTTGATCGGTTCTCTGCATCTTCCGCACGACGGTGCAGCTCGCCAGTTCGAGTCTGCAGCTGGGCCACTTTACTTCTAAGGTCAGCTAGGTCGTTTTCAGTCTGGGAGACTCTAGTTTCAACCTCGGTGATCCGGCTCACTGCGTTTCTGAGGTCTTGCCGAACCAGACCCACGTCTTCTCGTACTTCCCCAATCTTAGTCTCCACAGCAGACTGTGATGCTTGAATGGCTTGAAGGATGGCACTCACTCCGTCCGGTGCGGGGCCTCCGCTAGCTGTGTCTCCCTCTCCTCGCTGGCCAGCCGGTGTCGTGAACTGGTCAATCTTTTGCTGGGAAGATGGAGGTTGCTTGTTCGCCTTGTCTCTCCCCATCACGGCATCGGAGACAGGAGTCGGGTAGTTTTCCAATCAAGTCTAGATCTCTTGCACGTTTGCTGTTACTGCGATTATGAGTGCGTGGGGAGAGGCATTCAGGCCCAAGCTGTGATCTTCTTCACCTTTGAGATCTGATGAGTCCAGTTTCATCTTGGCCCAGTTGCCAATTGCCATTAGGGATTAAGTGCTAAGGGGGGGGGGTAGGGCGTCTTTCTTCCCTGACTCCTTTCCCCTCCCGCACCCCGTTTTCACTTCGAGCCGGTACCTTCAGTAAAGCCTCGACCGGCCCCGGTGTTAATTACGCTGCTCCAGTGACGCCATGAGGTCACTCAGGGCCATTGCCCTTCCGTTAGTTCGGATCGCGGTGCTGATTTTTCGGCCGTATCGGTAACTTTAGCACAGCCTCATCCTGCCTCGATGTCTCCGCCGTGCTCCGTGGACCCCCGGCATGCCTCCGCCGTCACTCAGGGCACCAGGGAGTCCCTCTCTGCAACTGCCCTTCCTCCGCTCCAGCTCCGGCCAGCGGGGTCCCGGGCACAGCGCAGCCGCTTAGCTCCCTCGGCCGCTGTCCCCAAGTTTGCGCACGGCCACAGCCTCATCCACACGGCGCTCTCTTCCTCCAGACGCAGCGGCGCCGCCCCCACACACCGCGGGAGCCGCGTTAGGGTCGTAGCCTCAACCCTATCCAGGGTCCCCCTCTTACCCTGTCGCACCTCTGTTCCAGCGCGGCCGTGTCCGGGGGGATCGCCGGTCCGGCCCCAGCTCAGCCGCGGAAGTCAGTCCCGGCCGCCATTTTGTTTTCGGGGACGGGACGGTCGCGGCTCGACAACGGGCTGTTTCGCCAGGAGTTCCTCGCCGGAGCCTCTCAGGGGCCCAGGGGTCACAAGGACTGTCAAAACGACGTCTCCGGCTCGGTCAGGCCACTCTAACTACGGGCGGATGACGGAGGGGTCCAGAGCACTCTCAGAGTGCGACCGCCATCTTGACGCCCGAAGCCACGCCCCTTGTTAATATATTTTAGCCATGTTGTGCACCAGCATGGCTGCTGTTCATCATGGCCAAAAGTTAGTGGTGTAGAGCAGAGTGGCATACATTGGAATGGCGAAAGAGTTGAGTAGAGTGTTGTAGTGTGGAGTGACACTGAGTGTCATTTATTGGAGTGGCATAGAGTGGAGTCACATAGAGTGGTTTCAGTAGAGTGGAGTGATATAGAGTGCATTGATGTAGAGTGTTGTAGAATATAGTGGAGTAGAATGCAGTGGTGTACAGTGCAGCATTGTAGAATTCAACTGCATACAATGCAGTCTTGTACATTGAAGTGTTGTATACTAGAGCGCAGTGGTGTAGAGTGTAGTGTGCAGAATGCAGTGGTGCAGGGTGGCGCAGAGTGCAGTGGCATTGAGTACAGTGGTGCAGAGTTAAGTGGCATAGCGTGCAGTGGCATATAGTAGAATGAAGTGTCGTAGAGTAGGCTGGTGAGTGCATTAGCATAGAACGTTGCGAAGTATAGTGACGCAAAATACAGTGATGTAGAGTGCAGTGGTATAGAATTCAGCAGTGTACATTGCAGCATTGTGGAATACAATGGCGTAGATTAGAGTGGTGCAGAGTCAGTGCAGTTGTGCAGAGTGGAGTGGCAGAGAGTGCAGTGGCGTAGAGTGATGCAGAATGGAATGGCATAGAAAGGAGTGATGCAGGGTGCAGTGACAGAGCGCAGTGATGCAGAGTACAGTGGCCTAGAGTGTATTGGCATAGATTGTAGTAGTGCAGAGTACAGTGGCATAGAGTTCAGTGGAGGAGAGTGCAGTGTGGCAGACTAGAGTGTCATAGAGTGCAGTGGTGTACAGTGCATTGGCATACAGTACAGTTGGGGAGTAGAGTTCAGTAGCATACGGAGCGGTGATGTAGAGTGCAGTGGCATAGAGTGGAGTGGCAGAGAGTGGAGTGTCATGGCGTAGAGTAGATTGTTTCAGAATAGAGTGAAGATGTGTAGAGTGCAGTGGCATAGAGTGCATTGTTGCACAGTAGATTAGAGTGGTGTACAGTGATTTGATGTAGAGTGCAGGGGCATAGAGTTGAGTATTACAAAGAGAAGTGAACTGGAGTAAAGAGTATTGGCAGAGAGCATTGGTGTAGAGTGCAGTGTTGCAGAGGAGCATAGAGTGGGATTTTGCAAAGTGCATTGGAGTGGTGTAGAGTGGCATGGAGTGCACTGGCATAGAGTGGAGTAGTACAGAGTAGCTCAGAGTGCAATGGTGCGGAGTGTTGGAAAGTGCAGAGGTGCAGAGTAGAATGCAGTGGCATTGAGCGCTGTGGAGTGGTGTAGAGTGGGCTATGCATGGTGCCATAGCACACTACCATTACAGACAACACATTTTCAATTGAAATTACCATTATGTTTGCACAGACATATCGTTTTACTTATAAAACTATACAGCACACAAACAATAATGTGTGGAAATCACATCACGTAATGTACAACACCCTCCTGCTACAACACCCTCCGCATGCTCCGCAAGATCTTCAAATTGACTCCCGTCGAAACCAGGAAAACAGTCGCCCACGCTCTTATCAGCAGTCGATTAGGCTATGGAAATGCACTCTACGTAGGAACCAAGGCCAAACTCCAAACGAAAATGCAACGAATTCAAAACGCATCCTCCCCCCTCATCTTCGACGTCCCATGCCACGACCACATCCCCTCCCGCCTCAGAGACCTACACTGGCTACCCGTAACAAAGAGGATCACCTTCAAGCTCCTCAGCCACGCAAACAAAGCCCTCCACAACACTGTCCCGGCCTACCTCAACGACAGACTCACCTTCCACACTCCCACCCACCATCTCCGCTCCGCCAGCCTCGCCCTCGCCTCCATCCCCCGCATCACTGCCGGAGGAAGATCTTTCTCTCACATCGCCGCCAAGACCTGGAACTCCCTACCGCTCCACCGACACCAGACCCTGGACCTCCTGACATTCAGGAAACACCTCAAAACATGGCTATTCGATCAGTAGCTTCCCCCACCCTCCAGCGCCTTGAGACCCTGTCGGGTGAGTAGCGTGCTCTATAAATTACTTGATTGATTGATGTAGTGATTAGTTTCCAACATACTTCAGATTTTACAAAAAAGTGCTTTATTTGTGTGTTCATAGTTCTGATATAGTCTGAAATCCTTTGCACAGTTCTTTTAAATGTTGTGTGCGAGAAAAACAATATTTCCTGCCCCCAGAATGCAGCAAGATTGTCACAAAAATCCCCTCACTTTGAAATCTGAGAAAGAAAAGTAAACACCAAGCTCCCTTGAATGCACAGCAAATGTGACAAGATAAGAACAAGAGGCCTGTTTCCAGAGCACTTGTGGAAGAATACAAGGTGAGCTGGTGTGAAAAGGCTTTGCTTTGCTTCTTGGGAGGGACATACTCACCCTGGACAGCCCAAAATAAACAGAGCCAGCAAATAGAATGCCAGAAAATGTGAGTTACAAACTACAAAGCCAATTGTAAGCCAAAGGCCAAATCAATTCCCAGGGAAGCTTTCTGAATGGTGCCAAGAGGCCATTAGCAAACTTAGGCTTTGACCTAAAAAGGCCTGGCTGACCTCGGGGAAGGGTCTTTCATTGTAAGACAAGTACCATATCCAGAGTGTCTTGCGGGTCCTCCTTAGCCGTGCGGCCCATGCATGGAGTATCGAATAAGCAACACAGCAGGTATCTTCATCTAGGGCAACATAAACTCTAGGAGCCTTCCTGCAGCTGGTCTTGCGGGCATTAAATGGACTACCCAGTACATTGCCCTGGGTCACTTAACAGCATTGGTGGGATTAGTTTTTTTTAAAATACTTATTTTGGTCAATACCTGGAGTAAGACTGAGAAGAGAAGTTGCCTTTTTGGTTTTGTATTCCAAAGTCTCTTGGATGGAATATTATCAGAGCTCTTAAGTTGTCACATAAGGCATGAGTAGATTCTCCAGTATTATTATTATTTTTTTTTAAACTTATTTTATTAGTTTTCCAATATAAACATTACAACCCTTTGTTAGGGGCTCTTCTTTTCGGTAGCGAAACATCATGTTAAATGCCTCTGATATTCCTTATATGATAATCAATATCTACTGTATTGATACATTCGACATTCAGCATAATTGTTGCCATCTCATGCATAAGTATCAAATGAAGAAACCTACTTTCAAAGTCTTATTTTTTATATCAGAAAATCAGTTGATATCTCGTCATGGCAGAGTTCCTCGTTAAGGGATCGAACTCCCCCCTTTCTCCTCCCCCTCGTGTGCCTAGATGATTCGATGTGTCATTGTTTTTGGGCCTCTAGTGCTGTTCTGGGTGGTGGGAACCTCTGTCTACCTTCTGTCTGCTCCTATCACCCCAGGGGTTGCTGTGCGTCTTTAGTCTATGTTGGGAGTCATCATTAGTTCCCCGTTGTGGGTGTTGGCTCAGGGTGTTCAGGGGGGTTTCATGACTGCTATTGGTCTCTCCCCCCAGGAGATCCCAGTCGCAAATCAGGGTGCTCCACGCCCATGCCCTCTCCAATGACCCCTGGCCTCTCTGTGCTTCCCGGTGCTTAACTGCTTCCTCTGCTCTAGCCCATTTCAGGACTTCTCGCCTCCATTTACTTTCTCAGGGGCCCAGTGTCGCCTTCCATGTCATTGTAATTTCTCATTTAGCTAAAACCAGGGCCAGATCTTGGAACTGGTTGGTGATTTTGTGCCTGGCCTGTCGGTGATAGCTTCCTAGCAAGCAGTGTCTGGGATCATTAGGTGCCTCCCACTCAATCATGTCTGTTAAGTGTTGTGTAATCGAACTCCAAAACTCTCATATTTTTTGGGCAGGGCCACAACATGTGGATAAATTCAGCCTCTTATTCCCAGCATCTCGGCCATCTAGCCTCTTCCACCCCGAAGTGTCTCCTGATTCTGCCTGGGGTCAGGTATGCTCTGTGTAAAACACATATATTGATAAGTTTGAATTGAGCGTTCCTGGAGGCTTACGGAGTCCAAGCTAATATTCCCTCCCAGTTGGCGTCTGTAATAGGGGAACCTATATCTGTTTCCCATTTCTGCTTGAGAATTGTTAGTGGCTGGCATAGTGTGGATCTAATTTTTCTATAAAGGCAGGTCACTGCCTTATGTGTCCCTGTGGCACTCACCAGGTATTGAGCCACCGCCGATACAGGTGGTTCTGCCCTTCCCACCTGCCAGTGTCTGACGATCACCTCAGTGATTGCCGTGTGTAGCAGGAAGTGCCCTGCAGGGATCCAATACGTAGTGCATAAGTCTTCGAAGGATAGAAGGGAATCTGCTTTGTACAAGGTGCCCACAGTGGTTGCTCCTGCTGCCTCCCATCTCGAGATTCTCCTCCAGTCGCCTCCATGTGGTAATGTCAGTAGACATTTCAGTGGTATTTCAGGGGCACAGGGTGTGGCATTTTGTGCTCTGCTGAGGTGCCTCAGCCAGCATTTGGGTATTACTTTTAACTAATTGGAGCTAGAGGCAGGTGGGGGGCCGAGGTGAAGGACAACCCTAGTCAGCGAGTGTAGGTCCGGTGTAGATGGGTAATCTCTCGAACAGGCATCGTACGACTTGCTATCCATCTGGTCAGCCACTGTAATTGGCCTGCCAACTAGTACGCTTCGAAGTCAGGTGCGGCCATCCCTCCCTCCTCGAGTGGTCGCTGTAGTACCGTAAGCGGCAATCGCTGCCTGCCCATTCCCCACAGAAAACCTATGACCATGGAGTTCAGTTCTTTGAAGATGTTTCTCTGGATCCATATCGGGAGAGTAGTGAAAAAGTACAAGAGACAGGGTAGCACTATCATTTTTCAAAAGTGCCACACGGCCTGCCACAGATAGTGGTAGGGTGGCCCAGAAAGTCATATTACTAAGAAGTCCTCGCAGAGTCCGTGCCACATCCCGGCTGCCATGGTAGATCTGAACCCCTAAGTATGGCAGACATCTTGACTCCCATTGTAGGGCCCTAAGGTCTGGAGGAGCAGTACTGCCTTCCATTGTAGGAAATAAACTGAATGCAAAAATCAGGGGGTAGAGAAAGCAGCCTTATCTGGTCCTCCTCGCCAGCAAGTAGCTCTGTGAGATTGTGCTGCCTGTACGAACCCTGGCCGTCGTGTCAGTATAGAGCAATCTTTTCATGCAATGAATTGGTCTCCTAGCCCGAATTTGCGAAGCACCTCATGAAGGTATTGCCATTCCAAGCTATCAAAAGCTTTTTCGAAATCAATTGCAAACATGATAGCCTTTTGCTTATCATAATCATCACTATGAAGAAGAGAAAAAAGGCACTGTATGTTCATCGCTGTTTGGCGCCCTAAACCCAGCTTGGTCCATATGTACCAGGTGCAGCATGTGTTTGCATGAGGCGCATTGCTAGAATTTTACTCAATATCTTATAATCTATGGATAGCATGAACAGGGGGCGGTAGGAGGCTATGACCGTGGGGAGTTTCCTTGGTTTCAGTAAAGGAATGATCAGAGCTTCTCGAGCTGATGCAGGAAGAGTTCTACATTCCCTAGCCTCTTCGTAGAGGGTCACCAATTTCGGGCCAAGTTTTGAGATATATTTCAAGTAAAATTCTATAGAGAGTCCATTTGGACCCTGTGTTTTATTAAGCGCCATGCTGGCTATGGCAACTTTCACTTCTGCAATGGTTATCGCTGCCCCCAGTTCCGTCACCTCCTGTTCAGATATTGTTGGGAGTTTGAGATGTGATAACAAATTGTGGATGTCTACCTCAGTTGGTTGGACCTTGCTTGTGTAGATATCAGCATTATATTTATGAAATTCTCAATTGATTGCAGTCTGGGAGTATATACTGTGTCCCATATGGTGTGTTAGCTCAACTATAGTAGAACCTCTATGTGCTGGATTTGCTAACCATGCGAGTAAGGAACTTGCGCAATCCCCCTCCGCATGTGCACGTGCTATATAGGCTCGATAGTCATAACAGCACAGCCTATCGACTGCCATCGATGTTGCTTCTCGCGCAGTTAGGAGTGCTCTCTGTATTTCTGGGACGTTGGGACGTCTTTGCTCGAGTGTACGCTGTTCCTGTTCAGCTTTCGCTTTATCCCGGAGCAGCACCCGACGCTCGCTGGCAGCTGCTGAGATACAGCTCCCTCTAATGACTACCTTTAACACGTCCCATTCCATCTGTTTTTAAGTTGTCATGCCTTCATTGGTCTCAAAGTAATCATCTACTGCTGTGCCAAAGGTATGCTTAAAGGCCTCGTCCTCTAGTAAAGTTGGCTGGAGCCGCCATTTGGGGATCGGTGCACGTGTCTGAGACTATCCAAGCTTAATTAGCAATGGATTATGGTCCGCGATCGTTCGGGTTAGGTATTCACCTCTGGTGTACATAGGAATGCATCTAATCTTACATGTAGATCATGCAATGGTGAGTAGAAAGAATAGTCCCTATGGTCTGGGTGTTTGATGCGCCAGGAGTCGACCAGGCCCCAGTTCTGTTGTCAAGTGTGGTACCCATGGGCTCTCCTAGTGGTCGGCGACAAGGAGGTGGGGTGCATGATTTATCTAATGTCGTGTCTGCTATACAATTGAAGTCTCCCCCCAGCAACACAGGCCTCGTTAAGTGTGCAGCCAGCTGTTCAGAAATGGCTGCCAAAAATCCCACCTGGTCAGTACTGGGGCCGTAGATGCTGCCCAGCACTATCTCCCTCCCATCTAGCTTTCCAATAATTATGGTATATCTTCCCAGTGGGTCTATGACAGTCGCCATGTGTTGGTATGGTACCCCATTGTTGACCCATATCACGGTCACTCTGGCGAAAGCCGAGTAAGTGGTATAATATACCTGGCCTCTCCATCTGCTTTGAAGAGCACGGCATTCAACGGCATCTAGATGTGTCTCTTGCAGCATCTCTATTTGGGCACCCCGCCTATTAAGGAATGAAAATACCTTATGGCGTTTAGCCATGAATCGTATCCCTCTAACATTTCATGTGCGGAACTTGATATTTAGTGTAGTATCCATTTGAGGTGTAACGGAGAACCCAGTGACTGACTTTGAGGTCCCGTTCCTGTCCTAAAGGTGCCCTACTCACATCTATGCGCGTATATGACATATCTAGGCAACACAAAGTGGATTGTTCTGTAACCAAACAACATTCTCCTCAACTCCCGTTCCTCAAGGCAAAAAACATAGTGTTTCACACAAACAGTAAAAAAAAAAAAAAATTCAATAATGCTCATAGCCTCTAACTTCCAGCCTACGTTATGTGCAGGGGTAGTGGTTTTGTTGTCCTGTGGCAGTGTGCTCCGGGACCCCCTGGCTCCCCTCTGGCACCTCATCTTGTTGTCTGCTATGTGAGAGATTTCCAAAATTGTGTGGTAAGGCCAACATTGCTGATAGTATTAGGGAAGGATGTATCAGTCTTCACACTGCCCATCCAGGGCCAACTGGTGAGGTGGCAGTTGGAGTTCCTAATTGAGCGCTACTGCAGTGTTCTGCTTCCCTTCTATATGAGCTTGTCTGCTGTGCCTGGGGTGACCACAGGCAGAACCACACTTGAACATGTTGAGGTTGTGGCCTCACTGTCTGGTCTGCACTTCCCCGTTGGCTCAGGGACATTGTGTCCCACCCAGCGACGCAACCACCGCCACCAGCCTCTGTCATTCGTCTTGCGCTTCTTCAGGTGTGGGCAGGTGAACCCGGGATGATGGCTGTCTCCTCTGAGATTTGGGATGCTGTTTTCTCTTTTGGTGTTGCGAAGAGGCACTCGGCCCGAGTCGGTCCAAACTCTAGCCAGGCCCATGCTTCTGGTGGCGTGTTGAAGAATTCCACCCCGCCTGGGTGACCATTCGGAGCTTAGCCGGAAACTGCATAGAGTAAGGGATCTCTAGTTCTCTATAGTCATGCTATCATCGGTTTTGGAGGAGCTCCCAGAGGAGGTGCTTTAATAGGTACTCTATGAGCTCTTTCCAGTGTGAAAAAGGGTGAGAGGCCTTCCGGGGCCACCACTGTTTTAAGCCATTCTTCCAGACATCCCACCATATCGGATCCTTCAGTTTTTTCAGGAAGTCCTATTACCCTAATGTTATTGCGTCTTACTCTGTTCTCAGCATCTTCCGCTCAATTTTTCAGAGTTTTTAGGTGGCTTTCCATGGCATTCAAACAGCCATCTGTGAGGGCCAGAGCAGGAACCGCTTCTGCTATTTCCCAATCCGTTGTGGTAACTCTCTCTGCTAGACGTCTGTGGTCATCCCCAAGGAGGCCTAGATCTATACTCAGAGTGTCTATTTTGACCTCCAGTGCTGTTTGTGAGGCTGCAATGGCCTGGAGTACATCCTGTAGTGTTGGTGTGGTGGGCGTCACCGCTTCTGTGGGGGGCGTAAGTGGTTCTGTTGCTTCCTTGGCTGACCTGGGCCACTAGGGACCCCCCGCATTGCTGTCTCTCTTCTTGAGGGCTGTCCCAATTCGGCGATATATGGGAGGGTAGGTTCCTATCCCTGGGTGTTCCCTGCGACTAGGTGTGGTTTCTCTCCTGTGTTGCAGACCTGTGCCCCCCAGGAGGCCTCTGTGCGGTGTCTTACTGCTGTAGTCTGTCTGATTTGGAGGGTTGGTGTCTCCTGGGTAGGGGGTGCTAGGGATACAGCTGCGCTGACGTGGTCTAACCCCATATTGTGGGGTTCGCCATTAAGGGTCTGCGAAATTGCAGAGTTCACTTATTTCCCTCCTCTCCATGGCACTTTAGGACTCCTGGGGGTGGCTCAGCTTGCCCAAAGCTGATGGGCACTCCGTCTCTCCTCACCTCGCCGCTTCGTCCCTCTCCTCACTGCAGAGCACTACTTCCCTCCAGGTTCCTAATGTCACTGCGCCTTCCTTCAGTTGCGCTGTCCCTGTCTGATAGGGTTTCTTGTCCCCAGCGCTTGTTCAGGAGTGTCACTGTGGTACCCTGTGTCGACTCAAGGGGGCCTGCCCCTTCAGATTGGCCAGTCTCTTCAGTAGGCCTCACAGGGCTCTGCTACATCAAGGCTTGCAGCTCTAGCTCTCTATTTTTTTGCCAGTGTACTCCATGGGTAATCTCCACTCCTACCTCTATGCTGTTGTGTTGCTTCTCCTAGCGGCCTTGTGACTGTGTGCTGTCTAATCCTCCTCTGCGCCAGGTCTTCCCGCCCACTCTTGTAAGGCGCAGTCGTCTTCTGTGCCGGCCCACACTGATGTAAGTGTGTGGTGTGTGTTCTGCTTCACTTCTCTGCTTTCCTCTCTGCTCTGGCACTGTTCATGCCGCTGGGTGCTGCCATTGGGCTGTGCTCGCCTGCGGCTCTCACTCAGATCCTTCCTGCCCTTTGTTTGACTGTTAGGGCATTTCAGGGTTCTTCACTCCCGCCTGGGCCCCGCGCGCCTCTCTCACCTCTTGTCTTGTACTGGAGGCGCGCAGGGCACCTACCTCGGGGCTCTCCCTCCAAGGGTCCCTTAGCCGTGCAGGACCCCCTGGCAACGCGGGGTCGCAGCGGCCGATGGTCCACCAGGCAGGCCTGGGCTCCGAATCCTCAGGGCCCCGCCTTCTCCTCTCCTCGGTGGTAGGGCCCAGGCAGCAGCCCATCAATCTAGTTGTCGCAAGCCGCTGGCACTGTCCCTGGTGCCCGCGTCGCTTTCAGTAGCCTCCACCTGGAAGGACGGCCACCATCTTGGGTAGGCCGCACTCCACAACCGCAGAGGTCAGGTTCAGGGAGTTCTCGATAACGGCGCAACTGTTGGTTGGGCTCCTGGGTGTCTCGGAGGCCTAGGAGAGGGCCCCCAAGTGGTTCCCCCTTGCAGGATGGTCAGTGGGGGGTTACAGTACGGCCGCTGGGGTCCCAGAGATCCGGTGCCCTCCTGCCTATTCCATTTAGTGCTTTGCCACACCCCTCCAGTATAATTTAAATTTAATTATTTGCAATGATCCTGGTAGTTTGCGTTTCCCATTATAAAAGCAGAACTAAAAGTCCCTAGACGCAAAGGAAAAAAAACAAAGACTGGATGAACTACTTATGCCTGACGTGAGGCAACTAGAGGGTTGTATGACATCACAACACATTCCTTTATTACATATCCTTTGCCACCCAATGCCTTTATCCCTCATATACTTGCCACATATCTTTACCACAAGTCTTTACCACACATATACCAATATCAAGCATGCCTTTATAATGTAAGGTATTAATATATAAGGAAAGTGAACATCCTACTTTTTTAAATACATATTTAGGTGTAATAATATTTTTAAGAAATATATATGTGTATATATAGATATGTATTTGCATACAGATATGCATATAATACTTAAAAATATATTTTATTATTTTTAATTATTATAAAAATATATATTTTTTGTAACCTTACCACGTTATTCTATTACCCACCAGGAAACCCGTAAATACTCTTACCACCATATTCCCTTATACCCTCATAAACCTACCCATATCACCCGTTAACCCTAACCACAGCTAAACCTAAAAACACCCTTACCACACCCTATATTCTTACCCCTAAACTGTCCCTTGGCACCCAATACCCTTATCCACTCCTTCACCCTAAAAATATCCTTGCCACCCTATACCCTCACCCACACCTAAACCCTAAAATCACCCCAACCACCCTATACCCCTACCAACCTTAAACTCTACAAACACACTTACCATGCTATGCCCCTACCCACCACTAAACCCTAAAAAACACCCTTACCACCCTATACCCTTACCCACCCCTAAACCCTAAAAATACCGTTGCCACCCAATACGTTTACCCACCACTAAACCCTAAAACGCCTTTATCAACCTATATCCCTAAACCCTATACGAAATGTATATATGCATATATCTATACATGCATACACACTCATTATATATATATATATATATATATATATATATATATATATACACATACACACACTTATATATATATACACACACATCCTGGTGAAAAGAAAGTATTATAAAATCTGTCTCCTAATTAAAGAGCACTGAAAAATTAGATATCTCATATTTTGGGGTGGTGCAATACCACTTTTAGGTTAAGCCTGCCAGACAACTCTTTGGTCGAAAAATACATATTGTAGGCTTAGCAAGAGTGTAGAGAGGCTTACAGCCCGACTGTTTCTTACAATTGGTTGGCTTTATTGTCACTTTCATTTGCTTGCTTATTCAGTGGCTTTCTTTGTCCATTTTGTATCTGCTCCTCACCCGGGGAATACCCTCTTTACTTGTGTCCTTCCATTGCTCACTTTTATTTATTCATTTTATTTTTTATTTAAAGAGTTTTATACAGAGCTGGAAGGACCCGAGGGTATCAGAGTGCTTTACAACATCATGGGGCATTAAGAGTAATTCACAAATAGCCTAACTGTAGTGTAGAGAGTCCAAGCATTATCAGTCAATAACAAAACAGTGCAATTGTGGTGACGAGTGCTGAGCCATTGTAAGAACCTTGGGTGTTATCTGCATATAACGTGGTAGTATTCTAGTGTGCAGTAGGAGTTATATTCCGGAGGGTTAAGGTGCTGAGTTAAGGAGAATCATTTTAATTGTATCTTGAAGCTCACAACTGAGGGGTTAGTTCTGATATGTACTGGTAAAGAGTGCCTCTAGGGAACTACTTTTCTCTTTGGTCTTATGCACACCTTGGGAGTGCATGTTTTTTCCAGCTATCTCACTAGGGTGCTTCAGCTTCACTCTTCCTGTTGTTTCAATCCGCACTCTAGATGGCGTTAAATTAATCTGAAGAGGAGCTTGATGTGTGCTGTTATTTATTTTGCAATGAATTCAGCGCCTTTTACCATACTTTACTTTTCACTTTAATTTTTTTTGTCATGGACGGTTAAAAATGAGTGCCTGTTCTGCCTCACAGGTGAAGGAAGCTTGTTAATTCATGATCATCATCCTGGCATAGTGTGTGGGTTCCACACTCTAACTCTTTTTACCTTATTTTTTTTAGTGCCTGGCCACAAGTGAGTGCCCCATCTGGGTCGCTGCCCATTTTGGGAAGCAGATGGTAATAGTGTAGCTCTATTTTTATTGTCATTTTCATTTCTTTTCCACTTGTATGTCACTATGGGCATGAGTATTCTTTGGTCATGTTTTTACAGAATGTCGTTGGTAGTGGTTTTTATGTGCTGGCATTGACTGGTGAACATGTCATACACATGGTATTTATAAAATTGAGGGTTTAATCATTAGAATATGCGGATAACTGGTTATTGATGGTTGCTGATGTGACTTTTCCCATTTGTAGTTACCCCTGACATAGAGCTCAGCCCGAAATGCATTGGGTTTTACCATCATGTTAGGTATAACGGATTGTAAAGTTTGACGTGGTGTAGAAATACGCCTGGATTGGCACATCTCATACATTTGAATACTGGAATCATGATGTCACTGTACGAGCATTGAAGAAAATATAAATTTATTAAAAAGGAAGACATGGATTAAATTGGACTCATGATTGTTGGTAATATTGGCCTATGCCTTGTGGTTGGACCTGGTGCACTTCTGTGCACCAGCGTGATACGAATAGTTCAGTTTCGCCATCCTTCACTAGACACATGAATAGAGTCCCAGATGGTGTATCTCAAAATGATGGGTCCTCCCTACAGACTGTGTTGAGGGACCCCTGGGTCTCCAAATATCACAGATATTCATTGGCCTTGGGATGAATAAGGGCCATCCTAAGGTGCTGTGGGGCCCCTGGGTGGTTGGGTCCCCTGCACCGCAGGGGTCCGCATTACGCCCCTGGCCTTATGTCTACCTTTAAAGTTAGCTCACTGTATCTGCAGGGAGCCGCAGCATTTGTCTTTTGCTGTTTTTGTTTTTTAACATGCTCCTTTGCTGCAGCTGGCATGCTTTCATAAAAATGAAATTCTTTATGAAAGTATGTGCACATTGTTTCCACAAACGTGCTGTAAGTGGCTCATAAGGCACGGGGGAGTAGGAAGCGCCTATTTCCCTGATGTTCTGTTTGTTTAAAAAATGACTTACTGCACCATTGCTTCTCTCACCCCTCCCCTCCCGGCCAGGCCTTATCCTTGTTTAAACCATATGCTTTCCACAATCTTTTGTTGATCTGCCACCCCTTCACCTACCTGCCTCGTTGTTGTACCCTGGTGTTGACTGCTTTCATCTGCTTCCACACACGATGGTACCCAGACCCATACTGTTGTCGTTTAAGTGAATGTAAAAAATTGACAGGGTCCTCAAGGAAGATGATTATACCAATGTTCACTAGAAACGGGCTTAATTCAACTTTCTTCAAACCCTGCTGTGAGGGTGAAGGTCTGGATCTAAGGCTGTGGACACGGACTCTGGTGTTCGCATTGGGGGGATAATCCCACTCGTCCATATTGTGATATGACAGGATGAAATAGTTACTTGATTATGAAAGAAAGAAAAAAAGAAAACACTACGTGTATATGCAAAAAAAAGCCCTGATGAAGTTCAAAGTGAACAAAACGAGTTGGCTGCTTTGGTGTTGTATTGACGAAATAAAGGAATTGAATATCCTACGATATATTGAGATTATTGGACTGCTGAACATTAGGGTGCACCATTCCATAGTGTATGCTTAAGATTCTACCCTACAGTTTGAGTTTTGCCACAAGTAGCTCAGATTGCAAGACACGCATCCCTCTGTGTATGCTGTCCATATAGCACTTAGAAATGAATTGATACTATGTGCTTTAGGTAGTGAATAATGCTAATTCTAATTCCTTTCCCTTGTTCTGTGCCACATGTGGTGACTTCAATCGACTGCTTGCAGAAGTTTACAGGAGATTACGTTTGTGGGTTACAGTCACTTAAGCCAATTATCGATATCGGAAAGATGAAAACCTAACTCAAATAAGCGAGATGTGAATGGAGACTTCCAGACAACACAGAGATATCTGCTAGGTTGTGCTGCCAGACTTTCTCTTTCCTGGAGCAGGAATGCTGCCTAGGTGGACCAGAAAAGTGTGTTTCCTGTAGCATATTTTGCAAGACCTTGCATCACCTCGCAGTAGAAAAAACGGGTGTTTCTGTTGCCACTTCATGTTATCACCCACCTACAGATAAACAAGGCTGATTGCTCTAACCAGAAATCTGACAATTCTATATCTGTAGCATGTTCCTCTACCCATCCCACTATCCTACGGTATTTACAGTGTTAAACATCAAGCAAAGTTGCTTATCTTTTCAGGGTATACATTTTATAGAGAACTTTTAATTGTGATGTTGTTAATGCTGCCTTTCCTCCCGCAGCACATGGGGTGTAATAACGAGTGTCGCTTTTATGTATTTTAAGGTACTCACTTTATCAGCTTAAAACACCAAGGCCGAGTCTAGGTACTGGGAATATATATTAATATTTAGGGGTTACACATAGATTTGGGGGCGTATTTACAAGCCCCTTGCGCAGCGGTGCGAGATTTTTTTATATGAGAAGAAGTGACGCACCACCGGCTCAGGGGGCTTGAAAATACGCCCCTTGGTACTTTGAAAGTACAGAAACATCGCGAAACTGGGTGCAATAGCTCACCAATACGCTTACCAGGTCCCTTATTTTGCGTTCATCAGTTTTGCTCCTGACTGTTGCAAACAGGAATGAAAAGATGGGCATTTACTCCCTGCAGGCAGTGCTGACAGACGCACGCGCTTATGCCGAGTACATCCTGAAGCAAATCGAAGGAACCCCGACTGAAAGGGCTGTGCACGTGCTGCTGCACGGAGACAGCCCTCTATTATCTCCGACGTGATTTCCCAGAAAAGATGCATGCTGTCCCCTTGTGGGCAACGTGAAAATCTATTAATTTACAGTGCTAAGGTTCTGTGTGCCCGGGGCGGAGGAGAAGTGGAAGAGTTTGGGAATTTTTGATGTAAGAAGGTTTATTTGTTGAATATTAAGCTTCTGCCCATGTTGTTGTCTCCCTCTAATGCATCTCAAGCTACCCACCCAGCTCCTTCTTTGGCCTTTCACCCCCCCCACAAAAAAAAATATGTTGTTTTGTTGTCAATTTAGCTTTATAAATAAAAGCAATTTCGCGCCACTTCGTTTTCAGAGTTTTTTTTTATTTGCCAATTAGTCTGAGCTCAATAACAACATGGCACTGCATCGCCTGCATGTCTACAAAATGATGCAGCCATGTCATTGAGCTTTTCTTTCTCCTTTTGTTCACGCTGGACAGCATCAGCATTTTTGCCGATGCTGTGCAGCATGAACAAAAGGCATTGGCAGAGCCAATACATTTCAAAGGCGAGACCTATTGGTCTTGCCAATGCTTGTTAAAGAGGTCGAAATGGTGTATGTTTGAGGACACCTGGTGATCGAAATAAATACATAAATTTAAAAGAATGACAGCTGTAAGGCATTAAATGCATGCTAGCGTTTCAGTCTTGCTGAGAAGGCGTGCTCAGCAATCCTACTCAGTGCTTGTCACACTATAAGTGTATGTCAGCCCTGCTGTTTTTATTTTATTTCTGATTTATTTACAATTTTATACAGCGTGAACATGGCAATGGAAATACGTTGTTACTTTCCGTGTATAGTTACAGAGAGTTCACAAATCACCTAAAGTTACCAAGTATAGTTACATAAGCTCTAGAACGTGGGTAGCTCGAGAACTACTGGTAGCTCGCCAGCACCCTAAAGTAGCTCACTGAAGTGCACCCCAGCATAGTACATAATCCAGAGCGTCTAGCCATATTGAAGAAGTCAGTACTACACATCTCTGTATCCTTTGAGTGACCTCCAGCCAAACCAACGATAGAGTGACATGTTTGCACACAAACAAACTCTATGACAGCCTGCACTACCTGCAAAATGATTACCTGTCTCCACTCTTAAGTTAGGAAAGTCGAATGGACAGCGGTCACTTTCCAATCCCCACTGTGTCATTCATACAATACCTGTGAAAACTGAGCCAGAAAAAAATGAGTGCCAGCAGTACCAATACCCCAACTGGGGTTGCTAGAGAGTGGGACTGTGTAAAAACCACACCTAGCAACCCTGCAGTCAAGGAGAGCGAAGGCTGGATTGCGAGCGAGGCGAGGTAATGGCCTTGTTTGCTTCAGACAGTGGAAGTGGTGAGCGCATGTAGGTAATTTGTTTAAATGCAAAGTGTAAGATATGTGTGCATTTATAAGCATGCTGTGTATGTGTCGGGCATTGTGTATTTCCTTTAAAGACATTTTCTCTTCTTGGAAGCCATTTCTGGTGTCAGGAAACACCAAATGTACCTAGCGACCCCTATATAATGGTTTAATTTCTGGCACAGTCACGTCTATTTTTGATGTATTGTTAGTACTGGTATAATAATGGTAATTCTTGACATATGCGGACCATCCTTGGGATAATCATGCTACAATGACACTTATCCTGCCATAGAGTGAGTATAATTGGCCCAATTGCAGCCATTTAGCACATAATCATGACCACGCATGGAACAATATTGGCCATGGCTGACATGATGTGGGATTCTTGGCATTATGGTGGGTAGCAATGGCACAATTGTGACCTTGATATAACGGTCAGCATCCTCGGCATAATGTAGGCATCTTTGGCATTATGGTGGGCATCCCTGGCATGTGATGGTAAAACCTGGGCAGGTGGCAGAGTCAGTCTATGAGATGCATTTGTACCAGAGAAATCACAAGGTGCCGTTTAGAAACCATGCCTTTTGAGGCAACATTTTTGTTTTTTAAAGAAAACGGATTTATTAACCCAAAAAATAAAAGTGCTTTTTTAGAGAGAACCATCTATTTTGAGAAAAAGTATATGCTGATGTTTGAAAATAAAATGATTGAAATGCCAAAACATATTTAAAGCTGCTCTTTGAACGATAATTCATACAGAGTTGTGCAGGTTTTTAGCTTTAGTATTCCTTTGTGCTTTGGACACTTGCTGCTGTGGTATTAGCCATCTGGAGACATTTTTTATGATGAAACTTTTCCTCAACTTGCTGTTAGTAACTCCGTATAATGCACTGGGGTGGTTGGTGTTGTACACAATTTGAAGTTTTTAATGTTGCCCAGCCAGAATATTGTATACATAATATAGACTTTCATAATATCACGAAGGTAAGTATATATGGTTAAGTGTAGTTTCATTTACATTCTTAACACCACAGTTATTTTTGTTGACAGTATATGTATCCTCAAGGTATGTAGATGTGTAGTTTGGAATACTAAATCTATACTTTTATACCTGAACCATTATGATATTTAGGTATTAAATAATATTGTGACATACATCTGAGTGGGCACAAGTACGATTTTCTCTGATGTGGATACTACTGTAACAATTATAAAAGTCATTTGTAGCTCAGGCCTATTTTCATTGATCAGAAGTAGCTCTCATTAGAAAAAAGATTAGCGACCCCTGTCTAGAATTATAAAATTTCACATGCAGGGAAATGATACATTAGCTATGTACATTAAGTATGTATAGAGGTGAGACAGTAGGTATATATAGCAGTGAAACATTTGTAAGCATGCGATGAAGAAAAGGTATTGCAGATCTGTACCAAGAAGTGAAGCATGTTCTAAATAAGAAGGGACTGACTGCAGTGCCTGTGCTGTTCTTTAAAAGTAACCCAGCTCTGTTTAGATGAAGCTAAAGTAATGCACTTGTAGCATAAGGTGCTCAAGCACATGTCAATCTGTAGCGTTTATGCTGCCTCCCTTGTGACCTGTTAGCCAAGACCGAAAGGCTGCTTAATAGAAAGGACCTTGCGTCTTAGTTATAATTGGCCATCCTTTGAGCAGCCTTACAGCAGCAGGGACAGAGAGCTGGGTTACTTGCAATTATGGAAGGTTGTCCACGTGTATCGGAGGTGAATGCTAAAAACAATACAAACCAGTAGCAGGGAAATAAAGACTTGACAGTTTTTTGGGAAATGAAAGTAGATGTTATTTAATCGGCAAAACACTTGCAAAAAGGAAGCCCTGTTGCAGTAACTGGCAGTATTCAAGCAGGAGGAGGGAGAATCCGGTACAAGAAAGGACTCGCAGGAGGCCTCGATGCTGTTTAACACAATCTTATGTGACGATTGTACATGATTATTGATTTGATCTCAGCCTAGAAAACAATGATCAGGTCAAGTGCTCATATTTTCAAATGCATGCTGGTAAAGCCAGCACAAGCTCCAAAACAAAAGCACAATGGTTCTTATACCCACTGGGGTCATATTTGAAGCCCGATATTCTCAAAACACCAATCTTCTCAAATCGGAGTGTTATATTATGTGAACTTGCAAAGCGCACTATCACCCACAGGGACATCCTAGCACTGAGCATGTGTGTGTATGTGACTAGCCTCGCCTATGATAGGTTGGTTATTTGAAAAGCCAGGTCTTTAGCTTCTTGAGGAATTCAAGAAGAGAGGAGGGGGCTCTGATGTGGAGTGGGAGGTCTTTCCATGCTTCATTAGTGATGTAAGTGAACGCCCATCCTCCTGACCTGGTTCTGTGTATGCGTGGCATGTGAGCGAATAGGAATCTTGCGAAGCGTAGGTGTCTGTGTGGTTGGTGGAAGAAGATACAATGGTTCAGGTAGGTGGGGCACAAGTTGTGTACTGCCTTGAATGTGTGTGTGTGAGGAGTTTCGGGACAAGCAACTGTCCCGATCCCAGCAAAAAGATGAAAAGATGATCTTCAAATTGCCCCTCTGATGGTTGGCTGACCCTTTTGATCACTTTATATGACATTCTACATAACTCTCTCCCTTAAAGAAAATCTATTTAGCACATGAATACATGACCTGATCTAGTTTGCAGGTCGCGCGCGCAAGCGCTTTGACCTGCTGCAAGTATTGTGGGCTTTTAACCATGCCCATGACTTTCACTTGTTTGTGGGCTTGCCTTTCAAAATCACTTGATGTCATTGGTAATTGTTTTACGTTTGTCCCGCCTTGAGGCTGTTTTTGTCACGCCTTGTGGACTGCCCCTTTACATGGATTATTGCACGATTGTCAATGTACTTCAGCATGGACAAACTAGGGCCATATTTATACTTTTTGACGCAAAACTGTGCAAACGCAGTTTAGCAGGAAAAAATGTATAGTACCGGCTTGCATCATTCCAAAGAGCCAGCCGGGCGCCAAATTAATGGAATGCTGCAAGCCGGCGCTCAGGTTGGGCTACAGCCAGCAAAAATGGCATTAGCCGGGTGGGGGTTTCGATACGGGTGAAGGGGGTGTTGCCTCAAAAAATGACGCTAGGCTGGTTGGAGGCAAAAAAAAATGCCGTAACCAGCCTAGCGTCATTTCCTGACGCAAACAATCCATACCACATGACTCCTGTCTTTAAAAAGATAGGAGTCATGCCCACCACCCCAATGGCCAGCACAGGGGACCAGGTTCCCCTGGGCATGGCCATTGCACCCACTGCCATGCAAGGGGGGCCATGTGAGGGCCCCCAATGACACTTAAACATTTTTTTAAAAATACTTACCTATACTTATCCAGGATGGGGTCCCCTATCCTCTGGTGCCCTTCTCATGTGGGTGGGGGTGTTCCTGAGGCTTGGGGTGGGCTCCTGGGGGCCCATTCAATGATGTTTGACCATGCAAATGGGTCCACAGGTACACTAACACCTGGCCTGACCCAGGCGTTAAATAATGGCGCTAAGCAGGCTTAGCACCATTATTTAGGCCCGCCTCCCACCCATGCACCATTTTTGTACGGGAGGATAAATAAAGCGCTACAGGCTTAGAGTCTTTTTTTGAACGGGAACGCCTACCTTGCATCTCATTGATGCAAGGTGGTTTCACGCATCCAAAAAATGACGTTAACTCCTATATTTTGGCGCTAGATTGGTCTAGCATCAAAATATAAATTTGGAGTTAAGTTAGCGCCAAATTTGCGTAAAAAATAAAAATTACGCAAATTCATACCACAAACAGAGTATAAATATGCCCCTATTTTTTTTGTCTTTCCCCTTCGTGCTGCACGGCGGCCCTGGCGCCCACAGCGCAAACAGGCACAACAACGTGAACTCGATTGGCAGTATTGAAACGCTGGTCTTATTGTTCACCGTTACCTAATCAGAGTAATTTCTTGTGGCTCTACCCTTAAAACACTTGAAATTGGTAAATGCTTTACATAAAACAGAAATCCTCAAAGCGAAAGTGTCTCTTCCGGCACAGCGAGAGAGACAATACTACAATATTCAGTGCACTTGAGTAAACTCAATCCATAATGCTTTGCAAGCATTCTTTTTCAGAACATTTTTGCCTATACCTCAGCCTGTGGAGGTCCTAGGACAATGGGACCACCACCAAATTGTTCAGCATGATGCACACTTTCTGTCTAGGTCATCTGTGGGTCCCCACACTAACTTAGTGGGGATCCCAAAATAATAACCCCTCTCACCATTCTATGTATTTTTAAGCATTCTCACGGCTGGAACTTTTGTTTTGCAGCTGGGTATAGCTTGTGTTTTAACCTCTTAGCTGCTGGGCCTTCCCCCCCCCCAGGTGCTGAGGCCTTTTTTGGCTATTTGGGGTAGTTCGCACTTAGGCCTTCATGACTTTTTGTCCACATAAGCTATCCACGCCAAATTTGCGTCCTTTTTTTCCAACATCCTAGGGATTCTAATGGTACCCAGAGTTTGTGGTTTCCCCTGGAGGAGACCAATAAATTAGCCAAGATACAGTGAAAAAATTGGAAAAAAGGGCTGCCGAAGACTTGAATCAGAAAACCACATTTTTCAACACAAATTTGGCATTTTACTGGGACATACCCTATTTTTACTATTTTTGGTGCTTTCAGCCTCCTTCCAGTTAGTGACAGGAATGGGTGTGAAACCAATGCTGGATCCTGGAAAGCTAAACATTTATGAAAACTAGACAAAATTCTGAATTCAGCAAGGGGTCATTTGTGTAGATCCTACAAGGTTTTCCTACAGAAAATAACAGCTGAAATAAAAAAAATATTGAAATTGAGCTGAAAACAACAGCCATTTTTCTTTATGTTTTACTCTGTAACTTTTTCCTGCGATGTCAGATTTTTGAAAGCAATATACCGTTATGTCTGCTGGACCCTTCTGGTTGCGGGGATATAAAGGGCTTGTAGGTTCATCAACAACCCTAGGTACCCAGAGCCAATAAATGAGCTGCACCCTGCAGTTGGTTTTCATTCTACTGTATACTGGGTATACAGCAATTCATTTGCTGAAATATGAAGAGTGAGAAATAGGTATCAAGAAAACCTTTGCATTTCCAAAATGGGCTCAAGATAAGGTTTTGAGGAGCAGTGGTTATTTGCACATCTCTGAATTCCTGGGTGCCCATACTAGCATGTGAATTGCAGGGAATTTCTCAAATAGACGTCTTTTTTACACACTCTCTTATATTTGGAATATGTGGGGCTCTGACCAGGTTCTGTTACCCAGAATCCTTTGCAAACATCAAAATGTGGCTAAAAAAAACACGTTTTCCTCTCATTTCGGTGACAGAAAGTTCTGGAATCTGAGAGGAGCCACAAATTTCCTTCCACCCAGCGTTCCCCCAAGTCTCCCGATAAAAATGATACCTCACTTGTGTGGGTAGGCCTACCGCCCGCGACAGGAAATGCCCCAAAACACAACGTGGACACATCCCATTTTTTGACAGAAAATAGAGCTGTTTTTGGCAAAGTGCCTACCTGTAGGTTTTGGCCTCTAGCTCAGCCGGCACGTAGGGAAACCTACCAAACCTGTGCATTTTTGAAAACTAGAGACCTAGGGGAATCCAAGATGGGGTGACTTGTGGGGCTCTGACCAGGTTCTGTTACCCAGAATCCTTTGCAAACCTCAAAACGTGGCTAAAAAAACACGTTTTCCTCACATTTCGGTGACAGAAAGTTCTGAAATCTGAGAGGAGCCACAAATTTCCTTCCACCCAGCGTTCCCCTAAGTCTCCCGATAAAAATGATACCTCACTTGTGTGGGTAGGCCTAGCGCCCGCGACAGGAAATGCCCCAAAACACAACGTGGACACATCCCATTTTTTGACAGAAAACAGAGCTGTTTTTTGCAAAGTGCCTACCTGTAGATTTTGGCCTCTAGCTCAGCCGGCACATAGGGAAACCTACCAAACCTGTGCATTTTTGAAAACTAGAGACCTAGGGGAATCCAAGACGGGGTGACTTGTGGGGCTCTGACCAGGTTCTGTTACCCAGAATGCTTTGCAAACCTCAAAACGTGGCTAAAAAAAACAAGTTTTCCTCACATTTCAGTGACAGAAAGTTCTGGAATCTGAGAGGAGCCACAAATTTCCTTCCAACCAGCGTTCCCCTAAGTCTCCCGATAAAAATGATACCTCACTTGTGTGGGTAGGCCTAGCGCCCGCGACAGGAAATGCCCCAAAACACAACGTGGACACATCCCATTTTTTGACAGAAAACAGAGCTGTTTTTTGCAAAGTGCCTACCTGTAGATTTTGGCCTCTAGCTCAGCCGGCACATAGGGAAACCTACCAAACCTGTGCATTTTTGAAAACTAGAGACCTAGGGGAATCCAAGATGGGGTGACATGTGGGGCTCTGACCAGGTTCTGTTACCCAGAATCCTTTGCAAACCTCAAAATGTGGCTAAAATAACAAGTTTCCTCACATTTCGGTGACAGAAAGTTCTGGAATCTGAGAGGAGCCACAAATTTCCTTCCACCCAGCGTTCCCCCAAGTCTCCCGATAAAAATTATACCTCACTTGTGTGGGTAGGCCTAGCGCCGGCGACAGGAAATGCCCAAAACACAACGTGGACACATCCCATTTTTTGACAGAAAACAGAGCTGTTTTTTGCAAAGTGCCTACCTGTAGATTTTGGCCTCTAGCTCAGCCGGCACATAGGGAAACCTACCAAACCTGTGCATTTTTGAAATCTAGAGACCTAGGGGAATCCAAGACGGGGTGACTTGTGGGGCTCTGACCAGGTTCTGTTACCCAGAATGCTTTGCAAACCTCAAAACGTGGCTAAAAAAAAACACGTTTTCCTCACATTTCAGTGACAGAAAGTTCTGGAATCTGAGAGGAGCCACAAATTTCCTTCCAACCAGCGTTCCCCTAAGTCTCCCGATAAAAATGATACCTCACTTGTGTGGGTAGGCCTAGCGCCCGCGACAGGAAATGCCCCAAAACACAACGTGGACACATCCCATTTTTTGACAGAAAACAGAGCTGTTTTTTGCAAAGTGCCTACCTGTAGATTTTGGCCTCTAGCTCAGCCGGCACATAGGGAAACCTACCAAACCTGTGCATTTTTGAAAACTAGAGACCTAGGGGAATCCAAGATGGGGTGACATGTGGGGCTCTGACCAGGTTCTGTTACCCAGAATCCTTTGCAAACCTCAAAATGTGGCTAAAATAACACGTTTTCCTCACATTTCGGTGACAGAAAGTTCTGGAATCTGAGAGGAGCCATAAATTTCCTTCCACCCAGCGTTCCCCCAAGTCTCCCAATAAAAATGATACCTCACTTGTGTGGGTAGGCCTAGCGCCCGCGACAGGAAATGCCCCAAAACACAACGTGGACACACCACATTTTTTCATAGAAAACAGTGCCTACCTGTGGATTTTGGCCTCTAGCTCAGCCGGCTCCTGGGGAAACCTAGCAAACCCGCGCATTTTTGAAAACTAGAAACCCAGGGGAATCCAAGATGGGGTGACTTGTGGGGCTCTGACCAGGTTCTGTTGCCCAGAATCCTTTGCAAACATCAAAATTTGGCCAAAAAACACTTTTTCCTGTCATTTCGGTGACAGAAAGTTCTGGAATCTGAGAGGAACCACAAATGTCCTTCCCCCCAGCATTCCCCAAAGTCTCCAGATAAAAACGGTACCTCACTTGTGTGGGTAGGCCTGGTGCCCGCGACAGGAATAGATCACACATCGGTCAATGTTGGTCCTTACATGAGGCAGCTGTTGACCCTGGGGTGATCCATTCCTGACGCAGGCACTAGGTGTAGGCACTCAAGTGGGGTAGTGTTTTTATCAGGACAGGTGAGGAGTCACTGGGTGGTAGGAATTTTGTGGATCCCAGCATATTCCTGTAGTTTGTGTGACAGAAATGCGAGAAAAATAGAGGTTTTATTCAACATTTCAGCTTTGCAGGGTTTCTGGGTAAGAAAACTTTGGGAAATCCACACAAGTCACACCTCTGTGGACTCCCCCGAATGTCTAGTTTCCAGAAATATTTGGGTTTAGTGTGTTTCTCTATATGGCCGCCGAACCCAGGACCAAAAACACAGGTGCCTGCCTTACAAAACCAGTTTGTTTTGCCATAGATAATTTTGATGTCTCCACAATACGATTTGGGCGGTAGAATTTGGGGCTGAACTAAATTGGGGAGCTCCCAAGAGAGCACTCTCTCTCTCTCTCTGCTTGCCGCCGCATTCACCTGCTCTCTGGGTTGGGCTAACCCACTATTACCCACTTGCACAAACTGCTTGCGAAGGGACAGCAGGACTGTCCTCATCACCTCCCTCATAATGTACTGGAAGAGGAGTTATCGAATGGGACTCCTCCGACTGAAAAATCACTCCAAGAGTCTGCGCCATTGTCCTATCCCTCAGATGCTGTCTCAGTCTCTGATCCTATGTCAGAGCAGTCCTCTTTAACCCGAGTGCCGGCAGCAGTCATCCATCAAGATGCCATCTCTGCTATTGGCTAAACTGTTGCTCTAAAACACTAGCCTAAGTAGACAGTCACAAAATCGATGGTGTGTGTGAGATACGTGCAACAGTACAGGCCAACTTACCTGCGCTTCTTCCCTCAATCAGCACGTTCTTTCAAGACACTCAAAAAATACCTTGTCACATACCATTCGTCACAGTCTTTAGCACCTCCTGCGCCCAGTCCAACAATCATTATTGGTGCTCCCACTCCCTCCTCCTCGGATTCCCTCATTACCACCCAGCAAAAGTGCCCTTCATCTCTCCATAGCCGCCCTCCACCCGGCACATACATTTCATTTGTATTATAGCGCAGGTAATGGCTGACTTTACTAATGTACTCAGCTATTTACATAAATTACAAATTTGCTTTTTGCAGTAGGCATATAAACCTTCTGCGCTTCTTTATGGCACTAAAACTGCCACTAGACAAGTCTGACCCTTTTGTAGCAGAAACATAGTCACAATACTTACTTGACTTTTTTTATTGCTGCCTACAAGCTACAGTTGAAAAGCGTCAGTTGAAGTATGTGCATTGCTTTGAAGACGCAAGCTGCAAGACAACTGGCGGCAAATATATATATATATATATATATATATATATATATATATATATCACTTTTATATGTGGGTCTGGTTTTTCTGGGGGCCGATCGCAGCCCCCAGGGAAACCACACACATTGACAAAAGTGATATATATATATATATAGATCTATCTCTATATATATATCTATCTACATAAATATATCTATAGATAGATCTATATATATATATATACACATATATCTATATATATCTATAGATCTATCTATAGATATATCCATGTAGATAGATATATCTACATAGATATATCTATATATATAGATCTATATATATAGATCTATATATATATATATATATCGATTTTTTTTTGTTGTTGTATGGTTTCCTTGGGGGCCAAAATGGGCGACCCCCTGTCCATTTATTTTAATTTTAATTTTAAAAAATATATATAAAAAAAAATGTTGCCCTTGGGGGGGGGGGGCGATCGCACCCCCCCCCAGGGGGCACCTACTTTTTTTTTTTTTTAAATATGTGGCGGCCCGTTTTCCGAGGGGGCCGACCCCCCCCCGTGGGGAAGGACGTTTTCCCCATTGGAGCAGGAAGCGGCCGCAAGGCTGCTTCCTGCTCCGATGGGGAAATCAACTTTGTTACATCAGTGCGCCTCGCGGTGCGCTGACCTCACAAAGGGGAGGGTGGGAGGCGGGGGGGAGACACAGAAGCTTCCGTGTCTCCCTGAGACATAAAAAAAAAAAAAAAAAAAAAATCCTCAGGTGCAACGCACCCGAGGATTTATTAACCCCCTACCTGGTGTCGGCCACTGGTCGTGACCCGCACCAGGGAGGTAGTGCGGGCATCGGCCAATGGCCGACGCCCGCAGTGAAGGGATTAAGGGCTTTGTTTGTAATATCATTGTTATATGCTTGTTAACCCTGATAATATTTAATGACCTATGCCCTCTAGGGGCTACATAACTTGTTACTCTGCATTATTTAGTGTCATTTTCTTTTTGTGTGGTTATGTCCTCTAGGGGCTAATTACTATATATTTACATGATCCTGTTTCTTACAAATGCTATTTTCATTGTGGTCTCCTCTCGGGGCATTTCTAAGCATTACAGTCATATCAACATAGTAAAATATTAGTGGCACGGAAACTTGCCCCATAATGCTTTGAAGGGCATTACTTTTACAAAACATTTTTGCTCATAACTCAGCCTGTGGTGGTCCTAGAACAATAGGACCACATTCAAAACATTGCCACAATGTGCTCTTTTTGCCTACATCATCTCTGGGTCTCCACACAATGTTAGTGGAGACTCCAAAATAATAACCCCTCCCACCATTCAATGTCTTACTAAACTTTTTCATGGCTAGATATTTTGTTTTACAGCCAGGAAATGTTTTAGATTAAAGGCCTTGTTTGTAATATAATTGCAGTATGCCTGCTATTCCCGAAAACACTCTCTAGGGACTAAGTATATGGTTACACTGCATCACTTTCTCCTGTTTTTTCATGGAGTTATGCCCTCTAGGGGCTCACAATATGGTTATATGACCATGTTTCTTACAAAATATATTTTTGTTATGGTGCCTTCTGGGGGCTATTTGAGCATTACAGTCTAATACCAAAAGTTTATTTCTGATAAAGGTTTAAATAATAATTGTATATATTTTAATAATCTATCTTTATTACAATTATGACCATAATTCAGGCCAATTAAGATGCTAAATGGCAACATTTTCATTTTTTGCTGCAGGTAGAGGAAGAAGTTGAATGGAAGAGCTTTAGTTATATGCAGGGCCACTGGGATTATATAGCAGGAAAAGACAACATTATGAGGCAAGCTTGACCAATTTATGTGGCAAGAAAAGTCCAGTTATGAATTTACAAGACCAATAGCTCTAACTCAAGCAAATGCGAGACCTATTGCATTGCAAATGCTTGTTTCACTTCGGAGTTCTGGCTCTGAATTACCCGCGCTGGTTAGCAGCTGGTGGGCGTAGAGTAGGAGCTTTACAAGCAGGAAGGGAATGATATTGGAAACGCATCTATACATGATTCATCTGACAGCCCGAGGGTGGGAAATCAAGTTCCGAGAATATATTGCGAGGAATGTTGCACATAATTTAATTTATTTATTCCGACATGTACAAATAGAGGTTGACACTCGAAAAATAAACGCACTCTTGCAAAACAGAAAGAGGAAAGCTTTTGTTAGCTTTTGCCAGCTCACCTGTGTATTCGGGCAAAGCACAGCATTACTGAAATGGCACCTAAGCCAACCCGGAAATGACATAGCATTTATCAACGCAGGTAAAGAACAATTGTATTTGGATTCATGCCTATCAGGAAATAAATAAAAGCAGTATCCTGACCAGTGTTTTCTTCTTATGAAAGCTGACAAAGAGTCAAGTTTAGGTGGCTCAGCCAACATGCTCAAACTCTATTGCCAAAAAGTTGCCAGAATCCATTAAAAAGCTCGCAAACAAATGAGATTAACCAAGGCTCTTGTTTTCATTTTGCACAACCGTGTGTCACTAAGTATTGAAAGAATGAAATCTGTCCTCAAAAACTGTTCCATCCAAGGGTCATACATGTATCAATATCACAAACATCAGGGATGTTTGGTATTAAATTCCTGGAAATTATCTTTCCACATTAGGATAAAGAAACCAGGAAAGGCAGGGGTTTGGGAAGAGTTAGGATGATTGCACGGCTTCTTTATAATTCCATTCACTAAACAGAGCAAAACAATAATGATGGCAAATCCACTGCCGGACAATGTACCTCTAGCTTCCAAGCTTAATGTAAAACCGTCGACCCACCTCTGCCCTTTCCCTTTGATTGTCCCTATCCCCAAATCAAACCTTTTTGAATTATGCTCCTTTTTTCTTCCCCACTACCTCACTGGCAACATGGCTCAATGCCTTTACCATCCTTTCCCTGAAGAACGTTCTTAGTGATAAAATGCTACACGAAAAAACAAAAAAAAAATGATCCTCTTGTAGTTCGTCAGGGCTGACCTCCGAATGGATATTCCCTAATCCCTACCTGCCTTTCAGGGGTTCCAAGCGCCGTGGGGAAATCTTATCAATTTGTCACATGCCAGACCGCATTCGATGACAGATGTGCTAATGGAAACACATCCAGAAAGAAAAAAAAAAAAAAAAAAAAAATAGGGATTAGAGTTGGTTTACTCAGACGAGCACCACTTCTGTAGATTGTTTAAAAATGCTCCCTCACTGACCTTTTCCAGGCATCTGGCTTGCAGTGGGGGGCAGTAGACACAGTAAGGCCAATATTCCCGCCTTGTTAGTGATATTGTTTTTTCTTTTAAAGTCTCAAGACTCCAGAAACTTAGGGAGAGAGTAAGGAGCTGGGATGCGGGCTGACAGAGGCCTAGTTATGACTGCCTAGCTGCTGCCATAAGCCAGGCAAGTAGAGTTATGAGGAAAGGCTCACCCTTTTAAAGGGTGGCAACATACCTTGCACCTTTCCTGGACTGCAAAGTGAGGGTGTGTTGCACATATTTTAGCAAGGATTTTTGAGAGGGCTGTAGAGGTAAAGCATAAAGGAAAACTTAAAAATCCCCACTGCATCTCCTTCATTTCAGAAGACATTTGTCATTATCTGATAAAGGGTATTTGTACAGCTCAGATACTGTTGGTTCGATGATGGAATAATACACGTCATTAGGACCAAACTCGAAGGTAATCCTTTTACACGCTTCAGCATGACGTGTAACTGTGTCACATCTGTCTAAAAAGTTAAAAACTGTGTAGAAAATAAGGGGGCTCCTTTGCCATGCAGATGTTGCATATTACCTAATGCTACATCGACAGTGGCTGCAGAAGCGGTAGAGCTGCGCCGTGCTGCTGTGGACATGGGATCTAGGCAGCCACTTACGTCTGTCTCTTTCTTCCATTTGCCTTCCATTACAGCTTACTTCAGCATGCAGGTGATCTACGCTAGGCGCAAGTACAAGGTGAAGCCTCCCAATACATCAGGGTGCGAAGACTTTGAACGGATCTTCAGAGCTCAGTGAGTAATTCCAATGACAGTATGCATTTATTTTTCATAATTTCTGTTTTTATTGCAAATCAAACAAATAAGTATGCAGTACCTTCTAGGTTATTTATAATCAGACTCAGGGTAAGGGTCCATATTTAGTCGAAATCATCATATTTACCCCTCGTTGCATTTAAATTTTACATTTGTATATCTTTATATACTTTATAGTTCCTACATGCAGAGCTGATAGTGGGGAAGATGGTAAGTTGTGTGTTCTGTTGAGAGCAACATGTGTGCCTTGGGTTGTCCTTTGGTGCAGTGGTGGATTTTGAGAAAATTAGTTGCCATGCATGAGAGGCCACGTGTGGGTGTTATATGGAATGAAGGTTGCACGGTTTGTAACAAGAGAAACTATATATTGCAATGTGGCTATTCAGTATTTTGAACTTCTTCATCTCAACTACACTGCCTGCTTGGAATTCCGGAGCTCATTCTATCACGAAGTTCATCTAGTTTCCATTGGCAGTGACCAATTCTCTTCTGGTAGTGTCTTCAGAACCTATTTCGCTTTTCCATGCAGTCCCACAAAGTGTTGTACAATGGTTCTTTATTTTTTTGTCCTCCTACACCTCAGATTCTTAACCCACTGTATGAAGTTGGCTCTGTATGTACTATTTCAAAGTAAGAAATAGCATGCACAGAGTCCCAGGGTTCCCCTTAGAGGTAAGATAGTGGCAAAAAGAGATAATTCTAATGCTCTATTTTGTGGTAGTGTGGTCGAGCAGTAGGCTTATCAGAGGGTAGTGTTAAGCATTTGTTGTACACACACAGGCAATAAATGGGGAACACACACTCAAAGACAATTCCAGGCCAATAGGTTTTTATATAGAAAAATATATTTTCTTAGTTTATTTTAAGAACCACAGGTTCAAGATTTACAAACAATACTTTAAATGAAAAGTATTTCACTTAGGAACTTTAGGAACTTTGAGTTAGCAAAATAGCATATACAGTTTTCACACAAATGGCAATAAGCTATTTTAAAACTAGACACTGCAATTTTCAACAGTTCCTGGGGGAGGTAAGTGTTTGTTAGTTTTGCAGGTAAGTAAACCACCTACAGGGTTCAAAGTTGTGTCCAAGGTAGCCCACCGTTGGGGGTTCAGAGCAACCCCAAAGTTACCACACCAGCAGCTCAGGGCCGGTCAGGTGCAGAGGTCAAAGTGGTGCCCAAAACGCATAGGCTTCAATGGAGAAGGGGTGCCCCGGTTCCAGTCTGCCAGCAGGTAAGTACCCGCGTCTTCGGAGGGCAGACCAGGAGGGTTTTGTAGGGCACCGGGGGGGACACAAGTCAGCACAAAAAGTACACACTCAGCGGCACGAGGCGGCCGGGTGCAGTGTGTAAACAGGCCTCAGGTTTGCAATGTAGTCCAATGGGAGACCCAGGGGTCTCTTCAGCGATGGAGGCAGGCAAGGGGAGGGCTCTTTGGGGTAGCCACCACCTGGGCAAGGGAGAGGGCCACCTGGGGGTCGCTCTTGCACTGCAGGTTGGATCCTTCAGGTCCTGGGGGCTGCGGGTGCAGTGTCCTTACCAGGCGTCGGGTTCTTAGAAGCGGGCAGGGGGAGCCTCTAGATTCCCTCTGCAGGCGTCGCTGTGGGGGCTCAGGGGGGGTCAACTCTGGCTACTCACGGGCTCGCAGTCGCCGGGGAGTCCTCCCTGTAGTGTTGGTTCTCCACAAGTCGAGCCGGGGGCGTCGGGTGCAGAGTGCAAAGTCTCACGCTTCCGGCGGGAAACGTGTGTTCTTTCAAAGTTGCTTCTTTGTTGCAAATATGCTTCTTTCTTGGAGCAGAGCCGCTGTCCTCGGGAGTTCTTGATCCTTTTAGATGCAGGGTAGTCCTCTGAGGCTTCAGAGGTTGCTGGACCCTGTGGAACGCGTCGCTGGAGCAGGTCTTTTAAAGTGGGGAGACAGGCCGGTAGAGCTGGGGCTAAAGCAGTTGGTGTCTCCGTCTTCTCTGCAGGTTTTTCAGCTCAGCAGTCCTTCTTCGTCTTAGGTTGCAGGAATCTATCTTGCTGTGTTCTGGGAGCCCCTAAATACTCGATTTAGGGGTGTGTTTAGGTCTGGGGGGTTAGTAGCCAATGGCTACTAGCCCTGAGGGTGGCTGCACCCTCTTTGTGCCTCCTCCCTGAGGGGAGGGAGGCACATCCCTAATCCTATTGGGGGAATCCTCCATCTGCAAGATGGAGGATTTCTAGAAGTCAGAGTCACCTCAGCTCAGGACACCTTAGGGGCTGTCCTGAATGGCCAGTGACTCCTCCTTGTTTTTCTCATTATCTCCTCCGGCCTTGCCGCCAAAAGTGGGGCCGTGGCCGCAGGGGGCGGGCAACTCCACTAGCTGGAGTGCCCTGGGGTGCTGTAACAAAGGGGGTGAGCCTTTGAGGCTCACCGCCAGGTGTTACAGTTCCTGCAGGGGGAGGTGAGAAGCACCTCCACCCAGTACAGGCTTTGTTACTAGCCACAGAGTGACAAAGGCACTCTCCCCATGTGGCCAGCAACATGTCTGGTGTGTGGCAGGCTGCTAAAACTAGTCAGCCCACGCTGGTAGTCGTTATGGTTTCGGGGGGCATCTCTAAGATGCCCTCTGGGGTGTATTTCACAATATAATGTACACTGGCATCAGTGTGCATTTATTGTGCTGAGAAGTTTGATACTAAACTTCCCAGTTTTCAGTGTAGCCATTATGGTGCTGTGGAGTTTCTGTTTGACAGACTCCCAGACCATATACTCTTATGGCTACCCTGCACTTACAATGTCTAAGGTTTTGCTTAGACACTGTAGGGGCATAGTGCTCATGCACCTATGCCCTCACCTATGGTATAGTGCACCCTGCCTTAGGGCTGTAAGGCCTGCTAGAGGGGTGACTTATCTATGCCTATAGGCAGTGTGAGGTTGGCATGGCACCCTGAGGGGAGTGCCATGTCGACTTAGTCGTTTTCTCCCCATCAGCACACACAAGCTGGCAAGCAGTGTGTCTGTGCTGAGTGAGGGGTCTCCAGGATGGCATAAGACATGCTGCAGCCCTTAGAAACCTTCCCTGGCATCAGGGCCCTTGGTACCAGAGGTACCAGTTACAAGGAACTGACCTGGATGCCAGGGTGTGCCAATTGTGGAAACAAAGGTACAGGTTAGGGAAAGAACACTGGTGCTGGGGCCTGATTAGCAGGCATCAGCACACTTTCAAATCATAACTTGGCATCAGCAAAGGCAAAAAGTCAGGGGGTAACCATGCCAAGGAGGCATTTCCTTACACCCCCCCCCCAAACGAAAGAGGATGAGACTAACCTTTCCCAAGAGAGTCTTCATTTTCTAAGTGGAAGAACCTGGAAAGGCCATCTGCATTGGCATGGGCAGTCCCAGGTCTGTGTTCCACTATAAAGTCCATTCCCTGTAGGGAGATGGACCACCTCAACAGTTTTGGATTTTCACCTTTCATTTGCATTAGCCATCTGAGAGGTCTGTGGTCAGTTTGAAAGAGGTATGGTCTCAGCTTCTTCAGGGACCAAACCACAGCAAAGGCCTCCCTCTCAATGGCACTCCAACGCTGCTCCCTGGGGAGTAACCTCCTGCTAATGAAAGCAACAGGCTGGTCAAGGCCATCATCATTTGTTTGGGACAAAACTGCCCCTATCCCATGTTCAGAGGCATCAGTCTGCACAATGAACTGCTTGGAGTAATCTGGAGCTTTGAGAACTGGTGCTGTGCACATAGCTTGTTTCAGGGTGTCAAAGGCCTGTTGGCATTCTACAGTCCAGTTTACCTTCTTGGGCATTTTCTTGGAGGTAAGTTCTGTGAGGGGTGTCACTATGGATCCATATCCCTTCACAAACCTCCTGTAGTACCCAGTCAAGCCAAGGAATGCCCTGACTTGAGTCTGGGTTTTTGGAGCTGCCCAGTCCAGAATAGTCTGGATCTTAGGCTGGAGTGGCTGAACTTGGCCTCCACCTACAAGGTGTCCCAAGTAAACCACAGTTCCCTGCCCTATCTGGCATTTGGATGCCTTGATAGAGAGGCCTGCAGATTGCAGGGCCTTCAAAACCTTCTTCAGGTGGACCAGGTGATCCTGCCAGGTGGAGCAGAAGACAGCAATATCATCAAGATAATTTGCACTAAAGGATTCCAGCCCAGCAAGGACTTGATTCACCAACCTTTGGAAGGTGGCAGGGGCATTCTTTAAACCAAAGGGCATAACAGTGAACTGATAATGCCCATCAGGTGTGGAGAATGCTGTCTTTTCTTTTGCTCCAGGGGCCATTTTGATTTGCCAGTACCCTGCTGTCAAGTCAAAGGTACTTAAGAATTTGGCAGCACCTAATTTGTCTATCAGTTCGTCTGCCCTTGGAATGGGATGGGCATCTGTCTTGGTGACAGAATTAAGTCCTCTGTAGTGCACACAAAACCTCATCTCTCTCTTTCCATCCTTGGTGTGAGGTTTGGGGACTAAGACCACTGGGCTGGCCCAGGGGCTGTCAGAGTGCTCAATGACTCCTAATTCCAGCATCTTGTGGACTTCCACCTTGATGCTTTCCTTAACTTGGTCAGACTGTCTGAAAATGTTGTTTTCGACAGGCATGCTGTCTCCTGTGTCCACATCATGGGTACACAGGTGTGTCTGACCAGGGGTTAGGGAAAATAGCTCAGCAAACTGTTGCAGGACCTTCCTACTCCTGGGGGCTGGTGGCCAGAGAGGGTGTCTGAGTAGATCACTCCATCAACTGAGCCATCATTAGGGTCTGTGGAGAGGAGATCAGGGAGAGGTTCACTCTCAGCTTCCTGATCCTCATCTGTTACCATCAACAGATTCACATCTGCCCTGTCATGGAAGAGTTTTAGGTGGTTCACATGGATCACCCTTTTGGGGGTCCTGCTAGTGCCTAGGTCTACCAGGTAGGTGACCTGACTCTTCCTTTCTAGCACTGGGTAAGGGCCACTCCATCTGTCCTGAAGTGCCCTGGGAGCCACAGGCTCCAGAACCCAGACTTTCTGCCCTGGCTGAAACTCAACCATAGCAGCCTTTTGGTCATACCACATCTTCTGGAGTTGTTGGCTGGCCTCATGGTTTTTGCTTGCTTTTTCCATATACTCTTCCATCCTTGAACGTAGGCCTAGTACATAGTCCACTATATCTTGTTTAGGCTCATGAAGAGGTCTCTCCCAGCCTTCTTTTACAAGAGCTAGTGGTCCCCTTACAGGATGGCCAAACAGAAGTTCAAAGGGGGAAAACCCTACTCCCTTCTGAGGCACCTCTCTGTAGGCGAAAAGCAGACATGGCAAGAGGACATCCCATCTCCTTTTGAGCTTTTCAGGGAGCCCCATGATCATGCCTTTCAATGTCTTGTTAAATCTTTCTACAAGACCATTGGTTTGTGGATGGTATGGTGTGGTGAATTTGTAAGTCACCCCACACTCATTCCACATATGTTTCAGGTATGCTGACATGAAGTTGGTACCTCTGTCAGACACCACCTCCTTAGGAAATCCCACTCTGGTAAAAATACCAATGAGTGCTTTGGCTACTGCAGGGGCAGTAGTCGACCTAAGGGGAATTGCTTCAGGGTATCTAGTAGCATGATCCACTACTACTAGTATGTATTGGTTCCCTGAGGCTGTGGGAGGTTCAAGTGGACCCACTATGTCCACACCCACTCTTTCAAAGGGGACCCCACCACTGGAAGTGGAATGAGGGGGGCCTTTGGGTGTCCACCTGTCTTACCACTGGCTTGACAGGTGGCAAAGGAGACACAAAACTCATTGACCTTCTGGGACATGTTGGGCCAATAAAAGTGGTTGACTAATCTCTCCCACGTCTTGGTCTGTCCCAAATGCCCAGCAAGAGGAATATCATGAGCTAAGGTCAGAATGAACTCCCTAAACTCCTGAGGCACTACCACTCTCATAGTGGCACCAGGTTTGGGATCTCTTGCCTCAGTGTAGAGGAGTCCATCTTCCCAATAGACTCTATGTATTCCTGTTATTTTTCCTTTGGACTCTTCATCAGCTTGCTGCCTAAGGCCTTCAAGAGAGGGACATGTTTCTTGCCCCTTATACAACTGTTCCCTTATGGGTCGCCCTGGGACTAGGAGCTCAACCTGATAAGGTTCTAACTCCATGGGCTCAGTTCCCTCAGAGGGCAGAACTTCTTCCTGGGAAGAGAGGTTCTCTTTCTCTTGTTGTGTTGAAGCTGGTTCCCCAGTCTTCTTTCCTTTTCTCTTGGAGGGCTGGGCCCTTTTTCCAGGCTCCAACACCTCTTTTTCACCCTGAGCCTTGCACTGCGCCCTTGTCTTGACACACACCAGTTCAGGGATACCCAGCATGGCTGCATGGGTTTTGAGTTCTACCTCAGCCCATGCTGAGGACTCCAGGTCATTTCCAAGCAAACAGTCTACAGGGATATTTGAGGAGACCACCACCTGTTTCAGGCCATTGACCCCTCCCCACTCTAAAGTTACCATAGCCATGGGATGTACTTTAGTCTGATTGTCAGCGTTGGTGACTGGATAAGTTTGTCCAGCCAGGTATTGACCAGGGGAAACCAGTTTCTCTGTCACCATGGTGACACTGGCACCTGTATCCCTCAGGCCTTCTACACTTGTCCCATTAATTAAGAGCTGCCGCCTGTATTTTTGCATATTAGGGGGCCAGGCAGCCAGTGTGGCTAAATCCACCCCACCCTCAGAGACTAATGTAGCTTCAGTGTGGACCCTGATTTGCTCTGGGCACACTGTTGATCCCACTTGGAGACTGGCCATTCCAGTGTTAGCTGGAGTAGAGTTAGAAGTGGAACCTTTCTTGGGACGGGCCTTGTCTCCAGTTTGGTGTCCTTGCTGATTACAGCTACGACACCAGGCCTTTTTGGGATCAAAGTTTTTACCCTTGTACCCAAAATTGGATTGTGAAGAGGCTCTGGACCCTCCCTCCTGAGCAGGTTTTTTGGGCCCTATAGAAGACTCTTTACTTTTTCCCTTGGATGTCTCAACACTCTTCCCCTGGGGAGTCTTTGTGACCCCTTTCTTTTGGTCACCCCCTGTGGAAGTCTTGGTCACCCTAGTCTTGACCCAATGGTCCGCCTTCTTTCCCAATTCTTGGGGAAAAATTGGTCCTAGGTCTACCAGATGCTGATGCAGTTTATCATTGAAACAATTACTTAACAGGTGTTCTTTCACACATAAATTGTACAGCCCATCATAATCATTTACACCACTGCCATGAATCCAACCATCTAGTGTTTTCACTGAGTAGTCTACAAAATCAGCCCAGGTCTGGCTCGAGGATTTTTGAGCCCCCCTGAACCTAATTCTATACTCCTCAGTGGAGAATCCAAAGCCCTCAATCAGGGTAGCCTTCATGAGGTCATAGGATTCTGCATCTTTTCCAGAGAGTGTGAGGAGTCTATCCCTACACTTTCCAGGGAACATTTCCCAAAAGAGAGCACCCCAGTGAGATCTGTTTACTTTTCTGGTTGCACAAGCCCTCTCAAAAGCTGTGAACCATTTGGTGATGTCATCACCATCTTCATATTTAGTTACAATCCCTTTTGGGATTTTCAACATGTCAGGAGAATCTCTGACCCTATTTATGTTGCTGCCACCATTGATGGGGCCTAGGCCCATCTCTTGTCTTTCCCTTTCTATGGCTAGGAGCTGTCTCTCTAAAGCCAATCTTTTGACCATCCTGGCTAACAGGAGGTCATCTTCATTGAGGCTGCCCTCAATGCTTCCAGAGTTGCTGGACTCTCCTGTGAGAGAAGCAGCATCTCTGACTATCACATTTGGAGTCAGGGTTTGAGAGACCCTGGGCTCCCTATCTAGGACTGGGGGTGGGAAATCCTCCAGTTCACTAGGTTCCCCCTCTGTGAGGCCATCATCAGAGGGGTTGTTTTTAGCAAACTCTGCCAAAAGCTCCTGGAGCTGTACTTTGGTAGGGTTTGAACCAGTTTTAATCATTTTGATTTTGCAGAGAGACCTTAACTCTGACATCCTAAGATGCAGGTAAGGGATGAGGTTGAGTTCCATCACTATCTCTTCTGCAGTAGACATTATGGGGGTGATTCTGATTCTGGCGGGCGGCGGAGGCCGCCCGCCAGAATTCCGCCCCCAAAATACCGCGCCGCGGTCAAAAGACCGCGGCGGGTATTTCAAGTTTTCCCCTGGGCTGGCGGGCGGTTGCTGAAAAACCGCCCGCCAGCCCAGGGGAAAACGACCTTCCCACGAGGATGCCGGCTCGTAATCGAGCCGGCGGAGTGGGAAGGTGCGACGGGTGCATTTGCACCCGTCGCGTATTTCACTGTCTGCCAAGCAGACAGTGAAATACTTGTAGGGGCCCTCTTACGGGGGCCCCTGCCGTGCCCATGCCATTGGCATGGGCACGGCAGGGGCCCCCAGGGGCCCCGCGGCACCCCCTACCGCCATCCTGTTCATGGCGGGTTTCCCGCCATGAACAGGATGGCGGTAGGGGCTGTCAGAATCCTCATGGCGGCGGAGCGCGCTCCCCCGCCATGAAGGATTCCCCCGAGCAGCGGTAAGTCGGCGGGAGCCCGCCGACTTGCCGCTTCTGACCGCGGCTGAACCGCCGCGGTCAGAATGCTCGTGGGAGCACCGCCAGCCTGTTGGCGGTGCTCCCGTGGTCGGTGGCCCTGGCGGCCACCGGCCGCCAGGGTCAGAATGACCCCCTATGTTTCTAAAAGTTGGAATACTTTTTAAGAATCTAAAACTATCTCTAGAACTTAATTCAAACTTTTACAAAACTTTTAACCTTTAAAAGAAATGCTAACAGGGACAAACACAAGGCCCTAGCAGGACTTTTAAAAATGTAGAAAAATAGCTCAAATTTCAAAAATCATTTTCTAATGACAATTTTTGGAATTTAGTCGTGTGATCAGGTATTGGCTGAGTAGTCCAGCAAATGCAAAGTCTTGTACCCCACCGCTGATCCACCAATGTAGGAAGTTGGCTCTGTATGTACTATTTCAAAGTAAGAAATAGCATGCACAGAGTCCAAGGGTTCCCCTTAGAGGTAACATAGTGGTAAAAAGAGATAATTCTAATGCTCTATTTTGTGGTAGTGTGGTCAAGGAGTAGGCTTATCAGAGGGTAGTGTTAAGCATTTGTTGTACACACACAGGCAATAAATGGGGAACACACACTCAAAGACAATTCCAGGCCGATAGGTTTTTATATAGAAAAATACCTTTTCTTAGTTTATTTTAAGAACCACAGGTTCAAGATTTATAAACAATACTTTAAATGAAAGGTATTTCACTTAGGAACTTTAGGAACTTTGAATTAGCAAAATAGCATATACGGTTTTCACACAAATGGCAATAAGCTATTTTAAAACTAGACAGTGCAATTTTCAACAGTTCCTGGGGGAGGTAAGTGTTTGTTAGATTTGCAGGTAAGTAAACCACCTATAGGGTTCAAAGTTGGGTCCAAGGTAGCCCACCGTTGGGGGTTCAGAGCAACCCCAAAGTTACCACACCAGCAGCTCAGGGCCGGTCAGGTGCAGAGGTCAAAGTGGTGCCCAAAACGCATAGGCTTCAATGGAGAAGGGGGTGCCCCGGTTCCAGTCTGCCAGCAGGTAAGTACCCGCGTCTTCGGAGGGCAGACCAGGAGGGTTTTGTAGGGCACCGGGGGGGACACAAGTCAGCACAAAAAGTACACACTCAGCGGCACGGGGGCGGCCGGGTGCTGTGTGTAAACAGGCCTCGGGTTTGCAATGAAGTCCAATGGGAGACCCAGGGGTCTCTTCAGCGATGCAGGCAGGCAAGGGGGGGGCTCCTCGGGGTAGCCACCACCTGGGCAAGGGAGAGGGCCACCTGGGGGTCGCTCTTGCACTGGAGGTCGGATCCTTCAGATCCTGGGGGCTGCGGGTGCAGTGTCCTTACCAGGCGTCGGGTTCTTAGAAGCAGGCAGTCGCGGGCAGGGGGAGCCTCTAGATTCCCTCTGCAGGCGTCGCTGTGGGGGCTCAGAGGGGTCAACTACGGCTACTCACGGGCTCGCAGTCACCGGGGAGTCCTCCCTGTAGTGTTGGTTCTCCACAAGTCGAGCCGGGGGCGTCGGGTGCAGAGTGCAAAGTCTCACGCTTCCGGCGGGAAACGTGTGTTCTTTCAAAGTTGCTTCTTTGTTGCAAAGATGCTTCTTTCTTGGAGCAGAGCCGCTGTCCTCAGGAGTTCTTGGTCCTTTTAGATGCAGGGTAGTCCTCTGAGGCTTCAGAGGTTGCTGGACCCTGTGGAACGCGTCGCTGGAGCAGGTCTTTTGAAGTGGGGAGACAGGCCGGTAGAGCTGGGGCCAAAGCAGTTGGTGTCTCCGTCTTCTCTGCAGGTTTTTCAGCTCAGCAGTCCTTCTTCGTCTTAGGTTGCAGGAATCTATCTTGCTGTGTTCTGGGAGCCCCTAAATACTCGATTTAGGGGTGTGTTTAGGTCTGGGGGGTTAGTAGCCAATGGCTACTAGCCCTGAGGGTGGCTACACCCTCTTTGTGCCTCCTCCCTGAGGGGAGGGGGGCACATCCCTAATCCTATTGGGGGAATCCTCCATCTGCAAGATGGAGGATTTCTAGAAGTCAGAGTCACCTCAGCTCAGGACACCTTAGGGGCTGTCCTGACTGGCCAGTGACTCCTCCTTGTTTTTCTCATTATCTCCTCTGGCCTTGCCGCCAAAAGTGGGGCCGTGGCCGGAGGGGGCGGGCAACACCACTAGCTGGAGTGCCTTGGGGCGCTGTAACAAAGGGGGTGAGCCTTTTGGGCTCACCGCCAGGTTTTACAGTTCCTGCAGGGGAAGAAGCACCTACACCTACACCCAGTACAGGCTTTGTTACTAGCCACAGAGTGACAAAGGCACTCTCCCCATGTGGCCAGCAACATGTCTGGTGTGTGGCAGGCTGCTAAAACTAGTCAGCCCACACTCGTAGTCGGTATGGTTTCAGGGAGCATCTCTAAGATGCCCTCTGGGGTGTATTTCACAATATAATGTACACTGGCATCAGTTTGCATTTATTGTGCTGAGAAGTTTGATACCAAACTTCCCAGTTTTCAGTGTAGCCATTATGGTGCTGTGGAGTTTGTGTTTGACAGACTCCCAGACCATATACTCTGATGGCTACCCTGCACTTACAATGTCTAAGGTTTTGCTTAGACACTGTAGGGGCATAGTGCTCATGCACCTATGCCCTCACCTATGGTATAGTGCACCCTGCCTTAGGGCTGTAAAGCCTGCTAGAGGGGTGACTTATCTATGCCTATAGGCAGTGTGAGGTTGGCCTGGCACCCTGAGGGGAGTGCCATGTCGACTTAGTCGTTTTCTCCCCATCAGCACACACAAGCTGGCAAGCAGTGTGTCTGTGCTGAGTGAGGGGTCTCCATGGTGGCATAAGACATGCTGCAGCCCTTAGAAACCTTCCCTGGCATCAGGGCCCTTGGTACCAGAGGTACCAGTTACAAGGGACTTACCTGGATGCCAGGGTGTGCCAATTGTGGAAACAAAGGTACAGGTTAGGGAAAGAACACTGGTGCTGAGGCCTGATTAGCAGGCCTCAGCACACTTTCAAATCATAACTTGGCATCAGCAAAGGCAAAAAGTCAGGGGGTAACCATGCCAAGGAGGCATTTCCTTACACCCACTCCAAGCTATAATACGGTACACCTTGCAAATGTGGAGGTAGATAATGACAGGGGGCCAGACTCTCTCTCACTAATACCATAGAGGTGGGACCTGCCTCCAGTGAGGGAGAGTAGAGTGGTGATTAATCATAGGACAGGAAGGAGAACCTAATATCATGGTGAATCACCATTCACAGATTACCCCTAGAAACCCATCCATTCCAGCAGCGGAGACCATATTTTTCTCTTCTTTTCTCTTGAAGTGCCCACACGCATGTTCAATTTTGCTACTCGAGCAAGCTCATTAAGCCAGTCTTCATGTGGAGACGGGACAACAGAAACCCACTGTCGACAGATTTCCTTCCTGGCCAGCAGTATTGCATAAAAAAATACAATATTCACTATCCTGCTCTTTATTTCCCCATCTTCTGGTAAACCAAAAATTATAAATGGGAGGGATGCCGAGACTTTCTGTTTTAATATGGTTGACGTCGTTTTGCAAACTTTTTCCCAGAAATGAAGAACAGCTGGGCAGTCTAAGTACACAGGGACATCAGATGCACTCAGCAATCCACACTTAGGACAGCTCACCATACCTTCCTTCCTCATCTTTGAGAGTTTGAAGGGGAAATAGTAGGCTCTATGCAATCTGAAGAGATGGTTCCTGCTCAGCACAGCAGGCTTCACTGTACTGAACAACATATGCATAGATGACTGCCATCTGTATTGTAATTGCTCCACCGGCAACAATCTCCTTCCCAAAGCTTTCCAGGTAGATTAAAGTCATTATCAAATATCTCTAAGATTGCCCAATACCAACTGGAGATCTTGTTGGCACATACCATGTTTCTGATTCACTTATCCTTCAGCAAATTCTCTTGGCCCAACTTACTAATACCACACCTTTGTAACCAACTGCTCAGCTGGATATATTTCAACCTAGAAAGATTTTCCCTGGTCATTACTGTAAGCTCATCCCAGGAAAGTAGGGAACCGTCTCTGACCAAGTCCCCCCAGAATTCAATCCCCACCCTCCTCAGAAGCAACGCTAATACATCGCCCAAACATTCAGGGGTTCCTGGAGAGTTCCAGATCGGGGCCCATTGACTATAATACTCCATCTTTACTGATTGCCGAACTTTATACCAGGTCTTAACCACATCCAGTAATACTTTCAGTTTCACTTTTTTAAAGAATTTGGGGTCGCCGAATTTATACAAAAAATGCTTTGCCACGCCTTTGACTGAACCTATCATAGCCTTAAACATAACTCCAATAGCGGAAGCATCCGTGGAGGAGAAAAACATCCTAGTATTCTTAAGATGAAATGCCCAAGCATAATATTGTCAGTCTGGGAGGGAGAGACCCCCCTTTTCCCTCCTTCTGTGCAACTTCTTCCAAGCGATCCTTGGGACCTTATGAGCCCAAATTAAAGAATCTATATTCTGTTGGAATTAATCAAATAATTTTTTGTCCATTTGTAAAGGGATAGAGTTGCATATAAAATTAAATTCAGGTAAAATTATCATCTTAACCAAATTGACTCTACCAATAATTGTGAGGAGGAGATGCAGCCAGCCGCGCATTAACTTACTGCACTCTGCCAGTATTTTTTTTTTAGATTAATCATAGCTATTTGTTCAATCTCCTGCACAATCATTATACCTAAATACCTCATTGACTTTCTTGTCTGCCTCTGATCACCCTTCTGATTCCATACCATTATCTTAGTTTTATCAGTGTTAACATGGATCCCCAAAACCTTCCCGAAACCCTCCACAATACTCAACAGAGTAGGGAAGCCCGTAGATAAATCTGATGTGTACACCAGCAAATCATCAGCATACAAAGCAACTTTCTTCTCCCACCCCTTACAACAAAAGGGAGAGATTGTTGAGCTTAGTCTAATCTTTTCGGCGAGATGTTCCACATATAAATCAAATAACAGGAGGGACAGAGGGCAGCCCTATCTTGTGCCTCTAGTGATCTTAAAGGGGGCTGTTAATCTTCCATTCATCAATACATCTGCAGAAGGAGAATGGTATATAGAACAAATTGCCCAGTGGAATTTCACACCCAGCTTATATCCCCTAAGAATTGTATTAAGGTAATTCCAGTTAACCCTGTCAAAAGCCTTCATAGCATCAAGAGCAATAACAGCTAGGGGTTCCTGAAACGTTGTAGCCATATCTATAACTCCTATCATGTTAAACCTTAATTCATGCAAATATCTATTTCTGATAACGGCCCTCTGATCTAATTGTATCAAATCACCTGTTACTCTACTCAGTCTATCCGCTAGAATTTTTGTAAATGACTTATAATCACTATTTAACAAGGAGATAGGTCTATAGGACTCACACTGACGTGGGCTTTTCCCTGGTTTCGAAATGAGTGAAATAGTTGCTTCATTCCATAAAGCCAGTAGAGGTATACCATCATCAAAGATTTCTGAAAAAGGTTTAACATGGCTGGAACAATAGATTCCCCCAATGCTTTATACAAATCCACAGGAATACCATCTGGCCCAGCTGCTCCCCCCCCCCCTTACTCTCCTTCAACGCCACCCTTTTCTCTGCCTGGGAAATAGATTTATTTAAAACAGTCCGCCTCTCCTGTCCCAGGCACGGTAAGGGAACAGCCCCCAGCCATTCCTCAAATGCCTCCTTACACACCACCAAAGCTTCTGTATAGAGCTGAGAGAAGAACTTCTGAAAAATAGCTTCAATATCTTCTAAGGAGGTCAGTCTAACCCTCGACTGCTCAGCAGATTGATCAACCTCGATCTCTTTAATATGGTTTCGTACTCGTTCACCCTTGGATTTCCTGGCTAACAATTTTGCTGCACCTTCCCCATACTTGAAGTGAGTGAGCCTACTTGCTTGCCATTTTTCTGCAATTCTTACTTGCAGTACATTCTCCAGCTGCTGCTTTAACTGATGTATTCTCTTATCTAATGCCTGCTTCTCCCCTCACGAACTGCTACATAGTTATATCTCCTGCTATATATGATTTAACTCACCCCTATATTGCTTGTTCCTGTGACTAGTGAGGCTCACAATCCTCCCTCTGATTTCTGCTTTAAAAGTGCCCCAAACTATATTGGCGGAAGCGGACCCCTCATTAATCCTAAAGAAGTCCCCTGTTTCCTTACGGAGTTGACTTATAACCTCCTCGTCTAGTAAAAGCATACGATCAAAGGTCCACCTTCCCCCCACCTACAGCCCGAGGCATACTAATCTTTAGCATAACGCCTGCATGATCTGATAAATGCACTGCTGAGTACTTAATATCACCCAATAATCCACATACTGCTTGATCTATTAAGAAGTAGTCAATCCAAGAGGCATGGCCATACTTTTTATTATAAAACTACAAACCCTGTTTTCCCCCAGTTCTCTGCCTCCACAAGTCGCACAGCCCAAACTCATTCAACATCCATTTGAGATATTGCTGGGATTTAGGGGTACCTATCGATCTATAGTTAGCAGATCTATCCAATTTGTTGTCTAAAACCACATTAAAGTCTCCGGCCATTATAACCGGGTCAAGAAAGTCTGATAGATGAGCAAAGACCTGCCTAAATGGTTCTATATCGTCACAGTTAGGCCCATAAAACTCTACTAATGTAAATCTCCTATTTCCAATTTGACTATAACCCATCTACCCTCTTTATTGGAAACCACCTCCAGCAGGGTAGCATTGAGCTGGTGTTTAACTAAGATTGTGACCCCTTTAGTGTTAAAATTATGATCTGAACTCACAAAGCAGTGTATCTGTGATTTAAACATGGTTATACTCTCTTCCTTAGTTAGATACGTCTCTTGCAAAATAATTATATGAGCTGGTGAATCTTTTAAGAACTGCAGAATCTTACTAGTCCTCCCTTTAGTCCGCAGGCCATTAACATTCCAAGACAAAATTAAAACTGGTCTGCTATTGTCTTGCTTTCTGACTCCCTGCCGTCCTCAAACCTTATCCAGCTAGAAAATGATGCCCAAGGTGTATGAGGTATTTTTTTCTCTTTTACTCTCATGCTCCCTACCCAGTGCCCTCCTACTGTCCTCCACCGTGCAATCTACCATAATTCCCCCTCCCTGGGGAACCCCCCTTCTTGTAGTGGGCCCACCGGCCACATTTTTAGAGCGCCTGTGGACCCACCCACCTTGTGGCTAACCTATAAATGCCAAAGTAAACAAAAAACCTTCAATCTACAACATTCTCCTTCTTGATGGCTGCCAACAACTCATCTGCTGCCGTAGGATCTTTAACAGTGTGCATTCTGTTATTATGCATCACCCAGAGAAATGCTGGGAATTTGAGCTGAGCCACTGCACCTTGAGCTTTAAATTCCTCTAAACGTTTTCCCAGCTCCCAGTGCAATGTATTACTTTGCAGTTATTCAATGTTGTCCTAGACAAATCCGATCTAATTTCAAAAGAAAAGTCTTCCCCTCTCAGGGATTTCAATTTTAATGCGTTTGTCAGAATCTTTTCTTTCAAAAGATTGGTTTGAAAATTCAGCAGACGTTTTTGTGGTTTCTTGTTGTTGGTATTCCTCCTAAAGGGGTCTCTGTGAATCCTCTGAATGTCCCTCACCAATTCCTTCTTGCTTTTTTCCAGTGAGAGTGCCTTCTTAATCAGGGAGGCTATCAACATCCTAAGATCATCTCCCTCCATTTCTTCTGACACATTCAAAATTCTCAAATTATTCCTTCTGGAATGATTTTCCAATTGCTCCAATCTCTCCTGTAACTCTCTCTCACTCTTAACTAATAGATTTCTTCCTTAATTTCCTTATTTTTCCTCAACTCCTCCCTCATAGCTCCCACCGACTCCTCCAATGCTTGAGTTCTAATTGACAGGAGGTCGAATTTTTTTTCTAGAGAGTCACAGGCTCCTCTTATTTTGCTTTGATTCGCCTCAGAAACTGCGAAATCCTTCTTGATATTTTCAGAAAGTGGCAAAAACATAGATTCCAGAGAAATGTCCGTGACTGGCGGTGGAGGAGGACTGATTAACCGGCTGGGCCAACAAGAGCGTCGAAGTTTCAGGTAAATCTGAGGCATCGGGGGGGCTAATGCCATAGAAATATCTGCCAAAATTTGGTTAACTTGACCACCCTCGCAGGCACTGGCTTCTCTCTTCCCATCTTCCACTCCCGTCTTCCATACTTTGTGCAACAGACGAGCTTCCCCTTGGTCTAGCTCCATTGAGCTTGTAGAGCAATTGCTCAAAACTAGTCGTAAAGCCTTAAAATATATCCTGGGAGAGAGGGTAACCTTACGGTGAGCCATATTAGGCTTATGCTTTAACTTGTTTATTATTTTAGTGCTCCACGCTTCCCCCACTGCCCAAAGGCCCTGATAGCCTGTCCAGATTCTTCTGTTTTGTCCCTTCCCACACTTTAATATTAGATATCCGGTTATTTTGTCCACTTACTTTCTACGAGACCTGGAAGTGCTAAAATTCGGTTTAATGGCGTTCGTTAGACGATCAGTGACCCGATGATAACAGTGTGAACAACGGGCCCATTGTACAATGGCACTCGTGTTGCTTGAAATCGCTTGAAAGTAATAACGACCAGTTGGATACAAGTTTTAAGGCACTGTTTCCGATGTCCTGAAGAGACCAGAAGTTGAAAGGCCGAAACTCGTCAACTATTTATCAGAAGAGTGTTGTGTTAATTGGTGAATAAAGAAGAAGAATGAAATAGGATAGTACCGCACATTGCCATCAGGGACTAAGATCCTTAAAAAAGGCAGTACTAAAGAGCACTACCTCATCTAAAAAAAGACTGCGTACCTGGAAAAGGTTTAGCAGCGGACTCTTTTAAGAACTAATGATTGGAAAGTGTCACTGTAAAAGAGGTCTTTGAACTTTAAAATGCCAAGTGGCATATGTATAGTGGACAAAAATGAGCACAGTTATATGTGTTGATTTAAAAAAAAAATGTTTTATGTTGTGAAGAAAGAGTGTGAGGGAAAGAGAGATAAACAAAAATAATAAAAAAGAAGAATATGAAATAAAAATTCTTGCCAGTGATTGATAATATTACTGTTGATCCAAAGGATATATACTATATCTGTCCCTTCTGTATAGCTACATTGTTGTTTGGGTATATGGCCCATATACAGATGGGATACAAGGGCCTCCCTAGATGGTACAGAAACATTTACTTTCTTCTGGTTCCCCCTTGGCACCTTCTCCTTTTCCAGAGGCCCTGGAGGCAACCCCCTTAGCTGCTGCCTTACAGCACTCTTGACGATGTTTCCCACCTCCTCTCGAACACGTGTGGGCTCAGGGGCCTCCCCCTCTAGTAGCCCCTCTTTGACAGGATTAACTGCTACTCTACTCGCGCTTGTGCTGGCTCTGCCTCCGATCCCCAAGAAGGGAACGCATGAGGCTGCCCTGCAGCTCTTCTGGAACTCCAGTGCGGCATGTAGCCACGGTGATGCCCCGCTGGAAAGCTCGGAGCCTCTCCAAAGACTCCCCGCGTTCACCGTGGCCAACGCTCTGCAAATCAATGTGCGGCGTCCAGCACCACGAGAAGAAACAAAGCGAGGGACAACCAACACACTCCCTGGCCGGGGGAGGGCCCAGGTACGTGCTCTAGCGAGCTGCTACCGCGTGGTCCGCCATGTTCCCCGCCATCTTCTGTATTCTACCCCCGACATTCTTAAAATCATGCATATCTCTGGTATGCAAAGCTTGGAAAGGTCAAAACCTCACAATGGTTCTTATTTTCTTTGGTAAGACCGAGAGATTCTAGGACAAGTGACATTAAATGGTTTCAGTTGTTTTCCTTTACAGTCAAGTGCTTCTGTTGCAATATTTCTGTTGGAGAGCTTGATTGAGCGAAGACACTTGTGGTTTCTCTTATTTTCACTACCCAGAATATTATTGCCGGTCCTCAGACTTTTATTCTGTATGTCCTATGGTGCTCCAATGTTGTTGCTGCAGGTTTGCTTCTAAGCCATTGCCACCAGTCCACCCTCCCCCAGGCTGCTTGTGCTATTGCTCTTTAGTCAAGCACCAAACTCATGGTCTCTGGCAAATTGTAGTTCACAATAGTGAAAGTCAACAAACTCTCCCTACTAACGCACTCAATCAGCATCCTAATGAGTCCAGGACATTCATCCAAGATGACACTCTTTCCTGTAGTCATCTTTGCTCCACATTTCTCAGATGGTGAAAGGGAGATGTGAGCACAAAATTGCAAGAAATAAAGCTTTTCCTATGAGCTACAATGGAGTTCTCTCCTGGCTGTCCCTTTGCTGAGCTACACAGATCATAGTTTCTTGGTGGCCCTACGCCCATAGCAGAAGGTAGGACGATGCCAGTAGTGGAGGTGACCCACAGCTCTAATGAAGGGTCACATATGTCACGTCCATGTGGCTCAGCCGCTCGCAGGTTCTCTTTTGTGGTAGCCACAAAACAGAATCCTTTTCTCTAAGTTTCCTATCTCTGTTTGTTTGTCTCCTGGCTGTCAGATTTGTTCACCGCTATTTCTTATTTTCGAATTACAATCTCATGTTATCATCTTCTCTCCAAATCCTTTGAGTTCTTTCATTCTATCCTGGTGATTTTACATCGTCTGCCCCCTAAAAAGCCAACTTTACATTTGTGATGCGTGGAAGCCTCACAATTCACTTCTTTGCATTGGAAGTATCGTTTCGCCACAGACATTTTTATAGCACTCCACACCTTCTCTTTATTCGACTCTAAATATGGTATTTGATTAGATTTTATTTAAAAACTCTCTTGACCAGGAACTATAGCAGTACTTGAACTAAATGTGAAAGGACCAAGTATTATGGCCCTACTATGACAATAAGGGTTTCCGGTAATGTGGTAAACCATGAGATTAAAGGGCAAGAGGTTTAAAAATGTCACCAGAATTCAGTGATGGCACTTGAGGACCACGTTCACTGATTGCTGGTTATATTTTTTGTAGATTCCATGACAAATTAAGGAATTTTGCTTCACATTCAGAGGAGGACCTGCAGATCCACTGTGACTCACATGAATTGCAATGTCCTCTCTGTGTCTTGTCTCCTCAACAATTAGAGGGAAGTCCAGGATTCTACCTCTGACTATATGCTATTATTTATATGATTACAATTAGTGAAACATTCATGAGTAGTAGCAACACTGCAAGTACAACGTAGTGCTGACATTTTATTAAGTTTGCGCTCTGCTAGTACCGGGATGTAAATGTTTTAGAACAATTAAAGCAAACCATGCAGTTTATTATTCAACCCAAATCAATTCAATTAGCTGTGTGCCCAAAAAAGGTAAAACCTACACGTTTTGAGCAATCCATTATTAGCTATATATTGCAAAGAACAACAGCGAGACATCTCACTCCAGCAGACAATTGTCTTTTTAATACAAAGAACCAAATAATTAAAGTATTCAGATTGCTTTCATCAAATAACAGTTTGAGATATTCTTTTAATTCCTTTAGCCATGTGTGATAGTGTTACATTTAAATATAAATGATTTTTTCATGCCGTATGCAAGTCTTTCTTCAGACTTTTAATTATATACATACACACACACATTTATAAATATACAGATATATATATTACTGAAAAAAACAAAGGTTAAAATGATTTTATAGTTAAGTGAAAATGGCAATTTAGATTTAATGCTTTAAACTAAAAGAAAAAAGAAACACTAAAACTCAACAGTTCTAGTTATTTCAAGTAACTATAACTTGCACCCGCAACACAGTGTTATTGTCAATGATCTCAGTTCAGTTGTCATCAGTAATGTTATTAATCATGTTACAAAACATTCATGATTGTTGTAACATGAAGTCATATAAAATGCATGACAAGGGCGCAGGTTATAGTTATGTGAAATAACTATAACTGTTGAATTTCAGTGTTTTTTTTAATTTAAAACCTTACGTTTAAAGTGACTTTTCACATAACTATAACGTCACTTTAATCTTTGTTTTTTCAGTGAATTTCGGAGTTTTTTTGTGTGAAAATTAAGATATTATTACCCTACCTAATTACAATGTCACTTTAATCTTTGTTTGTTTTCAGTGAATTTCTAGGGTTTGTGAAACGTAATATAATAGTTTATTACTGTACCTAAGGCCAACCCCTCGCCATGCATGTCCTTTGGCCGTAGGGCTTGCCTGCGACCAGCCCCTGCATTCAACCCATTAAGGGCAGGCAACCACCCAGCATATGCCCCCCCGCTGCCCTGCATGGCCTTTGCCTGTTTGTGACAACCCATCGCAGACACTCAGGCCCTGACCCTTTTTTCTGGTAAAAGTTTTAGTACCTGTGCACCTATGGGACTACTAAGGTAGTCCAGGAAGCCGCACTGGCTCCCACTGGACACTCTTAGGATTGCAAAAACTTTATAAATTTATAAAGAAAATTTGGTCACAATGGGTCCCTCTAGGGCCTCACCACAAGGTCCAGGAGGTCAGGGTACTCCTGTCCTGCCCTATTTATACCCTATTTTGTTTTTAAAAATGTCTGGACATAGGGACCGAGTCCCCTTGTCCTGAAATGACAACCACGTTGCGGTGAGCCAATCAGAGCACAAGCTGCCACAGGAAAAAAAAAATGCCTCCTTGCCCAATAAGGTCGCTCTAATATTTGAAGTTGTGTGTGTACAGGAGTCTTGTGAGTCTCCCAGGAACCCAAACTTCTTAATATACAAAGTTTTTCCACCTTAATTTCTCAAAAACTACTTAACATATTTACATCACAAAAACATTTTTTTGGCACCATAACATAGCTTTTGGCAAAATTTGGTGAAATTCTGTTCAGCCGTTTTCGCTGTCTGGCTGTTCAATTTTCCTATGCAAAATTGCTTGAGGAAATTTTGTTTTGGGACTCCTCCTACTTTTCTCAGTTGTGGATTGACAGATCACCCGTAACTTTCCAACGAGAAAGGTGGATAAACTTTTTGGGTGGAAAGTTTAGTGAATATTTGTCGAATTACACCAAAGTTATTTGCAAACCTAAAAGTGCTCCTTTTATGGTAACTAAATCCTAAGTATAACAGCACAGTGGCGGCTGCTACTGTGTAATAAATAAATATACATGTTATATTTTACAGAGGAACAGTGAGGTTTCTACAGTTAAGGGTGACACCTCACTCTATAGGAAATCCAATTTCAGCCCCTTAATAACTTTGGTTATTCTTGACTAATTTGCACCAAACACAACCCACATTTGGGGCAGATTGGTCAAAGGATCAAAAGGTTTTAAGACATCCTAAAGCAGATCACTTTCACAAATAACATGAGATTTGCCAAATGTGACTTTCGTGGCAAGGAACTCAGAAACAGCTGAACAACTGAACAGTCCATCAAATATTTGATGTACAGGGCCTCTCCATCATTCATTGCCTTTTCTTAGTATTGTAGACTCTGTTTCAGCTAATTTGCCTTCAAAGAGCACAAAACAAGTGCTTAGTGGAAATGTACCAGTGCTGTTCATGATTGTAAATGTTCACGATCACCTGAAATTCATGATAATCATTAAGCAAACAACAACATACAATGTATTACTTTGCAATTTCTCTTTCTGCCTTTACTCTTGGGAAAGGTGAGAACTATGTAACACCACTACCCTTGGGCAATGTGGATGTTGGGGTGGGACAAATATGCCTTCCTACCCCTGAGTAATGTAGAGTGTTGTATAAAACACTCGATAAGACAGTGGTATTAAGATACAACTTTCTTGCAACATGCAATTTTAACAATTATTTCTAGTGTTGATGAAGGCTGGGAGACATCTTAAAACAAGCATTGTCCAAAACCAATGTCTTTTAGCCATGTTGTACAGCAGTGTGGAGGTGAGTGGCATGGTGTACAGTGGTGTGAAGTGGAATAGAGTGGATTTGCATAGAATGTAGTAGTGCTGAGTTACACAGAGTGGGGTGGCATAGAATAGAGTGGTGTAGAGTGGGGTGGCGTAGAACAGAGTGGTGTAGAGAGGCGTGGAGTGGACTAGAGAAGAGTTGTGTAAAGTGCAGTTGGTACAGTGCATTGGCGTACATTAGAGTTGAGTGGGGTAGACTAGAATGGCATGGCATGGATTGGTGTGGAATGACACAGTGTGAAGTGGCATAGAGTGGCGTGGCATGTAGTGGCACTGTGTTATGAAGAGTGGAGTGGCATGGTGTAGGGTGGCATACAGTGGAGTAGAGTGGCATGGCATAGAGTGGTGTAAAGTACAGTGGCGTTGAGTCCTTTGGCATACAGAAGAAATTAGTGGAGTGGCATGGCATATGGCATGGAATAGAGTGTTTGGAGTAGAGTAGAGTGGCGTGGAAGAGAGTGCCATTGAGTAGAGTGGGGTAGAGTGGCACTGTGTGGAGAGGCGTGACATGGAGTGGCATGATAGAGTGGAGTGGCATTGAGTGGAGTCATGTAGAGTGGCATAGAGTAGGGTAGATTAGAGTGAAGTGAAGTGGACTGGTGAGTGCACTGGCATAGAGTGCTGCAGCGTAGAGTGCAGTGAAATACAATGGTATAGAGTAGAATGGCATAGAGTAGAGTGCAGTACCGTGCACTGGCATAGACTGCAGTGACACAGAGTGGTGCAAAGTAGAGTGGTGTAGAGTGCAGTAGCATAGAGTAGAGTGCTGCAGAGTAGAGTGCAGTGGCGTAGACTGCAGCTGTGCCGAGCAGAGTGCAGTGGCATAGATTAAAGTGGTGCAGAATAGAGTACAGCGGCATAGAGTGAAGTGGGGTAGAGTGGTGCAGAGTAGAATGCAATGACAGAACGCAGTGGAATAGAGTAGCGTGGTGCAGATTGTAGTAGAGTGACAGAGTGTAGTAATGTAGAGTAGAGTGGTGCAGAATAGTGTGTAATGGAGTAGAGTGCAGTGGTGCAGAGTTGAGTACAGTGGTGTAGAGTGCACTGGCGTAGAGTACAGTGGTGAAGAGTAGGGTGGCACAGAGTGCAATGATGCAGAGTAGAGTAGCATAGAGTACTGTGGCCTAGAGCAGAGTGGTGCATATTAGAGAAGTGCAGAGTAGAGTACAGTGGCACAGAGTGATGCAAAGTAAAGTACAGTGGCATAGAATAAAGTGGTGTTGAGTGCAGAGTAGATTAGAGCAGTGCAGAGTAGATTACATTGGTGTAGGGTGCAGTGGCATGGAGTGCAGTGGTGCTGAGTAGAGTGGCGTAGACTGCAGTCAGTGGTGCAGACTAGAGGGGCATAGAATGGATTGTCGTAGAGTGCATTGGTGTAGTGAGCAGTGGCATAGAACAGAGTTGTGCAGAATAGAGTGCAGTGGCACGGAGTACAGTGGTGTAGATTAAAGTGTCCCAGAGTGGTGTGGCGTACAGTGCAGTGTCTTAAAGTGCAGTGATGTACAGCAGAATGGTGAAGAGTGCAGTGGCATAAAGTACAGTGGCGTAAAATACAGTTGCAGGGGATTGTGCAGAGCAGAATGGTGTAGAGTACAGTGGCCTAGAATAGAGTGGGGCAGTGACAAAGTGCAGTGGTGGAGAGTGGTGCACAGTATAGTGCAGTTGCCCAGAACATAGTGGCCTAGACTGCAGTAGCAAAATGGATAGTGGTGCAGAGTGAAGGGGTGCAGAGTAAAGCGGCATAGAGTGCAGTGCTGCAGATTAGATTTCAGTGACATCGAGTGTAGTGGCTCTGAGTAGAGTGGTGCAGAGGAGAGTGGCATAAAGAGCAGTGGAGTAGTGTGATGTGGAGAGGCATAGATTGCAGTGGCCTAGAGTAGAGTGGTGTAAAGTGCAGTGGTATAAAATGCAGTGGCACAGAGTGGAGTGGTGCAGAGTAGTGCCACATAGAGTGCAGTGGCCCAGAATAGAGTGCCCAGATGAGAGTGCAGTGCCATAGTGTGTACTGACATAGGGTGGTGCAGAGTAGTGTGTAGTAGAGTGCAGGGACATAAAATGCATGGGCAGTGGTGATGAGTAGATTTGTGCACAGTACATCAGAGTGGCGTAAAGTGCAGTGGCACAGAGTGGTGCAGAGAAGATCACAGTAGTGCAGAGTGAAGTGGCATAGAGTAGAGTGGTGCAGAGTAGAGTACAGTGGTGTAGAGTGCAGTGGTGTTTAGTGGTGCAGAGTAGAGTGAAGTGGTGTAGAATGCAATTCTATTGAATGCAGTAGGGTGGAGTTTGGAAAGGAAAAGAAGCAACATGGAAGGGAATATGGAAGATTGACTGAAAACACAAACACTCATATGAAGTGCTTGAACAGTAAAAAAAAAAGTAGCTCCAAAACAGGAGCAGTTGATGGACACAAGTGCATGGTCCATGTTCCACGAGAGGGCCAAACACAAGAAGGCATGACACCTGCGTGCTTTGACAAACGGGTATGAAGGAAAAGAGAGCGACATTGAAGCTAACAAATGGTAAGCTATGAGTGAGCTGTAGGTCCACTTTAGAAGATTAGAGTGGTGCAGAGTGGATTACATTGGTGTAGGGAGCAGTGGCATGGAGTGCAGTGGTGCTGATTAGAGTGGCACAGACTTCAGTGGTGCAGACTAGAGTGGCATAGAACGGATTGTCGTAGAGTGCACTGGTGTAGAGTCGAATGGCATAGAGTTCAGTGGCATTGAGTACAGTGGTGTAGAGTAGAGTGGCCCAGATTGGTGTGGTGTAGAGTGCAGTGGTGTACAGCAGAATGGTGCAGAGTGCAGTGGCATAAAGTACAGTTGTGGGGAATTTTGCAGAACAGGATGGTGTAGAATACAGTGGCCTAGAGGAGAGTGGGGCAGGACAGAGTGGGACAGTGACAAAGTGCAGTGGTGGAGAGTGGTGCACAGCATAGAGCAGTTTCGCAGAACACAGTGGCCTAGACTGCAGTGTCAAAACGAATAGTGGTGCAGAGTAGAGTGGTGTAAAGTGCAGTAGCATAGAGTGAAGTGGTGGAGATTAGAGTAAAGGGGCAGTGTACAGTGATACAGATTAGATTGCAGTGACATTGAGTGTAGTGGCGTAGAGTAGAGTGGTGCAGAGGAGAGTGTTGTAGAAAGCAGTGGTGTAGAGAGATGTGGAGGGGCATAGATTGCAGTGGCCTGGAGTAGAGTGGTATGAAGTGCAGTGGTATAAAATGCAGAGGCACAGAGTGTAGTGGCGCAGGGTAGAGCAACATGGGGCCATATGTACTAAAGCATTTTCCCATAGACACAGAATGGGTCAAATCCTTTGGTACATCTGGCCCATAGTGTGCAGTGGTGGAGAGTGCAGTGCTATAGAAAAGTACTGGTATAGGGTGGTGCAGAGTAGAGTGTAGTAGAGTGCAGTGACATAAAATGCTAAGACTGCAGTGGTGATGGGTAGAGTTGTACACTGTACAGCAGAGTGGCATAAAGTGCAGTGGCACAGAGTGGTGCAGAGTGCAGTAGTGGTGCAGAGAAGACCAGAGTAACGCAGAGTGCAGTGGCATAGAGTAGAGTGGTGCAGAGTAGAATGCAGTGGCATAGAGTGCCGTGGTGTAGAATGCAGTGCCATTGAATGCAGTAGGGTGGGGGTTGGGAAGGAAAAGAAGCAACGTGGAAGGGGATATGGAAGACGGATTGAAAACACAAGCACTCATAGGGAGTGCTTGAACACAAAGAAAAAAAGTAGCTCCAAAAACAGAAGCAATTGATGGACGCAAGTACTTGGACCATGTTCCACGAGAGGGCCAAACAGAAGAAGACATGACACCCGCATGCTGTGACAAATGGGGATGAAAGAAATGAGTGACACTGAAGCTAACAAACGGTAAGCTATGAGCGAGCTATAGGTCCACTTTATGGAAACAAAAGTCTCATAGAGACAGCGCATGCACTGTCTAGGTGAAACCAAAAAATTTCAAACACAATATGCACCAGTCATTGACGTTTTGGTTGGATAATGCATTGATTTTAAAAGCCAATACCAGTGTTAAAACAGAGACCTCAAAAGAATATTAAACAAGCATGAAGCCAGAGAAACTATAAGCTTGCACAGCTTGTATATCAAATACATGGAGGACTGTGACAGCTAACAACTATCTCGTTGCCAAAGAGCTAACTTTCCTGGCATTTCCTATTTTTTAATACCTCTTGCCCTGGGGTAAGGGAGAAGCGGTACTAAGAAAGGTCCCTCTGCCCTTTGGTCAGTGCATGGAGGTTAGATAGCCACTCCCCACTTTAGTACGGCGGGGGAACGAACCACTCCCTGCATATTGGCAAGGAAGGAGGCACAGCGGCACGGTTTTGACACCCTTTTTCAAGGTGGTGGGCACAAAAATTCCCTCACCTGGGTTCTGCAACTACATCCCCTGCATCCCCTCAAGCAAGGCATGAGGGTCAACAATTCTTCTTACACCCCTGGACAAGGTTTGGAAGCAATAAAAGTCTCAGGAGTTTTTTAAGTCACAGGAGAGGTATGATTCCCTCCCACTCAGGTGGTGAGCACATAGGACCTTTCCTGGCCAAGACCAGGCCAAGAGGGTGGGATGATGGCTCTCGGCACAAGGTCAGCAATCAGCTGCCACGGTCGTCCTTGCCCCACAAAATACTTTTGGCCAGGGAAGACCAAGACTGGTGAGAGCCCTTACACCTTGCACATTTTGCGGGGCAAGGAGAGCCATGGACATAGATGCCGTTGCCCTTGGACAAGACGGGATGATTGTGGCTGAACAGACCCTCTCCAGAAGTTTCCCTTCCTGCACTTTGGCGTGACTGGGGTGCAAAAACTCATACTGAATGATTTTCCCCCATCCTTGGACTTGGTGGAAGGGGACAACACACCCCCTGTCGTTGAGCATCGCTAGGAGCACACAAACCCCCTCTGTGCCTTGCCAAGCAGGCGAGTAGGAGAGTGAGGGCTTTTTTTCACACCACCACAGAGCTTGTTTGACAAGTCAGACAGAGATCGCATGTGCGGGTGAGTCCAAGGCCGTCCTACCAGTGCACATTACATCATCTGCTCTCCTCTGTGGTGCTCCTTTTTTGTTTCCTCACAGTTATAACTTTTGCTGCCTTTAATCTAAGAAGAAATATATTTATGCTTTGATAAGTAATAAGAGTATCTGATACCCTGTTTGTTGGCATCCTGTGCGTCCTGGAGTTGACACGGAGGAAACCTAGAAGCTGATGTGAGATGACCGTTTCTCTTGCCTGTTTTAAAAGAAACTCACACTTGTACTGACCCCATCAGCTCACATGCACCGACTACTTTAAATTGAGGTACTTCTCATAATAAAAAAAAAACAAAGTTTTAAACTGCCCTTCAGTAGGCCTGGCGTGTTAGGTCTCGCTCTTTTTAGCAGTGAGGGGCGCACATGTATGAAGTCTATTTTAAAGAAACCAGAAGTGTAGAATTCACTACAGTAACATCAACGTTTATAAACCTGCTCAGTTGAGATTCTTTTCTTTGCTACAGTTCTGGGGCAGTAAAGTAAAGTGAGATAAAAACGTGCTGACATTATCCTCATAATATCCAGTATTTGGCCATTGCTGTGAAAGGAGTCGGAGTAACACTGTACTCACCCAGAGAAAAATATTGGCTCCTTTACAGGCATGAGTGCTGTGACTGTCTGTTTTTTACTTACAGAATTGAGTCTTAATCGGGGAAAAAAATGCTAATCTAACTGCCCCATCATTTCCTGTGTCATGGAAAAGTGAAAACAAGTATCTCGCTGATCGAAAGTCGAATACCAGCGACTTTCCCTTTATCTGGAACCTGAATGACCCACAAAGTTTATAAAATTGTTGGCAGGGTTTTAAGAAACAAGCCCTTCTGTATTACTTAAATTCATGCATGACGTATGCAGTATGTGCTCCTCTGCACACTTCCACCTTCAGGATATCCAACGCTACCAGCTTTCTCCTCGCAGAAAGCCATTATTGAAGATGAGGTGAAATGCTCCAGTTCCCTGGACCTCAGCACCAAGGGGCATAGGAGGCACTACATTTCTGGGGGGGGGGATGGGGACAGGAACAACCTTGAGGTGGTCCCCCTGCACAAAGTGTGCACCCAGAAGGGTTGCCGCGGAGCGTGGGGATGTTGGGGGGAGAATGGGGGAGGGAAACGGGAAACAGGAGGGGGTGGAATGCCCTCCCATAGGGAGGGACCTACCCCAGTGCCACCTAGCCAGAGGGGTGGATCCGGGCCTGGGACTCATCAGGCCAGTCATGATCTCATCCGCAGTCACTGGAGTGGATGCGCAGCAACTGAATTTAGATAATATTAGGAAATCAGATTTATTAGCACCTCTATTAAGGCTAGACATCTACACATGTAAATTAAGCTGTAAATATAATGGGGTTACTGCGTATAAATGTTTTAAGTGATGATTGATCTTATTTGCTGTTTCACAAATAAAAAACGGCCAGGGGTTTACGACCTCTAACCACAGAGGACTAAAAAGTGTAATGTGACATGTCGGTAAGAAAACTCTGGCATAGGTGGGAGACCTCGGTAGGGGTGGGGGGGGGGAGAGAGAAGCCCTTTGTTGTGCCAGAGTCTGTGCGACCCTATGTTGTTTATCGGGCCCCGTTCTGCCTGCGAGGATTGGGACTTCTGTATGGTCTAAGGCAGTGTGCCAGGCACAGTGCCGCTGCCTGTAATATCCTTTGCTGAATACCTGGGAGTGCCAGGCTGCCTTGCACCACCTGCCTGTGAAACCCTCTATGTCCTGTGCCGCCTGCCAAGTAATGTGCATCTTCCCTGTTAACTGCTGCTTGGCAGGCATTGCCTGGCAGGTGCGGTTCCACTGGTTGGGCCCTTCCTGCCTGTCAGGCAGTGGCAGGCTGTGTGCTGCGCTGCCTGCCGGGACCCAGCGCTTCCAGTCGAGTCCTGTGCGGCCTGCAATTCCCTGTCTGCTGGGCCCTTTGCTGCATGTTCGGCAGCAACAGGCTCTGTGCTGCCATCCACATGTGAAGTCCTAAGAGGCCTGTGCTGCCTGTTGGGTGCAGTGCTTCCTGTCGATACCTGTGCTGCTTGCCATGCACTGTGCTGCCTGTTGGGAGCTTTCTTTCTAGTCAGGCGGTGTCAGTCTCTGTGCCCCCGCCTGCCTGTGAAGTCCAGTAAGGCCTATGATTGCTGCTAGGTCCTTGTCTGTCAAGTGGCAGTCTCTGTGCTGCCACCTTCCTGTGAACTGCTATGCTGTCTGGCAGGGCTGGCCTTAGCGCTGGTGGTGCCCTGTGTGACATTATTTGTTGGCACCCCCCAATGGCCACCTCGGCCACGGATTCCCTCACTACCATCCATCACCACTCTCTCTGAGATGCATTTCATTAGTTTTATAGCACCACTCATACCGGGAAACATCACTTACAACGTAATCAATGCAATGCAATGCATTGACCAAGCTGTCATTACCACACATATGGGTCTATCATACATGCCTTCACCACACGTCTTTACCACGCATATGCATGGTTACAGCATAGAGAGCGGTCTAGCTGTCCAGGTGGAACAGGAAGGAGCAGAGGAGAGAGGTAAGTAGGGTTGGGGCTGGGTTTAGGTTGGGAGGTTGGGGTATTTTTTAGGACAGGGTTAGGGCTGGGTTAGTTTTTAAGGACAGGGTGGGGTAGGTTTTAGGGTTCAGGACGAGGGGGTCAGGGTAGTTTTTAGGACAGTGTGGGGTAGGTTTTACGGTATGGGGTGGGGTCGAGTAGCATTTAGGACAGTGTGGGGTAGATTTTAGGTTGCAGGGTGTGGGTCTTATAGTTTGTAGGACAGAGCGGGTGGGTTTTAGGATTCAGGGTAGGGGCAGGGGCGTCAAGGTAGTTTTTAGGGCATGTTTATTTGTGAAGGTCTTATGTTTGAGGGTCTTCTGAGTGGACACGTGTTGATGGTCTACTTTAGAAATTGTATAGTTTGAAAATAATGATGTATATATACACTCATGTACCTGTGTTTGGATTAATACATTTCTGAATATTAGTTAAGGCTTTTTTGAAAATCATTTTCGTTAAGGAATTAATAGGAGAGTGATGTACTGTTTACTTATTGTATACTTCCCTGAATCTCTCTTCTTATTCGCACAGGGACCCTGTACTTTTCCTTAGGTCAGTGTGGTTTAGGGATCAGGGCAGGGCCAGTTTTAAGTGCTTGGTCAGGGTGGAGTATGGTATCAGGAGTAAGGGGGCAGGGCGGGGAGAATTTACCATGCATGTTCCTTTACCAAACATGCTTTTACAACGAAATTCGTTGTAAAGGCATGCCTGGTAAAGATGCGGTCGTTGTTGAGACTGTGCAGTTAAGGCATGCATGATATACGCATGTGTTGTTCCATCATACATGCCTAATACCAGTCTCGGGTGTTAGAGCACTTTACATCACACAGACATTACACAGAGACAATCATATGTGTGTAAATCAGTGCATAGGAAATGAAACATCAGACAGAGGACTACACGGTGTAGGAGTCACTGGTATTCCATACTGGTAGTAGGTACAATTTAAGAGTGCTTTGTCTGGAGAAGCCCAAACTCAGAATTTAAAACATAACACCATGGTTGGGGGCTCTCTTTAATAAGAAGAATTGATGTGCACTCAAATGAACCTGTTTTGCAACATTACGTTAATGAAAAAGTGGGGGAAAATCATAACACTCTAATCTATACCTTGAAGTTAGCATGAGGCTCTTTGATGAGTTAATTACTCACTGTTCTATATTAGATTTTTATTTATAAAGTGCAGAGGACAAAAAAGGAGCTCTCTTATGTAGGAAGCTGGCATGGTGTGTTGTGAGTACCTATGGTATTATCCCCTTATACCAGGTTAAAGTATCCCCTTATTAATGAAGTGTATGCAGTGTCTAGAAGCCAGGCTCTCTAGAGATATCTGTGGATGAACAGCCAAGACTTAACCTAGGAGACATGCAAAGCTCATGCAACACCACTGTGGTCACACAGCACTTACACACATTAAAGAAACACTCAGTGTTATGAAAATAAATTTTCTTTATTACAGTAACACAAACACTAAAACACTAGATAGGCAATACTACAATAGGAGGTAAGTAACACGCAATTATATGTAGAGTAGCAATCAGAAATTGGCATAAAAAGCAACAGAAAACACTGAAAAGCAATAGGCAATAACGAAGGCCGAAGGGGGACCAAACCATATACTAAAAAAGTGGAATGCGAAAGTCGGGTCCCCAACCAAGGAAGTGGAATCGGTAGAAAGGAGCTGGAGGAACTAGGAAACCCCAGAGGTAAGTACCAAAGTGCCCCCCAGCGACTAGGAGAAAAGAGGTAATTTACAATTTTTTCCTCAACCCACCAAAAGGACTTCAGAGAGGGATATTGCAAGACCCAGACAAGACTGCAAGAAACCAGAGGTGGATCCTGGAAGAGGAAGACCGGGAAAAGAAGGGGGCCAAGTCCAGTTCACATTGGAGTGTCCGGTCGAGGCAGGAGCCACTACCCACCCGTCTGTGGATGCAGGAGTTGGTCGACGGGGAGACAAAGGCGGTCAATAATGCAGCACTGGAGCAGATGAAGACTTCCTGGGTGATGCAGTGAATGTCCCACACCGGATGAAGAATTGCAGTCAGTCTGTGGTACGAAAAAACACCAACAAGCCTTGGCAAAGGCAAATGTCACGGGATGAGAATAGTGGAGCTGCCGGGGACCAGCAAGGTGCAGGGGGACTCAACCCATGGAGGGGAGTCCCAGGTGATCCTCAGCAGTGCAGAGAAGGAGAGGCAGCCCACACAGAAGACCCACAGGGGACTACACAGAGCCTGAAGATCCCATGGAGGAGATGCCAACAAGCCTTGGTAGCTGCAAGAGATGCGATGCATGTAGGTACGGTCCTGCGTGGGAAGGCAAGGGCCTACCGTCTCCAAAGTTAGACAGCTGGTAGAGAGGACCAAGGAGACCACTCCAGACTACAACATCTGTTACAGGATCCTCGCAGCTCAGGAGGAGAGATCAACCCAGCTGGTTGTCGTTGCAGTTGGTGTCTGAGGATTCAGATAAGTGACTCCTTCCCTCCAAAGGAGATTCCTTCTTTCTTCTTGTGCAGACTGAAGACTTGCTTCCCTCAGAGGAAGCACAGCCGGGGAAATGTTGCAGTTGCTGGAGGGAGCCAGAGAAACAATGTTGCAGGGTGAAGTTGTCGCTGGAGCTGCAAAATGTAGGTTCCTGTGAAGTCCAGTTGCGGTTCCAGTGGCCAGAAGTTAAAGTAAACGTTGCAGAGGAGTCCTGCTGGAATCTTGCTCGTCAAATCTGAAAACCCACCCAAGAGGGAGACCCTAAATAGCTCAGAAAGGGGGACTGGTCACCTAGCAGGGTGATCACCTATCAGGTGGGGCTGTGTCATCACCTGCCTGACCTGGCCACTGAGATGCCCCAAGAGGCCTCTGCCCACCTTGGATTCAAGATGGCAGAATCAAGTGGCCACTTGGAGGAGCTATGGGCACCACCCGTGTCGGGAGGTGATGGACAGGGGAGGGGTTACACCCCTTTCCATTGTTCAGTTTTGTGCCAGAGCAGGGACTGGGGACCCTGAACTGGTAGACTGGTTTATGAAAGGAGTGCACCAAATGTGCCCTTCAGAGCATACCAGTGGCTTGGGGAGGCTACCCCTCCCAAGCCTTGTAACACCTATTTCCAAAGGGAGAGGGTGTTGCCTTCCTCTTCCAAAGGAAATCCTATGTTCTACCTTCCTGGGTTTCAGCTGCTCAAGCAGCTTGAGGGCAGAAATCTGTCTGAGGGGTGACAGCAGCGTGGGCTGCCCGAAAACCCCAGAAAGCTGGTAGGAGGAATGCTGGGGATCCTCTAAGGAGCCCCCAGAGTGCATGGAATCATACAATCAATACTGACAATAGTATTGGGGTACGATTCCACCATGTTTGATACCAAACATACCAAGGTTCGGAGTTACCATTAAGTAGATGGATATAGGTAGTGACCTGTGTCCAGTACACGCGTAAAATGGCGTCCCACACTCACGAAGTCCAGGAAAATGGAGCTGGAGTTCGTGGGGGCACCTCTGTTCCTGCAGAGGAGCCCTCACACACAGGTACTTGCACCCTGCCCTCTGGGCTAGGAGGGCCTACCATTGGGGTGACTTACAGTGACCTGAGGCAGTGACCTGAAGTTAAAGGGTGCATGCACCTTTTCATGCAGGGTGCAATGGCAGGCCTGCAGAAAACATTTTACATGGGCTCCTATGGGTGGCATAATACATGCTGCAGCCCATGTGGACCTCTGGTCCCCCAATGCCCTGGGTACCTGGGTACCATACACTAGGGATGTATTAGGATGCACCAGTATGCCAACGTGGGGTGTGTGGTCCAAGCAACCAAATTTAAAGGAAGAAAGTACAGTCACTGGTGTCCTGGTTAGCAGGATCCCAGTGGACACAGTCAAAACATACTGACAACAGGCAAAAAGTGGGGGTAACGATGCCAAAAAGAGGGTACTTTCCTATATCTGACAAAAGCAGTAACCCACTGACCTATTCACATTAAATGCACTTTGCGATCTGCATGTAGACGTACTTTGCAGCAGGCATATAACCCTGCACGTTATGATGAGTCAAAACTTCCACTAGACAAAACTTCAATCTCTCTCCAGGAAGACCATTAATCACCGGAATTATCTTGAGATTTTTATTGTTGCCTGAAAACTGTTGGTGGAAAGTAACACCCCTCAGGCACTTTTAAAGCCACAATATACTTGCAAACACAGCACCCCCATCCTAAGTCCAGACCCGGTGCAGTGGCACCGGTCGCACTGCCCTAGAGCCGTCCCTGCTGCCTTACCTGGCCCTGTCCATCTCTCAGGCCATCTGGTTCTTCCTGGGAATGGTGCTGTGTGCTGGTCTCTCTGCTGTCTATCCGGCACTGTCAGGAGCTGCTCCACCGTGGCCTGTGAGTTGCCACAGTGCTGGCTTCACATCCACATGCCATTGGGAGGAAATGAGATTTACAGACAGCCCTTGGCCTTCAGAGCGGGCTGTCACAAATGCCAGGATGGCTGAGGGAGATACAGGAGACCGGAATGCTGGGGAGGCAGAACGTCAACTTAGGGGACAATGATTAGCACTGGGGCAGGCAAGCTCGAGACAGACAAGAGGAGCGAGTGAGAGAGAGGCGTCCGAAACGTGGGCCCTAACAAACATTGTCACACAGGGTGCCACTAGCAAGCTAAAACCTGCCCTGCTCATATCTCACAGTAACTCAACAATACTGTGTGTAGGAAGTGAGATACTTGGCAACACAGCACTGTATTTAAAATGAAAGGGAGTTATTGGCAATACCTTATTTAATTACCCAAACCTCCTTACCTTCTCAAATCTTGCTGCTGTCTTCAGGATTCGATCTTCAAGGGACAGGAAGGGTAGCGCTCAGGAGGGACGGGATGCGAACAGCAATCAACAAAGGGCCTCTCTTGTTTCCCTTTGTTCTTAGAAGTGCAGACTGCAGGCAGCTGTGGCAGCAAGATGAGAATGAATTCCTTGTGTGCTGCAGCACAACAAAAGGACAGAGGGCAAGTGTCCTGGAGGCAGGACCCAGGTCAAGTGAAGGGCCAGTATAGGTAGCACTTTCACGCGCTAATGGCCCCACGACTCACAGAAGGGAAGGGGAAATTATTTTGTCCTCTCCTCCCCCCATTCTTGTCCCCTGTGTCCCCTCACTCCATAATCGGGGTGGACATATCCCCCGCGTCCCACACACTTCTTACGCCCATGGCAGCACCCATTTCATGTTGGTAATGTCCTTTCAACACTAGAGGAAATATGTTAAAGTGCAGTTCTTTACAGGCCATAATTTAATGGAAGTATCTTCATCTCACTGGAAATTGATTCAACAGGCGCAACTGCGCTTCAGAATCTATATGTGGCTTTGACATAAATGCAGAGTTTACAATATCCCTTTACCCTCATTAAGCACATGACAAATGGTAAAATAATGGAATCCCATCAGGACCAGTGTTTGCTGGCATTCCTGTCTTTAAAAAGGGGGGACATGAGAGCACTTTTAGGAAAATAATGGCTTCATTTGAACCCTACCTTTTCAGGCATTGCAATCTTATCCAAGAAGGCACGTGTTCATGTGATTCAATCAATCAAGGATATATAAAGAGTGCAAATCGCCCATTACGGTCTCAAGGCACTGAAAAAGCAAGGAGAAAACAGGAGCAAGAGCGATGCAGCAGCAAGGGGAGAGCGGGGCCTGGACCATGTGGTTGACCCAAAGATAGACACTTAGGCTGCACAGTAGGGCCGTCAGCTCTTTACATTTGCCATTCCTGTGGATTAACTGGTTAACAGGAGACCCCCTCAAATAGGAAACACCAAGGTCTAGCATTCCTAAGGCTGGTAACTAATCTAGATCTGTAGTTACATACTGGGTAAAGATTCATCAAACCTTAACTCTGGATGAACACATTTTTAGTACTGCTTGCCCTCCTTGTCAGGAGTGACGTTTGAACCCGAGACTTGTTTTCTATGGTAGTAGAAGTATGGTTTAGTGGAGACCACAGGAAACGTGATTAAAGTTCTACACTATTTTTGGTACAAAAACGTAATGCCAGTCTTGAAAGATCAGGCCAGAGCTGCACTTTCTGGAATACTGTCAAAGCTGGAGGTTTTTGCATTCATACAGCAATGTTTTCTCCAGCTTGACTGACACATATAACAAGAACATTATGGACAGAAGCTTCCCTGACACACAGAACACGTATAGTAAGTAAAGGTGTTCAAGTTAAGAAATTAACAGGCAGTGCCTTGCCAGGGGCCTGGCTTGGCTTTAGGAGGCCAAGCTTGAGCAGAGCGACCAAAAGATGCACAGTGTAAGAGCTACAACAAACACCATATACAATGTGATCAAGATAGATTAAATACAGGTTGTTTCTTGAATGACTGATTCATTCATGCCAGTAGATTGGATATCACTTTTTGACATCCATTAAAAGTAATAGTTTTTAAACATGAGATCTTCCCAAACTCCAATGTCTTGATAACAGTGCTATGTGTGCACTAAGAGATATGGGTTTATCACATGCACTGCACATATGGCCAATCTTGCTGTTGTACGTTCAGAAACATTATTGTCCATTAAACCATATGTGAAGTTTCCATTCAGTGCACATCCTGAATTAATTTATTCAAGGTGGCCTCAGATCTGATGTGGCCCTAAAATGCGGCATGTTGAAGTAAAAGGATTTGCGCAGAATCACTCAATTTGAACATGAAAGGGAATGTGGGATTGTGCTATTCAGCCACTGAAAGAATATCTCTTCTGTCTCTTGTCTGCCAAATAATACTTATTTGTGTTCAATATTTTGTATCCTAAATTAGGACACTGTGTTCAAGAAATACAAATATCAGTCTTGCTCAATATATGTATATGCCAAAATGTCATTCTTTAACAATGTCATGTGTAAGGGAAGACAGGAGACAATTATATTTGTATCTGTCTGACTAAAGACAAGTCCTTTTGTTTTTCAAAAAGAATATTCTTAAAATATATGAGTGTGTATATATTTATCTATTTATATATATATATATATATATATATATATATATATATATATATATATATATACCTAGCATTTGAAAAAGTCGGCAGCCGAAACGCGTCATGCTTGAGGATATTAAACTAAGTTAACCCGTGAGTGCTTCTGTGGCTCGTGGGAGGGCTAGTTTGTGGAAAATATGTGTCATGCATGCCACTTGCAGGAGAGGAAGCACCCATCTTTAAGAAGTTTGGCAGTGACATATGATGATGATATATATATATATATATATATATATAAAAAAAACTGGACTCAATTGAAATTCTACGCAACTAATCAAGTAGAAAAATCTGAATGAGGTGGAGATAGGGAACACACTTTGAGGTAAAAAGAATTATGGTACATCATGTTACTGTGCGCATTAACCCCAAAGGGCTGAATCAAGATGCGGAACTGTATATTCACATTTAGCTACACAACAAGAAAACCAAGACCACCAGCAAGGGTCCTCCTTGTAAAAAGATTAAGCATCAACAAAGAAATGTAATGGCGGGAATAGAGAGATCTAAAACACTGGACAATATAACAATTATCAGAAGGCACTGAAAATCGATGAAGAAATAATTGAATAGCAGAATGTCCAAATTAACAAGCGCTTGGGAAATACAATAACAGCACTAACCTGCCAGTAGGGATTTGATCCAAAACAAAGATATGGGGATGCAGAGAACCATAACAGTATAAGAAAAACTGAGGTAGCAGTAACATAATCAATGGACAACCCACCAGAGGGAGATCAAGTTATGACACAGGGGTACTCAAGAGGTATAGGAATACAGAACAATATGATTCATTATAAGAACAACCCACCAGAGAATTAAGAAGGACCACAAAAGTGATCCTAGGACCACTCATGGACAACCCACCTGAGAGCAATAAAGTTAAAATGTTTTGAATATCCAAGGGTTTAAAGGATGTAAAACAATACCAACAAAAAGAACACCTAATAAGAGAATGGTAAAGGCCCACAAAAAGTGCTCAAAGCATGGAAGCTTATTAAAAAAAAAAAAAAATGGCATGAGAAATAGAGATTGAGCCTTCGGAACAAAGCATAGCTTCTGCATCACAACACTGAGATGTGTGGGCTTATCAGACAAAAAACAGCGAAATCTGGAAATAAAATGTGCCTAATGAATATAAAGGAAACCCAATGAACATTGTGCAGAGAACTTGATGAGTAGTGATGAAAGTGGAGACAGTGGCTACCTCCAAAACTAAGAAAACACTAACTGATTGGCAGAGAAGTCACTACATGTAACATCAGAATTACCATGACCAGCATGCGTGGCGCGGGCATTGCGGAAATCAGAATGTGCCAAACATGGGCCAAGGAAACTCGATGAATGTTCTGCAGAACTTGATGAGTAGTGATGAAAATGGATATAGGGGAGACCTCCTAAAGAAAGAAAACGCTAGCTGATCGTCAGTGAAGGCATTTTGTGCAACATCAGAATGACCATGAACAGCATGCATAGACCGGGCCAATCCGTAAAAGTACTGCTACAAGAGTTTTGAAAAACCATATTCCATTACAGAGTTGGAGATTCTAAAAAAACAGAACTTACTGTAAATGGACACATGTACGACATATTTTGGATTGAAACCAAATAAAGTTAAGGTCAATGACGTGATTGACTCAGAATAAGCATACTTGGATCAAAGAATACAGTATGCATATATGTTTGTAACTGCATTTGCATTATTTTAATGGCACAGTCACAAATTTGTACTTTATGATTATGATTAATTTTTGCATCTTGCATTGTCATATCACAGATCACATGAATGAGCACGGTTAAAGCAATTCGCAAAAAAAAGGAAGTGGTATGAAAAAGACAGAAGAATGGGAAAACAAATATAAACAGGGTAATAGGACTGTGACGTTTACCCCGTGAGCAAGGTCCGGGGAACAGCCACCACCACCATTGTGTCTAACTTCTGTGTGAGCTAGTTTTTCTATGTTCACATGCACACAGCTGCCCAAACATACAATCCAGTAGTACCTGATCGTGTAGCCCAGTGTCTCGCATTTCATGTTACCGCTTGAGAAAGCATATTAAAAAGATGAAACTAACTATACCAGATGGAAAGTGCAATGTACTGGAGACGGTGGGACAATATGGAGCGCAGCGTGGCCATTGTCTACTTATAAAACATGTGAAGCTTTGATTGCAGCCTCTGCATAGATGCCATCAAGGAGTGTAATAATCATTCTTCTAAAGCTGCGGTTTTGCATTTTGCTTTTTCATGCAAGTACTATCATTATTTTTTCTGAAGACATATAATTTACAAACCTGCATTTATCTTGATTTACATATGAATCCTCTCCTAATAAAGTCCTAGAAAGGGCACAAATTAATCAGATTTCTGCATAAAACAAAGGTACTGCTGTTCAAGGGATCATGCAAATAAACATTCAATGAAAGTTTTTTGATGTTGCACAATCAACGTTAACTACGCGTTTTAGGAGGTTGGCCCTCTATGTAGTGTGCAAAATGTTGTACACTCTGCAGATGGTCCGGGCAGCCACACATTGATTTACAGAGGTAAAAACGAGATCATCTAATGCTATAATTTTTATGGTAGCTTGGTCGAGCAGTTAGGATAATCTTGGAGTAGTGCAAAGCATTTCTTGTATTCACAATATCAATAAAGTAAGACAAACGCTCAAAAAAATAACTCAAAACCAATTTACAAAAATACTTCAGATTTTTATGAACTTTTTAAGACCAAGATCATCCAAATCGGATAAGTACTTTTTAAGTCATGGATTTTCAAAGTTTAGAAAATGTCTCAGTTCTGTACGTAATTAGGCATCATAGGAATCAATACAGAAATATTTTAAAAATGCATAAAAACTCAGGAAATGCATTTACCAATGTCTCTTCTCGGTTGTATGTTGGGGTCATCTGTGGGCCCTGTGGACCAGGTGGAGAGGTTAGGGCGCCTCACGGTTTTGGCGGGATCAGCTGCAGAAAAGTCTTTGGAGCTGGTGCAAGGCCACTGCGGGAGACAACTTGGAAAAGCACTGCATAGGTGGATTTCAAGGTGAGTCCAGCTGGTGCCCTTGGAGTGTCAAGGTTGCATGGGATGGGAGACTCTTAATGGCCAGCTGATCTTCGGTGGAAGGCACAGGGTGGTCAGGTGCAGATTGAATCAGTGAGCCAGGAGTTGTGGACAAAGGTGCCCTTGGAAGCAGGAGGTAGGTCGATTTGAGGGTCACTTGCAGGTCAGAAGGAGCAATCTGGTGGGAGGTCCTAGTATTTTCTAAAGTATCTCGACTGGGGCTTCCTCCTGGTCCTTTTTCAGTCTGAAGTGGACTGTCCTTCTGGGTGTCTGACGTTGAGTGACCAGTACCTTGGGCTATTGCACGGTTTGGCCACTGGAGGTTGCAGTGCCACCAAACTTGGCACACTTGCAGGTTCTGTCCTCACGGTCCATTGGGTCAAATTTGGTCCAGCTATGGTGTCCGGTTCCTTGGTCAGCAACCAGTCAGTGAACTGGACTTCACTGGTCTTTTGGTCTGTGTTGCAGGAGAGTGATGCATTCACTGAAGGGAGATCTTCAGCGATTTCTAGAAGAGTGGTAGTCCTCTGGGGGTTTGTAGAGTCTGTCCGATGTCCAAGCAACGCCGACAGCAGCGATTATCGAGTCCTGGGTGCAGCAGGCAGTGTTTGGTGCCTTCTTGGTGTAGCAGGACTCTAGTTCTGCATGCACTGTGTAGTGGACAGGGCACACAGGCTGTGTGCCATGTTAAGTTGGTATTTTAGAATTGCACCAGGACACTTAGCCTGCAATAGCAGTGCTGCGTGCATCTGGAGTCATGGCCCAGGAGGGTGGCACAATCTGTGCTGCAGCCCTCAGGGACCTACCCTTAGTACCTCATGCCCTGGGTATCTACGTACCATTTACTAAGGACTTGTAGTGGCAGCTAAAGGTGTTACCAATTATGCCAATGCACCACAACAGTTTTCGGAAAGACATCTGGCCCAGGGAACCTGGTTAGCAGAGGCTCTGGGCACTAACAACTTTGAGACCACATCAAATCCTAGGCAAAAAGTGGGTGCTAACCAAGACAAAACAGGCCTTTTCTTGCACACTTTTACTGAAAAACGTAAGTAAAAAGCAATGGATAAGTAAAATTGTGTGTTATTTTTGTTTTAAAGAAATTGCATGTTCTTCCATTACCTGTGGCTCAGTAGCAGAGACATTGTCACTGTGGTAACGCCTCATATTTATTTGTAATGAAAAACGCTTGTCATAAGACTTTGGGCCTGATTTAGATATTGGCTTATGTGTTACTCCTCACAACGGTGACGTACATTCCATCCTCCGAAATCTAAATCCCATAGACTATAATTGGATTTCGATTTCAGCGGACGGGATATCCATCACTGTTGCAACGGAGTAACCTGTCCGTCAATATCGAACTCAGGCCCAAAGACTTATGCTTGCCTTCCTTCCAGGACAGCGTCCCACTAGATATTTACATTCAGTTCAAAGTGACATCGACATTAATGGAGAAGAGGGCAGGAATGTACGTGTGATTTCAAAAGCCACACCGGAAGTGCTAAAAAACTAAGCACTTCTTTAGAATGCAAATCCTTGTTAATAGTACAACGACGTTTAAGATATGTGGGGCAGTGGTGGAAGAGATTCGTGTGAGACTGGCTAGGCAGACTGGCTAGGCAAACTGACCGGGCATCTGCTCAGAGTGGAGAGCACTATTTCAGAATTAGCTGAACCCTCCAGGTACTCGACCGCCTTTAAGACCTCCTAATGATGTGAATTAGGAAACTGAAGCTAGAACAAGAAGCATACTGACAAAAACAATCCAGCACACTGTTGGGAACATAACCCTAGTACACAGACTAAAACATTGGTTTCCTGAAAAAAGTATCAAAGCCCGGATAGTAAAATAAAATAAAAGGAGTTCCCATTTTAGCAGTTTTTAATGGAGCGCACATTTGGACTTAAGGGCATTAGAGGGCATTACATGAGTGACAGATTATTATCATCATTTCATCTTTATTCGATTTTTAGAAAAAAATCATAAAAGGGATACAGTACATCACATGCATCAGATTACTTACTAAGGAAAACGATTCGGTCATAAAAACAAATAACAAAATAAAGTGTGCGCCGTCCGGGCAGGTAACAGTGCAACAAGGCACATGGCTCAACAAATCAGGTTCTACAAGAACATGTCATGGAAAACGAATGCACACACTGAATCATGCAATAATACAAGCAGCATGATGAAGATGGGCGCCAGATTTATTTACACGACCATCATATTACAATACAGAGCACAACGTTTTTTTTGTTTTGTTTTTTTAGCATAGTGAGATTAAAGATGTACCAAAGGATTTTACCCATTCTGTGTCTATGGGAAAAAACGTTCGTACATATGGCCCTAAGTGATTTACCCAAGATCACAGGATGTTGAGCAGAGGCCGGAACTCGAATCTGGTTCTCCAGTTCCGAAGTGGGCAGCTCGGTTTACCCACATCATCTAAGTGCCGTTTCAAATTATATTTAATCATATGAAATGTCATTTAAGGCATACTGTTCTAATTTCTTCTCACTTCATTTAAGACAAAGTATTTTAAAAGCAGGTGCTTTTTATCTGCTTTTACTTCTATTCATCCCAGGTAAGTATTCGATTAGATCGCAAAGCGGAACACGTTAATAAGCTGAAATACGCCTCTTGCTTTTGTCTTTTTAGTTTTGCTTAATTTTATTAGTGCTACTGCTGCCGCTTAAGCTGACCTCGTCGATTAAACTAAAGCGCAATAGTGAAACCCAGGTCTGGGGGCTGAGCGCACTAAGACATCGACTTCAAGAATCTGCTTGACCTGAAGGTCATAAGTTTGGATTCCGGTGGGTCCACTCAGCCTTTCATCCTTCGGAGGTTACTAGCATCAGTGCCATTGAGTTGGCAAAAAATAAATATCTGTTATTCTTTAGCAAGAAGCCCAAATTGGAGAACACGTGCATTATAAATAGAGATTATGTTCACACACTGACACAATGTGGAGTGTAGCTTTGCCATTGCCTTTCATCATTTATGAAATAACCCTGTCCCCCCTGGATATAGGCAGCCAAGGCAGGAGATCAATGGGAGGAATCTATGAGTGACCTTGTGGCAATAGTATAGAGGGGTTTGTTGCTCCTAGTACTGGGAGGGTTGTCAGTAGGATAGTGCCGTTGAAGGAGTATGATCAGTAGGGTAGACGAGATGGACAGAGGGACCTGCAGAGCGTCAATGTGAGTAGGTCAAGGAGCAGGGGTCCCAACTCTATGCCTTGCCTCACCCTAAAAGGGAAGTCACTCTTAATCCCTTTCACCTTGACACCCAGGATGGATGTCCTGGGATTAGAGGCTAAGTGGATCTGAGTTGGGTGTGTGGGGGGAGGTCAGAAGGTTTGGTTGAGTTTAAGCATTATTCCCAAGATGTCAATGGGACGGGTATGTGTGAGAGGAGAAGGACTGATCAGATGAAGAGCTGCCCCGTTTGAGCTCAGAACTCAACATTCAACCAAAAGACGTATAGTCGACCCAAGTTCAGGTCAACAGGAATGCAATACACAGTTGCAGCTATCATCACTTGTTACAGCTGCTTCCCTCCATTCCTATACATCTCTAGTCCTGGGCATTATGGGCTACCCCCTGCTCAGGGACTGCCTCTCAGTATTTGGTCCAGGCTGTCTGACAGGAGTAAAGCTGCCAGAATTGTGGCTGCTACATGTGTGCTGTCTAATCGTCACCCACCCATCAAGTCAACACTGTCCCCATGGAGTCACCCCAAAATGTCTTCTGCAGAATCATCTCAAAGACTGACCTTGCATTCTTGGAAATATTCAACCTCTCCCATCTCTCTTTTCAGAGGTCTTAGGTTTGGGAGCTATAGACAGTACTAGTTTTGATTGTGGGGTTTCTGTTGAGCCCTTTTACTGCCCGTCTGCACCTACATACGGAGGATCTGTCACACCCTCAAACTGTCTTTTGGTTCTCAGTAGTGTTATATGCAGATCCTCTGTGAAACTTTGTTTTTAATCAACGTCTCAATTTGAGGAGCATCAACAACTGCTATAAGACGCTGCCATAAAACTAGCCTAGTAATGATTATTTTATGGTATTGTGCCATTTATAAGCTGAATATTTTACCATAGTGTATCAGTCACTAGAGTAAATCCAGTGTAGGCTTCATTTCTTGTAGAATGTTGCCATACATCTGAAAGCTATGTAACTTAAAAACGGTGTATTTTAAACTGAAGTAAGAGCAGAGAATAACCTTAGTCTTGCATTCTGCTTAGTATAAAAACATGTCACGAGTGAGAGATGCAGACAATCAGAAAGAACCTCTAGCTGACGAGATTGGTTGTGACTACAAACGAACCCTCTTGTGTGCCTTACCTTGCATCCTTATCCCTTTTACCCCTCTTCATCATCAGTGCTGAGGTTAGTTTTAGACTAGTTCAACAGCGTTGGTAAGGACAGAGACTGGTGAGTTCTACATAGTTCCTGCAGCAACATTCGGATCTATATGTTAGCAGTGACTTGAGTCTGACAGTACCCTAAGTTGTGCTTACCAAAGAGGCACTACACCCCCTTCCAATACCCTCTCCACGCTTTGGTTGCTCCTATGATTCCAGTCATCAACACACCATGAACAGAGGCATTCATTAGGCACAGTTGCAGAAGGTGTCAAATACTCCTACTGATCAATTGCATAACTTAGATCAGTGTCTTTCACCACTTGCATGTATGCCCTTATTGCAGTATAGGATGCAGTTGGCCAGGAAGGCTTGCACAGCTGCACTTGCCCTCAGCAGCGGTAGCTTTGCAGATATGTTCTCGGTTTTGTCAGTTGCGGCCTCCGGGCCAAGTCATCCTTCATCATTTGTGGCAACTAGGCAGATCAAGACTTCCTTTCCTGATGCCAGTAGCAGCCACACCAGTCTCTCAAGCCCATTGTGGATTGAGTAAAGATACAGCTGTACTTGATATTTAAATGTCCTAATGTATACTGCAACTGCTCAAAGAGCAGGACGGGAGTCCTTCACAGTACTAGTCACACCTGACTTCACTTGCTGTGTTTTTCTCATGTCAAGAACATTTTGGACTTCTGGACAGTCTCCCCTCCATCAAGGCAAAGCATACTCCTTCGCTCTCTCAAAAGGCAGACAGGCTTCTAGGCACTTCAGATACACCATCAGCTCCTCCAGCAGAGACCTCAGACGCCAAGCAATGCCACATTACCTCTGGGAGACTGGCTACACTTAGTTCCCCGCGGACAACCTCAGATCGGATACTATGAGGGGTCTTTAAAAGCTGTCCACAAATTTATTTTCTGTAGTCTGGATAGAGTTGCAGGCCTTATAGCCCCAGATCTCACAGCTGAAATTAACTGTTAGAATGCATTTAGCTTTACAGATATCAATGATGGACTTAATAAAGGTCTATGCTCTTTCATACAATGTCTGTCTGTGCAAGTCACATTGTTATCGCTGGCAGGTGGTGATTTTATTGTCCTTTACGGAGCTCTTTCTCTTTTTTAGGGCGAACTGCTCTGAATATTTTCCTATCTTCCTCGCAGTCCTCTGGGTGTCTGGAATTTTTTGTCATCAAGGTAAGACTCATGCTATCTTCCTGTTAGTTTCAGAGCATCAGAGTGTAGTTGGGACATTGTGTGCCCTTGATAGGAAGCACACATAGTAGGTACATTTCTCTCTTCTACATATACATTGCATGTTACACTTTTTTTTACATAGTTTTCTGCCCACTCTTTCCAACAACCCCATAGTGCTTTTGATGCTTGAAAGATTAGTGATCACTCATTCCAACTAGATGGTGATCCTTTGCCAGAAAAAAACTACAGCTAGCCAATAATTTTCCAGTAATGCACCATACATCCTATTTGCAATATTTGAGGTTTATATTATAATTTTCAGTAAAAAAAAGTCATAACAAGTGGTGACTCCGTTATCTCTGGTTTGTGTCACAATTTCAATGTTAATCCAATTTATTGAATAAAAATGTATTAGCCAGAATCTTAAAAAAAATTGGTCATCGATTATTAAGGAAGCCAATGATGACAGACCTTCTCTATATCAATGTTTCCCAACCTGTGGTCCAGAGACCCCTGGGGGTCTGCAAAACCTCCTCAGGGGTTAGTTAGTTAGTTAAATTCTTATATAGTGCATACAGCTACTCATTAGGGGTTTCCTGGTGCTTTTTGCAACGGGTAAGTGTATCTGACTCGGATGTTTCAAAACAGCCACACCAGGGGGTCCGCGACTGCTTAGAGAATTAACTAATATTAGCAGATTAATGCAGTGTATATAAAGTGGCCAAATGTCCAATTGAAAATTTTAAAACGTACCACAAATGTTAAGGAATTTGAAATTGGAGGCTAAAAATTAATTTAGTATCCTCAGATGGATTCATGGGAGCAGTGCAGGTGCATCAAACAGGATATATTATGGACGATGCGTGACTTCAATTGAATTTAGAAAAGCTCCAAACTTCTTATCAAAATTTTAATTTTAATTTTATTTGTTTGCAAAATAAATAAAATGTGTTTTCATTTGTGTATGTGTTTGATGGAATGCTAGTTTCTGTATTTTTTGTGTTGTTTTGCAGTTCAAATCCTCAACAATGTTTAGGCCTGGGTCCTCGACTCCCAGTAATGACTCAGTGGGGGTCCCCAAGTTCCAATAATGATTCCGGGGGGACATGGGTTCCAGTAAGGATAAAGTGGGGCACCACAGAAGTTAAAAGTCTAGGAACACACTACTCTAGATCATTCCTTTTACAGGTGGAATACTATCCTATATGTAGCAATGGATGAAAAAGCACTAACTAATGTTGAAGCAAAACAAAACATAATTCTTTATTATTAATCACGGCCCGAAGAGCACCACCACATAGAAATGGGAGGCACAGTTACAACAATAAAGGCTCTGCACTAAAACTGTTGACCACGGCAAAACGCAAGGCTTCCTGTTGTATGTCAAACGAAACGTAGACTTCCACATCAACGCAATAGTAAAAGCTGCCCTCCTACGGCGAAAACGTCTAAAAGCAAAAAAGCAATAAAGAGTATTATAAACTGAGGATCTTAAAAAAATGTTGTAACCTTGGACATATCCTGGGTTGAATACAGGATATTCCACACTTATTGAGACAGCTTCTTTAAAAGCCGATCCTTAATGCAGCGGTGAGAATGATCACTGACATACAAATTTGAACATATTATAACTCTAACAAGCGAGTTCAAATGGCTTCCCTAACAAACCTGATCCATTTTGAGATGTGTCTGTGTCAACTTCATAGCTGTAAAATTCAACACACTCCATCCACCACGTAAAAAGTTGCTCACATCAACCAGGATGAAAAGACACCTCAGTACAAACATTCTGCACGCGGGAAATCCCACACTTTAAAAAGACCTCCACAATATCACACACTGTGTTTGCTTCAAAACTTTAGAAAGATCTGTCGTTAGAGATGAGACAGGACCAATCTTTCATCTCTATCAAGAGCCGCCTTAGAAAGTCTGTTTCCTCAAAGACTTCAATTTTACGTGAAACATTATCATTAATCTCCCGCTTCTGAACACTTCATCGCCAGAAATGAAACAAACTATATTAATAATTTTAAACAGTCTATGCTTTTATATAGTTATTCCTGTAGTACAAGAAAGTTTTGCATGTAATAAAGTATAGTATATTTAAATGTAAGAAAACAACGATAGAATGTGTTTGATTCTGTAAAACTCTGTAAAATGCTGCAACATCGTCTGGGATAATGTCCAAGCCTTTGAAAAAACAGTAATTTAAAAATCATAAAGTAAAGTAGTGAACGGGTAACAGCAGCGCCTCCTACCAAGTCAACCACTTGTTTTCCAGAAGGCTGGATGAGACATCTTCCTGGTTACTGAGGCCAGTAAGGCTAACCACACATACTTACCTAGGCACAGGGTGTGGCGCGAACCTGTAAAGCAACAGGGATCCTGGGTGTCTTTTTTCATCACTGCCTTGTTAACTGGGCTGGGAGGGGTACACCTACATACTCTAAAATCACGTCCAACCAATGAAAATAACGTGGAAGAGGGAAGGAGAGAGACCAGTGCCCGAATACAAAACGCAAATGTTTGAAGCTACAACAGCAATATCAATTGTAACTTTACATATGTTACACATCATATGGTTACAGATAAATAAAAAAATAACCTCCATCTTGTGCCCTGCGTGCATGGGGCTCCTTTTAAGCCTTGCTGTATTTTGACCCGCAGGTGTGGCTGCCTCCTGCGGCTTGTTGTACCTCTACGGCCGCTACCTGTATTTCCAAGCTTATTCAGTCTCAGCTCAAGGACGGTAAGTGAACCACGCCAAGCATTGTCATTCTGTTTGCTGGAACTAAATGTACATACGCGGAGAAGGCCTCTGCGAGATACTAGCTACTCGTACTGAATGTGAACATTACACAATCATTTCTGTGGTAAAGCTGGCTTGTGTCAATACTTCTGATGATTTGAAAGGGTGAATAAAAACATTCACTCTAGACAAAATACAGCCCATGGTAAATCTGGATTTTGATTGAGGACAACAAAGAGCATTCAGTTGGCTGAAAGGTTCAACCTCCATTTCAAAATGGAAACAGAACATCCTGCATCTATGTGTGTCCCTCCCTCTTACTTTATAATCTGAATTTTCACTTTAACTGGCTAAGCAATGTTTTAATAATAGACACTAAAGCAACGCGATCAAACAGAGTTATTGAATGTAGTTCGCTAGCATGTAAGAACACTGCATTTGAAACGTAGGAAGAGAATTTCAGAGGGGTGACATACAATATAGGCGACCTAGGAAGTCGCTTAAGGCATAAAGAATGAGAGGCGCGACAAAAATGAGGAACTATTTAAATTAAAATGAAACAATTGAGATCCCCATTGATTGTTTGCACTGATCACCGTTTGTCATCACCAGGAATGTGGCAGCCGTCCACCACTCTTTTTTGAGGGGATCCCCTTATATCTTGTCTCTAAATCGAACAGCTTTTCTGCATTGATCTTAAACTACTATCTCTTTCCTTCCCTGCAGGTTGACTCCCATGTACTTCAGTGCTGCAGTCCTGTGGATTCTGATTGGGTTGTCGGTGGTGGGTATCTTGGCCTACTGGGCTGGTGCGGTGGGTGCCCTGAAGCTTCGTTCTGACTGGTGATGGAAACACGGGGATGGAGTTCCCAGTCATGAGGAACAGGATGATGTACGGATACAGGATGCGTTTTTATGGAAAGCAGGAACGCCCAAGCTAATGCTGAGAGAGACAGTAAAGTTGTGAAAACGTGTTTACATATAAAAAAAACTAGTCACGGTAAAGAGCAGCACCCAAATACATGCTATAGTAGATTGAGTTTGTCTGTCATTAGACACATAGCACATCGAAAGCATTTAAGATAAGCTTCAAAGCACAAATTGTGGGTGGTGATGCATAATCCCACCATTCCTGTCTGATTGTCACCCAGCTCCTCTCTACGTACTCCTCTTTCTTCCACATACAAGGGGGACTGTAAAATGGCCAGGCCTGAGAGACTGCAGGGTGGTACATGCAGGGGGATTTCCACGCAGGAAGTACATCCTCATGTTTAGCTGAGAATGCATATGACCATGGCCTGACCACAGAGGACGTCAGACCTGAAGCTAAGATTCAATCTGTAAAGATTAGAGGGAGCGCAAGAGATAGTAGTCTGGTGATGCTGTTTTGCATACGACATAAGAGGGACTTACCTCTACATGTTGAGGCAGCTTCTGCTCTGGCTGCATGAGTGCGACAAGATAACCTAAGTGCATTATTCTCCAGGATTCACTTTAGGTGACCAACAACCATTTAACCAGACAGACACTGGATACCTCAAGCTAACATAAGGTGCTGGCGGAACAAATGAAGGAAAAGATTTAAACTTATGAAAACATTATCAGGGGAAAAGAACTGTGAGGCAACTGGCCGATTAGAGGGAAATCGAAAAATCCAAAACAAGTCTTCGAAAAGATACGATATAAACATTATCCTCAATAAAACATCAAAAATCGCTTTGGCCTGAAGAACCATTAGCTAACTGTTTTTTTCGAACAAACATTAACTCCATCAAATGTAAACTTTCTATATAGCTAGTTTAACGCTGCTACATGCATTTTAATTGTGCTCATCATTTTGAACATTTAATTCAGCACGCAGATATGTCTAAATCATTTACGATATGAACAAACTACATTTAGTGAATTTTCTTAAAGCAAAAGGAATACAAGTATAAACAATATATGCCAATCAGCATTGGAAAAATTCCCAGAAAAAAACATGACAGGAAACCATCTTTAGATGACAGTACCAACAAGTGCCTTGGTTTTCATGAGCAGGGCCGGGACGGCCTTTGACCTCATCGGGCATTTCTCCGTTAATCACTATATCGCAGCATGCACAGTGGGAGGCATATGCAAAGAGAGGGGGTAAAGAGAGAGGACAGGAAATTGTGAGGGGGGCTGGTTTGAACATTTTTGCCAGGGCTGTTTTGGTTCCCTGTCCGGCCTTGCTCATGAAAAAAAAACGAAAAAGAACCTTTAGGAAGGATATAGCTGTGGAGGTCTCGGACACTAAGCTAGCTCAATTGAGAATCCTTGCTTTGCAGAGCCAGACATGAAAGCAAGGCTGCAGGACGTCAAAGATGAGAGATCTAAAGCACATTAGCATAACAAAGACATGCAAAATAGCTGCAGTTTCTCAATATGGCTGACAGCAAATACCTTATTAAATCATTATAAAATTACAAAACATACTCACATTCTCCTCCCTTTTGCACCGTGCAAACCTGTAGAAGATCTATTAGCATTAATCTACTCATTTATTTTTCAATGTCACTTTCATTGACCTTTTCACTTACATATTCCTTGGGACTGCTTTCACCATATTCAGCAATACTGTATGGGAATGAACAGGCAGTAGTACCATTACTGACAGTGAGACAACAAATAGCACGAAAGTAAAACTATACGAAAATATAAATGATTTCCAAATGTATAAATTATTTAGAAAATCTTAATTTCTCATCATCCCCTCCAAATACCTTTAAATAAGTAACAAACGTTACCTCCATCAAGGCCAAACCTATTGTGGACCTTATTTAGTTCCCTAACATGATCTCTAATATGGTCTGTATGTTCATGGATACAAATCAAGATATTGGAGATAAATGTACAACATTCAGAGATTATTTTATCATATATACTACCCTTGGCAGTCAAGATAACATCCAAAGCGATTTTAATTTGTACAGTGACAGTTCTTTCAGCATTTAACCTTTCAGAAACAAGTTTTAAAGACACTGCAGTGGCAGGCGCCACCTCTTACAGTACTTGATCAGTATTTCAGACTTCAAAGATAACTTGGCCTACTAAATATATGCAAAAAATGATGGTGAAAAAGTGGCTTGTAGGTGCCCTGTTTACCACTGATAAAGCATATTTCATGCTTTTCGTTGGGCAGGCTGTGGAAAAAAGAGGAGCATCTCTAAAGTTAAATGGGGGGACACTGTCACAAATTACGCTAAGGACAGTGTCAAAGTCATTATGGCTGTTAGAAATTGGGTCTCTAGTTGGCAGCGGTATGCACCCTGTCCAAGTAAGGACCACAGTCTTAGACAGGGTAAGTCAGATACACAGACTAAATTAACCTGTGCTTACCCTCTGATAGCTTGGTACAGAGCTGTTAGGCTTAACTTAAGAGGCAATGTGTAAAGTATTTGTGGAACACTTAATTACAGTAACACAGTGAAAGACACCACATAAAGACTCTACACCAGTTTAGAAAAATAGAGAATATGAATCTGAGTAAAACAAGACCAAAAATGACAAAAGTGCAATCAGTAGAAGTTTGGATGTGAATTTTTAAAGATTAATTAAAAATATTGCTTAAAAGTCATTACCAATTAAAAGGTTACTTGAGGTCAAGAGGGACCGGCGCAAATCCAAAGCTCAGGCTGACCGTGATGAAGGGTATGCTGGCTACAGAACCCACTACAGATGAAAAGTGGGCAAGCAAGCTCTTGCAGTCACTCTGTGTTCAACAGGATGGGTCCAGTCCTTGTTGTGAGCAGGGCAGAGATCAGCAGGCAGGAGGGCAGCTCAACAAAGCAGAGAAGCAGGTCCTTGGAAAATTCAGTCCAGGCAAAATGGCAATCCTTATAGTAAAGCAGTCTTTACACCAGCATAGTTCTTTCTAAGTCCAGAAGTGTTATAATTTGCCATTGAAGTGAGGGTGACTTCGAAGCAGCTCCTTCAAGTGCACAGAGATCTGTTCTTCCTAGCCCTGGCTCCAGACTACCAGTAGGGGGTAAGCAGCACTCTGTGTGGGGGCAGACACTTCTGTATTGAAGTGCAAGTGGTAGCTCCCCTCCACCCTTCCAGCCCAGGAAAACTCATGAGAATGTAGATGAATGTAGATGAGTCCTTTGTCCAACCTCCCTTCCTCTTTGGTTGTCTAGAGGGATTGCACAAAGTGTAGCTGTCACCGAGCCCAGTTGTGTATCAGAGACCCACTGCAAGGCACATAGAGAAGTAAAAGCAGAGAAAAGCCCTTTTTCTAAAAGGGGCATTTCTAAAATAGTAATGCTAAATACAACCTTACCAGTAACAAGTATTTATCATTACCATTCAAATGATTTGAAACAAGATGTAACTACTCCTTTCTGATCAGCAATTACAGCTTAAAAGTGTATTAAGAAATTCCCAATGCTGTCCTATTAGAGAAGAAGACCTCACAATTGTGAAAAACGATTTTGGGAGTTTTTCACTAACAGGACAAGTAAACTTAAAAGTACGTGTCCAGCCTTTTACTTGCATAGTACCCTGCCCTAAGGGTCACCTAGGGCTTACAGCTGGGGTGACTTATATGTAATAAAAGTGGAGTTTAAAGCCTTGCAAGAGGTTTTAATTGGCAAGTCAAAGTGGTAGTGAAACTGCACACACTGGCTCTGCAATGGCAGGCCTGAGACAAGTTTGAAAGGCTTCTTGTGTGTGTGCCACAAACAGTGCTGCAGGCCCACTAATAGCATTTAATTTACAGGCTCTGGGTATATGGTATACCAATTTACAAGGGACTTACAAGTACATTAAATAAGCCAGCTGTGGATACACCAATGTTACCCTGTTTAGGGGAGAGGCCCATGCATTTTAGCACTGGTCAGCAGTGGTAAAGTGCTCAGAATCCTAAGTCCAACAAAATGATAGGGCAAAAACAGGAGGTAAAAGGCAAAACTCAGGGGGAGGACCATCCTAAGGCTGTCTGATCTAACAATGTTGCACAAAGGAGCTGCCATTACGGGTCTCGAAGATCCAGGAATGGGAAGCATAGGCAAGGTGAAAGGCAGCAGGCATGATACATTCATCACAAAATCAGAGACCTTCATGTTCTACAGATATCCCTGCTGGGTAGGTTCTAACCTTCTTTATGTGATGCCCAAGAAAGTACAAATAAAGACAAACTGCCTCTTTGCGTTATGGGCATCACTGGGAAAGTGACTGCATATTCAATAAGAAGAAAGGTTCAAGCCCTGTACATACTCTTCTAGCAGCTGCAAATAAATGTTGTCCTGCTAGATAGAGCAGCAGCCGTACAAGCAGGAAACTAGCACTTGCCACCCTTTACTTCAATGAGGCACCAACAGATATCCACGAGACAAGGCTTGCTGCAATAACTTTCTGATTGTAGAAACCAGTCAGTCACCATGAACGCAGTTGGTAATGGTGTGAATGAAAGGTTGCACCCTGTGACGGTTAAGACTATGGTAACTGCAGTTTGGTTTTGGTGTGGACTGGTTGAACAGAGAAGGTCCGCAGCTGGTGGTTGCACAGAGCCCAGAGGAACATCAAACATGGTAGTGGTGTGGAGGAGTTGCACCCAGTGATGGTCAAGGCTGTGGTAAAATGCAGAAGCTTGAACCTCACTTTGTGCTTTTGGTGCATAGTGGTTCATCAGGGTAGGTGGCATGTCAAAAGAGGCAGCAGTGGCTACAGGAGATGCAGGTTCTCTTTTGCAGTGGGGTAAATGGATCCAGGCGGGGAGTCCCTAGAACTTCACAGTGGTGTTGGTGGTGAGCAGCATGTGAAAAGTATCTTTCCACAGTGGCTGCACAGCAGGCATCTGTTGTTTCACCTTTGCCAGGACTCGCTATCCGAACTGCAGGTGGTGGCAGGCTTAAGTAAGGCAAACAGAAAAGAGAGATTGGTGCTAAGAATGGAAGCTTCAGAGATAACAAATCAATTGCTTGAAATCCTCCAAAACGATATCATCATTCAGGTGTAGATCTAGAGCAGCGTGTGTAACTGAAGGGTTTGAAGTGACTATTGAGGATCAGCCCATGATCACCTCGAAGGGGCTCAGTTGAGTTTTCTGTGAGGGAATAGCTTGGAATGACCAAAGTGCCCAGAGCAGAGAGTCAAGCTATTTCAGCTAGACCTCTGAACATATCATGTTATAGTTAGGTGACAATGACAGTTGGAACATAACATTTTAAACAAAAAAAAACAGTGAAATTCACCAGTTACAGTTAACTGAAGTAACGAAAACTCGAGCCCTGAAGTAACTTTAACTACCCCCCCACGCCATGCGTAGCTACAGCCAGACCCTCATTTTAAGTAAAGCAGACCTACTGACTATCTTATTCTTTAGAGTGAAGTTTGCACCTTTCTACCTTACCTTTAGATTCTGGTAGATATACACAGTGTAAAGACCGTTTAACTCATCGGGCTTTAGACACCTCTTGAAGTACAAAGGGGACAAATTGGGTGTCACGATCTCTGGAAAAGCAGAGCTTTTTTTACTACAGTTATGGCATCAGCATGTGCACACTGGAGATCTTCAACTCAACCAGAAAGCATGCATACAACTATGGTGAAATAAGAATAGGAACAATACTTCATAATAAAGTCCACCTGCAAATTGACAAAGGCCCCCAAGGAGGCTGGTGGGCAGTGAGAGTACGCTTGTTCTCTTTCCACATGTTATAGGTTTAGCAGGTCACAGAGGAATGGCAATACACAGCGAGGTCTCCGAAACTCAGCTAGCCTAATTGAGTGAGGCCACCCCCATCGGAGATGACATAACTCAAGCAGATTAGTATGGCATGAGTATTATAAAAATTATGGCAAAATGACAAACTTTGGGTAAACAGCCACACCTTAAGCCTTCCATCTAAATCCAGTTGTACAGGCCACGATACAACAAGTTGGACAGCGAGAGGGCTCAGGTATTCCACTCATTTACAGATCAAGGGTGTGGGTTTCCTTTTGAAGGATGAATACACAAAAAACTGTGAAACATTTTTGGTGAAATTAGAATGCACCACTTTGAAATGAGAGAGTGCAGAAGATTGATTAGGGTTATCCTGCCCACTATCCCAAACCAAACTGGCCGCAGCAAAACTACCCTGCTCTTTCTCTCACTGAAAGAAAGAATGTATCCTGTGTAAAACATGCAAATGTAAATGGCATGCAAGACAAGGGTGGCCTCATTCAAGCTGGATGCAATCAATGCACCTCAAGTAATGCAGCTAGTTTCAATACATTTTTACACCATTTAAATGATCCTTTCCAATTCTGTGGTCAGGTAGAGATATAATATTTCTAATTTAAAATTAATTGTTTTATATTCTTTTCAGGTTACAAAAATTGAAACTATATAAGCATTTTGAATGTACTGTGAGGCAGTTTAGTGCATTGTCAGTGGTACTACTAAACTAGTCACAATTCAAAGCATTTGAAAGAAAATTGTCATTAGGAAAACACTTTGATATATATGTCATTTTATAGATAATAACACTTTTCTTCAGCAACTGCATACACTTGATTTGTTGGTACAACAAAATTATTCCCGTAAAAAAAATAATCAGAAGCACGTTTTGAGGATCTTAATTGAAATTAACTTTTTAAAATGTAAATTACATGTCCAATATACTATCATCCAACACCTCTGAGTGGTGTGGCATTATTTTTGTTTAAACAGTTGTATTAAAACGATTAATGGCAAACAGTCCACATTGCTTAATAACATTTTCAAGTTATAAGCATAAGATACAAGTGAAACAAAAACATAATACAGACTGAAATCATTAAAGACAGCAAGGAATATTTTTAGAATCAACAATATCTTAATAGTGTTTATATTAGAAAGAAACAACATACAAAGAAGGGTGATAAAGGGGACAATGTCACTATCCGTCTCACATTAATACAATAAGAATAGGCATGTATGTTCAATAAGTCAAAGGCAAGGCAAAGAATCTAATATTTGTACTGAAACATGTTTAAACAATATACAGGGAATTTCTGAAGAAAACAAAATAGTTATTAAATCATTATATAAAATACAAGCCATATTTTCAAGGAGGTATAGCACCCTCGTCCAATTTTTGGTCAGAGTAGATAGGTAGTAAAAAAAATCCCATAATATATTTATCTTGTGACACAGATAATTGTTACCAACTAAATCAATATTATGATTGAAACTCAACTTATTCCATCAAACTCTGAAATAAAGTTTTGTGGGACCTCTCCATTTCGTTGGGATTTTCTGAAATGCTATTGCACTTTCCATATCTACCAATCTCCCTTACTTGGAATGTGGCCTCCAATCTGAATTCAAGCTTCCCAGAAGCCTGGGTCAAGAATGGAAATCTATTATTCATAATATCATTAGCCATGTTCCAAAGCTGGACCCCAAACTGAAATAACAATGGACATTTAAAAATTATATGTACATGATCTGCTCCTAACTAAGAACTATGAATTGGATTCATATAAATGCACTGAAAAAATAAAGTTTAGAGTGATGTTATAGTTAGGTGACAATGACAGTTGGAACATAACATTTTAAACAAAAAAAAACAGTGAAATTCACCAGTTACAGTTAACTGAAGTAACGAAAACTCGAGCCCTGAAGTAACTTTAACTACCCCCCCACGCCATGCGTAGCTACAGCCAGACCCTCATTTTAAGTAAAGCAGACCTACTGACATCGTCGAAGGGTCTGAACACCAAAATTTAAAAAGCTGGCATATTGGCTTTATCACGGGGTCAGCACATCAACATATATAAAGCAGACCTATTGTCTTTGTCAAAAAGTCATCAATAGCCATAACCAATTGTACATATTATAAATTCACACATTGCAATATCTAATAAAAGTGATTGTTATGCAAAATATTTTCAAAAAAGCCTTTTTTCAATAAAAAAAAATAACACGCCTTTGAGCCTTTTAAAAAAAAACATTTTGAAGCCACAAAATACAGCCATAGAACCACCCAAAAGAGATCCCCGTACTTTAGCTGAAGAGCATACAGCTCCAGCTGTGAGTCCTTAAAAACATATGGTAAGCTCTCCTGGGTTAATGAGTTCAATGACTCAGGAGACTTACTGTGTCTTTTCTAATGTTGCTGGAGGGCTGCTGCACTCCCTACAGCCCCCTACAATATTTCTAAAAAGCTTGGAGGTGCCCCTGCGAATTCTATGTTAAAAAACAAGTTGGGGTGTGCTCAAGATGGAAGACGGCATGTTTCCTCATCTCTCCATCCCCCGCAACTGAATGCTTCACATAGCGCCCTCCCTGCCAGAATCTTCAACCCCAAAAGGCTACACCAGACAGTGAAAGTGACACTGTGGCTGCCACCACGGCTTGACACTTTTCCTGGCTCAAGATGAGCCCATTACCTGCAGGGCCTCAGAGGAGAGCAGCACCAGCGAGACACAAGATGGCGGGTGCTGTTCGTGGCACACAAGAGATGCGGACCCATCAACCAGACAGTTCGGCTGCGCCCATTCAGGTGGGCAGGGATTCCAGATGCACTCTGCCAAACCAAACAGTTGAGGGGCCTTCACAGCCGACTCTGGGAGGTAGCGGTGAGTAGGGCCGCCAACAGGTCATCCCCCTAAGTTGTAGACGGAGCTATGCAGCATTTTGGGCCTCACACTCGGGGTGGTAGAGTAGCCTGGTGGCAACTTCTGGGTCCTGCAGTTCCCATGAGCATCCCTAAGGAACACAGGGGTCCTGAACTGGCCTCACCGGGGCACGGCACCCGTGGTTCCTCCTGGGCTGATGAACAGGCCTACACCCCATGGACCTTATAATCCATGATTAGCCGAAGGGAACAGATTCTGGGGCAGGGGTCCCCGCTGGACATTTGCAGTCCCCGGGACTGAGCCCAGTCCCTGCATTAAGTGCTGGCCCTTGCCTGGTTTGGACCCTGACCTTTCTTACCAACAATGCTGGTGAGCACACTTTTTAGGTGTAACGACTAACTTAGGGCTATCGGAGCAGCTGTTGGTTGGCATATGGTCTGATCCCTGGCGTACTTGACTGTGTTTACTGCCTGCTGATTGCAAGGAGGGGGGCAGTGCTTCTTTGCAGCTCCCCTCCCGTGACGACCACGGAGCAGGCCATATCCAGGGTCTGGTAGCTGCATAGTAACGAAAACAACTGAGGAGGGCCCCCACCAGTGTGGTCAACCTCCACCCCCCATTCCTCCACTACTGCCCACTAAGGGGATAGCACTGAGGAAAATGTGTGCACTACCCTACAGAGGTGGTCTTGGATGGGACCTTATAATGTGAGGGTGCCCCATCTCTTCCTTCTGGACATGGACACCCTCTGGCCTTACAGAGAAGGTACTGCCATGTCTGTAGCTTAAGCAAAAAAAAAAAAAACACTCTCTTCGGGACATGTGAACAAAGCCAACGGGGGACCAGTGGGAGGCAGAGCATGAGTGATTGGAATAGAACACCCCTCTGAGAGTGATGATGCTGAAAGCCCAGTGACACACTTTTCTGCAGGCGGTGAGGAAAAACCTCTCCTCTGACATGCGGAAAATATGCTGTGATCAAGATGGAGTTGGGGAGAGGATCTCCACTCTGGAGGATAAGGACATGGTCTGCAGCAAAGAGATCAAATGGCTGCCACAGGAGGTTCTCTGGCTCTAAGAACAGCAATTCGACCTACAGGCAAATATTAAGGACTTGGATAACGTCTCAAGGCAGAATAACATCCGCATCCTGGGGATCCCAACCAATGCCGAGGGAACTGACTTAGGGGACTATATTAATGCCCTTTTCGGCATGTCCTGGAAGATTCGACCAACAGAGGTAAAACTTAATTGGTTCCACCGGGTGGGGACGCCGCTACCTGCAAATGGGACCTCCTGCAGATTTCCTAGTGTGTGAGCATGATTTTCAAGTGAAAGAAGCCATCCTGTGCAAGGCTCATGACATCCATCCATTCCAGTTTAGGGATCATGCCCTCTTGCTCTTCCAAGACCTGGCGGCCATAACACTTCAGAAGCGGTGTGACTTTCAACCTATTATTGCCAACCTACAGAACGCCAGTATCTCATATTCCTTGGGTCATCCTTTCTGGATCATCTTTCGCCTTGAAGCTAAACTTCATCAGCTTAGACACCTCAGGAGGCCTGCCAAGTGTTGGGCATTGAGGCAGGTGGGTGTTCAGACACCCCCAAAAGCCAGACATCACAGCAACGAATGCGCCTGCAATGGTCAAGACATGCCCCTGGAAACATACACCCAGAGACGATGTCCCTGGAAAGAAAGTCTGTTTTGGGCTCGTTGACTGGAGACACTGACTAAACTGATGCACACTGAAGCAGGGGTCCTTAGCTCTGATCTGATGTCCCTCCAGCGGAATGGGCAAGAGAGAAGCAGGGATGAACTGCAGGGGTCCTACGGACTTTATCTAGCCCTGTCATCTTTCCCTGGATGGGGCAACTCTCCTGTCCTAGCCTCATTTCTGGTCATGGTTTCGCCTGCCCGGACTATGCCTTACTTCCTGTTTCCATAATTAATGGACTGACGCGAGTTTTTGATGTTAGTTTTTGGATTTTGTTTGTTTGGGGGTTATGTGGTCAGTCTGGCTCCTTAGTCTAACATGGTCTTCCCCTTGGCTATTTACCTGGCATTAGGATGCTTTGCTGTGGGGAACAAAGATTTCCTATCATATTTTCTTCAGGTTCCCAGTGGCACTTCTCCTGGCACTTTACACCAAAATCTAGATGTCATGAAGCTTAAGATCCTCAACTTCAATGTACAGTGCCGCAACAACCCCACAAAAGTGTTAGCTGTCCTTTCCCTCCTTGAGCAATACAGTTGTGACTTTGGCCTTCTACAAGAGACTCACTTACTTTCTAAAGGTGTCCACAGAATGCACTCCCACTGGTTTCCACAGCAGTTCTGGTCCTCTTGCTCTGAGAAGAAAGGAGGGGTAGCCATTCTCTTCTCATTGGGCTTCAAGGGGGAAATCCTTTCTACATTAGCAGAAATTAAGGGGCACCTTCTCGCCCTGAGACTTAGGGTAAGATCCTTCCACTTTACCCTGGTGAACATTTATACCTCTAACGAACCTTAAGAGTCCTTCATCACAAGCTCATTGACTTCGGTGCTCCAGACACCGATGCTGCTATTCTGGTGGGAGGAGACATTAATCTGGTCATAGACACTAATATGGACCATTCTGGACAATGCTCTGATCAAACTGGGGCCTACTCAGAGGTGGGCGTCTGCTGGCTTGAGGGTTGTAGCTTGCTAAGTGTATGACACAATTGTACCCATCTTCGAGGGACTACATGTACTATTCAGCTGCTCACAAGGCATACACATGTATCAACTACTTCTTCGCTACACCCACCTTGTTTGATCAAGTATCAGATGCATCTATTGATCCGCGCTCACTCTCTGGCCATGCCCAGCTATCCCTAACTCTTTGCCTGCATGCCCACCAGCCCAAGTGTTCCCACTGGCGCTTACGAGAGTCCCTGCTGCAGTCTCAAACAACAGTCGTTTTCTATTCGGAAGACAATTGCGTTATACCTCCAAACCAATGATAGTGGATAGATCTCCCTGGGATCTGTCTGAGAAGCCTTGAAACTGGTGATGCGAGGGGAGTTTATATCTGTTTCAGCAGTGGAGAATAAGCACTGGAAGCAATTCACAAATGTACAGGGGCCCATAGAAATTTGAGGGAGGTCAAGAAAGCCTGGGTCTTTGTCAAATGCCTTGACTTAGATAGAGTAGAACATGCTATGATGCACCTCAAGCATAAACTTTACTTGGGGAGCAATCGCTGTGGGCACATGCTGGCACTTTGCTTACTTACCAAAATCCACGCAGGTTCAGCAAAGAAAACCCGTACTAGCCCCTCGTTGGAGACCTGCTCAGATAAGGGAATAGCATCAGCCTTTTATGCTGCTGCTGATGAACTGGGTAGTGACTCCTTGGGATATCTTTAGCGTATTGCCCTTACCTCTGCCGGAGGCAAAGGCTTCAACTCTGGAACAGCCTATTCACATAGAACAGGTGATTTCGGCGATTGCACACCTGAAACTAATAAAATCATCAGGGCCTGACAGCCTCACCCCATAATTTTATAAAACTTTCTGTCAGGACTTGGCTCCCCTGCTCCCACGTCTATATAACTCATTCACGGAAACAAGTTTGCTTACAGACTCTATGGTGAATGCTGTTGTCTCGATGATCCAGATGCCAGGCAAGGACTCGGCCCTCTGCGGGTCATATAGACCCATCTCACTCCTATCCTTGATGCAAAACAATTTTACCAGCATATTAATCCACTAATGCCAGTCCTGATTGAAACGGACCAGCCGGAATTTATCCCTATGCATCAATGCAGCGATAATGCCAAACATCTTTTAAACCTTATAGACAAGATGCACCGGGCACACAAAGAAGTACTGCTTTTATCCATCGACACAGAGAAAGCGTTTGACTGTGTTCACTGGCCTTATCTCCTTGAAATGCTGTGAAGATTTGGGAGAAAAGAACAGATCTGTAAGTGGGTACAAAACATTATACTGCGTCTCCAGAGCCTCAGTCAAGGTCAATGGCATTTCTTCCACCTCATATCCTATCCGACGGGGCATGCGTCAGGAATGTTCCCTGCCCCTCTTCTTTTTGCCCTGTACATGGAGCCCTTAGTGCAGTGCCTGAGAGATATTCCAGAGATAGTTGGGATCCCTTTTGGAGCTGATCAGCATTTGCTTAACCTCTACGCTGTTTATGATATCCTATCTGTTACGAACCCCTGGCCACGCACCCTGCGCTAGTTGCTGAGCTCCAAGCTTTTGGAAACGTCTCAGGATTTAAAATAAAAATGCAAAAGTTCCAGATTTTAAATCTCTCTGTCAGCCCCACTCATGAAACTACCTTAAGATCTCTGTTCCCATTGGAATCAGCAACGGACCCCATACAATACCTGGGCATCACACTGGCCCGGACTCTTACTAAAACAACAGCTGCTAATTATGAGACTCTTGCCTTCCAAGTCCGAAAGAAATTTTTGATGTGTATCCACTTCTCCTGGATGGGCAGAATTGCCGCAGGTAAAATGACCATCCCACCCACATTTTATTCTTATTCCAGACCTTGCCACTAACCCCACACCAGAAAGCGATTTGTTCCCTCCAGCTGGACATTGATAAGTTTGTGTGAGATAGCAAGAAACTCCAGATCCACAGACATTTAATGTGGCGTCCGAAGTCTGATGGCGGTTGACCAGTACCCCAGCTGCTCCGCTACTGCCAAGCTGCACAGCGTAGATATATAATACAATGGAATCTCCCGTTGTCAGTGAAGCTTTGGCCCTTTATGGATCAATCCATAGCGGGTTCCCAAATATGGAAGGAAGTATGGCTTCCTCACAAACAAAGAGATCCTGTACTCTTCCCCAGTTACTAATGCTACGCCTAAAGTTTGGGATTCTGTAGCACTCAGAGCAGGCCTCACAACTTTCTCTTCCCCAATGGCCCCGATGTTGGCTAATCCTGACTTCCCCCCTGGGATGCAGCTGAAGCTGTTCCGGCAATGGAGAGAGGGAGGCTTCAAATAGGTGGGATGTCTTTTCAACATTCAGGGTATTATCCCCTTTGACCAACTAAAAGCTGACTACTCTCTGACTGATTCAGACAGGGCGCATTATATCCAACTTCGCCACTGGGTGTCTAGCTTCAGATCCCGGTTGGGAGTGGGAAGACCAATGACTCCTTTTGAGAAGTGGATCCTCCCTAAATCGGGTGACAAATGTCTTATCTATAAGCTTTCTGCCTTCCTAGAAAGGAAGGAGAACCCAATCATATCTAGGAGGCAACTTCAGTAGGGGCTGGATTAGGCAGAACCCTTTCTACCAAGGAGTGGGGCGATGTTTTTTACAGGATGCACCACACAGCGTACCATATGGCCAGTACCAAATCAGCATATACAATTGTTTCCTACTGGTGCCTGATCCCAGTGAGAATACAGCAGTAGAACCCAGAGCTCTTAAAGGAGTGCGGTTGAGGATGCAGTGAGACAGGGACCCTTAGCCACCCTTTGTGGCATTGCCTGAAGCTCACTCAGTATTGAGAGCAGATTTTACATGACATTTATCAGCTTTCAATACTTCAATTCCGAGGTTCCCTGCTTAAACCATTCTGGGACTCCCAAACCCTCTGACCTACCCATTACACTCCAATAGGAGGAGGCAAATAATTTTGGTTCTGCGGCAGCACACCTGGTCATTCCTTCCCTATGGGGCACAAAGAAAACACCAGAGCACACTTCCTAGCTGCATAAATTATGGCTCATTCTGGGGAAGGAGAAGTTGTCCCTGTTGGCTGACCCAGACAACACTGAATACTCAATCTCGGGTCTGAATCTTCTGAATGTCGAGAATTAGCATGCCTTATTTATCTGCAACTGCTCTGACTGATTCCTGGTTTGACCTTAGAGGCAGCTTCATACACTATTGATGATGCCACACCCTTTGCATCCACATCTTGATCTCGTTTAGTGGCAAAGTCCATTACCACTAAGCCACTATAGGAAGGGAGAACAGGGAGGAAGGTGGTGGGGGTTTATTCTTTTATTCGTTTGTTGTGTTTTCTTTATTGCCTTGGTCTGCTGCCGGCCGCAGGGTTGTAGGCAAAAGCTATGTGTAAGACTTAACTAGCTTTTCTTGCTCAAATGCTGCCTGCCCCTTCGGTTGTAGATGACACGCTGTGTATTCACTAATGATGGCAGTATTATTAAACATAATTGTTCCATAAAAAATAAAAAAAAGTTCTTGCAGGGCATTATGATTGCTCCCCAGCAGTAGCAGTGAAGCAGTGAATGTGAAATAAACAGCTACTCCATTCATTTCATATTCACTTTTTAAATTGTATTTTTCTTTGGGGTGGGAGCGTGTAGCCCCCTCACCCAGCCATTTTATGGCCCCAGCGACCGTGTCCCATGAGGCTGATGTTTATTTTTTGGGGGAGAGGGTGCATACAGCCACCCTCCATGACCCACTTGGGGGTTCCTGAGACCCCACCTCCCAGGCCAAACATTTTTGAGGAAGGGAGTTTGGGTCCAACTCCCCAAGCCTCGAAAGGGTCCTGGGAGTTTAATCCCATGGGCTGAATTTGTTTTTGTGGGGAGGGGGCGTGGGCTCACCTCCCTAGCCATCCAGTGGCTCCGGGGACAACATTCCCTGAATTCCCTGAGACTTGATGACAGCAGTGTCCCAGTGATCCCTGTTCCCAAGGACACTGCAGTTACTTGCCTGCATGAGTGTGCGTTGCCGAGGGAACTTTAACTCCCTGCCCATCCTCTTGAGGGGAGGGGAACACAGGTTTGCTCCCGCCTGGCTTGAGTAGAGAAAAGCTGCTCCCTCTGGAAGGAAGCTAACCACTGTAGCTGGCTCCTGCCATACCATGTTGGGTGCAGGCAGGGGCCTTTGAGCTCTCCTCACATCCCCATGCGGTGTAATTACTGTGGGTGGGATAGGGCACCCACTGTTTATCATAAGTGATACAGCCCTGGGGGATGGGTTCCCAGGGCTCGTAATGGTCTAAAAAGGGGTACTGCACCCCCTCCCGTTTTTTAATGTAATGTTGCTCCAGGTGATGGGGCTCCTAGGGCCTGGTAACAGCTTGGGGAGGAAAGCCACACACCCCTCCCCCGTAAAAATGTAGTATGGCCCCATGGGATGGGGTGCGTAGGACCTGATAATGGCTCTGGTGTGGGGGTGCTGCATGCCCCCTCCTTTTAATTAATGAGAATATCCTACCCCAGCCTAGGCCCACCTGGGGGAGGAGTAAAACTAACAAGGGCATGAGCTGCCTTTTTTTTTAATGGATCCGTGGATTGGTCGCTTAAAAAAAATACTATTGTGTGTACTACCCTCTGTCCCTGGTATGCCTATACATGGGACTCAATTTGCAGTTTCTCAACCAGTTCATCCACCTTTAGCTTTTGGTAAAAGTTGTTGAAGGCCTTCAACCATGCCAACTTCTTCAGTGACACATTTGCCAACTTCTTCTCTCACGCTGCCTATTCTCACTGTCACCTTGTTCATCATCAGCTGTGCCACTAGCAGCATACCCACATTGTTTCCTGAGGCATAATATTTTTCATGTTTCGTAAAATGGCGTACTCAGCTTCTTCCATGTCTTTAGAATGTAGGAGAGAGTGCAGGGAAAATGACTTTGCGTCAAATCATGGAGGCCTGCTTTTTGTTCATATAACATTTAGAGCTTTATTAAATCATGCTTAATCTCTGCACATTTGTCAACATGCATTTTTTTGAAGTATGCTATGTTAAAACTAAAAGTATTCCATAGAACCATTTTCAATGTATCCCAAAGTGTATCTATCAGTCTCCTCACCCCTTGATTACAAAGATGCTTGCCTCTGCACAGACCTACAAAATGCCACGGGCTGAGATATCTCCTTGAGATGGAATTGGATTCTCCACTGGGATCTCCAGCTGCAAACCACAGAGACTAAAACAAATATGATAAAAGAAATCTTTCAGCCTTGGCCTGCAAGCCCTGCATGCCTTTTAACAAGGCTTTGACTGAAACATTGGTAGCGAATTGGCCTAGCCCGTGTTCAGCTCCACCTGTAAGTCGTCAGGTGGCTAGGCATCAGACCTGAACCAGGGGACAAGGCTTCCCTTACCTGACTCCCGTGAGTGAGTCTGTCCTTATATGGTCTTTTATTGTTAATTTATAAGGGGATGCGTTAGACGTTCGATGGACCTTTTGACTACGCTTAGAGTGATTCCCACCATAAATCCCAAATATGATGCAATTACATCAGCAACATTAATAAACAACATCAAATACCTTTAGAGTCAGAAATCTTCACACACCATGAGCCATTTGGTCATGAATAACCACACCTTTATGTCAAATTAGAAAGTTTATTTCCCTATATTAACAATGCTCCTATCACTTAAATTATTCTCAAAACCAACTGGCAAACATACAAGAACAATATATTCATTACTACACATTCAAGAGTCACAGTAGAAATTAAAAGCAAGAACAATTGCATAATAGAAATAGCATACATCTAGGTTCAGCAAGTGAACAACTTCAATTCTTTGTTAACAGCAATTTGTTAACATCTCTGGGTCTCCCTAACTAACCTTCCAATTAGAATGGCATGTTTGGGCTTCATGCAAAACAATTTTAGTCAAAGTTAATTTGGAAAAACATCTAGCTATGGCTCTATCAAAATAGCTATTGGTACCTAGAAACAAAGAACATATCCTACAATAAGAATAATGGCATTTTGTTATACCTCTCCTCAGTATGGATCAGCAAGCTGCGATTATCTTAGTCAGTTGGGCATCTGTTCGGTGAGCATCAGCAACGGGCCACAAAAGGGAATGGTTCAGAAAACGGGGACGCTAAACTATCCAAACTATTTTAAGAAGTGATATCTAAGGGATCCTCATTCAGCATTTAAAGTTTGGCAATAAAGTTAAAGATAGAAATAAATCATCAGGAACTGTTCAGCTCCCCATGCAGAATGGAACCTTTACAGGGGAAATCAAAGTAGGAATAGGCACACTTTTCTCTGTGCAGTCGGGCTAGGTTAGAATCACCTAAAGAACTTCCCACATTGCCATTGGTCAAAGAATCGTACGTTTAGCATTAGTACAATAAGGCTAAAACCTAAAATCTAAGATATGACTAAACTGTCTTTCACATGTCGATGATTGGCTCTTCTTCTCCTATTCCCACTGTCAGGTAACATATTTGTATCCATCCATACTCCAGTCAGTGCATCCATTGTTAGCTCCTGGGAACATCTCCGTCTCACGCACCAAACTACACAGTGTAACAATTACTTGTAAAAGATTCTCAAGAAGGCAGTTCTCATGAGAAAGTTAAAGACATTTGCTAATGTTTGGTCAACGCAGTGAAAACAATACATGAATTGATTTCTCTAGACATACATTTCCATGATTTTATTAAACAGTGCAGCAGTACAAGAGGCTGTGTAAAACAAGGCCCAAACCTCTCTAACTTAAGGCCTATAATTAATTAAGCAAACACATAATGCAAAATCATTAATATAACACACTACTACAATAACCTAAACGTAGGCACTTCAATTATTAGTAATAAGTATTTAATAATGACACTTCGTACTTTAATGACGGACACTCAAGTGGGCACATTTTCTAAATCGCACATTATTTTCTAAGTTAGTCAAATTCTATGCACGTTCATATTCCAAAATACATAAAATTAATTAGTAGTAAGTTCAGCGTTCACAATCCCAAGAGCATGGTGGTTCAGAATTCCACCAACGGGGTAAATCCTAAAGCGTTCTCTATTGCACCTCTGAAATAGAATTGAGGCTTTTAGATGCATTTAGCGAAAGAGTTTTTTCTCTGGCAGCTTGGAACCTGGGTCCCTGAATGATATATTATCTGCTTTCAGGGACACCACATGCATATCTTGTGGGATATGAATACTGAGATTTTAAAGGCCATTCCTGACTAATTCAGTACGGCCTTCTGTCAAACAATCCAAGATGGACAGTACACAGCAAAGAATGTTTTGAAGGCCTGCTTAAACATGAATGATTGTATGGGTCACACCATGTGATCCACTGTTCTCATCAGGTGAAATGCATGGATGTGCACCCCAGAATTTTATTGTGATGTGAAAGCAACTCTTACGGATACGTCAGTTGATGGTTCCAGACTTGTCAGTCTGGGCTAATACAGCTGTGCTATGGCCTGCTCTTTAGGATTACTCTCTGCGGCCTGTCAATTCTATCAGCGACCCCAAAAATTTGGAGAATTCTCTTTGGGATCTTGCCTATTACCAGAGGCAGCTGTAACGAACAAGCTACTTACCTTCGGTAACGCATTATCTGGTAGAGGCTCTATCTAGCTGCAGAATCCTTACCTTTGAATTCCCTGGCATCACCTTCGAATCTGGAATCTTTTTGCTGAGCAATACCCTGAGCGCACCATCGGGTGGCGTTGTTTGGTTTTCTCGTGTACCGTACGGCTCCGTGTGCCTTCATCAGTGTTGTTGGAACCATCTATGACATCACGTTTGTCTATATAGACACCACCTCGGCGCGTGTAAGTCAGCTTTTTTATCTACAAAACTTCCACGCCAGAAGCGCAGAGTCATGGATAGAACCAACATTTGTCTGTGCAAAACTAGGGCCCTGAGAAGGGCTAAACCTTAACCCTACTAGTCATATCCGCAGAGCGGGGAGGTACAGGTGGGAGTGAGGAATCTGCAGCTAGATACGGTCTCTACCAGATAACGCGTTACCGAAGGTAAGAAACTTGCTCATCTGAAAGATGATACCCAAGCCATAACCTCCTGGTGGTGGGCTGTGGATACCACTCCTTACACTAGAAAGTCCTGCGGGACTGAACGGGCAATGTACCCGTCCCTCCGTACCTGACTGTCCAGGCAGTAATGTTTCGCAAGGACACCCACGTTGCCACCTGACAGATCTCCAGGACTGGTACGCCTCGAGCTAGCGCAGTGGTAGAAGCTTTGCCCCTGGTAAATTAGGCCACAAGGCCTCAGGATGCTGCTTCCTGGCCAATGCATAGCATATCTTAATGCAGAAATAAACCCAGCTTGAAATGGTTTACTTCAGCACTGCCGGACCTTTCCTTGCTCCAACGTACCCCACAAAGAGTTGGTCATCCACCCGGAACTCTTTTGTGCGGTCAAGGTAGAACGACAATGCTCTTTTGGGTCCCGTTGATGGAGTCGCTCCTCTCCTTAGAGAGATGCAGTGGAGCAAAGAAGGTGGGCAGGGTGATATTCTGACCCAGATGAATGAGGTCATCACCTTCGGGAGGAAAGAGGCACAAGTTGTGAAAAACATTTTATCTGGATTGATAGTAAGATACAGTGGCCTTGATGACAGGGCTTGCATCTCATTCACCCTCCTGGCAGATGTTATTGCCACCAAGAAGGCTGTCTTGATGGTGAGCAGTCAGTTTTGTAAGGGCTCGAAGGGAGCACATATGAGAATTGAGAGGACAAGATTTAAGTCCCATTGAGGCATAACAAAGGGCGTAGGGGGAAACATATGTACAAGCCCTTTGAGGAATCTATTTACAATGGGAGATTTGAACAAGGAAGGCAGGTCATGCAGCTGAAGAAATGCAGATAAGGCAGAAAGATAGCCCTTTAGATTCCCTAATGTAGAACCCTGCTGGGCTAGAGACAGAATGAAAAGAAGAATGTCAGAAAGAGAAGAAGAAAGAGGGTCGATAGACCTTTCTGTACAATAATATACAAAGCGTTTCCCACAGCAGGCGTATGCTGTCTTAGTGGAGGGACTCCTGGCTGCCAAAATAACCTTACAGACTTCGTGAGGAAGGTCAAAAGCCATCAACTGCCGCCACTCAATCTCCACGTGCGAAGGCGCAGAGTTGACAGGTTCGGGAGGAGATCCTCTCGAAGGGGCAGCCTGATCTAAAGATTGATGCTCATTTTGCATAGCTCGGGATACCAGACTCTCCGTGCCCAATCCGGAACCACTAAAATGACTTAGGCCCAGTCGTTCTTGATCTTCTTGAGAACTCTGGGCAGAAGTGGTATGGGTGGAAATGCGTATAGGAGGCCTGAATTCCACTTGTGACTAAAAGTGTCGCTGAGCAATTGCCGCCTTGGCAACTCCAATGCGCAATACTGCTGACATTGCGCGTACTCTGCAGAGGCAAACAGATCTAACCAAGGCTCTCCCCACTGCTGAAAGAGTCCTTGCACCACTTCCAGATAGAGATACCATTTGTGATCCGCTAGGCATTGACAGCTGAGTTTGTCCGCCCTGGGGTTCAGAGAACCTGCCGGGTGTTGAACCACCACAGTTATACCCTGCTGTTCCAGCCATGTCCAGAGACGCAGAGCATCTTGACAAAGGGTCCACAACCCAACACAGCTCTGCTTGTTGCAGTACCACATTGCAGTGGTGTTTTCCGTGAACACCTGCACTAACTTCCCTTTCACAACAGGAAGAAATGCTTTCAATGCTAGCCGGATCGCCCTGAGCTCCAATAAGTTGAATTGGGTCACGCATTCTGCCGGAGAACAGAGGCCCCTGATCTCGGTCTCTCCCAGATGGCCGCCGAATCCCAGAATTGACGCATCTGTCGCTACTGTGAGATTTGGTTGGGGAAGGGAGAGGAGTCTGCCTTTGACCCACTCGCAGTTCACTAACCACCGCTGCAGGTCTCTTGCAGTTCCCTCTGAGATCTGAACCGTGTCAATAACATCTTTGGAACTTCTCAGGTAAGCCGTGGTCACTCGGATCCAAACCAGCTCTCTCATTTACAGTATGATCTCATATACAAATGACAAAGGCAGTTTGAGTTTTCTAGATTGTTTTAATAAAACGACTGCATTTTAGATATTAAGGCGTGAGCCGCAATAAACAGAACCATACAACACAGTAGGATTGAAATAGTCACGAGGAGAGTGAAGCATAAGAATAACGCTATCATGGTGTTAATAAATTCTACTCTCTCTCAGTTAGTTCTATTTCGAGCACAGCATTTTAAGCTTCTAACTTGCCTTTTAGATTCCCTGGGAAGCCATCAACCCTAATGCCTGAGCAAAGGCCTGTGATCTGGTTCAGCATCTGCAACGAGGCAGTCAGCGTCTAGTTGTGGTTCCCTGGTCGGAATCTCCCTCTCGCGTGTATTAGGACAAGGAAGTGTTTTTATAACTAACATGTCAGTGTGATCACAAAATGTCCCTACGCAAGAATGCCAAAGACTAAACTCCTACTACGTCTATCGGCAATGTACCAGACTGTATCCTTGACTGAAGCACAGAGTGAACAAGAATGTGTTATTGAAAACTCCAGTGCTGAAGTAGGCTAAACAGTGTGATATAAAAAATAAAACAAGACCGTAGAACTGGCTATTTGAAAAATAACAGTATGAGGCTGAATAAAAAGCATTTAGAGCAAAGTGCACAGAGGCTCTATGCTGCGAGCAAAGGAATAAAATACATCCAGGGCAAAGTGCACAAAGGCCTAACGCCTGAAGCTAACGCGCAAAGGATACATAAAACTGACCACACTACACCCTCCCCTTGTCGGTAGCAAGTGGTTCTAATCAAAAACAAAAAACAAAAATATGCTCCAGATACAAAACTATACAAAACATATTTCGACAAGTCCAGAGGACGTCAAAGCATTAAACAATTTAAATTTGTAAGCATGTGACGGTAAAGCCAAATCAGTACAATGTCAATTACAAAAAATCCAATTCTTAAACGGAAGCCACGGAAAGCAGGAGATCCTCCACTTCGACAGATGTCAACACTGGAAAATCCACGCCAAAAACTATCATGGAGCAGGTGTGTTCCAAAGCCCCAGAACCATCCAGGGCGGCACCCCGTGCAGGGCCTATGAATGAGACAATACCATCTTCCTCCAGGAAGGGAATCTCATAAACTGCCTCACGAAGCAAACGCAACCGCAGTACACAAGTCTGGGAATGAGCCCTAATCGGGAACATCAACAGATTAGTTTCAACCACTGGGGAGTGCTGCAGTGAGAGACAGAGAGCCAGTGCATGTTCAAACGAGCACCAAAGGCACCGAAACACGGGTTGCACACAATCCAAAACTGGTCGGAATGACAGGGACCAGTCACACTCCAATTGTCCCAAGAGTGTTGCTCCAAAATGCTGCATCATGCGTTCACGACACAGCTGCGCTGACGGGAGCGCCAATATTGGATCTCGTTGCGGTGGGACAGCCATTACGGAAGAATAACAGCAACAGCAAAACACCTGCCAACAAAGCCAAAGTAATCGGAAATCCCCCAAAAATGCTTCCGAAAATAGAACGGATAGCCGAAAGTATCAAACTGAATATGGAAGAGAAGGTATGAGCAAAACCAACACCAACGGCTTTGAAAAAATGTGCAATTCCAGCAGTGCTGGACGCATTAAATATACGTCCCACGAGTTCACCAAAGTGGCTCGGAAAGTTAGTATTTAATAGGGACTGTATTTCTGCTGATGACCTCGCCACCTGAAGTGCGTAGGTCTCGCATGCAGATGTAAGGGCCACATGCTTTTGAAACAATAGAGCCTTTAGTCGACTCAACTTGTCGAAATTCACCTTGGAAGTAGCAATGTGAGGCCAGATGTCCGCTACCTCCCTAAATTGAGTGGGGGGAAACAACACATTCCCGCAGCACGTAACGGCCTTGGTGACAACGACTACGTAAACTATTCCAGCACGCATGCCACAACAGGCTTCACTGTTAAGAAGGACGTAGCTGCCGTTTGAAAGCACCTGGAAAGTGTTTTTAATTACTGGGACTGGAACTCCCTTAAGATAGCGAGCCAAATTCGCAACCGAGGCATTACACGCACCATGCAAAGACAGCTGCTTACAAACCATCGAATGGCTGACAGAAATTTCGCATTCGCTACCGCTAAGAAAAACCTCCCTCATACCATTAAGACATTTGTACAAAAAGGGAAGCTCCCACACCTCATGTATGTAACTGTCTCCCAACTTCTCATATCTGCCCACCGGAATATGCTTCAAACAAGAAGTGAATTGCAGAGTGGAAATAGGCAAATTTATAACCCCGTGAATCAACCACTCAGCTGACGGAATCTCAGCCACAGTAAAAGGCAATTTCTCCAACTTTTCAATATTTAACATAACATACGTCGCCTCCTTTTAGCCATTAGCTGTTGTTGACATGTCAAATTAAAGGAAAAATATATCTCCCTGGCTCGGATGTGCTGCCACGGAACACGACCTGCCTTTAATGTCTGTAGAGTCCAACCCAACTGCATGATGGACCGTGTTTGACTCTGCCCATGATATAACGAAGACAAATCTGATTTAATAATGTCTATAGCAGAGGAAACAATGTTATCAATCGTATATATACGGTCGGATAGGGTATGCATTCCATTATCCACAACAGACAATGCTTGCTTCAAATTCTCCTGATCTATCTGCCTTAACCGGGCCGCCGCCTCTTGTTGTGAAAGTTTCCAAATCTCATTGTACACTTCATATAAAAAGCGTTTCTTCCGGGGTACTCTTGGACCTGACAAAAAATCTTGCAAGTCAGTATTATTAGACAGTAAAGTGAGATGTGATTTAACTGCATCTAGCGTTGATGACTTCAACCATTGTTGACAAAGTTTCCTCACACTATATGTAGTAATGATTTCAGCATGTTCTGGTGATATGTAGCGAGGGTCTGCCCTACTAGTCCTGAACCCCCCCAAAGAGGTGACAAAACGTTGATGACACCCATTAGTGTCTATTGGCCACAATAACCATCCGCCCGGACGTGTCAATGAAGTGTTAAGCGTACCATTCTGGACCCAGTCTGTAAGCTCACTAAACGTGGCATTAACATATTGCTGCCAATTTTTCAGTTTGGAAGGGACAGGTATGCTAGGCAAATTCAAGTCTCTAATTGTTGCTAAGCCCAAACAGCTAGTCTGTTGTACAGTGTAATTTAAGAAAATCATTTGGACAGGAATAATACATGCCCTAAACAATGTGTCCCTACCCCGCATTTGCCAATTTTTCGTTCCCCAGACACTTTTCAAATCAACAGTTTTGGATCAGTATTCATACCCCTCAACTGAAAGTTTGGATACAAACAAATTTGAATACAGTAATTTAGTATCAGTCAATAACATTTGCTTATTAGTATGCGGAGTAACCCTAAAATAGTAAGACTTAGCACTCTGTTGATTATGCCCAGAAAAATATGCAAATTTATCAGAATAAGTTTTAGAACTCCCCTGTGGAGGAGTCAGGCAATGTTCCCATTGCATATACTCAAATATTGATTTAGGGCTACTAGCTTTATGAATAAAGTGGTGTCCATAATAATTGTAGCAAAACATGTCACCATAATTATCTCTAAATTGGTAAGCATCTTCATTTTCATAGACAGTATAATATTGCAATTCAGTCAGCATAGAATCTACCATCTTTACATCCCAATCATCAGATACAATGCCTGGTATAACGATATCATTCATTGACAATTTGAGAACATACGGTATTTGAATTATTTCAGTGGGACTATATATATCAAACAATACTCTATCCCACACAATCCCATCTGGAATCGGTACAGCAGAAATGTTCACAAAGGACAAGTCTCTTCGAACCATATGTGATGAAAAATGTGGTTTCAACACCTTCTCCACGTGCTCAATCTCAGATCGTTCAGGAAGAAAATGACAATTTATCACCAGAAAAAAAGTAACAACAAACCCCAGCCACAGAAAAAAAGTCATCACAGCCATGAAAAGCCACAGATAGTTCCACGGAACAACAAAATATGTATATTTGAGCCAACACAGTATCTTACGTGGACCCAGGGCTGATGTTGAAGAGGACGAGGAATTTGACATGGTATCATCAGTGGTGTTGAAGCAGCCGGAGGCAGTTCTCGCAAAAGGTGCAACCGTAAACAAAGGAGCAGATTGTGGCTCCCGCCTTGGTACGCTGTAGACTACACTTTCAGTAACATCAGGAATACTCACAGCAACTTGATTAAAAGATTTCAAATTATTCGCCGTTAGTGGAACAATCGCAAGATCAGCTTCCACCCTCCCCAAGCTCGGAGAGGAAATAGCATCGGTGCAAATCACCAGCAGCGGAACTTCGTCTCCAGTAGTGAGAGGGATTCTGGAACTACTGGGCGTCCCTCTTGGTCTGCTGTGCAGAATCGGCCACATGTTGTAACTTGGACATTATCAATGGAAACAAAGCGATTACCCTTGGTCCCTTGCAGCGGTGGCAAAATCACAGTTCTTTTGCCGTGGATCCCTAGCACAGGGACTGGCACGCGATATGAAGGGCCAAATTCTTTTTTCACTGCAACCTTTTCACGCACAAGATCCCCAATTCTGGGAATCCAACCAGTAGGCGTTACTGGTTCATCCTTAATTCCTGTGGAGGCAGCACTGGCAGAGGAGTTATCTTCACGGAATTGTTGTAAATCCTGTAAAACAGTGACACGATCATTTATGTCACAGGGCGTATCTGCCGTCTCCACACCAGGACCATCTAGATCAGGAACATACATTTGTGTTCCAAACAGGCACTCATATGAAGTACGACCCCCCAGGGACCTTCTAGGCAAGTTATTAAGTGCTCTCTGTACTCCATACAGGTGGGCTAGCCAACTACGACCCGTACCTATAACTCTGGCTGTTAAGGATTGCTTTAAATCGCGATTTAAACGCTCCACGACAGAATTTCCCTCAGGATGAAATGGAGACGAGAACTGGAGCAGGACCCCCAACGAAGCCATGGTGTCCCTGAATGCCTTAGAGGCAAAAGCAGGGCCCTGGTCCCAATGAAAAGCCGCAACTGCATATGTATCGACAAAGATGCGCAAATCTTTAATAACAGTTCGAGCGTCAGCCGAGCGCTGTGGCCAGACCCACACAAATCTGGAGCACGAATCTACAGCAACCAATATATATTTGTATGCACTATCTGGTGACAGCGGACCACAATGATCCAAGTACACACACTGTAAAGGTTTATTTGATATCAGAAGGGGCGTCTGCTGCGGGCGTCTAGCCGTGGAAACTTTAATTTGTTGGCAGATATCACAACAAAGGACATACTGCTTTGTCTCCTTATAGAGACCAGGCCACCAATAACGAGCCTGTAAGAGTGAAATGGTGGCAGCCACGCCTGCATGTGCAGATGCCGCCCCCTCATGTGCTGCAGTAATTAATCGAGGTCGCTCAATTTTATTGGGCATTTCACGTACACCAACACCTGGGATTTTAACCACAGAGTTCAGCATACCACCCATGCAGTAACTATATTTAGAAGGGAATCCTTTAGGAAATGGCGTGCCATCAGCCGTAGCCTTTATGGCAGCCAAAATCTCTGTGTCTGGTTTGGAACTCGAGTGAGTTACTGCGGCCACAGTGGCAACTGCCACTGCCGATTTCGTGGCTTCATCAACCAAAGTATTCCCAGCAACGTGTATTCCAACGCGCTGGTGTCCAAGTGTATGCACAACATGGACTTTAGGAAGCGTTTCCTTCAGATTCACAACCTTCCCCCACAGCAATTTGTGTTTAATGGTGTTACCCTTGGAATCTCTGAACCCATTTAACCTCCAGTAATGTAAATATTCATTGAAAGACTGAACACAGTAATAGGAATCACAAACCAGCAGTGTAACTATTGCCGGATCCGCATGTTCCAAGGCTAACAACAGAGCTTTCAGCTCAGCCAACTGTGCCGTACAGTCTCCCAAGGTCTGTGTATAAGTATGTTGGGGGCAGAACTTTCCCCCCTCCATATAGCCGCTCACCACCGCACATGCAGCAGAATACTGTTGTTTAGTCCCAACCGCTGGTTGCGCAGAGCCATTGGTGTACATGACCACCTGATATTGATCAATAGGCAATGTGCCAGCGGGAAGAAATTCTTGAGTCTGCAGTTTAGGGTCAAATATGTAATCTACATCAGTGGCTGTCAAAGACGTTGCCCATTGTATCCATCGCGGGTGTAAAGCTTTCGAATTAGGAACACTCGCTTTTGTAACAGCCTCTAAGGCTGGAATCGGGGAAACAACAACGATGCGTTGGCCCTGGGCAAGAGGTCGTTCTTTAATCACAGCCATCTGTACAGCAGTGAGAATTTTCTCAGTCTCTGCAAAACGTTTTTCTGCAGCAGAGTACAAGTGGGACTTGTATGTTATCGGGACTGTCACACCCTCATTAAAGGTGACAAATGTAAACCCAACGGCCCCAGGTATAACCCTGATGACCAGATGCGTTTTATTGTCCAGAGTGTGTAAATGCTTTACTGCTAAGAGATCAGTTTGCAAATCGCGAAGAATATGTGTATGTTCATTCGTCCAAAATCTACTCGAGAAATTCGGGTGAATCAACTTGTATAATGGTTTTATACGTGTAGCGTAATCAGGAATGTAAGTTCTGCCAAAATTTAGAAACCCCAATAACGACTGGATTTTCCGAATTGTATTAGGAGGTTGCAACTGTGCAAATTTTTCCAAAAAGTGTGGCGCTAAGCTCTTGCCCTCATTCGACAACTCATATCCCAGGAAAATGACGCTGAGGAAGGCAATTTTTGATTTTTTAAAATTAAATTTGTAGCCAATTTCAGCAAATCCCACAACAATGCGCGCTACCCGCCTTAAATGTTGCAGTAACTCATCGTCTGTCAGATATATATCATCAACATATGACAAAGCTTCAGGGTCCAACTCGTGCAGAATTTCAGTTACACGAGCCGAAAATAGTCCTGGGCTATTCTTATACCCCTGAGGCAAACGACAAAACTTTTTCTGAGAGCCAAACGCACTAAAGCTCGTATAGTCCCTACTTTCGGGCGCTATATTCTGGCAGAAGAATCCATTCGAGATATCTAAAGTTGTTTTGTATTTCTTACGCACAATATTATTCATGAGCGCTGTGCTGTGTGAATTTTGTATTGCATATGTGCGTGTATGTCCATTTAAATGTCTGTAATCCACCACTATCCTATAAGAATGGTCCGGTTTAGCTACAGGAAATAAGGGATTATTCATCGGCGAGACACAGGGTTCAATAACTCCCTGGTACTCCAATTGTGTAAGTATTTTCCTTACCGATGCCCTTGCTTCAAATTTTATAGGATATTGCGGTTGAGGTTCGCCCTTTATCGGAATTACAAGATAAGGTGAATCCCTATCCCACCCCACATGATTTCTATATAAGGCGGGTGCTTGTACCAGAGCCCATGTATTACTATAGGACTCTGCTAGTTCTCCCGGAACAAGTGGTGAGAATGAAGGTGTAATAACCTCCTCCCCAACTGGACAGTTGCGAACAAAGTCTGGGGGCCAATCCTGTTCGGCCAGCAGAATGTCATACAATTTGACCACACGGTCCCAAAAGATGGCGTTTATAGTGCGCTCAATGTCCCCTTCTAATTGTAAAGTTACTGTATAAACTCTATCGGGATCAGAGACACGCATATCTGCTGTTTCGACTTGTATGAAGTCATCAGTTGCTTTCACCTCCAGATGCTCTAGAAGATTCCGGCGAACTATTGTGACCTCTGCCGCGCTGTCTAACAGTGCTAACGCCCACGTCTTGTTCTTCAAGAGAACTCTCTTCTTGTGCGGCATGTCTAACTGAGACTGCCGCCACCTTCATCTTTTTAAATTGCTGTTCTTGTTGGATCGGTTTCTCTTCTTTCTTGACAGAAACCTCCGTTGAGCGCTGTGATTCCTGTCTCGGTTTCACGTACTATGTTCTCCGCTCTGACCGCCCACCTCTCTCATTTCTCTTTTCCGATGAGTCCTGAAAGGAACGAGATTGGCGTGTATCAGTATATTGATATCCATCAGGCGTCTTCAAATTATCCCTATTCCTGAGATTATACCTGTTCTGTGGAGTCTCCGGTTGCGGAGATTGTCCCCTGTCTTTTTTAGGTGTTTGTTGTTTTTTCTCCCAGCACTTTTTAGTACCCTCAGGTTGCTGTTGTTTAGTAGTATCCTTACTACTCTTACCCTGTAACTGTGGTTTCTGCGGTCTAGCCCCTAGGCTATCACGACCGATACTTGAATATGTTTCCGCTATTATTCTCGGCAGCTCCCGCTCTTGATTAAGCTGTGGGACGTCACGAAGACGCATACGCACTGCCAGTGCCACTGCCTCTCCCTTGAGATTACTCAATATAATAGAAGAAACTGCAGCAAAATTGCCCATCAGCTGCATCCCTAAATCTAAGGCTGGGGCAGCCCCATATTCATCTTGAATTTGTTTTAGCACTTCCGGTAGATTAGCCAATGTTGGTGTACTGTGTGCTGTAGTGTAGAGCGCGGCAAACACCGTGCCCCAGGTATTACAATGGTCCACAGTAGGAACCATTCCATACGGCAAACACATCGTCAATATTCTATGTTTATCCTGAGGTCCCGTATGGGGAAATACTGCTTCCAGCGTATTAATTTTTTGCGCCAGCCAAAATGGAGTTTCCTCTCGTTTTGCCGGTACTTTACCCATAACTGAGTGTACAGTGGCCGGATTGATACCCGGAACCACCGCATGTGGTTGCGCCGGAGCAGCACGTGCTGCGTTTGTATTTAGTGTCTGCATTACAAACTGAACTAATCTTCTATATGTAGTCGCTAAGTCTATATATAAACGACGAACTTCAGCCACCGCTAAGTTAGCAACCGCAGGATATGGTGTATATGTAGCCAATAAAGGCCAGGTAGGACCATCATTACTCAGTGGTCCTAACCTAACCTGTGCTACTGTATGTGGGAGGGCGCCATCAAGCCAATTATGGTGTTCTTGATAAGATAAAGGTATCTCTAAGTATGCATATGCTCTGTATTGTCCAGGGACATTCGCAATAGTGTAATCATGAAAGGTGTGTGTACCCCCATCAACTGCTGGAAATACGACCCAAGAATAAAAAAGCTCTGTTCTATAGGCTGCATGGGCGTCCACCACAAACGTGACCGGACCCCCCTGGTTCGTCAGACCATGTGCTATCAGATGTCCTGTGAGCAGCTGTCGCATATTAAGCGCTATATTCACTACTTGAGGATTCGCCATTATAAAAACAGCACTAGGTCAGAGAAGGCACACCAATATTGGGGTTTTCCTTTCAGAGTTCAAGCTTGAACAACCGACCACAAAACAATAGGATGTACCTATATTGTGGTGGCGGAAATCCTCAGCGCCACGGACGTCTCCGTTAACGGAACCGAGGAGTCAATATATATATGAGACCGAGAGAGTCAGCCGGACCCGAAAATTAGAGCCAGACCAATCGTTGGCGGCGCCATGTCGCGTGGGCTCTCATTATCCTAAATGAGACTACTGGATTTCTAGGTAGCAGGGTTGTTCCTGGTGTGGGGGACTAAGTCTTACCCACTTGGAAGGACCACTGTCATCCCAAATCCGGTTTTGCTCCGGCTAACTAGCAGTGCCTCATTTCTCCCAAGGGGAAGAGATGATTGGGCAGCCGAGCACATGACATCTTTGGAACTTCTCAGGGAAGTCGTGGTCACTCAGATCCAAACCAGCTCTCTCATTTACAGTATGATCTCATATACAAATGACAAAGGCAGTTTGAGTTTTATAGATTGTTTTAATAAAACGACTGCATTTTAGATATTAAGGCGTGAGCCGCAATAACCAGAACCATACAACACAGTAGGATTGAAATAGTCACGAGGAGAGTGAAACATAAGAATAACGCTATCATGGTGTTAATAAATTCTACTCTCTCTCAGTTAGTTCTATTTCGAGCACAGCATGTTAAGCTTCTAACTTGCCTTTTAGATTCCCTGAGAAGCCATCAACCCTCATACCTGAGCAAAGGCCTGTAATCTGGTTCAGCATCTGCAACGAGGCAGTCAGCGTCTAGTTGTGGTTCCCTGGTCGGAATCTCCCTCTCGCGTGTATTAGGACAAGGAAGTGTTTTTATAACTAACATGTCAGTGTGATCACAAAATGTCCCTACGCAAGAATGCCAAAGACTAAACTCCTACCACGTCTATCGGCAATGTACCAGACTGTATCCTTGACTGAAGCACAGAGTGAACAAGAATGTGTTATTGAAAACTCCAGTGCTGAAGTAGGCTAAACAGTGTGATATAAAAAATAAAACAAGACAATAGAACTGGCAATTTGAGAAATAACAGTATGAGGCTGAATAAAAAGCATTTAGAGCAAAGTGCACAGAGGCTCTATGCTGCGAGCAAAGGAATAAAATACATCCAGGGCAAAGTGCACAAAGGCCTAACGCCTGAAGCTAACGCGCAAAGGATACATAAAACTGACCACACTACAATTGAATCTCTCAAGGGCAGAGTCTGCCTTCTCACCAAAAAGGCGTGTGCCATCGAAAGGCATGTCCATCAAGTTCGACTGGACATCCCCCAAAAATTCAGTGGTACGCAGCCAGGCGTGGCGTTGGAGGGCCACTGTTGAAGAAATCACCCTGCCCAGCGAGTCAGTCATGCCCAATCCACACCTGATGGTAAACTTGTCAGCCGACAGGCATGGCGAAGTCGAAGTCAGCTTGAACTTCTTCTTCTTCCTGTTCCCCGAGTGGGACGAAGAGGAATTGGGGCTCCTGGAGCGGTTCCGCGACCTCCTCCTTGAGCAGGACCGTGACCTCCTAGGAGTCGCGCAACCGAAGTCGACTGCTGGGCCGCCATGAGTTTTAGGGACCGCTCCCTCAAAGCTTTCAGGGCCATGGCCCAGCAGTTGGAACACAACTTTGAGTCGTGTCCCTCAGGTTCGTCACCAACCTTGCACGATGGCAGGCGCCGCACGGCTTGAACCCCGTCTTCCTAGAGGACATATCCCTCACACAGACGACAAAAATCCTCGACAATATGTCGAAAAAAGGCTTGACAAAAAAGGCACAGGGTAGATCGATCCCGGATCTGTGCTTAACCGGCACATAAGGAAATGAATTGACGTACGCGCACCTATGTGGTGTCTATATTGATGACCATGACGTCATAGACGGGCCCAACAACGCTGAGGAAGCCACGCAGAGCCAGACGACGCACGCGGAACCAAATGATGCCACCCAACGGCACACGCAGGGTATTGCTCAGCAAAAAGATTATGGATTCAAAGCTGATGCCAGGGAATTCAAAGGTAAGGAATCTGCAGCTAGAAGTCTCTATCAGATAACCCATACACCACACTTCTTTCATGATTAAAAAACAAATGTTCACAGAAGAGGGCATAGGCATCACCACTGACAGCTTTCCTCTTCCTCCTCCCCCACCACAGCTGTGGTCAAGCCACTTCGATTCCCCAACTTGGGGTCATGCACAACCAATGAGGGTAGAATTATTTTTTTCTACTTATCTGGCATGATATAAGCCTAACGTAGTTGGTGCTGCAGAGTGTTCAGTGTGATTGTGCACTCCCACTCATATCCAACCCCCTTCTCAAATTCCACCAGTTTCTGCTCAGAGTTCTGCTGATCATGCCTCTATTCTAACACAGGAAGTTTATTCTCTTCTGGTAGGGGATGTGGGGGTCTTACTCTCGCTATTTTTTTTGTGTCTAAAAAGTATGAGGGGCTCAGACCCATTTTAGATCTTTGACTTCTGAACATCTTCCTTCAGGAAGACAAGTTTAAGACATCGGCCCAGGTTCCTTTCCCCCTGGATAGAGGGAACTGGATGCTATACTTAAACTTGCAGGAAGATACTTTCATGGACCCGCCTTGCATTCTCACAGACACTTCCCTTAGTTCCTGGAGGGGTTAGAACACTTTGAGTTCACTCTCCTGCCCATCACCCTCATCTCAAGTCTTTAAAAGTGTGTACAAAGTTGATGGCAATGGCTGAAGCTCATTTTTGGTCAGTGATATGTCTATTCCTGCTACTAGACAACTGGCTACTGAAGGAAGGCTTGCCATAGTCAGTTGTGGACAACCTGCAGACAACTGTCACCCTTTTGTTTTCTATCAGGTTCTCAAATCCAACCTGCAGTCTATGCAGAAGATCCCCATTATAAGGGACATGCAAAGCTTTTCTAACCCCACAATGAGCCTAGGACATTCAGGTTAGGATCCCAATGACTCAGGCTCACTCTGAGGTTTTGACGCGGACGGGTCTGAAGCTTTTTTGGTCTCATTGAACCATGCATCCTGCTGGTTGGTCAGGCCCAATGATGTACACAAGCTGTGCAGTGGAACCTATGCATGTGGGCTGCCTGTTGAAAAAAATCATATTTGTGAGGAGGCAGTTTCGGACCTCCAGTGATGGCTGACACCAACCTGAACTGCAACAGACAATTCTCTCTGCCCCACCCAGAGTTCATAGTAGTGATCGATGCATCAGCTCTCAGTTAAGGTGGTCATCTGGGAGAAATGGACATCAGGGTGATTTGGTCCCCGGAACAGTAGAGGTACAACATAAACCTGCTGGAGCTTTTTGTTATTCTATTGGCTTTGAATTATCTTTCTTCTGCCCATCAAGTGGAAGCAGTTCAAGTACTGACAGATAACGCAAACACCAAGTAGGATGCTATGGGGCTGTAGATCCTGATCCACGAGGCGCTGCAGTTTTGAAATGAAATCCTAGAAAATCCCTCTGAGGGTCAATCATTTTATGGGCTTGTTGAATGCCAGGGCACACAAGCTCAGAAGATACCAATTGGTGGACCACAAACAGAGTTTTCACTGTAGGTGGTTCAAAGAGTCTTAGCCCTAGAGGCACACCCTAATTAGAACTTTTCACACCGTGATGACTACTGTGCAATGAATTTTCTGTCAATAGACTCCCTGGGAGGGGCATTTCACTTGAATTTGGAATCTGGTGACCTGCACACCTTCCTGGTCTGAGTTCTAAAAAACATCAGGCTAGACAGGGCAGATCATTCTGATTGTCCCAAATTGAGCCGTAATAGTGTGGTGCTCCAATCTCCCAGACATCTGCCCTCTGATTCTACTGTCTCAGCAACAGGGCAGGGTCTCCACCAAAATCCTCAAAAACAACATCTCTATGCAAGGACACAAAGCTAGTTTTATATGCCTCCAGAAATAGTTGTTGGTATTCTGCTGCTAGATGCTCATGTACCAGATCTACTTGATCCAGTCGTTGAGTGATGGCTTGGTTTGGAGACCATCAAGTGGTCTCTCTCTAGGCAAAATTGGCTGATGTTTTATTTCATCTCTGGAACAGGAAAATGTTGCAGTGGGAAATATTACTGGTCATATTTTGTCCCTTTCAGACTTTCTAAGGTTGCCTGACGAGTCTTCGTTATTCAAGTAACTTGTTATGATGGGATATTTAACCCCTTCACTGCTAAGTCCTTTCCCCCTCCTGTGCTGAGCCTTTTGTTTGGCTAATTGGGGTAGTTCGCGCTTAGCCCCCCATAACATTTTGTCCGCTTTAGCTATCCATGTCAAATTTGTGTCTTTTTTTCCAACATGAGGTTTCTAAAGGTACTCAGAGTTTGTGGATTCCAGTGGAGGGGTCAAGAAATTAGCCAAAATACAGCTAAATTTGAGGGCTTTGGGGAAAAATGGGAAAAAGTGCTGCAGAAGAAAGTATCTTTTTCTTCCTGCAAATGGAATCAACGAAGGGTTGGTGGTGCTAAAATCACCATCTTCCCAGCTTCCAGAAACAGGCAGACTAGAATCAGAAAACCAAAATTTTCAACACAGTTTTGCCATTTTACTGGGACATACCCTATTTTTCCTATTGTTTGTGCTTTCAACCTCCTTCCAGTTAGCAACAGAAATTGGTGTGAAACCAATGGTGGATCCCAGAAAGCATACATTTCTGAAAAGTAGGCAAAACTTTGAATTCAGCAAGGGGTCATTGTGTAGATCCTTCAAGGTTTTCCTTTAGAAAGTAACATTTGAAATAAAAAAAATATTGAAATTGAGTAATAAAACACAGCCATTTTTGTCTAAGTTTTAATCTGTAACTTTTTCTAAGTATGGCAAATGTTAGAAAGCAATATACCTTTACGTCTGCTGGGCCCTTCTGGTTCCAGGGATATATAAGGCTTGTGCATTCTCCAAGAAAGAAGCCACCCAGAGCCAATAACTGAGCTGCACTTTGCAATGTGTTTTCAATGTGTACTGGGCATACAGCAAATTAATTTGGTAAAATATCAAGTGTGAAAAATAGGTATCAAGGAAACCTATGTATTTTGGAAATAGGTACAAGATATGGAATTTAGAACAGTGGTTATTTGCACATCTCTGAATCTGGAGGTACCCATAAGTAGCATGTGAATTACAGAGCCTTTCTCAAAATGACTTCTTTCTTACTTTTGGAAGGAGCAAATTCAGAGAAAGACAATTGGTAATAACACTTGTTCTGCTATTCTGTGTCCCCCCAAGTCTCCTGGAAATACTTGTACCTCAGTTGTGTGGGTAGGCCTAGTGCCCATGACAGGAAAAGGACCACAATGCAACATGGACACATCACATTTTTCCAATGAAAACAGACTCATTTTTTTGCAATGTGCCTAGCTTTGGATGTTGGGCTCTTGCTCAGCCAGAACCTATGGAAACCTAGCAAACCTGTACATTTTGCAGAGGAATCCAGGATAGGGAGACTTGTGTGGCACTCATCACATAGCTCTACCCAGAATCCCTTGCAAACCTCAAAGTTGTCTAAAAAACACATTTTCCTCACATTTCTGTGATGGAAAAATCTTCCTTCCATCCAGCATTTCTCCCAGTCTTCCAATAAAAATTGAACCTCACTTGAGTGGGTAGGCCTAGTAACCTGTAACAGGAAACGCCCCAAAACACAATGTGCCTGTAGGAAGCTGTCTCTGTGTCTACTATATCAAAATGAGATATAGGCCCTCATTACAACCCTGGTGGTAGGTGTTAAAGCGGCGGTAATATCGCAAACAGGCAGTCGGGAAAAAAAAAGGAATCATGACCATGGCGGAAACCACCAACATAGACAGCCACTTTAAAACTCCGACCGCCATGGCAGTACAAACAAACAGCGCAGCGGTACCCGCCAACAGACAGGCAGAAGACAATGTACTGCCCACCCTATCACAAGATGCCTATCCGCCACCTTTTCCGGGGCGGAACCAACACAAACCAAAATATGGCGGAAACAGTACACAGAAGGGAAAACACCCACGTCTCCCCACCCCACGAGGAACCAGGACGCCATGGAGCCCGAATTGCAGATACTGCAGATACTGATCTTCCTTCTCTTCTATCAGGAGCACCAACGACGGTGGGGATGACCATGGAGAGTACTGCACCTACAACACAGGGGAGGGGGAGGGAAAAGAGAGTGACATACACACACAATACCCCCACCCACACCCACAACACCATACACACAAATACATGCAGCAACAGTACACATACACCCCACCCACCCCCTGGAAGAACGCAAGGACAAAAGGAATTGATTTGAACAAATGTAGTCATGTGAAATCTAATTATCAAAGTTCAAAATCCAGTAAACACAATTATGTACACCAACTACACAAGTCCGGATAGTGCACCAATCATTGTCCGTGGACCACTGGGCCCAAAATGCATGGGTGAAGCCCACACATGATACCTGACTGGAAACGGAGAGAACACTGGAGGGGCATCAGATCGAAATGAAACAGGCACCTCAGGGGGAGGGGGAGGCGGGGCACCTCAGCCAGATGAACGCACAACGCCACTGCTGCACAAGGGGGCTCCATGCCCATTGATGTATCCTGGGGAGTGCAAAGCCACAGTCTCTCAAGTCTCTCCAGTGGGTGGTTTGCCCACTGCTTTATCCTGGGGAGTGCAAAGCCACAGTCTCTCAAGTCTCTCCAGTGGGTGGTTTGCCCACTGCTTTATCCTGGGGAGTGCAAAGCCACAGTCTCTCAAGTCTCTCCAGTGGGTGGTTTGCCCACTGCTCTATCCTGGGGAGTGCAAAGCCACAGTCTCTCAAGTCTCTCCAGTGGGTGGTTTGCCCACTGCTTTATCCAGGGGAGTGCAAAGCCACAGTCTCTCAAGTGGATGTATCTCTCCACTGGTTCTGGAGGGGGCCTAGTGCCCAGAGTGCTTCATCCTGCCAAGGACTGAGGTAGTGGATGTCAATCTCCACTGGTTCTGGAGGGGGCTTTGTGCCCAGAGTGCTTCATCATGCCAAGGACTGAGGTAGTGGATGTCAATCTCCACTGGTTCTGGAGGGGGCCTGGTGCCCAGAGTGATTCATCCTGCCAAGGACTGAGGTAGTGAATGTATCTCTCCACTGGTTCTGGAGGGGGCTTTGTGCCCAGAGTGCTTCATTCTGCCAAGGACTGAGGTAGTGGATGTAAATCTCTACTGGTTCTGGAGGGGGCCTGGTGCCCAGTGTGCTTCATCCTGACAAGGACTGAGGTAGTGGATGTCCATCTCCACTGGTTCTGGAGGTGGCCTGGTGCCCAGTGTGCTTCATCCTGCCAAGGACTGAGGTAGTGGATGTCAATCTTCACTGGTTCTGGAGGGGGCCTGGTGCCCAGAGTGCTTCATCCTGCCAAGGACTGAGGTAGTGGATGTCAATCTCCACTGGTTCTGGAGGGGGCCTGGGGCCCAGAGTGCTCCACGTGCAGTGTGGCCGGTACAATTCCCTCACCTGGATGTGCATGCCACGAGATTGCCGAGGTACAGGTAGCATGATACGCCATAGAGGCAGCGACATACCCCACACTGCTGCGGCTTCGCATTCCACCTGCAGGTGACAACAGTGATGACAGTAATGCTTCATGGAGGCTGCCCAGGGTCCTCGAACTCACCACCAGCCTCGGACGACTGACCACTGGGGATGGTAGGCATGTCAGCGGTGGTGCCACTGTCCGAGGACGTTGCGGGCCCGCTGCCTGCTGCGGTGTCTGTCGTGGCGGTGCTGGCGGTGGTGTCTGTCGTGGCGGTGTGGTCTGCGGCGGCGTTGCAGGCTGCGGGATCTGTGGCGGCGGTGCTGGCTGCGGGGTCTGTGGCGGCGGTGCTGGCGGCATGGTCTGTGGCAGCGGTCCTGGCGGCGGGGCCTATAGCGGCGGGGCCTATAGCGGAGGTGCTGGCTGCGGGGTCTGTGGCGGCAGTGTTGGCTGCGGGGTCCATGGCAGCGGTGCTGGCTGTGGGTCTGTGGGGGCGGTGCTGGCGGCGGGGTCTGTGGGGGCGGTGGGGTCTGTGGCGGCGGGGCATGTGTCAGCACCTGCTGAGGGAGAAAGCAGGATGTCTCCTGCAGCTTCGGAAGGCTGCCCACAGGGGAAGAGGCTGGGGACTGTCGCAACGGCTGTAAACGTGCCGGAGGCGGTGCAGGTGGCAGTGTTCACCGCCGTACAGGTTGACGTGGACAGAAGGTGTGACACTGGTCCCTCAGTCTGTGCCACCATGCCCTCTCCTGACATGCCCTTCTGTTTTTGGCCCTTCCCCACCTTTGATGGTGGCGCAGTTGTCTTGCCACTATCCCCTTTCGTTTTCCCTGACCACTTGGTGGCTGGTGTTTTCGGCTTCTCCCTCTGAGATGTGGGCACCTTTTTCGCCTTGGCGGTGGCAGAATGCCCTTGCCTCGCTACGTGACACACTGGCAGCCCTGATGGTTGGCACACTTCATGACCCCGCAGTTGCTGGCACCACTGTGCCTGGGGATGTGGTGGCTGAGGTGCTGGGCTGGGACCTGGAAAGCCTGGCCCTATGGGACAGACGGAGGGGGGTGGGGGGGAGGTGAAGGGAAGAGGTCAAGGTTTGCCAGGAAAAGTTTTCTTAGACACACTGGGACGGATAGATGGAGGGGGTTTGGGAGTGGAGGAAGAGGTAGTGGTTGTAGGACGTGTACGTCTGCTGAATTTGGGTGAAGGTGCATGGGCTGGAGGCTGCTGTGAGGTGGATGGCTGTTGGGTGGGTGTGTGCCTGCGTTTGTGTAATTTGGGAGGAGAGCTCACAGACACACTGGTAGAGGACACTAGGGATGTGTGAATGGTAGTGGTGAGTGCATGTGAGCGGTGTGTGGTGATAGGCGTGATGGAGGTAGTGGCTGAGGATGTAGTGCATGCAGGTGTGAGTAGAGACGAGACTGGGAGGGAGGAGGGAGACGTGGAGGAGGGGGACACAGTGGAGGAAGTGGATGATTTTATGTGTGCATGGGTATGGTGCTTGTGTGAGTGCCTTGTGGGATGTGTGGTGTTTATGTTTGCCTGAGCCACTCTTGTGTGTTGATGTGTGTGCATGCTGGTCTGATGGTGTGCTTGGGATAGGCTGAGGTACAGGGGATTGGGTCTGGGTGGAGGAGGTTGGAGGGGGAGGCTGGACACAGGAACAATGGCTGCCATCAGTGCTGAGGGCAGAGCCTGAAATGCTCTCTGTTGGGCTGCCTGGACAGAATGAATGCCCTCATTTGTCTGTTGCAACTGCCTCTCTACACCCTGGATGGCATTTAGAATGGTAGACTTCCCAACAGTGAGGGATCTCAGGAGGTCAATAGCCTCCTTACTGAGGTCAGCAGGGCTGACTGGGGCAGGGCCTGAGGTGCCTGGGGCGAAGGAGATGCCCACCCACAAGACAGACGCTGAGGGGCTGGCTGCTGGGAGGGCGGTGCTGGTAGGGGGGGGTGGTGGCTGTACCTGTTGATGTGGTGGGCACAGAGGGGCCCGCCACCGCAAGAGAGCTCCCATCAGAGGAGGAGTCGCTGGTCTCTGCTCCTGCCGTGGAGATCCCCTCAACCTCCATCCCACTGGTGCCTTCAGACTCCGTAGCTTCACCCTCCAGGGCCAAGTGGGATGCAGCTCCCTCCTACTCCAGTGCCAATGCTCCTCCGCTTGATGATGCTATTGCACACAAGAACAGGGAGGCCACAAAAAGGGGGGGGGGGGCAGGAAAGAAGAAAGACATGTTCAGTGTACGCAACACCACTACAGTTGGCGGACACAACAGACAGTGAGCAGCCCTCTGCAATACGCCATGCACTTATAGTTCCTAGATTTATCACATGCCCATGGGGTACGAGGCCTAAGCCCAATTGCTGCACACTTGGAAGTCACAGGAGCCTGACTAGGTGTAGATGGCTCTAACCACTGGTGGGGTTGGGGTGCCACATAGCCTGCCTCACAAGGGGCCTTGCCTACCAAGATCGCCCTGGCCTAGGGGAACCCACTGCCCACCTCCCCCTCCCAGACACCTCGTAATGCACGCAAAGTCAGCTGAATGAGAGTGTACTAACTCCATGGTGGCTGGTGTGATGCCCTCAAGCGCCCATCCAACTCCGGATAGGCCACCGCCAGGATCTGGAACATCAGGGGGGTCATGGTGCGACGGGCACCCCTCCCCGTTGGGAGGACATCCCCAGCTGGGCCTCCGCGTCTTCTTGCTCCAGCGGCGCAAGTCCTCCCATCTTTTACGGCAGTGGGTGCTCCATCTGTGGTAGACCCCCAGGGTCCGGACGTCCTTGGCGATGGCATGGCAAATAGCCTTCTTCTAGTGGGCGCTGACCTAGAGGAATGGTACGGGAGTAAGGACATTACTCACCCGTCCGGACCGTCATACTCATAGCCCACCAGTTCCCACCAATGCCAGGATGCACAAAAACTCCCCATCCACACAAGTGGGCCTCAGCCCCCCCATGTATCTTCCAGCCACACCACTCAAAGCAGGCATTGCCCATTTAGCATGCTTACAGTGTACTCACCTGTTTGTCTGGAGGACCGTACAGTTGCGTGTACTGGGGGAGGACCCCATCCACTAGTTTCTCCAACTCCTCCGAAGTGAAGGCAGGGGCCCTTTCCCCAGACACATGAGTCATTGTCGCTTCCAGACACAGATTACAGCAGCACTTGCAGTGTAGGTCCTCTCCTGTTGAAGGTAGGTATCAAGTGAGGGAACAGACAGAAAATGGCGGTCACGTCCGCGGCGGTGCGTACCGTCACCGCCGGCGTACATCGTCATTGGCTCCTCGGACCCATAGGGCCCAATGTTAACCAATGCAGAATTGCGCCTCGGTCTTTGACCGCCCACCGCGACAGTGTAGAACACCAGACAAGTTACCTCATATCCCCTTGACCCACCTTACAGGTCAGGCAGCCGCCATTTCAGGGGGCCACATGGCATTAATAATAACTGCGTCACACCTATGTAGACCTGGAAAACACACAGTTACAGGCACGTTGCGAATTAATAAATTTGTGCAAATTACATTTTGGGATACCTCAGAGTTGGCTGACTCTCTGCTCGCTGTTTTCCTCCATAGGGCACGTCTGCTGGGGCAGGTGATGAGATGGCGGCATCCTCCGGTGTACAGACCGCTGGTGGGCCTGTCGACAATGGAAGAGAGACACATAATAGTCACATACAGACTTGATCGTGCAACAATCCAGGAACTGTGTGCCCAGTTGGAGCCAGACCTCATGTCAGCTATCCGCCATCCCACAGGGATACCCCCTCTAGTGCTGGTCCTGTCAGTACTCCATTTCCTGGCAAGTGGTTCCTTTCAAACAACAGTGGCCATTACATCAGGGATGTCCCAGCCAATGTTCTCTAACGCGTTGTCCAGAGTGTTGTCTGCCCTGCTGAAACACATGCGCAGCTACATCGTGTTCCCTCAGGTGGAGATTTTGCCCACAGTGAAAGGTGACTTCTATGCCCTGGGACATATCCCCAACATCATTGGTGCCACTGATGGGACACATGTGGCATTAGTACCCCCGCAGAAGTGAACAGGTGTACAGAAATAGAAAAAGCTACCATTCGATGAATGTGCAGATGGTGTGTTTGGCAGACGAGTACATCTTCCATGTGAATGCCAAGTTTCCGGGCTCAGTGCATGACGCTTACATTTTGAGGAATAGCAGCATCCCTTATGTGATGGGGCAACTCCAGAGGCACAGTGTGCGGCTAATAGGTGAGGCCAAGGACCCAATAAAGTGTATAGCCCCAATAGGTGTCTGGGTATGGGGTTGTCCCTAAGGGTTAGTGTGTGTCTAACAGTTATCCCACGATATTTGTAGGTGACTCTAGTTACCCCAACCTGTCATGCCTACTGATCCCAGTGAGGAATCCCAGGACAAGGGCAGAGGAACGCTACAATGAGGCACATGGGCGAACTAGGCGGGTGATCGAACGCACCTTTGGCCTCCTGAAGGCCAGATTCCGGTGCCTCCATATGACAGGTGGCTCCCTCTACTACTCACCAAAGAAGGTGTGCCAGATAATCGTGGCCTGTTGTATGCTGCACAACCTGGCTTTGCGATGCCAGGTGCCTTTTCTGCAGGAGGATGGGCCAGCTGGTGGTCTTGTGGCAGCTGAGGAGCCTGTGGACACTGAAGAAGAGGAGGCAGAAGAAGAGGATATCGACAACCGAAACAACATAATCATGCAATACTTCTAGAGAGACACAGGTAAGAAGATGTCACTGCCTCCCACATCTCATACAATTTTTGGAGCTAGCATAAGTCTGTCATTTTCACTCAGTGTATGGACCCTGACTTGTCACTTTGACTTTCCATTTCACAGATGTTGTTCCCACTTTGCGCCCTCTGCTATATTTCCTCCAGGCCTACAGCTGTGTTACATCGGTATGTGCACAAGTAAATTGACATTGCTATATTCCATGGTTATTGCAATTACACATTTGTGAAAGCACAGACTGACTCCAGATTGTTTTGTGATTGAAGTGTGTTTATTTCTGTGCTAATAAGAGGAGGGGGTTGTAAAATGGGCTGGGGGATGATGGAGGAATCTCCATGGCAGAGTCCAGTCTATTTGTTTCACAGGTGCATTGTCCAAAGGGGCATAGGAAGTGGAGCAATGGCAGTTGAAGTATGGACAGGGTGACAAAGTGGGACAGAAGGGTGACATTCAGGGGGGTCTCATTTCCTGGCGGGGGTCTTGGCAATGTTCTGTGTCTTGTTCCTGGATCTCAGGGACCTGGTGTCCTGTTCCTGTGGCGGTGCCTCCTGTCCACTAGCGCCGGCACACATGGAGGGCTGTTCATCGTCCAGGCTAGTGTCAGGGCCCCCTTGTTGTGCCACTGTGTCCCTCCTGGTGTTGATAAGGTCTTGCAGCACCCCTGCAATGGTGACCAGGCTGTTGTTAATGGACTTCAAGTCCTCCCTGATCCCAAGGTAGTGTTCCTCCTGCAGCCGCTGGGTCTCCTGAAACTTGGCCAGTACCGTTGCCATCGTCTCCTGGGAATGATGGTAAGCTCCCATGATGTTGGAGAGTGCCTCGTGGAGAGTGGGTTCCCTGAGCCTGTCTCACAGCAGTCCTCCCAGCTTCCCTGTTGTCCTGTGCCTCTGTCCCCTGAACCGTGTGCCCACTGCCACTGCCCCCAGGTCCCTGATCGTCCTGTGTTAGTGGGGTTGCCTGGGTTCCCTGTAGTGGTGGACACACTGCTGATTGACGTGTCCTGGGGACAGAGAGATGGGCCCGCTGGGTGGGTGCTGTGGTGGTGTTTCCTGAGGGGGAGACTCTGTGGTGGCTTGTGACTGTGTCAGGGGAATCGACTGTCCCGAGGTCCCTGATGGGCCGGGCAGGTCATCCTGATACAGTTGTGCAGAGCTGCTGTCATCACTGTGGGTCTCTTCTGTGGGGGGACTGGATATGTCTGGCACCTCCTGTCCAGTGACTTTGGGTAGGGGTCCTGTAGGGGTGTAAAGGCATGATTATTGCATCTGTGTGTGCCATCGTGTGCAATGGGTGAGTGACCCTGTACTCCAGTGCTTGCATTCTTGGCTTGGTCCTTGTGTGATAGTTGGTTTGGGGTCTGTGTGGGTATCTATAGTGGACATGCTTTGGTGATGGGTGTCCATGCATTGGTGTTACATGCAGGGCTTGTTTTTTGTATGTGTGGGTTGTGTTGGTGGGGTATCTGTGGGTTGTTGGGGTGATGGGTGTGAGGGTAAGGCTAGGGTATGTGATGGCATGCAGGTAGGGTGGGGGATAAAGTAGCAATGATTTGCCTTAACAGAGTCCAGTCCTCCTGCTACTCCTGTGAGGCCCTCAGGATGCAGTATTGCCAAGACTTGCTCCTCCCATGTTGTTAGTTGTGGGGGAGGAGGTGGGGATCCACCGCCAGTCTTCTGTACAGCAATCTGGTGTCTGGAGACCACGGAACGCACCTTCCCCCATAGGTTGTTCCACCTCTTCCTGATGTCATCCCATGCTCTTGGATGCTGTCCCTCTGCGTTGACCCTGTCGACAATTCTGCGCCATAGCTCCATCTTCCTTGCAATGGATGTCTGCTGCACCTGTGATCCGAATAGCTGTGGCTCTAACCGGACGATTTCCTCCACCATGACCCTGGGCTCCTCCTCAGAGAACCTGGGGTGTTGTTGAGATGCCATGATGTGGTGTGGGTGATGTGTGAGATGGTGTGTGTTGTGATGTGTGAGGGGATGTGTTGTGTGTTGTTTGAGGTGCGTGGATGTTGTGTAAGTGATGGTGTTGTGTGTCTGTGGATGCTGGTGTTGTTTTAGGTAGTGTCTCTCTCTGGCCTGCTTTCAAATTTCTGGTAGTAAGGGTTTGTGGGTGATGTGGGTGTGTGCTTTATATTGGATTGTGTGTGTGTGGGTGTGGTGTGTGTATGTGAATCAGGTGTGTGTATTTCGATTTGTCCAATGTGGTTGTGTTTTGTATATGTGTGTGTATTTTGAGCGCAGCGGTGTGTACCGCCAATGGATTACCACGGTTGAAAGACCGACGCGTTGATTCGTGCGTCGTGATAGTGTGGGCGTATTCTTGTTGGCGTGATGGTGTGGGTTTTGGTATCGCCAGTTTATCACTAACCTTTGGTGTGGCGGACTTGTGTGGGTGTCTGTATTGTGGCAGATTCCGAGCTGTGGGTCGTAATACCTGTAGCGGACTTCCGCAGCAGCAGCAGTATGTTGGTGGTCTTCTTCACGGCAGTAAGCGGGATTTACCGCCAGGGTTGTAATGAGGGTCACAGTGTGCACAGAGCCCAGGGGTTCCGCAAGAGGCTTGACAGAGGCAATAATAGATAATACTAATGCTCTATTTGTGGTAGTGTGGTCGAGCAGTTAGGCTTATCAGAGGGTAGTGTTAAGAATTTGTTGTACACACAGACAATAAGAGAAACACACACTCAGTGACTTAACTCCAGAGCAATAGGATTTTTATATAGAAAAATATTATTTCTTAATTTATTTCTAGAACCACAAGATTCAATTAGCAAGTAAGTACATTAAATAAAAGGTACTTTGCAAAGGTATAATCAGGACCTTGAATGGAGTCAACAATGTTCACAGTTTTTCTTAAAATAGCAAAAAGCTATGTTAAAAGTGTCAAGAGTTCCTAGGGGAAGAAAGTACAGTACAGTTTTAGAGTTAGGTAATTGACTTACAGGTTCAGTCTCCAGGGCATAGGTAGCCAACCGTTGGGGGTTCAAGACACCCAGCACTAGAAACACAGGGCCAGTTAGGTGCAGAGGTCAAACAGGAGTCAAAATAATGTGGGGCCCTAAGGAGACAGTGGGTACTCATTTTCCGGTCTGCTTGCAGGTAAGTACCCGCGTTGTAGGATGGCAGACCATGGGGATACAGAGGAGCACTGGGGGGGGGATACAGAGGAGCACTGGGGGGGCCCCAAGTAGGCACCGAACACGTATTCTCAGTGGCACCTGGGTGCAAGGTGCAAACAGGGCATCGGGTTCCCAATGGAACTCAATGGATGGACCCCGGGGGTCACTTAGGCGCTGCAAGCAAGGCACAGCGGGGCTTCTCGGGCAAGCCACTGACTGGACAGGAAGAAGGGCCACCTGCTGGCTACTGCTGCACTGGTGGTCGGTCTCTCTCGAGTCTGGGGCTGTGGGTGCAGTGCTATTGAAATCTTTGTCCCGGGCAGTCAGGGCGGTCCGTGGTATTCCCTCTGGAAGAGTCGTCGCAGAGGGGCGGAGAGGTCAGCCCAGGGTAGACACTTGGTCGGAATCGCCTGGGTGTCCTCTCTGGATAGTTGGGCCACCTGTGTTCTGGCCTTGGGCGTCGGGTGCAGAGTGGTTTTGGACTCATGCTTCTGGATTGAGGTGGGAGTCCCTTGGAAGGATCTTCCTTTTCTTCTTGTTGGACAGGTCTGCTGGAGTGTCTTGGTCCTCGGTGATGCAGGCAATCCCTTGGAGGCTTTTCAGGGGTCACTGGTCCTGTAGAACACGTCGCTTTTCTTTTGCAGGGTCTTTGAAGCAGGAGATGGGCCGGTAGGGCTGTGGCCAAGCAGGGTTTTCAGATCAGCAGTCCTTCTTCTTTTCTTGAGGTCATCAGGAATCTGACTAGCTTGGTTCAGGGGGCTCTTAAATTCAAATTTTAGGGGGGTGTTAGGGGGCAGTAGCCAATGGCTACTGTCCCTGAGGGTGGCTACACCCTCCTTGTGCCCACTCCCTTTTCAGAGGGGGGCACATTCCTATCCCTATTGGCCCTAATCCTCCAAAGCAAGGTGGAGGATTTCTCAAGGAGGGGGTCATTTCAGCTCTGGACACCTTAGGGGTGGTCCTGGCCCAGGGGGTGACTCCCCCTTGTTTTTCCTAGTTATCTCTCTAGACTTGTTGCCAAAAGTGGGGGCTTGTCCAGACAGCGGGCATCTCCACTAGCTGGAGTGCCCTGTGTCACTGTAACACGAGGCCTGAGCCTTTTAGGCTCACCGCCAGGTGTTACAGTTCCTGCAGGGGGAGGTGTGAAGCACCTCCACCCAGGACAGGCTTTGTTTCTGACGACAGAGTGCACAAAGGCACTCACCCCATGTGGTAGAAACTCAGCTGAAAGTGGCAGGCTGGCACAGACCGGTCAGTCTTACACTAGCAGTTGAGCTAACATACAGGGGCATCTCTAAGATGCCCTCTGTGTGCATCTTTCAATAAATCCCACACTGGCATCAGTGTGAGTTTATTGTTCTGAGACGTTTGATACCAAATTTCCCAGTATTCAGTGAAGCCATTATGGTCCTGTGGAGTTCATAATGACAAACTCCTCAACCATATACTTAATATGGCTACACTGCACTTACAATGTCTAAGAATGGACTTAGACACTGTAGGGGCATATTGCTCATGCAGCTATGCCCTCACCTGTTATATAGTGCACCCTGCCTTAGGGCTATAAGGCCTGCTAGAGGGGTGACTTACCTATGCCACAGGTAGCGGTTTGTAGGCATGGTACCCTGAGAGGAGTGCCATGTAGACTTAGCCTTTTCCTCCCCACCAGCACACACAAGATGCAAGGAGGCAGTGTGCATGTGCTGAGTGAGGGGTCCCCTAGGGTGGCATAATACATGCTGTAGCCTTCCCTGGCCACAGGGCCCTTGGTACCATGGTTACCTTTTACAAGGACTCAACTGTGGGCCAGGGCTGTGCCACTTGTGGGAACAAAGGAACAGTTTTAGGGAAAGAACACTGGCACTGGGGCCTAGTTAGCAGGGTCCCAGCACACTTTCAATCAAAGTTGGCATCAACGCTAGGCAAAAAGTGGGGGGTAACCATGCCAACAGTGGCATTTTCCTACAGTGTCTATCTGTGGATTTTGGGCTGTAGCTCAGCCGGCACCTAGGGAAACCTAGCAAACCTGTACAGTTTTGAAAACTAGTCACCAAGGGGAATCCAGGATGGGGTGACTTGTGGGTTTCTCACCACATTTTTGCTACCCAGAATCCCTTGAAAACCTCAAAATGTGTCTAAAAACACATTTTCCTCACATTTCTGTGATGCTATGTTCTGGAATCAGAGGTGAGACACAAATTTCCTACCACTTTGTGTTCCCCTCAGTCTCCTGATAAAAAAGATAAATCACTTGTGTCGGTGGGGCAAGCGCCTGCGACAGGGAAGGGCCAAAAACGTGATTGAGGGTGAACCAAAGTGTGTTCATAAGAGCAGTTTTTAATACGTTACTAGGCTGACTCTTCTATGGGCACCTACACAAGTGAGGTATAATTTTTCATCGGTAGACCGAGGGTATGCTAAGTGGTAGAAAATGTGTAGTTTTTTTCTGTTTATGAAAGAATATGCCACAGAAATGCAAGGAAGATGTGTGATTTTAGTCACATTTTGAGGAAGGGCATTGTGGGTAAGAAAACTTGTTGGGATCTATGAGAGGCACACCACCTGTACTCATCTGTGTGTCTAGTTTTTAAACATATCTAGAGTTGGTAGATTTTTCCTAGACAAGAAGCAGGCATGCTATTAAGTCTCTTAGTTCTGTGATGTCCTAAACACTTAAATTGTAAAAAAAAAACACCCTTATATTTTGTTAAAAAGGTGCCTGGCTCACCAACCTAGTTGGTGGCATGCTTCATGATCCACACACCACGATCATATTCTTTTTAACAAAATAGAAAACACAGGCCAATTTACATAAATACAAACTACAAACACAACAGCTTTCACTAAATAGATCACATTAATGCCAAATGTGAAACTGAACAAAAAATATAAAATGATACAGACCAGGCAATGCTTATGGGTGCTCCCAAAACTATTTTGTGTGTAATACATTTGCATGCCTCTTCACTTACGGACTCTACATCTCTTATAGGGTTTGGTTTTTTTGGGGCATGGGAGGAATAATCTAGCCACATCCTCCACCACTCCAACTGTAGGAGCACTTGCCTATTCTACTACAACAAGGCTGCCTATCACAGACTACTGAAACTAAACAAAAGCTGACTTTGACTCTGGAGAACTATCCTTGAATACAGCAAGAGCATTAAAGATTGCTAAATGGAAGCGATGGATAGCCAACTTCTTATACCAAATGTAAGCCTTACGAACAGCAGTGTAAGGTTCCAACCTCTGATTTACTCTACCTACACCAGCAATCAATCAATCAATATTTGTAAAGCAAGGCTCTCACCTGTGAGGGTCTCAAGGTGCTGGGGGGGAGGAGGATGGGCATCATCCAAAGAGCCACGTCTTGAGGTTCTTCCTGAAGATGGTGAGCAATGGGCTTTGTCTGAGGTGCAGGGAGAGGTTGTTCCGGCTACTTGCTGCAGTGTAGATGAAAGATTGTCCTCCGGCAGTGGTTTTGTGGATGCGATGGACAGTGGCCAGGGCCATCTGGGTAGGCTGGAGGGATCTGGGGAAGGTGTTGAAGGAGATGGTGTAGTTCAGGTAGGCTGGTCCTGCATTGTGTATTGGCCTTCTACGTGTGGGTGAGAAGCTTGAAGGAGATTTGCTTCTCGACAGGTAGCCAGTGGAGGGTGCTCAGGTGTTGGGAGATGTGTTCTCGGCGAGGGAGGTCCATAATGAGTCTGGCAGTGGCGTTCTGGATGAGTTGAAGTTTTTTGATGTTCCTAGATGAGGTGCCAGTGTAGAGGGAGTTGCTGTTGTTGAGTTTGCTTGCGACTAAGGTGTGGGTGACTGTCCTGCGATAGTCTGCTGGGATCCATCTGAAGATCTTCCAAAGTTTGCGGAGTGTGTGCCAGCAGGAGGAGGTGACAGAGTTCACTTGGAGGGTCATGGAGAGGGAGGAGTTAAGGATGATTCCTAAGTTGCAGGTGTGCTCGGTTGGTGCAGGGGTGGCACTGAGGGATGTGGGCCATCAGGAGTCGTCCCAAGCTGAGATCGTGTTTCTGAAGATAATGAGCTCCATCTTGTTAAAGTTGAGCTTGAGGGCAGCTTTCTCTCATCCAGATGGTGACTGCTTGCATTCCTGCGTGAAAGTTCCTTTTGGCCGTGTCCGGGTCTTCAGTGAGGGAAATTATGAGTTGTGTGTCATCGGCATATGATACAATGTTCATACCATGGCTTCTGATAATGGCAGCAAGAGGGGCCATGTATACATTCAACAGTGTGGGACTCGAGATGATCCTTGGGGGACTTCGCATTTGACTTCTGAGGGTCTGAAAGTGTAGGGCGGGAGTATGACTGCCAAAGAGGAAGGAGTAGATCCATTCCAGGCCTCTTCCGTGGATTCCTATGTCCTGGTGTCTGGTGCGCAGAGTGCTGTGGGAGACCATGTCGAAAGCTACTGAGAAGTCGAGGAGTATGAGTGCTGGTGTGTGGCCGCGGTCTAGGAGTAATCGGATGATGTTGGTGGCTGCCAAGAGTGCTGTCTCTGTGCTGTGATTGCTGTGGAAGCCAGACTGGGACCTCTCCAGGGAGTTGGTGGCCTCGATGAAATTCCGTAGTTGTGCGTTGATTGCTTTCTCTAATACTTTGGCAGGGTAGGGTAGCAGTGAGATGAGCCAGAAATTATTTTGTTCTGATGGGTCGCCAGAAGGTTTCTTCAGGAGAGTGCGTATTTCGGCATGTTTCCAGTCCTCAGGGAAGGTGCCCATGCTGATGGAGCAGTCAATTGTGTTACGAAGCTCAGGGACGATGGATGCGCTGGGTCTGATGTATATGTGGTGCGGGCAGGCGTTCGAGGGAGCTCTGGAGAGGGTGCTGTTCATGATTTTGACTGTTTGCTCTGTGGTGAGCGTGGACCAGTAGTGGATAGTCTGGGCGGGTTCTGGGTGGGTGCTTATTTAGAACTCAAATGCACACAGTATTGTGCACTTCAACAACTTGACCCCAAACAGTCACAGGTGTACAGGTAGATGGTAGTCAGCATGTAAACATCCCTCTTGTCTACAAATTTCATAGTTAGCAGTTCATCGCTACACAAGGCACTGCACTGTCCCCTTTCAAGTTGTTTTACACACAAGCTCCTTTGGATAATCTTAATGGTTAGAGCAGACTGTGCCACAAGCAACATTGTCTACGTTGAACAATTCCCTGAACAACTGCATGCCAGTGTAGAAGTGATCTAGGCACAAATGGTGACAGTTACTTTTGTTAAAAAAGTCCTCTACCAAGTTCCAACACAATTTTCTCACTAACTCAGAGAGTGGCCAGGTAACTAGGGGATCAATAGTGCAATCTCTACCAGTGTACACATGGAAATTATAGACATTACCAGTCCTAGTCTCAGGCTGCATATACATCTTAATTCCATAATGTGCCCTCTTGCTAGAAATGTACTGCCTAAAAACCAAACAGCCCTTGAACAGGACCAAAGACGCATCCACAGCGATTTCTTTTCCTGGAAGATAGATCTCTAAAAATTGATCTACAAAGTGATCAAGGACAGGCCGAATCTTAAAAAGACGGTCACAACCAGGGTGATCTTGTGGGATAGCAAAAGCATTATAATAAAAATGCAGGATCCGAAGCAGAAGCAAAAATTGATCATAACTCATGATTGCAGGAAATATGGCCGTTACCGTCAAGGGACTGTAGACCAATATGAAGACAACAATGGCTTCCTTACCAAGCACAATAAAAAAGTTAAACCCAAGAACTTCTTCAACTCTTCTAGATTTGTAGGAGTCCACTGGGCAGCTCTAGAGCAGAACCTAAGTCTGGCACTGTTGTACCTCAAATACAGTTCAGCATACAAATTAGTCTGCTCAACAATCTCACCCAAAAATACATCATCCATAAGCATCTGAAATAAATGTATAGCCAAGGGTTTTCAGTATTCACTCTACACCCTGCGACACCAGTAAAGGCAGGCAAAGCAGGCTGCACCATGTTTGGGGCAACAAAGAGTTCAGCTTTTCCAAAAGGAAGTCTTGCAGCCCCAGGATGCAACCCAGATGCCTCTTGCTGTACTATCGGCACATCAGTGTCCTCCTCAAAAACAGGCCCTTTAGCCACACTGAGAGTGGCTTCGTCATCAGATGATTCCTCTCGGGCAGAAAATTAACTGCCAGAATCTTGCACTTCCCTCCTCGCCCTCAGAAGCAGAGTCAGTCTCATAATCATGGTCAGAGGAAGATTAAAAAAGGACACCGACAACCTGCTGAGCAGTAATCATACGGCTAGCCATGATCCTTACTAATAAATGTAACTTGACAAATAAGTCAACAACAACCAACACTGTGTAAAATAAGGAATAAACAAAATGTGGCTTTATCACAAAGACCTATATACTCAAAAATTATACCAATCACTTACCAGAGACAGCTAGACTCAGTAGCACCTACTCTGCACAGACACAGCGTGCACCAACAATATCCCACTAAAAAGGAAAAACAAAATAAAATCATGTATAAGACAACACAATACATATAGTACACAAATCCAACGAGAATTTCACACACAATACAACATAAGATAAATGTGCTGCTATTATTGCACCACTTACAAGAATCTCATGAATAGCAATGGTACTCATTGAAGTAAACAGTACAAAACCATTTATCTTACCAAACACCAGCCTTTATCCAAACTGCAGATCTACTACTGCCGAAACCACAAGCAGTAGTCACAGCAAAGGAATCAAAAGCTTTGAAATAGCATAAAAAGTAGAAATTAAATTACAATCACAAATGTAAATAACGTGCCAGTCCACACATAAAAAGATGGGGGGCAGATGGGCCTAGAAGTATGGCAAAAACATTCACCCACTAAAGGGGAGTGACCCTTGCTCAAGGGGCCGATCCCCAAAACAACAGCACCAACATAGTAAATAAAACATCCCTGGTGTTTTGTGGTCTCTGCCCTCCCTTGGGAGCAGATGTGCCTAAAAAAAAAAAAAAAAAAAAAAAAGAAGCCGATCTGTCCTCAATGGGGCAGAAACAGCCAAAATATGCGGCTGCTAAAGAGAGCGACCCTTGTCCAAGGGGCCGCTCCCCAAAATACCCAACATTTAAAATCCCTGGTGTCTAGTTTTTCTGCCCCTCTTGAGAGCAAGGGAGGGCTAAAAAAAAACAAAAAAAGGCACTCTGCCCCCAAGGGGGGCAGAAAAGGCCACAATAGTTTCCCTCTAACGGGAGGACCCTTTCCCACGGGGCTGCTCCCCACAATTGCCCAAATTTAAAGTTCCCTGGTGTCTAGTGGGTTCTGCCCCCCCCCTTGGGGTCAGATCGGCCTAAATAAATGGGCAATCTGCCCCAAGAGGAGCAGAAAGGGCCATAATATATGCTCCCACAGGGGAGTGACCCTTGCCCAATAAAATTCCCTGGTGGCCAAGTGGTATACATTTCAAAGAAACACAAGGGAAAAGGAAAAACTCATTCCTTTCCCATCGTGCCTCTTTGAAACCCACCCAACCGAGAAGAACAAAGCATACCTGTAAGGAAATGCCTCCTTGGCATGGTTACCCCCTGCCTTTTTGCCTTTGCTGATGCCAAGTTATGATTTGAAAGTGTGCTGAGGCCTGCTAACCAAGGCCCCAGCACCAGTGTTCTTTCCCTAACCTGTACCTTTGTTTCCACAATTGGGACACCCTGGCAACCAGGTAAGTCCATTGTAGCTGGTACCCCTGGTACCAAGGGCCCTGATGCCAGGGAAGGTCTCTAAGGGCTGCAGCATGTCTTATGCCACCCTGGAGACCCCTCACTCAGCACAGACACACTGCTTGCCGGCTTATGTGTGCTGGTTGGGAGAAAATGACTAATTAGGCATGGCACTCCCCTCAGGGTGCCATGCCAACCTCATACGGCCTATAGGCATGGATAAGTCACCCCTCTAGCAGGCCTTACAGCCCTAAGGCAGGGTGCACTATACCATAGGTGAGGGTATAAGTGCATGAGCACTATGCCCCTACAGTGTCTAAGCAAAACCTTAGACATTGTAAGTGCAGGGTAGCCATAAGAGTATATGGTCTGGGAGTCTGTCATGCACGAACTCCACAGCACCATAATGGCTACACTGAAAACTGGGAAGTTTGGTATCAAACTTCTCAGCACAATAAATGCACACTGATGCCAGTGTACATTTTATTGTAAAATACACCCCAGAGGGCATCTTAGAGATGCCCCCTGAAACCATACCCAACTACCAGTGTGGGCTGACTAGTTTTAGCACACCCTCTACACACTACACCAGGCCTGGGGTCCATTCGTGGTTCGCATTCCACTTTTGGAGTATATGGTTTGTGTTGCCCCTAGGCCAATTGTCTCCTATTGCATTCTATTTTGTTCTACAGTGTTTGCACTACTTAGCTAACTATTTACTTACCTGATTTTGGTCTGTGTGTATATTTTGTGTATTTTACTTACCGCCTAAGGGAGTATATCCTCTGAGATAATTTTGGCATATTGTCACTAAAATAAAGTACCTTTATTTTTAGTAACTCTGAGTATTGTGTTTCTTATGATATAGTGCTAAGTGATATAAGTTGTATGGTAGGAGCTTTGCATGTCTCCTAGTTCAGCCTAAGCTGCTCTGCTATAGCTACCTCCATCAGCCTAAGCTGCTAGAACACTACTAATCTACTAATAAGGGATAACTGGACCTGGCACAAGTTGTAAGTACCACTTGGCACCCACTATAAGCAAGGCCAGCCTCCTACAGTTTGTTGTCAAACTTCTCAGCACAATAAATGCACACTGATGCCAGTGTGGGATTTATTGTAAAATGCACCCAGAGGGCATCTTAGAGATGCCCCCTGAATACCAGTCCGACTCCTAGTGCTAGGCTGACCAGTTTCTGCCAGCCTGCCACAACCAGATGAGTGTCTGGCCTCATGGGGAGAGTGCCTTTGTCACTCTGTGGCCAGGAACAAAGCCTGTACTGGGTGGAGGTGCTTCTCACCTCCCCCTGCAGGAACTGTAACACCTGGCGGTGAGCCTCAAAGGCACAAGATGTGGTGGACTATGTACTAGACCTACATTCAAGGATGGAAGAGTACATGGAAAAGGCAAGCAAAACCCTTGAGGCCAGCCAACAACTCCAGAAGATGTGGTATGAACCCTGTGGCTCTCTGGGCACTTCAGGACAGATGGAGTAGCCCTTACCCAGTTCTTGAGAAAAAGAGTCAGGTCACCTAAAATCACCATCTTCCCAGCTTTCAGGAACAGGCAGACTTGAATCAGAAAACCACACTGTGAGGAAATGCCTCCTTGGCATGGTTACCCCCTGACTTTTTGCCTTTTGTTGATGCCAGTTATGATTGGAAGTGTGCTGGGACCCTGCTAAAAAGGCCCCAGCACCAGTGTTCTTTCCCTAAACTGTACCTTTGTTCCCACAATTGGCACAGCCCTGGCACTTAGATAAGTCCCTTCTAACTGGTACCCCTGGTACCAAGGACCCTGATGCCAGGAAAGGTCTCTAAGTGCTGCAGCATGTCTTATGCCACCCTGGGGACCCCTCACTCAGCACATGAACACTGCCTTACAGCTTGTGTGTGCTGGTGGGGAGAAAATGACTAAGCCGACATGGCACTCCCTTCAGAGTGGCATGCCCACTTCACACTGCCTGTGGCATAGGTAAGTCATCCCTCTAGCAGGCCTTACACCCCTAAGGCAGGGTGCACTATACCACAGGTGAGTGCATATGTGCATGAGCAAAACCTTAGACATTGTAAGTGCAGGGTAGCCATAAAGAGTATATGGTCTGGGAGTTTGTCAAACACAAACTCCACAGTTCCATAATGGCTACACTGAAATCTGGGACGTTTGTGTAGGAAGGTAGCCTCTTTCTAGCCTTGTTACCCCCACTTTTAGCCAGTTTGTGAGTGTTTGTCAGGGTGTTTTTACTGTCTCACTGGGATCCTGCTAGCCAGGGCCCCAGTGCTCATAGTGGAAACCCTTTTGTCAGTGTGTTTGATATGTGTCACTGGGACCCTGCTAACCAGGACCCCAGTGCTCATGTTTGTGGCCTATATGCGTCCCCTGTGTGATGCCTAACTGTATCACTGAGGCTCTGCTAACCAGAACCTCAGTGTTTATGCTCTCTTTGCTTTTAAAATTGTCACTGCAGGCTAGTGACTATTTTTACCATTTCTGATTGGCACACTGGAAAACCCTTATAATTCCCTAGTACATGGTACCTAGGTACCCAGGGTACTGGGGTACTGGGGTTCCAGGAGATCCCTATGGGCTGCAGCATTTCTTTTGCCACCCATAGGGAGCTCAGACAATTCTTACACAGGACTGCCACTGCAGCCTGAGTGAAATAACGTCCACGTTATTTCACAGCCATTTTACACTGCACTTAAGTAACTTATAAGTCACCTATATGTCTAACCCTCACTTAGTGAAGGTTAGGTGCAAAGTTACTTAGTGTGAGGACACCCTGGCACTAGCCAAGGTACCCCCACATTGTTCAGGGCAAATTCCGTGGACTTTGTGAGTGCGGGGCCACCGTTTCCATCGTGGCTAGGAACAAAGCCTGTACTGGGTGGAGGTGCTTCTCACCTCCCCATGCAGGAACTGTAACACCTGGCGGTGAGCCTCAAAGGCTCACCCCCTTTTTTACAGCACCCCAGGGCACTCCAGCTAGGGGAGTTGCCCGCCCCCCTCCGGCCATAGCCCCACTTTTGGCGGCAAGGCCAGAGGAGATAATGAGAAAAACAAGGAGGAGTCATTGGCCAGTCAGGACAGCCCGTAAGGTGTCCTGAGCTGAGGTGACTCTGACTTTTAGAAATCCTCCATCTTGCAGATGGAGGATTCCCCCAATAGGATTAGGGATGTGCCCCCCTCCCCTCAGGGAGGAGGCACAAAGAGGGTGTAGCCACCCTCAGGGCTAGTAGCCATTGGCTACTAACCCCCAGACCTAAACTCACCCCTAAATTGAGTATTTAGGGGCTCCCAGAACCTAGGTAACTAGATTCCTGCAACCTAAGACGAAGAAGGACTGCTGACCTGAAAGCCCTGCAGAAAAAACAGAGACCCCAACTGCTTCGGCCCCAGCTCTACTGGCCTGACTCCCCACTGCAAGAAAAACTGCAACAGCGACGCGTTCCACAGGGTCCAGCGACCTCTGAAGCCTCAGAGGACTACCCTGCATCTAAAAGGACCAAGAACTCCTGAGGACAGCGGCTCTGCTCCAAAGAAGAAACATCTTTGCAACAAAGAAGCAACTTTTAAAGAACACACGTTTCCCGCCGGAAGCGTGAGATTTTGCACTCTGCACCCGACGCCCCCGGCTCGACTTGTGGAGAAACAACACTACAGGGAGGACTTCCCGGCGACTGCGAGCCCGTGAGTAGCCAGAGTTGACCCCCCTGAACCCCCACCGCGACGCCTGCAGAGGGAATCCAGAGGCTCTCCCTGACCGCGACTGCCTGCTTCAAAGAACCCGACGCCTGGCAAAGACACTGCACCCGCAGCCCCCAGGACCTGAAGGATCTGACCTCCAGTGCAGAAGCTGTAAGGCCTGCTAGAGGGGTGACTTATCTATACCTATAGGCAGTGTGAGGTTGGCATGTCACCCTGAGGGGAGTGCCATGTCGACTTAGTCATTTTATCCCCACCAGCACCCACAAGCTGGCAAGCAGTGTGTCTGGGCTGAGTGAGGGGTCTCCAGGGTGGCATAAGACATGCTGCAGCCCTTAGAGACCTTCCCTGGCATCAGGACTAACCTTTCCAAGAGTCTTCATTTTCTAAGTGGAAGAACCTGGAAAGGCCATCTGCATTGGCATGGGCAGTCCCAGGTCTGTGTTCCAATATAAAGTCCATTCCCTGTAGGGAGATGGACCACCTCAACAGTTTTGGATTTTCACCTTTCATTTGCATTAGCCATCTGAGAGGTCTGTGGTCAGTTTGAACTACAAAGTGAGTACCAAAGAGGTATGGTCTCAGCTTCTTCAGGGACCAAACCACAGCAAAGGGCTCCCTCTCAATGTCACTCCAACGCTGCTCCCTGGGGAGTAACCTCCTGCTAATGAAAGCAACAGGCTGGTCAAGGCCATCATCATTTGTTTGGGACAAAACTGTCCCTATCCCATGTTCAGAGGCATCAGTCTGCACAATGAACTGCTTGGAGTAATCTGGAGCTTTTAGAACTGGTGCTGTGCACATTGCTTGTTTCAGGGTCTCAAAGGCCTGTTGGCATTCTACAGTCCAGTTTACCTTCTTGGGCATTTTCTTGGAGGTAAGTTCTGTGAGAGGTGTCACTATAGATCCATATCCCTTCACAAACCTCCTGTAGTACCCAGTCAAGCCAAGGAATGCCCTGACTTGAGTCTGGGTTTTTGGAGCTGCCCAGTCCAGAATAGTTTGGATCTTGGGCTGGAGTGGCTGAACTTGGCCTCCACCTACAAGGTGTCCCAAGTAAACCACAGTTCCCTGCCCTATCTGGCATTTGGATGCCTTGATAGAGAGGCCTGCTGCTTGCAGGGCCTTCAAAACCTTCTTCAGGTGGACCAGGTGATCCTGCCAGCTGGAGCTAAAGACAGCAATATCGTCAAGATAAGCTGCACTAAAGGACTCCAAGCCAGCAAGGACTTGATTCACCAACCTTTGGAAGGTGGCAGGGGCATTCTTTAAACCAAAGGGCATAACAGTGAACTGATAGTGCCCATCAGGTGTGGAGAATGCTGTCTTTTCTTTAGCTCCTGGTGCCATTTTGATTTGCCAGTACCCTGCTGTCAAGTCAAAGGTACTTAGGTATTTGGCAGCACCTAGCTTATCAATCAATTCGTCTGCCCTTGGAATGGGATGGGCATCTGTCTTGGTGACAGAATTAAGTCCTCTGTAGTCCACACAGAACCTCATCTCTCTCTTTCCATCTTTGGTGTGAGGTTTGGGGACTAAGACCACTGGGCTAGCCCAGGGGCTGTCACAGTGCTCGATGACTCCCAATTCCAGCATCTTGTGGACTTCCACCTTGATGCTTTCCTTAACTTGGTCAGACTGTCTGAAAATTTTGTTTTTGACAGGCATGCTGTCTCCTGTGTCCACATCATGGGTACACAGGTGTGCCTGACCAGGGGTTAGGGAAAAGAGCTCAGCAAACTGTTGCAGGACCTTCCTACAGTCAGATTGCTGTTGGCCAGAGAGGGTGTCTGAATAGATCACTCCATCAACTGAACCATCTTTAGGGTTGTGGAGAGGAGATCAGGGAGAGGTTCACTCTCAGCTTCCTGGTCCTCATCTGTTACCATCAACAGATTCACATCTGCCCTGTCATGGAAGAGTTTGAGGCGGTTCACATGGATCACCCTTTTGGGGGTCCTGCTAGTGCCTAGGTCTACCAGGTAGGTGACCTGACTCTTCCTCTCTAGCACTGGGTAAGGGCCACTCCATCTGTCCTGAAGTGCCCTGGGAGCCCTGAAGTGCCCTGGGAGCCACAGGTTCCAGAACCCAGACTTTCTGCCCTGGCTGAAACTCAACTATAGCAGCCTTTTGGTCATACCACATCTTCAGGAGTTGTTGGCTGGCCTCAAGGTTTTTACTTGCTTTTTCCATATACTCTGCCATCCTTGAACGTAGGCCTAGTACATAGTCCACTATATCTTGTTTAGGCTCATGAAGAGGTCTCTCCCAGCTTTCTTTTACAAGAGCTAGTGGCCCCTTTACAGGATGGCCAAACAGAAGTTCAAAGGGGGAAAACCCTACTCCCTTCTGAGGCACCTCTCTGTAGGCGAAAAGCAGACATGGCAAGAGGACATCCCATCTCCTTTTGAGTTTTTCAGGGAGCCCCATGATCATGCCTTTCAATGTCTTTTTAAATCTTTCTACAAGACCATTGGTTTGTGGATCGTATGGTGTGGTGAATTTATAAGTCACCCCACACTCATTCCACATATGCTTCAGGTATGCTGACAAGAAGTTGGTACCTCTGTCAGACACCACCTCCTTAGGAAATCCCACTCTGGTAAAAATACCAATGACTGCTTTGGCTACTGCAGGGGCAGTAGTCGACCTAAGGGGAATTGCTTCAGGGTATCTAGTAGCATGATCCACTACTACTAGTATGGATTGGTTCCCTGAGGCTGTGGGAGGTTCAAGTGGACCCACTATGTCCACACCCACTCTTTCAAAGGGGACCCCCCACCACTGGAAGTGGTTTGAGGGGGGCCCTTGGGTGTCCACCTGTCTTACCACTGGCTTGACAGGTGGCACAGGAGACACAAAACTCCTTGACCTTCTGGGACATGTTGGGCCAAAAGAAGTGGTTGACAAATCTCTCCCACGTCTTGGTCTGTCCCAAATGCCCAGCAAGAGGAATATCATGAGCTAAGGTCAGAATGAACTCCCTAAACTCCTGAGGCACTACCACTCTCCTAGTGGCACCAGGTTTGGGATCTCTTGCCTCAGTGTAAAGGAGTCCATCTTCCCAATAGACCCTATGTGTTCCTGTTATTTTTCCTTTGGACTCTTCAGCAGCTTGCTGCCTAAGGCCTTCAAGAGAGGGACAGGTTTCTTGCCCCTTACACAACTGTTCCCTTGAGGGTCCCCCTGGGCCTAGGAGCTCAACCTGATAAGGTTCTAACTCCATGGGCTCAGTTCCCTCAGAGGGCAGAACGTCTTCCTGGGAAGAGAGGTTCTTTTTCTCTTGTTGTGTTAAAGCTGGTTCCCCAGTCTTCTTTCCTTTTCTCTTGGAGGGTTGGGCCCTTTTTCCAGGCTCCAACACCACTTTTTCACCCAGAGCCTTGCACTGTGCCCTTGTCTTGACACACACCAGTTCAGGGATACCCAGCATGGCTGCATGGGTTTTGAGTTCTACCTCAGCCCATGCTGAGGACTCCAGGTCATTTCCAAGCAAACAGTCTACAGGGATATTTGAGGAGACCACCACCTGTTTCAGGCCATTGACCCCTCCCCACTCTAAAGTTACCATAGCCCTGGGATGTACTTTAGTCTGATTGTCAGCGTTGGTGACTGGATAAGTTTGTCCAGCCAGGTATTGACCAGGGGAAACCGGTTTCTCTGTCACCATGGTGACACTGGCACCTGTATCCTTCAGGCCTTCTACACTTGTCCCATTAATTAAGAGTTGCTGCCTGTATTTTTGCATGTTAGGGGGCCAGGCAGCCAGTGTGGCTAAATCCACCCCACCCTCAGAGACTAATGTAGCTTCAGTGTAAACCCTGATTTGCTCTGGGCACACTGTTGATCCCACTTGGAGACTGGCCATTCCAGTGTTAGCTGGAGTAGAGTTAGAAGTGGAACCTTTCTTGAGACAGGCCTTGTCTCCAGTTTGGTGTCCTTGCTGATTACAGCTTTTTGGGATCAAAGTTTTTACCCTTGTACCCAAAATTGGATTGTGAAGAGGCTCTGTACCCTCCCTCCTGAGCAGGTTTTTAGGGCCCTATAGAAGACTCTTTACTTTTTCCCTTGGATGTCTCAACACTCTTCCCCTGGGGAGTCTTTGTGACCCCTTTCTTTTGGTCACCCCCTGTGGAAGGCTTGGTCACCCTAGTCTTGACCCAATGGTCCGCCTTCTTTCCCAATTCTTGGGGAGAAATTGGTCCTAGGTCTACGAGATGCTGATGCAGTTTATCATTGAAACAATTACTTAACAGGTGTTCTTTCACAAATAAATTGTAGAGCCCATCATAATCATTTACACCACTGCCATGAATCCAACCATCCAGTGTTTTTACTGCGTAGTCTACAAAATCAACCAAGGTCTGGCTCGAGGATTTTTGAGCCCCCCTGAACCTAATTCTATACTCCTCAGTGGAGAATCCAAAGCCCTCAATCATGGTAGCCTTCATGAGGTCATAGGATTCTGCATCTTTTCCAGAGAGTGTGAGGAGTCTATCCCTACACTTTCTAGTGAACATTTCCCAAAGGAGAGCACCCCAGTGAGATCTGTTTACTTTTCTGGTTGCACAAGCCCTCTTAAAAGCTGTGAACCATTTGGTGATGTCATCACCATCTTCATATTTAGTTACTATCCCTTTTGGGATTTTCAACATGTCAGGAGAATCTCTGACCCTATTCATGTTGCTGCCACCATTGATGGGACCTAGGCCCATCTCTTGTCTTTCCCTTTCTATGGCTAGGATCTGTCTTTCCAAAGCCAATCTTTTGACCATCCTGGCTAACTGGAGGTCATCTTCATTGAGGTTGCCCTCAATGCTTCCAGAGCTGAGGACTCTCCTGTGAGAGAAGCAGCATCTCTGACTATCACTTGTGGAGACAGGGTTTGAGGGACCCTGTTCTCCCTAACTAGGAGTGGGGGTGGGAAATCCTACACATCACTAGCTTCCCCCTCTGGGAAGGTATCATCAGAGGGGTTGTTCTTAGCAAACTCTGCCAAAAGCTCCTGGAGCTGTACTTTGGTAGGGTTTGAACCAGTTTTAATCTTTTTGATTTTGCAGAGAGGCCTTAACTCTGACATCCTAAGATGCAGGTAAGGGGTGAGGTTGAGTACCATCACAATCTCTTCTGCAGCAGACATTAAGTTTCTAAAAGTTGGAATACTTTTTAAGAATCTAAAACTATCTCTAGAACTTAATTCAAACTTTTACTAAACTTTTAAACTCTAAAAGAAATGCTAACAGGGACTAACACAAGGCCCTAGCAGGACTTTTACAAATTTAGAAAAATAGCTCAAATTTCAAAAATCAGTTTCTAATGACAATTTTTGGAATTTAGTCGTGTGATCAGGTATTGGCTGAGTATTCCAGCAAATGCAAAGTCTTGTACCCCACCGCTCATCCACCAATGTAGGAAGTTGGCTCTGTATGTGCTATTTCAAAGTCAGAAATAGCATGCACAGAGTCCAAGGGTTCCCCTTAGGCGTAAGATAGTGGCAAAAAGAGATAATTCTAATGCTCTATTTTGTGGTAGTGTGGTCGAGCAGTAGGCTTATCAGAGGGTAGTGTTAAGCATTTGTTGTACACACACAGGCAATAAATGGGGAACACACACTCAAAGACAATTCCAGGCCAATAGGTTTTTATATAGAAAAATATATTTTCTTAGTTTTTTTAAGAACCACAGGTTCCAGGTTTACAAACAATACTTTAAATGAAAGGTATTTCACTTAGGAACTTTAGGAACTTTGAATTAGCAAAATAGCATATACAGTTTTCACACAAATGGCAATAAGCTATTTTAAAACTGGACACAGTGCAATTTTCAACAGTTCCTGGGGGAGGTAAGTGTTTGTTAGTTTTGCAGGTAAATAAACCACCTACAGGGTTCAAAGTTGGGTCCAAGGTAGCCCACCATTGGGGGTTCAGAGCAACCCCAAAGTTACCACACCAGCAGCTCAGTGCCGGTCAGGTGCAGAGGTCAAAGTGGTGCCCAAAACGCATAGGCTTCAATGGAGAAGGGGGTGCCCCGGTTCCAGTCTGCCAGCAGGTAAGTACCCGCGTCTTCGGAGGGCAGACCAGGGGGATTTTGTAGGGCACCGGGGGGGACACAAGTCAGCACAAAAAGTACTCCCTCAGCGGCACTGGGGCGGCCGGGTGCAGTGTGCAAACAGGCGTCGGGTTTGCAATGGAGTTCAACGGGAGACCCAGGGGTCTCTTCAGTGAAGCAGGCAGGCAAGGGGGGGGCTCCTCGGGGAAGCCACCACCTGGGCAAGGGAGAGGGCCACCTGGGGGTCGCTTCTGCACTGGAGGTTGGATCCTTCAGGTCCTGGGGGCTGCGGGTGCAATGTCTTTACCAGGCGTCGGGTTCTTTGAAGCAGGCAGTCGCAGTCAGGGGGAGCCTCTGGATTCCCTCTGAAGGCGTCGCTCTGGGGTCTCAGGGGGGTCAACTCTGGCTACTCACGGGCTCGCAGTCGCCAGGGAGTCCTCCCTGTAGTGTTGGTTCTCCACAAGTCGAGCCGGGGGCGTCGGGTGCAGAGTGCAAAGTCTCACGCTTCCGGCGGGAAACGTGTGTTCTTTAAAAGTTGCTTCTTTGTTGCAAAGATGTTTCTTCTTTGGAGGAGAACCGCTGTCCTCAGGAGTTCTTGGTCCTTTTAGATGCAGGGTAGTCCTCTGAGGCTTCAGAGGTCGCTGGACCCTGTGGAACGCGTCGCTGTTGCAGTTTTTCTTGAAGTGGGGAGACAGGCCGGTAGAGCTGGGGCCAAAGCAGTTGGTGTCTCCGTCTTCTCTGCAGGGCTTTCAGGTCAGCAGTCCTTCTTCGTCTTAGGTTGCAGGAATCTAGTTACCTAGGTTCTGGGAGCCCCTAAATACTCGATTTAGGGGTGTGTTTAGGTCTGGGGGGATATTAGCCAATGGCTACTAGCCCTGAGGGTGGCTACACCCTCTTTGTGCCTCCTCCCTGAGGCGAGGGGGGCACATCCCTAATCCTATTGGGGGAATCCTCCATCTGCAAGATGAAGGATTTCTAAAAGTCAGCGTCACCTCAGCTCAGGACACTTTAGGGGCTGCCCTGACTGGCCAATGACTCCTCCTTGTTTTTCTCATTATCTCCTCTGGGCTTGCCGCCAAAAGTGGGGCCGTAGCTGGAGGGGGCGGGCAACTCCACTAGCTGGAGTGCCCTGGGGTGCTGTAACAAAGGGGGTGAGCCTTTGAGGCTCACCGCCAGGTGTTACAGTTCCTGCAGGGGGAGGTGAGAAGCAACTCCACCCAGTACAGGCTTTGTTACTAGCCACAGAGTGACAAAGGCACTCTCCTCATGTGGCCAGCAACATCTCTGGTGTGTGGCAGGCTGGCAAAACTAGTCAACCCACATTGGAAGTCGGGTATGTTTTCAGGGGGCATCTCTAAGATGCCCTCTGGGGTGTATTTCACAATAAAATGTACACTAGCATCAGTGTGCATTTATTGTGCTGAGAAGTTTGATACCAAACTTCCCAGTTTTCAGTGTAGCCATTATGGTGCTGTGGAGTTCGTGTATGACAGACTCCCAGACCATATAATCTTATGGCTACCCTGCACTTACAATGTCTAAGGTTTTGCTTAGACACTGTAGGGGCATAGTGCTCATGCACATATGCCCTCACCTGTGGTATACTCGACTTCTAGTGTAGGCTGACCAGTCCCTGCCAGCCTGCCACACACCAGACATGTTGCTGGCCACATGGGGAGAGTGCCTTTGTCACTCTGTGGCCAGAAACAGAGACTGTACTGCTTAGAGGTGCTTCTCACCTCCCCCTGCAGGAACTGTAACACCTGGCGGTGAGCCTCAAAGGCTCACCCCTTTTGTTACAGCGCCCCAGGGCATCCCATCTAGTGGAGATGCCCGCCCCTCCGGCCACTGCCCCCACTTTTGGCGGCAAGGCTGGAGGAGATAATGAGAAAAACAAGGAGGAGTCACCCACCAGTCAGGACAGCCCCTAAGGTGTCCCGAGCTGAGGTGAACCCTGCCTTGAGAAATTCTCCATCTTGAGTTTTGCAGGATTCCCCCAATAGGAATAGGGATGTGCCACCCTCCCCACAGGGAGGAGGCACAAAGAGGGTATAGCCACCCTCAAGGACAGTAGCCACTGGCTACTGCCCTCCCAGACCTAAACACACCCCTAAATTCAGTATTTAGGGGCTCCCCAGATCCCAGGAAATCATATTCCTGCAACCTGAAGAAAGAAGGACTGCTGACCTACAAGCCTGCAGAGAAGGAGGAAGACGACAATTGATTTGGCCCCAGCCCTACCGGCCTGTCTCCAACTTCGAAAACCTGCTCCAGCGACGCATCCGACAGGGACCAGCGACCTCTGAAGCCTCAGACGACTGCCCTGGACTACAGGACCAAGAAACTCCCGTGAACAGCGGCCCTGTTCAAAACCTGCAACTTCTTTGCAACAAAGAAGCAACTTCCAACGACTTCACGTGTCCCGCCGGAAGCGTGAGACTCGACACTCTGCATCTGATGCCCCCAGCTCGACCTGCAGAAAACTAACACCTCAGCGAGGCTGTGAGTGACCAGAGATGATCCCCTGAGCCCCCACAGCAACGCCTGCAGAGAGAATCCAAAGGCTCCCCCTGACCGCGACTGCTTGTAACAAGGGACCCGGGGCCTGGAACCAACACTGCACCGGCAGCATCCAGGTCCTGAGGAACCGAACTTCAGTGCAAGAGCAACCCCCAGGTGACCCTCTGCCTAGTCCAGGTGGTGGCTGTCCCGAGAAGCCCTCCCTGTGCCTGCCTGCAACGCTAGAGTGACCCCCGGGTCCCTCCATTGTTTTCAATCTAAAACCCGACACCTGCTTTGCTCACTGCACCCGGCTGCCCCTGTGCCGTTGAGGGTGTACTTTGTGTGCCTTCTCGTGTCCCCCCCGGTGCTCTACAAAACCCCGCTGGTCTGCCCCGAGGACGCAAGTACTTACCTGCTGGCAGACTGGAACTGGAGCACCCCTGTTCCCCATAGGCGCCTCTCTGTTTTGGGCACCTCTTTGACCTCTGCACCTGACCGGCCCTGAGCTGCTGGTGTGGTGACTTTGGGGTTGCCTTGAACCCCCAATGGTGGGCTGCCTATGCCCCAAACTTGAGAATTCTAAGTGTTTTACTTACCTTCAAAACTAACCTTTACTTACCTCCCCCAGGAAATGTTGATTTTTGGACTGTGTCCACTTTGAAAATAGCTTATTGCCATTTTTACAAAGACTGTACATGATATTGTTTTCATTCAAAGTTCCTAAAGTATCTAAGTGAAGTACCTTACATTTAAAGTGTCTAATGTAAATCTTGAACCTGTGGTTCTTAAAATAAACTAAGAAAAGTTATTTTTCAATATAAAAACCTATTGGCCTGGAGTAAGTCTTTGAGTGTGTGTTCCTCATTTATTGCCTGTGTGTGTACAACAAATGCTTAACACTACCCTCTGATAAGCTTTCTGCTCGACCACACTACCACAAAATAGAGCATTAGAATTATCTACTTTTGCAACTATCTTACCTCTAAGGGGAACCCTTGGACTCTGTGCACACTATTTCTTACTTTGAAATAGTATATACAGAGCCAACTTCCTACAGAGACCCACACAAGTGAGGTATCATTTTACTTGGGAGACTGAGAGGATCGCTGGGTGGTAGGAAATTTGTGCCGGCGTAGTAATCCTACAAAGAAAGGTGAGGAAATATGGTTTTATAAGCGGATTTTGAGGTTTGCAGAGGAGTCTGGGTAAGAAACTGTTGGGAGATCCACGCAAGCCACACCTCCCTGGACTCCCCCAGATGTCTAGTTTAAAAAAATGTCTGGGTTTGGTAAGTTTCCCTAGATGAAGGCCGCACCCGGGACCAAAAACAAAGGTGCCCCCGCCCCGGAAACACATGTTCCAAAAACTAAAATTGTGAAAAGAGACGCACTTAGGTTATGTTAAAAAGACCCCTCACCCACCAACCAAGTTAGTGGCATGCTTCATCATAGGGGTCCCACCCGAGACACCTAGCATGTCATGTGTGCTGGGACACCTGATAACAGCGGAGCAGGGTTTGCCATTTTTACCACACATACAGGTTGGATTTGGCACGAGGGTGAGTGATGGTTCAGTAGATCAAATTTTATTAACAAGAGATTTCACAAAAATGAATTGCACTGTTAATCACTGAAAGGCCAAAAAAATGAACCAATGGCTCACAGCTTGTGAGGTGTAAAGCCGCCTCAAGGCACCAAGCGCTTTACAGTCCATTCACACACCTTTCATACATGACATGCACAAGACCATTCACGCCGCCAGCCCAGCACATTACAACATTCGCATCAACAGACAGCGCCATTCAAGGGCCCATCACTTTCATACGCCCACATGCCTGATACAGCAATCACACCAGCTGATGGGAGTGTGTGGACTGGCGTTTGGCTGGCACTGCCAGCCAAGCACCACTCCACGCACACCGCCAGCCAAGCGCCACTCCACGCACACCACAAGGCAAGCGCCTCTCTACACACACCGCCATCACTTTTTTAACAACAAAGAAACCACTAATTATAAGTACAAAACCTATAACTGAATACATGACAGTAATGCCAACCATGAAACTGAACATATGAAAATATAAAACGGCAGTTTACACTCACGTTAGTTCCCAGTAATTCTTCTGTGTGTGGTAACTCCTGAAACAGCCAGCCACACACAGTCCAGGCTTTGAAGGACAGTCCGGGCAGTACATCCGGCCCTCCCTCCGGATACCTCTTCGGGCATAGACTCTATATTTCTTAGTGGGCAAGTCTTTTTTGGGAGTGGGATGAATGTGATCAGGAAAGTGGCAATCTTTCAATCTATCCACATCCTCCACCACTGCTACTCTAGGAACTTTGGCCTGTTCCACCACAATAAGGCTCTTTTTCACGGACTACTGAAATGCAACAAATTTCATCCTTGACTCAGGGGAACAATCCTTGAACACAATAAAAGCATTAAAAGTTACCAAATGAAACACATGGATGGCCAACTTTGTACACCACACGTAAGAGTTACGAAGAGCAGTGTAAGTTTCCAACCTCTGATTTACTCTATCAACACCACCCTTGTGCTTTTTGTAGACCAAAATGCACATAGGTTTGCACACTTCTGCAACCTGTCCTCAAACAGTCACAGTGGAAGTACTCTCATCACGGATGGTAGTTAGCATGTACACATCCCTCCTGTCTGCAAATTTCAGAGCTAGCAGCTCATTATCATGCAAGGAACTGCACTGCCCCCTTTCAAGTTTTTTACAGACAAGCTCCCTTGGATAGCTTTTCCAGTTAGAACAGATTGTGCCACAAGCAACAGTGTCCACTCTGAACAATTCCTTGAACAACTGCACTCTAGTGTAGAAGTTACCTACATACAAAGGGTGACCTTTGTTACACAGTCGTCTACCAAGTTCCCACACAATTTTCTCATTAACTCCAAAAGTGGACGGACAACCAGGGGGGTCAATACTGGAATCCCTACCAGTGAAGACCCTGAAATTATACACATACCCTGTAATACTTTCAGACAATATATACATCTTAATTCCATACCGTGCCCTCTTGCTAAGAATGTACTGCTTAAAAACCAAACGCCCCTGAACAGAACCAAAGACTGAACTACAGCTATTTCTTTTCCTAGAACACAGGTCTCTGAAAACCGATCCACAAAAAGATCAAGGACAGGCCTAATCTTAAAAAGACGGTCACAATCAGGGTGATCTAGTGGCAAGGCTAAAGCATTGTCAACAAAATGCAGCATCCGAAGAAGAAGCAAATACCGATTACGAGTCATGGTTGCAGGAAATATAGCTGTAGCCTTCAAATAACTAGTAGACCAATAAGAAGTCAGTGATGGCTTCCTTATCAACCCCATCAAAAAAGTCAAACCCAAGAACTTTTTCATCTCTTCCAGATTTGTGGGAATCCACTGGGTAGCTCTAGAATGAGGCCTAAGTCGGGTAGCGTTGTCCCTCAAATACTGCTCTGCACACAAATTAGTCTGCTCAACAATCTCTTCCAAAAATACATTATCCATAAACAAGTGAAAGAAATTGACAGGCAGTTTTCCATATTCACTCTACACCCTGGGAGACCAGTAAAGGCAGGCCAACTGTGGCTGCTCCATGTTTGGGACAACCGAGATTTCTGGTCTTCCAATAGGAAACCTTTCAGCGCCAGGCTGCTGCACTATTGGCACATCAGTGACCTCCTCAAAAACAGGCCCTTCTCATCCTCACTGAGAGTGGCTTCCTCATCAGAAGATTCCTCCCAGACAGAAAACTCACTGCCAGAATCTCTCACTTCCTTCTCTGCCTCAGTCGCAGAGTCAGTCTCAAAATCATGGTCAGAAGATGACTTAAAAAGCAAGCCAACAACCTGCTAAGCAGTCACTCTGCGGCTAGCCATTATCCTTTCTAAGTAGTGTAACTTGACAAATGCGCCAACAACAACCAGCACTGTCTAAAATAAGTGTGGCTTTATCACAAAAGGTTATGTATTCAAAAACTGTACCACTCACTTGCCTGAAAAAGCTAGACTCAGAAGTAACTACTCTGCACAGACACAGCAATCATCAATGATATCCCACTAAAGATAAAAAAGAAAAGCAAATTAGACATAAGACAACACAAATATCATTGCGCACAAATCTAAGGACAATTTCACACACAATCCTGCATTTAGTACTCTCACGTCCAAACATGTCATTCATGCATGACAACAATACTCCTTTGGAGTAAATTGTTGTTACTTACCTAAAACATGCAACTACGCAAACCGCAGGTCAACCACTGCCAAAACCGCAAGGAGCCACAGCAAAGGAAGCAAAAGCTGTGAACTAGAACAGAAAGGAGAAATAAACTGTTATAATCACAAATGCAAATACTTCGCCAGTTGACAAACACCCTGCCACCAAGCATTTTGAAATTTTCCATGGTGCCTAAGTGGATTTTGCCCTCTTGGGGGCAGATGGGCCTACAAAAAATAGGTCAATCTGCCCCCAAGGGGGACAGAAATGGCCAACAGTTCTGTGCTCCCTTTGGGGGATGACCCTTGCCAAAGGGGCTGCCCCACCCACACCAAACACACACAAGATCCCTGGTGCCTAAGTGGATTCTGCCCCCTCACCTTGGGGTCAGATGGGCAAAAGAATAGGCCAATCTGGCCCCAAAGGTGGCATAAATAGCCATCAGTAATGTGCCCCTTTGGGGGGGGGGGGGCGACCCTTACCAAAGGGGCATCCTCCTCACACAAAACACACACACACAAGATCCCTGGTGCCTAAGTGGATTCCGCCCCCCTTGGGGGCATATGGGCCTAAAAAAAAAATAGGCTGATCTGCCCCCAAGAGGGGCAGAAATGGCCAACATTTCTGTGCCCTCTTTGGGAGTCAACCCTTGCCAAAGGGGGCACTCCCAACACACAAAAAACAAAGGGAAAAAAAATCTCTGGCGTCTTGGTGGCTTATACCCCCCTTGGGGCATATGGGCCTAAAAAGAATAGGCCAATTTGCCCCCAAGGCCATCACTAATGTGCTCCTTTTGGGGGGGGGGGGGGGGGGGGGGGTGATCCTTGCCCAAGGGGTGCCCCCAAGATACAAAAAAACACACAACACAATCCCTGGGGCATAGTGCGTTTCGACCCCCCAGGGGGCAGATCGGCTGAAAAACTGGCTGCTCTAGCACTGGTGGGGGGGCTGTAACACAGATACTATGTTGCCCCTAGGGGAACGCCCCTTGCCTAAGGGTTTGCTCCCCAAAATAAACAAAAAGAACATCCCTGGTACCTAGTGGTGGATTCCTGCTCCACGATTGCAAGCCTCACCCGCTATTGTGGAACAGGAATCCATCAAAAACAGGCACAGGGGGAAAGGTAAAACACTTTCCTTTCCCCGTGTCTGTTTCCTCCCCTCAACCACCTGCCAGGAGAAGGTCTTACCTTGGTGACGTCCTCTTTCCAAACGTGCTGGAAGCAAATGGCTTCCAGCGCGTCCCCTGCACCATTTGATGAGGTTGGCGCGCTGTGAGCGCACTGACGTCATCAGATTGCCAGGGGTGGGTTCAGGGGTGGAACGGCAAGCAATTCCCCTTCCATCCCTGACGGAGGGTGTGGGTGGGAGGCCCATGAGGGGAGTGCTAGCACTCCCTCACTGGGCCGGGTGCAGGACGAGCTGGTCTCGTCCCTGGCACATGGGAATCGTGGCCAAGGGTAAACCAGTTTGTCCCAGGCACCCATGGGGTTAAACAATGAGGGTTGGTCAGGCAGCTGCAGAAAATTAGATAAGGCAGACTGATAACCCTTAAGAGTGCCCAGAGCAGAGCCCTCCTGGGCAAGAGTCATAATGAAAAGAACATCAGAGAGAGAAGCAGATAGAGGATCTAAAGACTTCTCTGTACAATATATTAAAAATCTCTGCCAACGATAGTCATATACCGTTTTTGTGGAGGAACGCCTGGCTGCTAAAATAATATCATGGACTTTGAGGGAAAGGTTGAAGCTGTCAACTGTTGCCGCTCAATCTCTACACATGAAGGCACAGAGTTGACAGGTTCGGGTGAAGAACCATCCCCTGGCTGCTGCAACAGAAGATCCTACCGAAGGGGGAGAGTGACCGGAGGATCGATGTTCATCTTCAGAAGCTCAGGATACCATACTCTTCTTGCCCAGTCCGGAGACACAAGGATTGCTTGGGTCCGGTTGTTCTTGATCTTGAGAACTCTGGTCAGGAGTGGTATAGGTAGAAAGGCGTACAGTAGGCCTGAGCTCAACTCGCGACATAAAGCATCGCCGAGCGATAGCCGTCTTTGAAAATCCAACACGTAATACTGCTGACATTGCACTTCTTTTAGGAGGTGAACAGATCTAACCAAAGCTCTCCCCAATTTTTACACACCAAAATCTGCATGATAAAACAAATATTGCATGCTTTCCCCTGTTAAATTCTGGCAGGTTTGACCTGTTGAAATATGTAACAAAGGTGAGGTATTTAAACACATCCAATAATTATCAGATGCTCTAAATACAACCAATATCCTACCCTTGCGCAAACAGGGATTTACACAGGGGTCGAAAAAGAATCACACATTCTTAATCAGGCACTTACCACGTCTGTTACATTGACCATACTCTAGAGCTATCATGCCATCCCTTAACATGGTGGTGGCCCTACAATAGGGCCATTTGGTAGGTGCCTTGAAAAGGTCGCTCACTTCAATTATTCTGTAGGCATCCTAAGAAAAACAAATAATCTCACATCTTTCCCACATAAGAAATTTCCAATCAAATCCAATCTTTATTCAGCAAATCTTGCCATTAATTGCCATATAAAGAAAACAGATACATACATGCAAAACTTTGATACTGTATAAAATACTAAAATCCTTAGCATGTCATATGATAAATACATACAAAATACAGAAGTTAAAATGAGGAATAAAAAGTTACAGGCGAGTTAAAACGACAGAATAAATTCCTTAAAGATACATTTCATTGTTCCCGTTAAAGTGCACTTTGCCTAATCCTCCACAACACCATCAAAAATCTCGACACTGCAAAAACCATTGATTTCCTGGTGTCAGACTGAATGATTCTTAGGGCTACTTTGAATTCCCCTACACCAAAGCTACATCAGGGTTGGGTCAACCATTTCATCCTAATACTATGATACATAGGACACAATAAAACATGCTCAATGGTTTCTTGCCAGATGTTACAAAATGGGCAATTACCATTTGGATGGTTATCTGGCTTGGCTGTCCCCACCTGCGGTGAATGATGCAAAAGGAAGGGTGCTGTATCTAAACTGAAAATAGAGCTTTCTTGCATTGATAGGTTCCATGTCATCCATAAACTGCTCCAACAGAAGATCAGCTTTCTGCATGAAGGAAGGCCTGCATCATAATGCAAAGTTGAACCCATTACGCAGTGAATCTCTTCTATGCAGCCAGTATGCCCTCTTAATTTGCTATTTAGGAATCGAACATAGGGAAGACCACAGATGCTCGAGATCAATGGTCGTTAGTTTGGACATCACATACTTGACCAATGAAAGTTTGTCCACCTCTGGCAGGCACAGTATTTCAGAGAATCCCTGTTGGTAGGAGCTCAGCTCCGGTGTTGACCAGATCCTTTTCCAAAACAGCATGGGCTGTAGCCTTGTTATGTCGGAGATGCTATCCAGCCCCAGGTCCATCCGTTATGGTAGCAACGGTGTACTTCATAGAAGGCCAACCAATTGTCGCATGAAGCGATTCTCTATGATGATCAAAATTGATGTTCCACTATGCTCCCAGAGCTCAGCTCCAAATAAGGCAGATCCAAGCGCCTGATGGCTATAGACCTGCAATACCAGAGAAACAGGATAGAATGGGGAGGCCCTTCGCATCTTCAACAGCCCCACTTGAAGCTTATCAAGTTTAAGGCCACACCTTGGAATGTGGGGCTGCCATTTGAGAGGATCGTCAGTATTACATCCAGATACTGAAAGGTTTGAACACGCTCCAGGGGACACCCCCTCAGTTCTGGATTCCTATAAGTACAACAACAAGGGATAAAGACCATATACTTGGTCTTTGCAAGATTCGTGTCTAAGCCTTTCACTCTGCAAAATTTATCAAACCTTTTGAGGATTTTTTGTACACCCATTGGGGATTTGGAGAGGAGTAAAGTATCATCAGCGAACATCAGGGCAGTAACCATGATGTTGGCCCAGCAGGGAGCATCAGACTCAAAAAGATCTACATACCTCACTAGATCATTTACAAACAAAGAGAATTACATGGGAGCCAAAACACACCTCTGTTGACCAGGAGGTGATTAGTCAGTTCCCCCCTTCAGCCCATATCTAACTTGAGCATAGTTGTTCTCATGGAACCTTATTGTCATATTCAGCAGATACAGTGGAAACTCCCTATTCACAAGGGTTTGCCACAACTTCAAGTGGGGAACAAGGTCATAAGCAGACTTAAGGTTCACGAATACCACATATAAGCGGCCACACCCAGCTGCACAGTCTTCCAGAACAAAAGGTAAAGACAAAACACCTGATCTAACGTACTAGTGTGCTCTCTGAAGCCTGCTTGGAGGGGGTGTCAGTATATCATCAGCGGTCATCCAGTCTTGAAGTTTACTCAGGAAGACCCCGGAGAAAGCTTTCTGGGCACTGTCTATTAGACTAATCAGTCTGTAATAAGTGGGGAGCTCTCTGGGCCCCGTCTTATAGGTAGGAACTATTTGAGCTCCGGCCCAGGTTGCTGGAATTGGGGCCCCTTTAAGGATGGCATTAAAGAGGCTAGTGAAGTAGGAAATCCATACTTCAACCCCATTCAAGTAGAGATCCCCAGGGATTTTATCGAGGCCAGGGGCTTTGTGTCGCACAATTTTATTAATGGCCTCACTTACTTCTTCAAGAGCAAAACTTATGCTCTCCTGCGGACCACTAGCCACAACTGGTGATTTAGTAATTTGTTGGGGGTCATTGTGACCAGCTTCAGCATTGCTACTATTACCTAGAGCAAGAGAGTTGGAATGCTCCTCAGGAGAATAATTGTTAGTGAAGTGAGTGACCCAATCTGACATTGGAATATGATTTTCCACAGGGATAAGCCCATCACAGTGTTGTGTAGTCATTTTAGTTATAGCTCCATGCATGTTATTTTAGCACACTAGGCCTGCTGATGTGCACTTTAACCTAGATATATTTTATTCAGCTTTGTTTGTTATTTTAACAATAGCTACATTTGCGGTCTTGTTTTATTTCTCTCTATCAGCTGTTCTTTGCCTAGGCCAGCACTGTGTTCTTAATCAAAACATTTATTTCGCTTCTCTCAAGGCTACAGTAAGATAGGTTGCCGGTAAACGTTTTGTCTCTGGTATTCATAGAAAAACACACATCCTTACGTGGGGACATTTTCTCAGAACATCAGTTGATTTATTATAAAAAACACTTTCCTGTCCCATACACGTTAGACGGAGATTCCAGCCAGATGACCACGACTGTATGCTGATTGCTGAACACTTCGCTACAGCTGCTTATGCAGACTTCAGGTCTTTGCTCAGGTATGGGGGATGATGTCTTCCCAGGGGAGCATGAAGGGCAGAACTAGAGCTTAACATGCTGTGCTCTAATATAGCCTAGGTAGTAATTAGTTTATTGACTCTAGTGACAATATGGTAGCGTTATTTATATGCTTCACTCTCCTTGTCACAATTTTAATCTTGTCAAGCTTTATCGTCCTGGTTATTGTAGTACCATGCTTTATTGTCTAAGATGCAGTTGGTTCATTAAAACCTTATTGAAACATATACTGCCTCTGCTTGTCCTTGTATCTATGAGACTAATGTAACTAAGAGAAACGGATGAGATCTGCGTGACCACGATTTCCTTGAGGAGTCAATTGTGTCATGCGCTCGGCTGCCCAATCATCCCTGCTCTTGGGCAGAGTTGAGGCACTGCTAGTTAGCCGGAGAAAAACCCAAATTGGGGCGACAGGTGTCACCTGTAGTGGGTTAAGACTCAGTCTCCCACACCACAGGCGATTCTGCCGCTCAAATCCAGTAGTCTCATTAGAATAATGAGAGCCTACGCGATAACAGAAGCCAGTTGCAATAATATTCCAAAACGCTCATGAATCTTTTCTCTTGGCAGCTGTGAGGAGGCCCTCATTTCCCGATTTCCCTCTCTCTCTTGGTGGCCTGTATGGCAACTTTGTATGCCATTCTGGCTACTAGAATTGCTGGTCTATCACCTGCACCTGTTAACACCTTCCGGGCCTGACTGCAACCTGCATTATGCCAAGCTGGAAGACTAGGACTTCTAGCTGTATGACTGGCTTCTACAAATTAAGTTTTAATTTTGAGAACAGTTGAGCATGGATGAAACTAAAGTTGGTCAAAGTCACACACTGTTCTATAAGTGTATTTAATGATAACATTTGTTCCCCAATTGGCTCATAGAATGCTTTATAAATTTCAGCTATAGTCCCTGGAACATGATAAGGTACTCCATCTTACCTTATGCTTATTTGGGGCCACAATTAGCCTTCTATCAAAAGGCACATTGGCTTCTGACTGTGCAATTGCAATAAAGCGCCTTAGTTGTAGGGCAAGGGAATTCCCTGATGAGGGAAGACCTTCATATCTGTTAGCTTCGGCCAAAGTCAGAGATCAAGTAGAAAATAATCAATGAAACTGGTAGAGTGGGGTCTATTAAAAATGTGGCTGCCTTTTTTATTCGATCTTGACCTACAGTTGCACGCCCTTAATCCTCTATTCAGTAATAAGAAGTTCACTTGGAGGGCCAGGGCAGACCTTTTTTTTTATTGGGGAGAGGGCTATCTTAGGTACTTGCCAAAGCTGATGATCTTCACTTATGTAGTATTCTATGTGAGGATCTAGAGGCTCAAATTGCCAATTAAGGTCTCCCCCCTACAATCTTGACAGCCTCTCCCCGAGAGAACCGTAAAATGAACTGCTAGAAGTTGGATTACTCCAGACTCGGATTTGCTAGCAGCTGGTCTGCAATAAACATTATACATGAAAAATGGAGCCGTACTGTAAGGAAATGCCTCCTTGGCATGGTTACCCCCTGACCTTTTGCCTTTGCTGATGCCAAGTTATGATTTGAAAGTGTGCTGAGGCCTGCTAACCAGGCCCCAGCACCAGTGTTCTTTCCCTAACCTGTACCTTTGGTTCCACAATTGGCACACCCTGGCATCCAGGTAAGTCCCTTGTAACTGGTACCCCTGGTACCAAGGGCCCTGATGCCAGGGAAGGTCTCTAAGGGCTGCAGCATGTCTTATGCCAGCCTGGAGACCCCTCACTCAGCACAGACACACTGCTTGCCAGCTTGTGTGTGCTGGTGGGGATAAAATGACTAAGTCGACATGGCACTCCCCTCAGAGTGCCATGCCAACCTCACACTGCCTATAGGTATAGATAAGTCACCCCTCTAGCAGGCCTTACAGCCCTAAGGCAGGGTGCACTATACCATAGGTGAGGGCATAGGTGCATGAGCACTATGGCCCTACAGTGTCTAAGCAAAACCTTAGACAATGTAAGTGCAGGGTAGCCATAAGAGTATATGGTCTGGGAGTCTGTCATACACGAACTCCACAGCACCATAATGGCTACACTGAAATCTGGGAAGTTTGGTATCAAACTTCTCAGCACAATAAATGCACACTGATGCCAGTGTACATTTTATTGTGAAATACACCCCAGAGGGCATCTTAGAAATTCCCCCTGAAACCATACCCGACTTCCAGTGTGGGCTGACTAGTTTTAGCAGCCTGCCACACACCAGACATGTTGCTGGTCACATGGGGAGAGTGCCTTTGTCACTCTGTGGCTAGTAACAAAGCCTGTACTGGGTGGAGGTGCTTCTCACCTCCCCCTGCAGGAGCTGTAACACCTGGCGGTGAGCCTCAAAGGCTCACCCCCTTTGTCACAGCACCCCAGGGCACTCCAGCTAGTGGAGTTGCCCGCCCCCTCCGGCCACGGCCCCACTTTTGGCGGCAAGGCCGCAGGAGATAATGAGAAAAACAAGGAGGAGTCACTGGCCAGTCAGGACAGCCCCTAAGGTGTCCTGAGCTGAGGTGACTCTGACTTTTAGAAATCCTCCATCTTGCAGATGGAGGATTCCTCCAATAGGATTAGGGATGTGCCCCCCTCCCCTCAGGGAGGAGGCACAAAGAGGGTGTAGCCACCCTCAGGGCTAGTAGCCATTGGCTACTAACCCCCCAGACCCAAACACACCCCTAAATCGAGTATTTAGGGGCCCCCAGAACCTAGGTAACTAGATTCCTGCAACCTAAGACGAAGAAGGACTGCTAACCTGAAAGCCCTGCAGAGAAGACGGAGACACCAACTGCTTTGGCCCCAGCTCCACCGGCCTGTCTCCCCACTTCAAGAAAAACTGCAACAGCGACGCGTTCCACAGGGTCCAGCGACCTCTGAAGCCTCAGAGGACTACCCTGCATCTAAAAGGACCAAGAACTCCTGAGGACAGCGGCTCTGCTCCAAAGAAGAAACATCTTTGCAACAAAGAAGCAACTTTGAAAGAACACACGTTTTCCGCCGGAAGCGTGAGACTTTGCACTCTGCACCCAACGCCCCCGGCTCGACTTGTGGAGAACCAACACTACAGGGAGAACTCCCCGGCGACTGCAAGACCGTGAGTAGCCAGAGTTGACCCTGCTGAGCACCCACAGCGATGCCTGCAGAGGGAATCCAGAGGCTCCCCCTGACCGCGACTGCCTGCTTCAAAGAACCCGACGCCTGGTAAAGACTCTGCACCCGCAGCCCCCAGGACCTGATGGATCCGACCTCCAGTGCAGAAGCGACCCCCAGGTAGCCCTCTCTGGCTTCCCCGAGGGCCCCCCCACTTGCCTGCCTGCTTCGCTGAAGAGACTCCTGGGTCTCCCATTGAACTCCATTGCAAACCCGACGCCTGTTTGCACACTGCACCCGGCCGCCCCCGTGCCGCTGAGGGTGTACTTTTTGTGCTGACTTGTGTCCCCCCCGGTGCCCTACAAAACCCCCTGGTCTGCCCTCCGAAGACGCGGGTACTTACCTGCTGGCAGACTGGAACCGGGGCACCCCCTTCTCCATTGAAGCCAATGTGTTTTGGGAACCACTTTGACCTCTGCACCTGACCGGCCCTGAGCTGCTGGTGTGGTAACTTTGGGGTTGCTCTGAACCCCCAACTGTGGGCTACCTTGGACCCAACTTTGAACGCTGTAGGTGGTTTACTTACCTGCAAAACTAACAAACACTTACCTCCCCCAGGAACTGTTGAAAATTGCAGTGTCCAGTTTTAAAATAGCTTATTGCCATTTGTGTGAAAAATGTATATGCTATTTTGCTAATTCAAAGTTCCTAAAGATCCTAAGTGAAATACCTTTCATTTAAAGTATTGTTTGTGAATCTTGAACCTGTGGTTCTTAAAATAAACTAAGAAAATATATTTTTCTATATAAAAACCTATTGGCCTGGAATTGTCTTTGAGTGTGTGTTCCCCATTTATTGCCTGTGTGTGTACAACAAATGCTTAACACTACCCTCTGATAAGCCTACTGCTTGACCACACTACCACAAAATAGAGCATTAGAATTATCTCTTTTTGCCACCCTTGGACTCTGTGCATGCTATTTCTTTCTTTGAAATAGTACATACAGAGCCAACTTCCTTCACGTACCCAGAGAAATTAAGGAGCTATACAACAGATCAAGGTAGTCCAGAGCAATTGTCTTAATGCTGCACACAAAAGTAGTTTTGACCAAGATTGTCAAGCCTCCTGCTGGCCTACCCTTACCCAGTGAAACTGCCTCCTTACTATAAGTCGCAAACCCTGAGATGTGCACTGGGGCAGTTAGCCAAGTCTCCTGGAATAAACATACATCAAATGTGTCGATAAATGCACCCCACTCAGGGCTCAACAGTTTGGATGCCAGGCCCGCCGCATTCCAAGATAGCAACTTTGTACATGTATTAACACATGCTGCTGCCTCACCCATAGCCACATCACCGACAACATCAAGCATTGGCACAAAGGCCTCATTCGGGCCAACATCATCCCAGGTGAACGCACAAGAAAGGGCTAGACCACCCTGACGTGGGAATCATGAACACATTCATCAGCGTGGGAAACAGCAGGTGCAAATCAGTCCAAGCCGTCAACCTTTTGCAGGTCAAGCCCATACCCACACCCACTCCTATTTAAATGGGCCGTAGCTGCCACTCGGTTTGAGGTGACACAAATCATCTTGATAAAATGGGAACCCTTGTCCAGGCAGGGGCGGCAACCTCAGGGGAGAGGATGTGCAGACTGTTGAGCTTATGTTCCTGGAGCAGTTAATTGTCCCAATCGCAAAGTCTTTGGCACGGGCACCTCTCTGTGCCAAGAGTCAGTCATTACTGTCCAGGTCTGCTAGGGCTCACTAATCCCCTAGCACCTGCTCAGGCCCCATGTCTTCTAATTGAAGGACGTCTCAAATGAAAGCACATGCTACCTGAAATAGCAAGTCTTGCTCACGCCGACTAAATGCAAGACATTACCAACACAGTCTTTGGAGGTGCATTTCCATTGTACCTTTCAATGCCGGAGTAAAAAAAAAAAAAAAATCCTTTTGTTGAGGGAAAGATGGTAGTTGGCTAGTGAGGGTGTGGGGCGCTCTTCACTCATCAAGATACATCTCATACATAAACTGTTTTTTTGCAGCTTTACTTGGAAGCAAGTGGTGTCTCTGCTTGATTGGGGCAGTGGTCGGACAGGCTTACTGTTGGGTGCTGGTACATGGATGTTCTGTCCAGTTTTCTTGAAGACTTCCACAGCACTGCACCATACTCATCACACTGTTGCACAGCAGAAGGGTGCCACAGTAGTGAAGTGAAGGAGAAGTAACTCACTCATAGTGAGCAATCACTGATCTGCTTGCTGGCTGTTGACATGTAAAGAAAACTCCTGATGGGGCTGTAACATGTGAACACGGCAGAATTTCGCCAACAGTGAGCCTGTCTTGAAGGAGATGGAGCCGACAGGGACTGAGACCCTCAGTAATCCCGCAGCTCCTGATGGTAACATCATTGCCACACCTTAGTCTGAGAAAGGTTAAGAGGGCAGATGACCTGGAAGAATGACCTGACAGCTAAATCAAAGGAACAAACCTAAAGTCAAACATTTCAAGGGAACCACGTAAAAATACCAAGACCAGGTGAGTTCTGTGAACTGTAGAACTGCTTTGTGTTTACAACAAGAAAGTCACAAGAAAGACTAATAATTATCATCCTTGTCGCATACAAGCTTTTGAGAATACGAACAATTGTAGCACGTATGAAAACATTGTTCCTCCTAAATTGATGAGAGAATGTGCAAGGAAAAGAACACAAAGAAAAGGAGATGTCATCAAGCTTCATGACTACTGCTGGGTTGAGAGTGGAGGACATAGCAGCTACAACTGAGGGAATAGATGGTGTTACTAACAACTAGCATGACCAGTACCCTTTCTAGCAATCTCACAGGAGACAGGGTACTGTTCAGGGAATGATAAGGGGCAAACAACTTAATATAATGCAGCTAGACAACCCACACTACATTTTTCTATCTATGATCATTCCACGGTCTTTCATAGAATAATGATAGGTCAAATATGCTTCAGTTGCTGGCTAAGATGGCAGTGACCCTGAAAATACAGTCTGGAGGAAAATTAAAGTCTTATTTGAAAATGCTTTGGGATTGATGGATGGAACTGGTTCACCACTTCCACTTCATTGAAAGACATAGCACATCTTTTGATCCTCAATTAAAGTTGTCCCCTACAGCAATAATGGTTGTCCTTGGTAAATTATTACTTCTACCCTTTCTTTGTCAGATTTGATTTTCACCACACCACTGTTAAAAGAAGGCAGGGTCTTTGCCAGCTGATCAAACCATTCCAGGACTTGAAGCTGCAGGCACCTTTTCTGGATCCTGCCAGACCCAAGGTTAGCAAAGACTAACAACTGTATTTTTTCGCTTCTGAAATTCAAGCCAAATAATCTTTAGAAACGATGAAACATGCTTAATACGCAATAATGTCTCCTGAATATCTCAAATGTTTGCAATAGTAGAAATTGTGACAGATGTTAATAGATGTGTTCCGTAGGTAGGGAAGGAGCCGGTCAGCTTTGTGTGGCGATGGTTGTTAAATGATCGCTGCAATAGAGGTCATTTCCTTTCTGGAAGGGTTTACTCTGTCAAGCATAAGTGATAGTTTAGATGGGTGGGAGGGATGTGATGGTGGATGGAGTGTTGCAGATCAGATGAAAAACAACTAAAGCGAAGGAAATAATGCCGCAAAACTTTCTCAATCACCAGAATTCAGATAAGAAGACTATGGCAAGATCACAAATATTAATATGGAATATTAAAAGCCTAAACAGAACAGTAAAAGAAAGTTAATGGCTGAAGAATTTAAAATTCCCAAGGCATCTTTAACCTGTATTCAACAAACGCACGTATCCTTCAAAGACAGAAAACTATTGGAACAGCTAGGCTATATGGTTTTGAATGTACAATCCAGCAAGTTTTTTATTCATGTGTTTGAGGAGATACGTAAAGCTGCTAATTCCAAGGGTGGATGTGTAATGCTAAAAATATGTTGAGGGGTGAGTCAATGGACATTATACTCAATTTATGGGCCAAAATCAGAAGTATCACACAAGTTTATTCTTCGTGCATTAGAATTGGCTGAATGGGGAGATCCACTAATGGTTAGTGTTGACTTATGCTGTTCTCTGAATGAGAGGAGCAGCTGGTGGTATGGGCATAGATAATGAGTCACAATAGTCATCAATAGTGAGGTAAATAGATGGTTTGATTGCTGGTACACCCAGAGGACAGATTAGCCAGGCTAGACAGTCTTTTCTCACCCTTCCAAGAAGTAGAATTGAATAGATGTTTAGTATTGTTATTGCCATACACAGATATAAAAATATGCTATTAGCTCTTAACTTGCTTAAATTAGAACGTAAGCTGGAGAATTAGCAGTGGTCATATTCTAACAGGAGCTTCATCATTCTTTAGTCCTAGATTCTCATTATACCAAACTGATGCTGGAATGGCTAGTAGTTTTCATGTACCATAACAAAGGTACTACCCAATATTGTAAGGGATGCTATTTAAGCTGAAATTAAATGGGACTACATTAAGCAATTATCATAAAATCAAACTGAGAAAGCATATGAAAAGTTAAAGAAATTAGCAAATAATCATGCGCAAGTAACTTTAATAATGACCGAAGAGAAAGCACTCTGCAAGAGCCGTTCATTGCTGCTTGAGATGAGATTTGGAAAAGTTAGCATGACATGTATGCTAAAACGTTGGTGTAATAGGCTAAGAACCTATGAGTAAAGCACAGCAGTGGGTAAGATCCTTGCACTAAAGTAAGAAAAAATGCTCTATGAAACAATGTAGACAATTAAAACAAAATGCAGGGGTGATCTAATTCAAGCGAGGATGGACTACCACTCAAATTCTTGCAATATTTCTTATTACTATCATTCTATTCATATTATTCCTACTTTTAGAGATCACCAAAAATACCAGGATCATGGACACAGATATGTTAATATTTATTTTTATTAACAAAAAAAAAACTTCAGTAGACTCTGGGTCATATAGAATAATTTTATTAACTAACAGTGATGTTACAATCTACTCTAAAATCATGTCCACTTGGATAAGCAGGTGACCTCACTCTGGCAACACGGATTTGTACTGGGCCCTGTAGACCATATTAATAAGGCAAATGTTATTTGAGATTTCTTCAGAACAATGTGACCCTTAGGCAATGATTCTGCTTGCCGCAGAGGGAGTTTGATAGGATGTCACTGCATTATGAATGTGGAGTAAGGAATGGTTCCTGCCCTTAAATTCTAGTCCTCTCTCAGGAAAATCTACATTGAAATAATAAACACGAAATAGTCCCGCTCATGTTCAGGGACCCAGGAGTGGTTCTTTCAAAGTCACTACTTTGCCTTAGTTCGAAAAGGCCAAGAAACATGTGATGGTCGTGTAAAATGTTGCAGCCTTAAAACAGGCTATATTGCCTCTCTATAATTTTAATAGAAGGAAAAAGGGTCATACCATTAAAAGTCTCTTAAGTAAAGTGAAAAGTGACCTTTTAAAAATGTTCTTCACAAAAGCGTTTTACTTCTTTTTAAAGAAAGATAATGGGCAATATATAGCAATGTAGCCAGCACGGACTGCAGCAATGAAACAATGCAAATAGAACACTGCACCTTTAAGGGCCTCTTGACCTCTAATGTCCCATCATGCCTAGAAGGTGGCAGTTTACTCAGTTAATTTCGATGAGTGAATTAGCTGTATAGAGTTATATATATTGTATATCTCCCATTGGGGAGGAGGGAGGTTGCTTATGATCTCAATGGAGATGTTCCTGAGAGAGAACTAGGATGACAGATAAGAAACCCTTCCTTCTCTCTCAGAGGATCTCCATTAATATTCATAAGCAGTGAATAACTTAGCTCATCCACCAGAAATGTCAGGAACATTTTTTTTTTAAAAGAGAGAGATTAGTATAATTTGGCAAGCTAATTCTTCAGAGATGCTTGCACCATTTGGTGCATCAGCAGAGGCATCCAGATCAAAACAATAGTGTCTTTTATAAGTGTGAACCGATCTCCAAGTTTACAGCTTTGCAAATCTCAGCAAATGGGATGCTCCTAAGTAAAGCAACAGTAGCTGTTCTACCTGTGGTGGAGTGGGCTCTAAGTCTACCAGGAATAGTTTTGTTTGCTTTCTGATAAATGATTATTCAGGAGACAATTCATCTAGACAAGTATTGTTTAGAAGTGGCACATCCTGTTGCAGGAAAGTACCCTCTTTTTGGCATGGTTACCCCCACCTTTTTCCTATTAGTATGCTTAGACTGCTAACCAGGATCCCAGTGATTGTGTTCTCTCCCTCTAAATTTGGTTGCCTAGGACTTTACACACCTCACAATTGGCATACTGGTGCCCCATTATAAGTCCCTAGTATATGGTACTTAGGTACCCAGGGTATTGGGGCACCAGGGGTTCCCCACGGACTGCAGCATGCAGTGTGCCACCCATGGGAGCCCATGCAAAATGTGTCTGCAGGCCTGCCATTGCAGCCTGCGTGAAAAGGTGCATGACCCTTTCACCTCAGGTCACAGCACCAGGTCACTGTAAGTCACCCCTATGGTAAGCCTTTCTACCCCAGAGGGCAGGGTTCAGGTCCCTGTGTGGGAGGGCACCCCTGAATGAGCAGAGGTGCCCCTACAAACTCCAATTCCATTACACTGGACTTCCTAAGTGCGTGGAAGCCGTTTTACCCATGTACTGGACACCTGTGTCCAGCTACATTGGGTAACTCCAAATTTGGGCATGTTTGGTATCAAACATGTCAGAATCATACCCTAATACTGTTGTCAGTATTGGTTGTTTGATTCCATGCACTCTGGGGGCTCCTTAGAGGAACCCCAGTATTGCTCCTATCAGTCTTTTGGGGGTTTCCGGGTAGCTTGTGCTGCTGCCACCCCTCAGACAGGTTTCTGCCCTCCTGCTGCTTGACCAGCTCAGGCAGGGGAAGGCATAACAAAAACATTCCTGTGGGAGAGGGAGGTAACCTCTCCAAGCCACCAGTTTGCTTTGAAGGGCACGTTTTGTCCCCTCCTTGCATAAACCGGTTTGCACCAGTCCAAGGACCACTGGTCCCTGATCTGGCACAAAACTGGACAAAGGAAAAGGGAGTGACCACTCCCCTGTCCAACACCACCCCAGGTGTGGTGCTCAGAGCTCCTCCAGGCGGCCACCTGATTCTGCCATCTTCAATCCAAAATGAGCAGAGGCCCCTGGGAGCATCTGAGTGGCCATGTGTAGGAAAGTGCAACTGTTGGCAGGGTTACCCCCCACGTTTTGCCTAACATTGATGGTAACTTTGATTGAAAGTGTGCTGGGACCCTGCTAAACAAGCTCCAGCACCAGTGTTCTTTCCCAAAATCTGTACCTTTGTTTCCACAATTGGCACAACCCTGGCACACAGTTAAGTCCCTTGTAAAAGGTATCCATGGTACCAACGGCCCTGTGGCGAAGGTTCTCAAGGGCTGCAGCATGCATTATGACTCCCTGGGGAATCCCTCACCAAGCACATGTACACTGCCTATGCAGCCTGTGTGTGATGGTGGGGAGAAAAAGAAAGTCAACATGGCACTCTTCTCAGGGTGCCATGCACACATACCAGTGCCTGTGGCACAGGTAAGTCACCTCTCTAGCAGGCCTTACAGCCCTAAGGCAGGGTGCACTATACCACAGGTGAGGGCAGGCAGAGCTGCATGAGCAATATGCCCCTAGAATGTCTAAGTCCATTCTTGAACATTGAAAGTACAGTGTAGCCATATTGAGTATATGGTCTGGGAGGTTGTCAAAACGAACTCTGCAGTTCCATAATGGCTACACTGAATACTGGGAAGTCTGGCATCAAACTTCTCAGCACAATAAACCCACACTGATGCCAGTGTGGGATTTATTGAAAAATGCACACAGGGGGGCATCTTATAGATACCCCATGTATGTTAGTCAAACTGCTAGTGTAGGACTGACTGTTCTGTGCCAGCCAGCCACTTTCAGACTGAGTGGAGGTGCTTCAGGACGGCGGTGAGACTTAAAGGCTCAAGCCTCGGATTACTGGGCCCCAAGGCACTCCAGCTAGTTGAGCTGCCCGCCCCCTGGACAAAGCCCCACTTTAGGCTGCAATCCGGTGGGAAAATTAGGGAAAACAGGGAGGAGTGACCACCCCAGTCAGGACCACCTAGATCTGAGGTGACCCCCTCCCTGCAGAATCCTCCATCTTGGTTTGGAGGACAGGGACCAATAGGATTAGGTTTGTGTCCTCCTCCCCAAAGGGAGTGGGTACAAGGAGGGTGTAGCCACCTTCATGAACAGTAGCCATTGGCTACTGCCCTCTGACCACCTAAAATGCCCCTAAATATAGGATTTAAGGGCCTCCCTGAACACAGCTCCCCAGATTCCTGGTGACCTAACAAGAAGAAGGAGTAGTGCTAAGCTAAAACCCCCAGCAGAGAAGAAGGAAGGTGACAACTGCTTTGGCCACAGCCCTACCGGCCTGTCTCCTGCTTCGAAGATCCTGCAAGAACACAATGACGCGTCCAGCGGGACCAGCAACCTCTGCCCAACTCCAGAGGACGACTTGGAGACACCGACAACCGGTGCAGCTACGTTCAGCAGGCGCCCCTCCTCCCTGTCAAACTGGTGGTAGGCCCGAGACACCTCCCTGGACCTCGCCTCCAGCCTCTGAGTGACCCCCGGGGTCCCCCATACACCAGCATTGGAAACCCAAGGTCCTGTTTGCACCCTGTACCAGGCTGCCTCTGTGCCGCTGAGGGTGTGTTTGGTGCCTACTTGTGAGCCCCTCCAGTGCTCCTCTAATCCCCCCTAGTCTGCCCTCCGAGTAGCGGGTACTTACCTGTAGGCTGACCTGATTCCGAGTACCCCTGTCTCCATGGGAGCCCACGTTAAATTTGCTCATCTTTGACCTCTGCACCTGGCCAGCCCTGTGTTGCTGGTGGTGGGTTTTTGGGTTAACTTGAACCCCAACCCGTGGAATTCCTAAAACCCAGAGACTGAAACTGTAAGTGTTTGTACTTACCTACAAAACGATCTAACATTTCTTCCCCCCGGAACTGTGTCTGAAAATTGCAGTGTTCATTTTTAAAACAGATTATTGCCAATAATTCAAAAACTGTATAACTTACCGATTTCAAACAAAGTACTGTTGATACATGTGTGAAATATGAAACTATTGAAGTACTCACCTGCAACTTGAATCTTGTGGTTCTAGAAATAAACTAATAGATATTTTTGATTTATATAAAAAACAATGGTCTGTAGTTGTCATTGAGTGTGTGCTTCTTCTATTGTCTGTGTGTGTACAACAAATGCTTTGCACTACCCTACTTTAGCCTCTGTTAAGCTTCTGGAGAACCCCTGGACTCTGTGCACACTATATCTCATTTTGATATAGTATATACAGAGCCAGCTTCCTACACCATGTCAGACAGGTAACATCACAGCCCCCTCCTGATAGGTGGTCACCTTGCTAGGTGACCAATCCCCTTCTAGGGCTATATAGGGTCTCCCTCTTGGGTGGGTCCTCAGATTCGACATGTCAGGACTCCTCTGCATAGTTTTCTTCATCTTCTGCAACATTGTTTTTCAGGCTCCTTCCAGCAACTGCAGCATTTCCTCTGCTGTGCATCCTCTGAGGTTGACGAGACTCCAGCCCGCACCAAGAAGTAAGAAGGAATCTCCCTTGGAGTGAAATAGTCACTCCCCTGCATCTGCAGGCATCAACTGCATTGACCACTGGCTGCATTGATCTGCTCTCCTCCTGCATCACAGGTGGTGGTCTAGAGTGGTTCCCTTGGTCCTCTATTTCAGCTGCCCAACTTGGGAGACGTTAAGTCCTTGCCTCTCCTTGCAGGACAGTACCCCTGTACACCTCGACTCTTGCAGCTACAAAGGCTTGTTTGTTCCTGCTTCAAGGGATCTCCAGACTCCATGCAGCCCCAGCCCCCAGAACTCCTTCCTGTCAAGCGCAGACTCCTCTCTGCTGCTGCAGTGATGTGGGACTCCTCTTCAGGTGTGCTGACTGTGTCTCATTGTGACTTACTGTGCCTGCTGCCAGTGAGTTCCCTGTGGTGGCTGCCACTGCTTCTGTTGGCTCTCCCAACTGCTGAGGGCCACCCCAGACTCTCCTCCTTCGGTGGAGTCTCCTGGACCTTGCTGGTCCTCTTCAGCTTTGCAACTCTTCTTTTGCATTTTCCAAGGCTTGTTGGTGATTCTCTGGCACCACTGACCCACTGTAACCCGACAGCCGGAGTGGGACCCCATCTGCATCACTCCAGGGACTCCTCTTCATCTCCATCGCTGCATAGCTGCATAGCTGGTCTTTTTCTTCTCCTGTCGGCCTGGTCCTGCATCCACACAAGAGTGGGTTGTGGCTCCTGCCATGATCGGACACCTCATCACAAACCGGACTCGGTCCCCTTCCTTTGCAGGTCCTCTTCTGCCAGAATACACCTTTGGGTTCTTCCCGTCTGGTCTTGGTCTTGCGCAGTCCTTTTGCTGAGTCCTCCTGTTAGTTTTGGGGAAAACTAGGTACTTACCTTTGCTCTCCTTGTCGCGGGGGGTCACTCTGGTACTCACCTCTTGGGGTTCCTAGTTTCTCCAGCTCCCCTCTACTGACTCCACATTCTTGGGTGGGGGACTATATCTCATATTCCACTTTTCTAGTATATGGTTTGGCCCTCCCTTAGGGCCCTCATTATTTCCTAATACTTTTACCAATGCTTGTTGTTTCTATGCTATTTTCCAATTTGCGAATTGTTATATAATTAGTGTGTACTTACCTCCAGTTGAGGGGACTGTCTATAATTAGTCTAGTGGTGTGTTACTATAATAAAGTACCTTTAGTTTTGTAACACTGTGTTGTTCTTTCATGTGTGATAGTGCTCTATGACTATAGTGGTACTGCATAAGCTTTGCTTGTCTTGTCTTTGCTGCACATCGACAGCCCGGGCTTCCTAGAGACTGCCTACACTTCACTAATAGGGGATACCTGGACCTCGTATAAGGTGATAACATCATAGGTGCTCATCACACACCAGGCCAGGTTCCTACACCTGTCTGCATAGGACCATAGTTGATGAGGAGTTGCTTTGATTTGTTTTTTTTAAAGGATTTTGTCCTATCTAGAAAAAAAATCAGCACCTTAACATCATGAGTATGGAGAGGCCTCTCCACAGGAGAAGGATTCTGAAAAAAATGTATGTAGAATAATAGCTTTATTGACCTGGAAATCTCAGAGTGCTATAAGGAGGGATTTAAGAAAGGTCCTCATCACTTTCTAGTTCTATGGAATACTGTGTAAGGTTCATGTGAACACAGGGCCTGTATCTCGCGAGCTGAAGTAATGGCTACTAAGAAGGAAGCATTCCAAGATAGGAGTTGGAGAGAAGCCTAATGAATGGGATCAAAGGGAGGACCCATATGACTAAAAGGACAATGTTTAACTCCCATGAAGGAGGTGGTCTCCTGAGAGGAGGATATATCTACTTAATGCCTTCCAGAAAAATCTGTTAGGTCTCTCAGAGCTTGAAGATAAACTTTTATAACAGAGCACTAATCTGTGATATCTGGCCAAGACAGCAATGCATGGTGTAAGTCCTATCATGCCCGCAATGCTCTGCATGGTGAACTCAATCTTGTAGGGGAAGGAACAAAATAAGGAAAAGGCCAACCACTGACCATGTGCTGTCACACCTGTCTCTCTTCCTCTCTGGGACTTTCTGAGGAGTTGTATCACTGGTGTTCCTGCCATCCGCTGGAACAAATATGCACAGGTATTACTTGAGTGTAATCACTATAACCAAAAACCTTGCAATTGTTTATACACTGCACGTTCATACAGAGCTGAGCTCATTCAAGCATTGTTACCTGGTTGCCTCATGAGAATCTGAAAACTGACTGTGCATCTTAGTGTAATTGTGCTGAATTGACAAATGTTCTATTGCCTCAATTCTACAGCAAATTTTCTGAAGTTTCTAGTCTTAGGAGGGCTAGTAGCTCTAAGAAACTTTTTAGTCCCAGTCTTAGTGGACCAACCAAGAAGCAAGAGACTGAACTCACGTAAATAATCACTTGGATTTACTGTTCAAGCAAGAGCTATTGTTTAATTATGTTTGTTGCTTTCACAGCATGCGTTGGATTAGTTGGTTAGCACTAACAGGCTGTGTGCCCGAACGCGCTACAAGTTCTGTACTCACTGATTTATTTTGCTTTCTTCTTTGCCTTTTTTGTAGGAGGTGCAGAAACTGGATATCCTAGTTGCAACCCCACCTAGAACCACTGAAGCTTGCCGCCCCGCCGAGAGCAGGCACCGTCAGAGCTTGCCACCCAGCTGAGGAAAAAGGAGGATGCAGGACACTGGAGTTGAGCAGGTGAGTTAAACCATCTTAGTTCTACACCTCAATACACTGATTGCCTAGCAAATGGGTGCTGTGTGCAGGCATAGGTTAAATAGGGTTACAGCCAAGATGGTCGCCGAGACTTTGAAGTCCAGCAAGACATCCTTAGAGAATTTTAGACTGATTGTGCCCTTTATCCCCCCTGGGTGTGGCCACTGTTCCTCATGCACATTTCACATTCTACTTTCAGCAACTTAAGACCCTCTTTCAAAAGTCATAAGTTGCTCATTTCTCTCTCATGCAGTGGTGGACAAGGTAATGCTTGATGCTGCTGTATTCTATGGCATATGCCTGCCTCCTTGTACATGGGCGTGAAGAACAAGTTACTTTCTTTTTGGTAACGTCTTATCGGGTAGAGACTATGGAGGGCATTCTGACCGCGGCGGTTCGGCCGTGGTCAGATGCGGGAAACCGGCGGTCTCCGGCCGGTTTCCCGCTGCCCTGCAGAATCCTCCATGGCGGCGGAGCGCGCTCCGCCGCCATGGGGATTCTGACACCCCCTACCGCCATCCTGTTCCTGGCGGGTCTCCCGCCAGGAACAGGATGGCGGTAGGGGGTGCCGCGGGGCCCCTGGGGGCCCCTGCAGTGCCCATGCCAATGGCATGGGCACTGCAGGGGCCCCCGTAAGAGGGCCCCACAAAGTATTTCAGTGTCTGCTATGCAGACACTGAAATACGCGACGGGTGCCACTGCACCCGTCGCACCTTCCCACTACGCCGGCTCAATTCTGAGCCGGCGTCCTCGTGGGAAGGTTGATTTGCCCTGGGCTGGCGGGCGGCCTTTTGGCGGCCGCCCGCCAGCCCAGGGCAAATCCCAAAATACCCTCAGCGGTCTTTCGACCGCGGAGCGGTATTTTGGTGGGGGAACTTTGGCGGGCGGCCTCCGCCGCCCGCCGAAGTTAGAATCACCCCCTATGGGCCAGATGTACAAAGCCAATTAGCATTTCTTAATGGACCGAATTGCTATTGCAGGCCGTTAAGAAATGCTAAATGCTATTTCGGGCCATGGGCTTTTCACATGAACAAAGCCCTTTGAGCGGTTGCAAATTGTGATTTCTAGCCAGTAGAAATCACAATTTGCGACCCTCTAAATAGGTAATCACAAATAGATATTACCTATTTGTGATTCCTATGCACATGTATAAAGCATTTCCTAAATGCAAACTGAACTTTTAGGAAATGTAATATTGTGATTACCATCGACTCGAAGTTGATGGTAACCATGTGCAATTTAAAAACGTGCCCAAAGATGCTTTCTTTTTTTAAGCGCGATAGAGCGCACACATGCCCCTAGGGCATATGTTTGCTCTATATATGCACCATTATTTTGGGGGTACATCATGGGGGACCATATACGCATAGCCATCCTTGGTTTAGCATTTCAAAAATAGGAAATCGCTATTTTGGAAATGCTAACCCGGCACACTGGAACGACTGGCATTGGATTTCCTATTTGCGATTCCCTAATAGCGATTCCTACTCTGTAGGAAATTGGGTATTTTCATACATATCATTTTTCATTTCCTAAACAGTGATTTCTAAGGAATCGCTATTTAGGAAATGCAAAATATTTTCGTCAATCTGGCCCTATATCAAGCTGCAGATTTCTTACCCTAGAATTTCCCCATGCGTCAGACTGGATTCAGAATATTTTATATGAGCAGTACCCCTACACACCAGTAGGTGGTGTTCAGCTCCGCTTGCATCAGTGTTGTCTGCTCCGGAAGTGATACTCCCAGCATCTATATAGGCACCACCCAGTAGTGCTGATTCCGTTTCTTTTCATCACTTTCCATGCCAGAAGTGCGGAGCCATAAAGAATACTGCCCACTGGTGTGGAAAACTAGGGCCCTTAAAGGGAACAGTTCTGTCCCTAGAAATCCGTTTGCAGAGTGGGAAGGATGGGTGGGTCAGTAAGGATTCTGCAGCTAGGTAGTCTCTACCAGATAAGGTGCGAACGAAGGCAAGTTACTTGTTCATCTGATAAAGATTTCTAGCTGCAGATTCCTTACCTTAGAACAGATACCCAAACAATACCATCCCCAGAGGTGGGTCTGCGGACCAATTTCAAATAAGGAAGTCTTGCGGGACCAGCAGGCAGTAGTACTTTGTGAACATGTGCAGAGAAGCCCACACAGAAGGACCAGGATTCCGCATGCTAGTGCAATATTTGCAGATTTAGCTCTGGTGGAATGAGCTTGCAAGCACTCAGGAGGTTGCTTTTTGGTCAGTGCATAGCAGATCTTAATGCAGAGTACGACACATCTGGCGATGGTCAGCTTCTACATAGCCCGACCTTTCTTCGTTCCAACATTCCCTATGAAGAGTTGGTCAGCCACCCAAACTCTCTTCTTAGATCAAGGTAGAACAACAATGCTCTTTTTGGGTCCAGACTTTGGAGTCGCTCCTCTTCTTTATAGGGATGTGAAGGAGCCTAAAAGTAGGCAGGGTGATGGGTTGGCCTACGTGAAATGGAGTGACCACATTTGGAAGAAAGGAAGATGTTGTGCAAAGAACCAGTTTACCAGCACAGATGGTGAAATAAGGAGGCTTGGATGACAAGGTCTGAAGCTCATTCACTCTTCGGGCAGATGTGAACACCACAATGAAGGCTGTTTTGATTGTAAAGAGCCTTAGGGGATAAATATGGAGAGGCTTGAAAGGAGGGCACATCAAGTATGTCAGCACAAGATTATGGTCCCACTGAGGCATGATAAATGGTGAAAGGGGAGAAAGATTACAAGAACTTTGAGAAACCTATTTACAATATGGGATTTGAAGAAGGATGGCTGGTCAGGCAGCCACAGAAAAGAAGAAATAGCAGAAAGGTAGCCCTTGAGATTGCCAAAGAAGAGCCCTGCTGGGCAAGACAAAGTATGAAAAGGAGAACTTGAACAGAGGCATAAAGGGGATCAAATTAGTTTTTCTGTACACCACGCCACAAATGTTTTATAACTGCAGGTGTATACTGTCTTAGTGGAGAGTCGCCTGGCCACCAAGATGACTTCACAGACTTCGGGAGGAAGGTCAAAAGCTGTCAACTGCCACTGATCAATCTCCTCGCAAGAAGTCAGAGGCTCGGCAGGTTCGGATGGAGGGCCCTCCATGGTTGCTGTGACAGAAGATGCTCCCAAAGGGGAGGCCTGATCGGAGGACTGATGCTCAGCAGTCGTGATACCAGACTATCCCTGCACAGTCAGGAGCCACAAGGATGACTTGGGCCCAGTCAAAGTCATCTTCTTGAGAAATCTGGGCAGGAGTGGTATTGGTGGAAAGGTGTACAGGAGGCCTGAGCTCTACTTGAGAGAAAAAGCGTCTTCAAGCAAGGACCACATTGGAAACTCCAGCGCCGATATTGCGTGTTATCGGTGGCAGCAAACAGATCTAACCAAGGTTCTCCCCATCTGCTGAAAGAGACCTTGTACCACCTCTTGATGGAGATGCCATTTGTGATATGCTAGGCATCTTTGGCTGAGTTTGTCTACCCTGGCATTCAGAGAACCCACCAGGTGTTGAATCACCAGGGATGTGCTCTGATGTTCTAGCCATGTCCAGAGATGCAGAACCTCTTGACAAAGGGTCGACGACCCCTCCTTGTCCTGTTTGCTGCAGTACCACATGGAGGTGGTGTCTGTGAACATCTGCACTACCGTCCCTTTCATGGAGGGTAGAAAGGCTTTCAAAGCCAGTGGGATCGCTCGGAGATCCAGAAGACTGATGTGGAGTCTGGACTCTGCCACAGACCAGAGCCCTCTGATTCCCACCTCTCCCAGATATCTGCCCAATCCCAGGAGTAACGTATCTGTCACAACTGTGAGATGTGGTCGGGGAAGGGAGAGTGGCCTGCTGCTGACCCAATTGCGGTTCACTAGCCACTAATGCAGGTCTTTTGCAGTTCCAATCTGGACCATGTCTTAGTGATTTTCCTGATGCTACGCCCACTGGAACGTCAGATCCCACTGCAGAGCAGTGCATTTGTTACCAGCAGGATGCAGGAGGCCATGAGTGCCAACAACTTCAGAGTCTGTATTCTTCAGGGCCCAGTGTCACTTCTCATTACTCCCCAAATCCTAGCTCGTAGGAATAGGGTTCAGGCTCTGAACTTGAAAGCATGGCTTCAAATGGTACCGGGAATGGCTTTGAGGGATGCACCTCCAGCTCCCTAGTGGAGTTGGGGATCAGAATAGGGGCAGCAGTGCCAGAAGAGTTAGCATCTGAGCGTCGAGATGGTACGACCGGCACTGGGCCTGGCTCCAAGAAAAGATCCTCGAGGCTCAACTGGAGTTGAAGCTGCTGGCATGGAACAAGAAGGGGCCCCTGCTGACTCGTCAGGCTCCCAAAGGAGCCCTGGAGGAGTCGCCCACACAAATATGAGGCACATGGCCTTATTGAATTCTTTCAGCTGGTTGCGGGTCGCACCAGCTCCCAGAAATTCGAAGAGGGGTGGAGTTGGCTAAGGAGCAGGCTCTACTATGGAAGCCAGGCCTCAAATGCTGACGCTCCCGCATCTTGTTGGCCGGTGGACGAGGAGAAGGTGAAGACCTCTTCGACGACAACTTCTTATGGCAGGACTTACTTGACTGGTCTGACGACTTGGACAGCGACAAGCATCTCTGAGTCAGGGACCACTCCCAAGATCTTCCTCTCGAATGGGAACTCAAACGTGGTGGAGTCACATGTGAAGCTACCGGGAGCTTTAGGGATTGCTCCTTCAGGGAATTGGGTTGCATGGTGCAGCAGTAACAACAAGACTTTGGGTCGTGGTTGCACTCGAGGCACCACAGGCACACAAGATGCAGGTCGGCCATCAATATTGGTCGATGAAAGCCACCGCAGTGCTTGAAGCTGGCCTTCTTGAGAGACATCCCTGCCACACCAAGAGGAAAATCTCAAAAATAAGTTGACAAAACATCGAAAAAAGTTCAGCCAAAAAGTGACTGACTGGGTAATTCTTCTCCACATCAGCACTGGGTGGTGCAGAAAGAAAATAATTGGCGTCAGCATGCTTGGGTGGCGCCTATATAGGTGCAGCTGACATCACTACCAATGCGGACAACCGATGCATGCAGAGCGGAACAACGCCACCTACCAGCGCGCAGGGGTACTGCTCAAGCAAAATCTTCAAGAACCAATCTGACGTCTGGGGAAATTGTAAGGGAAGGAATCTGTAGCTAGAAGCCTATCAGGGCCACCTCTTGCATCTCCATGCGCGTATTCCCAAGATCCAGTTCAGTGGGCTGGTGGACCCCAAAGAGCCTTTGCAATTACCAATGGCCTTCTGGAAATAAGGGGATCTTGCATTCTGGGTAGCTATCACAAAATCTTTGACCACAGGCATTCTGAAAAAGGACATTTGTGAAGAACGTTTTCGATAAGCTTTGAGTGCTGCGAGATGCATTCTAATTGAAGAGAATTGCAACTTTGCTTTACCCAGATGGAGGAGGTATGAAAGAACAGACTCTTCCTGACAGGTAAGAGGACTGAATTTGTTCTGAGAACACCAGATGGATAATCTCTTCCATTTGAAGGGATAGGAAGTTCAAGTGGATTGTTTTTTGGCTTCATGCAGAACATCTACGTATTCCTGAGGAAGAGTCAGGTGACCATAATGTATGAGTTCCGGAGCCATGAAGTCAAATTCCACGAGTGAAGGTTGGGAAGTTAAATCCATACTTGTGAAGAAGATCTATAATGCAAGACGGCTTCCTGTGAGGACACTTAGAGATAGAGATCCTTGAGCCACCACTGTTGGAGCCATCCGGAGCAACGAGAATCATTCTGGCCTTCCAATGTGAGAGCTTGATGATCACCCTTGGCACCAGGGGAATCGGCTTTGAAGAAAGGGCCTGAAGCTCACTCACCCTGCGAGCAGAGGTGATGGCGATGAGAAAGACAGTTTTGAATGTGAGGAGCCATAAGGGACAATTATGCATAGGCTCAAAGGGAGTACACGTCAAGAAAGTAAGCACAAGATTAAGATCCCACTGAGGCATGATGAAGGGAGTGGGAGGAAATAAGTGGGTGAGCCCCTTTAAGAACCTACTCACAAGAGGAGATTTAAAGAGTGTGGGCTGATCAGGAAGCCTAAGAAAGGCGGAAATGGCAGACAAATACCCATTAAGGGTGCCCAATACAGAGCCCTGCTGGGCTAAGGAAAGAATAAATAGAAGAACCTCTGAAAGAGGGGCAGATAGGTGGTCAACAGATTGTGGTGCACCATGCCACAAATGTATTCTAACGACAGGCGTATACAGTTTTAATCGAGGGACGCCTGGCTGCCAAGATAACATTGCAGACTTCGGGTAGAAGGGCAAACGCCGTCAACTGTTGCCGCTCAATCTCCACGCATGAAGGCGGAGGTTGGACAGGTTCGGGTAGAGGACCGTCCCCTGCTGCTGCGACAGAAGATCCACCCGAAGAAGCAGTCCGAGTGGAGGATCGATGGACATGCTCAATAGCTCTGTTTAGGAAGTTGGCTCTGTATATACTATTTCAAAGTAAGAAATAGTGTGCACAGAGTCCAAGGGTTCCCCTTAGAGGTAAGATAGTGGCAAAAAGAGATAATTCTAATGCTCTATTTTGTGGTAGTGTGGTCGAGCAGTAGGCTTATCAGAGGATAGTGTTAGGCATTTGTTGTACACACACAGGCAATAAATGAGGAACACACACTCAAAGGCTTACTCTGGGCCAATAGTTTTTTATATTGAAAAATATATTTTCTTAGTTTATTTTAAGAACCACAGGTTCAAGATTTACAAGTAATACTTCAAATGAAAGGTATTTCACTTAGGTACTCTAGGAACTTTGAATAATCACAATATCATGTACAGTCTTTGTAAACATGGCAATAAGCTATTTTAAAAGTAGACACTGCAAAAATCAACAGTTCCTGGGGGAGGTAAGTAAAGGTTAAGTTTGCAGATAAGTAAAACACTTACAATTCTCAAAGTTGGGTCCAAGGTAGCCCACTGTTGGGGGTTCAAGGCAACCCAAAGTTATCACACCAGCAGCTCAGGGCCGGTCAGGTGCACAGGTCAAAGAGGTGCCCAAAACACATAGGCTTCAATGTAGACAGTCAAAATGGGGAGCACCCTGTCTTCCATTCCAGCATTTGTGACCCCAAGGCATCATGGTAAATGCAGTCATTAGCACGAATTTGAACAGAGTTTTAAAAGTTTTTCACCATAAGTTGGTGCGGCGAGTGCCGTATCTTCGGACACGTGTTTCTGGCTATTTGGCCGTCGTCAGCGAAGAGCAACGTGTAGCTGGCGGGGTTGCTTGAAATGCCGCCTTGAAAGTATTCACAGGTTTATGTACCACTCAAGAAGGCGCACAGGTGCTTCACCCGAGCTCGTCAGCTCAGAGGCTCACGGGAGCCTTAATTACAACAGTCAAAATGGGGAGCACCCTGTCTTCCATTCCAGCATTTGTGACCCCAAGGCATCATGGTAAATGCAGTCATTAGCACGAATTTGAACAGAGTTTTAAAAGTTTTTCACCATAAGTTGGTGCGGCGAGTGCCGTATCTTCGGACACGTGTTTCTGGCTATTTGGCCGTCGTCAGCGAAGAGCAACGTGTAGCTGGCGGGGTTGCTTGAAATGCCGCCTTGAAAGTATTCACAGGTTTATGTACCACTCAAGAAGGCGCACAGGTGCTTCACCCGAGCTCGTCAGCTCAGAGGCTCACGGGAGCCTTAATTATAACAGTCAAAATGGGGAGCACCCTGTCTTCCATTCCAGCATTTGTGACCCCAAGGCATCATCGTAAATGCAGTCATTAGCACGAATTTGAACAGAGTTTTAAAAGTTTTTCACCATAAGTTGGTGCGGCGAGTGCCGTATCTTCGGACACGTGTTTCTGGCTATTTGGCCGTCGTCAGCGAAGAGCAACGTGTAGCTGGCGGGGTTGCTTGAAATGCCGCCTTGAAAGTATTCACAGGTTTATGTACCACTCAAGAAGGCGCACAGGTGCTTCACCCGAGCTCGTCAGCTCAGAGGCTCACGGGAGCCTTAATTACAACAGTCAAAATGGGGAGCACCCTGTCTTCCATTCCAGCATTTGTGACCCCAAGGCATCATGGTAAATGCAGTCATTAGCACGAATTTGAACAGAGTTTTAAAAGTTTTTCACCATAAGTTGGTGCGGCGAGTGCCGTATCTTCGGACACGTGTTTCTGGCTATTTGGCCGTCGTCAGCGAAGAGCAACGTGTAGCTGGCGGGGTTGCTTGAAATGCCGCCTTGAAAGTATTCACAGGTTTATGTACCACTCAAGAAGGCGCACAGGTGCTTCACCCGAGCTCGTCAGCTCAGAGGCTCACGGGAGCCTTAATTACAACAGTCAAAATGGGGAGCACCCTGTCTTCCATTCCAGCATTTGTGACCCCAAGGCATCATGGTAAATGCAGTCATTAGCACGAATTTGAACAGAGTTTTAAAAGTTTTTCACCATAAGTTGGTGCGGCGAGTGCCGTATCTTCGGACACGTGTTTCTGGCTATTTGGCCGTCGTCAGCGAAGAGCAACGTGTAGCTGGCGGGGTTGCTTGAAATGCCGCCTTGAAAGTATTCACAGGTTTATGTACCACTCAAGAAGGCGCACAGGTGCTTCACCCGAGCTCGTCAGCTCAGAGGCTCACGGGAGCCTTAATTACAACAGTCAAAATGGGGAGCACCCTGTCTTCCATTCCAGCATTTGTGACCCCAAGGCATCATGGTAAATGCAGTCATTAGCACGAATTTGAACAGAGTTTTAAAAGTTTTTCACCATAAGTTGGTGCGGCGAGTGCCGTATCTTCGGACACGTGTTTCTGGCTATTTGGCCGTCGTCAGCGAAGAGCAACGTGTAGCTGGCGGGGTTGCTTGAAATGCCGCCTTGAAAGTATTCACAGGTTTATGTACCACTCAAGAAGGCGCACAGGCTTCAATGTAGAACAGGGCTGTCCCGGTTCCATTCTGCCAGCAGGTAAGTACCCGCGTCCTCGGGGGGCAGACCAGGGGGGTTTTGTAGGGCACATGGGGGGACACAAGGAGGCACAGAAAGTACACCCTCAGCGGCACAGGGGTGGCCGGGTGCAGAGTGCAAACAGGTGTCAGGTTTTAGATAGGAAGTAATGGAGGGACCCGGGGGTCACTTCAACGATGCAGGCAGGCACAGGGGGGGCTCCTCGGGGAAGCCACCACCTGGGCTAGGCAGAGGGTCGTCTACGGGTCGCTCCTGCACTGGAGTTCGGTTCCTTCAGCTCCTGGGGGCTGCGGGTGCAGTGTTGGTTCCAGGCGTCGGGTCCCTTGTTACAGGCAATCGCGGTCAGGGGGAGCCTCTGGATTTCCTCTGCAGGCGTCGCTGTGTGGGCTCAGGGTGGGGTCGTCTCTGGCTACTCACGGGCTTGCAGTCGCCGGAGAGTCCTTCCTGTAGTGTTGGTTTTCCGCAGGTCGAGCCGGGGGCGTCGGGTGCAGAGTGGAAAGTCTCACGCTTCCGGCGGGAAACGTGAAGTCTTTAAAGTTGTTTCTTTGTTGCAAGAAAGTTGCAGGTTGTTGAACAGGGCCGCTGTTCACGGGAATTTCTTGGTCCTTGAGTGCAGGGCAGTCCTCTGAGGCTTCAGAAGTCGCTGGTCCCCTGTTGGATGTGTCGCTGTTGCAGTTTTGAGAGTTGGGAGACAGGCCGGTAGGGCTGGGGCCAAAGCAGTTGTCGTCTCCGTCTTCTCTGCAGGGCTTCAGGTCAGCAGTCCTTCTTGTTAAGGTTGCAGGAATCTAGTTTCCTAGGTTCTGGGGAGCCCCTAAATACTGAATTTAGGGGTGTGTTTAGGTCTGGGAGGGCAGTAGCCAATGGCTACTGTCCTTGAGGGTGGCTACACCCTCTTTGTGCCTCCTCCCTGTGGGGAGGGGGGCACATCCCTAATTCTATTGGGGGAATCCTCCACTCACATGATGGAGGATTTCTAAAAGTAAGGATCACCTCTGCTCAGGACACCTTAGGGGCTCCTCCTTGTTTTTCTAATTATCTCCTCCAGCCTTGCCGCCAAAAGTGGGGGCAGTGGCCGGAGGGGCGGGCATCTCTACTAGCTGGGATGCCCTGTGGCGCTGTAACAAAAGGGGTGAGCCTTTGAGGCTCACCGCCAGGTGTTACAGTTCCTGCAGGGGGAGGTGAGAAGCACCTACACCCAGTACAGGCTTTGTTCCTGGCCACAGAGTGACAAAGGCACTCTCCCCATGTGGCCAGCAACATGTCTGGTGTGTGGCAGGCTGGCAGAAACTAGTCAGCCTACACTGGATATCGGGTATGGTTTCAGGGGGCATCTCTAAGATGCCCTCTGGGTGTATTTTACAATAAATTGCACACTGGCATCAGTGTGCATTTATTGTGCTGAGAAGTTTGATACCAAACTTCCCAGTTTTCAGTGTAGCCATTATGAAACTGTGGAGTTCGTGTTTGACAAACTCCCAGACCATATACTCTTATGGTTACCCTGCACTTACAATGTCTAAGGTTTTGCTTAGACACTGTAGGGGCATAGTGCTCATGCACATATGCCCTCACCTGTGGTATAGTGCACCCTGCCTTAGGGCTGTAAGGCCTGCTAGAGGGGTGACTTAGCTATGTCACAGGCAATGTGAGGTTGGCATGGCACTCTGAGGGGAGTGCCATGTCGACTTAGTCATTTCCTCCCCACCAGCACACACAAGCTGTGAGGCAGTGTGCATGTGCTGAGTGAGGGGCCCATAGGGTGGCATAAGACATGCTGCAGCCCTTAGAGACCTTCCCTGGCATCAGGGCCCTTGGTATCAGGGGTACCAGTTACAAGGGACATTCCTGAGTGCCAGGGTTGTGCCAATTGTGGAGACAAAGGTACAGTTTAGGCAACGAACACTGGTGCTGGGGCCTGGTTAGCAGGGTCCCAGCACACTTTTAAATCATAACTTAGCATCAGCAAAGGCAAAAAGTCAGGGGGTAACTATGCCAAGGAGGCATTTCCTTACACTCTGGATACCACACTCTTCGAGCCCAGTCCGGAGCCACCAAGATAACTAGGGCCCGGTCGCTCTTGATCTTCTTGAGAACTCTGGGGAGAAGAGGGATAGGCGGGAAGGCATAAAGGAGGCTGGAGTTCCACTCGAGGCGAAAAGCGTCTCCGAGCCAGTGCCGCCTTGGAAACTCCAACGCGCAAAATAGCTGACATTGCGCGTTCTCTGCGGAGGCGAACAGATCTAACCAAGGCTCTCCCCACTTGAGAAAGAGACCTTGCGCCACCTCCGGATGGAGACGCCATTTGTGATCGACAGTGCGTCGGCGGCTGAGTTCATCTGCTCTTGCGTTGAGAGAGCCCGGCAGATGTTGAACCATGAGGGTAATGCCCTGATGTTCCAGCCATGTCCAGAGGCGTAGTGCCTCCTGACATAGGGTCCAGGATCCTACCCTGCCTTGTTTGTTGGAGTACCACATGGCGGTAGTGTTGTCTGTGAACACCTGCACCAGTTTCCCTTTGAGAGAGGGAAGGAATGCTTTCAATGCAAGTCTGATCGCTCGGAGCTCCAGCATGTTTATGTGGAGTCCCGACTCCGCCGGAGACCAGAGGCCTCTGATCTCCACCTCTCCCATGTGGCCGCCCCAACCCAGAAGCGACACATTTGTCACTATTGAGAGATCTGGTTGGGGGAAGGGAGAGGGATCTGCCATTGACCCATTTAGGATTCGAAAGCCACCACTGCAGGTCTTTCGCAGTCCCCTCCGAGATCTGGACCATGTCCGAGAGATTCCCCTGATGCTGCGCCCACTGAAACCTCAAGTCCCACTGCAGAGCCCGCATATGCCACCTGGCATGTGTTACTAGCAGGATGCAAGAGGCCAAGAGGCCCAGCAGCTTCAGAGTCTGTCTCACCGAAATCCAAGACCAAGGCTGAAAGATCTGAATCATAGCCTGAATGTCTTGGACTCACTTTTGGGGAGGATAAGCCCGAAACCGCACTGTGTCCAGAACTGTCCCGATGAAAGGGAGCGTCTGAGAGGGAGTCAGGTGTGACTTCCGTACGTTGATAGTGAACCCCAGCTGGTGCAGGAGCTTCGCCGTAGTCTGGAGGTGTGAGACCACTGTCTGGGGCGAAGGCGCCTTTAACAGCCAGTCGTCTAGGTAGGGGAAGACTGAGACCCCTAACCTGCGCAGATGAGCTGCAACCACCGCCATCACTTTTGAGAACACCCGAGGGGCACTGGTAAGGCCGAAAGGGAGCACAGTAAACTGAAAGTGCTCGTGAGCTACCACAAATCGTAGGTAACGTCTGTGGGCAGGCAGGATGGGGATGTGGAAATAAGTGTCTTGCAAGTCCAACGCTACCATCCAGTCTCCCGGGTCTAAGGCAGGCAGAACCTGAGCCAGGGTGAGCATTTTGAACTTCTCCTTCTTGAGGAAGTAGTTCAGGTCCCAAAGATCTAGGATAGGGCGCAAGCCTTTGTCCTTCTTTGGTAGTGGGAATAACAACCACAACCTTCTTCTGGCACAGGGACCCTTTCTATAACTCCCTTGGCCAAGAGAGCCGCGACTACCTGGCGGAGAAGCACCAAATGATCCTCCGAAAGGGGATGGAAGGATGGTGGCATGTGTGGTGGTGCGGATTCGAAAGGGAGGGAGTAGCCCTTCCAAATTATTTGCAAAACCCACCCCTTCGTGGTGATATGTTCCCAGTGGGGCAGGTGATGGTGGATTCTGCCACCTACTGGGTGGGAGTGAGGGGACGGACTAGGAAGGTTTGGAGGCTGCTGCGGGGGCAGGGGTGGACTGGACAGACCTCTGGTTCGCTGTCCCACGACCACGTGGGATTCCACACCCCAAGCCATGCATAGGCTGTCCAGCATGCATGGCCCAGTGGCTGGGTTGAGGACGCGACAGGGCGCCCCTTCCGTGGCCACAAAAGGGATGAAAAGCAGAATGTGGGGGGCGTGTGGCGGCAGAAAGGCCAAGGGACCGAGCCGTAGCCCTTGAACCTCTCCAAGGCCGAGTCCGCTTTGTCTCCGAAGAGACGGGTGCCATCAAAGGGCATGTCCATGAGTGACTGTTGGACATCCCCCGAGAAACCAGAAGTACGTAACCAGGCATGGCGCCATAAGGCCACTGTCGTAGCAACCGATCTGCCCAGAGAGTCGGTTGTATCCAGCCCACAACGGACTGTGAACTTTGCTGCGTCTCTCCCATCTTTGACTGCTTGGGAGATGATAGCACGGGCCTCCTCCGGTATCTGTGGCAGGACTTGCACAACCGTATCCCACAGGGAGTGGGAATAACGGCCCAAAAGGCATGCGGTGTTCACGGAAAATAACTTCTTACCAAATTGTTCTAGCCTTTTGGATTCCCTATACGGGGATGCGGAACAGAACGCGCAAGAAGAAGAGGACGCCTGGATAACAAGACTCTCAGGCGTAGGATGTTGGGACAGGAACTTCGGGTCGTTCGGCGCAGGCCGATGGCGGCGAACGATCGTCCTGTTCACAGGAGCCCCTGTGTTGGGTTTGGACCACGTACCCAAAAGGACATCAGTGAGGGCTTCATTAAATGGGAGAAGGGGTTCAGACGTAGAAGCCCTAGGCTGAAGCACCTCCGTCAGGAGGTTAGACCTGACTTCGACAGTAGGTAGCTCAAGGCCAAGGACCTCAACCGCCCTACTAACCACCATACTATAGGTAGCTCCCTCCGCCGTAGCCACGGTAAGAGGAGACAGCATGCCAGAGTCAGGAGAAATATCAAGACCACTGGCTTCTCCCAAGTCCTGTGCCCAGTCCATAGTAGGGTCATCCTGGTATTGTTAAAGGTCCAGGGACCCCTCCAATTCCTCCCCGTATTCGTACCCATAGGAAAATAGGTCAGAATCCGACCTCAGGCCAATGAGGCCCACCGAAGCCGATGGCGGCGTTGGCCAACGCCGCTCCGACTCCGAGTCGTGGGGAATGAGAATTGGGTCGATGTCGATAGTGGGCACTACCGACGTCGGGAGCGTCGCTAAACGACCCAGCGCCAGGAAAGGTCTAGACTGTGCGGTCGGTGCGGATCCGCGCACGGATCCGGAGGTGACCTCGGTGGCCGGGCCGAAGCCGCCGGCGCGGAGCCCGAAGGCCCCTCAGGAAAGCTCATTGGGCCCGAAGGTACCGTATCGGAGTCAGCATGCCCAAAGATGAGGTGCATGGCCTCGTAGAACTCCTTGAGTTGGGCGGGGGTCGCTCAGGCTCCGTAAAACTCTGGGAAGCGCGGAGTCGACCCAGACGTAGGCTCCGAGGACGGAGGTCTAGTTCGTGGACGCTCGTCCTGCATCGCGTCGGCCGAGCGACGGGGTGAAGTCGTAGAGCGATGGGACTTCTTCGACTTCTTCTTCTTCTTACCTTGACCTGAAGATTTTGAAGACGACGAGTGGTGGGGGCTCCGCGACTGATCTCAAGACCTTCCTCTCGAGCGAGATCGGGATCTATGCAGAGTCGAGTGCCGGGCCGCCATCAGCTTTAGGGAGCGCTCCCTCAAAGGGACTGCTCCCTCAAAGCCTTCGGATGCATTGCCCGGCACTCGGAGCACGACTTCGGGTCGTGGTCGCGCTCGAGGCACCACAGGGAGACACAATGAGGGTCTGTCACCGACATCATGCGGTGGCAGTCCTCACACGGCTTGAACCCGGTCTTCGGGGACATCCTCGACACACCAAAGGTCGCACAAAAAAATATTGACAAAACGGTCAAATTCGGCCAAAAAACTGCCGAGGGTAGTTCTCTCTCGGATCAGCGTGTGGCGCAGAAAGAAAAGAACTGACGTCACTGCGCGAGGGCGACGTCCATATACTACTCTCGATGTCATCACAGCGCCTACGACGCCTGCAGAGTTGACCAACGCCACCTACCGACGCGCAAAGGTATTGATCGAAGAAAAAATCTCTGGATCCAGTCTGATGCCTGGGGGAAAATTATATGGTAAGGAATCTGCAACTAGAAGTCTCTATCAGATACCCTCATGCCTTTGTTCTTGGAAGATCCTCTACAAATTATTCGACTGGAACCCAAGGTCTCCAACTTTTTACTCTGCTTGTTGAACAAGTTACTTGCCTTCGGTTACAAATTATCTGGTACAGACATTCTAGTTGCAGATTCCTTACCTTAGAATTTCCCTCAGGTGTCAGTCTGGATCTGGAGATTTTTCTTCGAGCAGTACCCCTGCATGCCACTAGGTGGAATCGGTCAAAACAGAGTCTGCTGTTCGCGTCGTGGTCACCAAATATGGCATCACGGGTTGTAGGAAAGTGCTACTGTTGGCATGGTTACCCCCCACTTTTTGCCTAGCGTTGATGCCAACTTTGATTGAGTGTGTGCTGGGACCCTGTTAACCAGGCTCCAGCACCAGTGTTCTTTCCCTAAACCGGACCTTTGTTTCCGTAATTGGCACAAAGTTAAGTTCCTTGTAAAAGGTATCCATGGTACCAAGGGCACTGTAGCCAGGGAAGGTCTCCAAGGGCTGCAGCATGTATTATGCCACCCTAGATGATCCCTCACCCAGCACAAGCACACTGCCTTGCAGCTTGAGTGGGCTGGTGGGGAGAAAAAGACAAAGTCGACATGGCACCTCTCTCAGGGTCCTATGCCCACAAACCACTGCCTGTGGCATAGGTAAGTCACCCCTCTGGCAGGCCTCACAGCCCTAGGGCATGTTCAGTATACCACAGCTGAGGGCATAGCTGCATGAGCAATATGCCCCCACAGTGTCTAAGTCGATTCTTAGGCATTGTAAGTGCAGTGTTTCCATACTGAATATATGGTCTGGGAGTTTGTCATTACGAACTCAACAGCTCCATAAAGGCTTCACTGAATACTGGGAAGTTTGGTATCAAACTTCTATGCACAGTAAACCCACACTGATGCCTGAGTGGGATTTATTGAAAAATGCACAGAGGGCATTTTACAGATGCCCCTTGTATGTTACCCAACCTGCTAGTGTAAGGCTGACTGGTATGCCCCAGCCGGCCACTTTCAGACAAGTTTCTGAGTACATGGGGTGAGTGCCTTTGTGCACTGTGTGGTCAGAAACAAAGCCTGTCCTGGGTGGAGGTGCTTTACACCTCCTCCCTCCAGGAACTGTAACACCTGGCGGTGATCCTCAAAGGCTCAAGCCACGGGTTATAGTGCCGCAGGGCACTCCAGTTAGTGGAGATGCCCCCCCCGAGAAAGGCCCACTTGGCGGCAAGTCCAGTGGGAAAATTAGGGACAACAGGGAGGAGTGAATGCCCCAGCCAGGACGACACCTAAGGTGTCCAGAGCTGAGGTGACGCCCCATCCCTGCAGAATCCTCATGTTGATTTGGAAAACAGGCACCAATAGGATTAGGTTTGTGTCCCCTCCCCAAAGGTAGTGGGCACAAGGAGGGTGTAGCCACCCTCTGGGCAAAACGCCCCTGAAACAAGGATTTAAGGGCCTCCTTGAACATAGCTCACCAGATTTTTGGTGACTTGACAAGGACTGCTGAGCTGAATCCCCCAGCAGAGAAGAAGAAAGACAACAACTGCTTTGGCCCCAGCCCTGCCGGCCTGTCTCTTGCTTCAAAGAACCTGCAAAAGACCAGCAACGCGTCCAGCGGAACCAGCGACCTCTGCCCAACTCCAGAGGACTGCCCTGTAACAAAAAGGACCAAGAACTCTTGAGGGCAGAAGATCTGTCTAAGAAAAACCTACAACCAAGAACTCCCACCTCACTCTGGTCCACCCAGCAATAGTCGGTCCCCATGTGATTGCAAGCAAATGCCCACCCTAGTTTGACCCCTCCAACCCTTCACGACGGCACCTGGAGAGGGAATCCCAAGGACCCCCCCTGACCGCAAAGCTCCAGACGAAAATATCCGATACCTAAAGACACATGCGCCCGCAGCCCCCAGGCCTTGGAGAAACTGACACCAGGTGTGGCTAAGTTCAGCATGCGGCTCTCCTCCATGTTCGACCGGTGGTGTGCCTGAGACACCCCCCTGGACCTCACCTGCAGCCTCTGAGTGACCCCCAGGGTCTCCCCATTGACCAGCATTGAAAACCCGACGTCCTGTTGGCACCCTTCACCCGGATGCCCCTGTGCTGCTGAAGGTGTGTGCTTGATACCTAATTATGGACCCTCCAGTGCTCTTTCAATCCCCCCTGGTCTGCCCCCCGAGCCGCTGGTACTTACCTGCAGGCAGGCCTGATTCAGAGTACCCCCTGTCTCCATAGCCCACGTTAAAATTGCTCATCTTTGAACTCTGCACCCGGCCGGCCCCGTGTTGCTGGTGGTTGGTGTTAACTTGAACCCCAACCGGTGGACTTCCTAAAACCTGGAGACTGAAACTGTAAGTGTTGTACTTACCTGTAAACCATGTCATTGTTTCTGAAAATTGCAATGTGTAAGGAAATGGCTCCCTGTTGCAGTTACCCCCCACTTTTTGCCTGATACTGATGCTGACTTGACTGAGAAGTGTGCTGGGACCCTGCTAACAGGCCCCAGCACCAGTGTTCTTTCACCTAAAATGTACCATTGTCTCCACAATTGGCACAACCCTGGCACCCAGGTAAGTTCCTTGTAACTGGTACCCCTGGTACCAAGGGCCCTGATGCCAGGGAAGGTCTCTAAGGGCTGCAGCATCTCTTATGCCACCCTAGGGACCCCTCACTCAGCACAGACACACTGCTTGCCAGCTTGTGTGTGCTGGTGGGGAGAAAATGACTAAGTCGACATGGCACTCCCCTCAGGGTGCCATGCCAACCTCACACTGCCTGTGGCATAGGTAAGTCACCCCTCTAGCAGGCCTTACAGCCCTAAGGCAGGGTGCACTATACCACAGGTGAGGGCATAGGTGCATGAGCACTATGCCCCTACAGAGTCTAAGCAAAACCTTAGACATTGTAAGTGCAGGGTAGCCATAAGAGTATATGGTCTGGGAGTCTGTCAAAAACGAACTCCACAGCTCCATAAAAGCTACACTGAATACTTGGAAGTTTGTTATCAAACTTCTCAGAATAATAAACCCACACTGATGCCAGTGTTGGATTTATTAAAAAAATGCACACAGAGGGCATCTTCACACCTCCCCCCTGCAGGAACTGTAACACCTAGGAGTGAGCCTCAAAGGCTCAGGCTTCGTGTTACAATGCCCCAGGGCACTCCAGCTAGTGGAGATGCCCGCCCCCTGGACACAGCCCCCACTTTTGGCGGCAAGTCCAGTGGAGATAATGAGAAAAACAAGGAGGCGTCACCCACCAGTCAGGACAGCCCCTAAGGTGTCCTGAGCTGAGGTGACCCCTGCCTTTAGAAATCCTCCATCTTGATTTTGGAGGATTCCCCCAATAGGAATAGGGATGTGCCCCCCTCCCCTCAGGGAGGAGGCACAAGGAGGGTGTAGCCACCCTCAAGGACAGTAGCCATTTGCTACTGCCCTCCCAGACCTAAACACACCACTAAATTCAGTATTTAGGGGCTCCCCAGAACCTAGGAAATCAGATTCCTGCAACCTAAGACGAAGAAGGACTGCTGACCTGAAGCCCTGCAGAGAAGATGGAGATACCAACTGCTTTGGCCCCAGCTCTACCGGCCTGTCTCCCCACTTCAAGAAAAACTGCAACAGCGACGCGTTCCCCAGGGTCCAGCAACCTCTGAAGCTTCAGAGGACTACCCTGCATCTAAAAGGACCAAGACCTCCCGAGGACAGCAGCCCTGTTCCACAAAGACTGAAACTTGCAACAAAGAAACAACTTTTAAAGGACTACACGTTTCCCGCCGGAAGCGTGAGACTTTCCACTCTGCACCCGACACCCCCGGCTCGACCTGCGGAGAATCAACACTACAGGGAGGACTCCCGGCGACTGCGAGCCCGTGAGTAGCCAGAGTTGACCCCCCTGACCCCCACAGCGACGCCTGCAGAGGGAATCCAGAGGCTCCCCCTGACCGCGACTGCCTGCTTCAAAGAACCTGATGCCTGGTAAAAACACTGCACCCGCAGCCCCCAGGACCTGAAGGATCTGACCTCCAGTGCAGGAGCGACCCCCAGGTGGCCCTCTCCCTTGCCCAAGTGGTGGCTACCCCGAGAAGCCCCCCCCCTTGCCTGCCTGCTTCGCTGAAGAGACCCCTGGGTCTCCCACTGAAACCAATTGCAAACCCAACGCCTGTTTGCACTCTGCACCCGGCCGCCCCTGTGCCGCTGAGGGTGTACTTTTTGTGCTGACTTGTGTCCCCCCCGGTGCCCTACAAAACTCCCCTAGTCTGCCCTCTGAAGTCGTGGGTACTTACCTGCTGGCAGACTGGAACCGGTGCACCCCCTTCTCTATTGAAACCTATGCGTTTTGGGCACAACTTTGACCTCTGCACCTGACCGGCCCTGAGCTGCTGGTGTGGTAACTTTGGGGTTCCCCTGAACCCCCAGCGGTGGGCTACCTTGGACCCAACTTTGAACCCTGTAAGTGCTTTACTTACCTGAAAAACTAACAAATACTTACCTCCCCCAGGAACTGTTGAATTTTGCACAGTGTCCAATTTTAAAATAGCTTATTGCCATTTTTGCCAAAACTGTACATGATATTGTGTTGATTCAAAGTTCCTAAGATACCTGAGTGAAGTACCTTTCATTTGAAGTATTACTTGTAAATCTTGAACCTGTGGTTCTTAAAATAAACTAAGAAAATATATTTTTCTATATAAAAACCTATTGGCCGGGTATTGTCTTTGAGAGTGTGTTCCTCATTTATTGCTTGTGTGTGTACAACAAATGCTTAACACTACCCTCTGATAAGCCTAACTGCTCGACCACACTACCACAAATAGAGCATTAGTATTATCTATTTGTGCCTCTGTCAAGCCCCTGGGGAAACCCTCAAGTCTGTGCACACTATACCTCACTTTGATATAGAAGATACAGAGCCAGCTTCCTACAACCAGTCAGTCCTACACTTGTGGATTGGGTAACATACGGGGGCATCTTTAAGATGCCCTCTGTGTCCATTTTTTTAATAAATCCCACACTGGCATCAGTGGGGGTTTATTTATTGTGCTGAGAAGTTTGATACCAAACTTCACACTATTCAGTGTAGCCATTATGGAACTGTGGAGTTCGTTTTGACAAACTTCCAGACCATATACTTAACATGGCCACACTGCACTTACAAAGTCTAAGACTGGACTTAGGCACCGAAGGGGCATATTGCGCATGCAGTAATGCCCTCACCTGTGCTATAGTGCACCCTCCCTTAGTGCTATAAGGCCTGCTAGAGGGGTGACGTATCTATGCCACATGCAGTGTTTTGTGGGCATGGCACCCTGAGGGGATGCCATGTCGACTTTGCCTTTTTCTCCCCACCAACACACACAATCTGCAATGGTAGTGTGCATGTGTTAGGTAAGGGGTCCCTTAGGGTGGCACAACACATGCTGCAGCCCTTAGGAACCCCCTCTGGTACCTTTTACAAGGGACTTATCTGTGTGCCAAAGGTGTGCCAACTGTGGAAACAATGATACATTTTTAGGTAAAAAAACACTGGTGCTGGTGCCTGGTTAGCAGGATCACAGCACAAGCTCAGTCAAGTCAGAATCAATATCAGGCAAAAAGTGTGGTGGGAGGGGGCATGGTAACTGCAACAAGTGCCAGTTTCCTACAGCGAGTCATATATAGGCACCACCCCGGTGTGCTGACGTCAGTTTCCTATCACGTCAAAAGCTCGGAGCCATGAAGAACACTGATCCTGGTGCAACAGAAATAGGACCTTAAAAGGGAAGTCCCTGTCCCTAGAAATCGGTTTGCAGAGTGGGGAGGATGAGTAGGTCAGTAAGGAATCTGCAACTAAAATATGTCTCAACCAGATAATTTGTCACTGAAGGTAAGTAACTTGTTCATCTTCTAGAAACCTCTAGTTGCAGATTCTTTACCTTAGAATAGATACCCAAGCAATACCATCCCCGGAGGAGGGTCTGCGAACCAAGATCATACTAGGAAGTCCTGCAGGACCGAATGCACAAAATACCCGCCCCATCGGACTTGACGGTCCAGGTAGTAGTGTTTGGTAAACATGTGTAAGGACGCCCACATTGTTGCCTGGCAGATGTCCAGGACTGAAGCTCCATTTGCGAATGCAGTGGTTGCAACTGTTGCTAAAGTAGAGTGAGTGTGTGAGCCCTCCAGGGGCTGCTTTTTAGCCAATGCGTAGCACATTTTAATGCAGAGGACCCATCTAGAGATGGTTCTTTTCTGCACAACCCTATCTTTTTTCACACCCACATAACCCACAGAGAGCTGATCATTCACCCAGAACTCTTGGTACAATCAATATAGAACGCCAATGCCTTTTTTGGGTCCAGGAAGTGGAGTCTCTCCTCTTCCTTAGAAGGATGTGGAGGTGCGTAAAAAGTAGGCAAAGTGATGAACTGGCCTACTGAAAGGGCGTGACCACCTTAGATAGAAAGGAAGCCCTGGGTGGATAGGTGGCTTTGAAGAAAGAGCCTGCAACTCACTCAGTCTGCAGGCAGAGGTGAAACCATCAAGGAAGACTGTTTTCAGAGTAAGGAGTTGAAGCGGGCAGTTATTAAGTGTCTCAAAGGGAGCACACACCAGAAAGGTAAGAACTAAATTCAAATCCCATTGGGGCATCATGAACGGGGAAGGAGGAAAGAGATGGGTAAAACCCTTAAGAAATTTTCCAACAATGGGAAATTTAAACAATGAGGGTTGGTCGGGCAATCAGAGAAAAGCCGAGATGGCAGACAACTAGCCCTTCAGGGTGCCTAGAGCAGAGCCCTGAGGGGTAAGGACAAACAAAAGAAGCTCAGAAAGAGGAGCAGAGAGGGAAGGGGGGGCGGGTCAACAGACTTGTCTGTACACAATGCCACAAAGGCATATACCACCTTTTTAGTGGAGGGATGCCAGGCTGTCAAGAAAACATTGCAGACTTCGGGTGGAAGGTCAAAAGCTGTCAACTGCCGCCGCTCAATCTCCATGCAAGAAGGTGGAGACTGGACAGGTTTGGTTGGAGAACCGCCCCCGCTGCTGCGACAGAAGATCCTCCCGAAGGGGCAGTGTGATCGGAGGATCAATGACCGTGCTCAAGAGCTCAGGATAACATACTCTTCGAGTCCAGTCCAGCGCTACAAGAATGACTCGGGCCCGGGCTTTCTTGATCTTCTTGAAAACTCTGGGCAGAAATGCGTAAAGGAGGCCTGACTTCCATTTGGGACAAAAAGTGTCACAGAACGAGTGCCAGCTTGCAAATTTAATTGCGCAAAACAGCTGACATTGTGCATTCTCTGCAGAGGCAAACAGATCTAACCAAGGCTTGCCCCTCTCCTGAAAAAGACCTTGTACCACCTCCGGATAGAGACGCCATTCATGATTGACCAGGCATTGACGGCTGAGTTTTTCCGCTCTGGTGTTCAGAGAACCTGCCAGATGTTGAACCACCAGGGATATGCCCTGATGTTCCAGCCATGTCCAGAGGCATAAAGCCTCATGACAAAGAGTCCACGACCTCACTCTGCCCTGCTTGTTGAAGTACCACATAGCAGTGGTGTTATCTATTAACACCTGCATCACTTGAAAGAAAGTAGGAATGCTTTCAATGCCATTCTGATTGCCCTGAGCACCAAAAAATTGATATGGAGCTCGGACTCCTTCAGAGACCAGGTGCCGCTGATTTCCGCTTCTCCAATGTGGCCGCCTCATCCCAGAAGTGATGGATCTTCCACTACTGTCAAATCTGGTAGGAGTTTGGAAGCCTCCACTGCAGTTCTTGTGCAGTCCCTTCCGGGATCTGAACCACGTCAGAGAGATTTCCCTGATGCTGCACCTACTGGAACTTCAGGTCCCACTACAGAACCTGCATATGCCATCTGGTGTGTGTCACCAGCAGGAGGCCATGAGGCCCTGCAGCATCAGAGTCATTCTCACCGAAATCCAGGATAGAGGTTGAAACATCGTATTATAGCCTGAATATCTTGGACTCATCGCTTGGGAGGATAGGCCGAAACTGCACTGTGTCCAGAACTGCTACAATGAAAGGGAGCTTCTGAGGGGAAGTCAGGTGTGACTTCGGCACCTCTATAGTGAACCCCTGCGAATGCAGGAGGTCCACCGTAGTCTGAAGGTGGGAGACGACAGCCTGGGGCGAGCCTGCCAGCAACAGTGAGTTGTTGAGGTAGGGGAAGAATGAAACCCCTAACCTGCGCAGATGAGCTGCGACCTACGCCATCACTTTTGTGAACACAAGCCACAAGTAATGTCTGTGGGAAGGCAGGATGGGACTATGGAAATATGCGTCCTGCAAGTCCAACGCTACCATCCAGTGTCCTGGGTCCAGGGAAGATGGGACCTGAGCCAGAGTAAGCATTTCTGAGGAAGAGATTGAGGGACTGAAGGTCTAGGATACAGCAGAGGCCCTTGTCATTTTTGGGCACCAGAAAGTAGCGGGAATAACAACCCTGAAGTACTTCTGGCACAGGGACCCTCTTCATGGCTGCCTTGGCCAAGAGAGCCATAACCTCCCTCGCGGAGAAGTGCCCGTTGATCTTCCATCATCCGATCATAGGATGGTGGCCTGGATGGAGGAGTAATCTTGAAGGGGAGGGAGCAGCCCCTTTGGTCTATTTGCAAAACCTAGTTGTCTAATGTGATGGTGTCCCAGCAGGGCAGGTGATGCCGAATTTTGACGCTGCATGGTTCCTGATGGGGAAGCGTCAGACTAGGAAGGTTTGGAGGCTACGGCTGGGAAAGGGGGAAGGGGTAGGTGAAGGGGGAGGGCAGTGGACTGGGTAGGCCGCTGGCTCCCTGATCCACTCTGGCAGTAGATCCCACGTCTCCGCCATTCAGAGGTTGGGCAGCATGCGCGGCATGGTGGCTGGCACGGAACTGACCTGGCTGGGCACCCCTTCAGTAGCCACAAAAGGGGTGAAAAGCAGGCCGAAGGGGGTGAGTGGCAGCAGCGAGGCCAAGGGACCGGGCCTTAGCCTGAGACTTCTTAAAGTGCTCGAGCGCCGAGTCCGCTTTGTCTCCAAAGAGACGGGTGTAATCACAGGGCATGTCCATCAGAGTGGATTGGACATCCCCTGAAAAGATTTCCTTAACCAGGTGTGGTGTCTCAAGGCCACTGTCAAAGCATCTGATCTGCCTAGAGAATCGGTCGCATCCAGACCACATCTGATCATGAACTTAGCTGTCTCTCTCCCATCAGCAACAGCTTGGGAGAGAATGACCTGGGAATCCTCTGGGACCTGTGGCAGCACTTGCACAACCGTGTCTCAAAGTATGGGTGTAACAGCCTGGACCGGTGTGTCAGGCTGGAGGAAGAAAACAACTCCTTCCCAAGGTGATCCAGCCTTTTGGATTCCTATCAGGAGGAATGGAAGGGAATGCACCATGGGATGTTGGTGCTGGGTTGACCAAACGCTCGGGTGGGGGATGTCGTGTTAGGTCAGGAAAGCCTGGTCGTTAGGAGCAGACCTATGGCCGGGGGCTAAAGTCCTACTAAAAGAAGCCACTGTGCTGGGTTTGGACCAGGTCCCCAGCAGGACATCAGTGAGGACTTTGTTAAAGGACAGAAGGGGTTCAGACATAGAATCCCAATGCTGAAGCGCCTTAGCCAGGAGGTTAATCCTGACAGGCACCAAAGGCAGCTCCAAGCCCAAGATCTCTGCCACTCTCCACACCAGCATGCAGTAAGAAGCTCCCTCCTCTGTAGCCACCTTAGGGGAAAAAAACATCCTGCGTCAGGGGAGGTATGCAGACTGCTGGCTTCACTCAATTCATGAGCCCAGCCCACAGGGTCTGCTAGCTGGTATTCTAAAGGCTCCAGCAACTCCTCCATACTCTCACTAAATTCGTACCCATAAGAAAAAGGATCAGGATGCAACCCACGGAGCAAGGCCCCCACCAAAACTGGAATTAATGTCGAGCTATGCGGTTCCGGCTGTGTGTCGGCAATGAGTATAGGATCGACGTCGCCCGCAGTCGTGGGTGGCATCAGGAGCCTTGATGTCGGAACTGTCGTTGGGGAAGGTAGCTGTGGTACGACTGCAGCAGGTTCGGATCCGTAAGTGGATCCCTGGGTGCCCCTTGGAGTCGAGGCCAAAGCCGCCAGTGCAGAATCTGAAGTGGCCTCTGCGGGGCCCAGAGGCTCTCAAGCAGGGCCGGACTGCCCAAAGATGAAGCGCATGGCCTTGTAAAATTCCTTGAGTTGGGCAGGGGCGGCTCCAGCTTCCAGAAATTCAAGGAGGCATAGAGCCGACCCAGAAGTAGGCTCCGAAGATGGAGGTCTAGAGCGAGTATGCTCCTTCTTCTGCGATGTGTTGTCCGACCAACAGGGCGAAGTCAAAGAACGCCTGCGCTTGTGCTTACCTGGGTGTCCTGACGATTTCGGATGGGACGACGACGAGTGGTAGTGGCTCCGCGAGTGATCTCAGGACATTCCTCTAGACCGGGAGCAATGTGGAGCTGGATGCAGGGACAAAGCTTTAGGGACCGTTCCTTAAAAGCCTTTGGGTTCAAGGCCTGGCAGCGGGAGCACAACTTTGGGTCATATTCGCGCTCCAAACACCACACACAGACAAGCTGCGGATCCGTTACGGACATTATACAGTGACAGGATTTGCAGGGCTTGAAGCCAGTCTTCCGTGATGACATCCTCGATGAGGCAAGAAGTTGAAAAAAACTTTGACAAAAAGTTGAAAAGCCAGTCAAAAAGCGACTGTAGGGGTAGCTCTATTCGGATCTGCGCATAGCCTGGGGCAAGAAAGAACTGATGTCATTGTCACCTATATACGACCCATGATATCATATCCAGGGACCACAACACCAACAACGGTTGCGGAGTCAACCGACGTCACCTTACAACGAGTAAGGGTACTGCCTAAGAAAAATCTCTGGATCCAGACTGACACTGGGGGTAATTCTAAGGTAAGAAATCTGCAACTAGAGGTCTTTATCAGATAGAAGCAACAGTGGATGAAGTGGCTGTAACATGTAACTTACAGGCCACACAGACCATAACTGAGTCTGGAACAGTAGCCGCACGTAGGAAAGAGGGATCCTGATCTGGAAGCTTGTATTTCTTCTGAAGGCAGGATCGGGCAAGCCTTAACAGCAGCTGGTGTCAGAAATAAATCCACAGCATGCTCCAACGATTCTGATGCCAGCAGTAGTAGCGGTATAGAAGCAAACCTTTTGTTATAAAGATTACCGATGTGGAAGTGGTGGTAGTTGCTAAGTCAACATTTAACTTATTGGCTCTTTTAATGAAAACCTCCTGGAAGGCATTCACATCATCTACAGGAAATGTTCTTTGCGGAGGAGAATCTGTCTTAGTAGGTGAGTACACACCCGAAGACGAAGTAGTATGACGAGACTGTGAGAATCTTGATCTGGAGGAAGAATATTTTCTTAGCTCTCAGTATGATCATTTGGAGCAGGGGTGCGTGGCCAAGCAACCCAACATGGCGGACACACTATAGTGCAGCTTTTGCCATGGGCCGACAACTTACCAGGAGATAACATGGGCACAGTGGCAGCAACATTTGATTACCCGCTTGCCGGACCCCCGGGCGCATGGGAGACTGGCCTTGGAGGGGTGGGAGGTGGGGTTGGGGGTGAGCGGCTGCACCCACACAAGGCCACTTGGTGGGTGCGGCATACCAGCGTATACTGCGGGGGCGGTCCCCCAGGCCAGGAGCTCCCAGCTGCACTACAGAGGAGACCATCAACCATGATCCACAGCCATTGAAGTCATCATGCCGGCGTTGCTACAGGGCCGCCCAACATCAAAGACTGGGTGGCTAAGGCGGGGGCTCAGAGCGACACGCGGCAGTGGCTGCCCATCGCTGCCATATTTTGGGCCCGATTGTCGGCTGCGATTCGTTGAGCAGGAGGCCCCCCCCCCCGGGGCTGCGTTGGCACCAGCTGTGATCCACACGCCGCAGAGTCATCAGGTGAGGGTGATCACTTGGAGCACAGGCCCGGGGGAGGCTCCTGAGATTGACAGCTTGGATGAGGTGCAGGATTAGGCCTGGTGGGGGACGAGCAGAGCAGAGCCTTGGACCAGGTAGTGCCTGGAAGAAATTGAGGGTGCCTGGGATCTGAGGCGCATGACAGGAGAAGCAGCCTTGTCCTGAGACCAACAGTCATCAGCCTGGTAAAAACTGAGAGAGACTCCCAGAGAGATAATGCAGCAGGCCGGGCCCAGGGGACAGATGGAGAGTACCCCCCTCTCCCCCCAGCTAGCAGCTAACTGTGTACTCCAGAAGCCTTGTTAGACCTTTGTTGATACCCAGATGGACCCCGTCAATGGCTCCCCCTTGGAATTGGATGGGAATAACCGTGTTGAATTCAACTGGAGAACCACTGAATGACCCAACACTGCCATAATCCTAGGTTGACAGTAGCATGCCCATGGAACTTGCACCCTTGGAGCCCGGGAAATCCATGAGACCGGCTGTAGGGAAATGCCTCCCTTGCATGGTTACCCCCTAACTTTTTGCATTTTGTTGATGCAGTTATGATTGAAAGTGTGCTGGGACCTTGCTAACCAGACCCCAGCACCAGTGTTCTTTCCCTAAACAGTACCTTTGTTCCCACAATTGGCACAGCCCTGGCATACAGATAAGTGCCTTGTAACTGGTACTCCTGGTACCAAGGTCCCTGTAGCCAGGGAAGGTCTCTAAGGGTTGCAGCATGTATTATGCCACCTGGGAGACCCCTCACTCAGCACATGCACACTGCCTCACAGCATGTGGGTGCTAGTGGGGAGAAAATGACTAAGTCGACATGGCACTCCCCTCAGAGTGCCATGCCCTTAACCCACTGCCTGTGGCATAGGTAAGTCACCCCTCTAGCAGGCCTTACAGCACTAAGGCAGGGTGCTCTATACCACAGGTGAGCACATGTTTGCATGAGCACTATGCCCCTACAATGTCTAAGCCAAACCTTAGACATTGTAAGTGCAGGGTAGCCATAAAGAGTACAAGGTCTTGGAGTCAAATACGAACTCCACAGTTCCATAATGGCTACACTGAAATTTGGGAAGTGTGGTATCAAACTTCTCAGCACAATAAATCCACACTGATGCCAGTGTGGGACTTATTGAAAAATGCACACAGAGGGCATCTTAGAGATGCTCACAGGGAGAAGGCACAAAGAGGGTGTAGCCACCCTCCGGGGCAGTGGCCATAGGCTCCTGCCCCCCAGACCTGAACACCCCCCTAAATTCAGTATTTAGGGGCGACGCTGAACCACGGAAATCAGATTCCTGCAACAAGAAGGACTGCTTACCTGAAAGCCCAGCAGAGATGATGGGGACAACAAGTGACTTGGCCCCAGCCCTACCGGCCTGTCTCCAGACTCAAAGAACCTGCACAGCGACGCATCCATCGAGACCAGCGACCTCTGAGGACTCAGAGGACTGCCCTACACCCAAAGGACCAAGAACCTCCTGAGAACAACGGCACTGTTTAGAAACAGCAACAAACTTGCAACAAAGAAGCAACGTTAAAGATGCTCTCACTTCCCGCCAGAAGCGTGAGTCTTCACACAATGCACCTGACGTCCCCGGCTCGAGTCCAGGACTACAAACACTGCAGAGAGGACTCCCAGGTGACTCCAACGACGTGGAACCCTGAGTCGACCTCTCTGCACCCCCCCGGCAATGCATTAGCAAACCTGAGGCCTACTTTGCACACTGCACCCGGCCGCCCCTGTGCCGCTGAGGGTGTGTTTTGTGTGCTTGTATCACCCCCCCCTCAACCCCACAGTGCTCTACAAACTCAAGCCCCCACCCCCCAGGTCTGCTCCCCGAGGACGCAGGTACTTACCTGCTAGCAGACTGGAACCAGAGCACCCCTGTTCTTCATAGGCACCTATGTGATTTGGGCCCTCCTTTGACCTCTGCACCTGACCGGCCCTGTGCTGCTGGTGCTGTGGCGTTGGGGTTGCCTTGAACCCCTAACGGTTGGCTGTCTACGTCCAGGAGACTGACTGTGTAAGTGCTTTACTTACCTGAGAAACTAACCAAAACTTACCTCCCCCAGGAACTGTTTATTTTTGCACTGTGCACTTTTAAAATAGCTTGCCATTTTAACCAAAACTGTGTGTACTACTGTTTTAAATCAAAGTTCTATTCTTACCTGTGTGAAGTACCTTGTATTTTATGTACTTACCTAGAATCTTGTGGTTCTAAAATAAATTATGAAAAGATATTTTTCTATACAAAAAACCTATTGGCCTGGAGTTAAGTCTTTGAGCGTGTGTTCTTCCTTTATTGCCTGTGTGTACAACAAATGCTTAACACTACCCTCTGTTAAGCCTACTGCTCGACCACACTACCACAAAATAGAGCATTAGTATTATCTAGTTTTGCGACTACCAACTTCTAAGGGGAAACCTTGGACTATGTGCACACTATCTCTCACTTTGAGATAGTATATACAGAGCCAACTTCCTACACCGGCTTCCCAGGGGGGTCAAGTTGACAGACCGAGCAAAGAGCAGTGTATTCCTGATATCAGGAAAGGCAGGAAAAGAACATAACCAGGACTTGTAACTATAACGGGCAGACAGCGTACACCTCTGCCGACCCTGCAACCCTCAGAATCTCAGCCCCTGTGCTTACTGGAAGGACGTCCTGGGCCCAGGGCAGCGCAGATGCTTCGACGATGTCGGACAAGCTAGATTAAGTGCTCGCAGCTATAGCACAAGTCAAACAATCAATGGAGGTCCAGTTTGAAACACTGACCTCGAAACGTCACTTCCTTCGAGATGACCACCGAAAACTGGTAAAGTCTCCAATGGGGAAAAGACATCAGGTAGAGCTGCAAGACCTTCACACTCAGGTCCAGAGCTTAGAGATGTGAGTGGAGGACGCAGAGGGGTGCTCCTGAAGAAATAACATTAGAATCATTGGGATACCTCTGTGGGCGGAGGGGTCGGACCCCCTAATCTTCCCAGAGGCCTTGTTCTGCTCCTTTACATCAGACTCTGACCTTACATCATTCTACACACTATAGAGGGCACATAGAGTCCCCGGTCGCTGGCCACCCCCCGGGTCACCTCCACGTCGTATGCTTGTAAAACTTCTGCACTACCGGGACAGGGATGCTGTCTTGCAAGCGGCTAGGATGGAGCCACTTCTACAACTTGAAGACGAAACACTGATGCTGTTCCTGACTACACCAAACAGATTCAGCAGCGGCGCTCCACATTCCTGGTAGTCAAACACCGCCTCCGGTAATTGGGACTACAGAATTCTCTACTCTTCCCAGCCCACCTGAGGATCACTGAAAACAACAAGATACACTTTTTTACAGATCCATCAGAGGTGACACAACGGTTGGACCATCATGACAATGATACCTCAGCACATGGTACTGGAGGATCCCTCCTGTCTCCCCGCCGCAGGCAGAGATGAGCGACATGACCGCGTAAGAGGGCGGCCTCCCAGGAAATCCAGACCGCCTCCCCAGATTTGGAACAGATCATTAAGGAGAGAAAAGCAGCGCTGACTGCCGCAGCAGCCCTGGGAGTGGTGACCCGCTTAACCAAAGATGACACAGGTCCCCACCTTTTCACAACAGACGAGGAGTCCACAGACTCAACCATCTCGCCCCGAGACTCACCCAAACTACCTGTTGTCACACCACAGACAGCGGACAGCCTGATCTTAAGAGACTGGGACCTTGCGCAGCTGTTCAGCGGTCCCTCCCCGGGGGCCGCATGAGCAGGACAGCGCATAAGGAAACAGTGGGGAAGACATTTGAAATTTCTGAGGACTGCTACAAGCATAGCACATATTACACTAAGGCCTCCCCCCATAACTATTGCCAAGCACCAAACGGAGTGCCCCGTTAATGGGTGCACAACTAAACTGCTTGATCTGAAACGTAAAGCAAGGCTAACAGAATTGCCCACTATCCCAGCTGTCCCCATCCTACAGAAGATATCACACAAAGAAGTATATATGGCTCACACGCAGACCACATCAGCAGCACTTTCCGCTACAACCCCATCTCTTATAGTTGGCATTATGCACTCCCGGTTTGGGCACCTCACCCGTTGCAAGAGGCTCCTCCCATTTGACAACCTCCTACTACCCTTTTCTCCCAAGATATGTGATCCTTCCCCATCCTGACTGTAACCTAGTGAGTCATTCACATGGCTGGAGTAAACAACAGCTTTCAAACCGCTAGAAATAAACGTGGGGGCACACGGGAGGGGGCCTCCCAATTTACCCTTCCGCAGCAAATCCACATTAGCTCTATTAACACACCTACGACAGTCTGCTTCCTCACTCAACATAAGGGGCATGCACAATGCACAGAAGTGCTACACAGTCTGCTCCTACGTCCGGCGTCAGAATGCCAACATAGTATTACTACAAGAGACACATCACTGAGGAGGAGGCACCAAGGCTTCATGCTACAACCTATTGTGCATTTGCACGAGAGGCTCTGATCTGGGTGTGGCCAGGCCTTCCATTACAGGAGACTGGGGTCACAGTTGATTCAGAGGGCTGCTTCTTATTGTTGGAGGGCTGATTACACAGGAAACCACTCTAGATAGGCAGCATATATGCCCCTAACACAAATCAGCACCTTCTCTGGGACTGTCTATCGACACACCTCAACCTTAAGAGACACTGCCCATGGCTCTTGGGGGGGTGAATTCAACACTTTCCTGGACACCTCCCTAGACAGATCCCACCCACCCCTGACCTGTACATTACCCTTTCATCAAGCAGCACATCTCACAACCTGGGCTGGACAGTGGTCCCTCAAGGATATTTGTTGTGTGTTGCATCTAACTGATAAAGTTTATTCCTTTTATTCCATACCCCACCACCTCTATGTCCGATTGGACCGTTTTCTGAGCTCCAAACTATAATTCCCTTGGTGACACACACAGATCACCTAGGCAGAATCGTAGCAGATCACTCCACCCATGTGGTGGACCTGCACTGGTTGCCCCCGTGACCCCCTGCTCCCCACTGGCGTCTTATGAGCGACGTGTTGGAAGAGACTGCTCTTAGGCATGCATTAGACACCCACATACAACACTACGTTGCTGAAAACCATAACCTAGTAGGGAGATGTGCTATAGAATGGGACACTTTCAATGTTGTCACACAAATCATATTCATCAAAGAAGTCAAAAATGTCTGCAGAACATTAGAATGTGAGCTAGATGGGGTGGAGGTGCGCCTGGCTGAGTTGGACAGGTACCCTGATTCTCCACCGGACACCACCTGTAGGAAAGTACCCTCTCTTTTGGCATGGTTTCCCCCACTTTTTGCCTGCTGTCAGTGTGTTTTGACTTTGTTCACTGCGATCCTGCTATCCAGGACCCCAGTGACTGTGCTGTCTCCCCCTAAGTTTGGTTATTCCTGGCTTAGTGCACCCCACAATTGGCATACTGGTGCCCCCATTTAAGTCCCTAGTATATGGTACATAGATACCCAGGGCATTGGAGCACCAGTGGTTTCCCATGGGCTGCAGCATATATCGGGTCGCTCCCCACGTCGCACGGCTCCTCCTGGGTGCCTGTGTCTCACTCCCGCTGCTGCCGAGGGTTCGCCGCCCCTGGTGACTGTTGGTTGTACTGCTAATCTTTTTTTTTTCTCCCAAATTGTCTTGTAACTTGTTGTTTATATTTTGGCATTCTGCTTTTGCTTTTTGTCTCTCATTTCTGTCTCTCTGCTAGGCACTCCCTTTTGCGCCACTGCCCTCTGTGCCCCCCGCTTCCCGCTGCTGCTCCCCTGCGGCCCGCCCCCTTTTACCTTCTGTCTCCCGTGCCCTCGCCCATTGGCCGTCCCGCTCCCGCCTCCCAGCTGCTCCTCCCTCCCACTTCGCCTCTTATGGAGGTCGACGCGTGGCAGTGAGTGCGACCTGACCTCGGGTCGCCACACGGCTCCTCCTGGGTGCCCGTGTCTCACTCCCGCTGCTGCCGAGGGTTCGCAGCCGCTGGTGACTGTTGGTTGTACTGCTAATCTTTTTTTTTTCTCCCAAATTGTCTTGTAACTTGTTGTTTATATTTTGGCATTCTGCTTTTGCTTTTTGTCTCATTTCTGTCTCTCTGCTAGGCGCTCCCTTTTGCGCCACTGCCCTCTGTGCCCCTCCCACCCCCCACTTCCCGCCGCTGCTACCCTGCGGCCCGCCCCCTTTTACCTTCTGTCTCCCGTGCCCTCGCCTATTGGCTGCCCGCTCCCGCCTCCCAGCTGCTCCTCCCTCCCACTTCGCCTCTTATGGAGGTTGCCGCGCGGAAGCGCAGTGGGCGCGCTAAAGGCAAGCCCGTCTGCGCCCAGCGCCAGGACCCCGCAATGCCAGACTGCACTACGACTCCAGCACCCCCCACGCACTCAACACTGGACGAGACCACCCCTGCTACCGGGCCACCACGAAGTGCACCCAAGGGCCCTTCGCCTGCCGGAACTGCAGATTCACCAGCATCCAGCCCACCAAACCACCAACCAGAGAACCCAACCACCTCCACTGCATCCTCCTCAACACCCGCTCCGCTCGTAAGCACGCCATCGAACTCTGGGACCTCCTAGACACAACCACCCCGACGTCGCCTTCCTGACAGAGACCTGGCTGAATGCCACCTCAGCACCAGACATCGCCATAGCCGTCCCACAGGGCTACAAGATCTCCCGCAGAGACCGCACCAAGGAAGTGGGAATCGCCATCATCCACAAGGACACCCAACGAGTCTCGACCAACACCAACAACACCCTCACCATCGCCTAGCACATGCACTTCCAGATCCACACCAACACCACCCTCAGAGGAACACTCGTCTACAGACCACCCGGACCACGACCACAGTTCAGCGACACCATCGCCGACCTCATCAGCACCCACGCCCTCGCCTCCACGGACTACATCCTCCTCGGGGACCTGAACTTCCACCTCGAGAACAACAACAACGCCAACTCCACCGCCCTGATCGCCAACCTCGGACTCAAACAGCTTGTGACAACACCCACCCACGCCACTGGACACACGCTGGACCCCACCTTCTCCACAAGCCCCCACGTGTCCTTCAGCCACACCACCGAACCCCACTGGACCGACTACAGATGCGTCCACTTCACCTTCAGGAAACCCACCACACACCACCGCACCCAACAGCTACCACGCCGTTGCTGGGGCAAGGTCACCAAAGACCAACTGACTACCACCCTCGCCCTGAGACCACCCGCCGAACCCACCGACCCAGACACCGCCGCGACTAACCTCAAACAGTGGATCAATGACTGCGCCGACACCCTTGCCCCTCTCAAGACCTCCACAACCAACCACACCAACAAGAAAGCCGCCTGGTTCACCGAAGACCTCCGGATCTCCAAGCGCACCTGTCGGAAACTGGAGAAGAAATGGCTCCACGACCGAACACCAGACAGCCACACAGCCAAGAGCGCCACCCGCAGACACCACCAACTCATCAGGACCGCCAAGAGGACCACCTTCAAGGACCGCTTAGACAACAACGCACACAACACCAAAGAGCTCTTCAGCATCGTGAAAGAACTCTCCAACCCCAGCTCCAACACCAATGACATCCCACCATCACAGGACCTGTGCGACTCCCTGGCCACCTTCTTTCACCGCAAGATCACCGACATCCACGACTGCTTCAACTATGACACCCCCTGCACCCACCACCGAGACCACCACCCGCACCAGCCGTCTGACGGCCTGGTCCTACGTCAACAACGAAGACACCATCAAAACCATGAACTCCATCCACTCCGGATCCCCATCCGACCCCTGCCCTCACCACGTCTTCAACAAAGCCAGCACAACCATCGCGCCCACCTCCAGAAAACAATCAACAGTTTCTTCGAGACAGCAACCTTCCCGGAAAGCTGGAAGCACGCCGAGATCAACGCCCTTCTGAAGAAGCCCAAGGCGGACCCCAAAGACCACAAGAACTTCCGGTCCATCTCCCTGCTCCCGGTCCCGGCAAAAGTGACAGAGAAGATTGTCAACAAACAGCTAACCCGCTACCTCGAAGACAACAACATCCTGGACCCTTCCCAATCCGGCTTCCGCAGCAACCACAGCACCGAGACCACTCTCATCGCCGCCACTGACGACATCAGGATCCTGATGGACAAAGGAGAAACAGCCGCCCTCATCCTCCTGGACCTATCAGCAGCCTTTGACACAGTCTGCCACCGCACCCTATCAGCACGCCTCCATGACGCCGGAATTCAAGAGAAGGCCCTGGCCTGGACCACATCCTTCCTCTCCGGCAGAACCCAGAGCGTCCGCCTCCCGCCCTTCCACTCAAAAACCACTGAGATCATCTGCGGCGTCCCAAAGGGATCCTCCCTCAGCCCGACGCTGTTCAATATCTACATGGCACCGCTCGCCCACGTCGCACGACAAAATAACATCAACATCATTTCCTACGCCGACGACACCCAACTGATCATATCCCTCACCGAAGAACCCCACACCGCCAAAGCCAACCTCCACAGAGGAATGAAGGCCGTAGCCGACTGGATGAAGGAAAGCAGGCTGAAGCTGAACTCAGACAAAACGGAGGTCCTCATTCTCGGACCCACCCCATCAGCCTGGGATGACTCTTGGTGGCCCACATCGCTAGGCACAGCCCCGGAACCCACAGACCATGCTCGCAACCTGGGGGGTCATCCTCGACTCCACCCTATCCATGTCCAGGCAAGTCAACGCCGTCTCCGCGTCCTGCTTCAACACCCTGCGGATGCTCCGCAGGATCTTCAAATGGATTCCCCCTGACACGAGGAAAACCGTCACCCAGGCCCTCATCACCAGCAGACTCGACTACGGGAACGCCCTCTACTCAGGAACAACAACCAAGCTCCTGAGACGACTACAACGAATCCAGAACGCCTCGGCACGACTAATCCTCGACGTTCCCCGACGCAGCCACATCACACCCCACCTAAGAGGCCTGCACTGGCTCCCCGTCGACGAGAGGATCACCTTCAAACTCCTCACCCACGCACACAAAGCACTACACAACACTGGACCTATATACCTCAACAACTGACTCAGCTTCCACACCCCCACCCGAAGCCTCCGCTCAGCCAACCTCGCCCTCGCCACAATTCCCCGTATCTGGAAAACCACCACCGGCGGCAGATCCTTCTCCTACCTCGCCGCCAAGACCTGGAACACTCTCCCCACCAACTTACGACAGACTCAGGACCCGCTGGCCTTCAGAAGACTTCTCAAGACCTGGCACTTCGATCAGTAGCGCCCCCTCACCCCCAGCGCCTTGAGACCCTCACGGGTATGTAGCGCACTTTAGAAATGCAGTGATTGATTGTTTGATACAACCCATGGGAGCCCATGCAAAAGGTGTCTGCAGGCTGGCCATTGCAGCCTACGTGAAAAGGTGCATGCACACTTTCACTACAGGTCACTGCCCCAGGTCACTGTAAGTCACACCTATGGCAGGCCCTCCTAGCACAGAGTGCAGGGCGCAAATACCCATGTGTGAGTGCACCCCGGCATGAGAAGAGTTGCCCCCACAAACTCCAGCTCCATTTTCCTGGACTTCCTGAGTGCTGGAAAGCCATTTTACCTGTGTACTGGACAAAGGTCACTCACTATCTATATCCAGCTACATAATGGTAATTCTGAACCTGGGCATGTTTGGTATCAAGCATACCGTATCAAGTTGGAAACATACCCCAATACTTTTGCCAGTATTGGTTGTATGATTCCATGCACTCTAGGGGCTCCTTAAAAGACTCCAAGCTTTGATCTGGGCTTTCCAGGCAGCCCGCGCTGCTGCCATCCTAAAGACAGGTTTCTGCCCTCCTGCTGCTTGACCAGCTCAAGCTCAGAAAGGCAGAACAAAGGATTTCCTTTGGGAGTAGGAGGCAAAATATCCTTTTGAAATAAGTGTTACATGGCTTGGGAAGGGTAGCCTCTCCAAGCGACTGGTATGCTTTGAAGCATAGGAGGTCACCTTGCTAGGTGACCAATCCCCCTTCCAGGGCTATATAGGGTCTCCCTCTGGGGTGGGTCCTCATGCAAGACTCCAGCAGGACTCCTCTGCAGCGTTTACTTCACCTTCTGGCTACTGGAACTGCAACTGGACTTCACAGGAACCTTTAATCTGCAGCTATAGCGACGTCTCTCCTCTGCAACATTGTTTCTCCGGCTCCTTCCAGTAACTGCAACATTTCCCAGACTGTGCATCCTCTAAGGGCCACGAGTCTTCAGCCTGCACAATAAGCAACAAGGAATCTCCCTTGGAGTGAAGCAGTTACTCCCGTGCATCCTCAGACACCAACTCAAATGATGACCGGCTGTGTGGATCTCCTGTCCTTCAGAGCTGTGTGGATCCTGCATCACGGGTGGTTGTCTGGAGTGGTCCCCTTAGTCCTCTCTACCAGCTGTCCAGCTTCGGAAATGGTAAGCCGTTGCCTCTCCATGCAGGACACTACCCCCATGCACCGCGTCTCTTGCAGCTACCAAGGTTTGATGGCATCTCCTCCAAGGGATCTTCAGGCTCACTGTAGCCCCAGCCCCCAAAACTGTTCCCTGCGACACACAGCCCTCTGCGTGCTTCTCATGCAACATGGGACTCCTTCCAAGGTGTGCTGTGTGGGCCTCACCTCGACTCCTGTGCTTGTTGCTTGTGGGGCGCCTGTGGGTCCTTTTCCTGTGGCTCTCCTCACTGCTGAGGGTCACCCGGGACTCCACTCCGTGGGTTGAGTCCCCCTGGACCTTGCTGATCCCCGGCAGCTCCACATTTCTTTATCCATGACATTTGCCTAATGCTTGCTGGGGGTTTTTCCACACCACTGACTAACTGCAATCCTTCCAGCATAGAACGTCGACTGCATCACTCCAGGAACTCTTTAGGTGCTCCAGTGCTGCACTGCTGACTGTCTTTGTCCACCGTCGACCTGGTCCTGCATCCACAGACAGGTGGGATAGTGGCTCCTGCCACCACTGGACACTCCAACATGAACTGGACTTGGTCCCCTTCTTTTCCAGGTCTTCATCTTCCAGGATCCACTTTTGGATTCTTGCAGTCTTGTCAGAGTCTTGCATTATCCTCTTCTGAAGTCTTTTTGGTGGGTTTGTGGAAAACCTTTACCTCTCTTCTCCTGGCCGCTGGCGGGCACTTAGTACTTACCTTGTGGGTTTCCTAGTTCCTCCAGCTCCCCTCTACTGATTCCACTTCCTTGAGTGGGGGCCCGAATTTTGCATTCCTCTTCTTATAAGGTTTGGTCCCCCCCAGGCCTTTAGTATTGTCTATTGCTTTCACTGTTTTCTATTGCATTCCATGCTAATTCCTGACTGCTACTGTACATACAATAGTGTGTTTACTTCCCTCTAGTGTTACCTTTATTTTTGTAACACTGTGCAGTACTTTCATGCGTGTGAATGCGGTGTGACTACAGTGGTATTGCATAAGCTTAGCAGGTCTCCTAGATAAGACTTGGCTGCTCATCCACAGCTACCACTAGAGAGCCTGGCTTTCTAGATACTGACTACACCTCACTAATAGGGGATACCTGGATCTGGTATAAGGTGATAACACCATAGGTGCTCACCACACACAAGGCCAGCTTCCTACAGAAAAGGCATTTGACACGCTATCATGGGAGTGCCTATTACAGGTATTGATACGGGTAGGGGTGGGATAACCCCTATTGGCATATACCCACCTCCTCTATAATGCACCCTCCTCCTGTGTCCGGCTGGGACCCAGGAATATGGCGATCCTATTGCGACGGGAAGGGTACCGCTGGGGTATTCCATTGGCTGACCAGGAACATGTGACCTCATTCTATGCAGATGATACGTTGGTATACTGCTGGGATATCAACATGCCCCTCACCTCCCTATATAACACACTGGAGGAATTCGCTATCATTTTGGGCTTACGAATCAACTGGGCCAAGTCTGTGATCTAACCCTTTCCACCCACGTCCTGATGTTCACTTAGGCCCCACCCACCTTCAGTGGGGGGGCCACAGGCAGTCTGATATCTCAGGAGCTGGCTATATCAATCCCCGGAAGATCTATATAAGGGTAATCTGGGCAGAGCGATAGCAAGCATCAGAGCACAGATGGCATACTGGCAGTCGTTTCCCTTAGGAAGGATAGCACTCACAAAATGCTTATCCTCCCTAGACTCTTATATTACTTTGGAAACCCCCCAAATTGTCCCCCCTCGTGCTTTTTTCAGAGAGCTAGATACATTGATGAAAACTATAATCTGGGGCCGAAAGCACCACAGAGTGGCGATTTCGAAGTTGCAACTCCCCCGAGACCAAGGCGGTTGGGAGCCCCAGGTTGTGAGGCCTACTTTGTAGCAGCACAGCTCCAGTGTCTGTTTTGCTTAGACAGCTGGCCACTATATGGGCGAGGCTGTCGGTCCTCAGGGTCCTCTCAACATAATCAGTGTAAACAGCCTCTCATTCCAGAGGCCGATTGCCCCCGCTTCCTGGCCACCGCAGGTCTCAATTGCCCATTGTAATGAAATGACTTCCTTGGCATGGTTACCCTCTAACTTTTTGCCTTTTGTTGATGTCAGTTATGATTGAAAGTGTGCTGGGATACTGCTAACCAGGCCCCAGCACCAGTGTTCTTTCCTTAAACTGTACTTTTGTTCCAACAATTGGCACAGCGCTGGCATACAGATAAGTTCCCTGTAACTGGTACCCCTGGTACCAAGGGCCCTGTGGCCAGGGAAGGTCTCTAAGGGCTACAGCATGTCTTATGCCACCCTGGTGACCCCTCATGCACACTGCCTCACAGCTTGTGTGTGCTGGTGGGGAGAAAATGACTAAGTCGACATGGCACTCTGCTCAGAGTGCCATGCCATCAACCCACTGCCTGTGGCATGGGTAAGTCACCCCTCTAGCAGGCCTTAAAGCCCTAAGGCAGGGTGCACTATACCACAGGTGAGGGCATAGTTGCATGAGCACTATGCCCCTACAGTGTCTAAGCCAAACCTTAGACATTGTAAGTGCAGGGTAGCCATAAAGAGTATATGGTCTGGGAGTCTGTCAAATACAAACTCCACAGTTCCATACAGGCTACACTGAAATCTGGGAAGTTTGGTAACAAACTTCTCAGCACAATAAATCCACACTGATGCCAGTGTGGGACTTATTGAAAAATGCACACAGAGGGCATCTTAGAGATGCCCCCTGTATACCAGTCCAATTCCTAGTGTTAGGCTGACCAGTTCCTGCCAGCCTGCCACAACCAGACGAGTTTCTGGCCACATGGGGTGAGTGCCTGTGTCACTCTGTGGCCAGGAACAAAGCCTGCACTGGGTGGAGGTGCTTCTCACCTCCCCCTGCAGGAACTGTAACACCTGGCGGTGAGCCGCAAAGGCTCATGCCTGTTGTTACAGCACCCCAGGGCATCCCAGCTAGTGGAGATGGCCGCCCCTCCGGACACAGCCCCCACTTTTGGCGGCAAGTCCGGAGGAGATAATGAGAAAAACAAGGAGTCACCACCCACCAGTCAGGGCAGCCCCTAAGGTGTCCTGAGCTGAGGCGACCTGTGCCTTAGGAAATCCTCCATCTTGGTTGGGGGGCACCAAGAGGGTGTAGCCACCCTCCAGGACAGTAGCCACTGGCCAGTAGCCCCCAGACCTAAACACACCCCTAAATTCTGTATTTAGGGGCGACCCTGAACCCAGGATATCAGATTCCTGCAACCTACAACAAGAAGGACTGCTGACCTGAAAGCCCCACAGAGGCGACGGAGACGACAGCTGACTTGGCCCCAGCCCTACCAGCCTGTTCCAGACTCAAAGAACCTGCACAGCAACGCATCCAGCAGGTCCAGCGACCTCTGAGGACTCAGAGGACTGACCTACACCTAAGGACCAAGAACCTCCCGAGGACTGCGGCTCTGTCCAGAAACAACTACAAAATAAGCAACTTTAAAGCAACTTCCCACCAGAAGCGTGTTTTCACACTATGCAACAGACACCCCCTGCTCGAGTCTGGAGAAACCAACACTGCAGAGAGGACTCCCAGGTGACTCCAACGACATAGACACCTTGAGTCGACCTACCTGCACCCCCACAGCGATGCTTTGTAGTGTTATTTGTGTGTTGACAACTGATGTCATGTCACACCGCTTTGCACCTGGCTTAGCTGTCTAGTGTCACTTTAGTGGTCACTGGTTATAGACTCCATTTTGTGTTCAGTTTAGCTTAACCGCCATGTTAAAGTATTTTTCAGAGCAAACATGTTATGCAATGTGTTTTTCACTTCTGCATGCTTTCCTTCTTACCGAAGAGCTAGGACTGGGACATAATATGTAGGAGGTAAGCAGTCAGTACGATAAGACCGTACCAAGCTGGTGTTATCATACGCAAGGGAACGGTTTAACTATGGGAGGGGTGCCTTGGGTAGGTGGCCAGCTCCCGACGCATGCCTTTCAAAGCTTACCTAAACTAGCCAGCATTTTTTTAATATTTCCTTCTAAGAGGAGGGGTTCTTCTAGAAGGCCCTTTCCATGGTTGTTTAAGATATAAAAAGGTGGCCCTGCTCAGTAGCGATGAATTCCGAGACCTCAGTTAGGATTGGAAGTCAAATGCCTGACATTTTACCCATGAGGGTGAGGATCTCTTTCTCGCAGTTGAACGGGGTCATCTTCCTGGCATGAGAAAGATGAAGCATCTGAAAGGCCCTTCGGTGATTACTTTTTATTAATTATTTGCTTTGCATTGCTTATGAATGAACAAGTTACTTACCTTCGGTAACGCTTTTTCTGGTGGATACAATAGGTACCTGTGGATTCCTCACCTTAGGAATTCTACCATGCGCCAGCATCCAACGGAAAATCTTCTTCCCAGCTCTCCACGTCGACGAGGGCGTCACAATTGCATGGCTCCACGCGACTCCGTCTGACATCATTGTGCCAATAAGAGGTCCTCGCCGACGTGCTGACATCAGTTTCATCCATTTTTTACATGCCTTTGAGGTGAACAGGTGAAAACTGACCTCACAATAGGTCCAATAAATACATATATACATAAAACCACCATGATGCAATAAAATCAAAACCATCATTTATCTATACACATAGTTATCAAAATCTATATACACTTGTAAAACAAACATCTTAGTGTAACCAGACAGGCAACGGGGAGGCTGGTGGGACTGTGAGGAATCCACAGGTAGGTATTGTATCCACCAGAAAAAGTGTTACCGAAGGTAAGTAACTTGTTCTTCTGATGGATTCAACTGCCTGTGGATTCCTCACCTTATGAATAGAGTGCCAAAGCAGTACCGCACTCGGAGGTGGGTGCCTGTCTGATTACACCAAGAAATCCTGCAACACAGATCATGCAAAATGGCTGTCCCTCCTAACCTCAGAGTCCAAGCAGTAATTGTAAGGAAATGCCTCCTTGGCATTGTTACCCCCTGACTTTTTGCCTTTGCTGATTGCCAAGTTATGATTTGAAAGTGTGCAGAGACCTGCTAACCAGGCCCCAGCACCAGTGTTCTTTCCCTAAAACTGTACCTTTGTTTCCACAATTGGCACACCCTGGCATCCAGGTAAGTCCCTTGTAACTGGTACCCCTGGTACCAAGGGCCCTGGTGCCAGGGAAGGTCTCTAAGGGCTGCATCATGTCTTATGCCACCCTGGGGACCCCTCACTCAGCACAGACACACTGCTTGCCAGCTTGTGTGTGCTGGTGGGGAGAAAATGACTAAGTCGACATGGCACTCCCCTCAGGGTGCCACGCCAACCTCACACTGCCTATGGCATAGATAAGTCACCCCTCTAGCAGGCCTTACAGCCCTAAGGCAGGGTGCACTATACCATAGGTGAGTCCATAGGTGCATGAGCACTATGCCCCTACAGTGTCTAAGCAAAACCTTAGACATTGTAAGTGCAGGGTAGCCATAAGAGTATATGGTCTGGGAGTCTGTCAAACACGAACTCCACAGCACCATAATGGCTACACTGAAAACTGGGAAGTTTGGTATCAAACTTCTCAGCACAATAAATGCACACTGATGCCAGTGTATATTTTATTGTGAAATACACCCCAGAGGGCATCTTAGAGATGCCCCCTGAAAACATACCCGACTTCCAGTGTGGGCTGACTAGTTTTCCAGCCTGCCACACACCAGACATGTTGCTGGCCACATGGGGAGAGTGCCTTTGTCACTCTGTGGCTAGTAACAAAGCCTGTACTGGGTGGATGTGCTTCTCACCTCCCCCTGCAGGAACTGTAACACCTGGAGGTGAGCCTCAAAGGCTCACCCCCTTTGTTACATAGCCCCAGGGCACTCCAGCTAGTGGAGATGCCCGCCCCCTCCGGCCACGGCCCCACTTTTGGCGGCAAGGTCGGCGGAGATAATGAGAAAAACAAGGGGGAGTCACTGGCCAGTCAGGACAGCCCCTAAGGTGTCCTGAGCTGAGGTGACTCTGACTTTTAGAAATCCTCCATCTTGCAGATGGAGGATTCCCCCAATAGGATTAGGGATGTGCCCACCTCCCCTCAGGGAGGAGGCACAAAGAGGGTGTAGCCACCCTCAGGGCTAGTAGCCATTGGCTACTAACTCCCCAGACCTAAACACAACCCTAAATTGAGAATTTAGGGGCCCCCAGAGCCAAGCAAGATAGATTCCTGCAACCTGAAGACGAAGAAAGACTGCTGACCTGAAAGCCCTGCAGAGAAGACAGAGACACCAACTGCTTTGGCCCCAGCCCTACCGGCCTGTCTCCCCACTTCAAGAAAAACTGCAACAGCGACGCGTTCCCCAGGGTCCAGCGACCTCTGAAGCCTCAGAGGACTACCCTGCATCTAGTCAAGTCAAACAAGCTTTATTAGGTCTAATTAAACCATCAAAGCAATAACTTACAACAATAAAACCATGATCTATACATAATAAATATATAATAACAAGATTAAACAGTAAATAATGAGGATGAGATAAAAATAAAATGAGATATCTGCGAGTGTACAAAAGAGAAAAGGTAGATATAAATCTTCACATGTGTCTCCCATCCTATATATGAGGGGGAAACGTCAGAATTCCTTATTATTGGCTGCCTTTAACTTCCTCATCAATAATTTTATAAAAATGTCAATGAGTAAAACTATTGAATTAAATAAATTAGAATCAGGGTTCAATTAATAACAAATCACTGTGATCTTTTAAAAAATGTGTACGTATGTGCCAGGCGGACGCAAGGAACTTGCTGACCGCACAAGTTAGGAAAGAGGAGCAATCTCTCAACATCAACCTTAGGGCATTCTTTGCACGTTCTCAACCCCATATTCCTGCAAGCTGGACGGAGCCATTTCCGCCGGGCAGTGCCATAGGCAGGACAAATAAACAAAGTGCACTACAGTTTCCACAGAACCGTTACAGCTTGGGCATTGATCAGATAGCGGGGCGGAGCACCATGAACTGGAGAAGGACTTCAGAGGGAGGCATCCATACCTGAACCGAACATACAAACTTTTACTTAGTTGATCAGTAATTAAATCCAAGAAGGGTTCAAAGTGGGGGAAACCACTTGTAATCGAGAAATTGAGACGTCAGCCAACCATGTGAAGTACATAACAGATATTTTTCCCTAACATGGGACCAATAAACTGATTTTAAGTGGTCCTTGTGAACCCTCCTTAGATTATTAGGCTGGCTCCAGAAATCACTGAGGGGGTCATTCTGACCCCGGCGAACGGCGGTCGCCGCCCGCCTGGCGGGAACCGTCATTTGGCCGCTCCGCGGACAAAAGACCGCTGCAGCCATTCCAACCTTCCCGCTGGGCCGGCGGGCGCTAACATTGTTAGCGCCCGCCGGCCCAGTGGGAAGGGGGCCTGCAACACGGAAGCCGGCTCCGAATGGAGCCGGCGGTGTTGCAGGTGTGCGACGGGTGCAGTTGCACCCGTCACGCTTTTCACTGTCTGCTAGGCAGACAGTGAAAAGCAGGCTGGGGCCCTGTTAGGGGGCCCCTAGACACCCGTTACCGCCAGCCTCTTCCTGGCGGTGTAAACCGCCAGAAACAGGCTGGAGGTAAGGGGGTCAGAATCCTCATGGCGGCGCTGCTTGCAGCGCCGCCATGGCGGATTCGCCCAGCCGGGGGAAATCCGGCGGGAAACCACCGGACCCGGTTTTCTGACCGCGGCTTCACCGCCGCGGTCAGAATGGGCAGGGAAGCACCGCCAGCCTGTTGGCGGTGCTTCCGTCATTCGCGGCCCTGGCGGTCAAAGTCCCAAGGTATGGAACCATTCTGAAATATACTTGAACCAAAGGATAGAAAGTACGTTTGGTCTATCCAATAAGTCTTGCAAAGACTCCTTGTATATGACTAATTCAGGGGTAGTCCAGATGCGAACCCAAAAGGTTAAGGGCCTTAAAGCTATTACATCAGAAATGTGGGGGAACCCTAGGTCCAAAAACACTGGAACAAAGGGCGTGCTACGAGGACATGCCAAGAGCGATCTTACAAAATTATTTTCCCCCACAGATAACTTGCTAGTTTTGGAACAACCCCAGACCTCAGCGCCATAGACCGCGGCACTCTGAGCCTTGGCTAGATAGCTAGATAAATTGTAATAGCTGGGGAAACAACTTTCACAGTATTAGACATTTGGAAACGCAAAATTGCCCCTGACCTGTGTGCTAAGAGAGCCAGGCTTTTTCCTACCTGGGCCTGCCAGTTCATATCGTTGCTGATTCTCACCCCTAAATAATCAATAGAGCATACCTTGCTCAGGGGAACCTCGTTATATAAGATGTTACATCGTTTTGTGCAACCAAGACCGAAGATCATCAGTTTTGTTTTACTAGAATTAAGTTCCAATCCATGGTCTGCACAAAACACACTGAACCTATCCAGGAGGACCTGAAGGCCCATAGGTGTTTTAGAGATCAAGAGGGAGTCATCAGCAAATAAAAGAATTGGAACTTTTGAATTGTTCAATGAAGGGGCATCGTTTTGACAATCTGTTACAACTTGCACCACTTCATTAATGAACAGCGAAAAAAGAGTGGGTGCCAGGACACAGCCCTGGCGTACCCCCCTCCCGATATTAATGCGATCAGTAAGTTCCCCCTGACTGCCCCATCTTACTCGAGCATAGGTGTTCTTGTGCAATCTTTGAATTAGGTACACCAAATTCATCGGGACGCCAATTTTCTTTAGGACTTCCCACAATTTCGGTCTTGGAACAAGATCGAAAGCGGACTTTAGGTCAACAAAAGCAAAATACAAGTTTTGTTTGGCCAAAGTGACGTATTTCCAGAGTAACAGGAAGAATCTAAAAACTTGGTCCATAGTGCTAATTCTTGAACGAAAGCCAGCCTGGAGGGGAGATAGGACCTGATTGGCTTGGACCCAGTCCATTAGCCTGTCTAGGACTTGCTTAGAGAAAATCTTTTGAAGATTATCAATGAGGCTAATTGGGCAGTAATTGACGGGCAGTCCCACATCTCCTTTTTTATAAATAGGGATAATTTCGGCCCGAGCCACGAGTCCGAAATGGGGCCACCTGCTGCGATGGCGTTTGATAAAGTATTAATATACCACGCCCAAATAACGGGTTCTGACTTAAACAGGTCCCCCGGTATCTTATCAGGACCAGGAGCCTTAGTGGGTTTCAGAGAACTAATAGCTGCTGTGGTTTCAGCAATTGTAAAAACAACGTCCTTCGTAGGGCCTTCGATGAAAGGTCTGCGTTCGACACCCCTATGGTCCTCATGGTCCTGATGCATGGATGAAACATAAATCTCGGAAAAATGAGCCACCCATCTTTCAGGCTGGATATGAAGATTTGGAGTAGCATTACCCTCTCTATGCCTGTAGGTCAACAACCTCCAAAAGGAGCCCTCGTCTCGATTTTCGACTGCCTCCAGCAGCTTCTGCCAGATCTCAAATTCCCAATTTTTCTTCGCTAGATCCAGGGCCTTAGTGTAGCTAAATCTAGCAGCCCTGATCTCCTCCTGTGAGTGCTTGTGGAGGGCCAATTTAAGATTGAGCCTAGCAAGGTCGCAATCTTTGCTGAACCATTCTCTGGATCGGATAGTATCAGAAGTATGCTTAACAGTGGTTTCTTTATAAAACAGATTCTGTAGAATGTTTATCAATTCAGCATGGATTTTCAGGATTGGAAGACTATCAACCTCTTGCTTTTCAAGACCGGAGAACGGCTGTAGAAAGGAAAAATAAATTTGTTTGACCAAGAGTGGATTGGATGTAACCTTTGGCCAACTACCACGAGTTTGCCTGGAGTTCAGAGAAGGGATCGGAACATCAGTGGTCTCTAGGTGTTGTGTTCTCCCAAATGCTTTGTTGGATAAAGTAAGACATAGGGGGTGGTGATCGCTATCATGGCGGGGTTCCACCTTCATGTCCAGAGTGTTTGACCAAAGCCTGACGTCGACAAAAAAATAATCAATAGTACTGGAAGAACACCCCCGCTTTAAAGTGGGGGCACGATTTGGATCAGATCTAGTCCGACCATTGCATTCCCTGAGTCAACAGCGTAGGCAAAGGGAGGCCATCTGTGTAGCAACACAAGAACCAATGCTAAGAATATCGTCCTTCACTTGGGGAATACCCCAAGATTCATCTTCTTCAGTTGTTAAATTACCTACAAGATTCTTGGATACAAAGGAACAGTTTATATCGCCCCCTATCACCAGATGGTTAGAAGGATGCAAAAGTTCCATATGCTCAGCTAGCTGAGCGAGTACCCTTGATTCCATACTGGGGGGGATGGACCTTGCGTACACATTGACCAAGGTCACTGTAAAACCAGGCTGAAATGTGAGTCTAACACCCAATACATCTAACGAATTAAGGGATAGTGCAGAATGGTCGCATTGCAGTTTCTTATTCACTAAAGTCATGAGCCCACTCATAGGCCTACCAAAGCCTCCAGAGGCAGGCTGAGCTGCGACTAAATAAGTTATGAACCCCTCAACATATATTATCTCTTCTGCCCAGGTTTCCTGAAAGAGGCATAAATCTTGCTTAGAGATAAGGCTGACCCATCCAGGATCTCCGATCTTTTTCTTTATTCCAGCCACATTCCAAGACATAATGTTAAGTACAGAGGGCACAGATGTGGGCCTAACTCTCGGGGGTACGGTGGGATTCAGAGCCCTTGGTCGTTTGTCTCTGTGAGTCGTAGCAACTGTAATGGGGAACACTGGGGGAGGAACATCATTTAGTCAGTCTAAATCAGATAACCGGGGGGAGCGGATCTTGGTCAAAGCTGGTCGATTACTATTGAGTGGACCCTGGACCCTTCCCACAAGAACATTAGATGGTCTATCAATCCCTCGTGTCTCCCCCCCCGGAGAATACATGCAGAGGCCAATTCCGGTGTCTCTGCCAGATTTCAGAGAATGAGTCCGTAGGTTAAAAGCCATAAGGTTATCGACCATAGAGGTGTCAAAAAAAAGGATTGAAATGTAATCAAGGTATGAGTCTGGTTGAACATGTCTACGTGCCTCCCGAATATCAGAACGGATAACAGACAGACATTTCCTCTGTATGCGGAACTAATAGACAACTTTATTAATGAGAGTCGTGAGACTCTCTCTGCCCAGCAGATAGCCTAGGGACCCCTGTCATATAGATGTGTGCATAATTTCTACTCTGATCATGTCTCCCCTTTGGATCTGTCGCCTGACTTAATTTGAATTGGCCTTGGTGTGAGACTCTGGGTGGACTTGCGGGCCACTGTGCACCCTTCCCGTCCATAGCTTCCTTGGGCAAGGGATTTATACAGGGAAGACGTTGGTCATTATTTTTTAAGGCAGGATCAAGCATATGGCCGGTATCGGTGGGGTTGTCGACAGGTAGAGATAGACAACTCCCCTTTTTATTTGTTGCCATGCTCGTGGACTTGACCCCCAACTTTGGACATTTGTGGTGAGAAATTAAATAATCCCCAGTGTCTAATGTTACTAGCACGTTAGCTCCTCCAGTCAGCTCAGGAATGTGGTCATTCATACTGGGCGATTTACAATTACACAGTACCTTCGGCTCAGATAGTCCAGAAATTTTACCCAAAATAACCATTACAAAAGATTTAAAATTGGCCAGTTTGTGGGAAACATTTTCCAGTTCAAGTGACATCTTACGTTGGGTCTGCCAGTCTAATTCCTCTGTATCAGGTTCCGCAGGAATTAAAGGCGGAGAGCAACCTGGGCTCTCACTAGAAGCGTATAGGAGTTGGAATCTATTTGAACAGAGAATATCGCTAGAAACTACAGTCTTAGGGCCTAAATGCAGAGAGTCCCTAGATTGGGTACATTCTGCATCTTCGGCATTTGAAGTGTGCCTCACTTGCGGTGAAAGAATTGCAGCCTTAGATATGGGAGGTGGATGGAGGTCCGCTTCCACAGACACATGAGGTGTCCGCAGTTTTTTAATTAAATAGATCCGGAATCTTCCTAAGAGTCGAAGTAGCAGGAATGGGGGGAGCAGTGATAGATGGGCTCCTCAGTATTGCCTCTACTTCCTCGAACAAAGAGTCAATAGCTTGAAATTGATTCCAAATGGGCTTAGGAGGGTCATCGGTTTTCCTACTAGCTCGTTTCTTGTGTTTTTTGGCACCAGAAGGAGGCGCAGGGACATCATCTGCCTTACGCTTCCCCATTATTGACTGCGAGGTATCCGAGCCAAAAACTGGGGCCCCCAAAAGCAAAAAAAGAAAATTAAAGAGGGATGGCCCGGCCCGGCCTCAGTCGGTCGCTTACGGGCGAAGGACGAGCCTGCCCTTGGCCCGGGCTTCGCCTGGGCGTGGCCCGCGCCGCGGCGTTGCACTATATAGCGCTCGGGAGTGTCCCCAGGTGTAGGGAGAGAGCAGGGGTGCCTGGGACTTGGAGTCCCACCAGGCACTGACAGGCAGCAGGAGCGGCGGTGCGCTTTATAGCGCCCGCGAGTGTCCCCAGATGTAGGGAGAGAGCAGGGGTGCCTGGGACTTGGAGTCCCACCAGGCACTGACAGGCCGGGTATTGTTTGTGCTGTATATAGCAGCGGTGAGAGCAAGGGAGGGGTGGAGATGATGCCCCAATGTCACTCCCACTGCATCACTTCTCCTGGGTCAGTGGTGAGTCAAGGGGATGCCAGCACAAGACAGGGAGGCAGTGGATCGACATCAACCACTACACCGCCTTAGCCAGCTCTCTGAAGACATTGGCGAGGTACAGGATATCTGCAAAGCAGTCATTACTCCTGGCTGAGAACATTGCAGTGAAAAACAACTTTTTGCCGCTGTTGTGGAATCACTGAACTGCTTAATAGTCGTCCATTGTTCACGCTAATGGCTTCCAAGAAAGTCATGTGCAACGGCAATTTATTTTAACGCTCTGCCTAATTTCTTATTTAAAATGTTAGGTAATACTTCGTAATATTAATTGCAAAATCAAAGAGACAAAACATATACGAAAAATGCAAAAATGACAGGCACTTGTAAGGCACGCAAATAGCACACGTTTTCCATCACGTGCATCTTAAAGGACCAAGAACTCCTGAGGACAGCGGCTCTGCTCCAAAGAAAAAACAACTTTGCAACAAAGAAACAACCTTTAAAGGACTGCACGTTTCCCGCCGGAAGCGTGAGACTTTCCACTATGCACCCGACGCCCCCGGCTCGACCTGCGGAGAAACAACACTACAGGGAGGACTCCCTGGCGACTGCGACCCTGTGAGTAGCCAGAGTTGACCCCCTGAGCCACCCACAGCGACGCCTGCAGAGGAAATCCAGAGAATCCCCCTGACCGCAACTGCCTGCTTCTGAGAACCTGATGCCTGGTAAAGACACTGCACCCGCCGCCCCCAGGACCTGAAGGATCCGACCTCCAGTGCAGAAGCGACCCCCAGGTGGCTCTCTCCCTTGTCCAGGTGGTGGTTAAAACGAGGATCCCCCCCCCCTTGCCTGCCTGCTTCGCTGAAGAGACCCCTGGGTCTCCCATTGAACTCCATTACAAATCTGACGCCTGTTTGAACTCTGCACCCGGCCGCCCCTGTGCCGCTGAGGTTGTACTTTTTGTGCTGACTTGTGTCCTCCCAGGTGCCCTACAAACCCCCCCTGGTCTGCCCTCCGAAGTCGCGGGTACCTACCTGCTGGCAGACTGGAACCGGGGCACCCTCGGCTCCATTGAAGCCTATGTGTTTTTGGGCACCACTTTGACCTCTGCACCTGACTGGCCCTGAGCTGCTGGTGTGGTAACTTTGGGGTTGCCCTGAACCCCCAACGGTGGGTTACCTTGGACCCAACTTTGAACACTGTAGGTGGTTTACTTACCTGCAAAACTAACAAATACTTACCTCCCCCAGGAACTGTTGAACTTTGCACTGTCTAGTTTTAAAATAGCTTATTGCCATTTTTGCCAAAACTGTACATGCTTTTTTACTGATTCAAAGTTCCTATGATACCTAAGAGAAGTACCTTTCATTTGAAGTATTGATTGTAAATCTTGAACCTGTGGTTCTTAAAATAAACTAAGAAAATATATTTTTCTATATAAAAACCTATTGGCCTGGAATTGTCTTTGTGTGTGTTCTTCATTTATTGCCTGTGTGTGTACAACAAATGCTTAACACTACCCTCTGATAAGCCTACTGCTCGACCACACTACCACAAAATAGAGCATTAGAATTATCTTTTTTTGCCACTATCTTACCTCTAAGGGGAACCCTTGGACTCTGTGCATGCTAATTCTTACTTTGAAATAGTGCATACAGAGTCAACTTCCTACATTGGTGGATCAGCGGTGGGGTACAAGACTTTGCATTTGGTGGACTACTCAGCCAATACCTGATCACACAACTAAATTCCCAAAACTGTCATTAGAAACTGATTTTTGAAATTTGAGCTATTTTTCTAAATTTTTAAAAGTCCTGCTAGGGCCTTGTGTTAGTCCCTGTTAGCATTTCTTTTAGAGATTAAAAGTTTTGTAAAAGTTTGAATTTAGTTCTAGAGATAGTTTTAGATTCTTAAAAAGTATTCCAACTTTTAGAAACATAATGTCTGCTGCAGAAGAGATAGTGATAGAACTCAACCTCACCCCTTACCTGCATCTTAGGATGTCAGAGTTAAGGTCTCTCTGCAAAATCAAAAAGATAAAGACTGGTTCAAACCCTACCAAAGTACTGCTCCAGGAGCTTTTGGCAGAGTTTGCTAATAACAACCCCTCTGATGATATCTTCACAGAGGGGGAAGCTAGTGATGAGGAGGGAAATTTCCCACCCCCTCTCCTAGTTAGGGAGCCCAGGGTTTCTCAAACCCTGACTCCACAAGTAATAGCCAGAGATGCTGCTTCTCTCACAGGAGAGTCCAGTAACTGAGGGCTCAAAAATCCTCGAGCCAGACCTGGGTTGATTTTGTTGACTTCTCAGTCAAAACACTGGATGGTTGGATTCATGACAGTGGTGTAAATGATTATGATGGGCTGTACAATTTATTTGTGAAAGAACACCTGTTAAGTAATTGTTTCAATTATAAACTGCATCAGCATCTGGTAGACCTAGGACCAATTTCTCCCCAAGAATTGGGAAAGAAGGTGGACCATTGGGTCAAGACTAGAGTGACCAAGACTTCCACAGGGGGTGACCAAAAGAAAGGGGTCACAAAGACTCCCCAGGGCAAGAGTGTTGAGACATCCAAGGGAAAAAGTAAAGAGTCTTCTACAGGGCCCGAAAAACCTGCTCAGGAGAGAGGGTCCAAAGCCTCTTCGCAATACAATTTTGGGTACAAGGGTAAAAACTTTTATCCCAAAAAGGCCTGGTGTCGTAGCTGTAATCAGCAGTGACACCAAACTGGAGACAAGGCCTATCCCAAGAAAAGTTCCACTTCTAACTCTACTCCAGCTAACACTGGAATAGCCAGTGTCCAGGTGGGATCAACAGTGTGCCCAGAGCAAACCAGGGTTCACACTGAAGCTACATTAGTCTCTGATGGTGGGGTGGACTTAGCCACACTGGCTGCCTGGCCCCCTAATATGCAAAAATACAGGCAGCAACTCCCAATTAATGGGACTAGTGTAGAAGGCCTGAGGGATACAGGTGCCAGTGTCACCATGGTGACAGAGAAACTGGTTTCCCCTGGTCAATACCTGGCTGGACAAACGTATCCAGTCACCAACGCGGACAATCAGACTAAAGTACATCCCATGGCTATGGTAACTTTAGAGTGGGGAGGGGTCAATGGCCTGAAACAGGTGGTGGTCTCCTCAAATATCCCTGTAGACTGTTAGCATGGAAATGACCTGGAGTCCTCAGCATGGGCTGAGGTAGAACTCAAAACCCATGCAGCCATGCTGGGTATCCCTGAACTGGTGTGTGTCAAGACAAGGGCACAGTGCAAGGCTCTGGGTGAAAAAGTGGTGTTGGAGCCTCGGAAAAGGACCCAACCCTCCAAGAGAAAAGGAAAGAAGACTGGGGAACCAGCTTCAACACAACAAGAGAAAGAGAACCTCTCTTCTCAGGAAGAAGTTCTGCCCTCAGAGGGAACTGGGCCCTTGGAGTTGGAACCTTATCAGGTTGAACTCTTAGGCCCAGGGGGACCCACAAGGGAACAGTTGTGTAAGGGGCAAGAAACTTGTCCCTCTCTTAAAGGCCTTAGGCAGCAAGCTGCTGAAGAGACCAAAGGAAAGATCATTGGAACACATAGGGTCTATTGTGAAGACGGACTCCTCTACACTGAGGAAAGAGATCCCAAACCTGGTGCCACTAGGAGAGTGATAGTGCCTCAGGAGTTTAGGGAGTTCATTCTAACCTTAGCTCATGACATTCCAGTTGCTGAGCATTTGGGACAAACCAAGATTTGGGAAAGGTTAGTTAACCATTTCTATTGTCCCAACATGTCCCAGAAGGTAAAGGGGTTTTGTGTCTCCTGTGCCACCTGTCAAGCCAGTGGTAAGACAGGTGGACACCCAAAAGCCCCCCTCATTCCACTTCCAGTGGTGGGGGTCCCCTTTGAAAGAGTGGGTGTGGACATAGTGGGTCCACTTGAACCTCCCACAGCCTCAGGGAACGAGTATATCCTAGTGGTGGTGGATCATGCCACTAGGTACCCTGAAGCAATTCCCCTTAGGTCCACTACTGCCCCTGCAGTAGCTAAAGCACTCATTGGTATCTTTACCAGAGTGGGATTTCCTAAGGAGGTGGTGTCTGACAGGGGTACCAACTTCATGTCAGCATACCTGAAACATACGTGGAATGAGTGTGGGGTGACTTACAAATTCACCACACCATACCATCCACAAACCAATGGCCTTGTAGAAAGATTTAACAAGACATTGAAAGGCATGATCATGGGGCTCCCTGAAAAGCCCAAAAGGAGATGGGATGTCCTCTTGCCATGTCTGCTTTTCGCCTACAGCGAGGTGCCTCAGAAGGGAGTAGGGTTTTCCCCCTTTGAACTTATGTTTGGCCATCCTGTAAGGGGACCACTAGCTCTTGTAAAAGAAGGCTGGGAGAGACCTCTTCATGAGCCTAAACAAGATGTAGTGGACTGTGTACTAGGCCTACGTTCCAGGATGGCATAGTACATGGAAAAGGCAAGCAAATACCTTGAGGCCAGCCAACAACTCCAGAAGATGTGGTATGACCAAAAGGCTGCTATGGTTGAGTTTCAGCCAGGGCAGAAAGTCTGGGTTCTGGAGCCTGTGGCTCCCAGGGCACTTCAGGACAGATGGAGTGGCCCTTACCCAGTGCTAGAGAGAAAGAGTCAAGTCACCTACCTGGTAGACCTAGGCACTGGCAGGACCCCCAAAAAGGTGATCCATGTGAACCGCCTCAAACTCTTTCATGACAGGGCAGATGTGAATCTGTTGATGGTAACAGATGAGGACCAGGAAGCTGAGAGTGAACCTCTCCCTTATCTCCTCTCCACAGACCCTAAAGATGGCTCAGTAGATGGAGTGATCTACTCAGACACCCTCTCTGGCCAACAGCAATCTGACTGTAAGAAGGTCTTACAACAGTTTGCTGAGCTCTTTTCCCTAACCCCTGGTCAGACACACCTGTGTACCCATGATGTGGACACAGGAGACCGCATGCCTGTCAAAAACAAAATTTTCAGACAGTCTGACCAAGTTAAGGAAAGCATCAAAGTGGAAGTCCACAAGATGCTGGAATTGGGAGTCATTGAGCACTCTGACAGCTCCTGGGCTAGCCCAGTGGTCTTAGTCCCCAAACCTCACACCAAAGATGAAAAGAGAGAGATGAGGTTTTGCGTGGACTACAGAGGTCTTAATTCTGTCACCAAGACAGATGCCCATCCCATTCCAAGGGCAGATGAATTCATTGACAAACTAGGTGCTGCTAGATACTTAAGTACCTTTGACTAGACAGCAGGGTACTGGCAAATCAAAATGGCACCAGGAGCAAAAGAAAAGACAGCATTCTCCACACCTGATGGGCACTATCAGTTTACTGTTATGCCCTTTGGTTTAAAAAATGCCCCTGCCACCTTCCAAAGGTTGGTGAATCAAGTCCTTGCTGGCTTGGAGTCCTTTAGCGCAGCTTATCTTGACGATATTGCGGTCTTTAGTTCCAGCTGGCAGGATCACCTGGTCCACCTGAAGAAGGTTTTGAAGGCCCTGCAAGCAGCAGGCCTCTCTATCAAGGCACCCAAATGTCAGATAGGGCAGGGAACTGTGGTTTACTTGGGACACCTTGTAGGTGGATGCCAAGTTCAGCCACTCCAGCCCAAGATCCAGACTATTCTGGACTGGGCAGCTCCAAAAACCCAGACGCAAGTCAGGGCATTCCTTGGCTTGACTGGGTACTACAGGAGGATTGTGAAGGGATATGGATCAATAGTAACACCCCTCACAGAACTTACTTCCAAGAAAATGCCCAAGAAGGTAAACTGGACTGTACAATGCCAACAGGCCTTTGACACCCTGAAACAAGCTATGTGCACAGCACCAGTTCTAAAAGCTCCAGATTACTCCAAGCAGTTCTTTGTGCAGACTGATGCCTCTGAACATGGGATAGGGGCAGTTTTGTCCCAAACAAATGATGATGGCCTTGACCAGCCTGTTGCTTTCATTAGCAGGAGGTTACTCCCCAGGGAGCAGCGTTGGAGTGCCATTGAGAGGGAGGCCTTTGCTGTGGTTTGGTCCCTGAAGAAGCTGAGACCATACCTCATTGGTACTCACTTTGTAGTTCAAACTGACCACACACCTCTCAGATGGCTAATGCAAATGAAAGGTGAAAATCCCAAACTGTTGAGGTGGTCCATCTCCCTGCAGGGAATGGACTTTATAGTGGAACACAGACCTGGGACTGCCCATGCCAATGCAGATGGCCTTTCCAGGTTCTTCCACTTAGAAAATGACTCTCTTGGGAAAGGTTAGTCTCATCCTCTTTCGTTTGGGGGGGGTGGGGGTTCTGTAAGGAAATGCCTACTTGGCATGGCTACCCCCTGACTTTTTGCCTTTGCTGATGCCAAGTTATGATTTGAAAGTGTGCGGAGACCTGCTAACCAGGCCCCAGCACCAGTGTTCTTTCCCTAAAACTGTACCTTTGTTTCCACAATTGGCACACCCTGGCATCCAGGTAAGTCCCTTGTAACTGGTACCCCTGGTACCAATGGCCCTGATGCCAGGGAAGGTCTCTAAGGGCTGCAGCATGTCTTATGCCACCCTGGGGACCCCTCACTCAGCACAGACACAATGCTTGCCAGCTTGTGCGTGCTGGTGGGGAGAAAATGACTAAGTCGAAATGGCACTCCTCTCAGGGTGCCATGCCAACCTCATACTGCCTATGGCATAGATAAGTCACCCCTCTAGCAGGCCTTACAGCCCTAGGCAAAACCTTAGACATTGTAAGTGCAGGGTAGCCATAAGAGTATATGGTCTGGGAGTTTGTCAAACACGAACTCCACAGCACCATAATGGCTTCACTGAAAACTGGGAAGTTTGGTATCAAACTTCTCAGCACAATAAATGGACACTGATGCCAGTGTGCAATTTATTGTAAAATACACCCAGAGGGCATCTTAGAGATGCCCCTGAAAACATACCCGACTTCCAGTGTAGGCTGACTAGTTTTTGCCAGCCTGCCACACACCAGACATGTTGCTGGCCACATGGGGAGAGTGCCTTTGCCACACTGTGGCCACGAACAAAGCCTGTACTGGGTGGAGGTGCTTCTCACCTCCCCCTGCAGGAACTGTAACACCTGGCGGTGAGCCTCAAAGGCTCACCCCTTTTGTAACAGCGCCACAGGGCATCCCAGCTAGTGGAGATGTCCGCCCCTCCAGCCACTGTCCCCACTTTTGGCGGCAAGGCTGGAGGAGATAATTAGAAAAACAAGGAGGAGTCACCCACCAGTCAGGACAGCCCCTAAGGTGTCCTGAGCTGAGGTGACCCTTACTTTTAGAAAGCCTCCATCTTGTGGATGGAGGATTCCCCCAATAGGATTAGGGATGTGTCCCCCTCCCCACAGGGAGGAGGCACAAAAAGGGTGTAGCCACCCTTAAGGACAGTAGCCATTGGCTACGACCCTCCCAGACATAAACACACCCCTAAATTCAGTATTTAGGGGCTCCCCAGAACCTAGGAAACTAGATTCCTGCAACCTTAACAAGAAGAAGGACTGCTGACCTGAAGCCCTGCACTGAAGACGGAGATGACAACTGCTTTGGCCCCAGCCCTAGTGGCCTGTCTCCCAACTTCGAAGAAAACTGCAACAGCGACGCATCCAACAGGGACCAGCGACCTCTGAAGCCTCAGAGGACTGCCCTGCAACCAAGCACCAAGAAACTCCCGTGAACAGCGGCCCAGTTCAACAATCTGCAACTTTCTTGCAACAAATTACTTTGAAGACTTCACGTTTCCCGACGGAAATGTGAAACTTTCCACTCTGCACCCAACGCCCCCGGCTCGACCTGCGGAAAACCAACACTACAGGGAGGACTCCCCGGCGACTGTGAGCCCGTGAGTAGCCAGAGACGACCCCCCCTGATCCCCCACAATGACGCCTGCAGAGGAAATCCAGAGGCTCCCCCTGACCGCGACTGCCTGTAACAAGGGACCTGACACCTGGAAACAACACTGCACCTGCAGTCCCCCAGGACCTTAAGGAACCTAACTCCAGTGCAGGAGCGACCCCCAGGCGACCCTCTGCCTAGCCCAGGTGGAGGCTAGCCCGAGTAGCTCCCCCGTGCCTACCTGCATCGTTGAAGAGACCCCCGGTTCTCCCCATTACTTCCTATACAAAACCCGACGCCTGTTTGCACTCTGCACCCGGCCTCCCCTGTGCCGCTGAGGGTGTACTTTCTGTGCCTTCTGGTGTCCCCCCCTGGTGCCCTACAAAACCCCCCTGGTGTGCCCCCGAGGACGCGGGTACTTACCTGCTGGCAGACTGGAACCGGGGCACCCCTATTCTCCTTTGAAGTCTATGTGTTTTGGGCACCTCCTTGACCTCTGCACCTGACTGGCTCTGAGCTGCTGGTGTGGTAACTTTGGGGTTGCCTTGAACCCCCAATGGTGGGCTACCTTGGACCCAACTTTGAGACTTGTAAGTGTTTCACTTACCTGTGAACCTAAACTTTACTTACCTCCCCCAGGAACTGTTGATTTTTGCACTTGAGTGTGTGTTCCTCATTTATTGCCTGTGTGTGTACAACAAATGCTTAACACTAACCTCTGATAAGCCTACTGCTCGACCACACTACCACAAAATAGAGCATTAGAATTATCTCTTTTTGCCACTATCTTACCTGTAAGGAAATGGCTCCCTGTTGCAGTTACCCCCCACTTTTTGCCAGATACTGATGCTGACTTGACTAAGAAGTGTGCTGGGACCCTGCTAACAGGCCCCAGCATTAGTGTTCTTTCACCTAAAATGTACCATTGTTTCCACAATTGCCACACCCCTGGCACACAGATAAGCCACTTGAAAAAAAGAAACAAGTGGTACCAAGGGCCCTGTGACCAGGGAAGGTCCCTAAGGGCTGCAGCATATGTTGTGCCACCCTATGGGACCCCTCACCTAACACATGCACAATGCCATTGCAGATTGTGTGTGTTGGTGGGGAGAAAAAGGCAAAGTCGACATGGCATCCCCCTCAGGATGCCATGCAAACAAAATACTGTCTGTGGCATAGGTAAGTCACCCCTCCAGCAGGCCTTACAGCCCTAAGGCAGGGTGCACTATACCACAGGTGAGGGCATAACTGCATGAGCAATATGCCCCTACAATGTCTAAGTCTATTCTTAGACATTGTAAGTACAGTTGTGGCCATATTAAGTATATGGTCTGGTAGTTTGTCAAAAACGAACTCCACAGCTCCATAATGGCTATACTGAATACTGGGAAGTTTGGTATCAAACTTCTCAGAATAATAAACTCACACTGATGCCAGTGTTGGATTTATTAAAAAATGCACACAGAGGAAGATGCCCCCTGTATTTTACCCTATTGTTCAGTGCAGGACTGACTGGTCTGTGCCAGCCTGCTGCTGAGAGACGAGTTTCTGACCCCATGGGGTGAGGGCCTTTGTGCTCTCTGAGGACAGAAACAAAAGCCTGCTCTGGGTGGGGGTGCTTCACACCTCCCCCCTGGAGGAACTGTAACACCTAGCAGTGAGCCTCAAAGGCTCAGGCTTCGAGTTACAATGCCTCAGGGCACTCCAGCTAGTGGAGTTACCCGCCCCCTGGACACAGCCCCCACTTTTGGCGGCAAGTCCAGGGGAGATAATGAGAAAAACAAGAAGGAGTCACCCACCAGTCAGGACAGCCCCTAAGGTGTCCTGAGCTGAGGTGACCTCTGCCTTTGGGGAATCCTCCAAAATCAAGATGGAGGATTTCTAAATAGGAATAGGGATGTGCCCCCCTCCCCTCAGGGAGGAGGCACAAAGAGGGTGTAGCCACACTCAAGGACAGTAGCCATTGGCTACTGCCCTCCCAGACCTAAACACACCCCTAAATTCAGTATTTAGGGGCTCCTCAGAACCTAGATTCCTGCAACCTGAAGACGAAGAAGGACTGCTGACCTGAAGCCCTGCAGAGAAGACGGAGACACCAACTGCTTTGGCCCCAGCCCTACCGGCCTGTCTCCCCACTTCAAGAAAAACTGCAACAGTGATGCGCCCCCCAGGGTCCAGCGACCTCTGAAGCCTCAGAGGACTACCCTGCATCTAAAAGGACCAAGAACTCCCGAGGACAGTGGCCCTGTTCCACAAAGACTGCAACTTTGCAACAAAGAAGCAACTTTTGAAGACCACACGTTTCCCGCCGGAAGCGTGAGACTTTCCACTCTGCACCCAACACCCCCGGCTCGACCTGCGGAAAACCAACACTACTGGGAGGACTCCCCGGCGACTGTGCGCCCGTGAGTAGCCAGAGTTGACCCTCCTGAGCCCCCACAGCGACGCCTTCAGAGGGAATCCAGAGGCTCCCCCTGACCGCGATTGCCTGCTTCAAAGAACCCGATGCCTGGGAAACACACTGCACCGCAGCCCCCAGGACCTGAAGGATCCGACCTCAAGTGTAGAAGTGACCCCCAGGTGACCCTCTCCCTAGTCCAGGTGGTGGCTACCCCGAGGAACCCCCCCCCCCCGCATCGCTGAAGAGGCCCCTGGGTCTCCTATTGAAACCCAATGCCTGTTTGCACTCTGCACCCGGCCGCCCCGTGCCGCTGAGGGCGTACTTTCTGTGCTGACTTGTGTCCCCCCCGGTGCCCTACAAAACCCCCCTGGTCTGCCCTCCGAAGTCGCAGGTACCTACCTGCTGGCAGACTAGAACCGGGGCACCCCTATCTCCATTGGAGCCTATGCGTTTTGGGCACCACTTTGACCTCTGCACCTGACCGGCCCTGAGCTGCTGGTGTGGTAACTTTGGGGTTGCCCTGAACCCCCAATGGTGGGCTACCTTGGACCCAACTTTGAACCCTGTAAGTGCTTTACTTGCCTGAAAAACTAACAAAACATTACCTCTCCCAGGAACTGTTGATTTTTGCACTGTGTCCAATTTTAAAATAGCTTATTGCCATTTTTGCCAAAACTGTACATGCTATTGTGATGATTCAAAGTTCATAAGATACCTGAGTGAAATACCTTTCACTTAAAGTATTGTTTGTAAATCTTGAACCTGTGGTTCTTAAAATAAACTAAGAAAATATATTTTTCTATATAAAAACCTATTGGCCTGGAAATGAGTGTGTGTTCCTCATTTATTGCCTGTGTGTGTACAACAAATGCTTAACACTACCCTCTGATAAGCATACTGCTCGACCACACTACCACAAAATAGAGCATTAGAATTATCTCTTTTTGCCACTCTCTTACCTCTAAGGGGAACTCTTGGACTCTGTACATGCTATTTCTGCGGGTGCAGAGTGGAAAGTCTCACGCTTCCGGCGGGAAACGTGCAGTCCTTTAAAAGTGGTTTCTTTGTTGCAAGTTTCAGTCTTTGTGGAACAGGGCTGCTGTCCTCGGGAGTTCTTGGTCCTTTTAGATGCAGGGTAGTCCTCTGAGGCTTCAGAGGTCGCTGGACCCTGGGGGACGCATCGCTGTTGCAGTTTTTCTTGAAGTGGGGAGACAGGCCAGTAGGGCTGGGGCCAAAGCAGTTGGCATCTCCGTCTTCTCTGCAGGGCTTCATGTCAGCAGTCCTTCTTCATCTTCAGGTTGCAGGAATCTATCTTCCTAGGTTCTGGGGGGCCCTAAATACTCAATTTAGGGGTGTGTTTAGGTCTGGGGGGTTAGTAGCCAATGGCTACTAGCCCTGAGAGTGGCTACACCCTCTTTGTGTCTCCTCCCTGAGGGGAGGGGGGCACATCCCTAATCCAATGGGGGAATCCTCCATCTGCAAGATGGAGGATTTCTAAAAGTCAGAGTCACCTCAGGACACCTTAGGGGTTGTCCTGACTGGCCAGTGATTCCTCCTTGTTTTTCTCATTATCTCCTCCGGCCTTGCTGCCAAAAGTGGGGCCGTGGCCGGAGGGGGCGGGCATCTCCACTAGCTGGGATGCCCTGTGGTGCTGTAACAAAGGGGGTGAGCCTTTGAGGCTCACCGCCAGGTGTTACAGTTCCTGCAGGTGGAGGTGAGAAGCACCTCCACCCAGTACAGGCTTTGTTCCTGGCCACAGAGTGACAAAGGCACTCTCCCCATGTGGCAGCAACATGTCTGGTGTGTGGCAGGCTGGTAAAACTAGTCAGGCCACACTGGAAGTCGGGTATGTTTTCAGGGGGCATCTCAAAGATGCCCCCTGGGTGTATTTTACAATAAAACGTACACTGGCATCAGTCTGCATTTATTGTGCTGAGAAGTTTGATGCCAAACATCCCAGTTTTCAGTGTAGCCATTATGGTGCTTTGGAGTTCGTGTTTGACAGACTCCCAGACCATATACTCTTATGGCTATATTGCACTTACAATGTCTAAGGTTTTGCTTAGACACTGTAGGGGCATAGTGCTCATGCACCTATGCCCTCACCTATGGTATAGTGCACCCTGCCTTAGGGCTGTAAGGTCTGCTAGAGGGGTAACTTATCTATGCCAGGGGCAGTGTGAGGTTGGCATGGCACCCTGAGGGGAGTGCCATGTCGACTTAGTCATTTTCTACCCACCAGCACACACAACTGGCAAGCAGTGTGTCTGTGCTGAGTGAGGGGTCCCCAGGGTGGCAGAAGACATGCTGCAGCCCTTAGAGACCTTCCCTGGCATCAAGGCCCTTGGTACCAGGGGTACCAGTTTCAAGGGACTTACCTGGATGCCAGGGTGTGCCAATTGTGGAGACAAAGGTACAGATTTAGGGAAAGAACACTAGTGCTGGGGCCTGGTTAGCAGGCCTCAGCATACTTTCAAATCATAACTTGGCATCAGCAAAGGCAAAAAGTCAGAAAGTCAGGGGGTAACCATGCCAAGGAGGCATTTCCTTACATTGCCACAGACCTATTAACAGCAGGTGACGATACATGCTTCCTCCAAAGTTCTAATATGGGCTCCGTAAGAGCACTGTTGAACAAAAGCAAAGGATCCGCAGAAGTTGTAGAAGGGTGTAGGACCTCCATCAAAATATTGGTCTTAACCTCTGCAGCAGGCAACGGAAGATCTAAAAAGTTTGCTGCCTTCCTAATCACTGTGTGGAAGGGGCCGCTTCCTCTGTGAACTCCCCCCGGTGAAGAAAGGTCCCATTCCGGGGAAGTGTCAAGCCCACTGGCCAAATCCAACCCTTGATATTCACCCAAGGGCTCCACAATCCCCCCCCTCTTCCAACAACTGCCGTTGGTACTCTTCCTCTTCTAAAAGCCTCAATGCCTTTCTACGCGACCTCAGTCTGGCCTCCAACCTCGGCGTCGACATAGAATTGGCCGACGTCGATGACACTGGCTTCAAAATTTGAAGACGCAGAACAGGAGAGGAAGGTTGGCTTCGGTTGAATCCATCACCCGGATCTGGCGCCTGAGTGGATCCTAACGGCGCTGAGGAAACTTGAGGGTCCACCATTGGTGTCGACTGATGGGGCAATGATATCGGTGCCATAGGTCTGGAAGGCGACGTCATCGGAACCACAGGACCTCGAGGCGACGTCATCGGCGCCGAACCGGCACATTCAGCCGGATAAAAGGGCATAAACAGCGCCGCCTTGTAAGGAGCCGGGGAGCCCAACGAAAAAGCTAATGGACCCGTGGGACCAGCCGATGCACCAGCAGGGGCCATAGCCTTAAACATCGAGAACATGGCATTTAAAAATGCCACTGATCCGCTCCCGGAGCCGGGAAGGTTCTACGTTGCACCTGTGCTTGCTGGACCTCCGATGCAGCAGGTGAAAATCGAGGAATTTCTTGTGAGGTGTCACTACCTCGAAGACTGACGGCGCCGGAGAAGTCTGAGGGCTCTGAGGTTGCGGAGTCACTGTCAGATTCACCTCCCATGTCGCATGGCGCCGTCGAGATGGAGACCTTGATCTTGACTGGCTCAGAGCTGAATGACATCGAGAGTCATGACGACTTCATCTCTTGTGTCTCTTCGACGAAGTATGGGAAGGAGATCTACGATGACTCTTATGCCCCATGTCAGGAAATGCCTCCTTGGCATGGTTACCCCCTGACTTTTTGCCTTTGCTGATGCCAAGTTATGATTTGAAAGTGTGCTGAGGCCTGCTAACCAGGCCCCAGCACCAGTGTTCTTTCCCTAAAACTGTACCTTTGTCTCCACAATTGGCACACCCTGGCATCTAGGTAAGTCCCTTGTAACTGGTACCCCTGGTACCAAGGGCCCTGGTGCCAGGAAAGGTCTCTAGGGGCTGCAGCATGTCTTATGCCACCCTGGGAACCCCTCACTCAGCACAGACACACTGCTTGCCAGTTGTGTGTGCTGGTGGGGAGAAAATGACTAAGTCGACATGGCACTCCCCTCAGGGTGCCATGCCAACCTTACACTGCCTATGGCATAGATAAGTCACCCCTCTAGCAGGTCTTACAGCCCTAAGGCAGGGTGCACTATACCATAGGTGAGGGCATAGGTGCATGAGCACTATGCCCCTACAGTGTCTAAGCAAAACCTTAGACAATGTAAGTGCAGGGTAGCCATAAGAGTATATGGTCTGGGAGTCTGTCATACACGAACTCCACAGCACCATAATGGCTACACTGAAAACTGGGAAGTTTGGTATCAAACTTTTCAGCACAATAGATGCACCCTGATGCCAGTGTACATTTTATTGTGAAATACACCCCAGAGGGCATCTTAGAGATGCCCCCTGAAAACATACCCGACTTCCAGTGTGGGTGACTAGTTTTGCCAGCCTGCCACACACCAGACATGTTGCTGGCCACATGGGGAGAGTGCCTTTGTCACTTTGTGGCCAGGAACAAAGGCTGTACTGGGTGGAGGTGCTTCTCACCTCCCCCTGCAGGAAGTGTAACACCTGGCGGTGAGCCTCAAAGGCTCCCCCCCCTTTGTTACAGCGCCACAAGGCATTCCAGCTAGTGGAGATGCCCGCCCCCTCCGGCCGCGGCCCCTCTTTTGGCAGCAAGGCCGGAGGAGAGAATGAGAAAAACAAGGAAGAGTCATTGGCCAGTCAGGACAACCCCTAAGGTGTCCTGAGCTGAGGTGACTCTGACTTTTAGAAATCCTCCATCTTGCAGATGGAGGATGCCCCCAATAGGATTAGGGATGTGCCCCCCTCCCCTCAGGGAGAAGGCACAAAGTGGGTGTAGCCGCCCTCAGGGCTAGTAGCCATTGGCTACTAACCCCCCAGACCTAAACACACCCTAAATTGAGTATTTAGGGGCCCCCAGAACCAAGCAAGATAGATTCCTGCAACCTGAAGACGAAGAAGGACTGCTGACCTGAAAGCCCTGCAGAGAAGACGGAGACACCAACTGCTTTGGCCCCAGCCCTACCGGTCTGTCTCCCCACTTAAAGAAAAACTGCAACAGCGATGCGTCCCCCAGGGTCCAGCGATCTCTGAAGCCTCTGAGGACTACCTTGCATCTAAAAGGACCAAGAACATCCGAGGACAGCGGCTCTGTTCCACAGGAGCTACAACTTTGCAAGAAAGAAACAACTTTTAAAGGACTGCACGTTTCCCGCCGGAAGCGTGAGACTTTCCACTCTGCACCCAACGCCCCCGGCTCGACCTGAGGAGAACCAACACTACAGGGAGGACTCCCCGGCGACTACGACCCTGTGAGCAGCCAGAGTTGACCCCCCTAAGCCCCCCCAACGACGCCTGCAGAGGGAATCCAGAGGCTCCCCCTGACCGCGACTGCCTGCTTTTAAGACTGCACCCGCAGCCCCCAGGACCTGAAGGATCCAACATCCAGTGAGGGAGCGACCCCCAGGTGGCCCTCTCCCTTGCCCAGGTGGTGGCTACCCCGAGGAGCCCCCCTTGCCTGCCTGCTTCGCTGAAGAGACCATTGAACTCTATTGCAAACCCGACGCCTATTGCACTCTGCACCCGGCCGCTGAGGGTGCACTTTTTGTGCTGACTTGTGTCCCCCCCCCCCCCCCCCCCCCCGGTGCCCTACAAAACCCCCCTGGTCTGCCCTCCGAAGTCGCAGGCACTTACCTGCTGGCAGACTGGAACCGGGGCACCCCCTTCTCCATTGAAGCCTAGGCGTTTTGTGCACCACTTTGACCTCTGCACCTGACCGGCCCTGAGCTGCTGGTGTGGTAACTTTGGGGTTGCCCTGAACCCCCGAAGGTGGGCTACCTTGGACCCCACTTTGAACCCTGTAGGTGGTTTACTTACCTGCAAAGCTAACAAATACTTACCTCCCCCAGGAACTGTTGAAATGTGCACTGTCTAGTTTTAAAATAGCTTATTGCGATTTGTGCCAAAACTGTACATGCTATTTTGCTGATTCAAAGTTCCTATGATACCTGAGTGAAGTACCTTTCATTTAAAGTATTGATTGTAAATCTTGAACCTGTGGTTCTTAAGATAAACTAAGAAAATATATTTTTCTATATAAAAACCTATTGGCCTGGAATTGTCTTTGAGTGTGTGTTCCTCATTTATTGCCTGTGTGTGTACAACAAATGCTTAACACTACCCTCTGATAAGCCTACTGCTCGACCACACTACCACAAAATACAGCATTAGAATTATCTCTTTGTGCCACTATCTTACCTCTAAGGGGAACCCTTGGACTCTGTGCATGCTATTTCTTACTTTGAAATAGTTCATACAGAGCCACCTTCCTACACCCCTTCTTCGCCTTGGCCAAAAATAATTTGGCCTCTCTCTCTTTCAGAGCCTTAGGATTCATGCTTTGGCAGGAAACACACTCCTCGACGTCATGCTCAAAGGCAATCGTCATGAGGGTCAGTAACCGAAATGCGACCCCCCGTACACTCGACATGGCTTACACCCGGACTTCATAGGAGGAGACACTAACTAGAAACCGGATTGAAACTAGTAACAAGATGGAACACCTCCAACAATAGCAAGAGCTAGGAGAAAACCGTTAGCGTCGAAGGCACGGAAAAAAGGGAACTGACGTCAGCACGCCAGCGAGGACCTCTTATTGGCACGGTGACGTCAGATGGAGTCGCGTGGAGCCGTGCAATTGTGATGTCCACGTCGACATGGAGACCTGGGAAGAAGATTTTCCGTCGGGTGCTGGCGCATGGGAGAATTCATAAGGTGAGGAATCCACAGGTAGTTGTATCCATCAGAAATATATTTATGTATCTATATATCAATACAAGTGTTTGTATCCTTGCATGTATATATTTGTTGTTTATAGATTGAAGATTCTTTATACATAGTCCTACGTTGTTGCACATTTCCAAAGTACACTTTTTACTATTCAAACCTTCCTTCATGAACCTTGCAAAAAGCTGCAATAAATGTCTTCTTCAGATTAAGAAGTGCATTCCAGAGAATCTTTTCAACTCCTTTCAGTGTGTTTATCTTGGCTCAGTCAAAAGTAAAGCAAAACACGCCAGAAGCTCCGTCTGACCGCGACTGCCTGGTAACAAAGGAACCCGACGCCTGGACTAAGCACTGCACCCACAGCCCCCAGGACCGAGAGGAACCACCTACCAGAGCAGGAGTGACCAACAGGCAGCCCTCACCCTAGCCCAGTCCATGGCTGGCCCGAGAAGCCCCCCGGTGCCCTGCCTGCATTGCCAGAGTGACCCCTGGGTCGCTTCATTGTTTTCAATAAAAAACCCGACGCTTACTTTGCACACTGCACCCAGTCGCCCCTGTGCTGCTGAGGGTGTTTTGTGTGCTTGTCTATGTCCCCCAGTGCTCTACAAAACCCCCGTGGTCTGCTCCCCGAGGACAAAGGTACTTTCCTGCTGGCAGACTGGAACCCGAGCACTCCTGTTCTCCATAGGCTCTTTTGGGTCCTCCTTTGACCTCTGCACCTGACCGGCCCTGTGTTGCTGGTGCTGTGGCTTTGGGGTTACCTTGAACCCCAACAGTGGGCTGCCTATGCCCAGGAGACTGACTGTGTAAGTGCTTCACTTACCTGAGAAACTAAAGATTTCTTACCTCCCCTAGGAACTGTTGATTTTTGGACTGTGTCCACTTTTAAAATAGCTATTTGCCATTTTAACCACAACTGTGTGTACTACTGTTTTAATTCAAAGTTCTATACTTACCTGTGTGAAGTACCTTGCAATTTATGTACTTACCTGCTAATTGAATCTTGTAGTTCTAAAAATAAATTAAGAAAATATATTTTTCTATATGAAAACCTATTGGCCTCATTTATTGTCTGGGTGTGTACAACAAATGCTTAACACTACCCTCTGATAAGCTCCTGCTCGACCACACTACCACAAAATAGAGCATTAGTGTTATCTAATTTTGCCACTATCAACCTCTAAGGGGAAACCTTGGACTCTGTGCACACTATCTCTCACTTTGCGATAGTATATATAGAGCCAACTTCCTACACCCGTAACCTGCATTCTACGAATATATAGACTCTCCCGAGACCGAATGTGCTATGCACCTAATATTCCACTGGTGGGACTGCCCAGGTCCCAAGGACACTACACAGCACGTCACTTAGCGGAGTGGACAACCAATGGCAGTAATGGCCACCTATATTTTGATGGCCGCTTACTCACATTTGACCAGTTTATGGAGAACAATATATCAGCAGGGCAATTTCTCACCCATCAACAACTATGCGCTACTATACAGACACACTGGAGACAAGCAGAGGCTGAACCACAGTACCACTCAGTCATACAAACAATATACACCATGGGTCCTGGTCGTCACCTCATAACCTGGCGATTTTAAGCCATACTTGACGTTTACTGTGTATCCCTAGATTTGCTCCAGTGTCAATAGGAGGGAGACCTGGGTAGGGAACTAACCAATAGGGAATGAGAAACAGCACTATCCTATCCCAGGAAGGTCTCCCACAACACCCATTTCAAGAATACGAAAGTTTTACCTCCTGCACAGAGCATATCTAACCCCAGCCCATCTCAATAAGTACTATGCGGAGGGACGTGGCTTGGCACCAGCCAAGATGGCCGCACTGTAAGGGAGCTCCGTTGAGCTCATGTAATCAACCCTGTAATCCATACAGAATCTGAATACATTGACGCAGATATCACCCCAACAGATGAAATAAAAGAAATGGCACACAGGATGAGCGCGGAATTGTGATGGGGGCAGCCGGTGTTCTGGCCGAACAGTGCTCTCATGCAGTTACTGAGGGGAAGGAGCGAGACGCACGAGGAGCTGGAGATTGGTGGCGGCTGAGTGGACCAGGGAACCAGGGGGCTGCCCGGGCCACAGCAGAGAGGACGAGTGGGAGCCGAGTCGTGCTGGGCCGGCAGTGGCCAAGGGAGTGGGGCCTGGGAGTGTCTTACCCAGTCCGTGGAGCGACCGGGGAGGAGGCGAAGAGGTGGAGGCTGGTAAGGTGAGTGTGGCGGTCCGAGGCAGATGGAAGAGGGAGTACGGGTCGCTGGTGGAGAGCGCTGGGCTCGAACCGGAGCCACCCGGGAGGGGGGGCGCGGGAACCCCCCCTCTACTCTCCTGGTGGAGCACATCGGAGGGAAAGGAGGTGAAGGCTGTGACAAGGCTGCTCGGGTTGGGCCCAGGAGTGAGACGCCAGCCGGGGAGCCTGACAAATAATAGTGAGGACAGCGGAATGGGCCCCCACAGGACAGAAAGGGGAGAGTGAGGGCCCAGCAATGGGGCTGGCTCGGTCCTGCACCATGAGCAGTACCTACACAGCTGCAGGTGAAGGAGAAGGTAAAAACCAGCACGGCAGGGAGCAGCGACTGGACCAGAGAGAACACATCGCAAGTAACAGCATGATTAGGCTATTGGAGGTAACAGCGTGAGAGGGCCCGAAGCGGAGAATTTGAACCAGGAGTAGAAAGGAGCAATGAGAGCAGAGCTATAGTGACCTACCTGGCCTACAGACAGAACGGGGGGAAGCACATTGTGTGGTTGCCAGCCCATCGTGGCCTGGGAGTACAAGCAGAGGGGGGCCTTTACTGTTTCACCCCCATTGGACCGGGCACCTCCCCCCTCCAAAGGAAAAAAGAAAAGACAATGGTGAAACCAAAGAGCCACATTCACACACAGTCAAACAAAATGGACAAGTACGCAGTGTCTAGACAAATGACTGAGAAAAATGAAGGAGGGGAGAAGTCAGGGGATGCTGAGCCCTCGCTGGGTGCCATAATGGAAGCGATTCGAGACCTCAAGAGCTTGTTGAGCCCAAGTTGGACATTGTTACTGTGGACGTCAATCTCCTGCGAGCCGATTTCCACAAGATGTCCAAAAAAGTCAAATCCGCAGAATCACACATTCACCTTTTGCAATCCCCAGCGAAAAAGCTGAAAGACCAGGTTCAGAGCCTAACAAAACAACAGGCACAGATGGCGGCCCGGCTGGAAGACCAAGAAGGTTGGGCGAGAAGAAACAATATCCAGGTGGTGGGGGTCCCAGAGGGGGCGGAAGGGCCCGCCGTGGATCTCTTCTTAGAAGACTTGATAGTCAACCACCTCCGCCCACAGCGAGTGGCAATTTTTTTTCCATTGAATGGGCACATAGGGCACAGATACCTTCGCCCAGACCGGGGGCTCCGCCAAGGACTATCACAGCTAGGGTGTTCAACCACCAGGACCGGGATGCCATCCTTTAAGCAGCCCGTATGCAAGAAGATCTAACTTACGAGAATACCATAGTGCGGTTTCTCCCAGACTTTACACTACAAGTCCATCGTAAATGACAGAGCTTTGACAAGGTCAAGAAGACCCTCAGAGCAAAAGACATTAAATACATTATGCTCTTTCCGACCCGACTACGAGTAGTGGCGGAAGGCAAATCCTGGTTCTTTGCCATGCCTGTGGAAGCTTGGGAATGGATTGAGGGATGGCGTCCGGTAGGAATACATCCCCCAAGGAGCGTGAAGTCAAATGAGACCGCAAAGCAGTGACGCAACGATGCAGCCAGTACAAACCACATCGGAAAAGAACTCCGCAGAACGCTGAATGCAACGGATGGGTGGGTGCCGGGAGGGAGTGCGCTCCAGCGGACTCAGGGTTGGGAAAATCAAGGGCCTAGGAATGGTGAAGAAACACAAATAAGGTAGTTGGTCCTTAAATGCAACTGACTCAGGGGGCCCAAGGGTAGCAATGGAGGATCGCTGTGGGGCAGTCATCTGACTAGAAAATGAATGGTGCTAAACTAAATGTCAGGCAAAAGCAACGTATGGTTAATTGAATCAGATAAGGGTTTTTCGGGAACTCACAAATATGATAAGAAAAGTTGATTGCTGGCGCCAGCCAGTCCTTTACTAGTTAGGTCTTTTTAGGGCATAGGCGCTCTGCAAGTTGGGGTGGTGGGCTGGTCTCAAGCCTGCATGCAGGGTAGCAGGGTGGGGGGAGTTATGAGGTATGTAATTCTGGGTCAGTTTGCGACCCATCAGAAAATTACTTGTTTTGGTTCAGCAACACAATGTGCATGCAGTGGGGGCAAGGCCATGAACTGGGGAAAAGGCGACACACCTTGACACAACATGGAACGTAAGGGTAAATCAGAGGTTAGGATTATGACCAGGAACGTCAAAGGCCTTGGAAATAAAATTAAGCGTCCTGTAGTCTTACAATAAATCAGACGACATACACCAGACTTTATTCTGATCCAAGAAACTCCCTTGAAAGGGAACAGATATAAGGCGCTAGATCGAATGGGCTACTCCCTGGTCGCACATGCGAGCTACACATCTAACTCAAGGGGGGTAGGAATACTGGTCAAATCATCAGTAGCATATACCCCGGGCGACACACGGGCAGATCCTCAGGGTAGATTTGTGTTACAGACAGGAACCTGGGAGGGTCACACGTTAAATATCTGCTCGCTCTACGCACTGCCCAAACTACACAGTGACACCTTCCGAGAGCTGGGGGAGGAGCTGCTAGGGCTGCCCAAAAGTATTTTGGGAGATGACATGAATGACATCATGGACACCAGGAGTGATAGGCTATCGGGTTCCAGAGGGACCGGGGGAGGGGAGAATGAGAGTCTCCTCAAGACATTCGTGGAGGCAATGGGACTTGTGGACCTCTGGAGTGAACATAACCCAGGGGGGGAACCAATATACATACTTCGACAGCGCACAAAAGTTTTTCGCAAATAGACTATCTCTTCGCACTGCACCCCCAAGCTGGACAGTTTCACGGGGTGACCCATCTTGCAAGGGGTGTCTCTGATCACTCCCCAGTGGTGGTGGTGCCCAGCGGTCTGAATAGGGATCGGGGGCTCCCCCAAAGTTGGACCCCTGGTACTTTACAGATCCCACTTTCAGGGACAAGGTAAGAGACCAGACTACCCAGTACTTCCAAGATAACGACGGGTCGGTGACCTCACCAACTATTCTTTGGGAGGCAAATAAAGCAGTAATCCGAGGCCAGGTGCAGGCACTGATAGGAGGGATTAAGAAGGAACAATCCCTCAGATCTGAGGTGCTGGAAACAGAAATTATAGCTGTGGAGGCAGCAGCAGTGCAGGGAGGCCGACCGAGTCCTGAGCAGTGTCATCAGTTCAGGCTTTCCCAGCAGGAGCTGAGGGATCTGGCAGATAATAAGGCGAAAGCATACGCGCTCACCACCCAGAATCGTCTGTACGGTGTTGGGGATAAGGCCAGAGATAGGGGGAGAAATTGGGTGGTGGCAGTCCAAGACACAACAGGGAAGATTTGCACTACCAGTAAGCACATTGCCGAAACATTCGCAGAGTACTATGAGAGGCTGTACGAGTCCAGGGCGAAGTTTTCAGGCACGCACTGTTCAGACCTCCTGAAGGATGTCTCCCTGCGGGCCCTCTCGATTGAGGACCGAGGCGAGATGGAGGAGGAACTGTCAGAGGAAGAGATTGGGCAAGCCATTCGGGAGTTACAGTCTGGAAAGGCGGCTGGGCCGAATGGCATACCAGTCGAGCTATATAAGTGTGTGGCTAAAGATGCTACAAGTTACATTTTAAAACATTTCTGGGCAGCTAGGGCGAGGAGATCCTTCTAATGGACCAGAGTGGCCACTGTATAAGTAATCCAGAAGAAGGGAAAAAACCCAGAGTCCTGCAGTTCATACAGGCCCATATCTTTGTTGAATGTGAAGGTTAAGGTCCTGGCAAAGGTCTTAGCCAATAGACTGAGAAAGGTAATCACAACGATGAGTCACCCGGATCAAGCAGGGTTTAAGTCCCAGCGGGGCACTAGACTTAACCTCAGACGGCTGCATGGGGTCCTGCATATGACTAAATCCACTGACCATGAGGAGGCAGTAGTGCTCTCGCTGGTCGCCAGGATGGCATTCGATAGTATAGAATGGCCATATCTCTTTGCAGCCCTCGCTAGGCTGGGATTCGGCCCTGGATTCTGCGAGTGGATAAAACTCCTTTACCAGTCCCCCCCAGGCAAGAGTGCAGGCGAATGGGGCACTCTCTCGCTCATTTGCGCAGGTGGATGAGGCAGGGATGCCCCCTGTCTCCCAGCATTTTTGCATTGGGGCTGGAGCCCCTGGCCGCCTAGGTATGGCAGAACCCTTTGGTCAAGGGATAGTAGGTAAGTTGGAATGGGAGGAAAGAATCTCTCTATACGCAGATTATATTTTGCTGTATGCTACATGACCTGGCACCACTGTGGATATACTACTTCACATCTTTCAAATCTTCAATAGTTACTCTGGGTACCAGATCAACTGGGACAAGTCCTTGGTCTAACCTCCGACAGGGGGCACCCTTGTATTGCCCTCTTGGTGCGTTGCCATAGTGGAAACGAGGGGTTCTGACATTTGGAAATGTACGTCACACGCAATGCAACTAGATTTCTGGAAGAAGATTTCTGAGACGCCTCCAGGCTGTTTCCCACTGGTGGGGACTCCTAGTGTCCCTGATGGGACGTGCCGTGCTCTTTAAGATGATGGCCCTTTGATGGCTGCTATAGTCTCCAAAATACCTCCTACACGGTGCCACCCGGGGTGTTCCACAATCTTAATAGCAAGCTGAGGAAAAATCTATGGGATGGGGGTAGCTTGTACATCTCCCGGGCTAAACTCCAGAGGGGAGTGTTTGGAGGAGGACTGGTGGTTCCGGATATTCGCACAGAGCAGCTGTGCATGGTTCATGACTGAGTGTTCGTGGTGTATGACGACCCGGCATTTCGTGTGGACAGAAGCAATAGGGGGGCATGGTAACCCAGCACTACTACATGGTGGAGGGTGGTTGGACCGGCTACTGTTCCACACTCGGTGGTGAGAGCCTGGAGGGAGACCAATAGATTCCTGGGAGGGAAAGCTTACACACAGAACTCCACTAAGGGACAGGAAACTGCTACAAGAGGTCAGGAAACTCCAAGGGTTCAGGAAACGGGAGCTGATTGGGAAAGAATGCCTTGGGGATGAATTGAGGGGAGGGGGGGCGCTACTGACTTTTGAAAACCTGGAGAGGGAGTACTAGATGGGACAATCTGAACGCTATAGGCTTTTGCAGCTTGGGCATGCGCTACGCGGGGACATATTGGAGGGGGGACAGCTGCCAGAGATGTCTCACCTGGAGGATAAATTACTGTCAGTGCCCATTACGAGTAAGGACAACTCCCTGACATATAGGAAAATTATCAACAACTCCCCGGACCCTACGTGGACATTGCAGGCGGCCTGGAAAAGGGACCATAGAACACTCGAAGATGAGGATTGGGTTGAGGCGGTTCAGAGCCCCAGAGATGTAGCTATAAGGGACGCTTTTGATTCATACAACTGAGGGTCCTGCACAGAGCATATTAATCTAGATCATTGTTGCATAGAATGAGTTGTAGCGACTCCAACCTGTGTGTATGGGGCTGTTGGGAAGTGGGATCCTTTTTTCATATCCTGTGGGGTTGTCTGGTGGTTCAGGAGTTCTGAGGAAGGGTGGGACAAATCATGAGTAAAGTAACCGGGCTGCACATACCACTGGAGGCGAAATGGGTGACCCTGGGCATTATGGGGGACGAGGGATGGCCCAGGTACTTGAAGCTTTGGTAACAATTGGCGGCCGGAGTTACCAAGTGAAATATTGCAAGGGGGTAGGGATCAAGTGATCCACTGGGGATAGTGGACTGGGAACGGGACCTGGACGGGTGCCAGCAGGCTTAACAGGTGGTTTACATAAGCTGGGGATGCATGAAGAAATACGAGAAAATATGGTCCAAGTGGGTTGCAAACTGAGACAGTGGGATAATCATGGGGGGACGGGAGTGACATTTTGGGCCTAGGGTGGGTAGTAGGGAAAGATCTGCAGGGATAGACATAGGGCATGGTGAATGTAAGGAGGTCATGTAATGTTGGTTAGTTTCCTGATGCTTCTGTGTACCTCGCACGAGATGTTAATAAATGTGATCATGACGTGTTAAAACTGTACGCTGAGCTCGGTTTGAAATAAAAAGATGTTTAAAAAGAATAAGTACTAAACCATGGCAAACCTCAAATGCCAACGCTTTGGGCTTGCCCGACACTTCACCTCTATTGGCCCACAATACACACTACCCTACAGGGCCAGTTGGAAATACTGGACTTGAACACATGGGAAGCCAGCGCCCTACACATTTTTAAATGGAAGAAAACACAAAGTGCGGCCTCGCTTTCCGACTTTAACCCTTTTGCTGGCAGTCCGCAAGATCACGCTCCACTGGCGATCACCTATCCCACCCTCAGTGCGGTGCAGGCATGCATACTGTTCATAACTTAACGTGTATTCCCACATCCCTTGGTATGCACACATGGACACATGGAACAAAATGCAATAACATTTTAGCTTTAGCACAAATGTAACTCTCTACATTGTGAAAAACAGCGAATAGCCACCCTTCCATCAGGAAATGCGCGAAGAACTTAACTGTTTAAAACTTAATTGTTTCACTCCTAATGTTTAGAACTTGTTTAAATAAACCAATAAAAAACGATTTTTGCCTAATGTTGATGCCAACTTTAATTGAAAGTGTGCTGGGACCCTGCTAACCAGGCCCCAGCACCAGCGTTCTTTCCCTATAACTGTACCTTTGTTTACCCAATTGGCACAGCCCTGGCACACAGTTAAGTCCCTTGTAAAAGGTACTGCTGGTACCAAGGGCCCTGTGACCAGGGAAGGTCCCTTAGGGCTACAGCAATTCTTAGACATTGTAAGTGTGGGTAGCCATCTAGAGTGTATGGTCTGGGAGTTTGTCATTACGAATTCCACAGCTCCATAATGGTTTCAATGAATACCGGGAAGTTTGGTATCAAACTTCTCAGCAAATAAACCCACACTGATGCCAGTGTGGGATTTATTGAAAAATGCACACAGGGGGCATCTTAGAAATGCCCCCGTATGTTAGCCAAACTGCTAGTGTAGGGTTGACCGGACTGTGCCAGCCTCCCTCTCTCAGACAAGTTACTAACCACATGGGGTGAGTGCCTTAGTGCACTCTGTGGCCAGAAACAAAGCCTGTCCTGGGTGGAGGTGCTTCACACCTCCTCCCTCCAGGAACTGTAAACTTTAGAGGTGACCCTCATCTGATTACAGTGCCCCAGGGCATTCCAGCTAGTGAAGATGCCCAACCCCCTGGACAAAACCCCACTTTTCGTGGCAAGCCTGGTGGGAAAATTGGGGATAACAGGGAGGAGTGACCACCCCAGCCAGGACACCCACTCCTAAGGTGTCCAGAGCTGAGGTGGCCCCCTCCCTGCAGAATCCTCCATCTTGGTTTGGAGGACAGGAACCAATAGGATTAGGTTTGTCCCCCCTTCCCCTCCAAAGGGAGTGGGCACAAGGAGGGTGTAGCCACCCTCAGGGACAGTAGCCATTGAGTACTGCCCTCTGACCCCTAAAACGCCCCTAAAACTAGAATTTAAGGGCCTCCCTGAACACAGTTCACCAGATTCCTGGTGACCTAACAAGAAGAAGAAGGACTGCTAAGCTGAAACCCCCAGCAGAGAAGAAGGAAGACGACAACTGCTTTGGCCCCAACCCTACTGGCCTGTCTCCTACTTCACAGAACCTGCAAAGACCAGCGGAATCAGCGACCTCTGCCCAACTCCAGAGGATTAACCTGCACACAAAAGGTTCAAAAACTCCTGAGGACAGCAGCTCTGTCTAAGAAAACCAACAACCAAGGACTCCCACCTCACTCCGGATGCATGAGTCTTGACCCCTGTGGATCCGACGCCCATGTCCAGGTGGTCCACCCAGCAACAGAGGGTCCCCAGGCGATTGTGAGCAACTGCCCACCCTGGGTTGACTTCTCCATGATGTTACCTCGAGAGGGAATCCCAAGGACCCCCCTGACCGCAAAGCTCCAGATGAAGATATCTGACGCCTAAAGACACATTTCCCCCAGACCTTGGAGAACCCGACCCCCGGTGCCTCTACGTTCAGCAAGCAGCCCTCCTCCCTGTCCGACTGGTTGTGTGCCCGAGACACCTCCCTGGTCCTCGCCTGCAGCCTCTGAGTGACCCCCCGGGGTCTCCTCATAGACCAGCATTGAAAACCTGACGTCCCGTTTGCACCCTGCACCCGGCCCCCCTTGTGTCGCTGAGGGTGTGTGTTTGGTGCCTACTTGTAGCCCCTTCAGTGCTCTTCTAATCCCCCCCGATCTGCCCTCTGAGCTGCGGGTACTTACCTGCAGGCAGGCCTGATTCAGAGTAACCCCTGTTCCCATAGGATTCCACGTTAAATTTGCTCAACTTTGACCCCTGCACCCGACCGGCCCTGTGTTGCTGGTGGTTGGTGTTTGGGGATAACTTGAACCCCAACCGGTGGATTTCCTAAATCCTGGAGACAGAAACTGTAAGTGCAGTGCTGTTCTCACCTGTGTAACATTTCTTTCCCCAGGAACTGTTTCTGAATATTGTACTGAGTCCATTTTTAAAACAGATTATTGCCAATAATTCCAAAACTGTATTACTTACTGTAGGAAGTTGGCTCTGTATATACTACTTCAAAGTAAGAAATAGTGTGCACAGAGTCCAAGAGTTCCCCTTAGAGGTAAGATAGTGGCAAAAGTAGATAATTCTAATGCTCTATTTTGTGGTAGTGTGGTCGAGCAGTAGGCTTATCAGAGGGTAGTGTTAAGCACTTGTTGAACACACACAGGCAATAAATGAGGAACACACACTCAAAGACTAACTTCAGGCCAATAGGTTTTTACATTGAAAAATATATTTTCTCAGTTTATTTTAAGAACCACAGGTTCAAGATTTACAATTAATACTTTAAATGTAAGGTACTTCACTCAGATACTTTAGGAACTTTGAATGAAAGCAATATCACATACAGTCTTTGTAAAAATGGCAATAAGCTATTTACAAAGTGGACACATTGCAAAAATCAACAGTTCCTGGGGGAGGTAAGTAAAGGTTAGTTTTGAAGGTAAGTAAGACACTTACAAGTCTCAAGTTTGGGGCATAGGCAGCCCACCGTTGGGGGTTCAAGGCAACCCCAAAGTTACCACACCAGCAGCTCAGGGCCGGTCAGGGGCAGAGGTCAAAGAGGTGCCCAAAACACACAGGCGCCTATGGAGAATAGGGGTGCTCCGGTTCCAGTCTGCCAGCAGGTAAGTACTGACGTCCTCGGGGGGCAGACCAGGGGGGTTTTGTAGAGCACCGGGGGGGGACACAAGAAGGCACAGAAAGTACACCCTCAGCGGCACAGGGGTGGCCGGGTGCAGTGTGCAAACAGGCGTCGGGTTTTAGATTGAAAACAATGGAGAGACCTAGGGGTGACTTCAACGATGCAGGCAGGCACACGGGTGCTCCTTGGGGCAGCCACCACCAGGGCTAGGCAGAGGGTCACCTGGGGGTCGCTGTTGCACTGGAGTTTGGTTCCTTCAGGTTCTGGGGACTTCGGATGCAGTGTTGGTTCCAGGCGTCGGGTCCCTTGTTACAGGCAGTAGCGGTCAGGGGGAGCCTCTGGATTCTCTCTGCAGGTGTCACTGTGGGGGCTCAGGGGGGGTCGTCTCTGGTTACTCACGGACTCGCAGTCGCCGGGGAGTCCTCCCTGAGGTGTTGGTTTTCTGCAGGTCAAGCCGGGGGCGTCGGGTGCAGAGTGGGAAGGCTCACACTTCCGGTAGGAAACGTGAAGTCTTTAAAGTTGTTGAAAAGTTGCAAGTTTGTTGCAGATTGTTGAGCAGATCCGCTGCTCACAGGGGTTTCTTGGTCCTGGGGGTCAGGGCAGTCCTCTGAGGCTTCAGAGGTCGCTGGTCCCTGTGAGATGAGTCGCTGGAGCAGGTTTTCGAAGTTGGAGACAGGCCGGTAGGGCTGGGGCCAAATCAGTTGTCGTCTTCCTCCTTCTCTGCAGGCTTGTAGGTCAGCAGTCCTCCTTCTTTCTTCAGGTTGCAGGAATCTGATTTCCTGGGATCAGTGGAGCCCCTAAATACTGAATTTAGGGGTGTGTTTAGGTCTGGGAGGGCAGTAGCCAGTGGCTACTGTCCTTGAGGGTGGCTACACCCTCTTTGTGCCTCCTCCCTGTGCGGAGGGGGCACATCCCTAATCCTATTGGGGGAATCCTCCAAACTCAGGATGGAGGATTTCTCAAGGCGGGGGTCACCTCAGCTCAGGACACCTTAGGGGCTGTCCTGACTGGTGGGTGACTCCTCCTTGTTTTTCTCATTGTCCCCTCCAGCCTTGCCGCCAAAAGTGGGGGCAGTGGCCTGAGGGTTGGGCATCTCCACTAGCTGGGATGCCCTGGGGCGCTGTAACAAAAGGGGTGAGCCTTTGAGGCTCACCGCTAGGTGTTACAGTTCCTGCAGGGGGAGGTGAGAAGCACCTCCACCCAGTACAGGCTTTGTTCCTGGCCACAAAGTGACAAAGGCACTCTCCCCATGTGTCCAGCAACATGTCTGGTAGGGACTGGTCAGCCTACACTAGAAGTCGGGTATGTTTTCAGGGGGCATCTCTAAGATGCCCTCTGGGTGGATTTTACAATAAATTGCACACTGGCATCAGTGTGCATTTATTGTGCTGAGAAGTTTGATACCAAACATCCCAGTTTTCAGTGTAGCCATTATGGAACTGTGGAGTTTGTGTATGACAAACTCCCGGACCATATACTCTTATGGCTACCCTGCACTTACAATGTCTAAGGTTTTGCTTAGGCACTGTAGGGGCATAGTGCTCATGCACATATGCCCTTACCTGTGGTATAGTGCACCCTTCATTAGGGCTGTAAGGCCTGCTAGAGGGGTGATTTACCTATGCCACAGGCAGTGTGAGGTTGGCATGGCACTCTGAGGGCAGTGCCATGTCGACTTAGTCATTTTCTCCCCACCAGCACACACAAGCTGTGAGGCAGTCTGCATGTGCTGATTGAGGGGTCCCTAGGGTGGCATAAGACATGCTGCAGCCCTTAGAGACCTTCCCTGGCATCAGGGCCCTTGGTAGCAGGGGTACCAGTTACAAGGGACTTACCTGAGTGCCAGGGTTATGCCAATTGTGGAGACAAAGGTACAGTTTAGGGAAAGAACACTGGTGCTGGGGCCTGGTTAGCAGGGTCCCAGCACACTTTCAAATCATAACTTAGCATCAGCAAAGGCAAACAGTTAGGGGGTAACCATGCCAAGGAGGCCTTTCCTCACACTTACCTATTTCAAACAAAGTACTGTTGATACTTGAGTGAAATACGAGCTTTTAAGGTGCTTACCTGCAACTGGAATCTAGTGGTTCTCAAAATATATATATATATATTTTTTAAATATTTATTTATAGTTTTATAAAAACAGCATACAACAAAAACAGGAAATACCCTCTTCTGTCCTAACAATTGTAACTCAAAGACATTTTAGCAATGGTCTATCCTCAGCGCTACAAAAATTTCCCATGTCTCGAATCTCAAAAGTTCTCAACATTCAAGCTGAGTTAGCCCAAAGAGGAGTGTTCAATATATGTGCACAGCAGTCCCCTGCCAAAAGAACTTAGCAGGTCGTCAAGCCCAAGGGCCGGACTCTAAACATATATGGCAGAGAGGGAGAAACAGAAATCCCAACACAGAAGAGGAAGGATAGGAGGAAAGAGCCGGGAGGAGCAATCCATTCTCTCAACAGCCATTCCACCTGATTTCAACCAATAAAAGCGGGAACAGCACTCAACACCTCAAAATGCCAATCCGTGTCAGACTCTTCAGACAGACATAGATTCGAGGTATGATCGCAGAGGCGCCCAGATATCTCGGGGCCTAGAGCCGGCCAGCATCAGCTCCCAGTAATTCGTTAATTGCTCCTGGCAGTACGCAGCATCCCGCAGCCAATCCGAGGCACGAGGAGACCGAATCCGGCCCCAGCAAATTGACACCCTGCGCTTAGCCAGCAGCAACATCATGCCAGCCAGGTGTCGCATCGCAGTCTGCACTCCACTCATCTCACCTAGCAGCGCCATCACAGGAGACGGAGAAATCTCCTGACCAATCATCTCAGAAATTTCACAGAAAACCGTCTTCCAGTAAACATACAACTCCGGGCAGGCCCACGCCAAGTGCAGAAAATCTGCAGCAGGTGCCCGGCATCTCACACATATGTCATCCGCCCGTAGTCCCATAGCACATAGACTTCGAGGGGTGTAATACAGACGGTGCAGGAACTTAAAATGTATAAGGCGTAACCTGTAGTTGGGCTGGAGCTCTTTCATATGAGCACAGCACGCTCTCCAGGCATCCTCTGTAATGTTCTCCCCTACATCCCTTGCCCACTTCACCCTTGCTGACAACCCCGTCTTCTCCCCTTGCTCCTGTATACAGCCATACAGCTTTGTGATAAGCCTCTTAGGAGACCGCGCACTCCACAGCGCCTCCAGTGAGCTGCAGGACGCCGGGGCCGCAGGCGAGCCGGGGAAGCGAGTGGGCAGCATGGCACATATCCGCAGAACATAGAAGCGATAAAGCGCAGTGGCAGGTCGATCGCCCAGGACCTCCCCGGGGGACATCAATCTATCTTCAACAAACCAATCATCCAGAGTTGTCAAATCAAAAGCCTGAAGGAAGCTCCGGAGCTGTGAGTCTCGAAACATCATCTCATCTCCCGCAGCCGCCACATGCATAGAGGGCGCAAACGACACATTCGTTCCAGAACACTTCAATATGTTCGACCAGGCCCAAACTGTGGAAGCCACCATATCTATGCCTCGAGGCCGAACCCTGTCCAGACAGCCCAACACTCGTTCAAGACCGTCAGGCCACACCGCATCGCTTTCAGGAGCCAGGTGCAGCAGATATCTGATCGGTCTGATCCAATAGTACGCAAATAGGGCCTGCGCACAGTAATAGTATGCTCCAAATCAGGGGCTGCGAGTCCTCCCATCTCAAATGGCAGCACTAATGTTTTCCAAGCTATGCGGGGTTGACCCCCCGCCCACACCAATCGGATCATCGCGGAACAAATTCGCTGCAAGAAACTAACCGTAAGCACCAGCGGGAGGTTAATGAACAAATACAAAAATTTGGGCAATACAATCATCTTTGCCACCGCAATCCGCCCAGTCAAAGACAATGGTAATGAACGCCATATTGTAATTCTGTCCTCTAGCCAAGCCATGGCTTTACCATAATTGGCCAGCCAGAGCATCTCAACATCACAGCTCAGCCAAAGACATAAGTATCTTACAGGCCCATCTGCCCACACAATGGGATATCGGGATCGACATTCGGCCGTTCCAGACGACAGAGGTAACACAACCGACTTAGTCCAATTTATCGCCACTCCAGAAACACCTCCAAACCTGACAATCTCATCTAACAACACATCTAAGTTGCGTGCAGGGTCGCGCACATACAGTGCCACATCATCGGCATACATGGAAATCAGAATCGCCCTCTGGCGGCACGGCAGCCCTCGCTTGCTGTGATGCTGTCTCAAAAAAGCCGCCAGAGGCTCCATTGCAATTGCAAAAAGCAATGGCGACAGGGGGCATGCCTGCCAGGTTCCGCGCGCCACCGCAAAAGGCTCTGACACACATCCGTTCATCCGTAAGCGGGCCACTGGCTGTGAATATAATAAGCGTATCCAATTCACAAAACGTCTGCTCATTCCCACCCTTTCCAGAAGCGCAAACAGGTATTGCCACAACAATGAGTCAAACGCCTTAGTGGCATCTAGGAACACCGCCGCAGCCACCTCATCAGCGGAAACTGAACCAGCAACTGCAAAGAATGTGCGCAGGTTGTGTGCCGTGGACCGCCCCGGAATGAACCCCGACTGATCCGGCAACACCAGTCTCGTCATGAGAGGCTGCAGCCGGGCCGCTATCATCTTAGCCAGTATCTTGTTATCAATATTAATCATCAATAGAGGTCGATACAAATCACAGCTAGCTGCAGCCTTACCCGGTTTGAGAATCGTGACAATAAGCGCCTCGCGCAGAGAGGCCGGGAGGACACCCTCCTGCAGGGCTTCATCATACATCGCTAGCAGATAGGGCGCCAGTATGTCAGCATATTCTTTGTAAAACGCCGGTGTCAACCCATTCAACCCAGGGGCCTTGTCTCCCGGAAGGCTCCTAATTGCAGCCTTTACCTCTTCTATAGAGAAGGGAACATCCAAATATTCCCTATGCGCCCTGTCAAACCAGAGGAGACTAATGTCCGAGAAATATCTCTGAATCACCTCCTCAGGAATCACAGAGGGGGCAGAATAGAGGTCCTGAAAAAATGCAGTGAAGACCCTCAAAACCTCAGATGTACCCGTCACTCGCTCCCGACTTGGGTCATCCATCTCTGTCACGTAGCTGCTAGCCCATGGCCTGCGGAGTAAACTCGCCAAGGTGCGCCCAGCTCTGTCGCCCTCTCCATAGCGCCTGGCCCATGCAAATTTCCCTAAGAAATGTAATTCTCTCAGAGAGGCCTCCTCGTACACGGAGACCGCAGTCCGCAAGGCCGCCAATGTATCTCCCGACCAGTCCGACACCAGCCTGGTCTCCAGATCAGCAATCTGGCCCTCTACTTCAGCCAGCTCACGCCGCAGCGCGCGTAATACACCATGCTACTTTGAAATGCACATTCCGCGTACAACCACCTTAAAGGCTTCCCACAGCGTGCCAGCAGACCCCACCGAGCCCGCATTCTGTTCAAAATAAAGATTAATGTCTCGGCACAGCTCCTCACGAAATACCTCATCTCTAAGCGCCCCTATTGGCAGCCTCCAAACATGAGTCTGAGCTGGCCCACCAGGTATCTCCAGCTCCACCCGCACCGGGGAGTGGTCCGAAAGTGTACAAGCCAAATGGTCAACGGAGCGGGTCCATAAAGCCACATCACGCGAGCCTATCCAGCGATCAAGGCGCGACCAACTATTATGCACGTAATTTACACAAGTGCCCTCCCGGACCGCAGGATGCCTCATTCGCCACAGGTCAACCAACGACGCATCCTCCATTACTGCGGACAAGACGCGTGCAGCGGCAGAACGCTGCACCCGAGCCGCACTTTCTCTATCAAGAATAGGCTCAAGGGTCACATTAAAGTCCCCTCCCCATATCACCGCTCCTCCCCCCAGAGACTCAATCAATCGCCAGACCTCACGGAAAAACTCAGGGTCATCTGTATTGGGTCCATACACCGACGCGAGGCGGCACGGCTTATCCATCAACACCCCACTAAGCAATACATACCGTCCCATCGGGTCAACAATCACCTTACTAGTACGCCACTGTAACCCTTTCGTCTGTGGATTCGGGAAGTCCTATCAGTCTGAGGTTATTCCGGCGCGACCGGGCCTCCACTTCATTTTTAGCCCGGATGACCTCCAGCACCCTCTCCATACGCAGCAGCTGCTCACTCTCCCCTCGCTGCGCATCCTCCAGCCCGAAAGTACGCGCCTCCAACTGGTCAAGACAGGAGTCATGCTCGTCCACCCGAGTCTTAATGCGATCAAGTTGCTCAGTCACGTGGTCTAGCTTCCCATCTATGCCAGCCAGGCTGGTTTTTAAGTCCAGAAACATAGCCTTGACCGACACTGCCACCGAGCAGGACCCCCGCGCCTCTTCAGTGCGCGCAGCCCCCGGAGCCCTCCAGGACTCCCCGGAGACCGCGCAACCGGCTCCGCGTCGGCGCAGCGGCCTAGACCACACTGCGCCCCAAGGGGTCTGCTCTCCCCCTCTCTGGCTGCCGATCCGCCTCCGTTCACGGCGGCAAGGGTGCAACGCCGACTTCAGGCGCCCCCCGCCGCCTCACCGCTCGGCCAGCTCTGTCCTGGCCAGGTAAATGCATAAATTGGGCCCCCGCCAGAGCACAGCCTCACAAAGTGCCGGCCATCTTGCTGGCTGGCTAGCTCCGCCCCCACCAAAATAAATTAAGAAAATATATTTTTGCTATATAAAAAGCTTTAGTCAGGAGTTAAGTCATTGAGTGTGTTCTTCTATTGTCTGTGTGTGTACAACAAATGCTTTGCACTACCCTCTGATAAGCCTAACTGCTCGACTACACTACCACAAAAGAGAGCATTAGGTTTTATATAGTTTAGCCTTTGTGAAGCTTCTGGGGAACCTCTGGACTCTGTGCACACTAGATCTCACTTTGATACAAAATATACAGAGCCAGCTTCCTACGTGTATCAATGAGAGCCTTCATATAAATTCCAGAAATATTTCACTCACCCAAACATGCATTGTTTACATACCTTCATACTGGAAATTTGTTTCGAAGGTTAAAAATGACTAAAGTCAGCTCAAGGCATAACCTATTGCTCAAAGTAATAAATGAAAAAGTGCAAATCAAAGACTTCAGGTATATTATCAAATGTTTCAGTAGTCTGTGTAAACATTCTAAGACTTACAAACTACTGGAGGGGGAAACTAAACACTGAAATAACTCTGCCTCTTTTTCAACAATCACTAAATTTAGAAAATACATTTTTATCAGCTAGCCTTTAAAAACAACATTCTAAAACTGTTTTTGCTCATATTAATACACCTCGGAGATTATTTAAATGGGGAGGATGTAGTGGCTCTGAATAGCCAAGGTGTAATCAGAATGGAACAGATAATTTGCAAATTCTTGCACAGTGTATTTGGTTGCAATAATATTAGAAACAATCATTTACTATTTTGAGCAAAATACTACAAATGCAACTTCAAGTCTCTAATCAACTTATTATGCTAATGACCAAAATTACCTCAAGTGAACAATAAGTCACTACAAGTAGCTATTGTAGTTGCTAGACTTTGTTCCGCTACTGCTTAACTTAGTCCTGAACATCCTTGATTGCCAGTTTGTGCCAAGGTATACAGTTGGCTATCACAGAGAATTCGCTTCATATGTTAAAAGGCAAACCAAGTCGAAAAAGAGGTCAAGAGATATGGGGGTCATTAAAAACTGGGACAATATGAACACTAGATAAATTGAAATCACAGCTACTATTAGTATGATATTTTTATAATAATATTTATAACTGCTATACTTATATATTGGATAGAACTAATTGTGGATTATTTATTGTGTTTTTCTAATTTTACAACAGCTATATGACCTGTCGCTACATATTTCACTTTCGTAACAAACTTTTCAGTTCATAAAACTGCGTGCCCTTAAGTCAGTTTTTAGCCTCCACTCAAGAAAAAAGTCCCCTTCTAAATAATGAGGGAACGTGCTTCTGTACTGCTCTGCAGCATGGAGGATTGTTCCATAATAACATTCTTTTCCAAGGTGACAGGGCACAGCTTGCTAGATACATACCCTTCATGAACCCCTGTTCAATATACTCCCATACCCACTACTAAACATGCTGAGGATTTCAGATGCAGTGCATTACAAAAAAAATCATTTTTAACAGCTTAAAACGATAGGCACACTTTTCAATTTTTAATTTATCCCACGACATTGTCATCAAGAAGTAAAGACTCTTCAACTTTAGTCACTAAAATTCAGAAAACCCAAAACCATAAAGCGGTCTTTTATGAGCACAGCAGCCAGCATTTAGAAAACTGCAGTCACACAACTAATAATGCAACCCTCTCTGGCAGTCTTCAGAAAATCACAAAAATCAGTCATTAAAATTGTACCCAAATTAGTCAATAACACATGGACCCTCTTAGACAACCATACTTATCCTATGTTTGCGATCATACCATTCTACTCGTTCTCCAGTACTAGCGACTGTTCTTTGACTGAACTAATTACTTACCTTCATAGTATTCTTTATGGTAGAGACTATCCAGCCGAAGATTCCCCACTTTTTGAATATTCTCCCAGGAATCAGATTGGACTGCATCTGGAAGCTTTCCAGTAGTACCTCTGTGCCGGAAGGTGGAGCTGTGTGGCTCCGCAATGATGCCGATCTGCTTCGGAAGTGACGTGGAGGGTCTATTTAGTCACCACTCCAGCGTGCTGATGTCAGTTCCTTTCAATACTATCCGCTCCTTCAAACGTGGAGCCCCACAAGCAAACTGATAGACAAGTTTGCAGATTCCTAGACTTGGAATCTTATTAATGGATAGAGTCTAATCACAGAATGGGGAGGATAAGTGAGGAACCTGTGAATAGCATCTCTATAAGAAAGTTTTGTCAAAGGTAGGAAAATTGCTCTTCTGATAAAGGCTTCTACCTGCAGATTCTTCACCTTTTTATTAGATACCAGAGCAGAACCTACTGAAGGAGGGTCTGTGAGAGGACTCAAAGCAGAAAGTCCTGGAAGACAGAGTGGGCAAAAACTCCCTCTCAGAGGAGTTGGCTGTCCAGATACTATTGTTTTGTGTCCCTGTGGAGGAATGCCCACAAAGCTGCCTGACAAGGGCTACACATGCTAATGTAGTGGTAGTAGCTTTGGCCCTGGTGGAACGGGCGCATAGTCATTCCAAAGGGCATTTTTTTCCACAAACCTGTCACCGATCTTATTCAGAGCATGATCCAGCATGAGATGGTATGCTACAGCCCAGTATTTCCTTTTTTCACACCAGTGAACCGCACAAAGAGCTGATTTGTTCACCCAGTGGTCGTTAGTGCAATCAAGGTACAAATTGAACGCTGAGTGGTCCAAGCGATGGAGTCTCTCGTCCTCCTTAGAGAGGTGAGACGGAGCATAGAATGTTGGCAGGGTGATGGATTGGCTTACATGGAGCTGTGTCAAGTTTCAGAAGAAAAGATGCCCAGGTACGCAGAACCAACTTATCAGGGAAGAAAGTGGCGTAAGGTGGATGAACACACAAAGCGTAAAGCAAGCTCACATGCCATTCAAAGGTGATGGCAACAAGAATCACAGTTTTGATGGAGTGATGCCGTAAAAGACCACTGTGGAACGGCTCAAAAGGAGTGAACATCAGATATGCAAGGACAAGATTGAGGTCCTGTTGGGACATCACAAACTGAAAAGGATGAACATATGCTGCATCCGTTAAAAAAAACGCATCTCTACAGGTGACTTAAACAAACAGGGCTCATCAGACAACCATAAGAAAGCAGAGAAGGCCGAAAGATAGCCTTTAACTGTCCCCAGATCAAGGCTTTGCTGAGCAAGAGACAGAACAAATAACAAATCTGGCAGCTTGGCCTAGAGAGGGTCAATCTGGTGAGTGCAACACCAGTCCATAAATTTGTCCCAAAGACAGACATATACAGTTTTCATTGAGGGATGTCTGGCTGCCAAGGTGACATCAACCACCTTCGGAAGAAGGATGAAGGTGTACAGATGTCACAGCTCAATATGCACGCATGAAGGTAGAGTTTCAAGAGTCTAGGATAGAGAAGCTGACCATTCTGCTGTCACAGCAGATCCTCCCAGAGGGGCAGCCTGATCAGAGGACAGATGCTCAAGCCTAGGAGTTCTGGATTACAAACGCTCAGTGCCCGGCCCAGAACCACTATGATAACTTGGTCCTGGGTCTGTCCTGATCTTCCTGAGGACTCATGGATAGAGTGGTATTGGCGGAAAGGTCTATCCTGATCTTCCTGAGAACTCAGGGAATGAGTGCTATTGGAGGAAAGTCACAAAGTTCCACTCAAGGCAGAACACATTTCGCAGAGCAAGAGTTTCCTTGGATACTCCAAAGTGCAGAAGTGCTAACATTGCAGATCGAGCCAAGGGTCTCCTCATTCACAAAAGAGACCATGTGCCACCTGTGGGATAAACTGTCACTCTTGAGCCACTAGGTGCCGACAGCTGAGTTTGTCCACCCTGATTGTCAATGAGCCAGCAAGGTGATTCACCGCTTGGAAAATTCCCTGCCGGTCCTGCCATTTCCATAGGAGCAAGGCCTACTGGGACAGGGTCCGTGACCCCACATAGGAGCAAGGCCTACTGGGACAGGGTCCGTGACCCCAACCTTCCCTGTTTGCTGCAATACTATATAGCAGTAGTTTTGTTCATAAGCACCTCTAGCAGCCTTTTCTTAATAGACAGCAGGAAGGCCTCCACCATGAAGTAGATGGCCCACCACTCCAGAAGACTGATACAGAGCTCGGACATCACTGAAGACCAGAGCCCTCTCATCTCCACCTACCCCAGATGGCCACCCCAAACTAGAAGTGATTCATCGGTCACCACTGCCAGCACTGTGTAGTGAAGGGAGAGAGGTCTGCCACTGACCCAGTCATGGTCCAATACCAACCACTGCAGTCTCCTCTAAAATCTTGCTGGAGAAGTCCCCTTGATGTTGAGTCCTGTGAGACTTTAGATCTCACTGCAAAGCCTGCATAGGCCACCTAACGTGTTCAACCAGCAGAATGCAAGAGGCCATCAGTCCTAATAGCCTCATAGTCGACTTCACTGAACTACAGGGCAGAGGCTGTAAGATTGGGATCACAGTCTGAATGTCCTGAACTCCTTTTCCTTGTGGAAAGGCACACAACTGAACAGTGTCAAGAACGTCTCAGATGAAAGGGAAAGGCTGAGAAGGATTCAGGTGTGACTTTGGCACGTTGATATTGAACCCCAAGGATGATAGGAGGTTCTCTGTTGTCTGGAGGTGACAGAGGAGTTCTTGGGTCCTACTCGCTTTCAACAGCCTGTCATAGAGGTAGGGGAACGTTGGCATCGCGGACCTCCAAAGATATGCTACCACCACCACTTTAACACCTGAGGGGCGCTAGTGAGACCAAAGAGGAGCAGAGAGAACCGAAAATGCTCCTCTCCGACATGATCAGCAAGTAGCGCCAATGGGCTGGAAGGATGGGAGTATGGGTTTGAGAGCAGACCAGACCTGGGCCAGGGAGAGCATTTTGAATTCCTCCTAGCAGAGGAAGACATTGAGAGGGTGCGGGTCTAGCATAGGGAAAATACCTCAGTCCTTCTTGGGCATCAGAAAGTAGGGGGAATAACAACCACAACCTACTTCTGGCATAAGCATCCTCTCGATAGCACATTCGGCAAAAAGGGATTACATTTCCTGCCCCAAAATGGAGAGAAGGTCCTCCGTCAGTCAGGTACACAGTGGAAGGTGCAGCTGGGTAGAGAAATGGGGCAGGGCGCAGCCATTCCAAACAATTTGGAGAATCCACCTGTCTGAAGTTATCATGCATGAACTCGGTTTGAATTGGTATAGTCTGCCTTCCACCAGGTGGCTGTGGCCCGGAAAGGGAACACAAATGGGGTTTAGCAGGAACAGCTGTGAGAGGGGGTGTGTATTGAGTGTCATGCTGCCCTTGGCCGTGGGGTGTAAGGGTCACCATTGCCTCTGTCGCAAAACTGTTGGGTTACGTGCTGGGATGGGAGAGGCTTGCGATAGGGAATGCTACAGCCGAAGTCACAAAAAGAACGCTGGACAAGTTGCTGAGAAGAAAGACCTGCAGTGCCCTTACTCTTCTTAAATCATTCAGTGGCAGAAATGGCCTTGTCTCTCAACAGGCGAGCCCAATAGAATGGAATATCCATTAGGGAGGACTGGACATCGCCAGAGATCCAGTAAAATACAGCCTTGCTTGGCACTGTAAGCAAACACAGGTGCCAAAGCCCATGCTTCAGTGATGTCCAAACCACAACAAATTGAGAACTTGTCTGCATCATTACCATCCTGAATAGCTAGTAGAAGAACCGGCCAAATATCCTCAGCAACACCTGAGAGGACTTGTGCCACCTAGTCCCAGAGAGCACGAGCATAGCAGCGTAGCAAGCAAGAATCATTAATGGAATGTAAGGCCAAATTGGAAGAACTATTTACAAACTGTTTCCACTTGCTTCAATTCCTTGGCAGGAGAAATGGTAGGAAAATTCTTAGGGTAGGTTGCACCACAAGGCTGTCTGGAGAAGGGTGGTATGATAAAAAAAAAAGCTGGGTCACCTGGAGCAGGGCAATGGCATAAAGCAATCTGATGGTTAACTGGAGGGCTAGTACCCGGCTTGGCCTAAGCCCCCAGCATGGTCTTAGTTAAGGCTTTGTTAAAAGGCAGGATAGGCTCAGAAGCAGTCTGGCCAGGCTGAAGGACTTTAATCATAACATCTGTTTTGAGTTTCATAGTGAGAAGTTGAAGGTCAAGGACTTCAGCTGGCTTATGCATAACTACAGTGTAGGGCACAGATTCTTTGCTTTCATGGCAGGACTGGGAGGAGAGAACAGGGCAGATGCAGTGGAGCTGTCTAGCTCACTAATATCTTGCAAATCCTCATACCATTTGTCGTCAGCATAGGGCTGAGCGAACTCATCATTCTGATCAGGGTCATTATCAGAATCTGTGAAAAAAATGAGAAAGTAGGGAGTGATGCCTGCCATTGCGGTAAGGTGAGAGCAGAGACGTCAGGAAGATACAATTGCGAAATCAGACTATCATTGGAATTGAGAACTGGGACCACCTCTTCAGGTGGTGAAGTTAGCATCAGTGTTGACGTGGCTGGGTCAGGATTAAGGAGGGGAGCCAAGGGCCACGTCAGTACTGGAGCCGAGGCTGGAAGTGGCACATGGGGACCAGCTGGCTCTGTGGGTGAACCTGCCGGTGGTGGTCCAGGTGGTGGGCCTCTACTTAGTGGGGAGGGAAAGCATGCCAGAGAGAGTTTATAATGAACCAAAGAGCTGGAGCATAGCCGAGTGAAACTCTTCGATTTGGCATGGCTGAAGGCACGGAAACGGGCTGTGCGAGAATCCAAGTGTGGAATTGGCTCCGAAGTAAGCTATCTTCGGGAGCGGAAACAGGGCAATTGTAGCCATCCACAGTCTTCATCAGGGGAGTGGAACTGTGCTTCAACTGCTATGCTTGTAGCATGGTTTTGGCATGGTTACCCCCACCTCACTTTTTGCCTGCTATTGATGCTGGCTTGATTGAGTGTGCTGGGATCCTGCTAATCAGGCCCCAGCAGCAATGTTCTTTCCCAAAACTGTACCACTGTTACCACAATCGGTACACCCCTGACACACAGTTAAGTCCCTTGTAAAAGGTACCCATGGAACCAAGGGCCCTGAGGCCAGAAACAAAGCCTGCTCCGGGTGGAGGTGCTTCACACCTTCCCCCCTGCAGGAACTGTAACACCAGGCAGTGAGCCTCAAAGACTCAAGCCTCTTGCTACCGTGCCACAGGGTACTTCAGCTTGTGGAGATGCCTGCCCCCAGAAAAAGCGCCACTTTTGGCAGCATGTCTGGCGGGAAAATTAGGGAAAACAAGTGACTACTTCAGCTAGGACCACCCCTAAGGAGTCCAGAACTGAAGTGACCCCCTCCTTGCAAATTCCTCCATCTTGGTTTGGAGGACAGGAACCAATAGGGTTAGGTCTGTGTCCCCCTCCCCAAAGGAAGTGGACACCGGAAGGGTGTAGTCACCCTCAGGGACAGTAGCCATTGGCTACTGACCTCTGACCCCTGTAACATCCCTAAATCCAGGATTTAAGGGCTCCACTGAACCTAGCCTGTCAGATTCCTGGAGACCTCAAGAAGAAGAAAGACGAAGGACTGCTAGGCTGACACCCAGCAGAGAAGACTGACACCCCAAATGACTTGGCCCCAGCCCTACAGGCCTGGCTCCAGCTTCTGAAGCCCTGCTACAAGGCGGCAACGCATCCTGCAGGACCAGCGACCTCTTAAAAGCCTCAAGAGGACTGCCTGCACCCTAGAGGACCAAGATCTCCCATGCAAAGAGGCCCTGTTCAGAAAGAAACACCAACAAAGGACCCCAGAACCGCCCAAGATCCGAGAGCCCTGCCCACTCTGCACCCGACGCCCACGGCCCGTGTCCAGGTGGCCCAATCAACTAGAGCTGGTCCCCAGGTGATTCTGACCTACTGTCCACCCTAGGGTGACCCCACCTGTCCAGCACGACGATGCCTGAAGCCTAAATCTGGAGGACTCCCCTGACCGCGAGAAAACCGGACAATGATACCCAATGCCCAAAGGTACCTCTGCACTCGCACCCCTGGGCTTGGGAAGCTGACCACAGGTCCAGCAATGTCCAGCGGGCGACCCTCCTCCTTCACCAGCCTTTGGTTATCTGGACCGACCTCCTGGACTTAGCCAGCAGCATCTTTGTGACCCCCCTTGATGTCCCCCTTTGAAAAGCATTGGGAGCCCGATGCTGTGTTTGTACCCTGCACCCAGCCGTCCCTGTGTCGCTGAGGGTGTGTGTATGGAGCTGACCTGTGCTTCTCCCCCTGATTCCCCCCAGTGCTCAACTAAACCCCCCAGGTCTGCCCTCCTAAGACACAGGTACTTACCTGCAAGAAGGCCTGATTCAGAGTGCCCAGCCTCCATAGGTCGCCATTTTAAAACTTGCCTCATCTTTGGCCTCTGCACCCGACCGCCCCTGTGTTGCTGGTGATGGGTGTTTGGGGCTAACTTAAACCCTATATAAATCGTGAAGTACACTGTTCCTACAGAAACAGAACTACATAAAAGACAAAGGGGGACATGTTCTCAGGAGCAGAGAAAGCCCTCACACATCCATTCGGATGTAAAGCATCATCATTGGGCAAGCTCCTCGTCAGACCGGCGCTGCAATGTCTGACGGGCACCCCTTCAATAGAAGGGGGGCTCTTAACCAGAGTTCTTTAATTTAAATAATGCCGGATGTGAGTGCAACCAGTGATAATAGTGAGGAGAGAAAGAGAAATATAGGATAAAAATAGCTCTAAACCCAAACCATCATGATTTAATGTGTCTGAAACAGGTATAGGCTATGATTAAAAACCACCGGATTGTTGAAAGGAATGATGTTCCTATGCACTCCTACTCAAATGTGATTAGGGGGAGGAAAAGGAAAACTGTCCTGGCCCACTACTCATCGGCACCTTGAACCCTAACCTGTGGACATTCTAAGCCCCAGAGACTAAGTCTTTTACTTACCTCAAAACTGTGCTAACGTTTCTTCCCCCCAAAACTGTTTCTGAAAATTGCAGTATCAACTTTTAAAATAGGATATTGCTATTTTTTCGAAAACCATATAACTTGCCAAATCGAAACAAAGTGGTGTTTTTACATATGTTTGATACTTACTTACAAATGTACTTACCTGCAAACTGAATCTTGTGGTTCTAGAAATAAAATAACAAAATATATTTTTGCTATATAAAAACAATTGGCCTGGGGTTAGTCATTGAGTGTGTCTTTCACTTATTGCCTGTGTGTGTATAACAAATGCTTTGTACTACTCTCTGATTAGACCTAACTACTCAACCACACTACCACAAAAAGACAGCCTTAGTATATCTACTTTAGCCTCTGTTAAACCTCTGGGGAACTGGACTCTATGCACACTGTTAAGCCTGTGGGGAATCCCTGGACTCTGTATCTCATTTTGATATAGCATATACAGAGCAAGCTTCCTACAGTGCTTTATATAATCACTGAAGATTTCCAGCACAACAAAGACCGGCATCACTAGCAGCTTAGTCAGCTCTGGGAACCAGAGTGAGACCAGGAACGAATCACTGTCTTGGAGCCAGAATTGGAGTGCTCATGGAGATTTGCCTTCTTGTGCTGGGTGATGTTAAGTTTTGCCTTGCATTGCCAGATGGTCTTCAGGCTCATTGACACACAGTCCCTGCAGTTCTTGGATATGTGGCTCGACTCGGACACAACAGGCAAACCTGGTGAGGATCTGAAACGGATGGTAATTTAGTGGATGACATTCCTTGCACAGTGTGAGCATTTTGTGAAAGAAAATTGGTACAAAAGTGTCTCAAAGAGACTAGAGAAGCTTAGGATCTGTGTTGAGAGGTGGGGAAAGAAAAGAACTGAAAGCATGCAGAGGGGTTGCTTCCTATCTAGGCCCCACATGTCACTTCCAGAGCAGAACTTATCAGTGCGTAGCCGCACAGCACCACATCTGGCATGTAAGGTACTGCTGAAAAGTTTCTGGAAGCCACTCTACACGCCTGGAGAAAATTCAAATGGTGAGGATTCTGTGGCTAGAATTATCTTTCTGAAAGTGTAGTTATGAGCACCCTTCAGTAGCAGTTTCTCTTACTCTTGATTACTATTTTTTTATGATTGCACATGTTTGTCCATATGTATTTCAATGTTATATGTAAATGTTAAGTAAAAATGTTGAAAACAAAGCTTCCATAAATTAACTTGTTTGCCAGCTTGTCAAGAACATTTTCTGTAGCATAATGCAATATGGCAAGAGAAATGCAAACAAATGTAAATGTTATTACATTTTATTACAGTGCACATTGTTTTGTTTTATATAGATGTACATTGGAAAAATCGAACCTATGCAATAGTTAAAAATAAGTACACCACGTTACGTAGCATATAACGCATTCCAGTGTATATCTGAAAATAAAGAGACCTGGGGTTTCTTCTAAGAGAATGGAACAAATGCTTCATGTTTTGAGACTGGCCGCATAGTCATATACAAATCAAATAGTAAATTGACTTGTTGGTTTGCTTCCAACGGAAAGATGGACTTTACAACAGTAGAATTGAAAACTACTCTGAAATTGCTAAGAACTTGTTTATAGGACTAAGGCAGTCAGGCACCATGTGGTTAGATCTCCTTGCCTCGTGCTGCTGTTTGTTCAACCTATCCCGAGGGCACTCACTCTGAGGCAGATGTGAAGCGACGAGTTTTTACTTGGCAGAAAGAAGTGTTAGTCTCCATGATATTGGACTTCACTGCACTGGAACTGCAACAAGAGAGGATCCGTTAATGGTTGGTGCTCATTTGTGTTCCCTAAAATCATGAGCTTGCACCCCACATTGCTGCATATTTTGGCCTCTTCAGTCGTGGACCAAATCCTCATGTGGAGGAGTTACTTGGGCTCGGATTCACTATTTGTCTATCATCGTCCAACCATGTGCACGATCACACTCCAATGGTAGCAGCTTTCAAATCTCTACACGGCAGAGCTGCTACCCAGTCTTTGTGAACGTGGCAGCTCACCATGCTTGCTCCTGGCCGGCATCTGAAGCTTGAAATGGTACTCCCCTTCTAGATGTAAAAAGTATTGCTTCACGGTACACACAGTTCTACCGACTGAGAACGTCATGTCTGCAGAACACTTGACTTCAGTGTTGGATCACGCAGGTGCAGAGCGGTTAGCAATTTCTTCAATTAGGGAAAAGAAGGATGAAGGGGGGAGTCCTAGGAACAGTTGAACTGTACTTCATGGTTGCTTACAGACTTCTCATTCAGCCTTTTTAATGAATATCTACAAAAAAAGGCAACAGAATGTGTTAAGAACCAAGATTACAACATGATTAGTATTATTAGTTCAGAAGACATCATTTTAATGCTAGGGACAAAGACAACAAAGAAGAGATCAACAGAACAAATTTGCTCTTAGAGAATACTTAGAGTAGAGGCACTGAAGTTAGTTATACTGTGGAGTGTCAATGGAAAGTCTTTGAAACTGAGACTAAAAGCTTGGAAAGCTTCACTCCACCTACATTACATCTGAACCATGGAACTTCCAGGAGCAACAATGGGTGCAACAAAGCATTCCGGCCCCTATTGGTGGTTCCTTACTTGATAAAATGCTTAGCCCTACGTCACAGAAAGCTCTGTATATCAAACAGAGGACCTTCAAATGAGTTCTTTATTTCACAGGAAGCCAATTAAGGGCGCTCTGGGGAAGTGAAACATTTTCCATAGGCCACATGCCAAATGAACTGTCATATTCTCCAAGCTTTGGAACTGGGAAATAATATTAATATGAGAGCCCCAGATAAGAGTGGATATGCATTGCAATAATATAGGTGGACCCCCACACAAGTCCAATCGTCTTGTTCGTTTGGTTGGGAGAAGAAAAGGCAGTATCTTTTTTAGAATCATTACCTGGTTAAGTACATTATTCAAAACATTTTATGTACAAAGCTCAAGTAAAACGTAGCTGGCTAACAAAGTTTTAACTTAATCTTCTAGATTGTTTACAAAACCACACAAGCACACTAGGCAAAAGAGCCCACATACGCTACGAATTATATCACAAACACCTGTAAGGAGAGTACCTTGGAAGGTAACACTTGATTAAAAATAAATATATATATATATATATATATATTTGTAAGGAAATGCCTCCTTGGCGTGCTGACATCAGTTCCCTTTTTTCCATGCCTTCAACGCTAACAATTTTCTCCTTGCTCTTGCTACTGTTGGAGGTGTTCCATCTTGTTAATAGTTTTATTCGGGTTACAATGTCTCCTCCTAGGAAGTCGGGATGTAAGCCATGTCGAGAGTGTGGGGGTCACGTGTCGGTTACTGGCCTTCATGACGATTGCCTTTGGTGTCTGAGCTCTGAGCATGACGTCGAGGAGTGTGTTTCCTGCCAGAGCATGAATCGTAAGACTCTGAAAGAGAGAGAGATCAAACTCTTTTTGGATAAGGCGAAGAAGAGGCATAAGAGTCATCGCAGGTCCTCTTCCCACACATCGTCGAAGAGACGCAAGAAACGACGTAATGACTCGCGATGTCATTCGGCTTGTAGCCGGTCAAGATCAAGGTCTCCATCTCGTCTGCGCCGTACAATGTGGGAGGTTAGTCCAACGGTGACTCCACAACCTCAGAGCCCTCAGGCTTCTCCGGCGCCATCGGTCTTCGAGGTAGGTCCATCCCCGAAGAGTCCTCGATTTTCACCTGCAGCTCATGATTCCGATGTTCAGCAAGCACAGGTGCAAAATGGAGACCAGCGGTATCCTGTCTACCCGGTGCGGATCCGGCAGCATTTTTATATGCAATGTTCTTGATGTTTAATGCTATGGCCCCTGCTGGTGCACCGGCTGGTCCCACGGGTCGGTTAGCATTTTCATTGGGCTCCCCAGCTCCTTACAAGGCAGCGCCGTTTATGTCCTTCTGTAAGGAAATGCCTCCTTGGCATGGTTACCCCCTGACTTTTTGCCTTTGCTGATGCCAAGTTATGATTTGAAAGTGTGCTGAGGCCTGCTAACCAGGCCCCAGCACCAGTGTTCTTTCCCTAACCTGTACCTTTGTCTCCACAATTGGCACACCCTGGCATCCAGGTAAGTCCCTTGTAACTGGTACCCCTGGTACCAAGGGCCCTGATGCCAGGGAAGGTCTCTAAGGGCTGCATCATGTCTTATGCCACCATGGGGACCCCTCACTCAGCACAGACACACTGCTTGCCAGCTTGTGTGTGCTGGTGGGGAGAAAATGACTAAGTCGACATGGCACTCCCCTCAGGGTGCCATGCCAACCTCACACTGCCTATGGCATAGGTAAGTCGCCCCTCTAGCAGGCCTTACAGCCCTAAGGCTGGGTGCACTATACCATAGGTGAGGGCATAGGTGCATGAGCACTATGCCCCTACAGTGTCTAAGCAAAACCTTAGACATTGTAAGTGCAGGGTAGCCGTAAGAGTATATGGTCTGGAAGTCTGTCATGCACGAACTCCACAGCACCATAATGGCTACACTGAAAACTGGGAAGTTTGGTATCAAACTTCTCAGCACAATAAATGCACACTGATGCCAGTGTACATTTTATTCTAAAATACACCCAGAGGGCATCTTAGAGATGCCCCCTGAAACCATACCCGACTACCAGTGTGGGGTGACTAGTTTTAGCAGCCTGCCACACACCAGACATGTTGCTGGCCACATGGGGAGAGTGCCTTTGTCACTCTGTGGCTAGTAACAAAGCCTGTACTGGGTGGAGGTGCCTCTCACCTCCCCCTGCAGGCACTGTAACACCTGGCGGTGAGCCTCAAAGGCTCACCCCCTTTGTTACAGCACCCCAGGGCACTCCAGCTAGTGGAGTTGCCCGCCCCCTCCGGCCACGGCCCCACTTTTGGTGGCAAGGCCGGAGGAGATAATGAGAAAAACGAGGAGGAGTCACTGGCCAGTCAGGACAGCCCCTAAGGTGTCCTGAGCTGAGGTGACTCTGACTTTTAGAAATCCTCCATCTTCCAGATGGAGGATTCCCCCAATAGGATTAGGGATGTGCCCCCCTCCCCTCAGGGAGGAGGCACAAAGAGGGTGTATCCACCCTCAGGGCTAGTAGCCATTGGCTACTAACCCCCCAGACCTAAACACACCCCTAAATCGAGTATTTAGGGGCTCCCAGAACACAGCAAGATAGATTCCTACAACCTAAGACGAAGGACTGCTGAGCTGAAAAACCTGCAGAGAAGACGGAGACACTCTCCCCACTTCACAAGAACTGCTCCAGCGACGCGTTCCACAGGGTCCAGCAACCTCTGAAGACTACCCTGCATCTAAAAGGACCAAGAACTCCCGAGGACAGCGGCCCTGCTCCAAGAAAGAAGCATCTTTGCAACAAAGAAGCAACTTTGAAAGAACACACGTTTCCCGCCAGAAGCGTGAGACTTTGCACTCTGCACCCGACGCCCCCGGCTCGACTTGTGGAGAACAAACACTACAGGGAGGACTCCCCGGCGACTGCGAGCCCGTGAGTAGCCAGATTTGACCCCCCCCTGAGCCCCCACAGAGACGCCTGCAGAGGGAATCCAGAGGCTCCCCCTGACCACGACTGCCTGCTTCAAAGACCCGACGCCTGGTAAGGACACTGCATCCGCAGCCCCAAGGACCTGAAGGATCCGACCTCCAGTGCAGGAGCGGCCCCCAGGTGGCCCTTTCCCTGGCCCAGGTGGTGGCTACCCCGAGGAGCCCCCCCCCCCTTGCATGCATCGCTGAAGAGACCCCTTGGTCTCCCATTGAACTCCATTGCAAACCCGACGCCTGTTTGCACACTGCCGCTGAGGGTGTACTTTTTGTGCTGACTTGTGTCCTCCCCACGGTGCCCTACAAAACACCCCCTGGTCTGCCCTCCGAAGACGCGGGTACTTACCTGCTGGCAGACTGGAACCGGGGCATCCCCTTCACCATTGAAGCCTAGGCGTTTTGGGCACCACTTTGACCTCTGCACCTGACCGGCCCTGAGCTGCTGGTGTGGTAACTTTGGGGCTGCCCTGAACCCCCAACGGTGGGCTACCTTGGACCCAACTTTGAACCCTGTAGGTGGTTTACTTACCTGCAAAACTAACAAACACTTACCTCCCCCAGGAACTGTTGAAAATTGCACTGTCTAGCTTTAAAATAGCTATTTGCCATTTATGTGAAAACTGTATATGCTATTTTGCTAATTCAAAGTTCCTAAAGTTCTTAAGTGAAATACCTTTCATTTAAAGTATTGTTTGTAAATCTTGAACCTGTGGTTCTTAAAATAAACTAAGAAAAGATATTTTTCTATATAAAAACCTATTGGCCTGGAATTGTCTGAGTGTGTGTTCCCCATTTATTGCCTGTGTGGAACCAACACTGCACCTGAAGCCCCCAGGACCTGAAGGAACCAAACTCCAGTGCAACAGCGACCCCCAGGTGACCCTCTGCCTAGCCCAGGTGGTGGCTGCCCCAAGGAGCCCCCGTGTGCCTGCCTGCATCGTTGAAGTCACCCCTAGGTCTCTCCATTGTTTTCAATCTAAAGCCCGATGCCTGTTTGCACACTGCACCCGGCCACCCCTGTGCCGCTGAGGGTGTACTTTCTGTGCCTTCTTGTGTCCCCCCCGGTGCTCTACAAAACCCCCCTGGTCTGCCCCCCGAGGACGTCAGTACTTACCTGCTGGCAGACTGGAACCGGAGCACCCCTATTCTCCATAGGCGCCTATGTGTTTTGGGCACCTCTTTGACCTCTGCCCCTGACCGTCCCTGAGCTGCTGGTGTGGTAACTTTGGGGTTGCCTTGAACCCCCAACGGTGGGCTGCCTATGCCCCAAACTTGAGACTTGTAAGTGTCTTACTTACCTTCAAAACTAACCTTTACTTACCTCCCCCAGGAACTGTTGATTTTTGCAGTGTCCACTTTGTAAATAGCTTATTGCCATTTTTACAAAGACTGTATGTGATATTGCTTTCATTCAAAGTTCCTAAAGTATCCGAGTGAAGTACCTTACATTTAAAGTATTAATTGTAAATCTTGAACCTGTGGTTCTTAAAATAAACTAAGAAAATATATTTTTCAATGTAAAAACCTATTGGCCTGAAGTTAGTCTTTGAGTGTGTGTTCCTCATTTATTGCCTGTGTGTGTACAACAAGTGCTTAACACTACCCTCTGATAAGCCTACTGCTCGACCACACTACCACAAAATAGAGCATTAGAATTATCTCTTTTTGCCACTATCTTACCTCTAAGGGGAACCCTTGGACTCTGTGTATGCTATTTCTTACTTTGAAATAGTACATACAGAGCAAACTTCCTACAAAATATATATATATATATATATATATATATATATATATATATATATATATATATATATATATATATATATATTAATTTAAATAAACAACACAAACACTCCAAACTGCAGTTTTTTCACACCATGTCAAAAACGTCCAACAGGATGCAAAGAAATCTTTACATATAAATCCTGTGATCAATCTCACATATGATACTGCTCAGGGAAAAAAGAGTCTTTTGTTTAATTTATTGGGTTGCATCTTTATATCCGTGTAGAATTTAGGAAATTCACCTTTTTTGCCTGGTCAACCTGGATTTTCCACCTTTTACTGGAACCTATATTTTTGCTGGTTTTAGAACTCTGTTCACTTCACCACTACTAGCTAGTAGTAAATTGCCTGTCTCCTTTCAACATGGTCAGATTAGTATATTCCTAATGTAACCAGGGCCTGTAAGTCAAATATCAGTGGTGGACTGCAGCACCAACTGGGCCATCCACTACAGTGACAGTATAAGCCACAGTTATAGTCCCAGCAGTGTTGCCTTACTGTAACAGTGTAAACACTGAAATAAAACCTGACAAAATAAATCCTTTGGACAGATCAAAAACCTATTTTTCATTATTTATGTCACCCCAAAATGTCCCAAAAGCTATTTTCCATGTAGCAAGGCAAGCTGTTCCATCAAAAACATTGCGATGCAATATTTAATACTAATACTGTATATATGGAATGGGACTAGACAGAAAAATAACTATAAATAGGAAAATAACAACTTCAGTAGAGCTCTTTTTGGTAGACACTTTATCTACCCACAGATTCCTCATCTTTTGAATATTCCTCAAGCATCAGACTGGATCCAGAAAACGTTTTCTATAGTACCTCAGCACACCGGAAGGTGGCACCATGCGGTCACGCACTGGTGCATTTCCACTCTGGAAGTGACATGCAGGGCTTTCACAGGCACAACTCCTGTGTGCTGAAGTCAGCTGCTTTCAAGACTGCCTGTGCCCCCAAACATGGAGCCCCGAAAGCAAACAGATAGACCAGTGTGCAGATTCCTAGACTGGGATTTTATTAGTGGGTAGAGTCCAATCACAGAATGGGGAGGATGGGATGTCGGTAAGGAATCTGCCATCTGCACCCACTCAAAAGCCCCGTTAGCCAAAAGGGCTTGCACTTCCTGCCACTAAATGGATAGATGGTTCTACGTCAGTTGCTGCATGGTCGGTAGATGGTGCGACTGGTGAGAAGGGAAAGATCGGGCACAACCTTTGCGGACAACCTGCCTCCCACTGCGTGGCCGTGACACTGCAAGAGTACACTAAAGCTGTTTGGTAGAAGGGGGCTGCAGGGATGAGGGGCAGTTGTGGTGGGGGTGCTGAACTGAGCAGCATGGTGACCTTGGCCACAGGGGTGGTAAGCACTTTGCCCTCTCCCGTGAAACTGGTGGGTTCCCTACTGGGGTGGGATAGACAGGCGGTAACGGATGCCTTGGCCAAAGAAACAAAAGGAATAGTGGAAATTTTGAGGCTCAAGAGGCTGGGCAGAGGGGCCCAGAAAGCGAGTCACATCCAGACTCTCCATGGAACGTTCAAGAGCACTGTCAGTCATGCTGTCACACAAGTGAGTCCTATCAAAGGGCATGTCGATCAGGGAGGACTGGATGTTGCCAGAGAACCCAGACGATTGTAGCCATGCATGCCGACCAGTGGCAACGCTGGTGTCTATATCTCACCCAACGGAGTAGGAGGTGTTGAAGAGACAACAAATTATGAACTTGGACGCACCACAACCATCTTGTATTGCCTGAATCGGGCAAAGGTCTTCCAGTACAACAAGGACTACTTGTGCCATCAAGGGCATGGGTCAAACGGCCCAATAAACAGGAGACGTTGATTGATCGCAGGACCAAACTGACTGAGGAGAAGAGACTCTTCCCAAAAGTTTCCACTGGCTTTGATTTCCTTTCAGGGGGAGTGGTGGGAAAAGTGCTGTGTTTGGTCTGGCTGGTGGAGGCCTGCATCACAAAGCTTTCTGGCGAGGGGTGCTGCGACAAAGAGGCCTGGTCGCCTGTAGCAGAACAATGGTGCCTGGCGATTTGTCTAACTGGAGGGCCAGTGCAAGGCCTGGCATAAGCCCCGAGGAGGGTATAAGTCAGGTCTTCTTTGAAAGGAAGAAGGGGCTCAAAAGCAGTCTGGCCCAGTTGCAGACCCTCAGTCAGTATACTGGTTTATATCTCTATAGTGGAGAGGTGGAGATCAAGGACTTCAGCTGCCCTGCGTATAACTATAGCGTAGGAGGTAGATTCTTCTGCAATAGGGCCAGGAAGATACAAAATGGTTGCCTCCAGGGAGGTATGAAGCCAACTAGGGTCCTGCAAGACCTCATACCATATGTCCTTGGAAGATGGGATGAGTGAACTAATCACCTTGGTCACAGCTGTAAACAGAGTTGGTCCAAAAAAGGGAATGTAGGGAATGCTGCCTACCTTGTGGCAATGCAAGAGCAGAAACTGGCCCCTCTGTCGAATTTGGGCGTGATGTTGGTCTAAGACAATTTGGGTCACCTTGTTGAGAGCCAAGATCCACATCAACGTACCCGGGCCTGACATGGTTATGCGCGCAGAGGCAGCTTTGAAGGTGGCACAGAGGGTCTAGTTGGCACAGAGTGCGAACCCGCTAGTGGTAGTCCAGGTGGAAGGCCTCTTGGCTCCGTGGAGCCCAAAGGCGTGCCATAGCTGCATGGAACTCTTTGATTTGGATTTGTGTGGTTAAGGCTCCAGAAACTCCAATTGTTACAGAACCAGCTGTGGAATTAGCCTCTGAGTTGGCTGACTTCAAGAGTAGCACCGAGCCGGTTAGAGCTACCTACGCTCTTCATCAGGGGAGTGAAAATGGCACAAAGGAGTGGAACTCCGCTTTGACTTCTTGTGTTTTTTTGTCCTTCGTGGAGGAATGGAGCGTGACGAAGATAGGCCTCTACAGCGGCACCATTGACTTCAGAAACAGGAGTGGATTTGGTATCAAGCCTTGGATTTGGAGCAGCGGTCCTGATATTGTGTTTTCTCATGCTCGGAGACAAAGTTCTGCTTTGCGCTCCCTGATAGCCTTTGGGTTCATCGATGTTCTCCATCGGTCTTGGAGTCGTGGTCCAATACCAGACATCACAGACAAACCTCTGGAGAATATGTCACAGATATCTGCTTGCGATCGTACTTACAGGGTTTAAAACCTGTTATTTTAGGGGTGGCAGTTCTCTTGCACACTGGAAATTTTGGAAGAAATGAGGCAATTGAAAAATCTTTGCAACAAGGGAAGCTCTGCATCCGCTTTTGGTGACATGGAAAGAAAAGAACAGGTACCAGTGCGTAGGAGTAGCACCTATATAGGCCCCACATGTTTCTTCTGAAGTGGAAGGGGGATCAGTGCACAGCTGCTTGTCATCACCTTCCAGTACGCTGAGGTACTATGGACAAAGTTTCCAAACCCAGCCTGACGTCTGGGGAATATTCAAAAGGTGAGGAGTCTGTGGCTGAAAGTCTATTTCGGAAACGTTTTTTTATTCAGAGCCTGGATACCCTCACGTGTGACTAGTCACACTATATAAATCAGATTTTGATTTGGTACAATTCAATAGTGACGTCACATTTTTAATAATTATAAAGAAAAGGCTACTTTTAGAAAGTCACCTTTTGCCTGCCTAACCCCTCTAGAGGCCCATTTTCATGAGTTTCAACTATCACCTACCAGTTGAATATCCCCCTTGATGAGGTGTGAAACTTGTTTCCAGAGCAGGACAAAGGACGGTGGGGTGGGGTGGGGTGGAAGGTGTTGTTCCCTTGACTGGATAGCAGGAACTTGATTAACTTCAAAGAGGTCTCCTATGTCAAAGGCGAATGTTAGGGTACACCTGGGCTGGATCCAACACAGCACCCTCCCCCTCAGCCTAGCAGGCTCCAGTGACATTACAGAGTCAAATCCTGCTCGAGTGTCAAATCCTGTTTAACAGATATGCTGGGTTCACATATAACACCTGGGACGCACTTCGAAAGATGGAAGGAAACGGGATGCCAAAACCATTTGTGTGTATCCACTGTCTGGTTCCTTATGGTTTGGGTTCACTGTAACCAACCTTTAGGAAGTCAGTGAGTATACATGCTTATTATATGTTTGTTTAGAATAGCATGTATTTCCGGCTATTACTAAAATAAAGGATGTACCTTCTTCAACAGTGAATCGTACTTCCAAGAGATACTTTGTGAATACCTGCACTGTCAACAGCGATGTAAGACCAGAGAGAATCATACCAAAAAAGAGTTCAGTGTACAGCTTATTTTTATCTCTCTCCTCCATTATACTACCGCACCAGTATTTGACCATGCCTGGTAGGGTCTTGATAGTATTTGTTAGGTAACGCCTGCAAAACTTGACATTGTCATTTTGTCTTGAAGCACCTACATGTTTTTTAAAAAAGGGACTCCTCATTGAATGGCTTATCTAGTATCTTACTTTGCACCTCTGGTCTAAATGATATACAACAAAGAAATCCTTGTCTTCTTAAGACAGCTGTACCAGCAAGCTGCTTAATACTGGTAGTTACTACAACCATAGATGCACCGATAATAGCTGCTGAGGTTTGCTCTCCCTCCTTTAAAATGACCATAACATCATTCTTTTTACTTTATAACAAATAGTCTAACAATGGTCCCAGATCAGATCATATCTGCCTGTCAAAACAGCCCAAAATTTTAAGTCAGCAGATCTGACTGCAGTTGTGGCCATTAGGTAAGACTCTTTTCCTGATGTTATCCAAGCACCCAGAACAGGGGGCAGGAAGATTTCTAAACCTTTTATTTGCCGCCTGCATATATTTATGAAGTATTGAAGTATGCTTTTGGATGACATATTAAACAGTCTGGAGTAGCATTGGGTGCTTAGTATTTGTGTGAACACGGTTGACATTGTGGCTGGGTTCTGCATGACCGAAGCACTTGTCCCATATGTAGTTTATAACTTGTATTGATTTGACTGATTTCTTTGGTTTACATCCTTTGCTGGGAAAAGGTAGACCGAAGAAAGATTCAGTTCAATAATAACATGAAATACTGTTATGTCATCTGATAGAGAGTCTATAGAAGCAAGCATTGAAGAATATGATGAAGTTGATGGTATACTTTGTGGAGTTTGACAACTTGGCGAATCTTGTGGTTGGCCTTTGTCTGGAAAGCCTCTACAGTAATTAACCATCATCATTCTGAGATCCCACATCAGGGCTACCAGTATTTGGATTGTGTCCAGATTAGGGTACTGCTGGGTCCCATATTAAGAATCATTTTCCTGGTGAGAATGCCAGTGGATGGGCACAAGAATTCTTCAAAATGTTTGTACTTTTCTTGAATGATGTGGTTCTTGCATTCTTCTGCATATGGTGCTGATATAGGATCATCTTGGTCATCCCTGTGCTCTTGGCATTTGATTCTCAGTTGACCAAGGATGTAAGCAGCACTGAGTGGTCTAGTGTCCCCCGAAACCTCATTGTCAAAATGTTTTGCAGGTGTTTGCCCCAATATTTTAGTTGGAAAAGTACATTCAGGCATCATTTCTGATGACAGCCCATGCTCTGAAATTAATTTAACAGGAGCTGAGGTGGATTCTTGAGTCAACAGAACTTTGTGCTAGTCGTGTTGTCGGCGGTACCTCACTGACAGTGATGCTTAGGATGGGTGTCTGGCCGATGGAGATTCTGCACACAGGTGTCAAAGAGGTCTTAGCTGAAGGCAACGCTGTCTCCTTGGTTTTATTGGTCTTGGAGGTCTTATCAATGTATATTTCTCTGTCGTCGTAGATGTTTTTTGTTTTTACTCGTAGAAGGTGTCATCGAAGAGTGAACCTTAAACAGTGATGAAGCCTGTAAAGAAGGTGAGAGGAAAGCAAATGGTGAAAATAGTACCTTCTAATTCTCTGGAAATGGAGATTTGATTGAGCATGTGGCTTCTCTGGAGAGGATGGCTTAAGCTTTGCCTTTTTCACAGTGTGAATTACTTCAGAAGATCTGCTGCACTCAAATAATTTTTTAACATCCTGTTTTGAGGTAGTTGGTTGTTGGTTGTTCTTCACCTGAAACAGTTTCAGAGTCAGTTTTTTTACCTTGGTGTGAAACCTCTTATGGGTCTCTTGCTTTCCTTGCGGATGAATTGTTTTTTAAAGTCTAAGAACAACATTTGTCTCTCTATCATTTAAGGTTTTAGAGGAAAGTCTTCTGCATATATAGCAATGTTTATGCTTATAAGATGGTTGAAGGCAATAAATCCAGTTTATATGGATAAGTTACTAGCCTGCAGTAACAATGTTTCTGGTGGGTACTCTATCTACTTGCAGATTCATTGCCTGTAGAACAATACCCAGGCATCACATTGGTTGCAGAAAACATCAAAGCCTCGATGCTGCCAGTAGAGGGCATAATATTCAGTGGCGCCAGAAATGACAACAGGCAATGTCCCCAACTCAACATCAGATTCCCTCTACTTTTTCCAAGCCTTTGAAGGAGTGAGAAATTGTGAGAGTTTGCAGTACCAATATGTATAAGTAGAGTGGAACCTTATTAACTATCTCTATGAGTCATCCATCAAAACGGGGAGGCAGATGGGCTGGTGAAGAATCTGCAGGTAGCTAGAGTATTCACCAGAAACATTGTTACCACGGGTAAGTAACTATTCCTTCTGATGGATACTTCTACCTGCAGATTGCTCATATGTACAACAGATTTCACAGCAATACCCTGCCTCAAAGGAGGGTTGATGGATAATTTAGACCTCAAAGTCCTGGAAGACAGAGCTAGCAAAGTGCCCGTCTCTGCGCACCTCTGCATCACCGGAGTAGTGTCTCGCAAAGGTGTGCAAGGAAGCCCATGTCGCTGCTTTACATACTTCCTCAACTGGGACACCTCAAGCCATTGCCGAAGTGGTGGATGTAGGCCTGTTTGAATGTGCTCTGATTACTTCCGGAAGCTCCTTCTGGGTGAGGACGTAGCAGATGTAAATGCAGAGGATGATCCATCAGGATAGAGTACTCTTCTGAACTGCCTTTCCTTTCTTGGCTCTACAACAGCCCACAAAGAGCTGGTCATCGCTACAATAATCCCCGATGTGGTCCAGATAGTAATTAACTTCCCACATTGGATCTAGACGATGCAACCGTTGCTCCTCCTTGGAAGGGTGAGGTGCTGGATAGAAGGTTTGAAGGGTAATGGATTGGGCTAGGTGAAAGGGAGTGATCAACTTTGGAAGAGAAGCAGTCCTAGTTGGTACCACTAACTTGTCTGGGAATAAATTAGTGAATGGGGGACGACAGCTCAAAGCCTGTAACTCACTGACAAGTCTAGCAGACATGATGACAACTAAAAATACCGCCTTGAGAGTTAACATGCACAGTGTACAACTGTGGAAAGATTCAAATGGAGTCCCCATCAAAAACTTAAGAATTACATTCAAATTCCACTGAGGAACTACAAATGGAGAGGTAGGATGAAGGTTAGTCAGCCCTCTGAGAAGAACGTAAGGCAAGAGAAGACCTAAATGGGGATGGTTTATCCAGCAGACAAAGCAGAAAATGTGGCTAATAACCACATTGCCAACGGCACACCCTTTCTAAGGTAGGAAAAGTGCAAACTGCAGCACTTGGGATAGCTTGGGCTGTAAGGGATTGATAATGTTGTTCGCACACCAAGCAAGAAAGTTGCTCCATCTGCTGGAGTATGACAACTTAGTGTAGGGGCAATGATTAGACAATATAACATCTACTACCTCTGGTGGGAAACAAAAGGTGCACAGTTGTCCCCTTTCAACCTCCAAGCATGAAGGTGGAGGCCTGGGAGATTGGGGTGCAGAACCAGTACCTTGGATTGGGAGAGAAGGTCCGGCCTAAATGGCAGGTGGAGCAGAGGACATGTGAAAAAGGTCTGCATACCACACATGTCTCTGCCAATAAGAGGCTATAAGAATCACTTGGGCCCGGTCTTGGCAAATCTTCCTCAGAGCCTGAGGAATCAAGGGTATGGGGAAAATGTGTAATGCAGCTATAAATTCCACCTTAACTGAAGCGCATCCCACATGCCCCACCACCCAGGATGGGTAGGGGGTTCAGAACTGCTGGCACTAAGTATTTTGCGAAGAAGCAAATAAGTCCTCTACAGGAGTGCCCCACTGGGTGAAGATGTCCTGGACTACCACGAGCAGAAGGGTTCACTCATGATCAGCAAGATAAGGCTGGCTCAGGCTGTCGCCTCTGACATTCAGTGGAACCTGCTAGGTGATTGGTGGGGAGGCAGACCTTTGGCGATGTGCCCAAGACCGGAGTCTCAAAGCTTCCAGACAAAGGAGGTGAGACCCTACTCATCCTTGCTTGTTCACATACCACATCGCAGTTGTGTTGTCCGTCAAGATCTGGTCAGATTCAACCTATGATGGAGGGGAGGAAGGCCTTGAGCACCAGCCTTATTGTTTGCAATTGTTACGGATTGATGTGACGAACCTGCTCCTCCCAATGCCAGAGCACCCTGATCTCTAGATCTTCCAAATGAGCTCCCCATCCCAGGGTAGAAATATCCATTACTACCATGGTCATGGCCGGAGAAGTAAAGGCCATCCCATGTTATGTTCACCTAGTACCTCCAACAAGCCAAATCCACTGCAGCACTGGGAGAAATTATGATGGAATTCAACAGGTCTCCCTCATACTGCCTTCGGAGGCACCACCGCAGACCGTCATATGCCAACAAGCATGCATGGCTAGGAGAATGAAGGAAGCCAACAGACGTAGGACTCACAAGATTGTCAGGACTGGAACCCTTGCTCCAGACTGGAAAAGTGGAGACTTCTCCTGGATGTCTGTTACTGTCTTTAGAGAAGGGAAGGTGCGGAAAAGGGTGGTATCCAGTACCAACCCTAAGAACTGGAGTTGTTGGGAGGAGAGCAAGTGAGCTATGGACTCAATTGCAAAGCCTAGGTCAAACAGAGGAGTCGTCGACTACAGGTGGGTCAATTCGATCATTGGCGACTTGGCTTTGAGGAGCCAGTAGTCCAAAGACGGGAAGATCGGCATACCCGATAGTCTGAGATGGGCTACAATCACTGCCCTCACCTTGGTGAAGACTCAAGTTGCCAATGTCAATCCAAAGGTAAGTACCGGAAACTGGTAGTGCGTAAAACACACCCAAAGCTCAAGTACTTCTGAAGGGACCATAGGAAACAAATGTGGAAGTACGCATCCTGAAGGTCCAGTGACACCATCCAGTCTCCAAGCTCCAACACCAGTAGATAATGAACTAGGGTCAGCATTCTGAACTTCTTTTTGAGGAAGATATTCAGGCTCCTGAGATCTAGAATGGGACACAGGCCGTCGCCCTTCTCAGGTGCCAGGAAGTAACGCTTTGCCAATTTCTTTGTCTGGCACTATCTCCACTGCTACTTTCAAAAGGTCAGTCGCTTCTTGCGGCAGACTGGTCAAATGACCGGGAGGTGGGTAGAGGAAGGAGGTGGGAAGGAAGGCGAAAGATGAAGGAAATGAAGGGTGCAGCCCTTTTCTATAATCTGCAGGACCCACTGGTCCAAATCAATGTCTTTCCAGGCTGGAAAAAAAATGGGACAACTGCCCTCCAACAGACTCTGTCTGGCGATGCAGCAACAAACTAAGCCTGTTTTCCTCGAGGGGCAAGGGAGGAAATGGTGGAGGAGAAGGAAGGTTGCAAGTTGGATGCACTGTCTCATCCTCTAGCACAACTCCTGTATTGCTGAACTAGGGGGTTAGGTTGTCGCTGGGGCAGCTGAAATTGTTGGGAATGGGAGGATCCTCTCCTAAAGCCTCGAAAGTGGCAAATGGACTGAAAATTCTTGGTAGTTGGTGGCAGCTGAACTAAAGACCCAGAGAATGTGCCATGGCCCTTGATGCTTTACTCCGCTCCAATGCCAAATTCGCCTTGTCACCGAAGACTAGCACTCCATTAAGAGGAAGAAAAATGATAGCAGGAGGCGTTTTGACAACCCGTAAAGACCTCCTGAAAAAGGTCTTTTATTTCTGGAGGGGTATGCATCAGCTGGGCCTTGTCCCTGACGCATGGTTATATCCTGCCAGAAGACAATTGCATTTAACGATTTCAAGGAAATACTGCTGGCTGACAAGGTTTTCTTCACACAAGCTACAAGTCTTTTGGACTTCCTGTCAGATGGTACGGTGGGAAAAGTTCAGCCTAACTTCATACTGGAGCAGGAGGCCTGTATTACTAGGCTCTCTGGTGCAGGATGTGCAGAAAAAAATGGCAGGCCACCCAGTAGTGAGAGGTAGCATTAAGCAATGTCTGTTGACTACTGGTATTGATGATGGCTTCTCCCAAGCCGCCAGGAAAGAAGCCAGTAACTCCTTATTAAAAGGCAACAGGGTTCTGAAGTGGTTTAGGCTAGAAATAAGACCTCTGTGAGGACATTTGTTTTCCTTTCAGTTGATGGGAGCTGTAGATCCAGGTCCTCTACAGCCTTCAACATAATTCTATGCATGGAAATTACTTCAGATAAGGGTGGACCAACTGGGAATTCCATGGCCAACTCAGGGGAGTTATCAAGGCCACTAACCAATGAGAAGCCCTGAAAATCCAGTAAGGGACCATGCTCTTGGCCTTCATAAAGGAGACCATGCACATGGTCGGAATCTCTGACAAAGATTTAATGAAGGTCTGCTCGGTAAGCCTCCTCTTCAAGTAGTCTCTGTGCCTCCCTTCAGGAGTGAAGGTTCAGTTCTATGTCCATCTGTGTCTCCAGTGACTCCGCATCTGGCACTGATAGAGTCGGTGGTGGAGGAGGTGGCAGTGCTGGCCATGAGGATAGTTGGAGCACTGAGTATCTGAGTGCTGAATCAAAGCAGGGCAGAAGTGACAGATCTGAACATGCAGAGCAGAATGGTGCTGGATAAAATGGCATGAACAGCAGAAGCCCTGCTGGAGCCGTCGAGGGGCTCCGTACAGCGTCAACGACTTTGCAAAGATTTGTACATCGCATTGAGGAGCTAGGTCAGGGCCTGGAGTCAGAAAGGCAGGGACTGTTGCATCGAAGGTTTAGGCACGGGAGTCAGCACCGAAGGGTCAGGGCACAATGGAGGTCTGTCCAGAGACAGTCCTACTGGAGGATAAGGGCTGCAAAGAGGATCCTCAGCTGGGATTTCAACCAACTCTGGTTGTGAGGAAGAACGACCTGCAGGAGTCTGAAAAAATCTGGGAGACTAACCTATGGACTGTTTGGATTTCTTGTGGTGTCTTCTCTGTTTAGTGGATGAGGAAGATGGAGAACGAGAACAGCAATGAGAATGTTTCCGGCGTCAATGGCTATCACAGGCCACAGCCATGAAGAGCTTGGACTCCTGCTCCTTGATGGCCTTGGCATTTATGCTAAGACGGGCAGAGAAAGATTTGGTGCCATGATCCGAATCCAAGCACCTCAAATGGATGCAAGTGGGGGGTCTATGATGAACATCTGTCCCTTACAATCCCTACAGGGTTTAAACCCTGATTTCTTAGGTAGAGATATTGGTACTGCTTAGAAATGTTTTGCGCAAGGAAACAAATCCTCAGTTTTCAAAGCTCCGGATCCGCAATGAAGCCACAGAAAAAAGGGAACCGACGTTGATGCTCTGGAGAGGGTGCTTTATGCACTGCGGGATGTCTCCAGATGTCACTTCAAAGAGCCGACTGAGTCTAGGCCCTTTACTGGTGGCATTGAGGCTTTCAAGTTTTTTGGGATCCAGTCCAATACATCATTAGAATGTAACTTTTTATTATTATAGGAGCCACAAGATCTAAAAAGGCTCTTTTTAGTAGTATCTGACACCGTGAAGTAGTTTTCAGAAGAAAGGCTTCTTTAAAGGATGTCTTACCAGTATTAAAACAAATCTCAAAGAAAGACTTATTTCAGGTGATCTGGGCATAGTTCAATGGGACTCCCATGACATGTAGTAGGAATGCTGAAACCCACTCATTGACTGATCTTCAGTATGACTGTCTGAAATGTGGTTCTTTTCAAATCATGTGGCTAGGCTACTCTAAAGCCACTGCTACAGCTGCTAGGCTCGGTTTAACACAGGACTGCTATTGTGATATTACCATGGGACTTCCAGCTCGACAACTGGGATGTTTAAAGCATATGAAAGATCCAATATGAAGAATGAAGGCTTTGTAGAGTATTTAAAGCAGAACATTCTGCATTGGGAGGCTCTCGGAAGCGCCCGTAAGATGGCCAACAATTCGTAACTCTCCCATTGCCCCCGGAGTTTGTAGGCAGATTTTATGTGGTCCTGCCTCTTCACCCTGTTGTTCGGTGAGCAGGGGTGGCGTTGAAACTGCTGAGGAGCAGCAGGGTGAGTTTTCAGACCTTTCATAGGGGTTGTATATAGTCGTTGCCTCGGCGTAGTGATGTCAGTTTCCTTTCACGGCTTTCCAGGCCAAACTGTGAAGCCATGAAGAACACTGAAAATGATGCACCAAAAATGAAGGCCCTCAAAGGGGAATCCCTGTCCCTAGAAATTAGTCCGCAAGCGGGGAGGATGGGTGAGTTGGTAAGGTATCTATCTGCAACTAGAATATGTCTCTACTAGTTAAATCGTTACCGAAGGTAAGTAACTTGTTCATCTGATAGCGACTTCTAGTAGCAGATTCCTTATCTTAGAATAGATACTCAAGCAATACCATCCTCGGTGATGGGCTGCGATCCAAGATCATACTAGGAAGTCCTGCAGGACCGAACGGCCAAAGTAGCCGTCTCTGCGGACTTGACTGTTCAGACAGTAATGCTTGGTACAGGGATGCCGATGCTGCTGCATGACAGTTAACCAGGACAGGAACTCTGCGTGCCAACGCTGTGGTAGCAGCAGTTCATCTGGTGGAATGAGCGCGCAAGCCTACAGGGGGTTGCTTCTTAGCCAAAGAGTAGCACATTTTGATGCAAAGTAGTACCTATCGTGAGATGGTACGCTTTTGCACCGCCTTCCCTTTGTTTGCATCCACATATCCACCCGGAAATCTTTGGTACGACTGAGGTAGAATGTGAACGCTCTTCTTGGAATCAGGCGGCGTCTCCTCTTCATGAGAAGGATGTTGGGATGCGTAAAAAGTAGGCAAAGTGATGGACTGGCCCACATGAAAAGACGTGACTACTTTGTGAAGGAAGGAGGCCCTCGTATGGAGGGCCACTTTGTCAAGGAAAACAGACACAAATGGGGGCTTGGAAGAAAGAGCCTGAAGCTTACTCACTCTGAGCAGAGGTGATGGCAACTAGAAATGCAGTTTTAAGAGTAAGGAGCCAGAAAGGGCAATTGTGTAACAGCTCAAAGGGCACACATCAAGTAAGAACAAGATTGAGGTCCCGCTGAGGCATGATAAACGGAGTGGGAGGAAACAAATGGTTGAGCCCCTTAAGGAGTCTACCCACAATAAAGGACTTAAAAAGAAAAGGCTGGTCTGGCAATCTAAGAAAGGCTGAGATAGCCGATAAGTAACCTTTAAGAGTGATTCAAAAAATAAAGGGAGGGCCAAGGCGATAACTGCCTCACCTTTCCATCTAGGTAGATATATACATTTCAAAATTCATCAGAGTACATGGTGCCCGAGTCTTAAGGACCAGCCCTCCTAGTCCTCAAATTACCAGGACAAAGTCCTTGAAAAACATAGTTTTCATGAGACTCAGCACTCATATGTGTTCTATGTTATTGTGAATAATTCATAGTCTTTTTTCAGAATCTTGTATGGCACTAATCTCCAACACTTCTATCTTGGTGAAGCAAATCTTTATTAAAAAAATAATTCTTATTGATCAATTTCTTCATAAAAATATTTATCCAAATTGTAATGACCATGATAGCCAATGCGTTTTGTCCATAAGGACTTCTTCAGGGACTTGAGGTTGGGAAACGCGGCCAAGAAAATTTGCTTTTGTGCAGCCCACAGGTGCATTCATCAGCCTTTCAAACGGAGCACGACTAGTCCAGCAGAATGATGCACCTGCTGCTAAGATATTGGTTTCAAGTACAAGCCGAAATCCTGAGGAACTCGGCGTGCTTCTGCGGTAGCTAACTGGTCCCCAAATATTTTGAATATCCATATAAACGGTTCCAAAACACGTCAGCAGCTGAGAAGAACTCCAGATCTGTGAAGACTCGCCCAGCGCTCCCCACCCTCGTGGTGTCCTGCATGAATGCAGAGTGCACAAAGGCAAATTGTCTTGGCCGCATTTCCCAACCTCCAGGCCCTGAAGAAGTCCTTATGGACGAAACGCATTGGCTACCATGATCATTACAATTTGGATAAATATTGTTATGAAGAAATTGATCAATAAGAATAATTTTTGAATAAAGATTTGCTTCACCAAGATAGAAGTGTTGCAGATTTGTGCTATATAATATTCTGGAAAAGGACTATGAATTATTCACAATAAAATAGAACACACATGACTGCTGAGCCTTATGAAAACAACCTTTAAGAGTGCCCAAAGCAGAGCCTTGCTGGGCTAAAAAAAAAGGATGAACAAAAGAACCTCAGTGAGAGAGCAGCGAAGGGATCAACAGACCTGTTGGTACATCATGTCATGAATTTATGGAAACAGGCTTATACTGTTTTGGTGGAGGGATGCCTGGCTAACAAGATAACATCACAGACTTTGGGTAGAAGATCAAAAGCTGTCAACTGCCGTCGCTCAATATCCACTAATGAAGGTAAAGATTGGACAGATTTGAGTGTAGGACTCTCCCCTGTTGCTGTGACAGAAGATCCTCCTGAAGAGGCAGTCGGACTGGAGGGTCTGTGGCCATGCTCAATAGCTCTGGTTACCATACTCTCCGTGCCCAGTCCGGAACCACAAGGATTACTTGGGCCCAGTCATTCTTGATCTTCTTCAGAACTCTGTACAGAAAGGGCCTAGGCGGGAAGGCGTAAAGGAGGCCTGAGTTCCACTCAAGACGAAAAGCGTCACTGAGCGAGTCCCGCCTTGGAAACTCTAACGAGCAAAACAGCTGACACTGTGCGTTCTCTGCAGAGGCACACAGATTGAACCAAGGCTCTCCCCACTGCTGAAAGACCTTGCGTCACCTCCAGATGGAGACACCATTCGTGATCGACTATGCATCTACAGCTGAATTCATCTGCTCTAGGGTTCAGAGAGCCCACCAGACGTTGAACCCCCAGGGTAATACCCCAATGTGCCAGCCATGTCCAGAGTTGCAGAGCCTCTTGACAAAGGGTCAAGGTCCCTACTCTGCACTGTTTATTGCAGTACCACTGTGGCGGTAGTGCTGTCCATGAACACCTGCACCCCTTTCCCTTTGAGATACGGAAGGAATGTTTTCAATGCAAGCCTGATCACCCAGAGCTCCAGAAGATTGATGTGGAGTCCAGACTTCGCCAGAGACCTCTGATCTCCGCCTCTCCCATATGGCTGCGCCATCCCAGGAGTGATGCATCTGTCACTACTGTCAGATCTGGTTGAGTGAGGGATCTGTGGTTGACCCAATCCGGATTCGAAAGCCACCACTACAGATCTTTTGCAGTCCCCTCTGAGATCTGGACCATGTCAGAGAGATTCCCCTAATGCTGCGCCCACTGGAACTTCAAGTCCCACAGCAGAGCCTGCACATGCTCTCTGGCATGTGTGACTAGCAGGATGCAGAAGGCCATTAGGCCCAGCAGCCTCAGAATAAATCTCACCAAAATCCAGGATAGAGGTTGAAACATCGGAATCATAGCCTGAATATCCGGGACTCACTTTTTGGGAGGATAGGCCTGAAACTGCACAGTGTCCAGAACAGCTCAGATGAAAGCGAGCATCTGAGATGAAGTCAGGTGTGACTTTGGCATGTTTATAGTGAAACCCAGCGTGTGCAAGAGGTTCGCTGTAGTCTGAAAGAGGGACACGAATTTCTGGAGCGTGTCCGTTTTCAAAAGCCAGTCATCAAAGTAGGGAAAGACAAACCCCTAACCTGCAAAAATGAGCCAACATCACTTTCATGAACACCAGAGGGGAGCTGGTAAAGCCGAATTGAAGAACTGTAAATTGAAAGTGCTCCTAACCTACCACGAATCGTAGGTAGCATCTGTGGGCAGGCAGGACGGGGATATGGCAATAAGCGCCCTGCAAGTCCAATGCTACCATCCAGTCTCCTGGGTCCAAGGCAGACAAGACCTGAGTCAGAGCGAGTATTTTGAACTTCTCCTTGAGGAAGAGACTGACGGCCCGAAGGTCTAGGATAGGATGTAAGCCCTTGTCCTTTTTGGGCACCAGAAAGTAGTGGGATTAACAACCACAACCTACTTCTGGTGCAGGGACCCTCACTATGGCCTCCCTTGGCCAAGAGAGCCGCAACTTCCTTGCAAATAAGTGCCAGGTGGTCCTCCAATAAGCGGCCTCAATATGGAGGCATGACTGGTGGGGCAGTCTAGAAGAGGAGGGAGTAGCCCCTTCGGACCATCTGCAAAACCCACCTGTCCATAGTGATGGATTCCCAGTGGGGCAGGTGATGGTGCATCCTGCCGCTAACTCGTCTGAGATGGGAGTACGGACTAGGAAGTTTTGAAAGCTGCAGCAAGGGCGGGGGTAGAATAGGCAGACCTCTGGTTCCCTGTCCCACAAGCCTGCAGGATTCTGCTACCCGGCCAAGCAGGGGCTGAGTAGCGTGAGTGGCACGGTGGCTGGGAAAGGGACTTGACAGGGAGCCCCTTCCATGGCCATGAAAGGGGCGAAAGGCAGACTGTTGGGGACAAGTGGCAGCAGGAAGGCCAAGGGACTGAGCCGTGGCCCAGGACTCCTTGAGCCTCTCAAGCGGCAAGTCTGCCTTGTCTCTGAAGAGACGGATGCCATCAAAGGGCATGTCCATAAGGGTCTGTTGGACATCCCCCAAAAAAACATGTCCTCAACCAGGCGTGGTGCCTCAAGCCACCGTTGACGCAACCAATCTACCCAGAGAGTAGGTTGTGTCCAGCCCACATCAAATAGTGAACTGTGCCGGGTCTCTCACATCAGCAACGGCTTGGGAGACGACAGTCTGGGCCTCCTCCGGGGTCTGCGGTAGAATTTGCCTGACTGTATTCCACAAAGAGTGGATATAGTGGCCCAAAAGGCAAGTGGTGTTCACTGACCACAGCGCCAGAAAGGAGGAATGAATCTTCTTCCCAATTTGGTCCAGTCTCTTTGATTACCTATCCGGGGAAGCGAACGGTATGCGCCAGATGTGAAGGATGCTCCACAATAGCAGCGAGCGACTGTTCTATTCACAGGAGCCCCTGTGCTGGGTCTGAACCAAGTACCCAGAAGGACATCAGTGAGGGCTTTGTTGAAGAGGAGGAGAGGCTCTGATGTGGAAGCCCCAGGCTGAAGCACCTCTGTCAGGAGGTTAGTCCAGACCACTACAGTCGGCAGCTCGAGGTCAAGGAACTCGGCCGCCCTACTGATACAATAGTGTAGGAGGCTCCCTCCGCCGTTGCTACGGTAGGAGGAGAAAGCATAACAGCATCTGGAGAAGTATCAAGACCACTGTCCTCGCCCGATTCCTGTGTCCAGTCCATGTTAGGGTCATCCAGCTGGTATCCACAAGGGTCCAGCGACCCCTACAACCCTCCCTCATATTCGTACCCAAAGGAAAAAGGGTCAGAATCCGACCTAGGGTTAGGCTCCATCGAAGTCGGAAACAACGCCGCCCTGGCTCTGAGTCGTTGGAAATCAGGAGTGGGTCGACCCTTTGGATGGCTTCTACTCAACCTCTTTCTGCCCAAATTCTTATTTACCGTCATCTATTTGTTTTTAAGTCTGATGATTTTTTGCCACCGCCTCTTTATTCATTCTGAGGAAAGTATTTTTCTACCCTTTTTCCTTGTGTTTCTTATACTTCTCTTCAGTTATATTCGCTCCTTTTTTCTGTTCTATTGTTGATATTTTCTTTACAGCCTTACTTCTCTGTCACTTTGCTTATGCATGTACTGAAAACTTCTTTAACCCCTTGGCAGCCAAGGATGTAACGGTTACGTCCTTGACTGCGGCGCTGAGGAACCAAGGACATCACCGTTACGTCCTGGTACCTGCTCATGGGGGAGAGCTAGGACTGTGTCTACGTTGATCCTGGAAACAACCAATGTCGGGAGCATTGACGACCTAGCCGGCGCAGGTCACAATGGTACGACCAGTGTCAGTACGGATCCGGTAGTGGATCAGGAGTGGACCTCAGAGGCTGGGGTATCAGAGGTATCAAAGCATTTTTCCAAAGTATTCAGATCTTATGAAAGTGTTCTCAGCTGCAAAGCAACAGAAAACAAGTTTACAGTCAGGTCAGAAGATCTTTTTCACCCAGGATCTACAACTAATAGTAGGAAGGAATTTCTAGATTTAGGTCTTCCTCTACAATCCATGAGTGCCTCTTTTGGTCTCATTCACCCATTCCTTTTTAAGGTTACTTTCACAGACAGAAAGTCACCTTTCAATAATCCAGAGGATTTGAAAATGTTTATTCACTTACACAAGAGAGAAGTGATGGAACTTGGTAAAACTTGACTCCTATTATTAATGCTCTCCTAAAGCTCATGTTTTCTCATATATTGTATTCTATGCAAACAATTCCCTAATACACTACCAGAAACCCCCTGGACACCAGGGATAATTTTTGCTTTGTTTATGTTTATTTTTTATATGTGGGTAGCGACCCCCTAGGCAAGGGTCGCTCCCCGGGGGGTAAAATAAATTTTAGGCCATTTCTGTCCCCCTTGGGGGCAGATCGGCCTAATATAAATAGGCCGATCTGCCCCTGGGTGGGGGGCAGAAACCACTAGACACCAGGGATTTTTTTTTGTTTACATGAGGGGAGCGGCCCCTTGGGCATTTCCGCTCCCTCTGGGGGCAGATCAGCCTAAGGAGGGGCGGAAACCACTAGACACCAGGGATTTTTGTTTTTTTGTTCTTGACATGAGGGGAGCAGCCCCTTGGGCAAGGGCCGCTCCCTGGGAAGGGGGGCACGGGGGAATATTTTTAGACATTTTCTGCCCCCCCCCTCCGGGGCAGATCAGCCTATTTTTGGAATGCCCATCTGCCCCCAAGGGGGGGGGGGGGGGAGAAAGCCCACCAGAGACCAGGGAAGATTTTTTTTCTCCAAAATAAGTGGTTGGGGGTATGGCCATACCCACCCCAAATAAATGGGGGCATAGCTGTTCTGCCCACCAGTGGCCAGATGGGGCAATTACCCCTGATCTACACCCTGGAGGCAGAAAGTCTACTTGATGCCAGGGAATTAAAAAAAAAAAAAAGTGGGGTGGTGGCTAACAACCAGTATGGGCCTGGTTATGTCCCCACCCCAACTGAAGGGGGTAAGTCTTTCCGCTCTCCCCCGCACACTAAAACATCTTATCCTACGGCAAGCAAGAGGACATTTGATTATTTTGGGTTTTGGTTTCACATTTGGTTTTATATTTGGGCCATGAGAGCTTGGCTAACTCTCAAAATCGTCCCACTTGGAATGGTGAGGGCTGCACATTTTGGACTTGGGGATTCTGCAATGTAGAAACATACACAAGACCCAGACCTATCTGAAAACTAAACATCTGGGTGATTCCAGGGTGGTGTGCTTCATATGCACCCTGCACCATTTTCTTACCCACAATGCCCTGCAAACCTCCAACTTAACTGGAAGTCACACATTTTTCCCAAATTTTTGTGATGGAACCTTCCGGAATCTGCAGGAATCCACAAAATTGTTGCCACCCAGCATTGTCTCATCTATACCAATAAAAATTCTGCTGCACTTGTCAGCCTAAAAATGTTTTTTTTTTTTTTTTTTTTTTACACACTGCTCTTTTGGTCCCACTTTGGTTCCCCCTCAATTTTGACATGTTTTTGGCTCTTCCATGTCACAGGCACTTGGCCCACCTACACAAGAGAGGTATCATTTTTACCGGGAGACTGAGGGGAACTTTGGGTGGAAGGAAATTTGTCCCAGTGCAGTGATCCCACACAGAAATATGGGAAAAATTAGATTTTGTTTTTACCTAAATTTGAATTTTGCTGAGGATTCTGGGTATGAAAACATTAGGGGATCCACGCAAGTCACACCTCCTTGGACTCCCTCGGGTGATTAGTTTTCAAAATGTCTCGGTTTGGTAGGTTTCCCTTGATGGCTGTGGAGCCCAGGACCAAAAACGCGGGTGCCCCCGCAAAAACAGGTAGTTTTGTATTTAATAATTTTGATGTGTCCAGATGGTGTTTGGGGGCATTTCCTTTTGTGGGCACTAGGCCTACCCACACAAGTGAGGTACCATTTTTATCGGGAGGCTTGTGGGAACGCTGGGTGGAAGGAAATTTGTGGCTCCCCTCAGATTCCAGAACTTTCTGTCACCGAAATGTGAGGAAAAAGTATTTTTTGGGCCAAATTTTGAGGTTTACAAAGGAGTCTGGGAAACAGAACCTGGTGAGAGCCCCACAAGTCACCCCATCTTGGATTCCTCCAGGTATCTAGTTTTAAAAAATGTGCAGGTTTGGTAGGTTTCCCTAGGTGCCGGTTGAGCTAGAGGCCAAAATCTACAGCTAGGCACTTTGCAAATAACATGTCAGATTTCAATGTAAAAACGTGATGTGTCCATGTTGTGTTTCCTGTCGCGAGCATTAGGCCTACCAACGCAAGTGAGGTACCATTTCTATCGGGATACTTGGGGGAACACAGAATAGCAAAACAGTACATGTTTTTAACCCATAACCTGTTAAAATCTATGGTACAGGCTGGAATTAGTTCTATCCTCATTTCTGATCATGCCTGTGTCACATTTGACTTAGATGTATTGCCACGTAACTCACATCCTAACAGATGGAGATATAATAAAGCATTATTAAGTGATAAGATTCTCAAAAAGTTTGAACACTTTTCCACCAAATTCTTTGACCGCAATTTTAATACAGATACCAAAACAACCTTTGCTTGGGATGCATTTAAGGCAGCTACCATGGGTTTTATTATTGTTTATGCTGCAAGTAAAAAGGAAAAGCACTTACAAACCCCTTCTTTGCTAAAACATATGAAAAATCTTGAACATGAATCATTTCATCCAACCAAAGGGAAACTTTAGCTTGCTTAACTAAGGCTAAATTGGAGTTAATAAGCAATTGATTACAAATGCTATTAAATGTCAATGCCAAATATTATTGGGGGGGGGGGAGAGGTGTAATAGAGCAATTAGGCAAATTATTGGCAAACTACCCAAAAGTTCAAATGCAAAAGTCCAAAATGAATGTTGTTATTGATCAGCACGGCAATAGACATTGTACTTGTTCAAAAATTTAGGAGGGTTTCATGGATTTGTATACTCTCTAACACATTCCATCAGCAGATGAAATGGATGATTTCTTTAATTTCATGCCTAAAATCCATGCTCAGTCAGTTGACCTCTCTTCTTTAGACACAGACATATTAGTACCTGAGATTCAGGCAGCTATTACCAAATTATCTTAAGACAAGGCTCCCGGATAAGATGTTATTTCTGTTGAGTTTTATTCTAAATTCTTTCAGTTTCCAGTTCCAGAGTTAATGCTGTTAGTTCACCATTATCTTTCAGTGAACACAGATAATGGTACTTTTCTTGAAGCTATGCTTTGTTTGATTCCAAAGAAAGACAATGACTTGTCTCTGTTTGGGAAATATAGACTCATTTTCAGATAAATACGGATTGCAAGATGTTTACAAGATGTTTGGCTATGAACATCAACCATGTTACTCCGTGATTGACATACAGCAATTGGGCTTTTTAAAAGGAAGCTATGGTACTGATAACTATAAACTTTTTCTGATCATCATACACCTGGCGCCAAAAGTAATTCTCCTACTGCAGCCAAAAAAGCATCTGACCATGTAAATTGGGACTTTCTGTTTAGAACATTGGAATGACATGGTGTTAGTCTTCAAATTATCAAATATACTGGTTTACTATATTATACAACCTCTATTTTTGTTAGTGGCTTACCATCCCCATATTTTCATCTGTCCCTGGGGAACTCAACAAGGTTGTCAGTTATCTCCTTTGCTTCTTATATTGTCTTTAAAACTTTTTCTGGAAACAAATTGCAAATCACGTAATTTCTCGGGCTACTGGCATAGCGGAATTGAGGTCAAATTGACTCCCTATGTTGGTGATGCTCCACGTTTTGTATCTGAACTCCTGGCTACTGCTCCTGATTTTTTCATCTACTAAGGAATATTCTGATATTTCAGGGTATAAACTGAATATAGATAAATTTGAAGTTATGCCCCTTGACAAACGTAGTCTAAAAGTGCTATGTAAAGACTCTGGCTTTACACAGAACTCCCAAAAAATTAAATGTCTAAGTATTAGGTACTCTAGTTCCATTAAAGAAACTGTCAATCTAGGCTTAGGTACATAAAAAACATAACCTTGTCTGAGAAATGACCACCTTAATGTTTTATCCTCATGTGCCAGACATGATACCATCAAAATGATGCTGCTGCTAATTATGTTTTCTTTATATATGCTTCCAGTTCACCTCATAATTTTTTTTTTACAAAATCCATAAATAACTTGTTGACATAGTTTCTCTGGAACAAAAGAAAGGCATGTATATTGTTATGAAAGCTCCAACAATCCAAATAATTTCACAAATCATTCTGCTTTTAACCTCAAACAGATTTGGCCCTCCCTGTAGAATGATTTTAATTCCCTCCCCCTACAAGTGTGGCACAGACTGAAATACTCTGATTACACCCTTTTCAGTACAGGATGTGGTTTGCACCTCACAACGTCCTAAATCTTTGTCTTCACCTATTATCGTCCACTTTATATCTTTACCTAAACCCATACTTACGTGCTCAAATTCAACTCTAGATAATTTAACATTTTCTCCTATATGGTATAATAAAAATATAAAACTCAATAACAAAGCATTCTTTTGGTAAGATTGGATACATAAAGTAATTATAAGTCGGACAACTTTTACAAAATAAATTCAATATAACCCCCACTTCATGCCTCCAAATGTGAGAAATTAAAAGTCTTAATTTTTCAACTTTCTTTTCAATTTCCAGTTTCATACACAGTCATAAAGATTCACTTATTGCCTTTATGTTTTTCTACTGAAGTGAGTGCTTCCTACATATAGAAGAGTTTGGATATCATTCCTGTAGACAGGCCAAAAACTAAAGTAGAATTAGAGTGGGAAAATGATCTTCGATAGGCTTCCACTATTTCATAATCGGACAAGAGTCAGTCTAAAATACACTCAAAATTTCACTAAGCTAGCACACAATTTTTAAAAAAATTACAATTAATTGTTCTTAACCCCAATTTGTTTTCAGATTTAAAATATCAACAGATAACAAATGTTGGTCTTGAAATAATAAAAATAGTTAGGTATTGCATATGTTGTTTTGAGTGTCCAGAAGTTAGTTTATTTTGGACACATGTTTGGGATAAGATTGCTCATATGTGTTCAATGAATATACCGTTTGTTAGAACATACATATTTTATTTAGGTGGCTCCTCTCATGTTTGGCTAACTGTTATGGTTGGGAAATTTGTTGATCTGCTTATTGCTTTAGAATTACACATTACATATAGTTGGAAGGATACTTCCATCACCTCTATTAAATGTTGGAACATGTTATGTCAAAATCACAGATTGGATAGGGTAAATGTGCAATCTACACAACTCCAAGAAGAGATTTGCAATAGTTGCCATTTTCCTCTGTCTTATCTAGTCAACCAGTCAACTTTCTGACAAATGTGTAACATTTAAATCACTATGATTTCCTTAATTTAATAGAAGGTTGTTAACCATACGATTTGATTATCTCCTGCTAATTTCTACTATATCTATTTTAAGATTTTTTGTTTTTTTAATTCTTTTTCCTCTTACTTTCTCTCTCAAATACTTTTTTCCAACAATGTATAAAATTTTATTTTTTTCTTGGTCAAAGCTTCTTACAATATTATGTATTGTTCACTCTTATGCAATATGTAGTGTTCTCACATTTGCATTTTACGGATTACATACATCTTCTTCTGGTACTAGTAAAGATTATTACTAGTCTGTTATAATCTGTGCTACTTGATTTCACTTCAATATAGCATTTTCAAACCTAAAAAAACACTCATGTCTGGCTGGAGCTCCAATTATCTCTATTCTCAAACCCAAAGAAGAATATAAGTCTTCTATGTTGTACTGAGAATTAAATGTAATTAACATTTACAAGTGCTCTCCTCTACCATCAATATCAGTCATAAAGAATGGGGGGCCGTCCATGAAATATGAAACAATTCAAATATTGTAGTAAAAGAAGCTGTTAAAGGTCGAAATATTGTAATGCTACACAAAATATTGTAATGCTACACACTGATGAGCAAATGCACAAAGGGAAAACCTGTTGCTAAACCTTCAACCTATTGAAAAGCTAACAACATAACAATTCTTAAAGATGTCTTCTGGCAGAAAATAGTTCACACAATAGGTATTAAAAAGCTTTAAAATTTTCAAAGGAAAGCTTGGAATAACCTATACCATTTTTTCCTGGACACACAATGTACGAAAGTGTGGGATATGTGCTCAGGCGAAGGCCTGGAGGACTTCTGCAACCTTTCCCACACCCTAATCCTGCAAGTCGCTGTTTTCTATGGACTTCTTTTTTGAACTCCCAAAATACCATTTTAGTGGTGATACACTACATAACTAAAATGGCATACTTTAAACGCTTGCAACAATTGCCAACTGTAGGATTTTCATCAGTGAAATCTTTTGCCACCATGGTCTACCTGAGAGAATAGTGACTGATCGTGCAGCTAAATTTATATCTAAATTTTGGGAAAAAACTTTTGAAAAGATCAGGGACCCTGTGTGATCTGTCTACAAGTCTTCATTGACACATGGATAGGCAGTCAAAGGCTGAATTAGTCCCTTGAACAATATTTCTAGTGTTTGTTTATTGTCATGGCAGTAGGATTTAATGTAGCAGTTGTTGGCAGTGTTAGCCTATAACAGTTCACTACATAGTGCTCAAGGCTACTTTTTTCTGTTTCCATATGGTATACTCAAAGAGGTTTCCATAGTCTATTCTCACTGTTCTCTTACTATAAGCAGTTTTGTCTTCTATCCATACAGTCACACATCAGGCAGTCACAATTACAACAGATGAAAGCTAACTGTGAAATGTTTACAGTCAAAAATAGGACTCGGGCCCACTGTACTGTACATATATGTTTAAGAATGGCTTTCTTCCAAACCACTGATTATTCCTGGGTCCAATTTTAAGTTCCAACCTCTTTTGTTAGGAGCTTTTAGGATCACACCACCAGGGGTTCAGGCATCCCTTACACTGGGATATATACCCTATGGTATATATCCTTCACTTTAAACCTTTCCTTTGCACAGGCCTACATTTTTACCACTTGTCTTGGTGGACGGCTATAGGAAAGTGCCCCTTTTCTGGCGTGGTACCCACCACTTTTTACCTGATATTGATGCTGCACAAGTCAGCACAAAAAGTACACACTCAGCAACACGGGGGTGGCCGGGTGCAGAGTGCAAACAGGCGTCGGGTTTGCAATGGAGTTCAATGGGAGACCCAGGGGTCTCTTCAGCGAAGCAGGCAGGCAAGGGGGGGGGGGCTCCTCCGGGTAGCCACCACCTGGGCAAGGGAGAGGGCCACCTGGGGGTCGCTCCTGCACTGGAGGTCGGATCCTACAGGTCCTGGGGGCTGCGGGTGCAGTGTCCTTACCAGGCATCGGGTTCTTAGAAGCAGGCAGTCGCGGTCAGGGGGAGCCTCTGGATTCCCTCTGCAGGCATCGCAGTGGGGGCTCAACTCTGGCTACTCACGGGCTCGTAGTGGCCGGGGAGTCCTCCCTGTAGTGTTGTTTCTCCACAAGTCGAGCTGGGGACGTCGGGTGCAGAGTGCAAAGTCTCACGCTTCCGGCGGGAAACGTGTTGTCTTTAAAAGTTGCTTCTTTGTTGCAAAGATGTTTCTTCTTTGGAGCAGAGCCGCTGTCATCGGGAGTTCTTGGTCCTTTTAGATGCAGGGTAGTCCTCTGAGGCTTCAGAGGTCGCTGGACCCTGTGGAACGCGTCGCTGTAGCAGTTCTTTTGAAGTGGGGAGACAGGCCGGTAGAGCTGGGGCCAAAGCAGTTGGTGTCTCCGTCTTCTCTGCAGGTTTTTCAGCTCAGCAGTCCTTCTTCGTCTTAGGTTGCAGGAATCTAGTTACCTAGGTTCTGGGAGCCCCTAAATACTCGATTTAGGGGTGTGTTTAGGTCTGGGGGGTTAGTAGCCAATGGCTACTAGCCCTGAGGGTGGCTACACCCTCTTTGTGCCTCCTCCCTGAGGGGAGGGAGGAACATCCCTAATCCTATTGGGGGAATCCTCCATCTGCAAGATGGAGGATTTCTAAAAGTCAGTCACCTCAGCTCAGGACACCTTAGGGGCTGTCCTGACTGGCCAGTGACTCCTCCTTGTTTTTCTCATTATCTCCTCCAGCCTTGCCGCCAAAAGTGGGGCTGTGGCCGGAGGGGGCGGGCAACTCCACTAGCTGGAGTGCCCTGGGGTGCTGTAACAAAGGGGGTGAGCCTTTGAGGCTAACCGCCAGGTGTTACAGTTCCTGCAGGGGGAGGTGAGAAGCACCTCCACCCAGTACAGGCTTTGTTACTAGCCACAGAGTGACAAAGGCACTCTTCCCCATGTGGCCAGCAACATGTCTGGTGTGTGGCAGGCTGCTAAAACTAGTCAGCCCACACTGGTAGTCAGGTATGGTTTCAGGGGGCATCTCTAAGATGCCCTCTGGGGTGTATTTCACAATAAAATGTACACTGGCATCAGTGTGCATTTATTGTGCTGAGAAGTTTGATACCAAACTTCCCAGTTTTCAGTGTAGCCATTATGGTGCTGTGGAGTTCGTGCATGACAGACTTCCAGACCATATACTCTTATGGCTACCCTGCACTTACAATGTCTAAGGTTTTGCTTAGACACTGTAGGGGCATAGTGCTCATGCACTTATACCCTCACCTATGGTATATTGCACCCTGCCTTAGGGCGGTAAGGCCTGCTAGAGGGGTGACTTATCTATGCCTATAGGCAGTGTGAGGTTGGCATGGCACCCTGAGGGGTACCAGTTACAAGGGATTTACCTGGATGCCAGGGTGTGCCAATTGTGGAAACAGAGGTACAGGTTAGGGAAAGAACACTGGTGCTGGGGCATGGTTAGCAGGCCTCAGCACACTTTCAAATCATAACTTGGCATCAGCAAAGGCAAAAAGTCAGGGGGTAACCATGCCAAGGAGGCATTTCCTTACACATGTCCATTGACCACTGCCTGGGTCATAGGTAAGTCACCACTCTGGCAGGACTTATAGCCCTAAGGCAAGGTGCACTATACCACAGGTGAGGGCATAGCTGCATGAGCAATATGCCCCTACAGTGTCTAAGTCCCTTCTTAGACATTGTAAGTGCAGTGTGGCCATACTGATTATATGGGCTGGAGTTTGTCATTACGAACTCCACAACTCCATAATGGCTTCACTGAAGTCTGGGAAGTTTGAAAAAATGCAACCTGAGGGCATATTAGAGATGCCCTCTGTATTTTAGTCAAAATTCTAGTGCAGGACTGACCGGTCTGTGCCAGCCTGCCACTTTCAGATGAGTTTCTGACCACATGGGGGAGACCCTTTGTGCTCTCTGAGGCCAGAAACAAAGCCTGCTCTGGGTGGAGGTGCTTCACACCTTCCCCCTGCAGGAACTTTAATACCAGGCGGTGAGCCTCAAAGGCTCAGGTCTCTTGCCACCGTGCAACAGGGCACTCCAGCTGATGGAGATGCCCGCTCCAGGACCAAGCCCCACTTTTGGCGGCATAGGTCTGGTGGGAAAATTAGGGGAAACAAGTGACCACTTCAGCTAGGACCACCCCTAAGGTATCCAGAGTTGAAGTGACCCTCTTGTTGCAAAATCCTCCATCTTGGTTTGGAGAACAGGGACCAATAGGATTAGGTCTTTGTCCCCCTCCCCAAAGGCAGTGGGCACAGAAAGGTTGTAGTCACCATCAGGGACAGTAGCCTTTGGCTACTGCCCTCTGACTCCTGTAACACCCCTAAATCCAGGACTTAAGGGCTCCACTGAACCTAGCTCCTCAGATTCCTGGCGACCTGAAGAAGACAACAAGAAGAAAGAAGGACTGCAAAGCTGACCCCCTGCAGAGAAGACTTAAGATATCAACTGACTTGTCCCTAGCTCTATAGGGCTGTCTCCAGCTTCTGAAGCCCTGCTACAAAAAAGGCAACGCATCCTGCAGGACCAGTGATCTCTCAGAAGCCTCAAGAGGACTTCCTGTACCCTAGAGGACCAAGATCTGCCATGGACAGCGGCCCTGTCCAGCAAAGGATTCCAGAACCACCCTGGATCCGCAAGTCTTGCCCACTCTACACTTGACACCCACAGCAGGTGTCCAGGTGGCCCAACTGAATAGAGCTGGTTCCCAGGCATTTCTGACCTAGTATCCACCCTTGGTTGACCCCTCCTGTCCGGCACGACGACGCATGCAGCCTAAATCCAGAGGATCCCCCTGACCGCGAGAGAACCGGACGAGGATTCCTGAAGCCCAAAGGTATCCCTGCACCCACAGCTCCCTGGCCTTAGGGAATCGGACCACCGGTCCAGCAGCGGCCCTCCTCCTTGTCCAGATGTGGCTTTCCGGAACTGACCCCCTGGCCCTAGCCTTCAGCATTTGTGTGACCCACGGGTTCCCCAATAGAAAAGCATTGGGAGCCTGACACTGTGTTTGCACTCGGGCGCCACTGTGCGCTGAGGGTGTGTGTTTAGTGCTGACCTGTGGCCTCCCGGGCGCTCATCTAAAACCCCCAGGTCTGCCCTCCGAAGACACAGGTACCTACCTTCAAGCAGGCCTGATTCCAAGTGCCCCCAGTCTCCAAAGGACTCCATTTTAAATCCTGCATCATCATTGACCTCTGCACCCTGCCGGCCCAGTGTTGCTGGTGGTGGGTGTTTGGGGTTAGCTTGAACCCTAACTTGTGGACAACCTAACCCCCGGAGACTGGAACTGTAAGTCTTACAGATATTTGCTATTTTCTTGAAAACCATTTAACTTGCTAAATGGAAACAAAGTGGTATTGATACATATGTTGGATACTTACTTGCAAATGTACTTACATGCAAACTGAATCTTGTGGATCTAGAAATAAAGTTTAAAAAAATATTTTTGCTGTAACAATTGGCCTGAGTTAGTCATTGAGTGTGTGCCTCATTTGCTGCCTGTGTTTACAACAAATGCTTTGCATTGCCCTCAAATAAGCCTAACTGCTCAACCACACTATCACAAAAGAGAGCTTTAGTATTATCTACTTTAGCCTCAGTTAAGCCTCCGGGAAACCCCTGGACTCTCTGTACACATTATGACACTCATTACGAACTCAGCAGGAAAACCTGCTGAGTTTGGCACTGATGGTCAACAGAAGACCACCAGCCCGCAGAACCACATAAAGAACATTCAGCTGGGCCGGCGGGAGGAAACCTTGTTTCCGCCAGCCGGCCCAGCTGAATGCAGGGCCTGAACATTGACGCCGGCTCCAAATGTAGCCAGCGGCAATATAACAGTGCGGCGGGTGCAGCAGCACCCGTTGCAAATTTCACTGCCCGTAAATCGGGCAGTGAAATGCGCAACAGGGCTGTGCATGGGGGCTCCGAATCACCCATTTTGCCAGTCTTTCATTCACCGCCAGGGAAAGGCTGGTGGAACCTGACTCATTATCCGGCGGGCAGCACTGCCCTGTCGGATATGAAACTCCGCCACCTCCAGGCTGCCTGGTGGCAGAACTCTAACTATGTGTGGGTGTATTGTACTGGGAGAAAACTAGGCGCTCTGGGTAGCGAGGTGAATATCAACGAAGAATGTTGAATCTCGAAATGGTGCACTCTTGAAAGACCACACCCAAAAGGTTTTGATAGATGCTAAAAGCACTATTGCAAATATAAAATACAAGAGGCACTCATTATAACATGAAAAATAATAGTACTCATAAGTCAGTATACATAGGTAATGTTTTGTCATATATTTCTGAAAATTAATAGGATTATTTCCAACATAATCCCCAATTACAGTAGCCGCCAATATTGTAGTCCTTTCTTTATGATTACTTTTTACATTCCTGTCTGGAAGATGTGATTCACTCTAAAGATGGCCGCCATAACTCTTGGTCCTTCTTTTATTTTTATTTCAGTTTTGATACTTTATCCCTCCAAGATGGCCGCCAATATTGTAGTCCTTTCTTTATGGTTACTTTTTACATTTCTGTTTGGAAGATGTGATTCACTCTAAAGGTGGGCGCTATAACTCTTGGTCCTTATTTTATTTTTATTTGTCTGTGGTCTCATATAAGGGACCCAGACTTGAACACTCGAGTTTTGATACTTCATCGATACACACGCGTACTCGCGCTTCACGTTTTGACTCATTGGAAGGTGGATTGATATAACTGATATCAGGTAAGCTACATGCTTTAGGTATAAGTTTATTCAAGATTTCAGGATAGGACATAGTAGCAATGCTTTTTTTTTTTCTTTTTTTTTTTTTTAAAAGGGACTTAGGAGAGAGATATGATTACGATATATTTAAATACTTGGCCTTTTTTATTTATATTGGAGGAATTTATTTAATAGGGCATGTTAATTTTGATAAGAACTCTGATTAGATAAAGATGGGATTTTAGGGTTTACTATGGTTCTGATTTGTTTCTTGATATTGGTTTGGTTGGATGTGTTTGATAGTTATATTAAAAATGTTTTTTTACATAGCAGATAAGTTGCTTAACGGAATTATTCTGGGATTCGCTTGTAAGGAATACTTATGATATAGGACGCATCTACATATATGTTTAGGTAAGAGCATGGCTCATTTGCACGTGTTTTTTAGTAGCAAGGGACATCACTAGGGTACGGGGTCAGCTCATATTCAGTAAATAAGAGCGATTTAAGTAAGTTTCATTTTTTTTTATACTTATTCACTAATTCTTATATCCTAACACCATGTTCACCTTTCACTCAAGAATGGGTGACATAGTATCTAATAATAATATATGATGTTTGATACCTAAGGGTATGATATTCTCCATTTTGGGAATTAAGGTGCACTGAGAACTAACATGTCTGCATCCCACCATTGTGTTCACATTTTATTCCACAACTTTTCCATTCATTTTTATATTCCTTTCATACATTTTCTCATATATTTTTTCATGTCCATACACTGGTGGAGGTCTCTCCTTTTTAATTAGGAAATATGGATACACATATAATAATAGGTACCTATATAATTTACAGCCCTGATGAAGTCATTGGGAAACTCCAGGACGAAACACGTGTTGGCTATCAATTTGGATGCGGCTGCTAAAATTTAAATAATAAGCTATATCATCCTTTGAAGAATATGATTGAACCTTGATTTGAGAAAATCTGGCCTAGCTATCAATTTGGATGCGGCTGCTAAAGTTTAAATAATAAGCTATATCATCTTTTGAAGAATATGATTGACTTTTTATTAGAGAAATCTGGACTTGGACTTTGGATCATAGCAATCTTGGAACAACAGATCAATTAATTCTACTATTTGGATTGGGACAGTGATACTGTAATTGGGGATTATGTTGGAAATAATCCTATTAATTTTCTGAAATATATGACAAAACATTACCCATGTATACTGACTTATGAGTACTATTATTTTTCATGTTATAATGAGTGCCTCTTGTACTTTATATTTGCCTGGTGGCAGAAGCCTGACGGTGGCGGAGTTTAAAAAGTAGCGGTTCTCCCACGTTTATTATATGGCGGTCTGGACTGCCATGCTGGCGGCGGTAATTTGGCAGCCCAGACCGCTATGTTCATAATGAGGGCCTATATCTCATTTTGCTATAGTATATACAGAGCCTACTTCCTACAATGGCACACTAGAGTTTGAGGCCAAGACTATTTTAGGTTCCAAAATATTTCAATGACAAACTGCAGTAACTGGTGACGTGTAAGTGATACGATGCATCTGTGAGGTCACTGGAACCAGCAGAGTCCTGGCTAAATTCCACCACTCATTTCTTAATGACCCATGTCCAGCCTCCTGGGGCATTGTGGAATTTGCATCTGGGGTGGTGGAGTTGCCTGTCAGAAATTCAAAAGGTTGAACATACAGCTCAGACGTACAGATTGGATGCTGCTGGGTAGTTGGAGAGGGTCCATCAGATATGCCTGGGCATCCCTAGAGAAGCCTATAGACCACATCCAGGCACAGAACTGAAATGCCACTCTCGTACCCATTATTTGACCCTAGCAGTCAGTCATGTCAAAACCAAACTGGATTACAAACTTTGCTACGTCGCCGCCATCCTAGATAGCTTGGGTCAAGGCCACCCTGAGCCACCGTGTGCCATAGGGCATGTGAGCAGCAGCCTATGAAAGCAAAGTAAAGCACGTGGAAGAAAAAATATGTTTGGCAGAGGTTTGCCTTCAATTACAAGCATGATCAGGTCAGGTGGTGGAGAAGGTGTTGCTATTTATCTTACTGGTGGATGCCTGCACCACCAAACTCTCTGGCATAGGATGATGAATAATGAAAAGCAGGGTCATGTTGTGCTGTGCAACGGCGTTGAACACCTAGCTTTTAACTAGTGGTCCTGAACATGGTTTGCCAAAGTACCCAAGAAGGTATCTGAGAGGGCTTCATTAAACAGCAGTAGAGGTTCTGTAGCTGCTTGACTAATAGAGAGCACTTCTGTCAAAACAGTTGTCTTCGCCTTCAGAGTGGGAAGTTGAAAGTCCAGCACTTCTGCTGCAATCTGCATAAAGACGGCAAAGGAGGCACCTTCCTCAGTGGTAGGACCAGGTGGCAAAAAAGGCCAGTATCTGGAGAAGTATCTAAGTCACTGGCATATTCAAGTTCTTCATACCAATTTTCTTCATCAAACCGGGGTACAAGATCACCCCGTCAACAAAATTCTCATTGTCTGAATCAGTGCCGGAAAGACTGTCCAACGTCTGGGCCCCTACAACGTGATAAGGGCAAAGAATCAGAAAAGCAGGGATTGATTGAAGGCTGTGCTCCGGTCGAAACTGGGCACCGCCTCAGTTTAGCTAATGGTGGATCAGGCTCAGAGCCGAGAAGCACACAGGCTGTAAATCCATGAGTGTGGTGCAAAATGACAGACTGGGATGTGGCACGAGTAATTACCAGTGGCTGCGATTAATTCCAGGATTTTATTAATCACTTTTTATGTACTTTAATAAATCCATTGATGGTACCAGCCTCAATTCAAAAGAAAGCAACATAGCTGGTGGCACCAGAATTGAAGCTGACACAGGAGCAGATACAGAACCCAATATGGGTTCAATGGAGACAGACAACAGAAACCAGTAGGTAGTATCCAGGAGGCCTGAAGGTGCACCACAGAAAACCAGTAATGTGTAGAAAAAGCCCAGCATGGCCCCACTAAAGGCCTCTTCTTGCTGTAATGTTGTTGATGGACCTCAAAATGTGTGATAAATTGAGATTAGACACCACCCATTTGAATATCTGACACCTTACAGACAGACCTACATTCCTGCTAAGAGGATGTGACTGGGCCAAGGGCGAGCTCGTACATGGCCCATCAGAGGCTTTTCTGTTGTGGGTTTTCTTTATTGCAACAGCCCATATCCGGATTTGTTTTGTGCTAATCCTGCCATTATGAGCAAGCGAAAAGCCACTATGTTAATTAACGCAACTTTTTCTGGTAAAAAACGCTGCTCTTTAGGAAGCATAGATATGTTTTTGGGGAAAAAAGCACTGGGTGTCTTGTATAAGAAAATCGACCATACTACCTCCTGCATTAAACTTTAAAAAAGGATGGAAAGGTGATGGTGATCCTGTTGATAAAGCTACAAATTTAGTATGTGCTGATGTACATACATGCCAAAATTTAAGAGCAGGAAAGTGGGAGATTTTGGAAGGAAAACAAAATCGGGGAATGTATTTGCCCCTTTGACTTCTATTGAACCAGAGGCAATTTCAGGCAGGGGTGAGAGAGAGCCAAACTAAAGCAATTTTTTCTTACAAAATCAGGACTAGTGGCATATGTGACATCTACCAGTTGGCGCTCTATACCTGAGTCTCTGTTTTTATTCACTGACGATGTTGACAAACTTCAAGAGTGTTGATAATGCTTCTGCCCTCTGACTTCTATTGAAGCAGGGTCAATTTCAGGCAGGGGTGGGAGACAACCGAATTAAAAAATCCAGAGTCTCTTAATTGAATTGGGTCTAGTAGTATATGTGGTATATGTGACGTCTACCAATAAGAGTCCTATGCCTGGGTCTATGTTTTTATCCACTGACGATGCTGACAGACTTGAAGAGTGTTGATAATGCTACTGCCCTATCTGTGTCTAGATTCCTTATAAACTAAATCAACTAAGGAAAAGAAAAGGGGGAGAATATACTCTATAATCCACAGTCCTTGCGATTTGTATTACAGACAAGTTACTATTTATAATTCAGCCAATTCTGGATACATTACCTAACACACTACAGTGTACCAAGCAGTGTGTAACACTTAGTGGCATATTTATACTCTGTTAGCACCGCATTGGCATTTTTTTTTTTCAGGTTCATGTGGCGCAAACTTAACTCCATATTTATACTTTGACGCTAGACCCATCTACTGTCAAAATATTGGAGTTTGCACCATTTTTTGGATGTGTGAACCCACCTTGCGTCAATGAGATGCAAGGTAGACGTTCCCAATTAAAAAATGACGCTATCCCCATAGCGCCATTTTATCCCCCGTGCTAAAATGCTGCACGGGTGGGAGGCGGACCTAAATAATGGCGCTAAGCTGGCTTAGCGCCATTATTTAATGCCTGGGTCACTCATTCTGCCCTTATCTATCAAGTAGATTCATGACTGTCAGGGCAGGATAAGACACACTGGCCCACAACTAATAAATATAATGATTCTGAGCCTCATTTAAATTACCCTGCTCATTCCGATGGTTAGGTCTCTGCTGTGAGAGCAAACCATTGCATAACTATCCTTCATGGAATATGGCTAGCTTATGCACTACATTTTGGGATAATAATTAGATTTATTTTATTTCCCAGTTACATATTGTGATAGAGGAAACTTGGCAAACATCGGCTCTTCATGTCAATAGTGTTATCACATTTATACTCTGGAATTCCTTTCTCCTCAGGTTGAACTATGGGCGGACTACTAACTTGGGCTACACTAGATTCTAACTGGTCTATAAATGAATACACATTGGATTCAGCTATTAAGCAGAAACATTTCGATCAGAAGTTAAGCTCGTTTTTGAAATTTTTTATAATGCTAATTTTAATATGACTACCATTTATAATATTAACTAGGCTCTGGAATAGATAATGTTTGAGCTAGCCTATCACATAACCATACTCCGAATTTACTTGTGATGGGCTATTTTAATATAAAACTAGACAGTCTGCTCTACCCTAGTATAACTTTGGAAGAGAGTAATCTTAATGAACTGTGGAATATTTCTTCATTAATTTGTCAAATCCTCAGAGTTTAAAGTGATATGAACTTCTATTGAAATCTTAGCAACAGTTGTCATTTTTCAGCACGAGTTCTTGCCTTCCTAGTTACTCAGGTAGGGTTTATTCTAGCACTGTTGATTATATATTTGCCTCTGATTCGGTAATTAATCATAATAGGAATGTTGAAGTAATCCCTGAAGGCTACACTGACTATCATCCACTTACCATCAATATAGTTTTGCCCCCACTACATAAAAAATTAATATTGTAAGATCACTTGTTGAAAATACAAGTTATAATTGGATTCGAATACGTTGGAAACCCGCTAATCAGAATGGCATATTGGAAAAAGTAGTCACCTTAACTTTTCTTGAGATTTTAGCCTATTTATGCAAGAAAATGTATTTCAATGCTGTATGATCCATTTACCATCATGAGGCTTCTATTTTAGCCTTCATGTAATAAACCTTACAGAGGTCACAGTAGTTGGTTTGATGTCCGTTACAGTAAAGCAAACTATGTATCAGGATTCTCTCCCTCCATTATTGGCCTAGAAACCAACTATTGACAGAAGAATGTAGGTCAGCCTTTAATTTAGCAATTAGTGTCAGAAATAATTTCCCACAGAAGAAAACTTGGGATCGATTATACGTGACTTCTATAACTAGTTAAACTCCAGCTTTCTGGTAAATGGTTAATAGGCAATATTTCACAGGGGACTCTTATGGGGAGTAAGGCTGTCAATCCACATTCCCCCTGAAAAATGTATAGTGCATTTTAATTCAATTTATTGCATTAATGTTTCAGGTTTGCACCCAGATACTGAAGGTATACTATTAGAACATTAAGGCAGTCCTGAGAACCCTGGGGGTCCACAGACCGCCAGGGCCATGTTGGCGGTCTGACCGCTGCCAAAGCGGTGGTGCAACCGCTTTGGCAGTGGTCAGACCCCCACATTATGATCGTTGCTGTTCAGCCACGGCCGGCCCTCCAGCACCGCCAGTTTCCCTCCACTGGAGGGGATGGCGGTCCTAATCGCCCAGGACAGCTCTGCAAGCATTGCCACACTGGGGATTACAACCCCCACCCCTCCAGCTTTTACGTGGCGGTACCCACACCATGTAAAGGCTAACTGAGACGGAGATCTGGGTGGCCCATGCACTTGGCATGGGCAATTCAGGGGCCCACATGGATAGCCCCGTTGTTGTTTTTAAAGTCTTCTATGCAGACAGTGAAAAGCTTGTCGGGTGCTGTTGCACCCTACGCACTGCAACATTTCTGCCAGTTCCATTGTGAGCCGGTGTCAATGTTGTGGGCTGTTGCCCGCTGGGCCAGCAGGCAGAAAGACTGTTTTTCGCCCACTGACCCAGCGCAGAACTTGTAATGGGGCCCGCGGGAAGGAGGGCGCACTGACGGCAACCTGACTGCGGGAGTTTGGTGGGCAGGCTTTTCCGCCCAACAAACTCAAAATGACCCCCTAAGCCTGGCTTTCAGTTATGATGCAGTTGTACGGTCTCAGCAGAACAGCCCTTCCAATAAGATCCCTTGTCTCAGTGGCATCTCACTTGATTGTTTTAAATCGTTTCAATATCAGACCTGTGGGACTAATTTTTTTAAACACTGCTGGTTCAACTACTGTCCCGTCCCTTGGACCAACTCGATTATAGTTCCTAACTTAAAAACAGGTGGCCGAGGTGGCCCTAAAAATTACCACCCCATGTTTCTTTTTTATTTTGTCAATCTGGTGGGTTGGATATAGAATGGGCCATGTGGGAAATTTTGAACAGTGTTTTTGTAGGAAACTGGCACTTGCTGCAGTTACCCACCCACTTTTTGCCTGATAGTGATGCTAACTTGACTGAGTGTGCTGGGATCCTGCTAACCAGGCCCCAGCACCAATGTTCTTTCCCTAAAAATGTACAATTATTTCAACAATTGGCACACCTCTGGCACACAGATAATGCCCTTGTAAAAGGTACCAGTGGTACCAAGGGCCCTGTGACCAGGGAGGGTCCAAAAAGGCTGCAGCATGTGTTGTGCCACCCTAAGGGACCCCTCACCAAACACATGCACACTGCCATTGCAGATTGTGTGTGTTAGTGGGGAGAAAAAGGCAAAGTCAACATGGCATCCCCCTCAGGGAGCCATGCCCTCAAAACACTGCCTGTGTCATAGGTAAGTCACCCCTCTTAAGGTAGGGTGCACTATACCACAGGTGAGGGCATTGCTGCAGGAGCAATATGCCGCCACAGTGTCTAAGTCCATTCTTAGACATTGTAAGTGCAGTGTGGCCATATTAAGTATATGATCTGGGAGTTTGTCACTACGAACTCCACAGTGCCATAATGGCTTCACTGAATACTTTGGTATCAAACGTCTCAGCACAATAAACCCCCACTGATGCCAGTGTGGGATTTATTTTAAAAAGCACACAAAAGGCATCTTAGAGATGCCCCCTGAATTTTACCCAGTTCTCTAGTGTAGGACTGACTGGTCTGTGCCAGCCTGCCACTAGAAGACTATTTTTTGACCCCATAGGGTGAGGGCATTTGTGCTCTCTGAGGCCAGAAGTAAAGCCTACTCTGGGTGGAGGTGCTTCACGCCTCCCCCCTGCAGGAACTGTAACACCTGGCTGTGAGCCTCAAAGGCTCAGGCCTCATGTTACAGTCCCCCAGGGCACTCCAGCTTTTGGAGATGCCCGCCCACCAGACAAAGCCCCACTTTTGGCCGCAAGTTTGGTGGAAAACGTAGGAAAAACAAGGAGTGACCACTTCGGCTGGGACCACCCCTAAGCTGTCCAGAGCTGAAGCGACCCTCCCTCTCTGCAGAATCCTCCATCTTGGCCTGGAGAACAGGGACCAAGAGGAATAAGAATGTGTCCCCCTACCCAAACGGAGTGGACACAAGGAGGATTTAGCCACCCTCAGTGACATTAACCATTGGTTACTGCCCTCTGACCCCTGAAACGCCCCTAAATCTTGTATTTGAGGGCTTCCCTGAATCCAACTCACCAGATTCCTGGCGACCTACAAGAAAAAGACGGACTGCTTAGCTGAAACCCCCAGCAGGGCAGAAGGAAGACGACAACTGCTTCGGCCCTAGCCCTACCGGCCTGCCTATTGCTTCAAAGAACTTGCAGAAGACCAGCTCTGCGTCCAGCGGGACCAGCAACCTCTGCCCCACTCCAGAGGACTGCCCTGCACCCAAAAGGACCAAGACCTCCCAAGGACAGTGGCTCTGTCTAAGAAAAACTTACAACCAAAGACTCCTACCTCACTCCAGATGCGTGAGTCCTGACACCCGTGCATCCGACGCCCACGGCCCATGTCCAGGTGGTCCACCCCGCATCAGAGGGTACCCAAGCGACTGTGAGCAAGTGCTCACCCTGGGTTGACCTCTCCAACCCTCCACGACGACGCCTGCAGAGGGAATCCCGAGGACCCCATGACCGCGAAGCTCTGGAAGAAGATATCGACGCCTAAAGACACACTGCACCCGCAGCCCCCGGGCCCTGGAGAAACCGACACCGGGTGCATCTACATTCAGCAGGCAGCCCTCCTCCCTGTCTGACCGGTGGTGTGTCCGAGACACCCCCTGGACATCGCCTGCAGCCTCTGAGTGAGCCCAGGTGTCTCCTCATAGACCAGCATTGGAAACCCAACATCTTGTTTGCACCCTGCACCCGGCCGTCCCTGTGCCGCTGAGGGTGTGTGTTTGGTGCCTACTTGTGGCCCCTCCAATGCTCTTTCAATCCCTCCTTGTCTGCCCCCCGAGCCGCGGGTACTTACCTGCAGACAGGCCTGATTCAGAGTACACCCTGTCTCCATAGGAGCCCACGTTAAAATTGCTCATCTTTGACCTCTGCACCCGGCCGGCCCTGTGTTGCTGGTGGTGGGTGTTTTGAGTTAACTTGACCCCAGCCAGTGGACTTCCTAAAACTCGGAGACTGAAACTGTAAGTGTGTAATTATCTGTAAAACTATCTAACACTTCTTCCCCCAAAGAACTGTTTCTGAAAACTGCATTGTCCATTTTTAAAACAGATAATTGCCAATAATTCAAAAACTGTATTACTTACCTATTTTCAAACATAGTACTGTTGATACCTGTGTGAAATATGAAACTTTTAATGTACTTACCTGGAACTTGAAATTTGTGGTTCTAAAAATAAATTAAGAAAACATATTTTTGTTATATAAAAATCATAGGTCTGGAGTTTTCATTGAGTGTGTGCTTCTTCTATTGTCTGTCTGTGTACAACAAATGATTTGCACTACCCTCTTATAAGCCTAACTGCTCGACCACAAAAGAGTGCATTAGTATTATTTACTTTAGCCTCTGTTAAGCCTCTGGGGAACCCCTGGACTCTGTGCAAACTATATCTCACTTTGATATAGTATGTTCAGAGCCAGCTTCCTACAGTGTTTAAATATACACTCCTGTAATTATGTACGTGCATTAGGAGGATAATTACATTCGGTCTTTACAGACTTCACATCTGCATTTGATAACGTTAATCAATCCATATTACAGGCTAAACTAGAGAGTGAAGCAATCTATTTCTGTTAGCTTTTTTTAGAGAAATTGCATTACAATTTGTTAGTGAGATTTGGTCAAAATGGAGAACACACTGGTGTATTTGTTTTTTTTTGTGGTGGGGAGGGGGAGGGGGGCAAGGGTGTGTTTTAGCACCTTTCTTCCATATACTACATACAATAATTAGAGGCTTCCCTTAAAGCCACTGATTAGGATGCTCCTACCATAGATTGCAGAATCATACATGTTCTTTTATTTGCACTCCGTGGGGTTCCTATTACCAAGATGGCTAATGGTTTAAAAAGGCCGAATTACTGTTATGTTTTCTACACAGATAATATTGAATTGACAATTTAAAAAAAATCTGTAACTCTCACTCTGTATCCAAGATCAAAAAAAAAAGAGTATTTTGTAATAAATACATTTCTGTGGCTTAAATACGTCAAGAATGCTTGTTCCTTAATTGTTTGCAAAAAGGTTTTTGAATAACCAGAAAATATCTGTAAAGTGAAAAAGTTAAAAGCTAAAAAAATGATTTTATTTACAAAGATTCTTGGGAAGAGAAGAAAGTGAACTGGATAAATCATCGTTAGATCTCAAAGTTTAACTACTTGTAATTGCGGCTTATGATAGTATCTCGATTACATCCTAAATATTGATAAACTAAATCTGTTATCAAGATTTAGAATGGCATTATGCATCATTTACTATCAACTCCAAGAGGTCAGCTTCTAATACCATTTTATTTATGTTGCTGAGATAACCAATCTCTGCAAACAAGAAACAAGCAAGCTGTGTTTTAGCGGCCTATTGAAATTAGTGTAGTGCTGCTTTTTCACATTTTCAAATGTTACCAAATATAGTTGTCTCCTATTCTGTAAGCAAGTTATTTCTTTTAATATATTGTTAAGATCTAGATGGTAATTTGGGATATATATTTTCTTTTAACTGTTTATCTTAGATGTTACAATTTTAAGGCTTAACAGATGACTTTTCTTTGCGTGTTTTGCAATTTTTTGCTTTTTAATTTAACTATTTGATTGACCGATTAAAATCCGATGTATCAATAAACAGCTCACATAAACCCCATATTGTGTCCATGTCGTGGGATGAAAACTTTTGCCAGTGGGTAGATCTCTACCTGGAACCTTTTTAGATGTAGAGAAAGAGTCTATTTCACAGAATGCGGAGGTGGTCCACCCTTGTGTTCAAAGATCCCACCAGGTGGTTTATGACCAGGCAAATTCCCTGACATCCCAGCCAACTCCAAATTGTGAAGACCCTCTTGGCACAGAATCCAGGACCACACACCACCCTGCCTGTTGCAGTACCATATGGCATTGATGTTGTCCATGAGGAGCTGCATCAGCCTCCCTTTGATGAATGGTAGGAAGGCCTTCAACACCAGGCAAATCGCCCACAACTTCAACTTGTTGATGAGGAGTTGGATTTCCACAGGTGACTAGAGTCCTCTGATCCACTCTCCCCCAGATGACCTTCCCAACCCAGCAGTGATGCATCCCATTAGCTCTGGGTGAGGAAGAGAGATACATCTGTAGCTGGTTCTATAACAGTTGAGCAGCTAACACTGCAGATATGTTGCAGTCTACTCTGGAAACCTGGATTCCTAGGTGTTAGGACCAGTGAGACTTCAGATTCCATGGCAGAACTTGCACCTGGCATAGTCAACAAGCAGGATGCAAGGTAGCCTCAGAGCCACCATCACTGAGGCCCTGGCCCAAAGAAGAAACATCAGGATCATAGCTTGAATGTCCTGAACTTGTTGTGATAAAAGGCCCTGATCGTCACTGTATCCTAAATGGCTCCAATAAAATGGAGCCTCTGTGAAGGTGTGACTCCGGAACTTTGACTTTGAACCCCAACGATGTCAGGAGAGTAGGTGTCATTTTGAGGTGGTTTACTGATTTTGAGGTGGTGAGGCTGTCTTCAATAGTCACTTGTCGAGGTAGGGGAGAACTGGATTCCTCAATTTCCAAAGGTGTGGCACTTTCGTGAACACCCAATGGACAGTAGTGAGGCCAAAGGGGAACATTGGAAATTGAAAGCGCTTCTGGCCTACTTTGAAGCGCACTTAATGTCTGTGGGAATGCAGGAAGGGTATATGAAAATACACGTCCTGCATGTCCAATGCTACCAGTCAAACACATGGATCCAGGGCAGATAGAATCTGGACCAAATGTGAGCATCTTGAATCTGTCCTTCCGCAGAATGGCGTTTGGAGGGCGGAGATCTAAAATCAGACAAATTCCTTTGTCCTTCTTTGACACAAAGAAATTCCAGGATTAACAACCACTCCCTATTTGTCAGGTCAGTAAACTCTCCATGGTCCCTCTGGACAAGAGAAGAGAGCCAGCACCTCCTCAAACAAAATGGCCAGGGGCTCCTCTGAAAACTGCTCTGATGTGGGCGGAAGGTACGGCAGGTCAGAAAGGAACGGAATCGCATAGCCCTGCTGAACAATTTGGAGGACCCATCTGTTGGACATGATCCTTTGTCACCCTTGAGTGTGTTGGATCCATCCTCCTGCAGAATGGTTGAGTACTACTTAGGGCAAGTTAAAGCAGATTAGATGCTGATAGCACAGGACTGGAGGACTGGGCTCATCACTGTTCCTGATGACCTGCACGTTTCTGCCAGATTCCTTTACCCAAGAATGGGCAGGATAACCTGACACACAGGTCCTGCCTGTACTCTAAGCCTCTGGAGTATCCCCAAAGGGATGATATTGCTGGTAGCCTGACAGGCACTGGAAGGTGCAAGAATGCAATGTGGCCCGGCTCTCAAAGCATTCCAGGGCTGAATCTGGCTTCTCCTCAAACAGACAAGACCATTCCAGGGCTAAATCGGGCTTCTCCTCAGACTAGACCCATCAAAATGGATATCAATATGGGTCACCTGGCCACCTCAGAGAAGCCCATAGATCTCACCCAAGGAGGATGACAAGGCATCATGCTGGTGCCGACTGCCCGACCTTAACATTAGGTAGTAACCAGGTCAGACCCAATGAGTATTTGGTGGCATCTTGACCATCCTAAATGGTTTGAGCCAGGGAGGCCGGCAAGTCTTCAAGGAACACAGACAAGACCTTGCTACCCATATCCTAGAGGGTCTGATGATATCAGCCAAGAAGGTAACTGAATTTGAAGGGCCTCAGGTTAAGTTGGGCGATGAGAACATCTGTTTCCTGAATGTCTCAATAGCCAGTGTGGGGTGGAAGGTGAGGGGAAATAGGAAGCTCATGGAAAATGAATTTGGGTTCACCCTGCTGTTGAAAGCTTGAACCACCAGACCCTCTGGAGTTGGATGTTTTGAGTCAGGAAATAGAGATCACTTTGTGGTGATCTATGGTGCCTGGAAACCTGTCTGCTCACTGGAGGGCAAGAACAAAGCATCACCCAAGTGCCCATAAAAATGTTTGGATAATGGCTTTGTTCAATGGTAGCAAAAAGGAAGCCTGCCCAGGCTGTAACCCCTATGGGTTCATGAGTCTTAACGTCCAGAGGAAGAAATTGTAGGTGGAAATCCTCAGCAGCATAATTGTAGGTGCACATCTCCAGCCGAATGTCTAATCACCATGGCAAAGGATGCATGTTCGTTCTTTGCTGATGCAGGAGGGAAATCAACTCAGTACCAAGAGAAATATTTAGCCCACTGGCCTAAGTCCATACAGCGACTGCCGTCATCATCATAATGAGGGGATAAGAGCTCCCCATCATCTAATTTGTCATCTCTGAAGGCTGGCTGACTCTGATCAGCCAGAGCAAAAAAAACAATACTCAGCACCTAAGAATGGCTCTGTGGCAGAGGCTGCATTCTATCTGAATCTGACTGGATGGGAACTTGGTGTGTCAATGTGGATCGAGGACATGACCTCAGTCAGGGCAGAGTTAAATTCAACTAGGAGTAGGCCAACCCAGATTTTGGTATCGGAATGGAAGTTGGCGCTGAAGGTGGGTGGAACTTAAATTGGGTTTGAGTGGCACAAAGGATGTTTTTGCTGACTGTAACCAAATTGGAGACCCAGGGGAATTTATAGGCCCAAAGGTGCACCAAAGGGAACTGTCAAGGAGCCAAACATGTGCAACATGACCTCCCTAAAACTCTCACTTTGTTGTTGCATCACTGATCACACAGGGGACCCCGGGATGCAGTGAGATCAATGGTGAAATGACCTCCCCAGTTGATCTGGGGCGAGACTGAGAGACATGTTGATGCCCTCGCACTCATTGGAAAGAGTGGCAGGATGAGAAAGGTTCTGCTTTGCTTTCTTGTGTTTCCTCTTCAACATGGACTTTACTAGAAGACTTCGACCGTGACAAGAATATTCTGGCGGAACAACCACAGGAGCAGGAAAAGTCAGTGCTCTTGACTTCGAGCTGGACTTCCGGTTCTTACGGTGTACAGTGACATACAGTATTGCTTCATGTTCTCAGACTGCCTTTGGATTCTTGAGTCTGAAAACCAAAGGCACACCTTGTGCGGGTCTGTCACATACATTTGTTTGTGAAAGTCTTTACATGGTTTAAATCCTGTTGTTTTTGGAGCAAACATAGTTCCCTTGAACACTGGTTGAAAACTAGATGGCGGCCGAGACGGACGTGTAGAACACAGCTCCGTTTCGGGACCAAGGAAATATCCTGCCAGGCATCGCCATCGCCCCTGCCACTTGGTAGTGCAAGTGACGGGGGCACTTCGAGAAAGACCCTGTGTCGCCCGAGGCTGGAATCTGGCGCTGGGAGCGACTTACCAGACGGACAGTCGGAGGCGTGGCCTGTGGAGCCATCAGGCCTTCGCACATCGGCACGCGACTCCCTGAGGGGAGAAATGTGCATGCAGCTCCCTGATTGTGTGGTGCACCACTGGAGCGGTGAATGTATTGGGGCCCAGCACGGAAGGGGGCCCGAGGTGAGTGCTGCAATGAAGCTGGTCCAGCCAAGCGTACACTGGGGCGCGTGGCCGGCAAACAGAAATTAATGTCAGAAGTGTCACAGGAGCGGCACAACATGGCGTTTAGAAGCCACAGCGCTGTGGCTCTACTGCAGGAATAAGTTAATCTACACGCTGCACTCTGGCCTCCTGCACTGCGGCATGCGGTGGTGATGTGCCTCTGCCCAACCGAGATGCGCTACCTGATGAGGGTGCCATGGGGACGGGCTACCCTGGGATCTGAAATTGCGGCCCTACAAATCAACGGCTATGTCGCCGCATGGTACATCACCTTCATTGGGGATCCTGAGGGGACATTGGGTTCTGCGAATGTCCAATGATGCAACAGTGCCCCCCCCCCATTGCATCCCCTCTCCTTGTGTGAAGATCTGGGTCCCATCGTGCGGACTGGGGTGTGCCGTTGGCGACTGCGGGATCATCGTCGCTTGGGAGTGTGAATTTAGGCTGCTGTGGGGAGAGGCTTCCCCCCTCCTCGCCCCCCTTTTTCTTTGGGCCCTGTCAGCATGACAAGTCATCCATATATCTGTACTGAATGAAGAGTCGGTAGGTGACATAACCTGTGAGAAGTGTATTACCCCGAGCAATTGGCTTGCATGAATAGAATGATGAGGAAAACTAAATTGCCAAATCACTAATGCAGTGCGAGACAGCGACTCCTGAGGCGTCGCTGGGAGCGTTCAATCCGCAATCCTTGGAGTCTACCCTCCATGCCCATACGGGACAATCTGAAAGGGTACTGCAGGCTATCATGGACACTAAGCAGTCACTTCAGACCACAATTGACACTGTCTTTCAGGATCTTAATCTGCTCCGAGCCGATCACCGCAGGCTGGCAGACAGGGTAACGGAGACGGGTTTGCGAGCCATGAACCCTGCTGTATTGGATCTGCAAAAGCACATGCAAAAACTGGACCTGGAAGTGCAAGTGCTCCAGCAGGGTGCGGAGGATGCTGAGTGTAGATCCCGCCGCAATAATGTAAGGTTCATAGGATTCCCGGAAAATGTGGAGGGTCACAGCGAAGAATTATTCTTGGAGAACTGGCTCATAGCAGAGGTGTTGAAAGGAGCAATACTGAAGTTTTTGTTCTGTGGAGCCGGCGCACCGGATACCAGGCAAGTCGCCGGCCCATGGGCTGCCACCTCGTCCACTCATGGCGCGCTTTCTTAACTACAGGGACCAAGACATGATTCTACAACACTTCCGAAACAACGGCCCAGAATGCTGCGAAGGTGCCTCAATAACAGCTTACCCAGACTTAACGCCAGAGGTGCAGCGCCAAAGATACTCTTATGTGAAGATCAAGCAGCGCCTCAGAGAGCACAACATTCAATATGCCTTGATGTTTCTGGCCAAACTTCAGGTGATCACGGACAACCACACTCATATCTTCCCCACACCTGCTGATGCCTGGACGTGGATGCATGCAAAGGGCATCGCCCATACGGCGGCGAAGAACGGCGAGGTGGGACAGTGGCTCACATTGACTGCTCGCCGGAAGCCTCGGAGGAGGCTGAAGGCACAGCCACAGGAATGCAGGCATCTGAGGAACGAGCGAAAGTGTTGAATGACAAGTCGATTCACACACAGAACTCCTTTACGCTGCTCCAAAGTAATACGATGATGCGCATGGACCCGGACTCAGGCAGCACTGATTGGACGGTCACAGACGTGCTTAGGGGCCCGGATGTCACTCCCCAGACAGCAAATGACCACTAGCGCACAGGAGCATGCCATCCAGGTGCATGACAATCTGGGGTAACACATCTACTGCTGCGTCTGTGGTTGGGGGTATACTGTGGACAATGCAGGATTGGGGATCTGCAAAACATCAGTGGATGGTGGGTCCCGTTGGTCGAGACCTGCAAGAAATGACTTAATGCTTAGTCCAGCCATAAATAGTGTTTCTTATGTACATTGATAATTGTTCTATATCACAGATGTGGATGGCGTTGAGATGGCTACCAGTCATCCTTTTTGCTATTGGGGTAGCTTCATAGTTTCCCCATGACAGCTACCACGTCCTCCTGGTTGGTTTCCACATGGATAGCCCTCACGTGTCATTGTTCTAGATATGTTATACTGTTATTGTTAGGGGTGCTCACAAATGCACCTCTTGGCCACCAGATGTGGGGGTTTATGATTATGATAGGGGGGTGGCGGGATGTTTTCAGCATGTTTTGGTGGGTCGGACCGTATTTCAGTGTAATGGTCAAGCAGATATATTCCCTAATCTTACAGGCACACAATCCTTATTGAGTTCAGGCACATGACATGGCACATGACACAGTACTACTTTTTGCATCATGGGTCACGTAAATCGCGAACTTTTCAAGATTAGAACATTCTAACGTGGAACATCCGTGGGATGGCTATGCTTGCCAAACGTCATTGTATTTACACTTTCCTTAAACGACAGAGGGTATACTTTGCAATATTACAAAAGCGCAGCTATTAGATAATGATTTACAATCACTGAAAAAATGATGGAGGGGTCAGATATATGACACATCTTCATACGCTTGAGGGGTTTTGATATGGGTGGCGCCTGGGGTGCCTTTCGTACACCGCAGACATAGAGCGGACGCAGGGGGTAGACATGTTGTGTTGGAAGGTCAGCTGGATGGTAAACTGGTCACTATAGTGGGGGTGTACGCTTCCAACTGCGCGCAGGAAGACTTCTTCCAGACTCTCACTCCTGCACTGCTGTCAGATCCCATGGCGCCCACTATCTGGAGAGGTGATTTTAATTGTGTCCCTAATGTGTTACTGGACTGCTTGTCCCTGCCCGCAGAGGGAGCAAATAGTAGGCAGAATGCCAACCTTTTGGCGGAATGGGCCAGGGAAAATGGAATACACGATATGTGGCATATGGCTCACCCGCAGCATAGACAGTATTCATTCTACTCCCTGGTGCATGACATACACACCAGGATAGATTTGATTTGGGAAACCCAGGCAGTGTGCGCTATGATAACTGTTTCAAATTATCTTGCAAGGACGATCTCTGATCACTCCCCACTACTGCTATCAGATGGGGACTAATGCGCTCCACTTTACCCACTTGGTGCCTACAGAGTGAGGCGCTATGGACGCCCCAATCAGACTGGCCACTTGTATTAAACAGTATTGGGAGCTAAACACTGAATCCACTACCTGGAGAGCTACATAAAGTCGTGGTGAGGGGTCCCTGTCTCTCGGCCTCATGGGGAGCGTGTTGCTCCCTGCACCAGGAGGTAGTCACTCTAGAAAAAGAGGTATGCGCGCTGGAAATAGCAGTCGCGCAGCGCAGGCATCCTCTACACTCCTCCGTTATGTTATATGGAGAAGCGGATCTACGACTCCGCCGATGCGATTATACTTATCACCTAATGCGCCTGCACGCGGAGGGCGATCGTTCGGGCAGCTCTTGGAATGGTTGCTCTGAGAGGAGCGGCAACATACCCCTATAGGGGCTATCTGCTTGGCGAACGGGAAAAACAGTTTCCACACAGGAGGCCATTAACGACACCTCTAGGGATTACTACATGAAACTATATTGGGAGGGAGATATCCGATCATCAGAAGCTAGGACTCTTTTTGTCCGAGACACCGCTTGCAAAGTTATCGGCCAGTAACAAGGCGGCACTTGATAAGCCCTTCAGGCTGGAGGAACTTAATGTGGCAATAGCACAGATAGCCCGAAGCAAAACCACAGGCACAGATGGTCTGCTGATCCAATATTACGCTACTTACTCACAACATCTATCCCGTCCCTTGCAGGCTGTGTTTGAGGAAGCATGGACTCATGGCATGCTTCTGGTATCTTAATGGAAGGCGCTGATTGTGGTACTCCCCAAACCTGATCGGGATCCCACAGATGTGAGGTCTTATAGGCCATTGTCCCTTCTCAATTTAGATTGTAAGATTTTGGGTAAAGTGCTGGCAAATACACTCGCCCCTTTTATACACACCCTAATACATGAAGATCAAAATGGCTTTATACCCACCTGTAACACATTCCTGAATATATACGTAGGCTACTTGGCATCATTAGCGACACGCCAGCCGATGATCATGATAATGTGGCCGTCTCTTTAGCTATAGAGAAGGCATTTGATAACCTAGGTTGGGACTTCTGGTTTGCTGCACTGCTTTGAATGAGTTTCGGCCGAGGCTTTGTGGGGTGCGTGCAGACACTTTATGCTAATCCTACTGCTAGGGTGAAGACGGGAGGAGTGATATCTGATAGTTTCTCCATTGGGAGAGGGACTAGGCAGGGATACCCATTGTCACCCCTGTTGTTTGGCAATCCAATGGAACCTCTGGCCGCCCGGCTACGATTGAGGGCTGAGCACTGGGGTCTATACAGGATGGGGAGATATCACGTCTCGCTTTATGCGGATGATGCTCTGATTTATTTGGCCAACATGGGGTCCACCTTCACTCAAGTGATGGCAATATTGGATGTATATGGAGAGATATCAGCTTAAGGGTCAACTGGTCCAAATCTTGCTAGTTTCTATTGGTTGAACTTCTCACAGAGGTGGGGGAGGCGCTCCCTTCGAGCAGACTGAAATGGTGCTTTGATACTTTTAAGTACCTGGACATAAAATATACCACAGGATGAACAACCTAAGGGACGGTAACCTGGCCTGCACGCATCGTTCCATGAGAAGCTTGCTCCCATTTTGGTGGTCGCTACCTCTTTCCCCATTGGGCAGGGTGGCTATAGCGAACATGTTAATTCTGCCAAGGCTCCTATACTATTTTGCGGCCTTGCCTATAGCGGTCCCTAGGAGCTTCTTCCGTGAACTTAATAGTATGTCACTAGAACTAATCTGGGGGCAGGATAGGCACTGGGTCGCACTCACCGCCCTCCCGCGTCAGCTACGACTGGGGGGCTGGAAGCCCTGAATTTCAAGTACTATTACGTGGAAGCACAAATGCAGTGGCCACTGCACTGGTTGAGGGGGCCTGACTCACTTGAAGCCATATGGGTACATACACAGATAGGTGACACTCCCTTTTACACATGGTTGTCTGAGCATACACCACAATGCAGTGGTGATAATCCGTTGCTGGCAGCAGCATATAATAGCTGGCGTGGATACATTCAGGGTGCAAAGTCTGACGCCCCCATACTCACCCCCTTATATCATTGGGTCAAATATCAGAAGGCACAACGTTATTCCGTACTCAATCCACGACCTCATGGCCGGAAGCACGGATGGATACGGTGGGAGACTGTTTCGACAACGGCACACTAATGTCTTTTGAGGCAATTATGGATCTTGCCTCGCTTGGACCGGGACACTTTCTTACATACCATGTTATCAGTCACTTGATTAGGACAGCCAGGGCTCATGGAGATCGGGAGCCACCGACCTACCCTGCCTTGCATGTTCTGCGCTTAGACAATGGTTCAAAAAAGGTAATCACTAATTTATAAAGAGCACTGACTAGTGTAACCATTACACAGCAAGAGGCAGCCCTCCATAGATGGAACCTGGATCTACTGATTCCCCTATCTGTTATGAAGTGGACTGAGGCCCTCCAACAGGTGCAGAGAGTGTCCCGAAACCCCATATTTAGATTTACACAATTTAATTATGTCCATCAAACGTACCTGTCTCCATGTTGTATCCAACGTATGTACCCAACGGCGACTCCAACATGTACCCGCTGTGGGCTTCACGCAGTTAGCTTTTATCACATGGTGTGTTAGTGTGCCCCATTACAGAGGGTCTGGCTGAACATTTTAGCAGACATCACGGATATAACTGGAAATGCATTTGCACCCACTCCAGAGTCTTGTCTTTTGGACATACGTCCTAGAGCTCAGCAGCATAAACATATTCATAAATTTGCTGATCTAGCATTTATTATGTACAAGCGAATGATCGCTATGGGGTGGAAGGCCTCTCGACCTCCGGAATTGTCTAGCTGGCGTGCTGTGACATTGAAATGGGCACTTGTGGCAATACGTGTTCTGTGAGCCATGCGGGACAGGGGGCAGGCATTTACAGATTATGACACCTGGGAAACATTGGTGGCAAAAATGGAGGCTTAGAATGATGAGCGTCCGCCGTGATTCCTTAAGAGGGGTACAGAGGATTAATACAGGTATTAGCTTTTCTATGCTTGCTATATCGAACCAATAACAAACAGTTTCCTAACTAAATACACATAGCTAGTGGAGTGATGCCGGTATTGGAATGCCACAATGATTACACTATCATCTAACAACATACTCATGGGAATATCACAAGCAATAGTAACCCACTGGGCCTGTCCGGGTCCAGAGAGGAGGACAGGGGTACACGTTAGGGTTGAAGTGCTTCTTTGTTGGACTTGCATTGTACTGTTGGACATAATGGCAGGAAAATGGAGAATGTGTAATACAGGCATTGTAACAGAATTTCCACTGTATGGCGTCATAGTCAGGAAGAGATATTATTCCATGTTAGTGTTGCTCAGAACCAAATGATTGACCTAGTGCTTATCTAAGAGACTAAGGCCCTCATTCTAACCCCGGCGGTCTCAGACCGCCGGGGCCAGGGTCGGCGGGAGCACCGCCGACAGACTGGCGGTGCCCCGCAGGGCATTCTGACCGCGGCGGTTTGGCCGCGGTCAGAAAGGGTAAACCGGCGGTCTCCCGCCGGTTTACCGCTGCCCTTAGAATCCCCCATGGCGGCGCAGCTTGCTGCGCCGCCATGGGGGATTCTGACACCCCCTATCGCCATCCTGTTCCTGGCGGTTCGCCCGCCAGGAACAGGATGGCGGAAGGGGGTGCCGCAGGGCCCCTGGGGGCCCCTGCCGTGCCCATGCCAATGGCATGGGCACGGCAGGGGCCCCCGTAAGAGGGCCCCGCAAAGTATTTCAGTGTCTGCTAAGCAGACACTGAAATACACGACGGGTGCAACTGCACCCGACGCACCCCTGCAACTCCGCCGGCTCAATTCTGAGCCGCCGTCCTCGTTGCAGGGGCATTTCCTCTGGGCCGGCGGGCGCTCTTTTGGAGAGCGCCCGCCGGCCCAGAGGAAATGTCTAAATGGCCGCCGCGGTCTTTTGACCGCGGTGCGGTCATTCAGCAGCGGTACCTTGGCGGACGGCCTCCGCCGTCAGCCAGGGTCATAATCAGGCCCTAAATTGCTGGAATGTGGTTTGACTTATTCAGTTATGCAATTGTGACCATTAATACATGATGAAATTAATAAAATAGATATATTTTTTAAAAGGCATAGAAATAAAGGAATTGATGTCAACATGCAGGGTAGATGATTATATAGGGCTTTGTGACTTCTGACGGACAAAGCCAATGTAGCGCTGCACAGTAGCACCTACAGGCACGTGGGAGCACTACTATTTAAGATTTGGAGCTATGTAGTTTGGAGTTGCTTGAGTCACTGCTGCTGCGTTCAGTAAAGCAAAGACTAATAGCAAAAATACCTCCCTCTGTTTCTAACAAAATGCAGTTAATCTTAAATAGGGAATTTAGAGGATTTTAATGCATAAAGGACGGTGAAAATATGGCCATACCTCAATCGGAAGTAGTGGAGATGAAGCACTGGAATGCAGGCTTGTATGGCAAATAATTGGTAACTGAAGTGAAAACAAGCTATCAGGTACGAGATGCCTAGGGACAATTCATGTGCATGAATGTGTGCACTCACACAAACTATGAATGCATGTCACAATATTCACAAGAAATTGAATTAATGCAAGAATGTGTATATATTTATGTGTAGGTGTCGGGGAGATAGGGCTTGGGATGGGGACAAAGGAGGGTAGTTTATAAGTCGATTTGTTGGTCTTCAGCTGAACTGTGAACTCTGATGGTTATGTTTTATAGCATCATTTATTTTCTAAACCATAGTTCAGAAGTGAGATTTATCCCTTGAGAATATATGGCATTGACTGTATAAGACGAACAACTGTGTCAATGCAAAAACCTCAATGTGAGCAGATAACCACATCACTCACCCATATATCTCTATGTATACTTGTATCCTCACCTCGCTTAAGATGACCCACACAGGAGAGTCAGTCTGCACAGAAAGACGAATTGCTTCCAAGGGCCCGAATGTTGGATCCACTTCTCCTTCTGCGATTCCCTTTGAAAAGGATCCTACAGAGAAAATAAAATGAAGATTATGAGGGAATGAATGATGAAGCTACTCGTACACAAATTGGCTACATATTACTACAGCAGGTGTGAGGACCTGAGAAAGCAGATAGCATCACAGTACTTCTAAACAATGACAGTAGTCTACTTTTCAACTCCTTTAATCTCTGAATTGTTTTCACTTTGCTGTGTCCAAAGCTCTTAGCACTCCCCACACCACCCCCATTGGGGTACATTTGTTTTGCCACTTTTTCCTCGATTTTTTGCATTGTCAGAATCATCACTGCAATAGGTTTAGCATATTATATGTCATATTATGAATGGCCAACATAAGACCGTTACAAAAACGAAAATGCATTATTTTGTCCCAGAACCAAGCACTGAAAACGCCTCGACTATTCCCACTTTTGGTGATACCATTTGCGAAAGATCAGCATTGCCAGTCAAGCATATAGGAAGTTCTAAAGACGTACAGTAGGATTTTATGAAATCAAGCAACTAGACATTAATACAATCTTATAAAAGTTCGATTGCGAGTTGAGGACTCCCAATAAGGTCACCATATGTAATAACGAACACAGGCTTATCATAATCAGTTATTGCTTTCCTTAATCAATGTGAAGATAGACTTACTCAGTGGGCGTCATTTAATTTAAAAACATAGGAAAGTTCAGTGTTATAATATAATTAAACGTTCCTACTTGGACCTTAACTTTCTTTTTTAAACTACGTTATTAGGTTTTTGTACAGGTTATACACAATGCTATTCAAAAACATCACTATTTGCAGGCACTAAGAGGTAAGCACAACCTTCATTAGTGGATTTCTAGTACTTCCATGTTCCAAAGCCTGGGGACCCTCAATACTATCTACTTTTCTTGTCACCATGAGGGCCAAGTCGAACGGTAATGTTAAAGGCCCTGGGGAGGTGGGCAGTTTTGGCCATGAACCTTGCGGTCAATTAAGCTTTAGAAAGTGAGCAAATCTAGACCCTCCTTTAACACTCTTCATATCAGTTCCAGCCTACCATACTCCATCCACACTCCCCATACTTTATGGAACTTTCCTGAGCAATCTCTTCCCTCAAGCACCTTTTCTGCTGTCAATGTGGGCTTCCCAATCTCTGGGCAACATCCCTGTTCACGACAATCAGTCCCTGGTTTGTGAGCAGTTTTTCATATTTTGGTGCTATGTTAACCACTCCGATCCTTAGTAGTACTACGGTTACACCTTTAGGTCAAAGGAAAAGCCAATACAATTTCCAATTGGTTCCTCAGGTCCTGTCATAATTTAGCCATAAAGAGGCATTCAAATATTGTGTGGAGAAATGCTCCCCATAGACATAGCGTCCAAATTGCTTTAGGTGAACCCATGTATAAGGTATAATATACATAACGGACCTTTAGCTGTACAAGTTAGAAGCCTGGTCTTCTTGATACCATCTGTGGAAACATGAAGATTTCATACTAATCCACATCCTCAAAGAAAACCCTCGTTTTGAGATTTTGTGTGCCTGCCCATGTGAATACCATTATAGAGGTGTAAGTTATCAAAACTGCATTTTGGGCATTCTGTCATGCAATAATAGACTGATGAACAAATTACTTACCTTCGGTAACAATTTACCTTTTAGAGACATATTCTAGTTGCAGATTCCTTACCTTGGAATTTCCCCCAGGCGTCAGACTGGACTCAGATTTTTCTTCAAGTAGTACCCTTGCGCGTTGTCAGTCGACTCCACATCTGTCGTTTTCGTCGTAGTTGCTGTGATGACGTTGCAGTCGTACATCGACCCCAGCTTGGCGCAATGACGTCAGTTTCTTTTCACTACTTTCCATGCCAGAGCCCAGAGCCATAAACAACACTGAAAATGGTGCTCCAGAGTTAAGGCCCTGAAAGGGAATCCCTGTCCCTAGAAATCAGTTCTCAAGAGGGGAGAACAGGTGGGTCAGTAAGGAATCTGCAACTAGAATATGCTTCTACCAGATAAATCGTTACAGAAGATATGTAACTGGTTCATCTGATAAAGACTTCTAGTTGCAGATTCCTTACCTTAGACAAGATACCCAAGCAATACCATCCCCAGAGGTGGGCTGCGAACCAAGATCATATTAAAAAGTCTTGCAGGACCCAACGACCTAAGTAGCCATCTCTGCGGACCTGACTGTCCAGGCAGTAATGTCTTGTGAACGTGTGCAGGGATACCCACGTTGCTGCCTGGCAGATGTCAAAGACAGGAACTCCACGTGCTAACGTTGTGGTAGCAGCAGTTGCTCTGGTGGAGTGAGCAAGTAAGCCTTCAGTGGGTTGATTCTTTGCCAAAGTGCAGCACATTTTGATGCACAGCAGAACCCATTGTGAGATGGTAAACCTCTGCACCGCCTTCTCTCTCTTTGCACCCACATATCCAACAAAGAGTTGATTGGCCACCCGGAAATCTTTAGTACGATTGAGGTAGAATGCCAACGCTCTTTTTGGATCCACACTATGGAGTCTCTCCTCTTCATGAGAAAGATGTGGGGATGCGTAAAAAAGTAGGCAAAGTGATGGACTGGCCTACGTGAAAAGGTGTAACAACCTTAAGAAGGAAGGAGGCCCTTGTACAAAGCACCACTTTGTCAGGGTGAACAGACAAAAATGGGGGCTTAGAAGAGAGAGCTTAAAGCTCACTCACTCTGCGAGCAGAGGTGATGGCAATCAGAAAAGCAGTCTTGATTGGGAGCAGCCGAAAGGGACAATTGTGCAGTTGCTTAAAAGGGGCACACATAAGCTAAGTCAGGTCCAAGTTCATGTCCCACTGGGGCATAATGAACAGGGTCAAAGAAAGCAAATGGGCGAGTCCCTTTAGGAACCTTCCAACAATGGGAGACTTGAATAAGAAAGGTTGGTCTGGCACTCTAAGAAAGGCTGAGATAACAGATAAGTAATCTTTAGGGGTACCCAAAGCAGAGCCCTGCTGGGCCAAAGAAAGGATGAACAAGAGGACCTCAGAGTGAGGGGCAAAAAGGGGATCAACCGACTTGTTGGAACACCATGCAACAAAGTTTTGCCAACGACAGGTGTAAACCGTTTTGATGGAGGGACGCCTAGCTTCCCCAAATAACATCACAGACCTCGGGAGGAAGGTCGAAAGCTGTCAACTGCCGCTGCTCAATCTCCATGCGTGAAGACAAAGATAGGACAGGTTCAGGTGGAGAACCGTCCTCTGCTGCCGTGACAGAAGATCCTCCAGAAGGGGCAATCTGATATGAGGATCCATAGACATGCTCAGTAGCTCTGGATACCATAATCTGTGTGTCCAGTCCAGCGCCACAAGGATTACTTGGGTCCGGACGCTCTTTATCTTCTTCAGAACTCTGGACAGACGAGGTATTGGCGGGAACGCTTAAAGAAGGCCTAAAAGTGTTGCCGAGCGTGTGCCGCCTTGGAAACACCAACGTGCAAAACAATTGACATTGCACGTTCTCTGTGAAGGCGAACAGATCTAACCAAGGCTCTCCCCACTGCTGAAAAAAAACATGCACCACCTCCGATTGGAGATGCTACTCGTGACTGACTAACATTGACGACAGAGTTTGTCTGCTCTGGTGTTCAGAGAGCCCATCAGATGTTAAACCACCAGGGTTATGTCATGATGTGCCAGCCATGTCCAGAGGCGTAGAGACCCTTGACATAGGGTCCACAACACCATTCTGTCCTGCTTGTTGCAGTCCCTCATGGTAGTGTTGTCCATGAACACCTGCAATACTTTCCCTTTTAGAGAGGGGAGGAATGCTATCAATGCAAGTCTGATCACCCAGAGCTCCAAAAGATTGATGTGGTGTCCGGACCCCACCGGAGGCCAGAAACCTCTGATCTCCGCCTCTCCCATGTGGCCGCCCCATCTCAAGAGTGACACATCTGTCACTACTGTAAGATCTGGTTGGGGAAGGGTGAGGAATCTGCCACTGACCCAATCTCGATTCAAAAGCCACCACTGCAGGTCTTTTGCAGTTTCCTCTGAGATCTGGACATATCGAAGGGATTTACCTGATGCTGCGCCCACTGGAAATTCAGGTCCCACTGCAAAGCCTGCACATGCCATCTGACATGTGTCACTAGCAGGATGCAGAAGGCCATGAGGCCCAGCAGCCTCAGAGTTAGTCTCACCAAAAATCAGGATAGAGGCTGAAACATGGGAATCATAGCCTGAATATCCTGGACTCGCTTTTCGGGAGGATAGGCCCGAAGCTGCACTGTGTCAAGAACAGCTTTGATGAAGGGGAGCATCTGAGAAGGAGTCAGGTGTGACTTGGGCATGTTTTTAGTGAACCCCAGAGAGTGCAGAAGGTTCACCGTAGTCTGAAGGTGGGAGACAACTTTCTGGGGCGTATCCGCCTTCAATAGCAAGTAGCCATGGTATAGGAAGACTGAAATCCCTAACCTGCGCAGATGAGCTGCACCACCGCCAGCACTTCCGTAAAACCTGTGGGGCACTGGTAAGGCAGAAGGAGAGCACAGTAAATTAAAAGTGCTTGTGACCTACCACAAATCGCAAGTAGCACCTGTGGGCAGGCAGGACGGGTATATGGAAGTAAGTGTCCTGCAAGTCCAATGCTAGCATCGAGTCTCAAGGGTTCAAGGTAGAAAGGACCTGAGCTAAAGTGAGCATTTTGAACATTTTCCTTCTTGAGGAAGAGATTGAGGGACTGAAGATCTAGGATACGACTTAAGCCCATATCCTCCTTGGGCACCAGAAAGTAGCAGGAACAGCAACCACAACCTACTTCTGGCACATGGACCCTTTCTATGGCTCCCTGGGCCAAGAGAGCCGTGACTTCCCTGCAAAGAAGTGCCATATGATCCTCCGGTAAGTGGCCGTAAGATGGAGTCATGGCCGGAGGGGCAGTCTCAAAGGGGAGGGAGTAGTCCCTTCGAACTATTTGTAAAATCCACTGTACGTCGTGATGGATTCCCAGTGGGGAAGTTGACGGTGAATCCTGCCTCCCACTGGACTGAGATGGGGGAACGGACTAGGAAGGTTTAGAGGCTGCGGGCAGTGGTGGACTGGGCAGACCTCGGGTTCCCTGTCCCACGAGCCCGTGGGATTTCACGGCCCTGGCTGATCAGTGGCTGAGTTGCATGCATGGTCTGGTGCCCTGGTGGGGGAAGGACGCGACAGGGAGCCTCTTCCGTGACCAAGAAAGGGGCGAAATGCGGACTGCGTTGAATGAGGGGCAGGTGCAAGGCCAAGGGACCAAGCCTAGCCCCTGACTCATTGAACCTCTCGAGCGCTGATTACGCCTTGTCTCCAAAAAGACAGGTTCCATCGAAGGGCATGTCCAGAAGGGTCTGTTGGACATCTCCTGGAAAACCAGACATTCTCAACCAGGCGTGGTGCCTCAAGGCCACTGTCGACGCAACCGATCTGCCTAGTGAGTTGGTCATGCCCAGCCCACAACGAATCGTGAACTTAGCTGCATCCCTCCCATAAGCAACTGGAAGACGATGGCCCGGGTCTTCTCCAGGATCCGCTGGAAGACTTGCATGACCGTATCCCATAATGAATGAGTTTAACAGGTCAAGAGGCATGCCGTGTTCATGGACCACAATGCCAGACTGAAGGAAGATAACATCTTCTTCCTAAGTTGGTCCAGTCTCCGATTCCTGATCCGGGGGAGCGGATGGGAATGCGCCAGAGGAAGAAGAAGCCTGGATGACAAGGCTCTCAGGCGTGGGGTGTTGGGACAGGAATTTAGGGTCGTTCGGGGTGGGCCGGTGGGGGTGTGTGATTGTCCGATTCACAGGAACCCCTGTGCTGGGTCTGCAACAAGTACCCAGAAGGAAATCAGTGGCTTGGGAGCAGAGGCTCCGAAGTGGAAGCCCCACCCTAAATCACCTCTGTCAGGAGGTTAGTCCTGACTGTTACAGACGGAACCTCAAGGCTAAGGACCTCAGCCGCCCTACTGACCACCACCATGGAGTAAGAGGCACCCTACCCCGTAGCCAAGATAGGAAGAGAAAGCATGCCAGCATCTGGAGAAGTATCCACACCACTAGCCTCGTCCAATTCTTGTGCCCAGTCCGGATTATCCAGCTGGTATTCTAAAGGGTCCAGCGACCCCTCCAATCGCTCCTCTCATGCAAAATAAGAAAAAGGGCATGTAAGGAAATGGCTCCCTGTTGCAATTACCCCCCACTTTTTGCCTGATACTGATGCTGACTTGACTGAGAAGTGTGCTGGGACCCTGCTAACCAGGCCCCAGCACCAGTGTTCTTTCACCTAAAATGTACCATTGTCTCCACAATTGGCACAACCCTGGCACCCAGGTAAGTCCCTTGTAACTGGTACCCCTGGTACCAAGGGCCCTGATGCCAGGGAAGGTCCCTAAGGGCTGCAGCATATGTTGTGCCACCCTAAGGGACCCCTCACCTAACACATGCACACTGCCATTGCAGATTGTGTGTGTTGGTGGGGAGAAAAAGGCAAAGTCGACAAGGCATCCCCCTCAGGATGCCATGCTCACAAAATACTGCCTGTGGCATAGGTAAGTCACCCCTCTAGCAGGCCTTACAGACCTAAGGCAGGGTGCACTATACCACAGGTGAGGGCATAGCTGCATGAGCAATATGCCCCTACAGTGTCTAAGCCTATTCTTAGACATTGTAAGTACAGTGTGGCCATATTTAGTATATGGTCTGGGAGTTTGTCAAAAACAAACTCCACAGCTCCATAATGGCTACACTGAATACTGGGAAGTTTGGTATCAAACTTCTCAGAATAATAAACCCACACTGATGCCAGTGTTGGATTTATTAAAAAATGCACACAGAGGGCATCTTAGAGATACCCCCTGTATTTTACCCAATTGTTCAGTGCATGACTGACTGGTCTGTACCAGCCTGCTGCTGAGAGACGAGTTTCTGACCCCATGTGGTGAGGGCCTTTGTGCCCTCTGAGGCCAGAAACAAAGCCTGCACCTCCCCCTGCAGGAACTGTAACACCTAGCAGTGAGGCTCAAAGGCTCAGGCTTCGTGTTACAATGCCCCAGGGCACTCCAGCTAGTGGAGATGCCCGCCCCCTGGAAACAGGCCCCACTTTTGGCGGCAAGTCCAGGGGAGATAATGAGAAAAACAAGGAGTCGTCACCCACCAGTCAGGACAGCCCCTAAGGTGTCCTGAGCTGAAGTGACCCCTGCCTTTAGAAATCCTCCATCTTGATTTTGGAGGATTCCCCCAATAGGAATAGGGATGTGCCCCCCTCCCCTCAGGGAGAATGCACAAAGAGGGTGTAGCCACCCTCAAGAACAGTAGCCATTGGCTACTGCCCTCCCAGACCTAAACACCCCCCTAAATTCAGTATTTAGGGGCACCCCAGAACCTAGGAAATCAGATTCCTGCAACCTGAAGACTAAGGACTGCTGACCTGAAAGACCTGCAGAGAAGACGGAGACACCAACTGCCCTTGCCCCAGCCCTACCGGCCTGTCTCCCCACTTCAAGAAAAACAGCGACGCGTTCCCCAGGGTCCAGCGACCTCTGAAGCCTCAGAGGACTACCCTGCATCTAAAAGGACCAAGAACTCCTGAGGACAGCGGCTCTGTTCCAAAGAAAAAACAACTTTGCAACAAAGAAACAAACTTTAAAGGACTACACGTTTCCCGCCGGAAGCGTGAGACTTTCCACTCTGAACCAGACGCCCCCGGCTCGACCTGCGGAGAAACAACACTACAGGGAGGACTCCCCGGAGACTGCGACCCTGTGAGTAGCCACAGTAAAGACATTGCACCCACAGCCCCCAGGATCTGAAGGATCCGACCTCCAGTGCAGATGCAACCCCCAGGTGGCCCTCTCCCTTGCGCAGGTGGTGGCTACCCCGAGGAGCCCCCCCCTTGCCGGCCTGCTTCGCTGAAGAGACCCCTGGGTCTCCCATTGAACTCCATTGCAAACCCGACGCCTGTTTGCATTCTGCACCCGGCCGCCCCCGTGCCGCTGAGGGTGTACTTTGGCAGACTGGAACCGGGGCAACCCCTTCTCCATTGAAGTCTCTGCGTTTTGGGCACCACTTTGACCTCTGCACCTGACCGGCCTGGAGCTGCTGGTGTGGTAACTTTGGGGGTTGCCCCGAACCCCCAACGGTGGGCTACTTTGGACCCAACTTTGAACCCTGTAGGAAGTTTACTTACCTGCAAAACTAACAAATACTTACCTCCCCCAGGAACTGTTGAAATTTGCACTGTGTATAGTTTTAAAATAGCTTGCCATTTTTGCCAAAACTGTATTTACTATTTTGCTGATTTAAAGTTCCTATGATACCTAAGTGAAGTACCTTTTGTGATAACTTTGGGTTGCTTTGAACCCCCAACGGTGGGCTACCTTGGACCCAACTTTGCGACTTGTAAGTGTTTTACTTATCTGCAAACTTAACCTTTACTTACCTCCCCCAGGAACTGTTGATTTTTGCAGTGTCTACTTTTAAAATAGCTTATTGCCATGTTTACAAAGACTGTACATGATATTGTGATTATTCAAAGTTCCTAGAGTACCTAAGTGAAATACCTTTCATTTGAAGTATTGACTGTAAATCTTGAACCTGTGGTTCTTAAAATAAACTAAGAAAATATATTTTTCCATACAAAAAAACTATTGGCCTGGAATTGTCTTTGAGTGTGTGTTCCTCATGTATTGCCTGTGTGTGTAGAACAAATGCTTAACACTACCCTCTGATAAGCCTACTGCTCGACCACACTACCACAAAATAGAGCAGTAGAATTATCTCCTTTTGCCACTATCATACCTCTAAGGGGAACCCTTGGACTCTGTGCATGCTATTTCTTACTTTGAAATAGTACATACAGAGCCAACTTCCTACAGGGCACGAATCCAACCTGGGTTGAGTAGGCCCCATCGAAGTCAGAAGCGGCATCGGCTGACGTCGCTTTGGCTCGTCGGGGATGAGGATTGGGTCAACATCAATTGTGGGCCCAACCGGCGCCATGAGCATTGACGTCTTAGCTGACGCCGGGGAAGGTTGCAATGGTACTACCAGTGTCGGCACGAATCCGATAACAGATCTGGAGGGGCCCTCGGAGGCCAAAGCCCCGATGCAGAACCCGAAGAACCCCCCTCCCAGTCCCCAGGCCCCAAAGGCGCCACAGGGGGGTCCGTCTGCCCAAAGATGAGGCACATGGTCTCACAGAACTCTTTAAGTTGGGCAGGGGTCACTCCGGCTCTGGGAAACTCGGGGAGGTGCGGAGCAGACCCAGAAATAGGCTCCGTGGACAGAGGTCCCCAGCGTTGATGCTCATCCCGCATTGCATCGGCTGAGCGACAGGGTGAACTCGATGAACGCTTGCCCTTCTTCAACTTCTTCTTCTTCTTCCCCGAATGACCCGAAGATTTGGAGAAGTGGTGATGACTATGCAAGCAGTCTCAAGATCTTCCTCTTGAGCGGGGGCGACACAGAGTTGTGCGTGGGCCGCCACGAGCTTCAGGGACCGCTCCCCCAAAGCCTTCGGGTGCATGGCCCAGCACTCAGAGCACGACTTCAGGTCATGCTCCAGACACCATAAGCAGACCAGGTGTGGGTCCATCATGCGGTGACAGGCATTGCACGGTTTGAAGTCAGTCTTCTGAGAAATCCCTCAACACACCTCAACTATTTATTGTCACCAGTGGCCCAGCCTTGTAGTATATCCTAATAATAGGAATGAGAATCTGCCTTCATATGCTGTTTTTTTTTAAGTGTGGATATCTCCATTCCATTCCATTGTTCTCAGCAGTTTATACAACCTTCAGAAAGCGTTTCAAGCACAGTATGAGATGTGGTCTACCAAATATACAGGAATATTGGTAGGGATATAATTTCAAGAGTGCCCTTATCCCCAACAGCAGGAATAGCAATAGTTTCCTCCAGGACATGAGTTTGCCATCCAATCCCATAAAAGGTTGCAGGTTACACAAAGAGAATTCTATCTCTAAATATTTAAAGTGCTGCATTTCTATTGTCTTGAGGTATAGGTAGGCCAGTTAGCGGTGACAATTATTAATCAGGAACAAGAGTGATTTTGCTCAGTTTATTTAGAGCCCCAAGTATTTAGCATACTTTGAACATTAATCTGAATTTTTGCCACAACCTAATCTCCACAAAATATAGTTAAATGTTGTCAGCATACAGTGATAGCTTCCCTTCAACCTCTGAACACCACACCACTTCTATTTGATCAAGCATATCAACTCTTGCTCACTTCTCCAGTAGCTTGGTGTTGCACTCTATATAGTAATGTTAGCCATAAGAGGAACTTAGGACTGAAGTCCATCTACTGTACAATGTGGCACATAAACAGCCACTCAGTAGAGCAAAAGCTGTGTCAGTGTCTAATGATTCCACAGGTTCTTGGCTCTTTGACTCTTTCAAGCCAAGACAGATTAAAGTGTAGTTGCTGCAGATTAAGCCTGGCTCGCCTGCTCGGCTTGAAGAAAGATTGGTCCCAGTGTGCCAATGTGTGCAATAACAATATCAAACTCTTCATGAGGATTTTTACCTGCATCTTCATCTATTGTTTATTCATGAGACTAGCAATGCAGACTTTGCTCCCTTTCCCTGCTATGTGAATCTGAACTACCGTGGCAGTCCTCAGGTCTGTCAGGGCATTCTCCCCTTTTCTTGCCACAAGAAACATGTCCACCATAATAGCCCGTCTGTGGCATTTGCTATTTTTCTTGTGAAATCTGAAGTCATCATTCATTGTGGGTCATAACCTCTAAAAGAACATCCTAATGAGCAACAACCTGCTCCCTGGCCACCAGAATTGAACTATATCTGGAGAATCAAACAATTGTGAAGAAAAATAAGTGAGCAGTACCAACAGAGATTGTTTGTGGGGGAGTCGGGTGAAGCCCAGAGGCCCTGTGAGGGGTCTAAGATGATTGTCATAAGCGTGGTGCACATCCCCAATGGGGGTCTCGTGTAAGGGCAACCCAGGATCTGATAAGCTATAGATGTGGGAGGGCTCTTTCTCTTTGAGATGTTCCCATGTCTCAGAGAAACAGTCACCTTGGTATGGTGTTGTGCAGTGTCAGTTACTTTTACTTACAGGTGCCAGCATGAATGTCAGCCAGTCAGATATACCAACCAAATTAATTAATTAGCTGCCATCTATGTCAGTGCCTTGTAAGGTCCCCCACTTTACACATTCACTGTATTTATTCTTGTTGCTATATCTTCTTTTTAAAGACATATGTCAGGGCACTCATGAATCCATGGTTAGAAGTTGATGATGTATCCAATCTTCATTGTATATTAACAAGAGCCATCATGTAGATTTAGAACCTTCTTTATTCATACAGCATAAAGTTCAACAAAAAAAGGCCATCCTTGAAATCAAAGTTTATGTAGCAACCACGGCCAATATTCTTATAACCATCTTCTTTTTATCATTCATAGTTTTAAACCTGTGAGTGAGAAGTACTCATGGTTTTCAGGTACAAAATAGCATCTCATGACAGACAACATTTAGGGGGTTATTCCAACTTTGGAGGAAGTGGTAATCCGTCCCAAAAGTGACGGTAAAGTGACGGATATACCACCAGCCGTATTACGAGTCCATTATATCCTATGGAACTCGTAATACAGCTGGTGGTAAATCCGTCACATTTGGGACGGATTACCACCTCCTCCAAAGTTGGAATAACCCCCTTAGTTTGGTAATTACAAGAACCTAGGAATTTTAAACTATATTAGGAAGGAGCAGACTACAGCACACTTTGCTAAGCAAAATATTAAATAGATGCACGCGTATGAAGACAGCTTGATGAGTAAAAAGCTAGATAAAACAACCCCAAACACCAGTCCTAAATATTTACAAATCATGGGAAAGCAGGGTGCAAAATCTAAGAGTGAAAGTAGGGGAAGAGCAGGTTGGCCTTCCAAATAAGTGAGAGTCAGAGTTAGATATATTGATGTGATCAAACAATACAGGTGGATCGGTTTTACTGTTAACTGCTATCAATTAATGAGGTTCCTTGGAAACTGTCTCAACTTCTGTAGAGCACTTTAAAGACTGCATCTATTAGCTGAGTGCGGTGAGCAATATTTAACATGCTACTCTTATCTGCTGTTTGCAATGCTCGTCATCATAGGATGATACTGGGAAAAGAATGGACCCAAAGCAATCAAATGTCATAGTGGTTACAGTATTAGTCTGGATGCACCAGACTCTGGAATCGCTTCTCAGCAGTGAGCCCCCAGAGGAAGCTAGTGTAAACCTCTGACTAAATGGTATGTGGTCATGAGCCAGATTGAATTTTATACAAGACTGAGCCCAAACTCATCAACCCAAACGCACTTTGCACTTGGAGTTAAGAGATTATCCAAAACTGTTTGTTACCCTGTCTTGTGGCCTGGTGATTTCAGTCTAGCAGATATTAATACATACAAGCACTCAAGTGAACATTACCTCCTAAACATGCAGTCTACAGGTCCAGAAAGTGTACCCTCATACCTACTCAGTAATTATGGGCCTTTTTAAATCTGAGTTTCGATAATGTGGCTGTGTACTTATAGTTAGAACCAAGTTTCCATAGGAAATTTATTTTTTGGTTTGCTAATAGCTTTTATGAAGTCTGATAAATCTTAATGAAACTTACCACAAAAAGGTCTCATCCACCTCAGCTCTTTCCTGAAATATTTTTGGGTGATTTGTCAAGAGCAGAAGAAAAAAAAGGAAAACATTTAAAAAACGGGAGGGGGGTGCAGGGTTATGGTGAAGGTTTGGGGGTAGGGAGGGGTTGGGGAATGTCCCAAAATGTGATTTCCTCAAACAATTTTCTGGAGGAACTTTAGAAAAAAATGGCTGAATGGAATCATACCAAATTTGGGAGGAAGCTCGATCTTTACCTAGAAAAGCACTCTTTTTGGTGTAAATCCGTTCATTAGTTTTTGAAAAATGAAAGATTAAGCTTCAATATTTACAAATATGTCAGGCAGTGGTAATACAGTGGCCCAGCAGATCAAAAGATAAGGTCTGATTATGTGCTGTCAACATCTACAAAGATGTTTGGCAGTCATTATGTTACTCAGGGACTCAATGCCCATGTCGTAGGAAGAAAAAGATACCATAGTCCTATAGGTCTTGTGGGCAGGGTTAAAATCAACTATTTTGTTTAAGGTACAGCAGGATTTTTTCATTTAAAAAAAAGGGGGAGCTTTTCAATAAAAAGCCCACTGTGGTGGGTCAGGGCAAATTAACAGTTTAATTAATGATTCAGGGAGAGGTGTGTCCCGGGTCCTTTCCCTGAAGTGTCAGCTGCCCCTGGAGGTCCCCATTTCCCCACAGGCCGCTGCATCAATGAATGGGTCTTGGTATTGCATGCCTGGGACCCTGAAGAAGTTATAAAATAAACTTGGGGAGGGAGTGTGCATGGGTCTCTCCCTTAAATGATTTCTGCCCCTAACACCTTTACCCAAAGCACACAGATGTGTGGGGTGGAGGCATCAGTGCACCCATATTAGTGTACCATCTTGTTCCCCGTCATCAGGGGAACAGCAGCATCCCACACATGCACTTCCTGCCTGCATGAAGCTTGCAGGTAGAAGAACAGTGCTGGCTTCTGCACCAGCACAGACTTGTTGGCCAAGCAGGGAGACGTGCGCATGCACTCTCTGCCAGAATAGAGTGGACAGGGAGCAGGATGTTGAAGGCTCCCGCACCTACACAGACTGCTGGCCAGGTGGGGAGAGGCCTTGGCAGCAAAGGAGAAGTGGGTTCCCCACAGTGCCATTAGGTCAATAAAAAAAGAAAAGAAAAAAGAAAGCTCTAGATCCCTAGATGTCCCAGGTGGCATCAGGGCACCCAAGACAGAAAAAAACCACACAGGACACACCAGCTCAGGAGTGCTCAATACTGAAGCTCATTAAATATTTACTGCTCGCTCCTGGGAGTAATCCATAATGCCCTGTCTGGGCTTTTAAAAAACTATTGTAGTTGTTGTGGTACTCCCAAGGAGGGGCGGGGGCATGAACAACAAATTTAAAAAAGTGTTTTGGTGGGTTGCAAGGAGTACAGTAGCCTCCCAGGAATGTTTAAAAAAAGAACAGTGTAAATCACCATAGTCAGTAAATGCAGTACCCCAAAACAGCATGATGATGGTCTTTAGAGCATTCCAAGCTGAAGCTGTATTCCCTTCAGCTGAAGTGCAAGGACGTCTGGTGTGTGGTCCTATGTCTGCAATTTGTAGCTGAAAGGTGTTAGAGAAAGACTCAATATACAATTATGGTGGTTCGAAACAGAAATGTTTAAAAAAAATATTTTGTGACAATTATTATTAAGCATTGTGATGTTCATATTAATAAGGAATATAATGGTTACTGATCAATGAATGTGGTGACTGGCAAAATCAATAGGCCTGAGATAGGGTGCACAGAGTCCAGGGGGCTCCTGAGGGGCTTAACAGAGGCTAGAGTAGATAATACTGATGCTCTCTTTTGTGGTAGTGTGGTCAAGCAGTTAGGCTTATTGGGGGTAGTGCAAAGCATTTGTTGTACACACACAGACAATAGAAGAAGCACACACTCAATGACTTAACTCTGGACCAATGCTTTTTATATATCAAAAATATATTTTCTTTGTTTTCTTTTTTTTAGAACCACAAGATTCAAGTCGCAGGTAAATACTTCACTAGATTCGGATTTCACACATGTATCAACAGTACTTTGTTTGAAATCGATAAGTTATACAGTTGTTGAATTACTGGCAATAATCTATTTTAAAAATGGACACAGTGCAATTTTCAGAAACAGTTCCTGGAGGGAAGAAATGTTACTTCAATTTGCAGGTAAGTACAACACTTACAGTTTCAGTCTCCTGGTTTTAGGAAGTCCACCGGTTGGGGTTCGAGTTAACTCCAAACTCCCACCACCAGCAAAACGGGACCGGGCTGGTGCAGAGGCCAAAGATCAGCAATTTTAACGTGGGCTCCTATGGAGATGGGGGTACTCAGAATCAGGTCTGCCTGCAGGTAAGTACCCGCAGCTTGGAGGGCAGACCAGGGGGGGATTAGAGGAGCACTGGAGGGGCCGCAAGTAGGCACAAAACACACACCCTCAGCGGCACCGGGTGAAGGGTGCAAACAGGAAGTCAGACTTCCAATGCTGGTCTATGAGGGGACCCCGGGGGTCACTCAGAGGCTGCAGGCGAGGTCCAGGGGGGTGTCTCGCACACCACCGGTCGGACAGGGAGGAGGGCCACCTGCTGAACGTAGCTGCACTGGGTGTCGGTTTCTCCAAGGCCTGGGGACTGCGGTGCAGTGTGTCTTTAGGTGTCGGATATTTTAGTCTGGAGCTTTGCGGTCAGGGGGGTCTTCGGGATTCCCTCTGCAGGTCTCGTTGTGGAGGGGTGGAGAGGTCAACCCAGGGTGGGCACTCGCTCACAATCGCCTGGGGTCCCTCTCTTGCTGGGTTAACGACCTGGACATGGGCCATGGTCTTCGGGTGCAGAGTGGTTAGGACTCATGCATTTGGAGTGATGTGTGAGTCCTTGGTTGTAGGTTTCTTCTTTGACAGGGCCGCTGTCCACAGGAGTTCTTGGTCCTTTTGGGTGCAGGGCAGTCTTCTGGAGCTTGTCAGAGGTCGCTGGTCCCGATGGATGTGTCGCTGTTCTTTTGCAGGTTCTTAGAAGCAGGAAACAAGACAGTAGGGCTGATCAGTTGTCGCCTTTCTTCTTCTCTGCTGGGGGTTTCAGTTTAGCACTCCTGCTTCTTCTTTTTAGGGCGCCAGGAATCTGGCGAGTTGGGGTCAGGTAAACCCTTATGTACAAGATTTAGGGGCGTTGCAGGGGTTAGAGGGCAGTAGCCAATCGCTACTGTCCCTGAGGGTGGCTACACCCTTCCTGTGCTCACACCCTTTGGGGAGGGGGCACATTTCTAACCCTATTGGTTCCTGTCCTCCCAACCAAGATGGAGGATTCTGCAAGGAGGGGGTCACTTCAGCGCTGGACACCTTAGGGGCGGTCCCAGCTGAAGTGGTCACTCTTCCTAGTTTTTCATAAGTTTCCCACTGAACTGGCCGCCAAAAGTGGGGCTTTGTCCAGGGGGTGGGCATCTACACTAGCTGGAGCGCCCGGGGGCACTGTAACACCAGACATGAGCCTTTCAGGCTCACCGCCAGGTCTTACAGTTCCTGCAGGGGGGGAGGTGTGAAGCACCTCCACCTAGAGCAGGCTTTGTTTCTGTCCCTCACCTTATAGTGCACCCTGCCTTAGGGCTGTAAGGCCTGCTAGAAGGGTGACTTGCCTATGCCACAGGCAGTGTTTTGTGGGCATGGCACCCTGAGGGAATGCCATGTTGACTTTGCCTTTTTCTCCCCACCAAAACACACAATCTGCAATGTCAGTGTCCATGTGTTAGGTGAGGGGTATCTTGGGGTGGCACAACACATGCTGCAGCCCTTAGGGACCCTCCCTAGTCACAGGGCCCTTGGTACCACTGGTATCTTTCACAAGGTACTTATCTGTGTGCTAGATGTGTGCTAATTGTGGGAAACCAGGGAAAAAACACTGGTGGTGGGGCCTGGTTAGCAGGATCCCAACGCACTTAGTCAAGTCAGCATCAGTATCAGACAAAACATGGGGGGAGAGGGGCTAACTTCAACAAGTGCCAGTTTCCTACAAAGTGACAACAACTATACCTTCCTTTTGTAGTTTAGATTTGTGTTAGTTGTTAGGCTACTACCAGCACCACCTATTCTTGCTGCTACATTTGGGTGACAAATGATGCAGCTGTTACATCAAACAATCAAAGGGTGATAAGAGGTATGCTCGCAAATATTCTAAACCACTGGCAATCACTCTAGGCATGATTTCAACTAATTGTTTTTCACCATCTGTGAAAGTCTATTCAGAAGCCCTTATGCAAATTAGTACTGACCCTCCTGTTCAAGGGCTCAGCAGCTCATTTCTAACTGCCAGGTGACGGCCCCTCCAAAAGGGATTACCAGCAACCCCAAAACAGTTTCGACATTGTCAGCAAGGTACTGCTCAGAACCAGTTGCAAAGTGAGTAATTGATATTAAGTGGCACATCTGTGGCCACTTAGGATGTTAATCAAACACACAAAAGGTGATGAAAGGAATACTTACAAGTAGTCTAAACCACTGACAACTGCTCTGGGTAGCATTCCACCCTCTCTAGAAGAGGTAAGTCAGTACTAACTCTGCTCCGTCATTCCCAGACATTGGGTCTCCAGCTCACTGTGCCACGCGATCTAAACTACTTCACTCACACTATGTCCTGGTAAGCCTAAGACCACTTTGCCTCACTAGCAGAGGACCGACTGCTAAAGGTTTGTGCTCTGTTTTTTGTCCAGCAGTAAAGTGTCCACCAGACACCACTGGTAAAAGGCTTTAATCAACACAATTTTAGTCCAGTAGCCCTGGCCCTAGGAAGACCCTCCCCTTACCCTCAACCACGATTTGTAGCAGTGCAAGCAGGAAGGTTTACTAAGGTCAAAAGAGCCAAATAAGGAGATGGTTTTATTAGATCACCATAGATATACCCTTTTGGCTTATGATGTTCATCCATAATGAATGTCAGTTCAACTTTATCCTATATTTTTTTAAGACGGTTGACATGCTTCTAGTAGTGTATATACTTTGGATGTAATTCTGTATGTGGTGTGGTTTTAAGGAGCTGAGATTCTACTCAAAGATGGTTAAGTAATCAAGGAGCTCTGTTTGAATTTTCAATATGATATTTTCTGATATAAGTAATCAGGAATAAGACACATTTTGGAGGTCAGCTGTTCCCACAGTCTCGCCTGGCAAGAAGAGCCATATGCTATTTTCCCTAAAAGGTCTCTGGTTGGATAGACATTCTTGACATTCTTCAGCAACAAAACTGAATCCCAAAATTCTTACTGTACACATTTACACTAAAGACCTGCACATCTGGTTCCTCTTATTATTGCGTTTAACGGATGTGCAGCAATGATCAAAGGAACTCATGTTAGTGAAAGAGCGACAGCTTAATAAACACCCAACTTATAGAACCCCACCCAATACATAGTAGAAGTAGAGTTAATGGTTTTGGGTTACAAGCAATCCCTGCAACAGTATCAAAGGCACTGTGGTAACAAAAGCAAACCAATTTATTGGTATTCATAATATCACAGACAATGCAGTAAGAAGAATAACCACTTTTCACTAAAAGCATTTATTACGACAGGGCAAAGCTGTTTCTTAGCACATCTAAAATAACTACAGACGATATCATTAAAAAAGCATGAAGGTGTGATGTGAACAACAGGAATAAAATGAACATTTCTAAAATGGTTAAAATGGCATAAAATCTAACATCGTAAAACCTACTTCTATAAGTTATACTATGAGAACAAGGAGAGAGAGGAACTGTCAGTCCAGAATTTCTTAAGGAAAAGCAACAAACTGCACACCTTGCTGACAGCAAGAACCATTGTTATCAGAAGAGGCGTAAAGGCAGTGATCCCTGCAAAGGGAAATGTGCTTGGGTAGCAGCCTTCCTCAGGGGCTCGGCTTTATCAGCATCAGGTGAGATGTAGTATCTTAGAAGTGCGCTGGCAATTGGTGAGAATGTCTCTAGCAAAATCTTATGTGATAATCTGGAAGAAGGACCTCTTCTGCTAAATGGTCGCGTGTCAGTCTTTATATACTAAATCCTATCAGAGATTGGAACTTCTGCTGTAAATTAACAAATGTCTGACAGAGATTAAGTGCATAAAGGTATACATCACAGAGGTTTCTTTATGAATACATAAGGTGAAAAGATGTCAATTCAGACTACACTGATTTGCCTATATGTATGAATTTTTTTATTTGACCTTGACATAGTGATAAGTAGCCACTTATTTCAGACTGTTGCTGTATCGGGTGTTATATCTGTCTCATTTAGCCGAATGACTTGACATTTTCAAGATAAGGACAGATTACCTCTGCAACAGTGGCAGACATGACAATGCATAAAAGTGGGAATATGGTGGCTCCTGTTACCCAAGATGGTGTCAGGACCTACTCAAAATTAAGCCAGACCTCTTAGGCTTTACGTCAGCAACACTCGGTACCCCAATGATTACAAATATCGATATTCACTTAACTACATTAAATGAATAACTATTTTTTGTCAACTTAAACCCAAAACCACTACCCCTTATCACTGCAAAAAGGAAGCTTCATGATCAAAGGCCTTTTTTTGCCCCCCTCCCTCCCTCACGGGAATCGAGGACGTCAGATGTTACAAACAGTTTCCCAGCTTTTTAAATGCATGGAATGAAAGTCAGATAATCAGTATTGATGCTTTCCCTTAGGACACCATCTAGGGAGAGCATGTTATGCTTTCAATCTTACATTGTGAAAGGATGTGATAACTTTGCTACAAAAAAAAATAGGTGCAATGTGGTGGGAATTAAGTTACAAAGAGGTTGTAAGATGCAGCAAGAACAGAGAGGTGACTATTTTTTGTGACTTAACAGCCTTAAAAACGTTATCCCTGCTACAGACTTGTGTCACAAATTCTGCGTTACACTAAAACATCTTAGGTCAATGTATCACACTACTGCAAGTAAAAAGACTGTCCAGCAAATCAACTTATTAAAAATGCTCGGTGTATTACCTCTTTCCATGTTCTGTGGTATCAAAGAGGTTGTAAAATGCAGCAAGAACAGAAAGGGGACTATTGTTGGTGGCTTAACGGCCTTAATAACTTTATCCATGCTACAGGCTTGTGTCACAAATCTTGCGTTATACTCACACATTTTACGTCAAAGATTGTCATGCAAACCAGCTTATTAAAAAAGCTCAATGCACCTCTTTCCATGCTTTGTGGTATCAGCTCTTTTTTCAGGAGGCTAATAGTCACCCACCTGGGGCAGGCAGCACAGCAGTCAATGGATGTTCCTATAAACATAGTTCACCATAACTGAGCTGCATTTGATTTTTTGGCGCAGCGCCTGTTGACCCTTTCTCTCCCTAGCACTGACTTGTCAGAAAATGTACACGGCTGTGCTGCTGTATGGTCTTGCCCATCACAAGATTTACTGCTCCCAGCCATTACAGTGTGTGTGCTAATAAAGGAAGTTCTGCAGCTGCCTCCATATAGCCATAGCATGATAATAAAAATGCACAAATCAAGAAATATATTTTTTTACAATTAGGCTTAGTAAATTATAACTTATCTAACGAACAAGTTACTTACCTTCGGTAATGCATTATCTGGTAGAGATTATTCCTCTGCAGATTCCTTACCTTTGAATTTCCCAGGCATCAAACTGGATCCAGAAGCTTTTGCTTGAGCAATACCCCTACGTGCTCGTTGTGTGGCGTCATTGAATCCCGCGTGGCGGCACCGGATGTGACGTAGCAGTCACTTATACAGGCGCCACCAAGGCAAGTGGACATTAGTTACTTTTTTCAAGACTTTCCACACCATGAGTGCAGAGCCATGAAATGAACTGACAATTGCGTGTCCAAATTAGGGCCCTGAAATAAATCATCCCTAATCCTAGCAAATGAGTTCGCAGAACGGGGAGGCATAGGTGGGTGTAAGGAATCTACAACTAGGTATAGTCTCTACCAGATAATGCATTACCAAAGGTAATAACTTATTCATCTGATAGAGACTTCTAGCTGCAGATTGCTTACCCTTGAACAGGTACCCAAACCATACCATACTGGCAGTGGGCTGCAAACAAATTTTCCTACACTAGGAAGCTCTGCAGGACTGAATGGACGATATGTCCGTCTCTGCAGACCTGACTGTAAAGGCAGTAATGCTTTGCATATGTGTACAGTGATGCCCATGTTGCTATTGACAAATGTCCAGAACTAGAACACCACGTGCCAACACTGTGGTCAAAGCTTTACCCCTTGTGGAATGGGACCTCAAGCCATCGTGAATCTGCTTTCTGGCCAGTGCGTAGCAGATTTTTATATAGCGGATGACCCAGCGCAAAATGGTTTGTTTTGGTACTGCCCTTTCTTTGCTCGCACATCTCCTACAAAGAGTTGGTAGTCCACCTGGAACTCTCTTGTGCAGTCAAGGTAGAAAGACAACACTCTATTTGGGTCCAGCCAGTGGAGTCGCGCCTCTTCATTATAGGGATACGGGAAGCAAAAAATGTGGGCAGGGTCACGGTCTGCCCCAAATGAAATGGGGCACCACCATTGGAAGGAAACAGGCATGGGTGAGAAGCACCACTTTAGAAGGGAACACTGTGAGATATGCAGGTTTGGATGACAAAGCCTGCAGCTCACTCACCCTCCGGGCAGATGCTACTGCCACACAAAAAGCCTGTCTTGATAGCAAGAAGCCTGTGGAGACAAAAATGAACTGGCTCAAAAGGAGCACACATCAGGAATGTAAGAACCAAGATCAATACTTTACAAATTTTTGTCAATGACAAGCTCATACTGTTTTGGTGGTGGAAATCCTGGCTGCCAGTCTAACATTACAGACTTCAGAAGGAAGGTCGAAGGCAGTCAACTGCCGCCGCTCAATCCCCACGCATGAAGGAGTGACAGGTTCAGGTGGAGGACCCTCTCTGGCTGCTGCAATAGAAGATCCTCCCGAAGGGGCAGCCTGATTGGAGGATCAATGCTCATTTTCAAAATCTCGGGATACCAGACTCTCTTTGCCCAGTCCAAAGCCACAAGGATTACTTGGCCCTGTCGTTCCTGATCTTCTGAGGAACTCTGGGCAGAAGTGGTATGGGCTGAAAGGCATATAGGAAACCTGAACTTCACTTGTGACTAAAGGCGCCACCAAGCGATTGCCGCCTTGGAAACTCCAACACGTAATGCTGCTGAAATTGTACGTTGTCTTCGGAGGCGTACAGATCTAACCAAGGCACTCCCCACTGCTGAAATATTCCTTGCGCCACCTCCGAATGGAGGCGCCACTCGTGATCCGTTAGGCATCAACGTCCGAGTTGGTCTGCCCGGGTGTTCAGAGAACCTGCCAGGTGTTGAACCACCAGGGTTATGCCCTGCGGTTCTAGCAATGTCCAGAGACAAAGGGCCTCTTGACAAAGGGTCCACACCTCCATGCTTGTTGCAGTACCACATTATCGTGGTGTTGTTCGTGAACACCTGCACTACACCTTCCCCTTGACAGAGGGAAGAAATGCTAGCTGGATCACCTGGAGCTCAAGTAAATTGATGTGGAGAGCTGACTCCACCGGAGCCCAGAGTCCTCTGATCGCAATCTTCCGCCCCATCCCAGAAGTGACGCATCTGTAAATACTGTGAAATCTGGTTAGGGAAAGGAAAGGAGTCTGCCTTTGACCCAACCGCAGTTCGTATGCCCCCCACTGCAGGTCTTTTGCAGTTCCCTCTGAGATCTGGACCATGTTGAAGAGATTCCCCTGGTGCTGCACCCAATGGAACTTCGAGTCCCACTGCAGAGACCGCATGTAGGAAAGTATCATCTTGCCTGGCATGTTACCCCCATTTTTTACTTTATGTGTCAGTTTGTTTTTGCCTGTGTCACTGGGATCCTGCTAGCCAGGACCCCAGTGCTCATTGTTTGTGGCCTATATGTGTTCCCTGTGCGGTGCCTAACTGCATCACTGAGGCTCTCCTATCCAGAACCTCAGTGTTTATGCTCTCTCTGCTTTTAAAATTGTCACTTCAGGTTAGTGACCATTTTCACCAATTCTGATTGGCACACTGGAACACCCTTATAATTCCCTAGTATATGGTACCCAGGGTATTGGGTTTCCAGGAGATCCCTATGGGCTGCAGCATTTCTTTTGCCACCCACAGGGAGCTCAGACAATTCTTACACAGGACTGCCACTGCAGCCTGAGTGAAATAACGTCCACGTTATTTCACAGCCATTTTACACTGCACTTAAGTAACTTATAACCCACCTATATGTCTAACCCTCACTTAGTGAAGGTTAGGTGCAAAGTTACTAAGTGTGAGTGCACCCTGGCACTAGCCAAGGTGCCCCCACATTGTTCAGGGCAATTTCCCCGGACTTTGTGAGTGCGGGGACACCATTACACGCGTGCACTACATATAGGTCAATACCTATATGCGGCTTCACAATGGTAACTCCGAACATGGCCATGTAACATGTCTAAGATCGTGGAATTGTCCCCCGAAGCCAAATCTGGTTTTGGGGTGCCAATCCCATGCATCCCCAGGGCTCTAGCATGGACTAGCCGAACTAGCTCTCTTGGGTTTTCTCTGCAGCTACCGCTGCTGCCAACCCTCAGCAGGTTTCTGCCCTCTTGGGGTCTGGGCAGCCCAGTCCCAGGAAGGCATAACATAAGATTTCCTCTGAGAGAGGGTGTTACACCCTCTCCCTTTGGAAATAGTGTTAAGGGCTAAGGAGGAGTAGCCTCCCCCAGCCTCTGGAAATGCTTTGAAGGGCACAGATGGTGCCCTCCTTGCATAAGCCAGTCTACACCAGTTCAGGGATCCCCCAGCCCCTGCTCTGGCGCGAATCTGGATAAAGGAAAGGGGAGTGTCCACTCCCCTGTCCATCACCACCTCAGGGCTGGTGCCCAGAGCTCCTCCAGTGTGTCCCAGACCTCTGCCATCTTGAATGCAGAGGTGTGAGGGCACAATGGAGGCCTCTAAGTGGCCAGTGCCAGCAGGTGACATCAGAGACCCCTCCTGATAGGTGCTTACCTGGCTAGGTGGCCAATCCTCCTCTGAGGGCTATTTAGGGTCTCTCCTTTGGGTTTCTCTTCAGATAACAAATGCAAGAGCTCACCAGAGTTCCTCTGTATCTTTCTCTTCAACTTCTGCCAAGGATCGACTGGTGACTGCTCCAGGATGCCTGCAAAACTGCAACAAAGTAGCAAGACGACTACCAGCAACATTGTAGCACCTAATCCTGCCGGCTTTCTCGACTGTTTCCTGATGGTGCATGCTCTGAGGACTGTCTGCCTTCACCCTGCACTGGAAGCCAAGAAGAAATCTCCCGTGGGTCGACGGAATCTTCCAGCTAGCAAGGCTTGTTTGCGGTCTTTCTGCGTGGAGCAACTCTGCATCCTCCAGTACGCCATGGGACATCTTCTGACCAAAGGAGAAGTTCCTGGCACCTTCAGTTGTTGCAGAATCTTCAGCTTCTTCCACCTGGAGGCAGCACTTTTGCACCTTCATCCGGGGTTTAGTGGGCTCCTGTCCCTCCTGGACACTTGCGTGACTCTTGGACTTGGTCCCCTTCCTTTACAGGTCCAGGAATCCGTCTTCAGTGCTTTGCAGTCAGTTGTTGCCTTTGCAGAATCCCCTATCTCGACTTTACTGTCTTTCTGGGGTAGTAGGGTAACTTTACTCCTACATTTCAGGGTCTTGGGGTGGGGTATCTTGGACACCCTTAGTGTTTTCTTACACTCCCAGCAACCCTCTACACACTACACTAGGCCTGGGGTCCATTTGTGGTTCGCATTCCACTTTTGGAGTATATGGTTTGTGTTGCCCTTAGGCCTATTGTCTCCTGTTGCATCCTATTGTATTCTACAGTGTTTGCACTACTTTTCTAATTGTTTACTTACCTGATTTTGGTGTGTTTGTGTATATTTTACTTACCGCCTAAGGGAGTATATCCTCTGAGATACTTTTGGCATATTGTCACTAAAATAAAGTACCTTTATTTTTAGTAACTCTGAATATTGTGTTTCTTATGATATAGTGCTATACGATATAAGTGGTATAGTAGGAGCTTTGCATGTCTCCTAGCTCAGCCTAAGCTGCTCTGCTATAGCTACCTCTATCCGCCTAAGATGCTAGAGCACTACTAATCTACTAATAAGGGATAACTGGACCTGGCACAAGGTGTAAGTACCATCAGGTACCCACTATAAGCCAGGCTAGCCTGCTACTCCGCATATGCCATCTGGCTTGATTCACCAGGAGGATGCATGATAACATGAGTTCCAGCAACCTCAGAGTTAGTCTCACTGAAATTCAGGACCAAGGCTGAAACATCAGTATCACAGCCTGAAAATGCTGGACTCATTGCTTGGGAGGAAAAGCCCAAAAGTTTAGTGTGCCAGAACTGCTCTGAAGAAAGGGAGCATCAGAGAAGGAATCAGGTTTGACTTTGGCACATTTATGTGAACCCCAGTGAATGCAGAAGGTTCACCGTAGCCTGGAGGTGGGAGATGACAGCCTGGGGCAAGCTCGCCCTCAACAACTAGTCGTTGAGGTAGGGGAAGACCGAAACCCCTAACTTCCGCAGATGAGCTGCGACCACCGCCATCACATTGGTGAACACCTGAGGGGAGCCGGTAAGGCCAAAGGGGAGCACGGTGAACTAGAAGTGCCTGTGGCCTACCTTCAACCACAGGCAATGCCTATGGCCAGGCAAAATGGTAATAAAAATACACTTCCTGCAAGTCCAACGCTACCAGCCAGTCTCCTTGGTCTAGGGCAGACAGGACCTGAACCTCCAAGTATCTTAATTTCTTCTTCTTGAGAAACAGATTGAAAGCAGTGGGAATAGCAACCAAGGTCTACTTCTGACAACTGAACCCTTTTTATGGCTCCCTTGGTCAAGAGGGCGATAACTTCCTCTTGGAGCAAAGTAATGCAATACTCTGACAGTCGTTCATTTGTTGGTAGCATTGGGGGAAGAAAGGATTGGAAAGGGGGAGCGTAGCCCTTGTGAATGACCTGCAAGACCCATGCTTCTGATGTAATGGATTGCCAGTGGAGGAGATGATGGTGAATTCTTCCTTTAACTGGGCAAGCATGGTCCTGCAGAATCGAACTAGGGCTTGGAGGCTGCAGATGCCAGAGGCTAGGCAGCATATCACTTTTGGCTTCCAGACCCTCTAGGTCTGAAGGCACTGTGCCCACATCCCGCAAAGCTTGGGGAGCTTGTGCAGGATGGTGGCTGGCATAGGGTTGGTGCAGTGGCATGCCCCTTCCATAGCCACGAAAGGGGTGAAAGACAGACTGTGGACAGAGAGTTGCCAAGGGGCCCATGGACTTGGCTGTACCCAAAAAGTCCTTAACGCACTCCAGTGCAGTGTCTGCCTTCTCACCAAACAACCGATTTCAGTCGAAAGGCATGTTCATAAGATTTGGCTGGACCTCCCCGAAAAAGCCGGATGTTCTCAGCCAGGCGTGGCGCCTTAAGGCTATTGTCGAAGAAACCCCTCTGCACACCGAGTCAGCTGTGTACAAAGTACACCTAATGGTGAACTTTGTTGTCTACCTCCCACCTTGCACTGCTTTGGGGAGGATGGCCCAGGCCTCCTACGGGACCTGTAGCAGCACTTCCGCAACCATATCCCATAAAGTGCGTGAGAAACGGCCCAAAAAGCATGAGGTGTTCACCAACTTCAGTTCCAGGCTGGTGGAACAAAAACATCTTATTCCCAAGTTGATCCAGCATCTTGGATTCCCTGTCCGGGGGAGCAGAAGAGAACGTGCCATCGCAAGTTGAAGCTTGAACTACTAAGCTATCAAGAGTGGGGTATTGGCTGAGGAAACTAGGGTGACCTGGTGCAGAGCAATGGCAGCAGACAATTGTCCTGTTTATAGGGCTTGGACCATGTTCCCTGCAGAACATCAGTAAATGCCTCATTAAAAGGTAAGAGGGGCTCGGATGAGGAAACCCCATCCTGAAGTGCTTCTGTCAAGAGGGTAGTCTTCACATCCACTGAGGCCAGTTCCCGGCCAAGGACCTCAGCTGCCCTCCGCACCACCACTGCATAAGAAGCACCCTCCTCCGTAGCCACAGGAATGAAAGAGAGCACACCAGAATCTGGAGATGTGTCCAGTCCATCGGCATCTCCTATTTCCTCATACCAGTCCAATGAAATAGGTTCTAGCACGACACCGGATGGTGATCCCAGCTTGCATAGAAGCTGCATTTGGTGTTCTGCCGGGTCGCAAAGAGATCTAGGTTGGGCTTGCCCCATTTCTTGAAGACCTGGCTGAGATCTTTTTGATTCAATGTCCATTCATGACAGGATGATGTTAGTCTGCTGAGGGTGTCTGCTGTCTCGTTCTGTCTGTCTGGTAGGTGTTTCCCTCTTAAACTCACTCCATTTTGAATAGCCCAATTTCAAATAATTTGAGATTCGTGAGACAGGAGAAGAGACTTTGTTCCTCCCTGCCTGTTCAGATAATGCATTGTTGTATTGTCCGTTCTTATGAGAACAGCAAAAAGTTTTATTCTGTGGAGGAAAGCCTGCAGAGCCAGAAAAAAATGCTCTTAACTTTAAGAAATGGATGTGACATCTTTGAAGAGAGCTCTGCTACCTTCCGCTGACCTGTAGGTCTTGTAGATAAGCCCCCCCATCCTTACAGAGAGGCGTCTGTGGTAATGACCAACGGAGGTCGATGGAGCAGAAAAGGATTGATTGTTTTGACCATCAGTGAGGCACTTTGATCATGTGTGGAGACACTGTTGTTGAATGACCCCTCCTTTTGTACCCACTGAAGATAAAATTCTTCTTGTGGGGGCGCATTCTTAGGCGGCAAAATGGAATTAGCTGAATCCAAGATGACATCATCCCCAACAGAGATTTGTAACTGCGAACTGAAAGAACTTTTATCTTTGAACTCTGGTTGCTAAGGACATGAGTTTGGTTTGTCTTTCCAATGTAGAGAAGGCCTTGTCAATGACAGTGTCTACTGTCGCTAATAAGAAAGTAGTTACTGGCAAGATCTTTGATTTGTTTTAATTTAGAGTGAGACCCAGTTCATTGAATAATTCCATGCAAGCTCTTGTTGAATTGTGAGCCGCTCGATTTTAAGACCCAATCGTCTAAATATGGAAAAATCTGGTGTTTTTGCTTTCTCAGCGAAGCTGCTATCGGAGCCAGACACTTTGTGAATATTCTGGGGGGCAGACTTTAGGCCAAACAGAAAGAACTCTGAACTGGAAATGGCTGCCGGCTACTGTAAAGCGAAGGAATGCCCGCTTGGCAGGCAAGATTGGGATATGAAAGTATGCGTTCTGTAGATCCTGGGTTGCCATAAAGTCTCCATGGTTAATACAGAGGAGAATGCCCTGCAACGTGACCATGCAAAATGTTTGACGCTGGAGGTATTTGTTGAGGTCTTGGAGGTTGAGGATGGGACGCCATCCTTTCCAGTGGTTGCGTATTAGAAAGAAACAGGAGTAGAATCCTTTCCCCTTCTCCGAAGAAGGGACTCTTCCTATTGCTCCCTTCTTTAGCATGGCCTTGACCTCCAACCGGAACTGTTTTAGATGTTTTTGAATGAAGATATGTGGAGGGTGTGATGGTGGGATTCAGGTGAATTCTAAGGTGTGGCCGAATTGAACTAATTTTAATACCCACTGGTCCAACGTTATTTCTTGCCATTTTTGAAGGAAGTGGGATATTCTTCCCCCTATTTTTTGAATCAGTGGTGAGGAGGTAGCCGGAGCCTGAAACCGGTCATTGGCGACGACCTGTCTCTTTCCCTTGACGTGCTCTACCCCAGGAGGAGGTCTTGCATAGGACGCTTGGGGTGGTTGCCTTTGTGAATATTGTGTCTGAAACTGCTGAGTTGCATAGGAGGGTTAACTAAGGTTTTAAAAACTCCCCCCTATAAGATGGTGCTCCTCGTCCTCTGGAGCCATGAAAAGGCAACTTCTTAAACTATAGTGATCTGGTCGTGTCAGATTTAATCGCTTGTAGGGCTTCATCTACGTGTTTGTCAAAGAGAGCCTCCCTAACAAACGGAAGGTCCAATATCGTATTCTGCACCTCCAGTCGAAAAGTAGTAGCCCTAAGCCATCCTTGTCTACTGAGCAGCCCCCACCCCCTTGCTAGTTGTCTAAAACCAGTGGTAGCAAAATCCATTGCGCAGTCAATGATCTCTGCCGAGGTGCGCTCTCCTTCCAACAAGATCTTTTTTGCTTCCACCTTTGAATCTTCCTGAAGCTGGTCCAGATATGGAGTAATATCTGCCCCCTAATTGCCTGTCATATCTGCTCAAAACAGCTAAGGAGTTTGCTGCTCTCACAATAAGCCCCGACATTGAGGAAAACCTCTTCCCAATGTTGTCTAGCCTTTTTCCTTCCTTGTCTGGAGGTGCTGTAATTGGCGGATTCTTTGAACACCTCTATGCTGCCCGAGTTATTACTGAGTCTGGTTTCGGATGCCCAATTAGATATGCTGGAGCGTCTTCTGGGATTTATACTTTTTGTCTAATCTCAGTAAGACAGAAGTTACAGTGGGCAGGATCTTCATCACCTTTAAACCTTCCTCCCAGATGTAACTCACTATAGGCATGGATTGTACACTCTTTTGAAAGGGCTCCTTAAAATCACAGAGAAAGCAGTTTATTTGTTTAGATGGCATGGGTAGCACAAATCTTTTCGCTGCTCTTCCAAGCAGATTATGGAAACCCCCAATGTCTCCTGGTGGTGAATCCACAGGAGTAGGCGATGGAGATGATGGGGTTGGTAGTAAATAGTTATCCCATTCAGATTGTGTGTCCTGGAGCTCTGTTTCTTCCCTCTCCTCCTCTGAGGAGTCTGTATCCTGTAGAAAAATTCTCAGCGGGGTACTCCTCGCTGATCTGGGCGAAGATGTCGTTCTCGGTACTGGGGCGGAAGGATGAGGTAGGGACGGTGGAGGTTCAGTTGGAATTTTTTCTAACTGTGGTGTTGACGGAAGAACAAGTTACTTACCTTCGGTAACGCTTTTTCTGGTGAATACAATAGCTACCTGTGGATTCCTCACCTTATGAATTCTCGCATGTGCCATCATCCGATGGAAAATCTTCTTCCCAGCTCTCCACGTCGACGAGGACATCACAATTGCACAGCTCTACACGACTCCGTCTGATGTCACATGCCAATAAGAGGTCCTCGCCGGCGTGCTGACGTCAGTTTCACCCCTTTTTTACATGCCTTTGAGGTGAACAGGTGAAAACCGACCTCACAATATCTCCAATAAATACATATATACAAAAAACCACCATGATGCATATAATCAAAACCATTATTTATATATAAAGAAAAACATCAATATGTATATACACCTATAAAACCACATAACAGTGCAACCAGACAGGCAACGGGGAGGCGGGTGGGACTGTGAGGAATCCACAAGTAGCTATTGTATCCACCAGAAAAAGCGCTACCGAAGGTAAGTAACTTGTTCTTCTGATGGATACAACTACCTGTGGATTTCTCACCTTATGAATAGAGTCCCAAAGAAGTACCGCACTCGGAGGTGGGTGCCTGACTGGCTACACCAAGAAGTCCTGCAATACAGATCGTGCAAAATGGCCGTCCCTGCTAACCTCTGAGTCCAAGCAGTAATGTTTTGCGAAGATGCAGAGGGATGCCCAAGTTGCTGTCTTACTTAGTCCTGGTGGAATGGGCTCTGATACCCTCAGGGGGAACTTTCTTTGCCAACGAGTAGCAAATCTTGATACAAAGAATGACCCACCTGGAGATTGTTCTTTTATGGACTGCTCTGCCCTTCCTCTGTTAAATATACCCCACGAACAGCTGGTCCTCCAGGCGAAAGTCTTTTGTCCTTTCAATATAAAAACTAAGAGCCCTTTTAGGGTCCAAACGGTGAAGCCTCTCTTCCTCCTTCAAGGGGTGAGGAGGAGGGTATAAAGATGGAAGGGTAATGGTCTGCCCTATATGAAAAGGAGTGACAACTTTTGGTAGGAAACCCGCCCTGGTTTTCAACACCATTTTATCGGGAAAGAATAAGGTAAAGGGGGGTTTAACAAAAAGAGCTTGAAGCTCACCAACCCGCCTAGCCGAGGTTATAGCAATGAGAAAAACTGTTTTAAGCACCAGAAGCCTTAGCAGGCAAGAATGCATGGGTTCGAAAGGTGACCCCATTAAAAAGGTTAAAACAAGATTCAGGTCCCACTGAGGCATATGAAAAGGAGTGGGAGGAAACCTATCAACTAAACCTTTTAAGAACCTAATCACAATAGGCGATTTAAACAAGGAGGGCTGATCCGGGAGGCAAAGAAAGGCTGACAGAGCAGCCAAATAACCCTTAACCATAGCCACTGCACAACCCTTCTTTGCTAAATCTAAAGCAAATAATAAAATATCGGAGAGGTGGGCCCTCAAAGGATCAATTTGCTATTCACCACACCAAGCCACGAATTTAGCCCACCTGCCGGCATAAACGGTCTTAGTGGAGTGTCACCTGGCCGATAAAATAACATTCACTACATATGGTGGGAGAGAAAAAGAACTCAGATTGCACCGTTCAATCTCCAGGCATGACGGTGCAGGCTCTGGAGTTGGGGGTAGAACCTGCCCCAGCGACTGCGAGAGGAGATCTGCCCTAAGAGGGAGATGGAGTGGAGGGCACAGCAAGAGTTGGAGATGGTCCGTGTACCACACCCTTCTTGGCCAATCCAGAGCTATTAAAATGACCTGAGCCCGATCTTGGCGAATCTTCCTCAGAATCCGAGGAATCAAGGGTATTGGGGGAAATGCGAAAAGCAACTGGTCGCACCAAGAGATCTGAAACGCGTCCCCCAAAGCTCCTTGCAGCAGATACAGGAGGCTGCAGAATGACGGGCAGTGCGTGTTCTCCAGAGTGGCAAACAGATATATTCTTGGAGAACCCCACATCTGAAAGATGTGTAGGACCAGATCCGGATGGAGACGCCGCTCGTGATCAGTTGAAAAATGTCGACAGAGTGTCCACACGTATGTTGAGCACTCCGGCCAGATGATTCGCTACCAAGCAAATCCGATGGTCCCGAAGCCAGGACCAGAGACGCAGAGCTTCTCTGCAGAGAAGATACAACCACACTCCTCCCTGCTTGTTTATATATCACATTGCGGTAGTGTTGTCCGTCAGGACCTGAACTGACTGACCGCGAAGGGACGGGGGGAAGGCCTTGAGAGCCAGACGAATCGCCTGCAGTTCTAACAGATTTATATGAAAGGTCTGTTCCACTGGAGACCAACGACCCTTGATCTCCAGGTCCCCCAGATGAGCTCTCCACCCTTGAGTGGAAGCATCCGTCATGACCGTGGCCACCGGAGGCGGCAGGGAAAACGACCTTCCTTGAGAAAGGTTGCCATCCACAGCCCACCATCTTAGATCCGCTGCAGCATCTCCGGAGATTGTTATCAACTCCTTGAGATCCCCTTTGTGTTGAAATCACTGTTTGCAGTGGCACCATTGGAGAGCCCTCATGTGCCAATGTGCATTAGTGACCAACAGAATGCAAGAAGCGAACAGACCAAGCAGGCGTGATACCTTGAGGACTGGAACAACCGCTCCATTTTGAAACATTGGAATCAACGCCTGAATGTCCTGAATCCGCTGAGGCGGAGGATAGGCCCGACTCAATGTAGTATCCAGTACTGCCCCTATGAACAGGAGGCGTTGAGAGGGCTCCAGGTGAGACTTGGGTACATTTATCGTAAAACCCAGACTGAACAACTGAGTTGTCATCTGCAAGTGACGCAACACACGCTCTGGAGACTTGGCTTTGATCAACCAATCATCCATGTAAGGGAATACCAATATCCCCTTCCTTCTGAGACGTGCTGCCACCACTGCCATCACCTTAGTGAAGACTCGAGGTGCTGAAGCAAGACCAAAACGGAAGGACCGCAAACTGGTAATGTTGCGACCCCACCAGAAACCGGAGATACTTCCTGTGCGACTTGAGTATAGGGATATGAAAGTAAGCATCCTGCAAGTCAACAGACACCATCCAATCTTCTTTGTTCAATGCCAGAAGTACCTGGGCCAGAGTCAGCATCTTAAATTTTTCCTGTTTGAGGAACCAATTCAAAATCCTCAGGTCCAGAATTGGTCTCAAACGACCGTCCTTCTCGGGTATCAGGAAGTATCTTGAATAACAACCCTGACCCTTTTCCTGCTCTGGAACCAACTCCACTGCACCTTTTGACAACAGCATCTGAACCTCCTGCTGCAACAACAGGAGATGGTCTTCTTAACAAAACAAGGGATGGGGAGGGGTGGGAGAGGGACACTCATGAAAAGGGAGAGCATATCCTTTCCTCACAATGTTCAGAACCAAGGAGTCTGATGTAATTAACTCCCACTCGTGGAGAAAAAGAAGTAATCTTCCCCCTACAGGAGAAGTGTGGTCGAAAATGGGGAGAAAACTCTGGCTGCTCCCCTTGTTGTTGTCCTCCAGAGGAAGGGGATGATGCAGGGTGCTGCTGGGTGGCCCCTCTTGTCCGAACCCTGCCCTACCCTCTAAAGGATCTATATGGGAGTTTGGCAGGCTGTTGGACTGTGGACTGAGGTCTCCCACAGTAGACGGCTCCACGCCCAAACCCCCTGAACCTCCGAAAGGACCTGAAAGGAGTAGCAGAGGAGGCTTGCAGACCCAACGACTTTAAAGCGCTCTAGGGCAGAGTCCACTTTATCACCAAAAAGTTTCTCTCCATCGAAGGGCAAATCCAATAAAGTAGTCTGCACAGCAGAAGAAAAGCCAGAGGACCTCAACCAAATGTGCCTCCTGGTAGCAATAGAGGTACCCATTGCCCTAGCCAAGAAGTCTGTGGAATCCAGACCAGACTGGATTATCTATTTTGCTGTAGCTTGAGCGTCAGATAGAAGTTCACCAAACTGACCCTGCACATCCTGCAGCAGGTCAGGAACCATAGCCCCAGCCTAGTCCATCAGGGCGTGGACGTATCTACCAAGAACACAGGTAGCATTTGCAGCCTTGAGAGACATGCTGCAAGAAGAGAAAGTTTTCTTTGCCGATTGCTCCATCCTTTTGGATTCCCTGTCCGATGGAATCACAGGGAAGGAGCCTGGTGCAGACCGTGTGGAGCAACAGGCCTGAACAGCCAGATTCTCCGGGATAGGATGTTTTGATAAGAACCCTGGATCTCCAGGTGCCACTCTGTATCTCCTTACCACAAACCTATTGACAGCAGGTGACGAGACAGGCTTCCTCCAAAGTTCTAAGATGGGCTCAGTAAGAGCATAGTTAAACGGAAGCAAAGGATCCGCCGAGGTTGAAGAAGGATGTAGGACCTCCGTCAAAATGTTTGCTTTAATCTCTGCAGCAGGCAACGTAAGATCTAAAAAGTTTGCCGCCTTCCTAATTACCGTGTGGAAGGAGGCCGCCTCCTCCGTGAACTCCCCCGACGAAGAAAGGTCCCATTCCGGGGAAGTGTCAAGCCCATTGGCCGAACCTAGCCCTTGATATTCCCCCAAGGGCTCCACAATCTCCCCTTCTTCCAACAACTGCCGTTGGTACTCTTCCTCTTCCAAAAGTCTCAAGGCCTTCCTACGCGACCTCAGTCTGGCCTCTAACCTTGGCTTCAAAACTTGAAGACGAGGAACAGGAGAGGAAGTTTGGCTTTGGTCCAATCCATCATTCGGATCCGGTGCCGGAATGGATCCCAACGGAACCGAGGACACTTAAGGCTCCACCATCAGCGTCGACTGACGGGGCGATGAGATCGGCGGCATAGGTCTGGAAGGCGACATCATCTGAACCACAGGACCTCGAGGCGACGTCATTGACGCCGATCCGGCACCCTCAGCCGGACAGAAGGTGTGGGAAGTTGGCTCTGTATGTACTATTTCAAAGTAAGGAATAGCATGCACAGAGTCCAAGGGTTCCCCTTAGAGGTAAGATAGTGGCAAAAAGAGATCATTCTAATGCCCTATTTTGTGGTAGTGTGGTCGAGCAGTCGGCTTATCAGAGGGTAGTGTTAAGCATTTGTTGTACACACACAGGCAATAAATGAGAAACACACACTCAAAGACAATTCCAGGCCAATAGGTTTTTGTATAGAAAAATATATTTTCTTATTTTATTTTAAGAACCACAGGTTCAAGATTTACAATCAATACTTTAAATGCAAGGTAGTTCACTCAGGTATCATAGGAACTTTGAATCAGCAAAATAGCATGTACAGTTATGGCACAAATGGCAATAAGCTATTTTAAAACTAGACAGTGCACATTTCAACAGTTCCTGGGGGAGGTAAGTATTGGTTAGTTTTGCAGGAAGGTAAACCACCTACATGGTTCAAAGTTGGGTCCAAGGTAGCCCACCGTTGGGGGTTCAGAGCAACCCCAAAGTTACCACACCAGCAGCTGAGGGCCGGTCAGGTGCAGAGGTCAAAGTGGTGCCCAAAACACATAGGCTTCAATGGCGAAGGGGGTGCCCCGGTTCCAGTCTGCCAGCAGGTAAGTACCCGCGTCTTCGGAGAGCAGACTAGGGGTGTTTTGTAGGGCACCGGGGGGGGGGGGGGGACACAAGTCAGCACAAAAAGTACACCCTTAGCAGCACGGGGGCGGCCGGGTGCAGAGTGCAAACAGGCGTCGGGTTTGCAATAGGTTTCAATGGGAGACCCAGGGGTCTCTTCAGCAAAGCAGGCAGACAAAGGGAGGGGGGGGGGAGATTCTCCTCGGGGTAGCCACCACCTGGGCAAGAGAGAGGGCCACCTGGGGGTCACTTCTGCACAGGAGGTCGGATCCTTCAGGTCCTTGGGGCTGCGGGTGCAGTGTCTTTACCAGGCGTCGGGTTCTTAGAAGCAGGCAGTCGCGGTCAGGGGGAGCCTCTGGATTCCCTCTGCAGGTGTCGCTGGGGAGGCTCAGGGGGGGTCAACTCTGGCTACTCACAGGGTCGCAGTCGCCGGGGAGTCCTCCCTGTAGTGTTGGTTCTCCGGAGGTCGAGCCGGGGGCGTCGGGTGCAGAGTGGAAAGTCTCACGCTTCCGGCGGGAAACGTGCAGTCCTTTAAAAGTTGTTTCTTTGTTGCAAAGTTGTAGCTTCTTTGGAACAGAGCCGCTGTCCTCTGGAGTTCTTGGTCCTTTTAGATGCAGGGTAGTCCTCTGAGGCTTCAGAGGTCGCTGGACCCTGGGGGACGCGTCGCTGTTGCAGTTTTTCTTGAAGTGGGGAGACAGGCCGGTAGGGCTGGGGCCAAAGCAGTTGGTGTCTCCGTCTTCTCCGCAGGGCTTCAGGTCAGCAGTCCTTCTTCGCCTTCAGGTTGCAGGAATCTATCTTCCTAGGTTCTGGGGGCCCCTAAATACTCAATTTAGGGGTGTGTTTAGGTCTGGGGGGTTAGTAGCCAATGGCTACTAGCCCTGAGGGTGGCTACACCCTCTTTGTGCCTCCTCCCTGAGGGGAGGGGGGCACATCCCTAATCCTATTGGGGGAATCCTCCATCTGCAAGATGGAGGATTTCTAAAAGTCAGAGTCACCTCAGCTCAGGACACCTTAGGGGTTGTCCTGACTGGCCAGTGACGACTCCTTGTTTTTCTCATTATCTCCTCCAGCCTTGCCGCCAAAAGTGGGCCCGTGGCCGGAGGGGACAGGCATCTGCACTAGCTGGGATGCCCTGTGGCGCTGTAACAAAGGGGGTGAGCCTTTGAGGCTCACCGCCAGGTGTTACAGTTCCTGCAGGGGGAGGTGAGAAGCACCTCCACCCAGTACAGGCTTTGTTCCTGGCCACCGAGTGACAAAGGCACTCTCCCCATGTGGCCAGCAACATGTCTGGTGTGTGGCAGGCTGGCAAAACTAGTCAGCCCACACTGGAAGTCGGGTATGTTTTCAGGGGGCATCTCTAAGATGCCCTCCGGGGTGTATTTCACAATAAAATGTACACTGGCATCAGTGTGCATTTATTGTGCTGAGAAGTTTGATACCAAACTTCCCAGTTTTCAGTGTAGCCATTATGGTGCTGTGGAGTTCGTGTATGACTGTCAAAGCCCAGCTCACCTGAGTCGTTGTTCAGTTCTGATGGAGGTTGAAGACAATCCGACCCCACCCTGAAACTGCTTGTTCCAGCACACTAGTTTTTTAAATCCGTGCACTAAGAACAGAAGCTCAAGGGAAGGGGGGAAGTGGATAAAATAAAATAAAGAGACAACACAGTTCTTGCGTTTCCACTGTTGAAGTGCTGCACAAATCTGCGGCCCTCTCTGACTTCTGTAGAAACTGGTGCCTAATGAAACATAAACAAAGAACAGATAAGTACATCCTATTCCTAACTGGGTCCTGACTATCCCTTTATTTATTAGAAATTTTCTTCTAAAAGTACCTCTTGGATCCTGGTCTCTAGTTTCCAGGTTTGGAATGTGTTACTGCTCTGGGATGTGCTTTCTATTACTCTAAAGCTTTTTTCCCATATTTCCAGAATCTTTTATAAAACAAATACTGTACTTTTATGTCAAAATACAGCATGTAATTTGTGCAAGTCCTTGATTTACTGTTTGCCTTGCTGTTAATGGTTTCCACGGTTCGATTCTTAAAAGTTCCATAAAAAAATGTTTGCTTCACAAAGTTCCGCATAGTATTCTTGTAACAAAGAGTTTGAATCACAATGTTCGTGGAAGGTATCTTGTTTCAAATTGTCTATACACGAATCCAGAAATTGTCAAAGTTCTTTCAGGTAATAAAAGTTTTGCACTTACTTGTTGCTGGCAAGAGATACTGATCAGTCTAACCTTGTCTTCTTTCTCTTTTGCAGGTTGCTTGTAGGAGAGAGGCTGAGGCAAGGAGGAACCGGAAACCGGAAGAAGGAAGAGCCAGCAGCTGCGCCCATTGAAGCCAATGAAAGTCTGTAGAGAGCAGGAGTGCCAGCGCCGAGGGATCTGTCCTCAGGTAAGCGGGAGGTAGACGAGCACAAGCACTGGGTGAGGCTCGGGGCTGCCTTTTATAGACAGGGCTGGGTGTGGTCCTCACATGCTGCACATGTTCTTGAAAGGTGTGCAGAGCTGGGTGTGGTTTGAAGAGCTGGGCGTGGTCCTCACATGCTGCACATGTTCTTGAAAGGTGTGCAGAGTTTCAGTTATTATGCAAATGAGTTAAATTAACACATGGCCTAGAGAGGAGTGTTTTAAAGAAGCCTTAGTAAAAGCAAGGCCCAATGTGTAAACAAAACAGCACATTAAACAACATACACAGAAGCCTAGGGGGGGGGGGAAGGTGAGATAACAAGAAAGGCTTTCAATAGTAAGTTTAAAAGGGAGCTATTACAGAACCCACTAGTGCAGTGAGAGGGGACATGCTCTTTGCTGTGCACAAACCCTAACAGTTGCCCCCCTCAAAGGCCCTCCTACAGGACGGGGTTTTCCTGGATTTTTTAAATAAAACCGTCTAATCAGCTGTGGGGCATGTACATATGATGCTGGTTTCCATGAATTCTCAGATTCATCATATCCTTTCCATTCTAATAAATAAAACAGACGTCCACTAATTATTTTTGAGTCTTTTATGCTTTTCACTTCATATTCTAGATTTCCCTTAATTGGTATGGGTGGAGGTGGTGGTTCAGGTCGGGTTTTTGGATTGTACGGCTTAAGCAAGGACACATGGAATGTAGTATGTACTGGATATTCTTTTGGTAAATCTAATTTTACTGTTACCGGGTTTACTATGGCAGTTATACTAAAGGGTCCAATGAAACGTGGTTGCAGCTTTCGGGATCCCTCTATGTTTAGGTTCTTTGTGGAGAGCCATACCTTGTCACCGATTTTATACATTGGGGCCTCAGATCTGTGTTTGTCTGCTTGTCTTTTCATGCTTTCCTTGTACTTTAATAAATGTTTCCTGGCTTTGTCTTGTATGTCACCTAACCTTGTTAGTCTATCCGTTACTGTAGGTAACAGAGAATCTTCTAACAAAATGGGTATAGCTCTTGGATTATACCCCTGCAAGAAATAGAATGGTGAGCAAAGTAGAGCTGAATGCTCAGTATTATTATAAACAAACTCCGCTACAGGGAGAGCTTCCAACCATTCACTAGAATAATCAGCCAATAAACAACGTAGCGTTTGAAGTAAGGTTTGGTTCAGTCGTTCAGTTTGTCCATCTGTCTCTGGGTGGAAAGCAGTGGATAATGCCACATCTATTTTCAGGTTTTTACATAATTTTTTCCAAAATTTAGAGTTGAACTGGCTCCCTCGGTCTGACACCACTTTGCTTGGCAAACCATGTAAACGCACAATTTCCCTTATAAAAATATCTGCAAATTCTGCCGCCGTGGGTAATTTCCGTAATGGTACAAAATGTGCCATTTTAGATAAAAAAAATCCACTATAACCAACACTGTTGTGAAAGATTTTACAGGTGGTAAACCTACAATAAAGTCTACGCTCACAGTGTGCCAAGGTTGCTTGGGTGTTGGCATTGGTATTAACAAACCGTCAGGGGCCTTATGAGAAGATTTATGTCTTGCACAAATTGGACATGTAGTGACAAATTGATTAACGTCCTTTCTTATAGTGTCCCACCAAAAGTGTTTTTGCACATTTTCCAGGGTTTTTACCCAACCAGGATGACCTGCCAACGGTGAGGCGTGATGCCAAATTATCACCTGTGTTTGTAATTCAGAGGTGGGCACTAACAGCATGTTGTTGTGATACAATAAACCTCGTTGTATTGTGTTATGGGAATCCTTTAACCAATCCTGAGGTGCTATTTGCATGTGTGCATTATATAGATCTGTGATGAAATCCTTCTGTTGTACTGGTGCCAAAAACTTTTGGGGAGGAATAATGGGTTCTCCTATTTTATCTTGTTTCATGTCTGAAGTATGTCCGTATCTAGATAACACATCAGATTGAATTTGTTGTGCACCTGGTCTATAGGTTATTACAAAGTCAAATGTGCTAAAAGCATTTAACCAGCGCATCTGACGTGGTGTTAGTGCTTTAAGTGATCCAAAAAACTGTAGGTTCCTATGGTCAGAAAAGATTGTAACTGGGTACATGGCTCCCATTAAATGGTGCCTCCATTCTGAAAAGGCTACTTTGATAGCTAGTAGTTCCCTTTCAGCCACAGTGTAATTTTGTTCAGCTGGTAATAACTTTTTGGAATAGAAGGCTATAGGATGTAACTGGCCATCTACTGCATCTCGTTGAGAGAGAACTCCTCCTAAAGCTACTTGTGAAGCATCCGCTTCAACAAAAAAAGGCAAGTCAGGATCAGGATGTTTCAGAATTGGGGCTGAAGTGAACTTTTGTTTTAGGAGTTGAAAGGCGTGTGCCGCCTCATCAGTCCAAAGAAATCGTTGCCCTTTCCGCAACAAGGTAGTTATTGGGGCCGCAATGTCTGCAAAATGTGCAATAAACCTCCTATAAAAATTGGCGAAACCCAGAAATTTCTGAATATCTTTTACAGAGGATGGTTCTGGCCAATCAGCAATAGCACTGATTTTCTTTACATCCATAGTTATTCCTTGAGGTGACAGGCAGTATCCTAAAAAGTCCACCTTGCTGACATTAAAAGTACACTTTTCTAACTTAGCAAAAAGATGATTTTCTTTTAACTTTGATAATACTGCACGAACATGTTGGGTATGTTCTTCTGAGTTCTTAGAGTAAATGAGGATGTCGTCTATGTATACTATGACACAAACGTCCAGGAATTCGTGTAGGACCTCATTTATAAAGAACTGAAAGGCCGCAGGGGCATTACATAACCCAAAGGGCATTACTGTGTACTCAAATAAACCAAACTTTGTCTTGAAAGCTGTCTTCCACTCATCCCCCTCTTTTACTCGGACCAGGTGGTAAGCTCCCCGCAGATCTAGTTTAGTGTATACAGTAGAATGTCTTAATTGATCCAACAACACAGGTATTAGAGGAAGAGGATATTTATTCTTTATTGTAGCCTTATTTAGTCCTCTATAATCGATACACGCGCGCAGGGATTTATCCGGCTTCGGGATAAAAAAGAGTGGAGATGACACCGGAGATGTGGAATGACGGATGAACCCAGACTGTAGTAGGTCATCTAGGTAGGTTCTTAAGTATTTGGTTTCTTCGTCAGTCAAAGCATATACTCTGTTATTAGGTAAAGGGGCCCCTGGGATAAGATCTATACGACAGTCATAAGACCTATGTGGGGGCAGCACACTAGCCTTTACTGGATCAAAGACGTCTTTAAAGTCAGAATATTCAGGAGGGAGACTTGGTTCATCTTGTATAACACTAGCACAGTGTAATACTGTGCTCGGTTCTGTACCTGCTTCTTGATAGCAATTGGTTCTACAGAAAGAGGAATCCAAAGTAACATTTCTATTCACCCAATCAATTTTTGGGTTATGAGTTGTTAACCAGGGTACCCCGAGAATCAAACCAAAATTAGGAGTATCTATCAGATCAAAGCTAATCACCTCTGTGTGCCCGTTCTGACAGACCATAACAAGTGGACTTGTTTGTTTTGTGATTAATCCAGAGGTCAATTCTGACCCATCCACTGCACATACTGCTTCTGGACAAGGCTTTAGGCACATAGGAAGTCCTAAGTTTTCAGCTAACTTATTATCCACAAAATTTCCTGTCGCGCCTGAGTCCAGTAGGACAGGGAGAGAATGCCTCACTTGGGTAGTAACAATTAAAACGACCTGAATTATGAAATGTCTAGGTACCATGAAGGCTGCAGCATTAGAGGTTTGATTAAGATGTTTTCTCGAACAAGTAACCTCTCCCCTTGTCGAGCTTAATCGTTTCCCGATTCAGTTGAGGAGGTGAAGGAAACAGCACCCTTTCGTGGATTTTTAGGCTTTACTGGACATTCTCTGGCAAAGTGACCTGCCCTACCACAATATAAACATAATTGAAGTTTTCTCCTTCTTTCTTTTTCCTCTGATGTGAGTGAACCTCTGAGTGTCCCTATTTGCATAGCCTCAGGTTCAGGGAGTTTATTATCTGGGTCTTTCTTCTCGTGTCTAATAAAAGTTAACAGTGATTCCAGTTTGTATTTATCTTCCTTTCTTTCTCCTAGTCTATGTTCCAATTTCACAACTAAATCTACAAAGTCCGAATAGTCTTCTGGCAAATCAACGATATGAGCCAGCGCGTCTTTTAACTCGTCTCTCAAACCTTTATAGAAAAGGGAGACACGCTTTTCTTCTGGCCAGTGTGTCTCGGTGAGTAAACGATTAAAACTAGTGAGATAGGTCAATAAATCCTTGTTACCTTGTTTAAGATTTAAAAGCTCATTATCACTTGCCTGCATGAAAGTGTGTTTTGCAAAAAGGCTGGACATGGTACGTTTAAATTGATTCCAATTATGGAGGATGGGATCATCTCTCTCCACGAAAGGAATTGACCAATTGGCTGCTGTGCCACCCAAATAAGACAAGACGAATGCCACTTTCGTACCATCAGTAGGGAACTGTTGTGGCTTACAAACGAAGTGTAATTGACATTGATTGATAAAAACATGGAATTTGTTACTATCGCCATGAAAACGTTCAGGTGCTGCTAAGGGCACAGCATTAGGAACATTAACAGTGACCTCAACTGGGGGAGGCAAAGTTGTATGTTTTGATGGCGCCCCTGTCTCTGAGGAGGTTTTAAACAAAGGCGTAAAAGCTGTGTTCCACTGAGATACCCTAAACTTATACCTGCTTAAATCCTGTTTTAAAGAGGTATTCTCCATCTTTAATCTCTCTATTTCCTCTTGCATATGTTGCAAGATGCCAGACACGGATTCATTATGAGCCAAGTCCTCATTTAGGGCCTGCGCCATATCCGTGACGTCAATGCCCTCTATTTCTTCCCCGATATTCATCGTCCACCAGAACTGAAAATTTTATTTTTTTTATTTTTATTTATTTAAGGCTTGTGCTTCTGTCAAAGCCCAGCTCACCTGAGTCCTTGTTCAGTTCTGATGGAGGTTGAAGACAATCCGACCCCACCCTGAAACTGCTTGTTCCAGCACACTAGTTTTTTTAAACAGTGCACTAAGAACAGAAGCTCAAGGGAAGGGGGGAAGTGGATAAAATAAAGAGACAACACCGTTCTAGCGTTTCCACTGTTGAAGTGCTGCACAAATCTGCGGCCCTCTCTGACTTCTGTAGAAACTGGTGCCTAATGAAACAAACAAAGAACAGATAAGTACATCCTATTCCTAACTGGGTTCCTGACTATCCCTTTATTTATTAGAAATTTTCTTCTAAAAGTACCTACTGGATCCTGGTCTCTAGTTTCCAGGTTTGGAATGTGTTACTGCTCTGGGATGTGCTTTCTATTACTCTAAAGCTTTTTTCCCATATTTCCAGAATCTTTAATAAAACAAATACTGTACTTTTATGTCAAAATACAGCATGTAATTTGTGCAAGTCCTTGATTTACTGTTTGCCTTGCTGTTAATGGTTTCCACGGTTCGATTCTTAAAAGTTCCATATAAAAATGTTTGCTTCACAAAGTTCCGCAAAGTATTCTTGTAACAAAGAGTTTGAATCACAATGTTCGTGGAAGGTATCTTGTTTCAAATTGTCTATACACGAATCCAGAAATTGTTGTCAAAGTTCTTTCAGGTAATAAAAGTTTTGCACTTACTTGTTGCTGGCAAGAGATACTGATCAGTCTAACCTTGTCTTCTTTCTCTTTTGCAGGTTGCTTGTAGGAGAGAGGCTGAGGCAAGGAGGAACCGGAAACCGGAAGAAGGAAGAGCCAGCAGCTGCGCCCATTGAAGCCAATGAAAGTTTGTAGAGAGCAGGAGTGCCAGCGCCGAGGGATCTGTCCTCAGGTAAGCGGGAGGTAGACGAGCACAAGCACTGGGTGAGGCTCGGGGGCTGCCTTTTATAGACAGGGCTGGGTGTGGTCCTCACATGCTGCACATGTTCTTGAAAGGTGTGCAGAGCTGGGTGTGGTTTGAAGAGCTGGGTGTGGTCCTCACATGCTGCACATGTTCTTGAAAGGTGTGCAGAGTTTCAGTTATTATGCAAATGAGTTAAATTAACACATGGCCTAGAGAGGAGTGTTTTAAAGAAACCTTGGTAAAAGCAAGGCCCAATGTGTAAACAAATCAGCACATTAAACAACATACACAGAAGCCTTGGGGGGGGAGGGAGGGGGGGGGAGGTGAGATAACAAGAAAGGCTTTCAATAGTAACTTTAAAAGGGAGCTATTACAGAACCCACTAGTGCAGTGAGAGGGGACATACTCTTTGCTGTGCACAAACCCTAACAATGACAGACTCCCAGACCATATACTCTTATGGCTACCCTGCACTTACAATGTCTAAGGTTTTGCTTAGACACTGTAGGGGCACAGTGCTCATGCACCTATGCCCTCACCTATGGTATAGTGCACCCAGCCTTAGCGCTGTAAGGCCTGCTAGAGGGGCGACTCACCTATGCCATAGGCAGTGTGAGGTTGGCATGGCACCCTGAGGGGAGTGCCATGTCGACTTAGTCATTTTCTCCCCACCAGCACACACAAGCTGGCAAGCAGTGTGTCTGTGCTGAGTGAGGGGTCCCCATGGTGGCATAAGACATGCTGCAGCCCTTAGAGACCTTCCCTGGCATCAGGGCCCTTGGTACCAGGGGTACCAGTTACAAGGGACTTACCTGGATGCCAGGGTGTGCCAATTGTGGAGACAAAGGTACAGGTTAGGGAAAGAACACTGGTGCTGGGGCCTGGTTAGCAGGCCTCAGCACACTTTCAAATCATAACTTGGCATCAGCAAAGGCAAAAAGTCAGGGGGTAACCATGCCAAGGAGGCATTTCCTTACAGAAGGACATAAACGGCGCTGCCTTGTAAGGAGCTGGGGAGCCCAACGAAAATGCTAACCGACCCGTGGGACCAGCCGGTGCACCAGCAGGGGCCATAGCATTAAACATCAAGAACGTGGCATATAAAAATGCCGCCGGATCCACTCCCGGAGCCGGGAAGACAGGATACCGCTGGTCTCCATGTTGCACCTGTGCTTGCTGAACATCGGAATCATGAGCTGCAGGTGAAAATCGAGGACTCTCCGGGGGTGGACCTACCTCGAAGACCGACGGCGCCAGAGAAGCCTGAGGGTTCTGAGGTTGTGGAGTCACCGTTGGACTAACCTCCCACATTGTACGGCGCAGACGAGATGGAGACCTTGATCTTGACCGGCTACAAGCCGAATGACATCGCGAGTCATGACGTTGTTTCTTGCGTCTCTTTGACGAAGTATGGGAAGAAGACCTGCGATGACTCTTATGCCTCTTCTTCGCCTTATCCAAAAAGAGTTTGATCTCTCTCTCTTTCAGAGTCTTACGATTCATTCTCTGGCAGGAAACACACTCCTCGACGTCATGCTCAGAGCTCAGACACCAAAGGCAATCGTCATGAAGGCCAGTAACCGACACGTGACCCCCACACTCTCGACATGGCTTAAATCTCGAAATCCTAGGAGGAGACATTGTAACTGGAAACCAGAATGAAACTATTAACAAGATGGAACACCTCCAACAGTAGCAAGAGCAAGGAGAAAACTGTTACTGTTGAAGGCATGGAAAAAAGGGAACTGATGTCAGCACGCCGGCGAGGACCTCTTATTGGCAAGGTGACATCAGATGATGGAGCTGAGCAATTGTGACGTCCTCGTCGACGTGGAGAGCTGGGAAGATTTTCTGTCGGTTGCTGGCGCATGGGAGAATTCATAAGGTGAGGAATCCACAGGTAGTTGTATCCATCAGAAACCTCTTTTTGTAGTCTGACAACGTAAGTTGGAGATCAGTAATAAGGGAACTTGGAATACACATCATATCCTTTGGCACACCTCGGTGGTATCTCTGAGGAGAATAATACTGTTTGTCAGACTCTTGGTCATATTCGTCTTCTTCCTCTTGATACTTGCACTGGAGTTGAGGATGACTATGAGCCACCCCAAATGGCCCATCGTCATCTGAATCATCCTCCAACAGATGGGCTGGGAGTAAGGGTGTGATCTTACTTGGAAATGTGGTGTGTGGCGTTAACTACACTTTTCTACTTGAAGCCTGAATTTTTCTTCTTGTTGATGGTGCGTCTGTGAGGTCGTCAACGAAGTCCTCTCTGTATGCAAGGATTCGACACTGGTTGTCCTCGACAATGTCGTCACTGGAATGGTCATCAACGATGGTGTTGTTGGTGCCGTCATCAACAACAGTTTTATCTTCAACGTCGACAATGAGCAGGAAGCAATAGTAGAAAGGCTGGAAACAGTGGATTTTGTCATCGCTGATACAGAAGCCATTTATGTCCTCGTCAACTATGGTGTCGACAACGATGACTTAGTTGACGGTGGAATCGTCATCGACGGTCTGTCATCTGGAGGAGCTGAAGAAGTTTTTTAAATGTAGCAATTACCTTCAGTGGATGTGTGGATGGCTCTGAAGAAGGTTTAGAAACCTCTTTTGAAGTTAAAGGCCAGTGTTATTTTCTCTGATTTTGAGGAGGAAGACTTCCTCTCATGAGGTAATGTTGATGGACTGCGGCCTTTACCAGACCCCTGTGGAGTCTTTTGAAAAGCTTTTTAGGGCTGTTCTGAACCCTTTTCAGAATGAGGTGATCTTTGTCTCTTCTGAGACTTTTTGGAAGACCAGGAAGATTCCTCACTGTCTGAGTCCAAGACATGGGTTTTTTCTTGTTTTAAGCTTTTGCAGCCATATGACCAGTCTTCCCTCTCTATCCTTCAGAGTTTTGAAAGGAAAGGTATGACATACATTACATTCTTTAGAGGAATGATCAGGATAGAGGCAATATATACAGTCTTCTATGTGGATCCTCAGAGTGAAGTCTTTTCTTCCCACATGTACTGCAGGCTCTGAAGAGACCTTTTCTCTCTTTGTCAGACATTATGAAGATAATGTCAGTCCAGAGGTGTTTGGAGTGTGAAAAAAACACTCTAGAATAAATAAGAATCTAAGTTGTAGTGGTAAAATCTATTCCAAACAGGAAAAAGTGAGCAGAGCTCAGTGGAGACTCCCTAGCACGACGTGAGGTAGAAATCTGAGGTATGGAAGCTTCTCTCAGGGGGGTTCTAGAGGGGGCGAGATCATCTGATTGGTGGACTCAAGAGTTTAGTCCTTTCTTACATAATGACTTGAATAGATTGCTTAAGAGTAAGGCAGCAACCCTTTATTATTATGTCTATGAAGACATTATCTTTTCTAAGGTACCGGGGAGTCCCATCTACACGACGGGGAATGAATCAAGCATGTGAATCTATGAAAGTTCTAACACTGGAGTAACAGCAGGGTTTTAAGCCTGCCTGGGAGC